>NC_135266.1:91878888-93128888 GCF_051311805.1 Agelaius phoeniceus
AATCTACTCTTGATTTTGTCACCTGGTCTAGTGGATAACCTTTGGGGGAAAGAAGTGTTTTTTCTTACCTGAGCCTTCTTTTCTCTATTTGTAAGATGGAGATAGAGTTTTACAAAACTGGTTTTTATAGATGAAAAGTTGTGTATAAAACACCATAACTACATTACAGATCATCAAGGCAGAGAAAAAGAAGTAACTCTGTTTGCTGCTTGCTCCTAAGCTGTAGTCATGGATACAATCATAACTGATAAAATAATAAAAACCTGCATCTTTTAAAAAAACCTATTCAAAATGGACAAAAAAGATGTATTGTAGTCTAAGGCACTTTCTAAGTGTTGATGGTAATCTTCTGGTCCATTCTGAATGACTGTTCTGTGGCACTCTTTTTTAACATTTAACAACCACTTCTTGTAACATGAGAGAAAGCACCAAAACCAACCAAGCAAGTCACCAACCCACCTGGGATTTCAAGCTAACTGGAACTTTTAAGAGATAAGTGCTTTCCTTTTAACCTGAGTTTAATACTCAGTGCAAATACATGGCACTACTTAATGAATGTCGTTAATGAAAATTACAGCTGCATTGCCCTGATTAAGCATCTGTCACCCTTCAGCATCAGTTCAGTATCACGCTAAGTCAGTTTTCTAGGAAACATCCTAACAAAGTAGATGATTTCACTCAGCATATCCCAAACAAACAAAGTACTCTCCAAAAATTCACATTTATATGCATCAGTGTTCACCCTGAAAAACAAATTACTAAAGTACTCACAAATTACTAAAATAAGAGAGAAATTGTGCTGTCTGCTTCATTTTGGCCAGTTGCCCTGAAGTGAGAACTGATGCTTAAATAGCAGCATTAGCACTGACTGCTGGTGGTTTTCAAACATTCTGGGAGCTGCAGTGAGGTCCTTCCAGCAGAAGAAGCTGAAGAGATATGATGACTTGGCACATGTTCTTGGCACTTGAGCCCATCTTCTGCAAATTCTGTGTTTTGCTGCCAAGCATGGACAAGTACAACCTTACTTCATCAAATCTTTTCATAGCAGTGTATTACAACAGGACATACAGCAGAAATACCTATAGTTCAGGCTTTGGACTGACTTTATTCTTTTTACTTTTGCCTTTTCATTCAATGATGACTCTGCTATCAGGGAGAATGGAGTATCTCTGAGGATATTAAAAGGGGGGACCAATACGTCTAAATACTGCAAAGTAGACACCATAGGTTTCAAGAATAAAAGCTAGTCACTATCTTCTCTCATCAGTATGTTGGATCTCCCAGGGGCCTTCAAAGCCATGCCAGATTATCCTAATTTATACATAAAAGGGAAAAGATGAAAACTAAGTCTGGATGTCTTTTGGGATCTAGAGCGAAACAAGTAGAATTAGAATTACGTGCATCAAGCAGTGAAAGTGTGACAGCAATAACATTCTAAAAGAAAATTGTTCTTTCTGAAAACTACACTTAATCCTGGCTTTAATATCTGTGAGAGCAAAACAGGATTTTTTGCTCTTCATTCATTTGTATGCAACACTTTTTCACTGAGTATTTTAACATCCCGATATTCCAAAGCTTATAATTACTTGGGAAAAAAATCAGTTGCTAAGATGACTAATTTTAAATACTTGGATTCATCTTCCAAGATGCAGAATTCCATGACAGCATAATACATTAGTAACCAAGAATTTACACTCTCACATACTGGAAATTAAAGTTGTTAGTGAATGATTACATTCATGATGAGAGGTAACAATGACCAAATCTTTTCATAGCATGATCTATGACCACTTTCCACAGTACCCCACAGCTTTTTTATTCCATGACTCATTTTTACTATGTGATGCACACAGATCTGATATGTCTCATTCTTCTCGGAGGTTAGTACTAATGGAATTCAAGGACTTGTAAGTCCTTGGTGTTCACTGAGAACCAAAAGCGCAGATACTTCAGAACTGACTCGGGAAGTTGAGGCCAGTGTCACTTGCAGCAGGTATTTAACTTCTTAGGATCAGAAGGGGATAAGGTAGGACATGTTTTCCTTCATTAAGACAGTGACTCTTTAGTAGTGTGAGATTAAATCTTTTAGCAATAACAAGGCCTGCAGTGTGATTCATTCCTCTTTGCAGGGGCAAGGAAGTGAAAATACGGTGTCATAAAGAACCTCCTTCCAAGGCAGATAGCGGATATCTCAAGTAAAAACTCCTAAATCACATATGGCACCTTTTTCAAAACCAAAACTCTTCCATAGAAGAAAATGACACCAAGCTATGTAGATAAGCAGCTCTAACTTTTTTGGGGTACTTAACCAACTTTTTCCATGACTAAGAACAATCTATGTACAGAAATTAACATTAGAGCAGAAACTATGATCTCACATCTACTATTTTATTAAAATGATGCATACAGAAATGGGAAATCTCCATTTAAAGATTCTCCTTTAAAACATTTGGGAATTGTGGGGTGCTGCAAAAGTAGCATTGCTGCTCTGAGTCCTTGTCATCTGATCTGCACTGACTGGTACATGTTTGAGTAGGACTATGCAGCACCCTAAGAGCAGATGCTTGTGGGCTGGTGTTACTCCATTACATAAACCAACTGCAGAACTGACTTGGGGTGTAACTTGAATATAGGACAGCTTTTTCTTGCAGAAGACTTATCCCACTGAATTGAGTGATTTATCAGTTTAAAAAGCACCAATGGATTTATCTAAATAGTCAAGTACAAGAATGATCAAAGAATTCAACCACACCTCTGACCACCGAAACCAACCAGAAGGTTTCTCAGTTGTATTTGTGTCGTGGGGCAGATCTTGTAAAAAGATAATTATGGAAACAGCACCTTTAGCACCTAGATTTACAGTTCTGAACATAGCTACTTGCAGTTCTTGGAATACATATTTTTACAGTTCTATCATGAAGTTTCTCCATGTCTCACACACAATTATTTTCTACAAAGGACAGTGCATATTCTGATACAAATAAATGCCACATTCCTAAGTCCTAAATAAATGCCTAAGTCCTGAGTACAAAATTGTGGTTCAAACTGATTTTTTCTCTCTTTACATGAAACATTCTATATTTTGACTTCTGAAGTGTATTGCTCCACTGTTTTGTTATCCTCACTATTAAGAATGTCATGCTATATGTGGAATCAATAAATTTAGCTTTAGTTTCAAGCTTTTGCATATCATTACATCTTTTTAATGCTAAATTAAATACCTTCATATTAGCAGGAATTTCCTGCTGTATCTTATCTATCTTCTTCATAAATAAAAGAAAAAACTCTGAGCTCCTTTACTTTCATGTCACCAGCAATCTTCTTAGCTTTGAATAGTTCCTGTCTGTTTTCATACATAGTCTAGAATGTGCACTCAACTTCTTTCAAATCTCAAAACCAAAGTCACACGTCATCTTAGTAATGGTTTCTTTATAACAATGTAAAAACATAGATTGCATTTTGTAATTTCTTATATTCAATATAATTTTTAATGCATGTGTGTACCACCTATTTATTACAATAACAAATTGGGAAATCATATTGGTTTTGGTTTTTGAGACTTCCTCATTGCTCTTCAAAAAATAAGCACTCCCTAAGAAGTTCCATTCTGTCAGCTGCTTGTAGCTGAGTGCACTGAATTCCTTACAAAGGACACACAACCCCTTTCTACCTTTATAGCCTTCTATTTGCTGTAGATTCACTGGGCACTGCTTCATTGAACAATATCTTTCTGGGTTTTGTTTTGAACACAGAGGATTCAGTTTTACAATGAGCTTCATTATGTCTGGAGTTCATTCAGCTGGTTAAATAAATAGCTCTTTTTTTTTCTTCTCCACTATGAAAAAGTGAAATACTGCTGCACTTGGCTGCTATCTTAGGATGCTACATGTGCAATCTTTCATAAATTCAAACTTTTTTGGCACCAATAAATATGAGATTTTGGTCTACAATGACCTTTATCTTGTTTATTTTTCTTGACATAGATTTCTCTGTTCATGCATACAAATTATGTAAGAGTTAATCTCAGGAACAGTTAAATATTCATTATTATCTTTACTGGCTGAAAATTTTGCTTTTGGCAAATCTTTGATTTCTTCCATGTTAAAACTTATAGATAGCTTCTATTTAATGGCAACTCTATACACTAGAAGCCATTTTATTTCCCAAAGTATATGCAGGCACCATGAGAATAAGCAAAACTCATAAGGCTACCTATTTTGATCTCTTCTGGATAAGACTGCCTTTCAAGGTCTTTGTCATTTTGAGAATTATCTGTTCCAGAAACAGAATACAAATAGAGTCAACATGTGACTGAACTCAATCAACCCTAAACCTGAAGCAGTACATTGTGAAAAGCAGTTACTCAGAAGTACTGACTCTAGCAACGTTTCACAAATAACACAAAATCATAGAATGGCTTGGGTTGGAAGGGACCTTCAAGATTATCTAGTTCCCATGTAGGGGAAGAATTTTATATTTCATTTGTGAAATATGAATAATTTTAAATGTCCTCTTGCCTATGCATACACACACACACACAATGATTAACAGAAACTACCTAGCATTAAATTCACCTCCAAAGTGAAGCAATTTAGTTATTAATCTGTAAAAGCTCCATATTGCCAGGCATCTACACTGAAGGATCTGTATTTTGAGGCTGTAATTCATGCAGTAGCAAAAAAAAAAAAAAAAATTAAAAGGTTGCACTCACAGTGGGCTTCCTCTTTTTTCCCAGGTAGTCATAAACCTCAGCAAGTTAACTGACACATACAGATAACACCAAGAAAGGCAAAACTGAATGAAAACTGGAATCCATGGAAGTAAGTGAAGAGTATAATTAATTATATTCACAGGTGCCAGTGTTTCAGAGCCTGTGCAGACACCAGTTCAGTCAAAAGCATGACAAATATGGGGATAGCAGGAATGTATCTGTTTACAAACCCATCTGGTAAAAAGCTGCAGAGAGAATAAGCTGGGACAGAATAATATTCTTGCCCTAATGCACACTGGAGATTATGGAAAACTAAACAGACATAAATGAGAGGGCTGTGTGTTCCAAAGCCAGAAAGTTACTTGAACATAACCAAGATCCTGAGCAACAACCTGCAGAGATATAGACAAAAAAAAATTGATAAGACCACAGCATTTGATTCAATTTACTGCCTTTTAAGACAACTAGGCAAATCATACCATTTGCTGCCCATCTGTTTGCAGTGGGCACAGATGGTAGTCTAACACACTCTGTCCTACCAAAGACACCAAGCAGGTAGCCTTAACTCAGCCATTTTGATTTGCTTTCCATCTCAGCCTTCGGGCATTAATATTTAACACAGTATTTGCTTCATGTGGGTCTCACACCCAGAACATCCGTAACAGATGTAGGTTATCACATGTGCAGTCACTGATGACAAATGCATCCATCTACAATGGTTTCATACTAAACCCAGCTGAATTTAAAATTTAAGCACCAATGCTATGTTAGTATTTGTTTTCTCTGGTTTTGTACACTCTGCCACTGGATTTGCTGATAACAGATTTAAGAAAGTTTAAGGAATTTTTGTATGTGCTTTTCAAGCAAAAATGAAAGACTATACAAACTCTACATAAGGTCAAAACTTAGTATTTTTCATATTGTTCTTCAACAGATTTTTTCTAATGCTTGTTGAACTTTCAGTGATTAGTAACAGTGATTACAAGGCACAGATTGTCTTCATAGATGCCAGTTATGAAGAACAACTGGTGACAACAGAGGATAGAATGAAAAGTGATTTCATAACCAGTCTTTTGTAAAAGGTTAAAAGATCTGTTGAAGTAAATGTAACTGAAAATAAAAATATATTTTCCCAAATATTAATTCCTCTCAGAGTTGCTATGGAAAAGTTAGACAAGTAAAAGAATACATTAAGCCTTCCTCCATATAGTGACAGAGCTTGAGATACACATTATACTGTCTCTGTTAAACAGAGACAGCACTTAGCCATTACTGGAAACCATAAAAGTAAGACTGCTTGTTTTCCCAAATGCTACTTCCAGCCCCAACAACCAGACTAGGAACAAGGTGATGAAGGTCCTATGGCAAATTATGCAGTCTATAGGAGATGGGAGCAAATGATGAGATAATGTTCCCTTTTACATGAAATTGTTCCACTGTTTTGGCTAGTACACACAGGGGAAAGAAGAACTTCATTGTTCAAAGGTGATGGAATAATTAACAGTTGTTGCAATTACTTCTGGCTAATTCTCTGTGCCAGGTACATCACAGCAATGAGTCCTACACAACTCTAGTTCTGTGCTTCATGAGCAATTAAGGAACTTTAAGACTAACACTGCCTTGCACCCTATTGTGTTACTCCAAAGGCAAAGCAGAAGCAATCAGGAGTGCATATATGACTGGTTTTCATGAGAAATTTTGTGCTCTGTCCTGCAATAAGAATGTCCTACAGTTTACTCTTATCAGGTGCCAAGACCCTGCCAAAACTGCTTTTATCAACCAATCAACACTGAACTGAAATAGTGAAAAGTTTCTACTGGAAAGGTGAGAGAATTATATACTTCACTGAAAAATTACAAGCATCTTTATAAGGTATTCAAAAAAGTCAATACAAAATAAATGCTTTCTATAGGCAACTTACTTTCTTCAAAGTTAAATTTACAATTACCTGCTAAAATAACAACAAAATAATCCCAGAATTACTTTTAAGAAATTTATTCCCTGAAAATCTCCAGACTACCAGCTATCAAGACAGTAAATGGGTTATGAAAGTGACCTGATTGTCCAATAACAGATGATGAACAGAGCTTGTATACTGATTGACATATTTCTTGTCTGAACTCAACTTTTCAAATAAAATTATATAACCATTCTGTTAAATTTTCTGATTATACTGGAATATGCAGTAAGGAATACTGTGCAAATATAACTCTGAGGCTCTAAAGTAAAAGTGCATGGTTTGAGGATACATTTTTTTGTCTTATTTAGTAATACGTCAGAAAATTTCCATGCATAACATCACAGATCACTTTTGTAAACTGAGACATTTAAGTATACTTAGAGAGATACATTATGCAAGGGAATTTCAGTCAAAAAAAAGTGCACCAACACACATGTACTAATTGGGAAAGACAGCACCTGATCCTGACTCAAGCTTTGGAAGTGGTAAGTGGTAGAGAGATTTGTTTGAGTGTTTGAACATTTCCACTGTTCCAAGGAATGTGCCCTTTAACATCAATATGCCTATGGAAATAATTTAATTTCAGTGTTTATCCAACCACAAGATAATACAGATGCTGAGGTCATACACCATGTTCTTTTTAGGCAGAGCAGTGCTGCCTAAAATATTAAATAATTCCATTACTCCACAGGAAACTGCTCACAGCTTGTTAGTCAGCTGATGAGCAAT
Organism: Agelaius phoeniceus; assembly: GCF_051311805.1. NCBI lineage: Eukaryota > Metazoa > Chordata > Aves > Passeriformes > Icteridae > Agelaius > Agelaius phoeniceus. The sequence goes on from NC_135266.1 coordinate 91,886,289, forward strand.
TCCTTAAATTCATCCACTGCTTCAGCTCTATTATCATCTGTTTAGTATTGGATGATTCCAGGAGGTCTCTGGTACAACACAGAAAAGTACTTCATATTCAAAAACTTATTAAAAGGAAGTCCAATATGTTACTAGGCAATAATTTCATTCCTGTCCCAGAAAAACAGACAAATGATATTGCTATAAGTTTCATTTAGGCTATATTAATATTCAGCTCTTTTGCCACTCAATATATTTATTTTGGCTCTTAATAAAGGAAGATGTTAATCTAGAATTTCATTTGTTAAGCAAGAATGGTCATGTAAAGCACACAGGAACACGTGCTATCAATAAAAGCCAAAACCGACAATGAAGCTATTCAAATTTGAATTACTAAAATTAGAAAAATGTAAGAATTTAATTGAAGTAAATTTAGCATTTGACAGAATTTCAATGAATCATCTGGCAAGTTTTATTCTTAGGTTTAGTTCCATATAATTGACACTATAATTATGCCTATGTTGAAAGGCATTTTAAGTATCAGTCAACCTTAAATAGTTTTATTTTCTACTATCATAAAACTCATGTCATTTTAAAGAAAATATTTCAGCAATGAGCTACATGGAAGAGGTGCTCTTTTTTCTAGTCCAAGATACAGGTTAAATTATATCTACATTCATCACTTTTATAACCCTCCTGAGCCACATAATTATTCCATCTGATTTTGAAATAAAGTACAATATAGACCATAGTTAATCAGCCCTTCCATTCAATATACATGAAACAAGTAACCAGCAGCTGGCTAAAATGTATTTCAGGAAGTCTTTTTGGTGTAAATGAGTATGAACTATCATTTTTCCACTTTAAACACACACTTGCAGATTGTGTTATACAAACTATGTTCATGTTTGATGAACATAGCTGTACAAAGCATTTATGTTTTATTTGAATTAAAATTTATAATCACATTAGTTGATATGGGTTAAAACATGTGTAAAGGTTTAAAAATGTAGTTAGTGAATACTGAATAAGTTCCAAAGAGCATTTGCATTTTAAGAATAGACTGACTACTGCTGGGAATAAAATAGGACATACCACAAATCTCCCAGGATCCCAGTTTTTTCATGCCAATTACTGAAAATCTGCATGTTTCAGTGAAGCAGGATACTGTTTCAGAACTTACCATACTAATACAGCATTATTTCAGAATAACCCAATTCTTGTTGGACAAGAATCAAGAAGGATCAAAACTACTTCCACATTTCCTCGGCAATTCTAATTTAAAAGACTGAAAGCTCTGCCTCCCTTGGAGGGATTATTCTTTGCAGATTTGAAGAGAACTGAAGCACTGCTGCAGCTGAAGCAGATCTGGCTCCCCCAGGTAACTGACAACATGGTGGTGCTGCTGGGGGTGCTGGCTCCCAAAAAACCCAAATCCCTCTCTACAGAATAAGGAGATTTGGCAGAGACTGTAGAGGCTGGATGGTTCTAAGCTCAGTTTTCCCACTGCCATGATCTTTGGCAAGATCTGCTGAGTTTGTTGTCTCATGTCAGGAAGCAAGTCTGCAGTAACAGCTGCAGATCCAGCCCAGCACGACAGGACACACCACCAGGGCCCTGCTCTCTGCTCAAGACAATGAGAAAAATGCTTTAAGCTCCATCTAATTTGTGTTTCTGCAGTGTGATGTGAGGCAGGAAGCCTGCAGGGAAACAAACTGGGCAGAGGAAGCAAGATACAGTGTAGACAATCCATTCTGCCTCCTGGAGAAGTCCCCATTATAATTTTAATTATTAAGATAGGCTTCATCTAGGGAGAGACAGCTCTTGCAGAGCAACCTATCATACATGTAGGATGAGCAAAAGAGAGGAGAAACCTGGAGTAAAACAGGGATAAATCCAGCTTCACAGTATACACACATCAATTGCATGAGCTTCTCCCCACATTGATTTTCAGCAGTTGGAGATATTACTCATATGGCCATAATGAAGTTTAAGTATTTAAACTGTAGGTAGGATAAGAAAGGGAACCACCAATAAGTTAAAGCCTTTGACTCTCACTAATGTGAAGGTCAAAACAGAAATATTTGGGAAGCTAAACATGGAGATGTAGTTAGCTTTGATTTTGTGAAACCCTAACAAACATTACTGACTATTCAGTAACATAAAAGCTGTATCTATTCTTTTCATTCCACAAACAATAGTCACAAAAGTCACATTTCAGTTATCTTATATTGTCTGCAAGACTTGATATATAAAGATCACCTTTGCATGGTCATTGTTGCTGCACTTCTATATTCCTGATTTGCCATTTTACTAAAGGAAATTTACTAATCTAAATGGGGGAAAAAAAGTTTTCTTTTTCCAAGCACTGCTCTTCCAAGTTCAGCATAGAAACTATGACCCAGATTAATATTAAGATAGATAAAGGAATATAAATACAAAAGGTTGAAATGGAGCAACTAGAGAAGAGTGTTATTTATCTCCATTTGACTTCAGTGCACATAAACATCACATTTCTTGGGATGTCTGTCTAGGAAAACATTAGGCTCATTCTGAATTTGGAAACTGGACAGCCTATTTTCTGTTGTTGCATATTTCCTTTTGACTTAATTTACCAAAACGAGCAGGAGTTTTCCAAGCTTGAAAGCTTGAGTCTATCAACTTTCAAAATGAATATGTATTTATTAAGGGATGTTTTTTTGTGTGACCACAATTTATTTGCTAAATAAGCCCAAAAAAATCAGACTGGAAAAGACAAATCCACGCACAAAATAAGACTGGAAAATACAAATCCACACAAAAATACTGGGATGGAGAGAAATGTCTAAAAGAAGGGGGAAATGTGAAGATAACAAGGCGAGAAGGATGTAATTGATTAGTGCTTGCAAAAGGCAGAAAAATGAGATCATTCCTACCAGAAAGTCATAAGGAATGGCAGAGAAACAGAAAGTTTACTTTCTGACATTCTCCAGACAAAGTGAGGGGGAGGGGGAACACCAAAAAACCCTAAACAACCTCCCAGTTTTCTTCAACAGAGACTTCTGATGTTGTAATTTTAATACTTTGGAAGGATTCAGAATTTTCAAAGAGTAGGTAAACAGATTTAGAATTTAGGTTTGCCCAAGGAAATGCCAGTATCTGTACAGATAAAGCAGGAGCTGTACAAGGTCTTCAGAGAATACTGATTTATTAGAACAAGCATTGACAAGATATACTCACAGCTACTGACAATGCTTGGAGGCTTTCTTGTCCAAATTTGCTGATGGATTTCTCTTAAATATGAGATATACTTGCATCCTAATATGTGATAAAAATGTAAGGCCGTAGCTTGGGTAAAGTTACACAGTTTACCTGTTTTACATCTTAGCACTCATTTGTAACTTGAAAACTGAACTGATTAGTAAGTAAATAGAAAGAGAAGAAATGCCTGTGAAAGGGATGATGTCAAATTAACCATGTTTAGAGGCAAATATTTATTCTTGCTGAGTGTCCCAGCTCCTCTCTGCCAAAGACAAACATCAGAAATTGAAACTGATAGGTACTTAGAACAGCTGCTTTCATGCAACCTAAGCTAACATTATGTACAACATGATATGGAATATCTATACACATTTTTCCACAAGAATATGAAAATCTCACTAGAAGTCCTCTGCTGTTGCAGCCCACAGTGAAGCTTTTTTGTCAGGTTTGGCTTTGCCAAGAAGTTCAGCTCTATAGACTCAAAAGAGTTTAATTCCTAAACTGACTTTTGCTACCCAATTTGGTGTCCCCTTGTGGCTTACTTTCAGTTTTTGTCTGGTTTCAAGCAATTTTGAGAGGGAGCTCTAGCTCTACCTTATCAACAAACATTTCCCAAGCTGATCTTGCCATGAATAAGAGAACTGCAAATTCAACACACCAAAGCTTTTTCAGGGACTAAGACCTGCATTTTCCTGACTACTAAGATGGCATTGGTTGCTCAATATGATTTCTCTGATCCCATAACAAAGTTACAATTTTTTTGTTGGCTTTTTTTTGATTAAGCAATTTTAAATTCAAATCACCCAGGCATTTATATTTCCCACAGCCTAGTCTAATATTTAGCATTCATATTCAATGCACACTAATCATTGGTCAGATTTATTATTAATGGTACTATAAAATGATAGTGATAGTGTCAAATTTAAGTGGTCCCCGACATTAAAAAAAGAATAGATTCAATAGTATTTATCAAAAAGCAATTAAAGTATCTGAAATTTTTATCTACCTAATAACTCAACTATATACTTCAGATTTCATACATTTTTGTTTTAAAAATCAGTAACACATCTAAGTCAATACATTGAAGACAATAAAAGAGGTTGTGTCCCAGTGTAAGGAAGATTAACTTTTGCACTGATGATCCCACACCATGTTAAAATCAAGGGTTACAGGTGAAAATATTCTTTTCCTTTACTACACCTCATGACAGTAAATACTTGTCATTTTCCTTCATTTCTTCTGAATCACATCTCTTCAATGAGGGTACAAACAATCTATCCGTTGCTCCAGCTACTGCACTGATTTTATTTCATCTGGAAAGTACAAGATCTTCTTCACTGAATATACACATTACACATTATTTCCCTGCTGTATTTGTTAATCCAGAAATAAAATGTGATAAGAAATTAATTTAAAATTCTAAAAATTTCATATTTCCTCCTTTCCGACCCATTTTTACCATAGTCTCTGGTGTCTGAAAGAGCAAAATAGCTTTTTTGATACTTAGAGATTCGGGGGAAAGGACCCTGAATTGGTTGGTTTGGGTTTTTTTGCTGTTGGTATATTTTGTGGGTTGGGGAAGAGGATGTTTTCAAGTAATACAAACAATACCCTAAATTTCTTTGAACTTCAAGACATTCATACTTGTGGATAACCAATGCATTATGCATCCTGCTTTACCTAACAGAATCCAGACCAATGACAACAGCTTTAATGCACTCTATTCCACTGTTTTTAAAATCCTGATTCCTGTGACAAACACCTTTTGATACAGAATACTCAGATTCTGGCCATATTTCTTTTGCAGTGATATTCCCAGGAATACTGTTCCTCTAGAACAATGCAAATGCCACAGCTGGACCCCCTGGTTTTAATGCTCTGCTGAAGAATGGAAATTCTTCAAATGAAGGAAATAGTGAAGAGCAAAGTGACTGTAATTGTTTACCTAGCAAAGGCCTGGTAGAAAATCAGGTGGAGAATCATAAATCAGGGCAGCTTCTTTGTTTTAAGCCTTATTTGAGTCAAATACCACAAATTCCAAGCTCTGCACTAAGGCACTTTGCATATCAAAGTGTACTGCATTAATTTAAGTATGTTTTGACATCTTTGCATGACAGATTATGAAACCTGAACCAGATTCATTCTTAATTTTCCAAGACTCTCTCATTTCTTCTGGTGCTGAATCTATTTCAGATCACTATGTAGCATATCATGGTATTCTCAAGGTACAGGAAGTCAACTATTGATGGTCTAACCAAAACTCTTGCTAGAACATTCTTTCAGAATTAGCCCTCTTCTATTACCAGGTCCAATTTTACAGATATGCCAGAATTGCTGGATTAGCATTAAAACAAATCATAAGAATAAAAACCCCAGTAGACAAAATACTATAAAAGAAGATTCCTCTGTCTGAAATTAAATTTTTAGAACTACAATCCTCTGATAGTTAATGGAAAAAAAGCAAATTTTCTTGGTTGTTGAGCATGAAAATGTCTACTCCAACCCCTTCTATTACTTCAATGAACACAACACTCTTTAATAAAAACCTGTCTTCCAGAAAGACAATAAAGTTTAAAATTTCAAGAAATGAAGACCCTATGACTTTCCTTGGAAATTCATTTCAAAGACTAAAACATATATTGCTAAAAATATTAAGACAATTTGTCAGACTTTAATTTTAAGCCACTAATATATTTCTCTGTTACTTTAGAAAATCTTTTCAATAGCCATTTTACTCCTGTGGAAGGGCATGTAGAAAGCAGTTAAATCATCATTCTCTCTCCTTTTTCATAAACTAAGTCAGACTGAGATCCTCAAGTCTCTCATTATATCACACTTCTTCCAGCCAAGTAATTTTTGTTTCTCTCCTGTAAATCTATCAAGATTTCTACAGTTGTCTTTTACATTCACAAAAACAAAAAGACAACGCAAGCAAAAAAGAGAGAAAAAAGTGAAAGCTTCCCTAAAAAGCACTGCATTCTGGTTGTTCAGCCCTTATCTAAATTTCACACACTGGTAATTTATATCTCTGCTATAAAATAACTCAACCACCAGTGCAGAACTAAACTAGTAATGTAGCAGTCAACTGTTAAACTTCAGTACCATTAACACACACTCCTGTTTGTAAGGCAATTAACCAATTCTCTTAATAACCCTCACATTAAGGTACAGAATCATAAATAGAGAAGCATAACATGTAATCACCTCTCCAGAAAATGAGACTGTAAAATGCATTCTGATTCTTCATGGGAGATAATTTCATTAATTTTCTCTTTATCTAAATTGCTACCTGCTTCATGAGAAGATACTTTGTCTCTGAAGACAAAGCAGTTTCCCTGTCTCCCAAATATTAACATCATTAAGTCCTGGGGCAGGGAATGTGCCTCACCTAGGAAAAAGTAAACACAAAAGTAAATATTCTTTGCACCTTCTTTCCTGGTAAAGATCAGTCTGAGCCATGGAGTTGTATGGCAGCAATGAAGTCTAGCTGATGCTACTCACAGAAATAATGGAGTTTCTGGGATGATTTGGGCTGCCACCTACCTCCACACTTGTGCACTTCCTAACTAGGAAGGCTGCCAGAACAACAGTGATCTGTAGCCAGTTGGTATGGTCAAAGTCTTTGTTACTGTGCAGCAGGGAGAGAGAGACTGACAGATAATTTTTTAGGAGATTTTGGGGACAAAAATCTGTCCAAGCAATAGATTTTTCAATGTTAATTATTTTGCTGTCTCCTCCACCTCTCCCCAGCCCTGGTTTCTAAAACAACATGTTTAACATTGATATAAGGTCAAGCATTAAGAAGTTGAGGAATGTTTTTCTCAACTCTAATAGAACCTCTTATTTGGAGGATTTAACTGAATGGAAATAAGAATGTGATCATAGTTTAGTAATTCCTTTATTTTTCCTGATTACTGAGAAATAAATCGATGAAACACATAACTATTATTTTATCATTACAAAATTGCCTAAATTTTTTTTTCAAATAAAACAGCTAAAAATTTTAAAAATAAACATTTTGACTATACACTAAAAAAAAATAAATATATCACCCAAGCACAACAGTATAATTTTTCAAGAAGTGAAGCATTAGTTACCAGTAACAACTGTAATCAATTTTTCATTAGATATGGAGTTCTCATATAGTGCTGTTAATTCCCTGGCTTTCACTAACAATTTAAGATAACTTATAAAATAATAGAGAAATAATTTCTTGTGCTTTAGATAAAATGCTTTTGATTCTCTAACTACATAAAAATCTAACTATACAAACTATATCTAAACTAGAACTCTAACTATATAAACTGCACTAAAAAAAAAAAAAAGGAGAAAGATTTCAGGTGGACAAAAGGACAAAACCCCACACAGACCATGTCAGGTAGGCAACAGCATGCAAGATTTCCTGGTATTTTTTTAATCTGAATTATCATCACCTCTCACAGAGCATGAAAGCATACTAGTATTCTGCAGGTTAATGTCATTTGGTTGTTGACCAACACAAATACAGAAGTCAGAAGAGACTGAAAAACATTTTTCAGAGCATACATTCCACCACATTGGCTGTTGTGTTTGGTTTTTTAAGCAGAAAAGACTGTGTAATGAGGAAAAATCACTTTTTCAGACTAAAACACTCTTAACCCAATAACTAGCCTTTTAAAGAGCTTATGAAAAAATACATTTGAAATGACACAAACAGGAAAGCTTGTCATCTCATACTTAAATTAGTCTCCCAAGATCTGATGTCTGATACAGAGTCTGATCCAGAATCTGTTCCACAAGTGCATAATAAAAAGGTCACTGAAGGAAAAATTGACACAATCTGTGAAGACTCTGCTTGGTGACAAAGACTGTGAGACTAAGACTAATTTGTTTAAAAGCCTGAAACTGTAGGGAACTGAGGACAAGCCTGCAGAGAATTTTGTAATCACAGAAGATAAGGAAGAGCAGGAGTTCTTCCAATCCTTCAGGCCACATTTGCCTAAAGCAAGAAGATAAGGGAGCAAAAGGAGGTGGCCACTGAGTGGGAAGAGAAGATCTACTGAATTATGCAAAGCTACCCTAAGACAGCAGTAAAGAGAGGCTTACATTTGTGGAAAGCACAAAGCACTGCTTCAGACATTTCCCCAGAGTGGAGGGAGAGAACACAACACAGCCTTGCCCCCAAGCTTCCTGCACATTTCCCATCCTGATCACAGAAGAAACATTGCCCCTTGGCCCTGCCATGATCACACATTTCAGAAGAGCTACCTCCTTCTTTTCCCCCAAGTGGGCAACCTCCAGAGTTCCCCAAGGGCTCGGGATCACTGACATGAGCTCTTATCAGGGCACAAAACACGGGGAAGGATAAAAACTCAGGCACGTTGGGAGTGAGGCTGCTCCAAAAACGAGTTAACAAGAAACCTCCACACTGCACACCTGCAAAGGGGCACATCACCCCGGGATGGCTCCTCTTTGGCACTTACAAAAGGTCTCATGTTTTGTCTTCCCCCAGAGCTGCCTGCACACCAAGCTGCCAGGAATGTTGTTTTCTACTCCTTACTCTTCCCTCCTCCACAACTGGAAACTTCCCATGGCTGAGAGGATTTGACAGCAAACCAGGGCTATCAGCTTTGCCCTAGAGATCCAGCCAGCCAGCAAGGAGTGAAGATGGAGCCACCATAAGGCAAATGGAAGACCTCTCTTTCAACTGACCCAGATAATTCATAATTTTGTCATTTGGCATCTGAAAATAACTTGGGGAAGCATATGGGATATTTTTAATATTTTCACTTATGTCATGCAATAAGTCTTTCCAACAGTTATTTTTGTTGTCACATGATATTTTTATGGCATTAGTCCCATGATTAATAAGCTGTTTTTAAAAATGTACTGATATATAGTGATTTATTATTTTCCTTGGCTTTAACAAAAAGTGATGAAGTAAAGCTCTGCAGACAGCTTGATATAATTATAAAATGACAATATCTGGCATGCATAAATATGATTTAAAGCATGATATACATAATGACTACACTATTTTGATATCTTTATTTCCTAGACTCAGAAAGACTCAGTTTAACTAAATATACTTATCCTCAAAAAGCATCTTAGATACCTATTTAATATTACTAAAAACTTGGAATTTTTTTCCTGACCTCCATGTTTTGAGGTTTTTTTCAACTGGCTGAATTTTTTTTTTACAGAAAATTATCTTCTATTCTTCACAGATTATGTATCTGGAGGTAAACCAAGAGATTTTCTCAGATTCTACAGATAACTATTTATTTTGAATCGTCCTTATATACGTATAGCTTCCAATCTATCAAGACATCTGTCTTATTCAATATGCAGAACATTCTTGGTCATTACAGCTTATATGTGTATATATATCTATATATATCGACACACAGAAATATAAATACAATACATATGCATAAACAAAATACAATTACATACTTATGTGTATGTACCAAATATATATGTTAGAAACTCCATTTTCAGTGACAAATGGTTTGTGGCCAGATTCCCATGAAACACATATTCCCTTTGAGGTATTTGGGAGGTACCAACATCAGAAGAACAACGTCTGACATATGAAAATTATACACAATATACATAGCATACACAATATGCTACATCAATAATGCAGTAAAACCAGTAATATTTTGAAAATTCAAGGCCATTTTAATAAAAGAAATGTAAATCTATAAAAGGAAAATACAGTGATTGTTTATTGCTGCGTAAGAGCTGTAATCTTTTATAGTTCAGTCTACAGTAATAATTTATAAGTTAATTAGTTGCAAATTTTAAATGGTTGCTACTATTGCTATTTGTACTTTAAAATGTGGACTATCTTGTAATTTTTATAATCAGAAAATCTTAATGTGGTTCTGTAACTGAATAAATACTTCTTATTAAAATAGCAAAGGGTGCAATTTATCTTTCACTATCAACATGCAGTTTCTCTTTATTTCAGTTTTGGTAAAATAGCTCACTGTGCTTATTTCTTCAGAATGAAAAAGAAATCATTAAACACAAGCTATTCTGACACTATGTGAAAACTTCCATGGATTCCTAAAAGGGAAGTGGGAATGATGTAGGAGAGAGAAGAGGAAAACAAGAATATTCAGACATTTGCACTCTGCAGGGCAAAGCAAGGTAACATACTGAGAAGCTACAGAAAATATTCCAGTTTCACTTTAGGCCTGGCCTCCCTAAAAACATAAGCCTGACTAACTATGCAAATGTCAAGCTGTAGTATTTTTCTGCAGCTCTAGGCTGAAGTCTGAGGGAATATTGGTGATCATGATCCTTACCTAACCCAGATCTAAAAGTCATGTACTAATGCTTGTGATGTGGGTTGTCTTTTCAGTAGTGTTAGAACAGAACTATATATATAAACATAAACTGATTTTTGAATATATTTAAAATCAACGAACTACACATCTCTGAGCTGTTAATGAAAAATGTCTTTCACTTTACACTATTTAAAGCCATTCATGTCCATTAGGGTCTGTACATCTGCCTCCAATCTGAAGAATGCTGCATTGATAACATAAATATGCAATACTTTTATTCTTTATGAGGCACATTCCAAAATTCTCCATTTAACTGTGAAAGCTACCCCATCCTGACAGCCCTTCCTTTCTCCTAGCCAATTTATGAGCCTAAGCACCTGCATGCTCCATCCTTCAGCCATAAGCCCATGCACTTGTGCCAGAATTAGAGCCCTTCCTGCACACTCCCCACTTTCTCATCCTGCTTTGTCAGTCATGCACTGTGACTCTCTCTAGGAGTCAAGTGTAAGCAGAGCTCATGAGATCTCACAGAACTGGCTCCTCCAAAACAGGTAGCGTCCTTGACCCTCCATCTCCCCATTTCAGTTTCTTATGGGTTGCTGTTAGGAAGATGTTGTTTATAAAGTTCTAGAAAATAAAATTAAATGCCACACAGCTTGGAAAAAAGTCTCCAGGTAAGGAAACTTGTTCACTGCTACATTTGGCACATAGTCAATGTCTGCTCAGCGAGTGAAGACACAGCCTCAGTCACATTTATTCTTTTACAGAGGACAAATGAAGACCATGGAACATTTAAAGCTTCCAGATAGCTTAAGTGAGGCTGCACAATGCATAATGCTTGTATAGGCAATCTCCAGAGACACAGTTTACTCTGAAAAATGTCAATGTCACTCTCAATAATTGCAAAACTCTAGAAATCGCTAAAATGTTCTTTCATTGTGTTTCATCTGACTCACCCTGCAGTAAGTTTTCAGTGCTGCTTCTCTGCAGATGCAGCAGTCATTGGATTTTTCAGAGACCATTTTTACAGCTCTGGAGACTCAGCTTTTACCAGAACTGATACTATTAAACTGGCTCTACAGTGCTGATATGGTCACCTCTCATCCACAATGAACAAAGATCTCATAAACGTGAGGGAAAACCAATAACACAAATTCTGGCAAAAGGTGGACCTCCGAAAATACTGAAAAAATACAAGAAACTTTTTTTCAAAAAAAGGCAAGCCAAAAATCTGAAAGGATGGGGGTAACATGAAAGTAACTAACTATATAGTCAGAGTGTGTGTGTTCTCCTGAACCAGCTAAAAGAAGAGTGACCAGAATGCTGATCAAAAATGAAAAGAAACCCAGTAAGAAATAAACAATATCTGGTCTATGAAATTCTGTTTCTGAACTACTGACTCCCTATGTCAGACGGATATTTACATATATGTTGCTAGCATGAAGAAGAATTTTACAGTGAAAACTCTTCCATTTACATGCTTGAGACCTTAGAAACAACATGGAATTACAAAGACAAGACATCAGAAAATCCTAAAGGAGGACAAAGTTAAAAGACTTCTAAGAAATCCAAGAATGCATAGCAGTTTATTTATCAAAAGATAGCAAGAATTACCTAGTGCTTTTTTTTCCCCCCTTGCAACATGTGAAAATATTGAAAAACTGAACTGTGTAGACAGCCTCAAGAAAACTGACAATGTCAGTTTCATTGTCCTTGTTCTGGTTTTCAGATCCCACCCCATAAACTAACACAAGGTTTGAATGAAGCTTATCTCACTTTATACCTTCTTAATTCCTTTTCAAATGGTGCCAAACCCTTAGAATTAAAAGCCAGACTTTGGATTACATACATATATATGTGTGTATGTAGATAAATATACCTATATCTCCACACTTGCACTTAGACTTACATATAAACCATAGAGTCAATCCAAAAATGCCTTGGGTTGGAAGAGACCTTAAAGGTTATGTAGTTCCAAGACCCCTGCCATGGGCAGGGACACCTTTCACTAGAAAAGTTGCTCAAAGCCATGCCCAACCTAGCCTTGAACACTTCCAGGGATGGGGCATCCCCGACGTCTCTGGGCAACCCGTGCCAGTGCCTCACCACCCCCACAGTAAAGGATTTCTTCCTAGTATCTAATCTAAATCTCCTCTGGTTTAGTTTAATATTATTCTTCCTTATTCTACCACAGCCTGTCTGTGTACAAACTCACCCTCCCTCTATTTTATAAGCCTCTTTACATACTGGAAAGTTGATATAAAAAAGGCTCCAGAGCCTTCTCTCCTCTGGGTTGAACAACCCCAGCTATCTCAGCCTCTCCTGATATGAGAGATACTCCAGTCACCTGATCATCTTTGTGACTTCCTCTGGACCCATTTTAACATCCACCAGAACCCCCACGTCCTTCTCAGCAGTGCTGCTCTCAATGAGTTCATGTCCCAGTCTGTGCTCAGGTCTAGGCTTGCCCTCACTGAGGTGCAGCACATTGCACTTGGACCTTTTAGAACTTCACAGGGTTCTCATGGGCTCACTTCTCTAGCTTGCCCAGGTCTGCTGGGATGGCATCCCTTCAATTGACAGAATATCCCTTCTATACTGGAATTCTGGACTTCTCCTAAACCTTACATTATTCCCATTGTTTGGTTCAGCACTCAGAATTGACCTTTTGAACTCAGTGAAATAAAATAAAAACAACAATTTCTGCAGAAATGGCAGCTCAGCTTGCAGCTAAAAGGACAATATTTACTGAACCACCTTTACTAACAACCTCCCTCTAAGTCAGTGGTCTTTTGCTCAGCCACTTTCTCTTTTTAGCAGTCAGCATGACCTTCGGTCACAAGAGGAACCAGATCAATAGCATCAACACAAACTAATCCTTGTGGAAGCATTTATGTCTTTTTTGTCCTTTGTAAGACCAGAAAAAGCAAGAATTGCCCCAACTCTCAAATTATAAGCCTAAAATGGTACACTTCAAGTTATGTTCCTAGACAATTTAAAAAGCAATCTGATTTTTTAGAGTTAAGCAAGTTCAGTTTTCTTTGTCTACTGATCTAAGAATTTCTGTAGTCAGAAACAGTGTGAACTCAGTGTTTGCAGTAATAATAGTTTATAGACCAAATACCTCTAAATGACATACTGATATAACTCAGTTTGCAAAAAGTATGTATGGTAAGAGGAATCCAAGTTCCCTGAATTTAATCCTAATCCATATTTCTTATTGGTAATTTTACTGATGTAAACAGAAAAACTGCATAAAATTCTTATTCAGGTAAAATGTCCACAGGTTAGCAAATAGAATGCTGTTGGGTTTTTTTTTAAGTTGGAAAGCAAAGATATCATGAACAAAGCTGACTATATTTATGCTAGACGTAAATCTATAATGTCTAATTGCATATGCCATGCATGTAGGAGAGAAGATCTGTTCACATTTCATTTGCTCTCATTTTGAAGCAGTAAAAAAATAAAACCATTCAAAAGTGGCATCTTAATTTTTTAGACTTTCAAGGCTCCTTTTCCATGCTTTTCTCCAACACTACCAAATACCTGTTCTGTCCCACTACACTGCAGCATCCCACTTGTGTTGGGGAGAGTACCTGCTGAGTACTCACCATGGTGATGTGAACAAAAGGTGAAACATCATTTGTAAACCCTTCTCTGTTGCTGGTGTGCAAAAGGATTCAACATTCCAACACAACTGTGGGCGGACATTTTAAGCCCCAACAATTCTACCTTTGAGAGAGGGTAATTAAATATGAACAGCAAGCTTAGGACTGACTGTAGAGTGTAAGAAAATGGTAATAACAAATCAAAGAAAGAAGAGAAATGAGAATTTGTGCCTTCTGGATTTCTAGTTTATTTATGAAAGCAGAAAAGGGCAGACCAATCCACAGATTTTTGGATTCTTGGAATGTTGTATTTTGAGAGCTCATTTTAATAATAACAATGAGATAACCTAAAAAGATGAAACAAATTATTACAATCTATGCATTTTTCCCTTAGAAAGAGCAGCAATTAAGGAAAAGGCAAACTCTGCATGAGATTTTTAAGATGCCTGCCAAAATTCTGCTCATTTTCATTCCTCAGCTATTTAATAATTCAGGCAGTTTATTGCAGTCAAAAAATGCCCATTTGCCATTTCTGCATTTATATAAAGCATAAGTCAGTGGGTTTTAATCATCCTGCCTATCTTTGGAACTGTCATTGTCCTTTCTTATTTCTCTTATTTGAGGAGAAAGATCGGGGATAACAATTTCCTGCTTTGAAAAGAAACATGAAATGCTATAATTTGTAAAACTGTAAATATCCATTTTAAATTTCATCCACATACCTTTCCAAAATGATGATTTATCCTAACATTCCAGTGATGTGAAGATATTTCTAAATAGCTTTGCTAGTTCTATTCTGCTACTCTTTCCACTTGAATAATTTTTTTTTCCTTCTCATTCTTTTAGGATAGCACTTTCAATAAATGAGTATTTAAATGTTAATGTCACCCTTACACAATATTATACCAGGTTGCCTTTTGCACATGTAACTGTACACTTTGAAATTCAAATTGCAGAATTTTGAATTTATGGTGTTTCTGCATGGAACAGACTGGAGGATATACAGCACATGATGCCACATACCTTATCCTTACAAACACTGATCTTTGAGGATGCTTGAGTCAAGAATATTAATTTATGTACAAATCTTGATAGTGGCTTCCTCTTAGCTCCTGGACAAGGCAGTGATCAAGGAGTTGTGCTACCAGGGCTTCTAAGAATATGCCTCAAACAAATACACAGTGATTAACTTTTTTTTTTTTTGCTTCTATCTTTTTACATTAGAACGTTAGTGTAATGTCCTGGCCAGAAACTTATGAATGGGAGCAATGTTCACTACTCACTGGAGGTGTCAGGGTGGTGAAGTGGCAATCAAAGATATTTAAGCAAACAAAATCTATTGAATTAAAAAAGACAAATAGAACAGGATAGGAACTCAGAGATACCTGAGTAATTAAGATTACCACTCACCCAAAAGTCTGGGTCAGGGTTTCTTTTATAGCTGTGCTTGGCTACCAGTCTAAATTACTGCTGCTCTTGGCTACCAGTCTAAATTACTGCTGCTGTGCTTCCCTGCATAAACCCTCTCCTCATTTTCTCTGCTGGCACCGTGGAGTATAATTGCTTGGGAGATCAAACTGGGTCATGAATGGTATGCAAGTGAAGTTAGAAGCTTCCCTTGCTACTTGGTGGGTAGGAGGCTACTGGCCAGAACATGCTGGTTTGAACATAGCTGATTGCTGCACTCTTTAGTCCTCAACAGATATCAGCAATGCCCCTCTTATCTCCTCTTTTAATATGTTCAAAGCTCTTCCAGAACCTATTGCTAGTTAAGACTTTTCAAACAGAAAACAGCAGTAACTCCTCCAAGATATTTTGGGCTGCAAGACAATATGGATGCCGGACCCATATCTTGGAATCCATTTGGCAGCACTACAGTAACAGCAAGCTTGTTCTGACAGCAACAAACTGTTTAAAAAGAAATGTGAAAAAAAACCCCTACGAGTGTATTCTTCACAACTGAACACAGGACAGTAACTATTATTGAGGCAAGAACACAAATGATGTTTGTAGAACCACTGAACGGATAGCTTATCCCAAACAAATCCATTAGCTAAGTTTAATGGCATTAAGGATCCTGCAGAAAAAATACTGTGCATTCAGGCAATTAAAGACCACCTCTAGAGTATTTTCAAATAAAAGAGTTAAAATTACAGTGGCAAAGACAAGCATGACAATGTTTTATTTTAAATACATTGCTTCCTGAATTATGTTCTGTTCTTCCTATAAGAATAAAAAACTATCCTGCCAGTCTCTCTAACTTAAATCCTTTACTGGATATAATATTGCCATTAGGTAACAGGTATATGAACAATGGTCAATTCATTGTACATAAACTCATTGAGAGAACCTTTAAATGTTCCCTTGAGTCAGGATAATTCTAAGCAATGCCCTGATTTATTGCAGCATGCCTACAAGTTTGCACTCAGCAATTGTGTGATAGCTTTCACTCTTAGAATCTAAGAACCTCAAGGAATGATACTAGTTTTAAACTCTGAGCTACAGAAAAACAAAAGGTCTAAACAGAATTTCAAAAAGCCACTCTGAAACCAGGAGCAAAAATAATTCAGCTTCAGTTTAAAGCATGGTAATTTTTATATATCAAGTTATGGAGCATATTTTTGGTGCTATTAAATTTGATAATATCTTGCTTGGAAACAGCAAAGGAAATAGTTTCACCTAATTAAATTACTTGCTAGTAGGACCTCTGGAGCATCTTCAAAAGCCATATGAACAAATTACTGGAAAATGCAATGGCCTTCCTAATTTTGTGTGTGATGATTTGTTAATGATTACATTAAGAAGAAACTGATCTATATCAAGCTATTAAGGCAAAAGGGGATAATTTTATCTTTCACATAACGCAGGTTACAGGTTTTTGTTATGTGGTTCTTGCATTATTGTGTTTCTGTTCCAACAGGCATTTGTAAGTTAGAAAGGGATGAATGCTGCTTTAAAGATGTCAACACTAAGCCCTGTTCAACAGTGCAGACTATACATCCCCCCTTTGTGCACTGAGCCACAGAACACTTATGAGGCTACATTCACACAAGAATCTTGCATGATGATGGATGCCCTTCCTTGGTTCAGAGAAAAACATTCCTATGAGGCTTTCTACTGCCTCGTTCCAGTCCCCAAAATTCCATGGTCACACAAAACACTGACATGGAAGGCATGATTTGCTCATTGTCTATAAAAATTAAAAAAACAAAAACGAAAAAAACCAAACCAAAAAAAAAAAAACAAAACAAAAAACAAAACCAAAAAAACCAAGCAAACCAAAACCAAAGCCAAACATAAAAGAGCCCAAACAAACAAAAAAAAGCCTACCAAAGAGTTCTGTAATCTGAGAAAGCCATAATAATAGGCAATACCTGAAAGTTGAACTCAAAAAAAGAAGGTATTTTTTTTACAGATTTAAGAAATAAGTAAAAAAGGCTAAATTATGCACTTTATGTCTTCACATCAAGATTTATGTCTTACTTACTAGGTAATAAGAAATTAATAAATATCACATATTCATTTGTTACTATGATACTTCACTGACAATGTGGGAAGACAGGAAGAGTAGCAAAGATCATTAAATATATGCGTAACAGATATCTTGCATAATATTTCATGTTACTGTATTGGTGTCTTTAGTGATTTAATGCTTGAAAAATAAAACATTCGTGCTGGACAACAGCAGCTGGCTGACAAGCCATGAACACAGTTTTTAACTATGGTGCCTGGTTCCAGAAAAAGACCTCAGTGGCTTTGCCACAGTTGCCACAGGTCCTGGTTAATTCAGTAGGTACCTTTAAGTAGCCAGACTGCCTGATTTGACAACTGTCAGAAAATGCATTTCTGTCTGGTGTTTAAATCCAAGGGAATAAAAATGCAATAGATGAATGTGGAACTAGTCCAGACTGTAAGGAGCAGTTGGAAGGCAGACTACTGCATCTACTTTGCTAAGTAAAACAATCCCCAGGAGCAAAGTGAGGAGCAGATTCCATGATTATCCATGTGATGTAACTGTTACTCAGCTTCCAGGCTGCTTTGAAGAGATGCATTTAGCTCACTCTGAGACCTAACCAGGGAGTTATGCAGAAGGAGGAATATTCCATGCAGCACTCTCCATATACAAGGTGAAAATGTTGTGCCTGGTTTGGGTTCTTCTTCCCTGTACAGTCTTCCAGCTCTATCTCCAAAGGTTTTTCATCCTCAAATATCACTGCATACATTCCTATCACACACTGGAGCTTGAAAGACACATCCTTTGTCATGTGTTACAAAAATATTGTGCTGTAGGGCTGAGACACAGATCTTACATATTTAAGAGGTTTGAAGCAACAAAGGAAAAGGAAACAAAAGGATCAGAGTCCCTTAATGGAACCCATTCAAGTGCTATGCTGGATGAGATCTCAGAAAACAGAGACATGAGTAGTTTTGAAGCAAGGTAAGCCATCCCTGGGAGTTCAACAAGCATTTCCTCAGATGGACACCATTTTCATTGGCCCATACATCCTCTGAGTTACTCTACTCACACTTAAAGGTGAAAAAAATTAGTTAAAGAAAATTTAAAGAGCTGAAGAGACTCTGTAATTAGTAGTGATCAGGGGGGAAAAAAAGACAAGAAATAATGAGGTGCAAAATATGATCTTGTTCATAAAATCCTGAGCCAGAATTTAATTAGATTTTTAGTTAGTTCAGCTAACTAAAATCTTTGCTTTACTTAAATCCTGTAGAATGATGAAAAGCAAGATGAACTATAATAAAAAATGGCAAGATAAGAATGCTCTGCCTCTAGAGGTTAGGAAAAAAATCTGAAGGATTTGCTTCTATGAATGTTAAAAAGAATTGTTTAAGAATCTGAGGATGTGGAATCCTCTTCTGTCTGCAAAAGGTTAGGGGGGGAACTATGTAGATTGCTCAAGCTTTTAAAGAGAAGTATAGACTGCCAAAATTTGCACTGGCTCCGGGAAAATTCTGAAGTATGACAGATGTCTATCCTGAACAAGTCCTGATTCACCCCCATATATCTCTTTTATCTTTACAGACCAGAGGGCAACATATAGCAAACAAATGGGCTAAGGTCCTTCCAGCTTGTGCAACACAAAAGTGCTCCCTTAGCTACACACACCCCATGTTCTGAGGATACAAGGGCATGTACTCAGTGAGTTCCCTGGCACTGTCACTTGAAGCATAAAACATATGCATAACTTAGGTAATGTAATCTCTTTTGACTATTTGAGTTCAGGAACCTTTTAGTGCTTATGAAACAAAACTTGAACATTGCTTCAAGATACAGCATTTTTGAATTTAGGCCAATTCTGAAGTTAAAAGACTCATAGTACTTGCTCCATTCCATGTGTATTTTTCCATGTATATTGTTTTGCTTAATGTACCTGTGTATTGTACAGCTGTTAGATGCAAATTTATTTCTAACCCTTGTTAAACTAAAATTAGGTCTGATTGATCAAACATATTTTTATATAAATTCAAAAAAGTACTTTGATTGAAATACAGACATATATATATGTAAAATATTTCCATCACCAATAATGACTGCAACATGGAAAAGAAAGGAACACACAATCAAAGGACATATTCTAAAACATTTTTAAACTCAGCCACTCAGCAACTGTTATGAATAACATCATACTCAGAAAAGGAAAGAGTTCACTTAGAGATGGAGTACAGTGAAAGAAAAGGAAAACAGAGCAAAGTCAGAGTCATAACACTGAGCTCTTCCATGACAAGCTATCAGTAATACAGTAAGATCTGACAAAATTAGCTAAACAGAATAAGGAAAAGGTTGACATGTGAAAAAACAGTTTGCTTGAATGCTATATATCATTATATTTCATTCTAAAGAGCATCTGTCTCAGCCACTCATGGTAATTTTTTAGAAGAAATGCCCTTTATATTTCTATAGCATATTTCAAGCATAAAGATCATGCAGCAGCCGAAAACCAACGCACTGTCAAAATTAAACAGCAAATCTCTGCATGGCTTAATTCCCAGGACCGTTTTTTCTATGATTATTATCATCACTGACCACACAGAAGCTGTAAACAATTTGTACACATGCAATATTTGCCCTGTGGGAACCTGCTTTTAATGGATTCAGAAATGATGTCAACAGTACTTCACTTCTGCTAGCAGACTGTAAAATGTTCATGGTTCAACACCAACTCCTCAAAGCACTGGGAAATGAAGGGGTGAAGAGGTAAAGAATGAAAATCAGAAGATCAGGCAAATATTAAAATTATGGATTAAAAGTTATTTGGGAATTTTTGGACTACCTGTATTACCTGACAGTATTATAAAGCAAAAATGTGATTACAAGTATTTATATAAATAACTTTCAAAGACAGGAAATGCACATTTTCCCAAAACATGTGAATGGGGAAGTGAAATCTTACAACTATAGTATCATTTAAAATGAATCAAATCATTAACTTGTGCAGACATCACCCTTTTGAAGATGATGGCAAAAAGCCATTTGGAATTCTGCGCTACTTGCACAGATAGCCTTCTGAAACAAGAAAAAAAAATTGTTGAGACAAAGCCCTATTTGTGGAAATTTTGATTAAAAATAGCCATTCTACAGCTTTCAGTGATGAACAGACATGTTGATAAAATCTAGACTGTTAGTTATGTAATTGCACTATACAATAACTTCTGAAACATGTTATTGTACCTGGAGCTCTGTGACTTCACTCAGTCCAGTTTGTTCGTCTGATCTTTCTGCTCTGCCTCGTTCATCTTTTTGATGTTTGCAAAGATGACTGACAAATTGAAAATCAATCTAGTTAATACCTTCAGATCACCCATAACATCAACTCTTAAACAGCAAAGGGGGAAATGCTGTGGTGTGTTTCCATGATTGGTCTAAACAAATTTAAGCCCAGAGCACTGACCAAAGTGATCTCTGGACTTTCTCACTCCTGCCTTTGGCTGAGCAGTCTGATCTTCCCTGTGCTGACAGCATGGCTCATTCCACTGCCACACAAGCACAACAGGGAGGCATTTGCACTGAAAAGCAGCTACATAGAAAAAGACAAAACAACTCCTTCCCCCTAGACTGAATTTCCCAGCTCCCAGATCTGGCTCACCAGGCAGCAAGAGGGGGAGATGGCAGTGCTGGCTGGTGGTGGATGGTACTGAATGGAAGCAGTCCTCAGAGCAAGAACACACAGAGATTAGTTTAAATCAGCTGAGCACCTGCAGCTGTTGAGACAACATTAAATAAATATTCCAACTTTTTACAATTTTTAGTCCTTAACTCCTCAAATAAAGGAATGGATTTAAGAAAAAAGAGAGAAAGAGAAAATGGCTAATTTTCTCTATGTGTTCATTATTAAAAAAAAAAAAAGTTAAACTACCTTGAGTTTGTTAATGAGAAAAACATATCAAGCCATTCTTATCTACCTAAATAGATCAGAAACCTAACACAAGCTATCCAGCCTCCAAAACATTGCTAGACTCTACAATATTTCGGTGGCTTTCCCCACTACTTTCTTTTGTATATTTAACATCCCTTTGGCAGTTTTGTTTCTAATTTAACTTTGTTTCTGGAGATCTTGAAACTACCATAAGATTAAATTACTTTCTGACAATGGGAAGTGAAACTGTAATGCAAATCTCAGTGTATACTAAAACCAAAATGGCAGCAAGCAAAAGCAACCAGCAAATGATTCTATCTTAATTTTACTCCCTATTTCTAGTGTCATTTTACAAAGGAAAATACTGTAAATTAATACCTTGTCTAAAGGAAGTGTATGCAGACAGAGAAAATAGTCTTTTATTTTTTCTTATTTCTTGCACTGTTTGCATCAGCACAGAAAGAAAGGGTTTTTGGTGTTTCAACAAAGGGACTTCCAGTCATTCAACCCACCAAGAGTAAAACTTCAAGCAAAGCTTTCATTGCACTCATGGAAGATGGGGAGAAAACTGAAGCTCTAGGAAAATTTATAACCACTTGTATGAGTTTTAATGGGTGAATAACCTTAAAAGCAAAACATATCTTGAAGTGTTTAGTTCAAACCAAATTTTATTTAATGTGTGAGTTGGCTCTGAACACATTAAAGCAGCAAAGAGGAGAACACATTTTTTGCTGCAAGGTTTTGGTTTCTTCCACAAGTTTCAATTTAAGTAAACACAAATAACTGGAATTGATATCTAGAAGAACATTTTAGAATTTTAATAACCATGTAGCATAGTATATGCTGGATTACATTTCAAAATTGCTCAAGTTATTTTGATCCTGGATTACAAAATAGGCATTGTAAGGGGATTCCAATTACAGGACAAAAGAAGTGGATCTCCCTACTTAGGAACCTACTAAAGAGAAACAATTTCATGATTTTTATACTTTTTTCTGGCCTTCCCTGTAGAGCTGCTAGAAAGACATCGTTCCTAACCTTCCCCTCAAAGCAAAGGAGTAAAAAAAAGGGTAAGAAGAAGCAAGTAGAGAAATTTAAAGAGATAAAGTGGCAGTGAAAAGTTCCAGGAGTTGCAGCACTGCTTTTCCTTAACCAGTTCAAGGACATAGCACAGATCCACCATTTCCAGATACCCACATTGTTCCCAGCCTGGGCAGGAGACATCCTGAAGGAAGATGAAATAATCAGCCTCATCTGCAACCCAAGAATTCATAAAGGCACAACCCCTCAAGATTTCTAGGAAGTATATCAAGCCCATATGATCCCATTCTGAGATGGGAATGATTACAGATAAATATGTAAATGTATTTTCCAACTTGATATGAAAAAATGTGACATTTGTCCATGGTCACAAGTCAAAAAATCATTGCCTTAAATGGCTTTCTGATGTGGATTTCTAAAAATAAAACTGCATCAAAATCCTTCTAGTGTTGCTCCTAGTATTTTGTCTTGGGAATGCTTTTCCTCTCCACAAACCACTTCAATCTGATAGGTCACACACAAAGGAAGAATAAGAAACACACAATGGCTACATCTCTGAGGAGGAAAAGCCCCTAAACTGCTTGTAAAAAACCAGATTTTTAGTCCACCAGATTTTTTCACATTTTTATAGCTGTAAAGAGCAATTTGTCTTTAATCATTACAAAACAAATGGCATTCAAGTGTAAAGTCTCTTCATAAATAGGAAGTACTAGTGTGGGGACCCAGTGAGCCACTAACCAAGGTAACCCATGTGTAAAGTACTTTTCATGATGCATTAGATGTGTCAGCATATTTCCAGGCTAAGAATGGAGTAGAATAAGTCATTGGTTATTTTTTTCATGAAAATAGATTGGAATTCATATTGCACATTATTCATGCAACTAGAAAACTGCAATCTTACATGTTTTCAGTTTTGCTGCTTTTCTTTGCCAAACTGACTGAAATAAATTAAGGTGACACATTATGAAAATCATTGCACATAACAAATTCATAACTTCTAGAGCAGAAACAGCACTAATTGCTCAAAAGCTGTCTTAAACATTTATGAGTTACTGTAAAATATGAAAAGAGTACAGCCTCTAGTTACAAAAAGACAACCATACAGCCAGCAAAGATGTGACTACAGTTCAGGAAGGTAATTCCCAATGAGCTCACAAAGTCCCAGTATTGTAATAATGTGCAGCAGCCAAAAGGTTATTGTGGGCTGACCTCCCAGCATTTATGCACATTCCCAGGCACAACGTGAGCTCACCAGCTGAGTTCTTTCCTACCACAACTGTAATCCAGTCACTCAGCTTAGGCATGCCCACAGCTGGCAAAGCCTGCGGTGGTGCGACATCCCTAGAAGCGTTAAGCTTTAATAAAAACTGGAAAAAAACATTCTTCAAAATGCAAGAGTATTTGAACAATCTCTGAAGACTTGCTGATGAATTCAAAGAATTGTCCAAGTCAGATGATATTTATTCTCCCTCTCCTTTCAACTAACCAAATTGCATTGAAAGAAGTTAAAAACTGTACTGGTCTGGTTTGGTTTTTGTTTCTTTGGTTGTTTTTTGGGGTTTTTTTTAAAGTTTTTTTGGATTTTGGTTTGGTTTTTTTTTTTTTTTGTATGTTCCATTTTTAGCAATTGCTGTAGCTGTCCCTAGAATAACTTGTAAGTTCTTTCTGTTCAGTTACAAATATTAGTATATATGGTCAATATATTCTGCAGCAAACAATAGCAACAGAAGACCAGAGCTCTGCAAAACCTGGAGGCTCTTACAGATGAACAAAAAGGGTAAGATGTGCTGGGTGTGCTGAGAGGCTGTGAGACACTGTAGAGGGAAAGGCAAATGCCAGACCTGAGAAATGTGCAGAGGAGTGCTAGGCAGGCTGGAATGAAGGACTCCTGGGTTTGCTAAGACAGCTTTCATGTGGGTATCTGCTGATACTGAGAGAATGCAGAAAGGTGGCTGCAGATTTCTGAAACAGCAGAAATACCACAGACCACAGTATATGAAGACTAAGTAGTCTGAAGATGCTGGAACTGAATACTGGAGTTTTCTGCAATAGCAGGACAGTATTCCACAGCAGAAGATTTTGAAAAGACTGTGTCCTCTCCCTGAGATATGATTTCAGTTTCCCTCTCTCCTGTTCACCATCTCTTGTTACAATCTAAGTGAAATAGTCAGATGCCGACACATAAGCTTCCAGTTCAGGATCTATGACAAACATATATGAAGACCAGGTTCCCCAAACTTTTCCAGAACACAGGACTGCAGCAGAACAAAAGTATTTCTGGGTGCAAGACGTGGAGTACCACATAGCTTTACAATTTAGTGGCAAGGGAGGTTGCCTGAGTGATTGAAATTAGTAACAAAACACAGTTGGAGACAAGGAAAAGGAATAGCACTTTCCTATTAAATTTTTTCCTTTAAGATGTGACTCACACCTTGAGTGACTGGCTTGAGGACTGGCTTGAGGAGCTTGAGGACTGGCTATGGCAGTAGAGGCAATGTGAAATTTTCATGTATGCACTCATTGTTTCAGTTCAACAGTTACTTGAACTCATCCTTCAGAGAGAAAAAACAGGGAAGAAGGGACAAAGGAGGATCTGGAAGCTTCCCAACCCCTCTTTGTGAGAAAGGTGTTAAGAGAAACCAACAGTAGAATTCTATATGAATTTATATTCATATATAACATATATATATATATGGATGATATAGCTGGTGGTTGTTTGAATTCCTAAGCAAGAGTGATTATCATTTTGCCACTGTAACTGAAATTAAAGCAGTGTTAGTGAGCTGGAAGAGAAATGTAAACAGAGGGTTTTAATATGCAGCCTTACAGAACCTAAAACCTAACATGCACACAGATTTCAAGAGCCAGTTCTGTCTGCCTGAGACTTTGATATTCTGATACACAGTACAAAGAATTTATTTGGCCTTTTATTATCTGGGTAATAAATAGTTTGTAATCCTGTTAAATAGATCAATCCATCAACTGTTTTCACTTATAGGGGTATCACTATTTATCTGTTCTTTTAATTTTATGAAGGACTAAAATCAAGATTGGAGACAGGTGGTAATTTTCCTGACAGGTGGCCGCATTACACAGCATTTTCCCAGCTCCCCCCCATAAAATACAAATGCAATCTGGAAGCATGCAGTTGCCAAAAGTATCTTCTTTTCTCTTCTTTTTTGTGTATACTGTTTCATTTTTCCTCACTTCAGATAGGGACTAAAATAACACATAGAGACACACATTTGGGTGACGAAATTTTTACTTCTTTTTTCATTTGAGGAATGTGCACACTGAATCTATTTATTCCATGATTCCACATGGCATTTCTGTATGTGGCAATACATTAAACAAATGCCTGTGTATTCATCCCAGTGCTCAAAACCTGACTGTGAGAACAATTTCCATGTTTGACATATATGCCATTCAATGATTGTAAAAGGCAATCTAAAAGCTATAGATCAAGCCATAGCAACAGTAAAGTAAATGGGGAAAATAAGATAAAGGATGTAGTTAACTTATCCTTAATACATTACATTATTTGGCTGCTATTACAGCACCAAAATGCAAAAGGGTAAGGGAATCAAATTCTAATTCCTTATGACCTAGAAGACAACATGTAAGAGCACCACCAAAAACATGCACACAAACTTTCAGGCTAAATGCCATTGAATTGTGGTTGAAGTGCCAGCCTGAAAATCAAAGGGCCTATGCTCTTCAAGCATCTCATATTAAAGACTGGGTAAATCATTTTAGTGCTTCAGTTTCCTCACATCAGTAAAACTGGGATAGCTCTGTCAATATCCATTTTAATAATTTTGATACTTGGTGATTAAAGTTCTCCCTACGAAATACTGCTTTTTCCCCATTCTTCAGTGTTGCTTTTTGTAGTTTTAATTCATATGGGTATAGCTTTTAAAATACTGATCTAGAACTGTTCTATTTGCAGATCAGTTCAAACATGCAAATGTAAAATGGAAGTATTAAAACTGAATGAATTCCATCTTCCCTCATATTAAATGTTTCTCAAGAGTGTTTAAACTTCCTTTTTAAAGAAACTGATTGAGATCCATCAGAACTATATCATTCCCTGCAGTTTGCTTGGTGTTACACCCATAGGCATTGGCTAATAAGAGGGATTTTCTTGAAAAACTAAGAAACTAAACCCCAAAGCCTAAATGCACTTCAAGTAAAGACTATGTTACTTATAAAATATGAGGGAACCAAAATGGATATAATTTTTCCTGAGAAAGGCAGAAGAAAGACTTTACAATGGAAATTTTGTAAGAACAGTAGCTGGGCTAACAGTTCAAACTTCTTTATGTAAAACCAGTTTTTAGCACAACTCCTTGCCCATTATCATAATGAGCAAATAGATGTTCTTGCTCATACATTTTATTTTTTTTTATTTTAATAAGGAGAATAAAACCTGAGGGAAAGTGCTGCCAGGCTGTGTGGAGGTGGAAAGTACAACATCCATCTGGAATAACCACATTCAGCTCCAAAGGGTTGCTCTAGATTTATACTATTGTACAGAGTATTAACAGAGAAAAAGGTAAAAAAACCTCAAATGTGATATGTTTGGATCACATTGGAAATGGGAAACTTAAAAAACAATAACTACAACAAAACCTGATGAATCTCTTGGGTTCCCCAGGCTACAGGAAGCAATCAAACAAGAATATTTAAAAAAATTAATTATTTCTTTGATTCAGCTTTTAACAGAGTATATTGGCAAAGGTTCCTTATGCTGCTGCACACTCCTTATTTGTGTGTGTGTTTGTGTGTCTGTTTAAGTAAGATTATTAAAGATGCAGGTATCAGAAAGGTAGGTTCAGAAACCTGCAGCTCAAGTCCCAAGTAAACTACTAGTAAGTCTTAACAATATTTATTTTATACTCTGAAAGGAGCATAGGAATGAGGCAGAACGGATGCTAGCAATGCCCACTCCCAAACTGCATAGCTAAGACTTCTAAAAGAGACTTGAGATTATCCAGAAAATTATAAGACAGTAAATCTTACACTGGAATCTTGCAAACACCTTTAAATTAAAATAGGAATATAAAAATAAAAAAATTTAGTCTAAACATTATTTTCCAAAAACTAACAATAATTCCTCCCAAAATATGCATATGATACTGATCTCTTGATACATCTTGGCCCTCTGAAAAGTAATGAAATTGGAAAAAAACTTTCTCTGTTATCAAAAGGCTGCAGAAAGTCTCCTTAAACAGAAAACAAACTAACTGAAGACACAAACTAGAGAAAATACCTCCATTAAATAACAGTTATGATAGAAAAAAAGGGTATGACTTACTGCCAATAAAAATCTGAATTCTAATGGGCTTCAAAACTTTCCAGTAGGATCTTCCAGTAACTGAAGAGCATTTAAAAAATGAATGGGAGATAAGGGAGCACAGTCCACTTTCAGTAGTGATTTTGACATTCTGAAGATAGTCACCAAAAGCAATGGCATTTTGGTAAAGTCACAGTATCACAGTACACATGTGATAAAGTTTGCTATATTTCTTAATCTGTTAAAGATCTAAAGAGTTAAACATGTGATAAATCCATTTGGTTTAGCAAGTTTAGCAAGAATCTTTAAACAGACCAAAATAACTTGATGAAAGAGCAAAATGATGGCTATGTGCAAAATTGACAAATTCAGTATAATTTCCACGAGAAGAAAAAATCAGTTGAGTTGCTTATGCACATCAGGAGAATCTAAACTTACAGCAGGAATTCTAGGAGGAGATGTATGATCCTCTACAACCAGCTCTATATGCAGTGTTGATGAATAGAATTGTTGCAATAAAAGAAGACCCATGAAAGATCCTATATGATTACAAGCTTCAAGCTGACATGGAAGATCACAGCTCAATTTCTCTTTAAAAGATAACTTTACAAGATTCTGATGATAAAAATACCCTGCCTGAATTTCTAGAATCATGTCTAAAGAATGACTGCAATGAGCAGTGACAACAAGGCTCCAGGGCAGACATACTATGATTACATAACCATAAACTGGCTAGAACTAAAGAAAAAAAACCCAAACCACTGTTTCCATGGACAGTATAAAATTCTCACTTAAATAACACTTGCTAATTTTGTCATTGGTCTTGTAGTTGGTTGATAAACAAGAAGCTAAGTATGCATTTAAGAAAGTTGATGAGAAATTGGTTTTACTTTTTTTTTTTTTTTAATGAAATATGCTTACATGAGTCTGCTCCTCCCAAAAGCTTCTGATGGTTTTTCAGGCAGTTTGAAAATACTTCCTATGAAATTCTCAAACTATCTAGTTTGGGGGAAGCTTCTTTTGCTCTCATCCAAGATGCTTAACCATGTCATAAGCAGCAACACAGGCATGTTTAACTTAATTTCTATGTCTCTGATACCTTCTATGTCTCTGAAGGCTTAACTTCATTCATAAAAGCCACTTATAGCCTCACAGAATAGTGACATACTTCCCCTTATAATCATTGCTAGAATGATAGACAGTATCTGTTCTTTTCAATCTCTACTAAGGAAGAAGAGAAAGCAAAAATGAGAGATACTGAATGGAAATTGGATTCTAAAGGTAAGTCTAGCGAGCAGGATGATAGTTTTAATTAGGAACATAAAGCTGCTATTAAAAGGCAAATAAACCAATGGTTTTAATATATTTGGCTATTTCTAATTCAGATTTTGAAACAGTTTATACAATCTGGGGTCTTTTTTCTGAAATTCAACTGATTTATGTAGTTATTAAGTCAGTATTAGCATTGATGTTTTAAAATACATTTCAGTACATTTACAAGAAAATAAGTTGTGATTCCAAAACTAGCGCAAAACTGACCCAAATCTTGAATAATTATTTACTATATGATCATACTGAAGTGATAAAGGAATGCTAAAGAATGTAAATTAAAGCCAAGAATTCAGAAATATGATCACCTGGAAGGGTTAAAGTTGCATGTGAATCCTTGATTTCTGTCCTAATTAAAATCCTGATGCCAACATCATATCAGAGTCCAGAAGTGCAACATATTTATCCTGAGACGAAGCCCCAAAACAAAAGGTAACAATCAGCCATTGCCTGTTTTTTTTGCCCATGCACAGATCTTGTAAAACTAGGAGCTGATGATAACACAGGTGATGTTCTAAATATGGGAAATATCAGAAGCAAGGGCAGATAACACAACCCTACTTAACTATTGGTTCCTTATCTTTGCAAACTCAGAGATCTGTTTATACAGGTTGATAGCAGGAGCCTCATCTAGTGGTGCTTAGAGACAAACCAGTAGCCAGACAACCATTAGGCCCCAGTGGAAGTTTTGTTTCGGGATAGCAAAGATAACACTGAGCACACAGATTGTGAAGATTCTTTCTGACCATCTCCACCATTCACAAGTTTCACCTGTCCTGTGAGAAACTGCACCACATTAGCAGAAATTGCTGGATTTGTTTGGTTGCCCACATTCTGATCCTGTTCTAACCTAGGGAAGCAGAAGAAATCTTTTAACTATTCAGTGGGAGCAGCTTTGGTGGTTTTTGCCCAGGTGAATAAATTTAGCTGTACCTGGTGCCCCTCTTGGGAGAACAGAAGAACTTTCAGTCCCTGTAGCCAGTTTGAAACATGCCAGGGAAACCAGAGCAGACATCTGATTGCTGTACTTTGGGAGCAGTCAACCAACTAGACTGTTTCATGAAACCACCAAAATTTTCTCATTTTTCTCCTCACGACATAACATCAGTCTCACAGGAGATGAGACAGGAAACCAACAACAGAGAAATGCAGTAGTTCAAAAAAGCAGTATTTCATTCTTTCATCCTCATTTCCTCTAAGTGTAATGTCTGTGCTTCTTCCTTTCTCTACAACTCACAGTATGGCAAAGCAGACAAGGACCCTGACACAGCCCCAAAGCAAAAGGTTGGTGAAGAATCCTGACATGAGCAAAGCTGAAGAAGTGTGAGGACAGAACTGATGAAGGACTAATGAAAAATGAATTGAACATGCAGACCTAATTGTAGCATATTTCTAAGGACTCTATGTTTGAGTTCCTTTGGTTAGGGTATCAATGTAGAGGTAAAACAATTCACTTGAATATAAGCTTTTCTGTGAAGCCCTAAAAAGGGTTACGGCTAGCTAGAATAGGGAAGCCCTGGCAGTGGTTAGCTGAAATAGACAAGTAAGGTACAACATTCTACCTGCTCGCTCAGAATTACACTAATTAAGGAATTTCAAGTCAGAAAAGAACCATTCCTCTAAAGAAACAAGTAAGGATTCAGTGTTCTTCTGTCGTCTCTTACAGCAGAAGATTTAGTCTACTTCTAGGAAAATGTAGCAGGTAGCCTTATATAAATTCTTTTTAAAACAGTTAAACTTTTCTTTTTAACAACTGAAAAATATCTTGTCTTTAAGTTGCTCAGAAACCATGAAAACAACACTGTTTTCTTATTGCATTTACTGATCTCCCAGTGATTTAATTTACACTTTAAAAATAGAAAGCTTCTTTGCTGTAGCAAAACTACCAACCTAATGAAGTGATTCTTGTAATTTCAAGTCCAAAATAGTGATCTATCAATTAAAACTGAAGGAGCCTATACAATGAGCCAGTTTTTCATTAGTCTTTCCTTTCATTTGAGAGTTGCAATGCTAGAGAGATCCTAAGGTACAAAATTCAGGAGCATAGGAGAAGACATTCCTAGGGATGATTTTCACAGGAGAATTTGCTTCTCCTCTTGTTTCAGAAAAGACTGGGGGTTCTCGTATTGTTTTCTTATTAGCTGGGACATCCTGCTTGAGGAAGTTGGCAGCTTGAAAAGCTTATGGTCTGGATGATAATTTAGGTAAGTTATCTTTAATTTAAGGTCCATTTTCTAGAAAATTTTTATTTTTATTAAGAAATACATACTCAAGAATGGTTATTAATTCATATTATTCAAAGCACACACTGTGGAGGCATAATTAAAGCACACCTGGTAATTCACAGATGCTTTTAACAGAGCTCATCACTCTGATGTCAATGTATTTATGGATTTTCTCTGTCTGTTGTTCTGGAAAATATAAATGTTGTATTTTTCATCTTAAAAGCCTTTTAAAACCATGCATTACATTTATTAAATCTAATGACTTCTTGACACTGGTTGATATTTCACTATTTTACAGCCACAAACAGCAGGAATCAAGTTAAAAGCTCATTTTATTAAAGGCCAAAGGACTTGAAAAGGCAAGTCTTGGCTCTTGCTGAAGATTAGAACTTTTCTCTCAAAAAATCCATGTGACCAGTTCTAAATTTGCAGGTGTCTCTATCCACTAGACACCTTATTGTATGAATGAAAAGGTGTACTGACAAAGGATGAAAAAGCTTTCCCATTAACAGTGCAACATTTTTTGTGTCTCAAAATAATAAGGAAGAAAAAAGGAACAGCTATTGTGCTTAAAATAAAAGTGCTATAAGCATAGTGTCCTGACCACACCTTACTTGGAACTACAGCAACTCCTGACTTACTCAGCTCAGGAGGGCAGGACATGGGAGTTTGAGACAAGAAGGAATACTCAATTAAGAGAGATGGAACAAGAAATCATGGCTAGCAGGTTTTCACCTAGGACGGGGAGGTCTTAGGTTCCACCCCTATTATAACCTGTGTACGCTATCCAATGATCTGTTTATATAAAATAAATTAATTTACCAAAGACAAGAACAACGGGAGCAGACAGGCAGCTCTGAATTTAAGTGCTACTTTGAAATCACCAAATCTACTGGGTACCATTTGATCTTCTACTACAAACTAATATTTTATGAACAACTTCTGTGACCCAAACATATGAAGCTATTATGAAATAGATATTCCATCTGTCTTGCTAAGATAACACGATCTACAAAAATGAGAAGGACTTCACAGGTTATAACTATTGCATCTAGTCACTGTTCCAAGGAAAATTTATAATCTGTTCTTGAGCACAGACTGGAATGCAAGATTGCCCCTTTAAATTACGTGACTAAATCATTATCCTATAAACACTGGGTTGCACTTGCTTTTCCTATGAAGTGCAACACTTTAAGGTGAAAAATATCTCACAGGTATATATGTTCTGGTAGGAAAAATGTTGTGTGCAACGGGATGTGTAGGTTTAAACATTCTGCTATGAAAATTGAACTGACAGTCCCACATCTCAATTCTCTACATCCACAGTACAAGGCAGTGGATGAGCACAAACCCTTAGAAGTAGCACCCACTGCTTCATTTTACATTCAGTCTGACCTGCTACACTTTCTCTGAGGCGGTCTGCCAAATCCTAATCCTGTAACAGAGGTTGCTGGAGAAGATTGATCAATCATTTTAGTGTTCTATCATAAGACAAAATTAACTTTTAACTTCATTTTTATATATGAGAGACTGTATTCTTGGGTTTCAAAATGATGCCCCTCTCATGAATTTTGCCAGTTAGATAAAATATATTAGTATTAAAACTATGCAAATCATCTATTAAATAGAATGTAGGATATTTGCAGAAATTTTAAATCCAGTCCTTCAATGATAAAGTATTGATGCGTTATATTAGTCTCTCCTTAGTTCTAAGCATTTAACTTAAAGTGGAATTTCTCAAAATCTACAAATTAGGATTAATAAAACTGCTGTGAAAAAGAAAGCCCTGCTGTTATAATCTAATGGGAACTGGGGCACACATCTATCCACACCTGAAATAGAGAAATTATTTGCAAATGTGAACTCATGTATTGCAAGTAATTAGGCAAAAATATTAAGATAAATATTGTAAAGCCTAAGTTGGTATGTTCTGATCATAGGTTTCCAAGAGAATATTGACTAAAGCCACTTGCTTGCTTGCCTACTACATGAATGTACTCAAATGTATTCTTCTACCACACATCTCATATTGATTCATCTCATAATAAAAGCATGGTGCTTTTGAAATCAGTGTGTGTCAGATCAGACCACATAATTCAGTCAATCCTTATTTATTTACTGAAGCAACTGAAATACATTAATATGTCACAGAGCTATCAATTCTGCATTGCAGAAAATACAGCTAAATAACATAACAGAAAGTCAAACTCCTCTAAAAGTCACAGCATTTAAAATGCACTTCTTGTAGCTGTTCAAAATGTAGTGTATTCAGTGACTGGCGCTTTGTTGGAGCAACCACACAAAAAACCCAACCAGAAATCAACTATAATACTAAAGAACCATATGCCAATATTTCTTTCTTATGCTGTGAGAATTTTTTTAGGGTTAATGTTGAATATCAACATATAAATATACTATATATGGTATATCTATTTTATACCATATAAATATATGCTACTATTTATTCATAAAATGAAAAAAACCCCAAAAATCTGATTACTGCAAAGCATAGTTATTGCCAGTAATTAGAGAGAAGATCTATCCTTTTTCTGCTCAAATTATCAGTTTTACAATTAAAGCATGTTAAGAGTGCTGAATTTCCACTCACCATTTTCTGAAAACAACAACAGTTCAAACAAACAGTACTGCAGAATCTTTGAGAAGTGTGATGTGTCTGGCTGAAATGGAGCTGATTTTCTTCATGGAGGCCTGCAGGGTGATGTGTTTTGAGTACAAGACTAAAACAGTGTTGATAAAACACCAGAATATCTCCATAACAGCACTAAAGAGGAGCAGACTCAAAATTTCTGTCATTTCTCCTCCCTGTGCTCTCTCTGGACAAAGAGATTGATGCCACACTTACATTCTTTAATGCCCTCTAAGACTTGGCTACTTCAGCTATTCATTTTCTGATAGCTCTTGATCCACAATCTCTTTTGGACAAACTTGGCTTCTTCCATGATGGTCTTTTTTAATTCTTCTTTTTGTACTCAAGTGTGGCTTCGAATGTGCTATCTGAAGCACCTGGGAAACATCTTGGTTCTTGACTTGAACAGCCTCCTTAGAAAAAGATGTAATTCAGAGACTGCTTTGCACAGGTCAGGTCCAAGATGGAGATTGAAAGAATATTGCTTGCTTAATGCCACTAAGAAAAGACAGGTCAGGGGTGAGGAATAGAAATCTAAGAACTGTAAGAACTGGAGTGAAACTAGGTCAGTTAGGGAAAGAGGGCTGACCATGGATGAGGGAAGAGAACTTCTTCAAGAAAATCTTTCCCTCCCCCTCTCCTGAATGAGATCATAGTCTCTGTTTTGCTCATCTCCCCATTTCTTGAACCTCAGGAAAACTGAGCTTTTATCCTACACCTTTTCTTGAGGTTTAGGCTGAAATAGTGTGTGACTGTGTCTGTCCCATTTCTACTGAATCACTCATCACATGGTTCATGTTCTTTGCTGTGCAAGGTCCTCATGGGGGAACTCTTTGGTTTCAGAAACTTCTCCTTAGGTATTCCCAATGCAGAGACAATTATTCAGAGTCATTGCAGCCTTTCTACCTCATAATGGGCATTCAATCCTCCACAGCTCCCTTTCATCCCTGGTCTCCCTCCATTAACAACACCAGGTTGTTAATGGAGGGAGAAGTTAGGTGCAAGAAAGGCACCTAACTTCAAGAAGTCATCAAGAATTTAAATTGAATGAGTGCCTGTAGCTAGAAGAAAATAGGTCTCCTTTCACAACACTAAAATGCTCCCACTGTATGTGTCTGTGTACTTTGGGTTTGTCTTTTACTAGATATTAGCTTTCCTAAGTTATTTGGAGAAGTATCAATTCCCTCTACCATCAAGAGTATCTGCCAGATAAAAGCAAAAGAAGAAAAGTGTCAAAATAACTAAGTGTGTAGTATGACTACAAATTTCTGTGGTTTAAGGATGTCTGCCAAATTTAGGTCATGGATATTTGTCTAAAAAAGATAATTAGCAGACTGGAAAGGAGGGCAAATTGACGTACTTTATTTCCTATGCACATCAACACTTCTGTTGATGACAAAGTTTGGAACAAAGAAGGTAGGGAAAGCTCTAAAGCTGACACAAGGTCTAATTAAGACACATCACTTATTTGAAATAGTTGACTATCACCAGTAGTCATAATTTCACTATGAGAGTAAGTTGAGGGGTTTTTTATTATACTCAAAAACCCCCTTGTAACAGATATCCAGAAAGCATTTTTTTCAGATATTGTTCATAAATGCAGTCATCAGCTCCACTTAAAATGCTGCCAGAGTCATCCACCTGTATGCCAGTTTTACATGCATCTCCAAATATATGAAAATCTACATTTTCTCAGTATATTTGTTTGCAGATGTCAGATTCCATTTTTATCTCCTAGATAAACAGCAACTGAAAGTGAGGGAAGTCCAGTACATTTAACTGTAACATATTTAGTCTCCTTACTTAAAAAGCATGGAAGAGGCTTGGGAAACTAACATACCTGGGACCCAAATTTATGCATGTGTGCAGAAACCTAATATATATCTATACCTATATATTTATATATCTGTATATGTTTATGTGTATATATATGTGAATGCACACATAACCAAATGCATAGTAGTCTTAGCATAGAAAAAATCTCCAAACTCTGGTTCTGTTAGATTTAGTAAAAAAGGTAAATTTGATTATTTTGGTATCTTTTACAATATTTTTTTATTCTTATAGATTGAAAATAAATTCATTTCTGTAATAACCTATTTAGCTATCTATACACACAAAAATAGACATTTGTATGTTGATTTCCAGGGGAATTTTTAAAAGAACTTATATTAGGAGTACTGACTCTCAGTGAAGTTTGCATTCCTGAATAGCTCAAGTTCTCTAGAAAAATCTCAAATACATTGTACAATGAGACAAAAGATGAAATGTATCAATGATTCCTCCAAGTCAAACAACAGAACTTAGGGTTTGTGGTCTTGTCTGTGCTACCCCCATTCCATCTGCCCAATAAATCGCACAGAGTAAACAGCAGAGAACACAGTTGGCTTATTTTAAGGATAAAGAACTACTGACACCTTGTTTAGATTAAAAGGCAGCAGTTCCAGGGAGAGTAAATCTGTCACAATTTATATTTAGCTTTTATGCCACCCTTCTCACAGACCAAAACCCCAAGTTACATTCTCCTCTTTTCTTTTAAAGTACATCCAACCTGATGTCAAACATTCTTTACCACATTTCCTTTAGCTACTGTAAAATTCCATGCCTACTCAGAACTCTGCCAGCAATGATTTAATTAGCGCTATTTATCTTCTTTGCCAGATTTTCCTTTTTCCAGAGCGCACAAACAGCCTCAGTTCTACCTCCCAGGAATACAGTCTCTCTGTGTATATCAGCTGCTGAAGATCCATGATGTTCAACAGAGCTATCTTGGGCTTAGATTTCACCTTCCCCTTTACATGGCACAGTAACTCTGGAATTGAAGACATGATTACTGGCTGTTTCACAGAAAGAAGATGATCTTATAAAATCACTTAGCTTGGAAAAGACTTCCAAGACCATCAAGTCTAACCACTAACCCAGCATTAAAAAGTCCACCACTAAATCATGTCCCTCAGTATCACCTCTGCATGACTTTTGAACACTTCCAGGGCTGGTGACTCCACCACTTCCCAGAGCAGCCTGTTCCAGGGTTGGACAACCCTTTCAGCAAAGTAATTTTTCCTAAGGTCCAATCTAAACTTCCCCTGCACAATCCAAGGCCATTTTCTTTTGTCCTTTCAAGTACTTGAGAGAGTGATAAGGTGTCCCCCTCCCCTCCGCCCCTCCAGCCTCCTTTTCACAAGGCTAATCACCCACAGCTCCCTCAGCAATTCCTTGTAGGACTTGTGCTCCAGATCCTTCCCCAGATCTGTTTCCCTCCTCTGGACACACTCCAGCACCTCAATATCTTCCTTTTAGAAAGGGGCCTAGAATTGGACACAGGATTTGAGGTCTGGCCTCATCAGTGCTGAGTGCCAGGGGACAATCAGTGCCCTGGTCCTGCTGGCCACACTATTGCTGACACAGGCCAGGATGCCATTGGCCTTTTTGAAGGCATGTTTGTTTCTTCACAAAATACACCTGTTAAAATAAGTGTTTCTGCACCTTATTTGACATTCAAAAATCACTCTTCCTATTAAAGCATTGGAAGAAGTACATAAAACAGGCCAGAAAAAGTTATTCCAAATACGATTCAAAAGCAAAATCTCCCTTGAGC
Organism: Agelaius phoeniceus; assembly: GCF_051311805.1. Lineage (NCBI taxonomy): Eukaryota > Metazoa > Chordata > Aves > Passeriformes > Icteridae > Agelaius > Agelaius phoeniceus. The sequence continues at coordinate 91,923,899 of NC_135266.1, forward strand.
AAAACCTGTAGAATTCTTGTGATTTTCAAATGGCTTTATGCATAGATTTTTTAAACATAAGTAAAAGAGATGGTATCTTCTATACCACTCAAAATTGAAAGACTGTTTTGTAGCAAATTTCATAGATAGCTGCAATCTGCCATCCCTGAATTTATCAGATGCAATTTCATCCACTAAGACAAGTCAATTTAATGACCTGCTCCTTAGTGCCAAAATTTTCTTACTCCTCCATCTCCTTCTCTATCCAGTCCCAACTGCACTCCTTCCACTTTCTTTATGCATCATTTTGACTAACATTGGAGGTAAGCACCAGATAAATCAGTTTGTTAATCTGGCAAAAAAAAAAAAAGTAGAACAGCAGAAGAACTGATATTTTTTCAGGTTAGTGCATTGGATGGCTCACAGAAATAGATCTGACAAGCAGCAGATTTGGAGCAAAGGAAGGGTCAGGACCGGGCAGCTAAGCTAAAGGTGGGGATAGAGCAATGCTGCCACTGGCATGTGTTAGCAAGTCAGAATAATGCTTTGTTCGTCTAGGTATAAAATGGCCACTGTATTTTCTGATAACATGGATAACAAATAGCTATGCCTACTGGAAAAGCCTTGCATGGGTTGCAGATGCCTTACAGCTTTCCTCAAGTAACTAATAGTGAAAGTGAAGACCTGCATGCCCCACAACCTGCATCCAAACAATATGGAGCCTGTAAGTCTAAAGAATATGTACCAATAACAGCACCAGATCACACTATAACACATACAAAACCATATTACTAATTTAAGCCTGTTTGATGGTGACTTTTTCAGTGGTGTGGAGGCCATTCTGGACCCAGTAGGTTGTTTTCTTTGCACTGGATTTAAGACAAACTTCCTCTCATTTAATGATCAATAAAGATGATAATACATAGAGAAGAGTTTCTTCCAGAATTTCTCACTCCAATTGACCACTAAATAGTCAGCAGTTTGATTAAAAAAACCCCACATCAGTAGATGTTGCATTCTGTATGTTTGAAGTAGAGAGCTGTAATGGCTAAGCACAGCTCTGATGCAATAAAAGAACTCCAAAGGAAAGGACTCAGTGACTCCAGGAAGTACTCAGAATGAATTTTAACAAGAATTTGTCAGCTGGATAAATTACAATATAGAAATATGCATCCTAAAATCTGAGCACAGCATGCCACTTCTTCAGATCTGTTACTGGAATAATCATTGTTAACAACACTGATTTTAATCTATTTATTCAGACTGAGAATGTGAAAAATCTCCAGACTTCTCCTTTTCCTCTGAAATCAAGAAGAGACTTCAGTCTGACCAAGTATCTTAATTTCTCACCTCCTTATATGGTGATACAGAGCTTTCTCTGACAGCAACCCAAGACTGCACAGTTGGTTTTCTTGTGTCAGAAGGTTCTTCACACTGGGACTAGAGAAGATGGATATGGAGATAATAAGAAAAGGAATTCCATTTCATAGCCCCTCTTCAATAGAATGCATTTTCCTGAAGCAAGGATATTCCACTTAGAGTGGTATCAAGCAATGATCTGAACAATGATCACAAGTATGGGAGCTGGGAACAGGCTTCTGACAGCAAGAATAGACCTCAAAGGAAAAATGAAATTTGCTGTCTTTAGGACAAAGGTAAAGAATGACCAGATGCCAGAGCAACTGTTTCAGGAGCAGGGTTTTGGCCCTTTATTTGCAGACTTTGTTAGCTTGTGTTGGGTGTTGGTAGTAGGGATACTCCTGCATTGATGGTTTGCAGTGCTGGAGGTAGCCTACAGTTGTTTGAACTTCCTTGAGAAACCCACAGAGACTGTGAGGATCAGTAGAGCATAGCAACAACAATTCCCAGTGCTACAGAAGCTAGAGAGAGCAGTTGCATCTAAGCACCTTGAAAAGAACTCTAGGGAAAAAAAATTGACTGCCATATCAAAACGAACTTCCATCTCTGCACTCTAATGGCAGCTTATGAATGATACGCTCTATTTCAGGACAATTTAACATAGTCAACTTCAGTACTGCTGCTGGATCACTCGAAATGATCACCTGAAGGCCTGATGTTAGACATTAATATTGAGACCTGTTAACTTGTGACCAGTAGAAATACCAATACCTTGTGAATCTTTCAGAAAGTCAAGGAAGCAACAATAACATCATGTGACTTGGACTCATAATGGGAAAACTTGTTCTACATCATGACATGAATATTAAACATAAATTCAGTCTTCCCATCCTTTTCTGTTCCCTAAAGAAGAGATCCAAACCGATCTCTTCCCGATCCAAACCAGGTGCCTTTGGCACCAACAGTAAACAAACAAATAAATAAGGGGGTGAATTTCTTTGGTGGCAGCCAAGTAGTCTGTCCTTTCACTCCATCAACAGTACTGTTTAGAAGCACAATGTATGTATAGAAAGAATTCCCTTTTTCTTACATGACCTACTCATAGCAGAATGAAATTGTGCAGTTCTGTTAAATGGTATTTCACAGGATACTGTGGAAAACTCAGAGCCACTAAAACCTATATTTTCCTTAGTTTGCTAAAAAAACCCCACATTATGAATTTTACTTTCAGATGTAATACTTAATCTGTTACATCATTACTTGAATTTTATTGCCTGATTTCAACAACTACAAACATCTGCAACAAGACTGGCTTAAATGAGTGGTGTTCTGGGGGTAGTCTTAGGGCCTGTTTCACTGCAAATTTATAAGTCCACAAGTAGGTTTTTTATGTAATATGTTCTGCAAAACTTACAGCCAAGTGAAGAAACCTCAGTTAAAATGAATAAATAAGTAATTCTTTTTACGGCACCCTCTGTCTTCAAAGCACAGTTTCCATTAACTCAGGGCTCAAATAAGCAAACCAGGCTCTCTGTGACTAAGCTGAGAAGCATTTATGTTATGACATATCTTCCAAAAAAAAAAAAAAAAAATCAAATTCCCTGGTAATCCTGCTGCCCTTGCTTGATTAAGATACTAGAACTGGTAGAAATTTTTCCATGAATGAGGTAGCAGTTTGCTAGCAAACAGGAGAAGAAATGTTAAAAGGAAGGACACTTTGAAAAACATTCTTTTCCCTTCTCCTAACTCTTTATAATCTATTTTTATAGAAAACATATAGAGAATTTTATATAAGCTAAGGGGTATAGCTATTTTTCCACTTCATGTTCCATTTCCTGTATCAGGAGACATGCAGGTTTAAATTAAATCTACATGAACCTGTATTAATTCAGGCTCTGTACCCGAATTTTCCTCAAAGGAGGAATTTGTAGAGATAAGGATGCCTAGCCAGTGTCAGCATCCTAGAAAAGCAACATTGCTGAGATGGAAAGAAGAGGTGGGCTCAGGAGTCAATCTTCTGCAAGGTCTTCTTCCTACTTCGACCATGAAATTCCCAATACCCTCACTCTGAAGATATCAGTTAAGTCTCCAGGGACAAAGGCCCAGATTTTTAACCTTGCATACCTCTAAAAAGAAGAAGAAACCATGACTACTAGACTTGTATTTCCCAGAGGTACACAAATTCACAGACACTTTTCTTCTTTGCATTTGAACACAACATATTCAATCTACTTCACATAGGTACGAAATAAAGAGTAGAACTATCAAAGCAAAGCTTGTCACATAACTTGAGGTTTAGTTGAGTCTGGTGAGAAATTCTGGATCAGATAGAAATTGAGGCTTATGAAAATGCAACTGTTCAGACCAAGAGTACCCAAAAATGGAAGAACCAAAGTTTTAGTAATGTTACATGAGGCATAGGCTTGCTTTCCACAAGGAGATTTTTCTTACTTTGTAACCTGCCTTGGGTTCACTACATTTACAGTTACCTTGGGAACAGGGATAGCAAAAGAACCAGAAAATATTATATTGCTGTTTCATACACCATTGTCCCCTATTTTAAACCCCTAATTTATTTGGCTACAAAAAGTTTGTAAAAAACATTAGTTTATTAGTTCTGTATTCTGTAACTTTTAAACCTGCTTGTCTTCTTTTTTCCTTGCTTTATATGTATTTTCACTGAAGTGGAAAACATTGGAACCATGCCAAACTAAGAAAATTATTTAGAGAAACATTTTGAAATACATCACATTTAAATATTCTTAATTTTTTCTTTAATTTAAGTCTTCAAATTTTAATTACCTTGTAATTAAATTTATTCTGTATAGACTTCTAACTTCAAAATCCTACTGTATTAAAAACAACATATAAATTGCTGGCACTGAAGTACCTTTATAATTGACAAAAAGAAATAGGCACTTTTATAGTGCTTCACCTTCTCCTCTGGGAAGAGATGAATTCTGTCCTAAAATCACCTATTTCCCACCATTCACTTGAAAGTGTCCAAATAATTTCATACACAGCCATCTAACTGCAATCTAACATTGGCTAACTGCATTGCAGCAATGAATTTATTTATTGCTAGCACAACATTCACTGCTTGCTCATTACCACTTTGCTGTCCACTTTTACTTTCATGCTGAAAAAGATCAATTCTGTTTTATCTTAACCAATATATGCCAAAAACATATGCTAAAAATGCAATGAGAAATTGTTCTTTGAACCCCTTAGGGACCTGGTTGATTCCTCAACAGCAGATCTTTGTCCAGTCTGTCTCATGGAGCAAAATGAAGTAGAAGGTAACAACTGTAGCCTTACCTGAGAGCTTGAGGAAGGTAATTCCCATCCCTGTATTACAAATACACAGAAATGGTGCAAATTCTGAACGAGAAAGGATACATTCGTATGGCTCCTGTTCTTGTTCCAATGGCCAGAATTTTCTGAACTGGGTCAAACGCTAAGGCGGTGGGTAGGTAAGGAAAACCATGGCGAACCGTCTGAAACAGAGCAAAGGAGCAAAGTGACTGAACTGCAACCACTGACAACAGCATGAATGCTTCATGCTTGTGTTTTTCTGGATATTCTAGCATTTTCAATACATTTCAAGAGAGGTATTTAAAAAGATACAGTATTTCAAATACAGAGGTAAATTTTGGTCATATGAATTTCTAGTTATGCTTTTCACTCAGTAATATTTTAAATAGTTTTATTGCAACGAAGTAGATTGCAAAGTGTATGCTATTATACAACTGGTATATTTTGCTGAAGTGGTACACTGAAAGATAACCTTGATATGCAGGGCAGCTGAACTGTAAACTGAAAAAAAAGACACATAATATGCTTTCAAAACACTCAGCCTCAACAGAACAGCTCCAGCAGAAAGAAATGGAATATGTCCAGGGGAAAAGATCCAATAAACCAATAAACTGAATCGAGTCTATGAGGTAAAAACCCTTAATATCAATTTAAAAAACAAAGACGCCAGAGAAAATGTTCTCAAAATGAGCAGCTGAACCACTCACCCTTTCTTAATCTTTATTTACAATACTGTGCTTTTAATTCTAATTTCTGCAGAGATACTTTGGGGAATAAATAAACTGAGCAAGATACAACACACCCTTGAAGACTGTCTCAGTATTTTAAGTTACCTTAACCTGGAGGTTATGACCAACATGACTTGCCCAATTCTTATGAGGAAGAACACTAACATAAGAACAAAAGTGAAAATAATAAGACACATAAAAAAACCCAAGACACATAAAAAAATACACATAAAATGAACAGTAATTAAATTTTTGTGGGGGGCTGCTTTCCTAAAAATGGACACAAAATGCTATTTTTCAGTATAAAAATAATGGTTTATATTATTTAACAAAATAAAACCTTGAACTCTAAGACTGACTCTTTTTTTAGTAAGTGGTTGGGATTGGAGAGGAAGTACTTTGAACTGAATGAATTTTAACTTTTTAAGCTGTCTTCCTCTTCCTTGAAATTATCTAGTTCAAGAACTATGTCTGCTGAAGCATTCAGCAGTCCCTAGGGAACAATGTCAACAAAAGGGACTCCTTAATTGCAGACCTGTTGAGTAAAAGGCAGCTGATGATTCCACAGCTGTATCACTCCAGCTCCTCCATTACAGCTGGAAACACTTGAACTGATATTCACAAGCAGTTTGGGAACAACCAAATGTATGTTTTTCAGCAAATAACCACTTCCTTAAAAGAGATCTTACTTGTCTCATATATTAATTGCTGCTGATAAGGGAAGTTGTTTAAAGAATGTCTAATTATTAGTTTCTAGGCTGAAAAAACCTAGAAGCATATGCTACTTCAGTAAGCTGTAGAAAAGTAACTCACTTTTTATGTTAATGTAGGCATTTATCAAAGATCTCAATTCTGTATCTGGTTTGTTTTGGAGTTTTTTAACTTTCTTATCTTCTTAAGTATCAGGATTACTCAAATATAGTTTTTTTATTCTTATATCTAAGCTGGGACCAGACTTACACCCCCAGAAGTGGTTTTACCTCTCATGTCACAAAAATAGAAGCAACCATGGATTGTAGCATTTTCTAGTGTGTTGAACATGTAGCATTACTAATCTGCTACTATATTTGAAATTTCTGTATTCTGGTGAATAAAAATTCTTCCTTATCTGAAAAAAACTTTCTTTTCACCAATTGTCCTTTTCCAATTATTGATTTTAGAAATGCTGTCTATAATAAAGTTTGAAATCCTATCAGTTCTAGTCACAGTATGCTTCTCTGATGTTTAGCCATGACTGGAGTTTTCAGTAATATTTTTAAGATCTAAAAATGCAAAGATAAATATTTTTAAAGAGCTATTTGCATCCTTGTCTACATATTATGGATCTGCATTGTATTTTCAGTATTCTGCAATCTAGAGTCAGACTTCCCATTTGGAAATTTTAATTGGGTCCTGTATTTGAGATAAAACTATGTTTTGAAAGAACAGTGATATACATCTTTTCAGGATCATAGCTCAGTACAATTTTTGAACTCTAGGATTGACTCAAAAGTGCTCTATTTTGCAGCCATTTTCCAATTTTGAGTATTTAGACTAGTCCAAATTAGCAGTTTTTTGTGAGTGCAAAATTCTGCCATTTGTAAAATTTTTTTTAAAAATTTGTTGAAATCCACTGAACATCCAAGTATATTACACCTTTCAATTAAAATATTTATATTTGTTGAGATTCCAAAAGAACAAAACCATTTTGGAAGGAAAGCCAAGTAATACAGTACAGAGTTAGGGCAGAAAAAGATGTCTCTATAACTGAGGGTTTGGCCCAAATTCGTGCAGCCTCAGAAATTATTCTGAAAATTAAACCGATTACAAAAGAACATGGAAAATCTTTAACACTCCAAACTCCCAGGTTCTTGTCCTCAGCTTTGGTGTAACAAAAGCTTTTTGGTCCTTTCTTTTTCAAAGGACTGTGAGAAAGATTGACATGAAAAGCCAGAGCTTGGAGTAGACTTTTCAGCTGTGCTTTGATACAGCTTGAGTGAACCTGAGTGTAAGGATGAGTAACAGTTCCAGAACTGTGGCTGGGCTTCCTTACAGCATTTACTAATACATATGAAAAAGAAGAGAAGGCCACAAAATTAACTTGATCCTAGAATGACCAAAAAAAAAAAAACAAAAACCATTCCTATTTTATCTGAGTTATATCCAGTAGGAACAACAGAGAACAAAACTATCAGTGATGCTCAGAAACACAAAACAAAGCAGTTGGGGCCAATAGCAGGCAAAAGTAGAAGTATGGTTAAAAATCAGTCTGTGATCAAAGAAATATAAGGCGGCCTAACTACCCCAAATACCCCCAGAAAGAAGCTGCCAAGAAAATAAAAGGGAGAGAGAAAATCCAGACAGCAGATGGAGCCAGGACTGCTTTTCTCCACATTATCCAGCTTCCTTTAATGTCTCTTTTTTGGGCACGTTGTCTCTAGAGGCAGTCTGTGCTCCCTAGGACATACAGTTTCCGTGCAATATGCAAAACAATTTACTTGAAACAAAACAATTACAAATGCAGATACAATTTCAGCATAAATCTCTGTTCAGCTTAGTTATTTTCTCTTAAATTCTCTTCTAAATAATTTTAAGCAGTGAATTGCATGTATTTATCATTAAAGTAATCTTTACACAAACAATTTACCTAAATTAATATAGGAAATTGATTATTTGGGCTTGCTAGTAATCTACCAATGAACATTTTAATATCCTGTACAGAACATAATGGTCTTTTTCAGTCGAAAATACCATGATAGATTTCATTAGCTGAAAAAAAAATTGCACTAGTACTAATATGCAATATCCAGTACAATTGTTCACAGGGTGCATAAGGCAATTCTTCAGTATAAGTTTTCTTAACGTTTATTCTGTGGTAGTTTATATCAGATTTCAAAGACACCTTTTTAATAAAAGTAATTATAACATTCTCTCACTCCAGAAAACACAGAACTAGACAAAATATTCAACTGTATCAACTAATAGAGTTTATAGGCAAAAGTGTTTCTGAAAATTTGCATTAACTTAAAAATTGTAACTTTTCTACTAATATTTTATAGATATTCTGTTTCATTTAACATCTGACAGCAAAATTGATTTACTTAGGTAAATAATTTTTGAGAATATGTACATTTGCTAAAATTCAACTACGTAGTCTAAACCTGTGGCTCCATATGTAGAATCTACTTCCAAATTGTCACCAACATGCCACATGCAAAAATGTCATTGAAGAATAATTGATTAATTTACAGAATAGAGGATGAAGTGTTGACTGAAACCTCTCCAGCCTCTATGTCGGAAATTAAAAAATGACAATGATTACAGCATTTTCCCCACTTCAATACTATTTTTAGTAATGTGGTGCTCCAAGATTGTAGTGATAAAAATGAGTGCTTACACAAATGAGCTGCCATGTATTATATCACTACAAGACCATGACATCCCCCATTTATGGATCACTGTGTCTGTAATCTCTGATTGGTAAGACTGATCCCTTCTCATTAAAAATGGAAAGAGGACAAGGTATCAGCAGGCTTCCAACCAAAGTAAACAACACAGGAGAGATAAATTTTTTATTAGTTAAATTTTCATTTTTCAAAGTAATGCTTTTTGTAAAAATCACAGCTTAGCTTCGATTTTCAAACCCAAGTTATTGATTCCATCTAGCTCTCAACCTCTAATAGGAACCAGACCTTCTAAGCATATTCACAGAATATTCTAAAAAATTACTTTTTTTTTCTTAGATAAATATACCCACAGATAGTTCTTTTCCTTGGTGTAAAGCTAGAAACAGTCATCTGGAAAAAGCCATTTACAGAAAGGACTCTGGACCTGTAGACTGGGAAAGCTGATTGCTGTCCCTGACAAGATGATAAAATAAAGACTAACAGAGCACATAGATAAAGATTGTTGCAGAAGTCAGCAGAGTTTCTTCAATGGGAAATCATGTCTGACTAGTTCTCTCTAATTCTATGAAGCTGTCAGCATGCAAGTAAATAAAGGGAATATGAATATACATAAGTTTTCCAAAAGCCTTCCAATAATATTCCACTGCAATGTTATTACAGAAACAGAAGTGTCATGGGACTGAAGAAATTTCTTTGTGGACTGAAAGCTGGTTAGATCACAGAAGACAAAGGACAGAGTTTTATGGATTCTTACCAAGAAGAAAATTCACAAGTAGAGTTCTCCATGCTTGGACCAATTTTATTGATTGTCTTTAAAGACCTATAAAAGGTAATGAACCCTGAAGTCTCTGAGATCACAGCTAATAGTAAGCTCCTTTGGATAGTGAAATTCAGTACTACCAGTGAGCAACTCCTGAAAGACTTCATTAGAGTGACTTAAGTGGGCAAGAAGTTGATAAATGAGCTTCAGTGTGGATATATATAAGATATCTAGAAGAAAGAAAAATCTTAACTAGATCTGCACAATGCTGAAATTGGAACTAGCATTTACAACTCCGCAAAGTAATTTTTTGCGATGGTTTTCATTCCTCTGAAATATTTGGTTTAATGTTCAACAGCAACCCCAAAAAGCCAAGTAATATTGGACATCAGAGCTGTTTGTGTTTGAAATAAAACTTTCATAAACAAGTGAGTGGGGGTAAGCTAAACACATTTGGCAAAGCCATGGAGACATTTAAAAGAAATTAAAGATTAGTTTTAAAAGGGGGGGGGGGGGGAAATAGGACAAATTCATTGACATGATTGCTAAATTGATTTTAAAAGGACCAGCTAAAGATACTCCCTCCGACATATCAAATCCAGTGATGGTGAATGATGGGAGATTGGAAAGGGAATGGACTGCACAAAGTGATGTAATTTATTACCCTCCCTAAGTGACAATTCCGCTGCCACTGTCAGAGACTGACTGCTGGGAGATATGGACCATGGGTTTGTCTCAGCAGGCCATTTCTTATGAGCTTATTATCCTCACCAGTAGCAATGAAACAGAGAGGAAGAAAAAGGAGATCAGTATTGGTGGAGAAAAATACAGTAAAGAAAAAAACATGGAAAATGTGGGCACAAAAGAGAAGTGTTACTGAAATAGGAATATTGGGGCAGGAAGAAAAGATATGTTTAAGAAACAAGCAGAATTTCATAATATTCCCCTACAAAAACTTCTGCCATAGAAGAATAATACTTTTAGTAATAGGCAAATTTGGTTTGTTGTTTAATTTTTGAAATATGGAACTTACTTTGTTATAAAATGTTACCTAATTAGCTATGGTAGAATTTTGAGAAAGTAGCTGTCCTGGACATAAAGCAGACTTCAAATACAGCCTGAATTTTAAAAGTTTCATTTCACAAATATTACACACTGGTAATTATATGAAAAATAAGAGAGATTTTAGAGTATTTGAAATTAACTGACTTAAATATTATACATTTTTTGTACAATGAACATACAAAATTTTTTTTCTGTAAAAAAGATCTCTGCAGGTACTTCAGAGATGTGTTTTTCCACTGTCATTTTCAGTTCTGCAAGCTAGATGTTAGACTATTAAATAAGGATGGTTCTATTTAGATGTGATTCATATAGATACAAACAGCCAAGCTAAGCAAACCACAGGGGAAAAATAAGGCCCTCTGAATTTCAAAAAGCATTCTCCTCATGCTTGTCCTTTGAAATACACTGTTGTGTATCAAAAATACAAAATTAAAATTATTTAGATAGGAAAATCCACAAATAAAGAAAATTACATTATCCATAAGATTCATTATCGCCAGCTCAGGTGAGGTTGGAGGGGAACTCTGCAGACTGTCTGGTCCAACCCCTCCTGCCAAAGCTAAAGGGGTTGAATTTTAATATCACTTTCTGGATCTATTTAAATCAGTGCAGCTATGGCCAAGCAACTGCTTGGCAGCTGCACCATCCTGCTACATCCACCACAGCACTGAGTTACAGCATAATAAGTTACAGGGTAATACATGAATATAACCATCCCAAGAGAGGCATTATGCCCTTTGGAGAAATCCCAAGTCCAAGGGAGAATGATGTATGCAAAATTCTTTCACCTCTTCCCTTCTTATTCTTTCTAAAAGAACTCTCCCAAGTCCAAAAACAAACAAACAAACAAAAAGCCACAATAAACCCCAGGCAAATATACAAAAAGGGAAGAAAAAATGAGAGCACAATGAAGGAATTGCACCCACTGTACAGTTAATATGGTATCATGTACTTCCCACTATTGCCATGTAAACTGGCAAGAAGAAACAGTGCATCAGCATATGGAGAAATATCTTGATTGTTCATAAAACTATATCTACCCTTGTCTTTAATGGAGAATTATAAAAAACCCCAACCCTAAACTACTGATTGCAAAGTTCATTTTGGCCTACCTACTTAAGCAAGACTTCAGTCCACCAAATGGAAAACCTTTATAATCAAAGTAATTCAAACAGCAGCTCCATTGATTTTGTCATTGCATCATTTAACTGTATCACTCTAGAACCTGACACAGGCTGGTTCAGAATATCATCTGCCTGATGGAGATCTGCTTCAGGGGCATGTACAAGAATTGCAAAATCATTCAACTTATCTGATGGCCCTGAAAGGGAAATATTTTGTCTTCACCATGACTGTGGATACAGGGAATAAGATAATTTTGTAACTTTAATAAGAAATTAAACAAAAAGAAATCTGTTTTTATTAAGTTTACATCAGACCAACATAACAATAACACTAATTAATTTTGCATGACTTCCCATTTTTGGATTTTCTGAAACTTCACTACTTTAGACTAATTATGTTCTGTTATGGCTGATTGTGGTTTCTGCTCTGAAAAAAGAAGCTTCAGTTGATGCTTTCAAAATATTTTTGTTTTAAAAAATAAACCAGCCATACTGGGGGATTGAAAAAATGTTACTGCTGTGATAAAGTTCTTGAAGGGTGGGGGCTTTGGTCTGGGGAATGGCAGGGGAGGAAGCTAGAGAAACAGAGTGTTAAAACCACTTTGATACAAAGATAATCTGTATTATTGGTCTATTTCTGTAAAAATCTGTTTTGCGATGTAATTTAGCATTCTTGTATACAAATGCTATTACCAGATTTCATTACTGGCATTTACAATGTTGTTCACTATTTAATACTAATTCATAATTAATCTTATCCCACCTTCTTTCAGTATACATGCTGTATTCAATTTGAATTTTTTTTTCTGATGTTGAATTGAGAACTTAATCTGAAAATAACAGCCAGCATCTCACCTCACACAGGGTGAAGGTATATTCCAAATGAAATGCAGGTATTTTGTGGCAGGTTTTTACACTCTCAGAGCAGTGAAATCCAGCAGATCCTGCACATCACTGTCCCCCTCTGCATTGCCTATGGAGCTACCAAGGACACAGCTCAGCCACCAATGAAGGATCCTAAGAACCAGATCTCTGTTTACATAACCATAGGCCACTTCTCCTGCCCTTGCCTCATTCGGGGAGCATTTCTAAATAGACGTAGGGACAAACAGGAATAAAGCAGGGATCTGTGGACTCAGTAAAATCAAGTTTCATCCACAGCTACATGGAATGTATCTGTAACACAAGTGATGATGGACAGCTGTAACTGAGAGCACATCTCCACCCTGAAGGGATACAATAGATGGAACAGGATGAACGAAGCAGAGATGAGCATTCATTAATTTATTATTATTTACTATTTTTGTCATGTCCAGTGGATAACAGAGATCTTCTCACAGGAACTGTTGCAAAGAACACAAACAGAATAGCATTCATCCTCCTCACATGTTGTATAATGTTCAAAACAAATGTGAGGGAGGACAGGAACAAAATATAAGCAAACACTTCAAGAAAATAAAAATATGCAGTAAAGACTAGATTGCCTCACATATAGACATAATTGGATACTAGCTGAATAAGGGACCTGACTTCTGACCTCACAGCATTCTTATATAACAGACTTTTAAATGAAACAGAAACAATTATTTTTAATTTGTTGGATTCAAATTCTGCAAAAAAGACGTGCTACCGTACACACATGCATCTACTTATACACACCACAGAATTCAGTAAGGCTCCTTCTGAGTCCATGCATTCACCAACTCAAAGACTTGAATATTGAGGTAGGGGTTTTTTCAGTACTATATACAACTTAACTTCAAAGGAGCCATAAAGAGTGCACCTCCTCAGACTTTGACCCTAGCTACAGGTGACAGATTGTGTCTAGTACTTTTTATTATTCATAGTCTTTGCTGGTGATCTGTTAGGAATGGACACAGCACTGCACAAAGATAACATCTTATTACATTTGAGCACACTTGCCAGCCATCTGTACCTAATAATGTTGCTTTCTCTCCTCTCCACAGATGCACATTACTTGTATTTCTAATCCTACAGTCCTCTAATTTTCCCCTGTAATGACTCTAACACACATTGTGACAAATTAATATACTCTATAAGCTACTTTCATAAGCACTTTTCCTTAGAATAGCCAACAGACCGCTATATTCATGTGTTAGTTCACTCTCTACTGCTTCCTTTTCTCAGTTTATAAAGTGAATACACTAACTTTTCATAGTATTTTCACAGAGACTTCAAAAAGTGTTTTGGGCATAAATCATACACCAGGGAGTATCAGATGTCTCAGAATAGGAAGCAGATATGACTGGATATTCATCTAAACAAAGTGAGAATGGGGTCTGTCTTGGATTTAGTCCAGCTCCACTGAGAACATCTGCATGTTTTACACAGAATATGTATTTCTATCTGGGAAAAAAAATCTTTATATTTTTAGCCAAAAACCTCTAAGTAATTTCTTGGTAATTTCTTTAAAAAATTAAGTGTAAGTATTTTTCTTCCAGAAGTAAGTTGGGGGCAAAGTGGCTTATGCAACCAAATTTTTATGTGACAGCTCCTCAATCAGAACACTGTGAGCCAACCAGTCTGAATTTCGTGTATCCCTCCTACAAGAGATTAAAAATTGCTTTTCCCACTGCAATAGTGAGAAAAAATCTCATTAACTACCTGGTGACCCTCAGGTGAGGAATAATACAGCCAGTGTTCCCACTAGAGTTGGAGTTGTTTAGCCTGGAGAAGATTAGGCTCCAGAGACACCTTAGAGCACCTTCCAGTACCTAAAGGGGGCTAAAATAAAGCTAGAGAGGGACTTTTTACCTGGGGAAACAACTTCAATTTGTGTCCCATTGTCCTAAAAGAGAGTAGATTCAGATTAGATATTTGGAAAAAGTTCTTTATTGTGAGGGTGGTGAGGCACTGGCCCAGGCTGCCCAGAGAAGCTGTGGATGCCCCATTCTTAAAAGTGTTCAAGGCCAGGTTGGATGGTGCCTTGAGCAGCCTGGTCTGGTGCAAAGTGTCTGTGCCCATGGCAGTGGGGTTGGGACTGGATGATCTTCCAACATCTATGATCCCATGAATTAAGAAAAAAAACCCAAAAAACTACCAAACCAACAACTAAAAAAAACACCCCACTTGAAATGGGACACAAAATTAGAGCAAATATCTTAACCTTTATGTTTCCCTTTGTGAAATCAAGAGTTGAACTCAGTGATCCTCAAGGATCCCTTGCAACTCAGGTAATTCTTTGATTCTTATATTGTTAAAAATGCAAGGTCAACCATAAAAAGCAAAACAAATAAATACATGAAATAAGTTAATCTATGCAGTATGAATTTGTTCTCCTCTTGTAGGTATTAATTAAATTATCTTCTTCTGCCATTGTACAGTGGAGCCAGAAATCCATCTGCAGTCATTTGAGACAGAAAGGAAATTCAGAGTCATTCTGGCTATCTAAGGTGGGCATATAAAAAGAACAACTAACCTTAAGATCACGCTGCAACTGTGCAGAATATGTGCAACAGAATGTGAACACAATGGGAGGCCCAATGGGAAGATGTGGGATAAGTTAAATATGCTAAAAAGAAAAACAGATGCAAAGCAGGTCAAGCTGGAAACTCAAAACAGAGGACCCTGAACATTTTGGATTTTCTCTGGCATCTATACTGCAGGGATAATATAATTTCCATCTCACAGAAAGATTATGAAGGTCAATTCATTAATGTTTATAAAGCTTTCAGAACTACAGTGGTGAGCACTTCTGTTGGAAAAGTCCATGGGGAACTTAATATTCAGGCATGCTCTGAGTTTTAAGTATGCAAAGAAATATTGAAGTACTTTCCTATGAGCAAACACTATTTGTTCTGCTAAATTAAACCTATAGAAGAAATATGGGATCATGTAATTAAAAGTTGTCTGTGCAAACAAAGGTATTTAAGAAATGTGGAACTTTTTGAGTTCTTTATTCAGCAACCTTAAAGGTCTGGAAATAATTTTGAAGATGTAATTGCATGAGTTGGCCATGAAGGGTGTGCATTACTTCATTTAGGATTAATAACACAAAAATACAGATATTTGCACAAAAAACCCCAAGCAAGTAAATCCAGTTATACTACTAGGGGCACCTTAAAATCTTCAAAATTCTTTCAAAAGAAGCTTTTTATGTGCTATGCTCTTTCCCATGGGTAAGTCCTATTTCTAATTAATACAAACACTTAAAAAAGAAGAATAGATTATGCTCATCACAAATTTCACAAAATTACTATATTCTAATTTAGAAGTGTCATTTATGACTCTGTAGTTTTAAATAGAATAGGGTTCTGCATGTAACTTTAGATCCAAACTCTGGTATAGAGGAAAAAAAAAATTCCCCACACTATTTTATTTACCACTTAAGTATTAAATGAACTCTGAGAACTTGCAAGTAAAAGCTCATGCTAATTTTAAAATGGGTTTTCACTAAAATGTACCATTTTCCAAACATTTTAATTTTTGCTCTCTGTATGACCTTAGCAAGGAAACAAGACAGATTAACCAAACAGCTCAAACTGACTAAAACACTGTGGATAGCTTATAACAAGGTTTTTTTCATTTTTAATACTTCATAATCAAAAATGTGCTCCTGCAGCATTGTGCTTAAATTGCCATTCCAAAATTCATCCTCTCTCTGTCATCACTGAACTATAGTATCATGTTGCATTTGCGGCTAAAGTACCTACTTGGCTGTTGTCAGAAGGATTGCATGTTTATCTTCATAGGTTGACAAAATAAAGTATTATAATCTATAAACTCTCAGAATTAAAATTTAAGACCACCTGATAGGAAATCCAGATAATTAAGGTATTTAACTTGGCTATTCCTGGACTGTATCTTGAAGGCCTGTTTTTGCCAAACGTAAGCAGGATTAGGAAGGCACAATTGCAATTGGCCATGGGATTCCATATCAGTTTTAACAAAAGCCTAAAACTGTTCTGGTCTCCATGGGTTTTGCAAAAAGCCTGGGTAATGAACATACTGAAAGTATGACTATACTATCAATATTAACAATACAGCAAGAGTTAAAGGATGTTTATTGTGTTGCAAGACTACCCAGTAATAACAATGAAGACCAGTTTGGAAAAGAACATAAATCTCATGCTTTGGGGTCTAAAGGTAGTCCATAACCATTTGGGAAGAATTTCTTTGAGAAGATTACATTGCCAGTTCCTGGACCTTTTCAAGGGTACTCAGTTGCTGCCCACAGCAAAAGAAAATGTGTTAGAGTAGATTAATTGTATACCTGGTAAAGTACAACTGTTACTGTGCTCTTAACTGAGATCTTGATTTCAAAGTTATTAACCTCACGCTCTACAAATTCAATTCAACTCTATGATTGTTCTCCAAGAAAACCCCGAGTAGTTCTACATGGGAGACCTGTTTTCATGAGGAACAAATACTTCACATACCAAAAAAATGTACATCTTCATTCTTACTCAGTTCTTCCCAATTGTGTCATCCCCTAAAAAGCAACCTTCTGAAAAAGTAATAAAATCACTCTTTTCTCATTTTATGTTCCATTTGCTCAAAGTTCTAGTTAAATGATTTAAAACATCCTAACTGTGAGCTTCTCACTTCTCACTTCCTTTATTAATAGCAGATCTTTCTCCAGTGCCATATTTTAGTTTCTGGATGGTCTGGACAAACACAGGTGAGCCTAAAAATGCTTGCCAGAGAAAAAGAAACAGCACATATACAGAGGGAAAATACAAAGAACCAAACCCAAGGAAATTAAGTATATCCCAATTAAAATTAACATAGACTTTAGTAGCATATTCTACTGGATCATGCCTAGTTTTAGGACGATGCTGCTATCTCACATATTCAATTCAAGTAATGTGAACGATAATCAATATTTTCATTATTTGCACTTGGATATCAAATCCCAAGAGCAGCCCCTAGATGCAGTCTAAACTGTACCTCAGCTTCCTGCTGTCACAAAATAGGTAAGACAATATTTCACATTGCTTGATACTTTGAAAATGGTGCCACTGATTTATTATTACATCTACCAACATATAAATTTATCATGCTTAAAACAGGACATAGCTATTTCATACAGAATAGTTTCAAGAATATTTCATTCTTTCAATATGGAAGATCACATTAATGATTTAAATATAAAGGCCAAAAGTAACTCATTGAGAGCATCTCAGTGTAAAATATTCAGTTTACTTCTGTTAAACTCTAATCTGTATCTCAAAAAGACACTGTGGTCATAACCAATCTAAAAATGCCACAAAATGGAGAGCTGGCTTTCAAGTGTGTTACAAATGAAAGCAGGAGTGTTGCCGTTCAAAACAGCATTCTGCTAGAGGATTGGATCTGTGTTTTCAGTCAAGCAGACCTCCCACTAACTTCAGAAAGGCAACTTATTTACATAAAAAACTGCAGGGAAAGGCCCTTTAATTCTTAAGTATGAGTCAGCTTTTATGTTTCCCTTCTAAACGAGGATTTTTATAACCAGCAAAGAACGGAAAACCAGTCTGAGGTGCTACTTAGGCTGCTAGCCCAGATGCCTCGACCCTGCAGATAACAAACCCAAATTGCCATTAGCTTTACCCAGTTCTGCGTGCAGCAGGATCACAGATCCTTGAATATGCAGCCCGTGTAACTTATGTAACTGAACATGCAAATACCCAACTGAAATACCAGAGGTGCTGCACAACAAAAGCTCAGGGAGGACGGAATTTGGGTTATGTGTGTGTGGTGTACTTTTAATCCGATGCAGACTGACCGAGGTACAAATTCTGGCAGGGCTCTGGCCCCTGGAGCAGGCAGGGGGAAGCTGTGCCTGCATCAGGCCCCACTGCCCCGGCTCCCTTGCAGCAGCACAGGGCCCTCCCAGCTCCTGGGGCTTCCTTCAGCCACGCTCCAGGTGCTCCTGAAGTGCGGCAGAGCTGCTGAGATGGAGCCCGTGGAATAAACACTGCGGAGTGTCGGGAGCACATGAGCACCCAGTGGCTTGGAAGTTTGCTTTGGGCATACCTTTGTATCTTGGAAAAAGGAACCTGGTATTTTGTGTACCACAGACTTCTGCAGTGACATACATTCATAAGCAAGCGCTGCTGCAAGCAACCAAAAGGTTTCCTACACAAATATTTACTTTGTTGAGAACATTTTAACCTGAGAACTAAGACAGGCAAATATTAGCTACTGAAATCTTCTTCAAATGACATATTCCTTTACACATATTCCAAGTAGATCTATCAAGGACATAACAGTAACTGTCTTCAAGTAATATCAAAGCAAACAAGAGAAATAATGGAGACTAGGAAAAAAAAATTCATTTCATCTTATGTTGCTTACTTTCACAAATATGCCATACAAAATAAGAATATATATCTCACTAAATACAGATCTTTGTCCTTATCACATGACTTAAACATGAAAAAACCATGCTGAGTTTTAGCCTTACCTAGAAATCTCTGAATAATGTACCTTGATTGTTTGTGTTATCTTTTTACTGACATGACAAAAACCAGAAATCACTCCAGAATACCTGGAGCTTCACAAAATGCTAAATTACTGTGTACCCAAGCAAAAGTAGTCAAATCCAAGCCTGGCAAGCAGGTATGATTCTAATGCACTCATCACTGACACTCTATTAAACTACAGAATCATTTGAGTCAAAAGGCTGGAACCTGTTGTGGTTCAGGATGACAAAGAACTATAAGAAAAAAAGAATTAGTATTTTGTAGAACCTATCTATCTAAAGGTCTCTGAGTCTTTAAGCCATAGGGGCTCATTCTTTTCCCCTTGAACTCTGGAGGAGTTTTGACACCAGCTGTAGCTGCAAGCCAAACAGAATTAGAAACATGGTATCTGAGATCAGGGAAGCTGTGTGTTTCACAAGGACCAGATCTGCACACAAAATGTCTCATAGGCTTGTCTTGGTTATTTATATTTCTTTCTTCTTTCCAAACAGAAAAAGTAATAATGATGTGCTGGAGTTGACTGTCACCTAAATTTCAGATCAATTTGTATCTGTTTAATAAAAGTATACTTAAGAGGTGAAGTCCATTTACTCCTAGTAATGAAAATTGCACTAATTAAAAATTCTGGTTTTGAAGCTTCTAATCAAAACAAATAAGCAAACAAAATTTCTAGTAAAGCCACCAGAATTCACATAAAACTGACAGGTAATAGTAGAAGACGATAATCTCCTTTCGTATTTTGTCTTCACCACAAAAGTATGATTTTCATATTCCAGAGTTCATCAGAAGTACCAAATAGTTTGTTCTGTTTTACAGGTGCAAGTATTTAAAACCACCACTAAAAGCTTTGTTGCAGAAAACAGATACAAACCAAAATACATACAGGGATATCTTATACTTTCTACTCATAGAAAATTCCCACTTAAGGAAGTGATCAACACATTAAAAACCAGAACAGATTTGGCAACTTTTGGTATTTATGCTGTCCCACTAAGTTTGCTATCATGCAATCAGAAACTTCAGTACTAATGGTAAACAGCCACCTTGAATCTACATCCAGCTCCTCACAAATAATTGAGGTCTTGGGTTCAGTAGTCACTGCACTGTTTTTTATTCCTAGCTTGTGCCTTTTTCTTGAAATAGAGAAGGAAAAGCAGGGAGGATGAGAAGAGAGAGGAGGGGAAGTAGATGCATACAATCTTCAATTTCTAATGACTTGTAAATGTTATCGGTAGTAGCACCAATTGATGTGCTTTCCTGTCCACAATCCTGTCAGCCGTTTGGGGTCCAAGTGTGAACTTGGAATTCAGCCCTGAGTGCTGAAATCAACATTTCAACGAATTTACTGACCACCCCAACTCTGCAGCAGGAAGAAAAAAGCATCCACTGGATCTCTGTCTTTTCATTCCAAAGTCCTTATACAACCACTGCAGTTCTCAAGTAAAACGCTTATTGGTATCATATTACTACCCCCCCCCCCACACACACCCCCCACCCAGGATAGATTTTATTATTTCCATAGAAAATAAAAATACAGCTTTTACCTTACAGATCTGAAAATAATCTGAAGTGAGCGTCTCCTGGATCTCCTCTCTGGGTGTCCCTGCAGCTCCCGCAGTCCCTCCTGGGTGCACGGAGCCACCAGCCCCACTTCCACTGCCACCGCCACTGCTTCCAACAGGGGATGCGGCAGTTAAACCATCCAAAACTTTGCGAAAATTAAATTTCTTCATTTTGGAAAAATATTTAGGAAGATTTGAGGGGGGAGAAAGGATGTGTCGTAACACATTCAGCTACATGTAGCGACCGAGAAAGTCTTTAATGGTCCTCTGAGTGAGGCAGCACTTTAAGTCTCTTGTACCAAACAGAATGTCAATATTAGGTATAATTGATCGAAAAATACAAAGGCTTCATTTTGTCAGACGCAAAAGCTACCTGGGATGGTCCTTTCCAAAAATAAATAAATAAATAAATAATCCACAAGCAGCAGGACTAAGATTTACGTTCAAACAAGGAACAATGGAACAACCGCCATCGGGTTCGCTCGCAAAATCCACATTTAGCAGTGGTCAAAACAGAAAAGTAAATAAAAAATTCAAGCCGGCATCCAAAACAGTGGGATCCATCCCTCTACCTTATCTGCCTAAGATCTGCCTTCGGCACTTGATTATTTCAGCAAAACTACCAAAATGCGTCTACATTCAATTGCCCCTTCCCCTCAGAACCCCTTGGAGCCAGGGGTATCTCTGCCCCCGAGGTTTCCGCGGAGCGGATTCCCCGCTCCCAGACGCGGGTGCGACTCCTGTTCCCGGCTCCCTGCCCACCCCAGCAAATGCCGGCAGCCGCTGCCGCACTCGGCGCTCCTGTCTCTCCCCTCGGGCTCCACAGCGGGCTGCGAGGTGCGGGCTGCGAGCCCCCTCGCTCTCCTCGCCGCCCCGGCCGCCGCTCCGTGAGGAGCGACGGCAGCGAGCGACCCCCTTAAGCCAGTCCGGCCGTCCCGGGCTGACCACCCGTCCCGTCCCTGCGCTGACGGACCCCCGCCCGTCCCGATCACCGAGCCTGTGCCGCTGCCGTGCTCTCCCCCGGAACCGCTTCGGCGGGACCGGGCTCCCTCGGGCGCCGGGGGGGACGCGGGGCGGGGAGGGGCAGGTGAGGAGCGGGGCAGGTGAGCGGGCAGCGGAGGGTGGTGGTGGCGGCTCCTGCCCGCCCGGCGCGCTCGCAGCCGTTCTCCGAGGTACTGAAAGCTCCGCCGGAGTCAGCCGCAGCTCCTCCTCCTCGCCTTCCTCCTCCTCCTCTCTTTCCCTGCCTCCCGCCCCCGTCCGCCAGGCCCCGCCTGCCGCAGCAGCGCGCAGTCCGCGCCCCGCCTCCGCTGCCGGCTGGGCTGTGGGCGGGGGGGAGGGCGGGGAGACGTTAGTGATTGACAGGTACGCGCGCGTTCCTATCCCTTACTGCGGGCCGGCCGCGGGAACGTGACTGGCGGGCAGGGCAGAAGGGGCGGCTCCAGACAGGGAACAAGAGATGTTTGACGGCCCCCGCGATCCGCAGCCTCTGATTGGAGCGCTGTGAGGATGGGCGCCCACTCTCACCAATAGAGGCGCAGTTCCGCGACGCCCGGCCCCCCAGCCCGGCGGGATGGGCGGGGCCAGGGGAGCCCCCGCCCCACTGCGGCGAGAGCGGCAGCGGCCGCGGAGCTGCTGAGGGGAGCAGCGCCGGGGCAGCGGGGCTGGAAGGGAACAGGGTTTATGGCGGTGGGGGGAACTGAAAGTTGGTGTCGCAGTTTCAGCTGCGTGCGGGACGTCGAACAGACCCAAAATTCGGCATAAAGTTGTGTCAGGGGAGACTTGGGTTGGATATTAGGAAATGGTTCTTTCACCCCGAGGGTGGTTGGGCACTGGAACAGGCTCCCCAGGGAAGTGATCATAGCACCCAGGCTGACAGAGTTCAAGGAGTGTTTGGACAGTGCCCTCAGGCACATGGTGTGACTCTTGGGGATGGTCCTGTGCAGGGCAGGAGATAGACTCAGTGATCCTTGCGGGTCGCTGCCATCCCAGGATATTCTGTGGTTCTGTGCAAATGCCACGGGAGGTGACGCTCTCTGCGCTCTCGGCGGTGTCAGGAGCGGTCCTGAGAGGAGCCCCCATTGCTCGCAGCGGCTCGGAGGGGTCTGTGTGGGTCGGTGCTCAGCCCTCACACTGACATTGCCTCCTCGGGGGCAAATCCCTTTTTCCTTCCCGGGAGGACTACAAAGGACCCAGGGCTGCCCTTCCCGAGGCTCGCTCCGAAGCCGTGCAAATCGCTGGGGACAGCTCTGTGGCCTCTGAAGCGCGATCCGGCACAGGAGGTGTTGCACTGCACACAAGCCTCTATAAAAAGGTTATTCAGGTCAGGAACAAATGAGGCAGCGATTAAAAGTGACTCATGGCACAGCGCTGTCAACGTGGTTGGAAGCCGAGAACTGAATAAAATGGTGTAAGGAATAAGCACATAGCACCTCTCCTGTATAGGAATTAATCTGTAACACCTCACCAAAGTGTTGTACTTTCTTCACACTTGAGGTGACCAATGAGTGCACACTGGTCACCTAATTTTTCACGTTTTAGGGGTGCTTAGTGTAGTTCTGATACCCACTCTAACCCCAAATTTGGTTTTTAATCAAATAGAATACTACAGTTCCATGAATCCTAGTTTTTATTTCATTATCTTACACTGAGATTTATGCTTTTTTTTTTTACACTTTAGCTTATCCCTTTGTGTTCACAGGTACTCCCCATCTCCATGATAAAAAGATTGCAGTGAAGTTCAAAGAATAAGTGTAGCTTCACTTAATGCCCTCATGAAAAATAAAGGGTACATTGCTGATGAAACTGGAAAGGTTGATAGGTTTCTGTAGCCAGGAAAAAATGGACAAAACTTTGTATGGGAAACAAAATATATGAGGACTATGGCAAGGAGACAGAAATGAAAAAGGGAATGGAACTGAGTAAGCAAATCTGTAAAGATAAAAGTACAGAGTTTTGAAGAATGAGGAAAAGTCAAAACCCAGTTGAAGCTATTTGAAGAATGTCATGTCCTACTAATACTATGTTCACCAGAGGGAATGCAAGTTAAAAAAAAAAGAAAAGCTAACAAAGCCCAAAAGAAACATAACTACATGAATTGTAAATAGGAAAGGGAAAGATAAGGTTAAAAAATGAAATAATTAAGATGAAGAAAATATCACAGAGACTTACAAAAAGTCTGTCTGGGAGTCAGAGGGTACTAGAGGAAGAAAATCTGATAACATAATAATTTTACAGTTCTAGGGAGGACAGAGATAAGACAGTTTAAGTCAAGAAAAGGATGAAAATTAGAAGAATGAATTATAACTTTGGAGTTGGAATAAGGTGCAGACATTTTTTGAATACCAACAACATTTCTCTTCCAGAGAATCGCTATGGAAAGCGGGTTATTGATGATTAGATACTACCTCAGAGTATCCAAAAGGGTGAGCAAGGATCCTTACACTGCCAGTGTGCTGTTAGGAAAACTGACTTGTAGGGAAAAAAACCGAAACAAAAACAAACTGACCAATAAAATACAATCAGTCCTGTTTATAAACAACTGTCAGAAAAACTTGGTCTCACTACTGGTGCATGTAAAGCATGTATGTTCCTTTTGAAAGTTTTTCTCTAAGCTGGACACAAATCCAGAAGCAGAGAGGGAGTGATGGAAATGAGAGTTGTGGGATGGTGCAGAGGGAGACAGCACAATGCAGGACATAGGCAAACTCAGTTTTGACAGGCGCAGAAAGAAGCCCCATTGAATGACCACATTGCTGAGAAGTTTTGTTGTATAACAAAAACAAAAAGGGGAACGATTTGGTTTTGACACAGTAAAAAAACCTATTGCTTCTTTTTTTTTTCAGTGGAGAAACAAGCAGTAGATATGAGGCAATCTGTTGCTGGCTTGTACTGGTTTAGATGATATTGGTGTTTCATAGGATACTTGTGAGATTGCCACCACAATCTTACAGTTTTAATAAAAGTTGATAAAATTAGGAAAATTTGGAAAGATTTTAGATACTAAATTGATACATAAATGAAGTTAAATCATACATGCCAGTGCATTGTGGGAAATATGTATCTGGATCTGTATTTTAGATAGAAATGAGAGGGTATTCTCCTCAGTGTTTTTGGTTTTTTTTAATAGTATCTTTTACATTTAGTAGTCATCTTGTTCTGCAAGGTCAAACAGAAACCAAATGTTAAAAGGATAACAGTTTACTACAAAGATTTTGCTGAGAAAGAGGATCTTTAACAGTCCACACCATCAAAATTCATATGAACTTTCATTCTGATTTTTGCTTAAGGAAGCTTGTGATTATGTGCAGTAATATAAAAAGATTGGTCACAATAAAACCTGGCAAAGGAGAGGGATATTAATTCAGTGTTCTCTCAATCTGATTCAAGAACTTACCAAGAAAATGAAGAATTGGGAAAGATGTGCTTAGATCAGCTGACCAGAAAGTGACAATATTAGAGATTGGATATATTTTGATCATTAATGTTCTGGTCAGTTCTCTGACTTTCTTGTTTAATTTTTTTTTAATAGCAAATCCTACTTTAGACTGTGGACTAGAGTTTCCTGACTTCAAAGCTGCAAACATACTTTAATCTCAGTTTATATTTTTGGTAGTTTAAAAAAAAATACATGCAGAACTGTGCAATAAATGATGGTTTCACAGTTGACACTTTTTAAGTGATTCATGTGAATCCCTTTGATAATCCATGTGTCAGCAGTTAAAAGCAATGACCCTTGAGAGAAATCACTGTATGCCCACCAGCAGCGGACTGGACCACTGCCTTGCAACTACACCCTGGCAAAGAACTTCAGTGCTTTTAGAGAAACTAAGGAAAAAGATGTAATCAAATCCCAGAAACACATCTATGCCAGTGCAGGCAAAACTGTGACTTTGCACAGCTACCTATTCCTCATTGCACTGTGGGACATTTGCCAGTGTTATCCATGTTTCTGTGTAATTCCAGAACATCGAATGGCAGCAAGCATAGTGTTCCTGCCTGCAGAGCTCCACTAAAAATATCCCCAGTCAGTGCTGAATATCTGGTTAGAACAGCTTGCTGAACTCTATCAATTAGCTAGATCTTAATCTATTTAATGTGTTTTATTAAGGCCATATAATGCTAATGTTTTAATCAAAATGTCAAGCAGTACTAAATCAGATTCATTAGGAAGGTCCAAGTCTATCACATCCATGTGGTTACCTTGATCAAACAAACCTGTAATCGCATCAAAAATTGAAGTCAGGCCTGCTTGTCAAGTCTTGTTTCCATAAAGCCATGTGGACTTGTTTCATTACATTCCTACCTTTAACTCTTTATTGATTGAATCACGCATAGCATGACTGCTTTAATTCACATAACATCACTGTTTTGTCTAGGATTACCAAGGATGCCAGGTCTGTTATTACCTTGGTCATTCTGCTTGATTCTGGGAATAACATGAGCTTTCCTTTTGCTCTTTGAATATTAGCTGTAAAGAGAGCTGTTAAAAATTAACATAAGAAGGCTGGAAGTCTCCTACTCTTTAAGGATCTTTGGATACTCAGGTGCCATAGAGACTGCTGATTGAAAAACAGCAGTGCCATTCTCATCCTACAGAGGTGTCAATGGATAGAAAGATAATTCATCATCCTCATGTAATATTAATACATTATCATTTTTCTTTCTTTTCATAAGAACAGGATGGAAATATTTACCATAAAAATGAGATCTTTTATGCATGCTCTGAAACCAGATTTCTTAATGAAGAAGCTGTGGAATGTGTCTGTACAAAACTGAGAATGTAATTTTGTAATAAGGACTCCATTTTGTGCAGTAGGCAAAGTACAGGTGTAAATTAGCCCCTGGGTAGAGTTCCCCATGGATAAATCACCTCAGCTTGAGGTGATCTGTTCTCATTGCTGTTGAAAAGGAAGATCCTGCATCCATTTGAACTCTTGGGAGGGTTTTGTCCCTTCAGCAATGCATTCATTTGCTAGGGAAGTCAATAGTTTTATTTTGGGTTAATGAGCTGGATTAGCTCTGCACAGAGTCAGACAAGCCCTAGAGCCAGTGCAAAGGAAAGCAGACCTGGACAGAAAGATGAGGGTAGCCCCACTTTTGTTACATGTGGTTCAGCTCTGGTGTACACTAAAAATTCATTGTGAGGGTGGCCTATTGAGCTGCCTTCCAAATACCTGCCCTGCTCAGGAAGGGCTGCATATCTCAGTGAAGAGCTGTCCCAAGCCACCTGAAAAGCAGCTGAGGGCAAAGAGACTGCCCTGTTGTGACAGAGCAATGGGGCTTTCTGCAGAGGGTTCTCCCAAGGCTCTGGGACTCAACCTAGATTTGGTTGCTCTGAAGCAGGGGCCCTTTTCTAACAGGTTGAGGGGTCCAAGGTGATTGCACAGCAGTAACTTGCTTTTTTACTATAGCAAGTCTGCAAATATCTGGGATGTCAAATTAAGATAACTTGGGTTCTAGTCAAGACAATGTCGGGCCATGCCTGGGAGGCACAACTGGTCCGAGAGGCTTGATAAATTCTAGGGTAGTTAATATATACCATGTACCATATTGCCAGAGATTTCTTATCCACCTTTATTGTAGCTCTCAGACTGACTTTTTGGTATTCTCTCTGCATCCGACTTGCATTGTATTCCATGCACAGTTTTCTAGTGCTTCCTCTTAATCCTTTTGCCTAACACTTCATTTTATAGATCCCTGTCTGTCACATAATTTAGTTCCCTGTTTCCGCTCTTACCCCTTCAATAAGGATTAGATAAAATGCTCTGGCTTTCCCAGGTCCTGCTGTGAGCCAGGCTGTTTGAACTCCTAATGACCCGGGCTTGCAATCCAGCCTGTGCACATCCCATGTATCTGAAGGTGTACTGGTTCATTAAAATATTTTTAGTAACTGGCACAGGTTTTTGGAAAGCAGAGTTGTTATTTTTGTACTCTGAAGTTTTCATTTCCATCAAGCATATGTCTGACTTTTGATCAATATATGCATTTCTAAGTTTTTTGGTGGATGTTTTCCATTCTGTACATTTTCATCTTCTCTAGGAGCTGCATTTTCATCAGCAGGAGCTGATGCCTTTTCAAAGTCAGTTGTTAATAGTTCACTGAACAGCTTTCCAAAAAAAGACATCTACAAAAATGGAATAGCCCCTAGCTTTTCAATACCAGGGAATGTTGGGGTCCTTGACCAAATGTGTACCTATCTAGGTAACAGATCCAACAAACTGACCAGTCACCCTCCCAAACATGTTTGCAAGAGATCACAGATTTCCCAGTCATCAAGGATAAGCTTTCAGATAGGGAACTTCAAGCATCAGTTAAGCATGTTAGATAATCTACTGTATTTAAATCCCTAGAGAGGAGAATATCCTTTATTAAAGCAAAATCAGTAAGAGCTTTAGCAAGTCAGGAAGACTGTAATTCACAGTGAATATTCTTTTTGTTGTCAGCTTTGCTACAAATTTGACATTTTATGCCTTTTTCCATTATTGCTCTGAGTGTTTTGCAAATTATCACTGACATTTGAAGTGACAGCCAATGTATTGCAAATTGTTAGCTCACTTTACTAGATTCTGCCCTAACAAAGGTCTCAGCTAGGACTGGGCTACTTGTCTTGGTTGCTTTCAAACCCACACAGTCTTGCAAGTTTGAAACATAATCTTTGAATTCATTTAAAAGCATAAGGAGTTTGAAAGGAAAAAAATATGTTTAATGAGTCTGCACTTGCTCTATAGAAAAGCCATCAGCACAGTTTGCATTTTTGGGCAGGTTTCTTCCAATGTTCACAGAAAAGAGACTTCTTATTAGTTGGGGAAAATTTCAGCTGCCTTTCAATATCCTTCAGTTTAAATTGTAGGGTAAAAATGTCCATTCACTCAAACTAGTTTGATGAATCATAGGAACCAAAAATATAATGCGTCAGTTCACAAAACATCAGATATCACATTTCTGGTCTATTTGTGAAAACCTTCATAGAAAAATCTTCTTCCAAGAGGGAGTGCCTGCATTTCGTACGGATGGTCCTTAATAGTGTAGATATTTGCATTAGAAAGTAGTTGGAAAGATCAAAGTAGAGAGAGAAAAGAAAAACAGAGGTAAAATGGAGCCCACATTCCAGTATTTCAATCTTTTGTTATTAAGAGCACTCAGTTTTATGTCTGCACCTTTCATTTTTAACAATTGATATATTCTGCAAATTGCTGTTGACCTGCAAGACCAATACCCTTGTCTCTTTTTCACTAAATAATTCTTCATAATAATTCAGCCTAAGCAGAAGATTCCAGGGAACAAATGCTACCTGCAGTCTGACTGCCAACCTTCTTTTGAAGTTTATGAAAAAATCCGTGCTGCTACTCTATAGAATCACCCCCATGTCCCAAACCATCCCCCAAACCTGGACCACATCCTGACCACAGCCAGGTCCTTCAGCACAGGACTGCCCACCTAATCAGCTGTCTAAGAATTAATGTCTTGTTGAGCTATTCCATGGGTGAATCTAATCACTGAAATGGCTCTTATGCCTTTCTTTTCCCCCCTTTAATCTTAATTTAAGAGCAAAGTGAAGGCAGATGCGACCATTCTATCTCCTCTGCAAGTATTCTATGAAATACTCCATCCTAGTCCTGATACTTTGTTGAAAGGAAGTCTGGCAGAAATGTTAGCAGTGAAAATCCAATCAGTCCTAAAAGTTTAAAAAATGTTTCTTCATGCCAGAAATGACAGCTGTATTATTCCTCAGCTCTTGTTCTCTCTCACAGTCAGGGATTTTCTTTGTGCCAGTGTGATATATCAAATAGGAATTTATTGTGTAGTGCCTGGATTGGATTGGATTGAGTTGTCTCAGGGGCTTGGCATCCTTGCTGTCCCATTTGCATCCTTTAGGTAGTGGATATTTGCAGAGTGCTTTTCCACCTAAGAAGTTAGTGCTGTGCTGATCTGCAACACAGTGCTGAACACAAAGTCTGTCTCTCTGCAATCTGTGTCTGTGCAACCCTGGAGGAAATGAGAATCCACCTCAGGACAGATCTGAGTTTAATTCTTCAATGTATAATCAGTATTTAAAATGGCAGGAATTATTTGTTTTCCAATTCAGAAGCTCAAAATAATGTTTATCTATTTAAAATATATTGAAGTAAATATCCAAATGTAAATTTAAAAAGGAATTATCTGCTTTGAAAATATCAGAATT
This sequence comes from Agelaius phoeniceus, assembly GCF_051311805.1. NCBI lineage: Eukaryota > Metazoa > Chordata > Aves > Passeriformes > Icteridae > Agelaius > Agelaius phoeniceus. The sequence goes on from NC_135266.1 coordinate 91,953,785, forward strand.
ATTTTTAACAAATATTGCTTGCATTTTATTTCTACTAGAATCATCTTCTAAACCTGACATACTCGTTCAGTCTTGCCATCGACTCAACCTAGTCCAAAATTGCTGTCACTGACTTCCACTTCTATCCTTTGTAGAGATTTGAGGCATTTGTCAGTGGAGAATTAGGCACAGCTGTCCTACATATCAAGTTCTGTGTGATGACCATTGAATCAAAGCAGTTTCCCAAAAAATGCAGGAGCATTTTTCTGAAATACTTGGTAGAGATCATGGTCCCCATTGCAAATTCAGGTCTCTCTCAGGCAGACCCACCACCTCCCAGGTGGAATGCACCAGACTGATGGGCTTGCTTATCCCATCTGTGTCATCAAGACATGCTTTATTACCCAAATCCAGGCAAAGAATTGAAAAAAACATTCTCTCTATTGTTCTACTAAGTGATTAGCAAATAATTGCATAGCCCACTCATGTACGTCACATCATGCTCATCTCTATCCACAAGGAAAATCACTTTTAATCTTTGACTCCAGCGTTAGGGAAGTGTTCAGAGTGATAAATCATATGGAACATTTTGATAGTTTCTTCCTAATAGAATTCAGTTTTCTGTATTTTTGAGAATTATTTTCTCATCTCTGTAAAATAAATAAGACTATAAATCCTGGTCTAAAGGATAACACCAGGAATCTGGCAGTTATTAAATAACATGCAGCCAAAACGAAGTATTGTACCTCTAACTCATTTGTCACGTATTTTAGTCATTTGTTTCACCTGTTGGCAGGTTTGAAGGTGAGTAGGTATAACGGATACAAACAGTAATTTATTTGGTATTTAAGTTTGCTTAGTGGTGCCTGGGCTGTAGGAGTTTGGGTGATTCATCAAAGGCTCTTGTCCTCCAGACAGCACAGACCCTGCTTCATTACAAGCCCAGCATTTGTTGAAAAACCAAGAGGAGGAGTGTCTAAGCTTTCCATTCTTGGTTAACATGAACACAACATCCCAGGCCTTGCTTTGCTAACAGACAAGCTGTAAAACCAAACTTCTTACTCCTTTTGAGTATTAAGATCCTCAGACATTTTATGGATTGCATGCCTTCTGAAATGCTCAGTTTTGATCAGGTGTACGTCCACATCCTGTTCCTCACTCAGCAACATAGCCTGTGGAGGATGATTGGCATTCATACCAGAAATGCCCTGTGCTTTCCTACCACTATGAATTACTGCTTTCATCTCTGAATTTACATACACTGATGCTTGGACAGATTCTAAACGCATTTGGAATGAAATGTGTTTTGAGTGACTGATGGAACAGAGAATGTTTCTACTTCTCATCAGACTACTCTCTAAAATATATCACTGACTTAGTATTTTGATCACTGCATTTAGTTTAGCCTCACCAAAACTCATTCTGTCAAGGTGGGTTTGTCTTTCCAAAGATTTGTGCTAAAATCTAATCCATTCTGCATCCTCAATGTTTTAAGATTTTTCTATTTTGATTCTACTGATGCCACTGTGTTTATTTAGAAAGAAAAAAAGGCTTTAGTTTTTTACAAAGAAACTAAAAAGGGGTATAGTTCCTCACATCCTCTTTGCTCACATAGCTGGGATTTGACTCCTCCATGTAAGAAATGGTTTTGTTTCAGTGTTGTGTTGGGGTTTGTGTGACAAGATTTTGGTAACAGGGTGGGAACTACAGGAGCAGCTTCTTTGAGAAGCTATGCGAAACTTCCCCAATGTCTGACAGAGCCAAAGCCAGCTGGCTTCAAGATGGACCTGCCATTGACCAAGGCTGAGCCCACATAACTTATTTAAGAAGGGAAGAGAATTATTGGGCAGAAGTAATTGTGGCCAGAGAAGACACAAGTGAGCATGAGAATATGTGAGAGAAATAATTCTGCAGATGCTAAGGTCAGTGCAGAAGGAAGGGCAGGAGTGCTCCAGGTGCCAGAACACAGATTCCCCTGCAGCCCATGGTGAGGCAGGACACTCCTGCAGCCCATGGAGGTCCATGGTGTAGCAGAGATGCACCTGCAGCCCATGGAGAACCTCAGGCTGAAGCAGGTGGATGCCTGATGGGAGACTGTGACCCCATGGGAAGCCCACACTGGGGCAGAGCCCTGGCAGGACCTGTGGCTCTGTGGAAGAGGAGCCCCCACTGCAACTCATTTGCTGGTAGGACTTGTGGCCCTGCAGGGGACTCACACTGGAGCAGTTTGTGAAGAACAGTAACCCATGGGAAGGAGTCCTGCTGGAGAAATTTATGGGGATCTCCTGTGGGAAGGGCCAGTGCTGGAGAAGGGGAAGGACTCCTCTCCCTGAGGAGAAAGCAGCAGCAAAAATAACCCTTTCCCTGTGCTGCTAGGGGGGAAGGAGGTAAGGATTTGGGAATAAAGCTAAGTCTGGGAAGGATGAGGGGGAGAGGAGAAAGTGTTTTTAAGATTTGTTTTACTTCTTATTATCCTGCTCTGGCTTGATTTATAATAAATTCAATCATTTTCTCCAAATTGAGCCTGTTTTGCCCACAACAGTAATCAGTGAGTGATTTCTCCCCATCCTTAACTCATGAGGTTTCATTATATTTACTCTCCCCTGCTCTCTCCCAGTGGGGAGGGGAGTGAAAGAGCAGCTTTCATGGGCACTGGCATCCAGTCAGAGTCAAAACACCAGAAGTGTTAAATTGCACATTTTTCTGTCTCTGTAGATTGTTCTGGCTCTGTTACACTGGAGGACACTGCAGATGCAGGCAAACACTGTCCTGTACACTAGTGACAGGACTTAGCACATCAGCATTTACCTGCTCACAAGTGTGGAGCTTCTGTTAGCTCTGGGAAGTATTCTCTCTCTTCACCAGCTCATATTCATCTTTTGCCCTGTAGAGTTTCAGAAGGTCTTCCCTCTCCCTTGATTTTGGTTCTGGTGTGAATACATAAAAACTTGAACTCTGGATACATGTTGTATTTGACAGGCTAATTGACCCATTTTAATTAATTGTCTTTGGCTCACACATAAGAGATCACCTTTCCCATAAGTAGCTTAAGGAATCCACTCATTAATCTTCTTAACAGCTATTCTGTTCTCACTTCCTCTGAGGCATTTGCTCACACAGCCTCCACACTAGACTCATCCAGCAAGGAAATCCCCAAAGGCTCTTCCTTGAGCTCTGGGAGAATCCTACCCCACAAAATCATTCCTGGAAGAAAGGGGTCATTATATTTTATTTAGATGCTCTTTTACCTCAGGAAAAGTAGCCAAATTTAGCTGAACTCAACTTAATTTTGAAGTTTTTGCAGTTTCTAGGGATTACACAATTACACCTGGAGATAGGGAAGGCCCTCTAAAACCATCTTTCTAGTACTACATTAAAATCACAAACCACTATATTTTCAACCCCTTGCTATCATGCTGAGATGAAGATTTGCATTAATTTTAAGTAAGCTTTGACAATGTCAAGTATAAAAACACACTGAATCTCAGTTTTTGCCTGGTGTAACCTCACAGATACAGAATTCATTAAGCAAGAAACTCTTGTGCTTTTTTTTCTGACTGCATCACAAATGGTTTTGGAAATGTCTTGTTTGGGCCACGTTTTCTTCTGCCACACAGCCTGCTCTGGCTTGTAAGTAAAAAGGTAATAATGTAGTAAAATTTCTGTTCTCACTGGCATAGTAGAGACAGGAGCTGACAAACTGATTGCATTTGACAGATGTAGTTGAGTCAATGAAAAGGACAGGGTGGATTTTAGAATAAGCAATACAAGGCAGCAAGACGTAAAAAAAGACAGGGTGAGAGATTTGGGAAAAAGCTGATTTGGACTAGATACTGGTGTCACTACAAAGCCATAGGTTTTCAACATTTTGGGGAATGTTGAGACTAATAGAGAAGGAGAGGAAAAAACATAAGGTGGGGGAGAATGGGAAAAATCAAAATCAGCTTTCTGTTCTGGTCATACTGAATTGAAGTTGACAGCTATTTAGCCCTAAAATTATGTCAGATGAAAGCTGAGATGTTAGTTTGGACAGAAGAGTGACACCAGTCACTACTGTGTTTGTCAGGATCGTGATGCTTGTTGAATCTGTGTGGATGAAATTACCCTCAGGGAATGTGCAGAGGGAAAAAGAGTTTTAGGGCCAAGGATATGAAATCACCACAAAACATGTCAGACATAAAAGCCACTTTGAAGGGTTGGAAAGTTTATGGCATCCTAACCAAATGTGGCTGATTCTGCCAAATGAGGCACGGAAACCAGGATACTTGTGCCGTCCTTGGAGACACCACATGATGAAATGTACTTGGAGGTGTACAGTGGATTGTCAGCTGGATAACTCTGTCCTTCCCCATGGTGAGTGCAGAGGAGTCCTTAGCACATCTGTGTCCATCTCTGTGGGGCAGCAAGCTTAGTATAGGGCTGGTTTGACATTATTTATGGGACTGGCACCAGGCCAACTACACAGCCTTTCAATCAATCTTCCCTTTTCTTTAGAAAGAGGAAAAGAAGCCCAAACAACCAGACTCCTGCTCTGAGTGTCTCAGAGCTGTCATGGGTGACCACTCTGTGTTGGTGGTGACAGGTCAGTCGTGGCCTGACTTCCTCTGCCCTTACACCAGCCATCTCTCCCTTGCCTTGTGCTCAATCCCTTGTACCAAAACTTGTGAGATCATATGTGTAGGTCTGATCAACGTGCTGAAACTATTTGCTTTTTGGCAATGTCAGTTTTCTGCCAGATCAGCTTGTTCACTCAGCCCACCCTGCTGTTTCAAAACTTCTACAGCTTAAAACTAAAGCAGGGGAGTTGCAGGAGCACAGGCTAGGGCCAGGAAGGCACCTCTTTTCTGCAGGCACTGGGCAAGGCACACCAAAAAGCATCACTGGAGCTGGTGTCCCTGTCATTAGGGTAGAGAGAAAATGTCCTTGTGAAAATGAAGCAGGCTGTGCTCTAAACCTGAGTCACCAGAATGCAAAGCTCAAGTTTTCTATTGCATTTATATGTACTAACAGTAAAACTACTAATTGCCTTGTCTTGCTGGGTTTTGGTTTTTTGCACGTTCCTCTTCATCTTGTACTAAACAAACACTGTTCTGATTTCTTTCCATAGGCAGACTTTACATTGAGGTCTGCATGTAGACACCCTTTTGGATACAAAGTGTGAGCAATCATTTTTAACCTCTGAGATGAACAGATATACTCAGTGGTATTTTGTCACCACCTTTAGCTGAGTTTTTAGAATAAATAAATTTAAAAATCCAAGTGCAGGGTACATTTCTCAAATGTAAGACCAGTCAGTAGGTGGGAGGTGGGTCAGATCTACCCTGTGACCTGGGGGATAAGAGTATTTTGACACTGCATGTTTCTCTCTCACATACTGTGCTTGCCTCCTCTCACCTTGATTATAAAGTTTAAAAAAAAAATCCAATTCTTCACCACCTACACACATGCTATTAAAATCATGATGTGTATTAACAAAAAAACCTTTCCCAGCTGGATGGGAAATTGCTGATAGTGTTGCTATCAACAGTAGCCAGCTCTTCATTGTGCAGCCATCCACCATGATGCCATAAAACCAAAGCCTGCCAGATTTTACAGTCTTAGAAATTGTTAGCTTCTCATCCACTCCTCCATCTTTCCTTTGGTTTTTTTGTTTCGCCTCCTCTCTCCCTGGATAAATATAAACTGCCAAGATCATGGGTAGCGCTGACAGAGCACGATGGAGAGGTGACCGAATTACTCTGTCTCGTGTTCCATTATTTTTGGGAATGAGGTGGGAAGGAGCAAGTGGATAACACAGGCAGACCTGCATTCTAGCCTATAGCTCCAGAGCAGCAATTACTGATGCTCCCTCCTGACCCTCCCTCCCTGATTCTTAGGGTAAGCTGTTTTCAGGAGAGTGACAAACTCCATTTAACAAGGAGCAGTTCTGAAACAAGTCCCTTGGACCACAGTAGCTTTCAAATTCCAGGAAACTCAGACCTCGGTTCAAACTTCAGTGCTTTCCTGCTCATAAGGCAGCACTTGATAGCTCTGCTTATACATTTTGACTGGGGTTAGGAGGTGACACCACAACTTAAGGCCTCTTGTCAATCTGAAGTTATGCTGTGAGCTATGCTTTATCTGTGGGAAAGACACCACTTTACAACATCTTAGTACTTAGTCTCTCACTAACTCCTGTTATTTTCTCTGAGATTTCAAGACTTGCAATAGAAAATACTGGACAAGTGAAATAGAATGACAAAGCTGGTCTCCAGGAGGAGAGGTTTTCTCTGGAATTCAGTCAGTGACAGCTACTGCTTCATTGTGCTTTCTTTTTGGTGTGAAATTTAGTTGTTGAAAATCACAAACCTACTTGGGCTGGTAACTAACAGTGTAGCCCTGAATGACTCCACATATGCTGGCAGGATTGCTCCATTCTCAGTAGTCCTTATTTCTGCTGTCTGTGAAACACCACGAAACATGAATGATTGACATGTGGATTAAGTACAGTCTCTAGATAAATTGTAGGTAATTAATTCCCACACCAAAAGGAAACATGTCAAAAAACATTAATGTCTAAATAGAAAACACATATCTTAGTCAAAACAAAACCCACAGCTGCTAACAAAAGTAATTCTATTGCTGCTGTGTTCTGAGCCCAAAGGGGACTAAAGCAAGTAATTAATGAGACATCTCCTTGTGTCTGGGTATTGTGTGTCCTTTTCAGCAGTTACTGAATATTTCCTCTGCTTTCATATATCTTCTCCCACCACTTCAACATGAAATAACAATTTTCACTTTGTAATTAAGACCTGTCTTGCAAGCATAACAGAGCCTCATCTTCTGCACGGCTGTGGGACCTGTATCACACCTCCTCTCCTCAAAAGGAGCTGATCTGAAACATGTGAGGTGAGTCACTATCTAGGCAAACAGAGCTGGGACTGGAGAATTTAATGCCTCCACCAACCTTCATGGCATGTGGCAACTTAAAAACAGCTGGGCCTGCAGCACAGGGCTTTTGTTTTAACACACACAGGAAGGAAAGGAGGAAAGAAAAGGAAAGAAGGAAAGGGTTTTGTCCCTTGGCCCTGGGAGCTCCATGGGGAGTTGAGAGGATGCCCAGGCTGAGCATGTAGACATTCTCTAGGGGGACCTGGCACCAGCCAGGGGACTGCTCCACTCCAAGACTTGGCTTGGAAAAGAGAGTAAGCATCTCTTAAGGTGGATGGCCTTTAGCAGTGTAGGTGTAGCTGTGGTAACTGGGTATTTCTCCACTAAGCACCATCAAGGAAAGAGTTAACAAGTTCCCAAGAGCTGAGGTACCAAAGCCCAGCAGTAATTTGTTTCCACAGTTAAGTTTGCTTTGGGCTGTTGCTGTTATATTTGATTGAGAACAAGAAGCCAGTGGTTTGTGTTCAGTTTTTCTGCAGTGACCAATGTAACAAGCTCATTTTAAAATAAAGATGAAAATTTTTCAGTGATGTTTACAGTGCCTATCCTGACCTGTAAGATATCCTGGTTGTGTTTTATCTTTAAATTTATTTAAGTTACTTGTCCCTTGGGATTTTTTTTTCCTCTTCCATTCCACTCTGTTCCTTTGCAGGGTGGTAGCCCATGCTCCCCTCCATCCTAAAGTGAAACTGTAGTGGACATCTTGACATTGTGTAGCAGCTGCTACTATGTAAGTGGAAGAACAGACAGTTGTTGCCACTTACAGGTATCAGGGGGACACAGACTTTTCTTTGCTTCTCCAATTCAATTAAATCTGTGCCTTCTGGTGTGGCTCATCACTTTTGGCTTTGTCCTCCTTCTGAGTTTGGCAACGCCTGTTTAAAATCTGGCATCACTGGTGCTGCTTCAGTCAGGTATCACACATCACCTGTGCACCTTTGCAAAGGGTCTGACTTGCTCTTTGCTGTGAGGTCACCTTACAGTCACCAAGCCAGCCCTGGAGAATGGGAGCTTCCTGACAGTGATTTAGAGGCTGGTAAGCAGAGCTCTCTTCCCTTTTTTAATACGTTTGCATCCCTGTCCCCAGTCCAGAAGTTTCTGCGTGGCTGTGCTTCAGCCTCTCTAAAGCCTGTGTGTGTTCCCTGTGCCCTGCAATGGGCACAGCCACAGCAGTAACATGTCATTAGTTAGGAGTTGTTCTGCTTGGGAATAGAGCAGAAACACACAGCACGTGAAACCCCAGCATGAGTGAACAAAACTGTAATTCCTGAAAATGTGGCTAATTAGAAATGGCCAATTCCATTTTCCCTCATGAAAGGGGGAACCAAGGTCCTGTTCTTTTAAGCTCTATAGTCAGGAGACTTACTCATATCAGCATTAAGAAAGTTTTACACTGAGTCTTGGGTTTTTTAAACAAACAAAATAGCCCCAGAGTTGCCGATTCTTTAATTCTTTCATCTCATTTCTATCCATTTGGCTTATGTTTGTTTTGAATTGTGCTGATCAAAACATGCTTCAATAGTCTCCAGCTACATTACTTGTTTAAAGTCATGACACCTATTAATCCCAATATCCATCTGATAATACATTTTATGCATTTGTGCCAGGCTCATCTAGCAATTCCCCCTTGACTATGTTCTCATTAACCCTAGGACTCTTCTCTGTGATCTCTTCATTTCTCTGTACTCATGTTTATTCATCCTTTCCTTTATTTGTTGAGGTTGAACTTCTATTAATTGATTTCAGCTCATTCTTCTAGCTTGCACTTTGTCTATTCTCACCTTCCAGAGCTATGTACATGCTTCCCTCTTTCTATTCTGCAGGTATGAGCAGGCTCTCAAGCTGAGAGGGGTTGCTTGGGCATGATAGGAGACCTCCTTGATTAACTCTCCACCACTAACACTTCTCCTGGCTGTTTGCCTGTTCTCCATCAGGCTTTGTACAAGGCAGAGGTATCATCAGTTAACACTCTTGCAGCAGAGACTTGTTTGCAATTCTGCAAAGAAATAGCTTCTCTTGTTTCCTTGTCATTCAACATAAAGATAAGAGAGGACTCATCATAGAATGGTTTTGGTTGGAAGGGACTTTGAAGGTCATCTAGTTCCAGGTCCCCCACCAGAGCACAGGTGCCACCCACCTGGCTGACAGAGCACAGAGTCATGTAGAATGCAACTGACAGCAAAAACCAGGAGGGGATAGGGAAGTCAAATACTTGCTCCAGATCTCAGGAGAAATGGACCAAACTGTGTTCTTGTGTGACCTCTCCCAAGAAGATGGACTTTTGTCCTCCTCCAGTAGCAAGACCACAGTGAGGTTCAGGAATTTTCTAATACCTGTGTGTTAGCAGATCTGATCCATGTCACCCCTTCCACACTTGGATCATGTTTAGGCTCCTAGCATTGATACTAACAAAGTCCTTGTGCTAACTATGCTGTTTTTAACCACTGGAGCCCATGGTGTTTGTAGGTCCAAACCCAGGACACAGGGAACAAACACCTTTCATTGCAGTAATGCCAATACACTGACCATGGATGGTGTTCCAAATGGAGCTCCTCTTCAGAGAGCATCTCTCATAAACTGACACCCTTCTATCCCTCTCCTGGAGCCCTTTCTAGTTGCCTGACAGAGAGCCAAGGATGAGCTCCTCCCATGCTGGCTGAAACAAGTCAGGATGCTTGAACAATGCCACCTCCCAGCATGGGAGACCAGGCAGGAGAGTGGGTGACAAGAAGGAGGGAAGAATGCACCTTTGAGCAGCAGCCTTCGTGATGTATTTGGATGAGGGTGTTTGTTCACAGCTCCAACGATTTTTCCACCTCCAGCAAACTGCTGACTACCATCTGATGGCAAAATAAACCAAAATTGTGTGCATCGCCTCTACTGCCTGCTCTGACAGCAAAACATCTGCATAGCTGTGCTCCTGAGCCCCTCTGGTAGCTTGAAGTTGAGGATTTAGATCCTCAGAGCCTTCATATAAAAAAGGATGTGATGGAATCCACTTTTCATTCAGTGGCTTTCATAGATGTGGAGGGTGAGAAAACATGCTTAGAACAGCCATGGAGTTTAAAATGGGTGTGTTGGCTTCAAGACACTGTGTGGTGGGGACACACTTCCCTGCATTTGGCACATGCTGGAAGAGCTGGGCTTTGAGAAGGACCATTCAGATTTCAGTAATCCACATACAAGCTCATCTCAGGGAACGATAGACATAGCTACTGTGGAGTATTTTTTGTCCACTAGGCTTGTTATCCTGTCAAAGAATATAATTAAGCTGGCTTCTCAGATGCACTATAAGCCCCAGATGCCTGCTATTTATCACCTTATTTTGCTGTAGCTGCTCACACAACAACTATGTTATTAATTCCTTACCTATTTTTTAGCAATTGATGTAGTATTCTTTGTGTTCTAGCTCCCTGTCTTCCATTACCTATATAGATTGGAAACTAGCTCATTTCTTGGAAGGAAAAGTTGGCTTATATTCTTTCCCAGCAGATAACATTTAGGGTCACACTTTACTTTCAGGAGTGCTCATAAGTAATCATCAGCAGTTGTGATTATTCAGCTGGTTACCCAGTCTACATTTGGTGGTGCTACACTGAGTAATAGCCTGTATTTAAGTTTTCTGTGTCTTCATGTTGAACTTCATAGATTTGTATTGTGATTTGGCTTGTTGCTTCCTTCCTGCTATCAGAAAAGGTATTGACATAATACCTGACTAAGGTATTATGCTTTTTGGTAGAAAATAGGCAAGAGTTTCAGTCCTCATACAACCACAATAAACCAAAATGTTCTGTGTGTCTTTCCTGTAGTAACTGATTGATATCCACCTGCTTTACTAACATGAACTAATATGTTCTCAATGGCTCCGCTGTAGCAGAAGGATTTCACTCTTGCTATCTCTTAGAAAAGGCAAATTGGGGTTCAGAAGGGGTGTGGATTGCTCCAAGTTCATTGAGAGCCACAAGCTGTGATTGAAATCTCTAACCCCTGCCTGGAATAGCTACCCTGCAGCATGTGTAGTACAAAAGCTGCTCAGAACCAGCTTCCTCAGCTCTGTAAGACACTGATAACTCCGTGCAGCCCTCACTGTCGTGCATGCTCTCTCTTCCTGCAATAGCCAGAGGGACACTTTGGGTGAAATGCTCCCCAAATTTCTCCTGGTTGTTTTACCACCCACAGGAAAAAATATGTGGGTCTGGTCCGAAGCTGCTTCTGGATGCAGCTTGTATCCTGATCACCCTAAAATCCTTTCCTAGAGAGACTTCTGCCAGGATATAAGGAGGAGGGGGTTCTAGAGGTAGGGAAGGTCTTGTCAACCAGGACATTAGGCTCTTAGGGGTAGAAAAGTCATACTTTTTCAGCCTACTTTGCCCAAGCTGTGGCAAGACAAGTTACATTGTACTAATGAAAGAGGAAGCCTGAGTTTTTGGAATTGATGGGGATGGCAAGACTTGGAGGTAAAAGTAACTAATCTCTTTTCTCAGCATCAGTTTCTCTGGGAGTTTCTCCTACTTCTTCCATCCAGGCCTATCTTTTTTTCTTCCTCTTTTTCCCAAAACTCTAAACCCTGGAGTAGTAAAATTAAGTTTTGCCAAAGTCACTGAAGCATTGAGCTTCAGTTCCCAAGCTATAACCTCTCTGTGCATTTCCCATTTTCCATGCTCCAGTATCTGAGGTAAAAGCTTCCATTGTCAAAGAAGGAAGTTTCTATCAAATACAATTCCAGGCCTGGAGGGGGAAGAGTGAATAAACATTCAAAATTTATATTCTTAAATGTAATGAATTTTAAAGACAATCGTGTGTTTTGAGACCTGATGTGTGCTTTTTTATCATTTGGAGCTGGCAAAAGTACAAGTGTCTGGGGAAGTTTTAAGACCTGTTTACATTATAAACAGAGTACATTGCTCCCATTCCCCACTCCAGATCAGCTGTACTGGGTTTTTAAAAAGTGCCTATCAGAAACATCAGCTCCCCTCCTTCGGGGGTAGCAAGATCTTCTCTAAGATGATCGTGTTTGCCCTCTAGAAAATTCAGCCTCACAGGTGGAATGAGGCCCTGACAGAAGGGCACAGTGACGTGGGGGAACAGCAAGAGGGATAAACAGCTCCGGGCTGCCCTTACTCACGCAGGGATGCAGGTGCTCAAGTGCGAGACACTTGGGCGACGCGCTGGGAGAGGAAGCTGGCTCTCTGCCTGAGCATGGCAGCAGCTGAGATATTAATTCCATGCTGCTGAGAGCCTGAGTTCCCTCAAAATGAAAATAAGGCAGTTGTAAAGAGAAGCGGAGACCCAGGGTTAACTGTGATATCCTGCAGGAGAAGATAATATTGAAGCGTTGTCAAGCGCTTTCACACGCCCCAGCCATTTCATCTTTGTGTCCGACACAATGACCAGGAAGGGAGCACAGCACTTAAGGCTCAGAAAGGAGAGCAGATGGGGCAGAAGTAGCTAAAGGGCTTGGAAGGTCAGAGACAAGAAGGAAAAACATTTCCATGTTTCTCACAGCAACCTGAGCAATAATCCTGGGACATGGATGCAGCTGCAGCTGGCAAAAAAGATGCAAAACCAACAACAAAATCCTCCTGGGATTAGGAAACAGTGAGGAGCTAGACTGAAAACCAGACGCATTTCAGAATAAATTCAGTGTTTCAAAAGCAATGATGTGAAAGGCACATGAGCCACAGTAATAAAATGTGATCTCAGCTGTTACCGTAAACAGGGAGGGATAATTGACAGGGAACTAAAACAGATCCACACAGCACGCATAGCCCAGGGCTCTGCAAGCCCGTGGCTCAATGAGAGGAAGAGGAGTGGCGTGGGGAGAAGTCAGAGAGAGACTGACAAATCACAGCCAAAAAATAAATAAACCACACAGCAGCCCCGTGATCCCTGAGACTGAAGATTCAGCTGGAATGTGTCTTGTGGTGGATCAGCAGAAAGAACAGTAGGCAAAAAACAAACTCAGTCTTAGCCCAAACTAGAAGTATTGGTATTTTTGTATATAAAAATAATATCATGAAAACCAAATGTCTTTGGGGCTGAAGAAGAGAGACAGTGTTTATGAATTGGTTGGCCAGTTCATTTCATCTCTTGGGCATGTTTGCTATCAAAAACCTGCAGCTTAGGAGAAAGTGGCCAGTTTGGATGTGGAGGGGAGAAAATCCATGGCTGGGATCCGAGACACAGCACTACAAACAAAAGCTCTTTGGAAAACAGTCTGGTGTGGGGATGGAGCAGCCAAAGATGCAGGATAAACAGCACAGAGTGCAGAAAGCTGCAGCTGAGCAAAGACTTTCCAGAATATCTGGCAGGTTATCACATTCTTCTGACACATACCATAGACACATGAAAGTATGTGCACAGACACAAATGTATGCATGCTATGCATGTTTGTGTATGTTTATGGACTTCAAAGCCACCTGAGCCACCACTATGGGTGGTGTTTGTTCCAACAGAGAAGGATGTTGCTATTTCACAGTTCAACAGAGGGGTGCTGCACTGCCTCTTTCATGGAAACCATATCCCAGAAATGCTCAGTGAGTTAAATAATACAGGCAGTGCTTTAAATAATAAATAGTAGTGTACAAATGAAGGATGTTGAGAGACTGCAGGAAAGGAACACCAGTGATGTTTTCAGCTGATATTAGAAAAAGATGGAGGGGCGGATGAGCACTTGGGACTCACCACTGGAGAAGAAGGGATCATTTCTTCATACCCCCCAGCATGTGGGGAACGAGCTACAGCAAGGGGCCATAGTCATGCTTCCTGGGGTGCCTACACCACTAGCACTGGGTGGTTAGCAGCAGTCCCTGCTCACAGGCAGCAAAATTCTAGGGGGGTTTTACTATTGTCACCCCTACAGCTATAGACAAATGCACACAGATGGGTGGAGAGGTATCACTCAGTCCCATTCCATTCCTATTTGTGATGTTTTCTCCCTCTTTTGCTCTTACAATGCCCATTCCTACAATTTCTCAAGCAATCTCCACAGGGGGAACTTGCAAGCATTTCTCTGTACCTTGCAAACACAGTTTGCACCTTAATTGGGATGTAGATTATTCAGTTCTGCTTCTGAATAACTAAAATGTTTTTTCCATACATGTGAAGAGAAGTGTGTCAGCCTTTGATCATCAGTAGCTATCCCCTGCCTAAAATGTAAATGGCTATGGCAATGTCATTTCCTTGTATCCTGTGAGTATCAGGAAAGATGGTCAGATAAAGAACAAGAATTGAAATGAAACTCTGATGATGAATACTAACTCTTGCCATTACAGCAAATTCCTGCCACGTCATAATCCAGCTGAAAATGTCTGGGCATGCATTCTTTGGTCATTTGGTCCTCCCTGCCTGCTCAGAAAATGAGAATGGGGGAAGCACAACAAAGCCAGTGATGTCCAGAGGAAAAAAGTAGAAAAAAGGACTTCCTGCCTCACTAAACTTCAGGATTTGACACTTTCTTGGTTCTCCAAAAGCTCAATGAGAGGCAAGAGCATCACCCCAAAGAGTGCTTAAAGCTCTGTAGACTCAATCTTGTGTATTTTCACAGATGTTTTGATTTGTTTTGCTGAGATCTTTAGGACAAGAGGCAGATCTCTCCTACATGCTGTGTGTCTCTCACTCCAAATGCCTTCATTTCGTGGACATTGTAGAGCAGCCTACAATCAGGTACATCTAAGCCAGTCTGCTTGACATTGTGGGAAACTGCTCTGTGAGTCTGTTCAGAGCCCTGACATAGGTAAAAGAAGGTTCCATAGACTTCCTCAGGCTTTTTTGGATCAGATTCTGCAGAATATGCTCAACACTGATTTTACATTAAGCTATCACTTCTATATGCTGAGATTCATCATTTTCAGAGAGGGTCAGCTATACAAGAACATACTCCTGGCATTTCGATTTCCTTCCATTTACATGAAGATGCTGTGTAGTACATATGTGCATTTTGTTCAAGGTACCTGTTTAAAGGAGAGGGAAAAAAGAGAATAAACAAAATTGTCCTTCCCATGTCATTATCAGCCATGGTGTGATTAGGAACAGAAGTGCCAGTACTTGAACAGCAGACATGAGAGTCTGGCATCCTCACAGAGCTGGATGACCCTCTGTGATGGCTTGAAGGGAAAAAAAAAGCTTTCCCTGTTAAGCAACTTCTTTGTAAGTAAAAGATGTGCCAATATCCATCTCCATTATTCCCTTGCATATTGCAATGTGAGCACCTGGTATCTCAGACTCAGCATTTTAGTTTGGATTACCTGAGTGCTTTTGATGAGATTTTCCTGGTTATGCCCCATCTCCTGCTTTGGCTTTAAAGCTGCTAATGGTGATTCAGTCCACAGGTCCAAACCAGAGCTGGTCTGAACCAGCCCCACACCCCAAATGGTTTCACTGCACAGGTCTGCTTCGATGCACCTTCACCTCTTGCTTATGAAAATACCTGAGATACCATTACCACAACTACCCCAAGTTAGTTAGCCCTTTGTTCATCTTTCTGTTTTAACAGCAGAGATCTGTTTATCCACTGAGCAGCAACCATGAGGCACAGCAAGGTCCCACGTGGCATTGACTCCTCTGCCAGGGCAAAGATGATCTTCCTACCAGGAAAGAATTTGTTCTCATTTGGGAGTCCTATGGGCATTACTGGTCAGCCAAGTCTGTCTTAGTTAATTAATCCCTGACCCATCCTTTTGTGCTTTTCAAGTTGCCCCAGTAGGGTTTTTTTTTACTAAGATCTGATGCTTAGGGAGGTGATTATGCAGCATCTTTCCTTCCCAAAGTAACTTCCCAGCCATTGCAGTGCCAGAAGTAATGTGATATGACCTCAGATATCTAGCTGAGTGATTCCTGTGCAACAGGGGATAATGAAATTCAAGTGTCTGTCTGCACTGTGTGTTAGCAGCTGCCTGAAGCAGCCCAGGAGGCTGTTTGGAAACAATCAGATGGCTGCTGCTGTCTCACCTCTGGGTTTGGTGCTGCCCTGCACACCCCCAAGAAGAGAGAGAGACAAAGCTTGACGCAGTGCCAGGCACTCTCAAACACTGCCATCCGACACGGCAAGGGACAGGGAGCTGCCCTGAATTGAGACTTGGTGGCCACCAGCACTCACCAGGGCTGCCTGCACAGTTTGTCTGGGCAAATACAAGGTTTCAGACAGGTATAAATCCACTACTTGCCTAATGATCTGGGCTAATAACTGTTCCCTGTTCAAATCTTTTCATCTTCCTACCTGGAACTTGTGCATGATTGTTCTTAGCTGCACTATTTTACAAATCTAGCTTAGCTAGATGATGACAGATCTATCTACTTACTGCCAGAAAGTGCTGCCCTTGTGAGTATTTATAGATCACAACCAAAGTCAGTTCTTTGGCCAGAACAAACTTGAAGCTGTCATGAAAAATACTGACTGAGCTCTTTTTTTTGGCAATTACTTGGACATCTATGAGCCAGTCTTTAATTTCACCAATGCAGTACTGGCTACACAGATTTTTTAATTGTTTTTTTTTTAATGAGAAGGACACATGCAACTGTCAAATAGATGTCTCTTACTTCCAGCAACCTATAAAGATAACTTCAATCAGATAAATAAAAAAATCTCATTTTTATAAGAGGTTTCATTGATTGCTTTTAAGAAAATAGGTTTCAACATTTGCTGGCATTGTATGCTCCCATTCATCAATGCTTTATTCACCTCTCATATGTGCTTAGCAATAATTTTGCCTGGGACTGGTGACAGGCTGATTAGACTTGGGAAATCCAGGTATGGACTCACAGTTTAAAGGGGCTGGCATGCTGCTGGCTGGCACATGATCAGCATGACACCAGGCATGCAGTACCGCTGCACAGCTGCCCAGTCTGCCTGCAGGGGGACCAGACAGGTTTGCAACAAAATCTTCTGCACATGCAGGGGAGCAGTGCCCAGTATGTCCCCCCCATTTCTGGGGACAACCCCAGGTCATGCTGTTTAACCAACAGTCACTTCTCTGGCCCTTTGTAGCTTCTCCTGTCTTTCAATATATTCTACAAATACTCTCAGTGTTCCAGGAAGCTCCTCAGACACTTCTTCAATATTCTTGTGTTGTCATCTTATTGCAAAAGTTCCACACCTTCTTGGTGATGTCTCATGGGCAGCTCCTCAAAGCACACCCAACAATCTCCAGCTCACCTCTCCACCAGCTAACCCACTTTTTTATAGCACTCATCCTCATTGGACACAGCTGTGGCCCGTTAAGGGCAGGCCTGTTCCTAATCTTAGGGGATTAGTACAGCTGCAACTCTGCAGGTGTGAGACTACCTTCTGCACTATCTTTATTTTCTTACATTCTATCCCCCCCACATTCTTGGTCACTGTTTTCTGGTAATACTTTTGTTTATTGTTGTGATGGCTGCAACAATCTGTCCATTGATGCTGAGATAGAAAGTATTTCTTCCTTCCTGTGAAATAAGCACATCCCACTTCTTTCCAAATACACAACATAAATAGTCAATGCATATTTCTTCTTTTTGTATTATCACAATTGGCAATTCTGGCACCTTTATCCTTTAACATTGTAGCTACAGGGGCTAACAAAGGGAAGAAATGTTACTGAACTTGATGAGTGTAATTTTTGTCAGAGAGAAAGGGTGTGAAATGCCGACAAAATGTTGAAGTATGAAATCACAAGGAGGTTATAACCAATCAAAATACCAGGTTCTAAAATGCTTTCCACACTTTCCTCCATCCCTTGGGATCTGGGGACAAAAAGAACTACTTTAATACTACTATTTCCATGCAGAAGATTGTTTGATATGGCAATACAGATAGCATGAAGATTTGATGGTCCAAGAGGTCCCTATGAATCCTATCCTCCTGTATGATTGCAAGGATTTTGTAAGGTCTTAGTATACTTAAATAATGCCTTCTTGCCCTTAATCTTTAAACCCAGGATTTTTTCATTAATGTTTTATCTTCTTCCATCAGCTGTCTCCTTCCGAGCTGGTGACTTGTTTGCACAGCCACCAGACTTTCTGTTACTCTCATTCATTACCTGTAATAAGGTTCGCAATAATCACCGTTGCTTGTCACTTTCACTTCTTGTCTTTACTAAGATGGATTTGAGACCAGAAAGCCTCTCACAAAATGACAGGTTGTAGATTTGGGAGGAATCTAATTGTATTTTTCAAACACAATGTTCTTATTTCTATGCTAAAATTTTTCCTGGAAACAATTATTTGACTGCAGCTGACCTCTAGAAATTGTCCTTGGAAAGAACAAAGTAGACTCCTGCAGGCTCAGAAGTGGTCTGTCTGCACCCAGAGGAGTTTGTCAGGTGCTTCCACAGAGGGAACCAGCTCTCTGAGGTACTTGTTTTTACCCATCCTGAAAGAAAATATATCCATTATTCCCTGTAAGTATAAGATTGTTTCCATAGTGCTGGCTCCAAACCTGTAGGATCCAACTCCTTTGCTGGGACTTTGGTGTTCAGCCAAGCCCCAGCCACCAGGGTGGGCTGCCAGGTGTGGCAGTCCTGAGGAGCTGGGGACCCAACAGCCACTTCCAAGGCTGGAATTGCCAGTGGAGGGCTGGGAGGTGAGGCAGGGCATGTAGATGGGTCATTTCTCACCGGGGGACAGCACCCAGGGATGTCAGCAGTTCTGTGCAGAGCAGCACAGGCCTGTTTAGGGGGTTCATATGTAGCTTGCAGGGCGAGGAAACCTGGGCAACCCTGATGAAGAGTAGACAGGCTGTAATTGAATCCTTTTCAGTTTATACCTTGCTGGCAGCTTAGCTTCAGGAGTGCCAGAAAAAAACCCCTGTGCACTGAAGAAACACAACAGCTCCGGGCAGGCAGAGGCATTTTCCATACATGACCTACAGTGAATTGCCTCTTTATGTTCCAACTTCAACACTTCATTAGCAGCAGGGTCATTGGCCGCTCCTCCCTCCAAAAAACCACAGAGGCAGCACTAAGTGCTGGAGTGGAAGAGGAGTAAGCACTTTTCAATTAGCCACGAAGAACTTTATGAGACGTGAGACTGCGGCAGCAGCGGGGAAGGTGCCGGGTGTCCCTGGGCCGGTCTGACGCCGGCAGTGCAGCCCAAGGGCAGCGGCAGGCACAGGGGACTCAGCCCCTGCACTTGTTTGTTAAACCTGCTGCTCATTTACAGCCATAAATGTCACGTTTGGCTGCAGTGGCATAAATAACAGGTGACATTTTAACAATATTGTCAGCACCATGCGGGGCGTCTTCTCTCATTGATGAGTTATGTGAGGCCAATGTGAGTTTTGTGGGGTTTGTTAGTTCTCCTCTTTGGAGGCAATCGCCTATTTGCTCCTGAAAACAAATGTTAAATTAAAAACCACTCATATGCATTGCAAATAGCTTCTCAGGAGGATTTCTGATGTTGTAAAATGGCAGAGCTATAACTCTGAGTGAGTGAATACTGGAGGATGAGAGATGGCTATGAAGAGAAGCATCCTCCATGCACATGAGCAATGGGATGGATATTACTCCTGATAATTTAGTCTTCTGAACATGGCAACATGGTTTTAACAACAGGTTTTGCTGTAAAAACACATTCTCTGTGTTGGCATCTGCCTCTCAATGTCCTGGGCCTTTCATGTACCAAGAACAGTCCATTAGAACAAAATGGAATATGTATATATACATGCATAATATAGCAAAATCTTCTCTTGCTGCCAACCCTTTGATTATTTCTAAATTACACAATAATTAAACTGAGTGATTTATCACAGAAATATATGGGAAGTCACAGCCTCATTAAAAGAGGGGAAAAAAACCCCATCAACTCACAAATATAAATAATAAAAGTACTGGAAGTCTGCACTTTGATCCAAATCTCCTTGGAAATTTCAAGCCATTTAGCAATATTTTACAAGCTGTTTCAAGCCACACAAAGACTTAACCCTGCTGCCAGCCAGCAGCAGCAGCACAACAGCATGGTGGCAGGGAGGGAGCACTCCACTATCCCTCATTTTCCTTTGGCACTTCTTTCTGCCTCCAAGTCAACATGCTCAGATGCTCCTTAAAACCCCTGTGTTGGCTCCATTACTGCCTCCCTGTCACGCACACTCGGTGCCAGAGAAGGATCTGCTGAACCCTCATCATTGCTGAGAAAAAGACCAGCCTGGAGAAGAGGGATCCCCAGTGGCTCCCAGCAGCCTGGGTGCATCCATCCCCATGTCTTTCTCTTCTACCTGCAGGAGGTGTGGAACACCAGGGGTTGTGCACCTGCAGCTTTTGTGATTTGACTTCCACAGCAGCTTTACCTCGACATTCCCTCCTGCTCTGAGTGCAGTGCAGGGTTCCAGACCTGCTGCTCCTCTTGTCCCATGAGCTGCTGCTGCCTTGCTCACCCTGCAGAATGGGAATGGGCTGTGCTCCCATCAGGATGCACCCAAACTGTGTGTCCAGCTGCCTCCCTTGCTGGGGTGGGCATTTCAAAGGATATTTAGAGCTTGGACCTGTGACAGTTTGGACTCATGGCTGATCTGACACCTACACCTTTTTTATTTTTCATTATCTGCTGAAACCCTATTTTTTTTTTCTTAAAGCATTTCTGCCACACTGCAAAATCCCCAGTCTGGCTATGGGCATGTACTGCTAACAGAAGAGATGGAAACTTATCCTGAGGCCAGGGGCTTATTGTTAACATTAAGTTTGGGACTTCCAGATGCAGAATCAATTTGTTTCACCCAAATTAACAATGTATCTGGAGAATCTTCTCCATTTTGGGGTTCCCCAGTAAGGAAACAGGTTAACATAGAGTTCAACAGCAGGTCTCCAAGATGGTTAGGGAAGGGCAGTGTGTGATGTGCAGGGAGAAGCTGGGTGAACTGGGTTTGTTCAGATGGAAGAGAAGGTATGGGGAGATCTCATTGTTGTCTGCACTGGGAAGGCACAGAGAAGATGGAGCCAAATTCTTCTTGGAGATGCACTGTAGCAGAAACAACAGGCATGAGGTGGGATGGGAGCAAGTTGGAAAATTGTGGTATGGGAAAAGCTCCTTTATCCTTATAAGGGTTGTCAAAGATTGATATAGAGTCCAGAAAAATTGGGAAATCTCTCTTCTTGAGCTATTCATGACTCTGCTGGACAAAGTCATAAATAACCTGCTTTAATTGGGCCTGCTGTAGTGGGGCCTTTGGCTGGATGGCCTCTGGAGCACCTTCCTGACTTCAATTAGTTTGGGATTTGGTGAACATCATTTATTGAGCTATGCTTTTCCTCTAAAATGAAAAAATACCTCTTTGATGAGAAGATAATATACTTGTTATAAACTCTGTCCCCTGGGATCTCTCAGAACTGGACAACTAAAGTACTAAATATATGCACCACCATTCAGAGCTGGTATTACATTGCCAGTACTTCACAGTTAATTATTTTTTGCTTTCAAAGGAGGAAAAGTAATTTAAAAAATAGTTTAATATCAGTCTCACACCAAAGGTGTTTCTTACTGCTTTTCTTCTATAAACCATCAGTAGCATTAATTAAAATTTTCATTTCTTTTCCAGTTCCTTTTCTACTGTGAAGACTGGACCTTTAATAAGTAGCTGCCACCTCAGCAGTGGGTCCTTTCAGAATCAGGGCTGGAATTTGTTGAGGATATACACATGTGGGATCTTGAGGAGAGGGGCATGGTGGTGTCAGAATTACAAAGGCTCTGCAATCAGCAGAGAAAACCAGACCATGTTGTAAGTCATGATCCATAGTCCCAGGAGCACTCCAGCACTCAAAGCTACCTCTCAAAGGATCTGCCCAGCTCCCAGGAAGGCAAGACTGGAAAGGACAGAGCCTTCATGTATTTAGTCTGTCCTCCTAGAGGGACTGTTCCCTATCTCCCTAATTCCAGGACCTGGCAGTGCTGCTGGGCTCCCAGGTGGAGTCCTCTCAACTGCATCAGTGCCCCTCAGCAAGGGAGAGGGGTGACCTCAGCACATACTACTGCCCCAGACTGCCCTGAGTTTGGAGACTAAAAATGGACAATCAGGGAAACAGGGCACTGAAGTGACAGGACTCTTGTGGAGTTTGACACCCTATAGTGCTAATATATCCCTTCAAGGATGCTGTAACTTGGAGCACAGCAGCACATATTCCAAGATTTGGGCATATCAAGCTATTACAGGGTCCTGCTGTGCACCTTGCTCCTCTCTAAGTAATTGGCAGATTTCTGGACTCCTTTACTGCTCTGAATATTGATCAGTCTTCAGGAGCAGCACCAGGCTCAGCAGTGATTCCTCTGGAGCATTCTCTCTCCAGTGGGAGTGCTGAAATTCCCACCTTTGCTTCCAATCTCATCCTTCATTCATTTGTGAGCATTTGATGTGGAAGATGTTTGGAAAAAGTGTGAGATAACAGCAGGATTTTCCTTCTTTGTGTATCTGGTGAGGGCATTTCAGGGCACTTAGAGTGGGAAAGTGCAGCTCTCTGCCGAAGAACTTCCACTCACACTGTCTGCAATGGTCCCAAGAGATTCATTAATTCTATTTATTCCAGTTTCCACTATCTGATGAGCATGGAAATCACATCCTGTACAGAAATTGGACACACTTGTTTCCTGCTGCTGCTCTGGTACCTGGGCAGTGAGTCTGTGCTATACTGCCAAGGGCATGATCATAGGCTCACTTCTGCTCCCTACTCCAACTCCACACTTGGCAGGCCAGGAGTGGCACAAACAGAGATGCTCTGACTGCCTTCTGAGGATGCCTATTCATCAAGCAATGAGGACAAGAAATTAAAATGTGCATATTTCCATGCAGAATAAGTGAACCCCTTCGGCCAGCAAATACTAGAAACCCCATGCACTTTATCACCAAATCCCAGTAAAATCACTTAGACTCAAGATGTCACACAGATTCCAGTGCCATCAAGGCACAGGCACAAAGCTGGAACACTGGGCCCAACAGCTTGGTGCAAGGTCTAAAATCAGGTAAGCCTTGAGTTAACTTAATTGTACACAAATACATGAGATAAGGCAACCCCACCTAAGGGCACTGTATTCCACACCTCACCTCTCGTGCAGAGGAGAACATCTTAGAGAGAAGTCACATATTTCTTTCTGGTACCTCAATAGTCTCTCTAAATAAACGTGTGTTCATGCAAACACTGGCACAGGTACAACATCCTCACCTTGAGAGTGTTTTTCCAGGGATTTGTCATTCACACAGCACTACAGAATAGTGCTGTGAGCTCAAACAAAATGAGATATGGTATTTTCAATTTGGCCTACTCAAAGATATCCTCTTTGTGTAGGATATACAGAAAGAGTTACTCATTAAGCTTTAAATGTTGTGGTGCCTGCTGTCAATATCTTGGATTTCCAGCAGGGACTTCTGTGTGTTCTCTACATGGTTTACTTACAAGAACAACAGAAGCCATGGCAGACTGGGACATCCTGCAAGACAAATGGATTTAAAATGGGGCAGACCAATAGATTTAATCTTACAGGCACCAGTAACCAGACTGTATTTTGAGTTTGTCTGATGTTGCAGTTCCATATGACATGGAAACTGAAGGGGTTTGTCAGACTTGTGTCATCCTTTCTAAACCATCCTTCAGGTGAATGGGCTCTGAGGCATCTCACACCTGGGTTTGCTGCTGTTTTTTCTCTGTCTTGTTTCATTGCAAGACTACTTGTTAATCTTCAAATTATGTTTGACATCTCACTGAAAATAGTCTGGGTTATAAACATCTCAGGTGTCAAAATCTGAGTGCATCTGCCTTCCATTTGGATTTGCATCTCTTTCTTACTCTGCCTGTTCAGCAGCTGTGTCCTTGGTGATGACTGTGTTTGAACCTGGAATCTTATTTAGACACAGGTTTGGGTTTAACCAGTTTGAGCTGCCTGGCAGGTGGACATTCAACTCCAAATGAGAAAAAGTTATTCTGGAAGGTCTGATGAGGAGCCAGGGAAGTGGTGGCCATGAGCACACAGCTATTGAGACGTCACAGGGAACCTGGGCTCAGTCTCAGAGCAGGTGAAGTCACTCGATGGACCTGGTACATCCTTGCTCCTTATCTGATTCTAGATTTCAGAATGGCTGTGTCCAGCAAAGCATTTCCTATCACTTTTGTTCAGAAAAACAGCCAAATCCAGGCAGGTGAGGACCAGTCTTCACATGGGAGATCTTTACCAGTCCATCTCACCCTGATGCTAACAAAATGGTTTGGGTCATTTGGTTCCAACCCTCCCCTGCTATGGACAGGAATACCTTCCACTAGACAAGGCTGCTCCAAGCCCCATCCAACCTAGTCTTGAACACTTCCAGGGATGGGGCATCCACAGCTTCTCTGGGCAACCTGTGCCAGTGCCTCACCACCATGACAGTGAAGAATCTCTTCCTAATATCTGATCAAAACCTGGCCTCTTTCAGCTGCAGAGACAGGCAGCCTGCAGAAGGCTGAACACTGTTCAGCAATAAGTATCTGATCCAGCAGTAACTCTGGGGCCAGCATTCTCAAGAGCACACCAACTTATATAATTTTTTATAGGATTTAAATGAAAACAGTAATTCATCAGAAATATGCGAGGAAGTGACTCTCCATCTGACAGACATCCTCCCCATACTAAGAGACACAGAAGCAATTATCTGCAGGCCTTTTCCTATGCAAGTGGATTCGTGTTATGCCTCTGTCTTGGAAGATATTCAAATGTGACTTGGGATTAATTAAATCTCAAGACACCTGGAGGGCAAGTCAGAAGCATGTACATTTTCTACACCAGACATTTTAAAATGTGGAAAAAGGAATATTTTACCATCAAGTCCTTTTGGTTTTGATGGAGGGGAGGAACTGAAGACCAGCTTGGGAATTTCAGGGCAGAAAGGCAGAAGAACCCAAACCAAGAAAATTTAAGTGCTTGTAACTGCAGCTACCACCTGATGCAGCTGATGGTCTCTGGTGTCCAGCAGCAGTTGAAGGGCTGAGAGGTTCCACTGGTGCTGCACATTGTTCAGGTGACTGTTTCAGGTTACCTATTATTAACAGCAGACCCCTTTTGGTGACACATCTGGTGATGGCAGCAATTAAGAGTCTTAGCTCCTGTGAAGAGGCTCAAGGTTGCCCCACTCTCCTTCCCTGTTTTTTTTCCTGCCATTTGGGCAAGAAAAGATGTGCAGGGTCCTCCACCTCCATGCAGGAGGCACCTGCTGCTGATCTTTCCATCATACATGAGCTCACATGTCAGAGTATCTGGAAATAAATTCATCTCAGAGTAAAGCTCCAGTGCCCCTTGACTCCAACTCAACACCTTTCTTGAGCTTTCTCACTATATCAGCTCTCAGATCCCCAGTAAACACCACTTTAATGCACTTCCTAATTGCTAGAGACTGTTCCCTAAAAGATTAGAAACTGGTGAAAGTTTTAGTGGAATGCTAAGAAGTTAAGAGGAAGAAAAGAGCCAACACTGTCCCCAAGGAAAAGCTCAAGAAAAGATGAGATGGCCACATGTCACTGTGCCTCAGCCAGAGCAGAGGAGCTGTCCATCGCCCTGCTAGCACCCTGCCTAGGAAAGCAGGCATTCCAGCAAGCCCCGATGGAAAAACTGTACCATAATCTGTATTACCAAATCATGTGTTACCATGTTGCCTGGGGGAAAGAGCTCAGTGACACAGAAACACTGGGGCTCCGTTCATGAGCTGTGCCTTCCTCCACAGTGTGGTTTGTTCGAGCCTTTGCTGCTTTTAAATTAAGTTTCAGAGCCATTTCACAACCCACAGCAGCTGCAGGACTCCTGCTGCTGCCCCTGCTCTCTGTGTTAAGGGACCTCTCTTGTTGGAAGCCAAGACATTTCTCTGGCTGTCTTGGATGGCTCGAGCCCCTGCCTGGGGGGCTCAGAGACCTTGCACAGAGCCCAAGACCCCTGTGCCTTTGATTTTTGACCCATGGAGCAAATTACTACCTTTATATGAAGAATTACAAGTCAAGAGAGTTTAAGTAGAATAATAGTTAGTTATGGGGTGAAAAATAGATTTTTGAGGTTTTTAGAATGGGGGCTTTGGGTCCCAAGATGGAGGAATATGGGCAT
Source organism: Agelaius phoeniceus (assembly GCF_051311805.1). Taxonomy (NCBI): domain Eukaryota; kingdom Metazoa; phylum Chordata; class Aves; order Passeriformes; family Icteridae; genus Agelaius; species Agelaius phoeniceus. The sequence continues at coordinate 91,979,708 of NC_135266.1, forward strand.
GCCCTGTCCTTCTTCTTTCTTCTTCCTAGCCTCCATGTTCTGGGTGATGTTGGCACTTTTAGATTGGTTTAGAGTAGAAACTCACTGTCTAACATAGGTGATAGGTATTGGAAAGTAATTGTAAATAATGTACATGCAGTTTTTAGTATAAAAAGACAACACTGCCTCTGAGGTGGGCAGTGTGCCTCAACCCGGCCTGCCAGACAGACCTCAGTGGGTTGGAGAAAGAATGTAATAGATAAGAAACAATAAACAACCTTGAGAACGAGAACAGAAAAATCCTGACTCCTTCTTCAATGGCCAGGCTGGGAAAAAGAGGCTTGTACGTATCTCAGGGTCACTCTGATCAGAAGAGATTCTGAGACTGTCTCTCTGCAGAACCATCTCTGACACCGATCTCTCTGCTCCCCATCCCTTTTCCACCCCCAACTCCGACTCGTGGGAGACAGGATGGGATCCAATGGTGCTCTGCCAAGTTATGGGGCTGCCTGACAGCCACAATGAGGGAGCACATTATATTTTAGAGCTCTATCCAACAATTGCCTAATTAATTCCCATCCCCCACTCCTACATCCAGTACAGAGTGGGGACATCTCAATTTTCTCATTCCCCCAATGAGGGGAAGCTGCAGCACAGCGAACTTCCACGATTCATTCCTGGGCATCACGAGAAGGCACATGGTGAGAGGAAGCTAATGCTGAGTGTCCCCCTTCCCCTGCAAAGTAAAATATAGGGATAAAAAAGGCATCTCATGAGTAGGACTTATCCTCAGCAGCATCCCTCTGCAGCGCGCTGTGCTCGGAGGACAATTAAATTACACTGCCGTTTCCCTTTCATCATGATCCGATTTACAGGGGAATTAATAGGGGCAGAGGAAGAGGCCTGCATGAAGCCAAAGCCAGGGCAACTGGCAGCTCTGAGCCTTCTTGAAAAACAGGAAGCTTGCCAGGATGTCTTTATTAGAGAGGAGAAGGGGGAGAGAGGAAAGGGCTGCTGCAGGAATGAAAGGCAGATACAGACGTCAGCCTTGTTTACAGCAGGGATTTTGCACTGGTGCAGCTGAACCCTCCGGTTCAAAATCCACCCATAGGCATCTGCCACCAGCACAGCTGGAAAAACATCACAGCTCAGACTTCTTGGCAGCTGCATGAAGAAGAAAGTCGGCCATGCAAGAAAGGTTTTTGTCATGCTTGGTCGTGTGGCTCCAGAGGTCACACCTCTTAGTGGTGATTTCCCATATTTCCCTAAGAACTGCTCCTCCCCTGAGCTCACAGGATTGATGTCCCCATGGAGTAGCCTGCAGCAATCCTGTCTGGACCTGACAGTGCCACCCTGATGGTGACCAAGCCCATCACCCAAGTGGGACAGCAGGTGTCATGGAGACACACTTACTTGAATACATTATAAAATCCCAGCTTCTCACAAGCTGTTTGGCCAGGCTGTGAGGGTGCTGCTCTGCAGATGGAGACATGGGAGCTGGCTCTTGTAGTGCCACTTCACTTCCAGACTGGTTATGGCATGAATGCCCTATGCTGCAAGCTCAGCCATCACTGCTGTTGCCAGCTGTGCTCCAGAAGCACTTTGGCAGCTTTGGGACAGCACAGAGCCACAGCAATGAAACCACGGGGCCAGTGAGCTCTGTGCAGTGTGCACATGAGGGTGCTTTGGAAACAATTCCCTGTGTAAAGCCAGATGAACTCCAGAGGCATCTGGTTTGATGGCACTCCTGCTACTCCATGTAAGCCATGTACCTCTGTGCCATGCTGCCTCACGCCTGGGAGCAGTGCTGTGTGGTGGCACTGGGACAGGCCTCTGCTAACTGGGAACTGGGCTGAACAGGGGCTGGTGGCAACAAGAGAAAAAGGGAAGATTGTTTCCAGGTCCGTGCTCCCACTCTGCAGAGCCCCTGCAGCATCTCTGCTCTCTGTTCTCTGTTATGTTCCATGTTATTGAGATTTTTCTGCTTATCTGAGTAGCTGAGCCCTCAGATGAACTTGCAGTGTCCAGACTGTGGAAAGGAGAGGAGACATGGTGCCCCCGGGAAGCCATATCTCAGGTAGTTATATTGACTGCATCCTTAAATTTACATCTCCAGTGCCTCTGGTGCTGGAAAGGCACAGTGATATTTTCTGCATCTAATCCTTTTTGAAGGTTGACTTATGATAAAAGTTTTGAGATGTGCTGGAATCTCTCAGCTCACGTTAACTCCCCTCTGCATGAGGGACAGTCTCTCCAGATGGCAGATCACACAACAGATGAGGGACATCATTGTCATTGCTCTTCAGAGCTGGAGAAAAGCAACTCAGGTCATTGGAGAGTTTCTGAAGAAGCTTCCTGTGTATGGACTTCTCCTTGACATCAGGGAAATGGTGTTGGAGCAGCAGAAATGGATCAAAACTACTTCTGGAGTCTGGAGATTCCTGGGTAGAAAGAAAATGGTTCCAGAAGTCATAGCAGGTAGATCACAGCTGTACAAAGGTGCAACTGCCTCTCAGGAGCACAAATAGAGGAAATATCAATTCTTAATTTCAAAAATAAATTGATGAAAGGAGGGAATAAGTAGAGAGCTAAAAGTTACTTGCATTCAAAAGAAGCCGAGGATCTAAAATTGCACAGTGAGTGAGTTCAGTGGTGGGACTGTGTGTGTGTTACATGCTGGTGAGGAGATGGCAGAGTCTGTGTGTACCTGATGAATGAAGTACCTGTTAATTCTTAATGCCCATCTCCTCCCATCCTGTTTTCACCTGGGGCTGCCTCTCAGGGAGTTGTGGTTCTGATACAGCTTTGTCAGTGGGACCAGTGGGCTGAGTTAGCTCAGGAGTCTGAGGACAGACACTCATTTAAAGGTGGGGTTTATTACGCAAATAATACTCTGCTGCTTTGTTTTAATTACTGTTGCTTGAATTATGACATTAGTTCTGAGTGGCAGGGCCACTGCTGTGTTGTCACTGTCACCCATGGTCCCACAACAGCCACCCAGCCCAGCTCCTTGACCCTGATCTTGGCTACACCTCATCGACCTGCCCTTAAAGTGCCAGCAGCAAGTTCTGTCTAAAATGTAAAGGGCAATCTCTACTGCCAGTAGCAACCCCTAATGACAATTCAGCACCTGAATGGTGTGGGTTGGTGAAACATCACTTCTGCTGAGGTTTTACTCAGGCAGTGGTGGCATGAAGACTGTGGGAGACAGGTGTCCCAGCCAGTGACCCTCCAAAAGCAAGGTGAAGTGTGCTAGGAAAGGGAGGAGGAGCTGGAGAAACCAATGTCACTGATTTCGAAGATGAAGGATTCTCTTTCTACTCTGAAAGTGACTGAATAAAATGACTAGCATCATCACTGAGCTAAACAGGATTTTCTACTTGTGTTGGATTATTTGAGATGACGGTTTGATTAGCCTGATTGGTGTTGATTTGTCCCTAAGAAATGTATTACTTTAATTTAGCCTTATATTTAAAAAATTACTTTGAATTATGATACCATTTATTAAAGTTGATTTGCTTTCTCCCAACAGATGTGTTAGCTTTGCCCAGCACTAGAAGCTTAATTTTTGGAGTGGAGTTCACAGTGCTGGTTCCAGCTGTGGGCAGAGCTGCCCTCCCTGTGAGCACTTGCTCACAAACCACCTGGTCATGCAGGCACCCCAGTCATCCCATCCACTTAGAAAAGGTTACAGCAGATAACCCCTCATACCCTGCTGAGCTACAGTCACCTGAGGGACAGTTCACACTGCCCTATTTCACACATTCCAGATAAACCCCTGGAGTTATGAAAAGCACTGCTTTTCCTAATATTATTAAGGAAAAGGAGTTCCTAGGAGAGGAAGGAGGAGGAGGAAAGATTACTGAATCCTTGCTGAAAGCAAGGTGAGATCTTATGGCCTGGGAATGCAGCCAGCATTAAACCCCAGTGCACCAAGGTATATAATTAACAATACATTGTTCCACCTCCACTTCCCAGTTGTGAACAGTGCTTGTACTCACTGAAACCTTCCTGGTGAGCTCCCATCTGCACTCAGCCTTCCATGGCACCGGGACAGAAATCCCCCCTCATCTTCAGCCACACATTCTGCAGCCTTCCTTCTGACCTGGAGACCCAAACAAGCATTTGGAGGACACCCATGCAAGGTTTTGTGCAGGTTGTATCAGTGAGTGATCAAGGCATCTCTCAGGATGCTGCTGTAGTCTTTGGCTGTGGAAGAGCTGCGGCTCTTTGCTTGCATGCCCCATAATCTGGAGGTGGTCAAGCACTGCAGCAAGTGAAATAAACACAGACTGACCTCCTCAGGCAGAAAGCAATTTGAGAAGGAGCACCTCATTTAGTCCACCTGGGAATTGCTGAAGGATATATTCAGGAAGATATTTCAAGATTGTCCCCGGCAACAACAAAAGCCCAGGTTATTCAATCCTGTGGCTGTACAGTGTCAGCCATGGCCCCAGCTCCTTTGGTCACCTCTCAGAGCTCAAATGCACTGGGAGCACTCCCTCATAACCATCAGCTTCTCAGTCCTGCCAGGTGAGGGAAATGTTTCCAAGATTTCATTTAATACCTGTATTTAATCCATTAGTTCTCCCTGCAGACCTCCTGAAGGCTGGGCTGTGATTAAGGAGGAGATAAGTGCCCTGTTTATTGCTCTCCTGATACTTCTTCACTTTCCTCTACACTTTCACAGTTTTCATCCTACAGTCATGCAGTGCCTTGGAAATGTGCATGGGAGCCCCCTGTTCTGTCCCCTTGGGATGGGTTGGAGAGTCCACCCACACTCCAGCAATACAGCTCCTGCTCTCCTCTGAGGCCCTCTGAGATTCTGTGATTTTATGGAGTTACAGCCCTTGGTGTGAGGAAAAGTTAACAGCAAAATGGACCGAGAGTCATCTGCAACCACTTTTTCTCCTTGACTCCTTGCCATTAAGCTGCAGGCTTGAGTAACATTTGTTTTGTTATCTCAGTTTAAAGGGAAAATTCATTATTTTTCATATTTTTCCTTTTCAAAATACAAGAAGAAGGCAGCAGGAAGTGGCCAGGCCAGGAAGGAAGGAAAGCAACCATCTCCAGTAGATCACGTCCTATGTAGAGTTCTTTCTGGTAATATGCTCCATGAATCCTGCAGCGTGGCCATGCCTCCTGTAAAAATCAGAGAGGACAAGCATGAGTATTGAATCACAGCAGCTCTCTCTGTGCTTCTGCAGCTGTCACTGCTGCAGCACAGGCTGCACTGGTCTCACTGCACACTTGGCTTCTTCTAGTGCAAAAAGGTGCTGGATTTCCTGTGCAGATCAACCCACTGGCAGCTGTGAGGTCAGGATGGTTCCCATTTCTGCTTCGCCGGTACATCCCCAGGTGCCAAAGGGCCTTGCATATGGTACAGAGAAAGGTTCTGGTTTACTGCACCTTTCTACTCAACAAAGATAAATAATCCCTCAGTAATGCACAGTTTATTTCCCTCCCAACACAGACTTCCAGTCTTGATGCTCTTTTTATTACTGACTTAGGGATAAAGCAGTTTTTATGTTCACTGCAGACTTGGAGTGCCCTACACACTTTCTGCAAACAGGGAGCTGTTCATCTCCTACTCAATGGCTTTGACCACCTTGTGGGCACTATTGTGGGCACTGCTGCCCACAATATTCATCTGCCTTGTCTTGCATGTTTCTAATGGCCTGACTCACACCTTTCCTGGGGCAGATACCATCAGCATGTGAATTAGCAATGCCTCAAGGAGGTCTTTAGTTTGTGTGCATGCACCAAAAAGGTGCTCGAGCCTGCTACATGAGAAGCAAAACCTGCAAAGAATTAAAGAAAAACATACCCAAAACTGGAAGAGCTGAAAATCTGGCATTTTGACGTATGTTCAGCTGTAAGAACCCATGTCTGCTGTCTGCGGACATCAGCACTTTTGGTGCACACTTCAGACAGCTGCAATGATGTGACTGTCCAGTTAACAAAAACTCCAGTTGTCATTTGCTGCTCTTGGCAGTAGCTTCTACCTAAACCACGCAGAAGTTCTTATCTGTTAACATTCCCAAAGGGGGACGTGTCTGAGGAGGGCTGGGCAGCCCCCTACAGGCCTTTATGTTTGTTTCTCACACACAGACATAAAAGCACAAATTCTGGTAAAATATTTGAGGAAAAAGATATTTTCTAATGTCACAACTGAGCTCAGTTTCCCAACTAATTGCTGTGAGGTATTTTTGCACCAAACCTTTCAGCATGGCAAAAGAAGGAGTCAGATCATTCAAACAGACCTGCAACTCCTGCTGAAGTTGGTTGCTAACTTGGGATCTTCCTGATGCCTTTATATAACTTCCAAGAGGTTGGCACATTTGGAGAATATTACCCTTCCTAATGGGCTCAGAGGCAAGGGAATACACCAGGGTAAATGCACCATAAGCCAAGTCCTTCTTCATCACATTGTATTTTTCTGTGCTTGGATACAGCACCCATGTGGCCTGGGAGAGTATGCCAGAGTGAAATTTCTCTCATGATGCACCATTTTCTTAAGACCCAATTTCCCACTAACTCCATTTCCCTCTACTCTTCTGTGTTGTACTGGGAATAGTTTTCATCTCCTGACATCACCAGAAGGGCTGAGAGATGCTGAAAGCATACATCTTCTGGGAAGAAAGCACTGTGTGGCAATGGAAGAATAATTGTGGTGACAGGGCAGGGAGAGCAGATATGTCTCTCTACCAAGATTTCACAGCCTCATTTACTTTTTTAAAAAAAAGTTTTTTCTTGTTAGAAGCAGCAGGGAAACATGATAAATTCAGAAATTCAAAATATTCCCAAGGAACAAAAAGGGTTAAAAAAAAATCAAACCCACTCCTACAAAATCACATCTAGTTCAAGCAGCAAAGAATGTGTGACCAGCCTGGGGCTGATGCCTGTTTCCTACTCACTGCAGGAATTTCAGGGGCCTGAGCCCAGCCAGAGCTCACTTCTGGAGAAAACACAAACCTACCATTCATCAACCTCTCTGCTGGGATGTGGCACAGGCTGAGGGAGGCATGGCCAGGACCTGCATGGTGCACCTGGAATGAGAGAGCCACATATCCCAGGAGTGGACATGGCACAAGCTGGAGCTGCTTGGTGGTGGTGGCTGTAAAGGGCTTGAAGCTTAACTTCAAATTGACACCTGTGTGTGATTGCAGACAGATTGAATTCAGGACAGCCCATCAGCACTGACTGATGGGAGAACAACAACCAGCACCTTTGCAAAGAGCAGGCATTGATAATCCAACCAAAATGACCCAAGCAATCATTGCCTCACGTGGGCCAGGGCTGGTTCAGACACTGCAACCTAAAGCACACCCAGGTCAGCCAGTCACAGACATTAGCGGTGTCTGACAGACTTGTCCCCCCACAATGCATGTCATGAGAAAATAGCAAAAGCATGGACTGTGCTACCAGAGCATGGCAAATTTGGCATTGGCTCAGGCAGACTTCCATTGTCAGAAGTGCAGAAAATAAATGCTAAAGACTAGGAGGATCTCTTCTTTACCAGGAGGAACTGAGCCAGGCTTCTCAGGTCTGTGCACAATTTTAGCTCACTGCAAAATTACCACTGCTCACCCTCCTTCTTCCAGTGAGTAACAGGATGGCAGAGGCTGGCGATACAGATTCCAGGTGAAAAATAAGCACAAGCAGCATGTCAGGGCTTTAATCACATCTCTATGAGATGTGATTTTTCCTCCTTGCCAGATGTACCTTTTTTTGTGCACAGACATTAATGCTTGTGGAACAGCACTTGATCAGCCTTCATTTCCTGGCTGGATCCCTGCCCATTTCTCTGGCTGAGCAGCCCAAGGTTTCCTCCTGCTGCCTGGCCAGCCCTGGGTGGCTGTGGCAGCCGGGGCCAAGCGCACGCACTGCAGTGGAGCCGCTGCCCATGCGGCTGCCTCAGCCTCCTCTCTGCCACCCCTGCCTGCTTCATTAGCATCACACCGTTCAAAGGCATGGAAATTCAATTATATTTAGGTCACAAACATATTTTAAGCAAAAATACCTATTCTATTGAAAGCATCTTCTTCAGAGACTGTCTGCTGCTTCAGGATGGTTGCACTTATACTCACTGTCCTTAATGTTTTTTAATGAGATACCAGGTGCTTCCAAAGTCTGATTTTTGTTTGAATATAAATTAGATTCATTCTCTCTCTCTCTCTCTCTCTCTCTATCTTAATGCTGGTAAATAAGAAACTGCTTTCTGGCAGCTCATTTAGGTATCCCAAACAGGAAAAAGCCCAGATTTCCCTAGATATCTATGAAAGAGAGATAAAACAGCTCTGCCACAGGGACAGGACTGTAGTCCCGAACAGTCTGGTGCTGCCAGTGCTCTGCTCTCTGCTTGCTAGCAGGCAGGCAGGCAGGCAGGCAGCTTTCCAAGAGCACCAGCACATTGCTCCCCATGCTTTGGGCTGCCACTCCTTTTAGCAGTGGCCTCTCCATGACTCTCTGTGGATTCACATCTTAACCAGATTCAAGTATCTGGCCATACCTCCTATCAAGGCTGTACGAGTGATGATCTCCTTGGACTTGGTTGTCGCAGACATCTTTTCACTAAAAATCCTTTCTTAGGAGTTTTTCCCTTCTGAGGAGCTGAGGCCTCAGAAACAAAATGTAAACAATGGTTATCTGCTGCTGTGGAATGCATCAGGTGGATCCGTGATTGGTCTCCTGTGGATGTTTGGATTTGGTGACCAGTCACGGTAGAGCTGGCTCTCACTCTCTGTCCGAGCCAGCTGCCTTTGTAATCATTCTTTTCTATTCTATTCTTAGCTAGCCTTCTGAGGAAACCTCTTCTATTTCTTTTTAGTATAGTTATAATGTACTATATATATATATCATAAAATAATAAATCAAGCCTTCTGAAAATGGAATCAACATTCTCATCTCCTGCCTCATCCAAGAACCCCTGTGAACACGGTCACACTTTGTAAATATTGATCATTATTCTGGAAGCAGCTCAGCAGAGAGAAGCTGCTCTTCAGCCCCAGCTCCTCTGCTGCTGGAGGAGACTTGTCTCACAGTCAATACACTTCAAACTGGAGCATATTGTGATGCTTAGGGATCCCTGGCTGTCCACACTTAGATCAATATTCCCAAGCCTCGTGTGAACAAGCCTGGGGCATGGTTACCTAGCCCAAGGCTTCCAGTGGGATAAAGCAGTATCAGTCCTGGACAGCCCAGAGCAATAACCTGGAGCACTATGTGACACGTCCCTGCTCCAAAGGACAAGTCCCAAAGCCTCCCTTGTTTCTGCTGACACACACCAGAGGAACAGGGCTGCTGCTGCTGCTTTGCCCCCACAGCCCACCCCTGGACAGCCTGCTGGCTCGCCCTGCTGCTGACATGTCCTTCCACCTCATTATAACCTTTCTGTTTCCGTGAAGGCTTTGTCTTGCATTTGATTCCTGAGACAATTTTCTCTCTCCTCCTAGGGAGGCCCAATGGGAGACAGAGACCCAAGCACAGCAGGCTGCTTCCCCTGCCAGGCCCTCTTAAACTTCACAGCATGTCCTGGCGCTGCAGGCATCACTGAGGCACAGCTCCCCAGATGTCTCAGGAAGGAGGTGATGCTATTTTTCTGCCCTCTAGGATTCCTCCAGGGGATCTTCAAATCCCTTGACTCTCACAGAGCAAGTCTGTTTAATCCAAGTCTGAAGGAGGCAGCAGCACAGGAAGAATTAGATGGAGGAAGCCAATTTTTGGAAGCTTAGTAGAAAATATTGTAATGCTTCTGAATGTTATTTAGGGTTGACAGTGCACATTCTCTCCATCAACAACTTAGCTCATCTGCTCTGGCCTGCTCTGCACTGGGCCAGGGAGCACAACTCCACTGCAGTTTTCTTGACCTGCAGTGGTAGCAGGAACAGGGGAGCTCTCATCCAGCTGGGAGAGGCACCTCTGACCATTGGGAAGAGGAGCACGAGCAGCCTGAGAAACGCAGTTCTCTTTCCAGAGAGCTCCAGTGCCCTGCCCTCATGTACATCCACAGAACCACAGAATACTCTGAGTTGGAGGGGACCCACAAGCATCATCCAAGTCCAGCTCCTGGCCCTGCACAGGACACCCCCAAGAATCACACCATATGCCTGACAGTGTTGTCCAAACACTTCTTGAACTCTCAGGTATCACTCATCAGATAAAATGCACTTTAGGCCAGAAGCAGATGCAGAAACTGGTTTGAATGGAGTTAGAACATCCACCCAGGAAGGCTTGACAGTGTTATTGAGTTAGTGTAGCACATGTGGTCCAGCAGGCAGGGGAAATGGCTGGGCCTCCCTCAGAATTGATGGCTTTATCCCTTGCATTAGCACCAGCCTGCTGGCAGTGCCTGGCTTTGCTTGTAGAGGCTGTTTTTCCCTCCTGCCATGCCTGCAGAGCTCTGTTCCACTACAGGAAGAGAAAGAGGGCACTATCAACTGTGTGTTCTGTTCATTCAAGCCAGGCTTGTCATGACAGGGAAGCAGTTGTGTATGGTTGTCCTTCAGGAGCCTGAACTGGCTGGAACAGAGCAGAGCAGCCATCCTTTCTAATGCCAGGAACTGTTGGAGAGGGCAGGAAACAATGATGGCATCTACTCATGCACCTTTGACCTTTCCAGTCCTCCCAAGGGCTGCATGTGGTGGATGAGAGATGGAAGGCAAACCCCACAACCACCGCTCTGATTTCCCCATGTGCAGGACGTGCCTTGCTGAATGACAAAACTTCAGCTGCTGCACAAACCACAATTAAATATGTTTATTAAGAAAACCACTACTTTATAGATTTTTATGCTGGGTATTTCTTCTCTTTGTCTTTACTAAACCTACAGCTTGATTTTGCAAACTGAAAACTCAGCATACAGCCCTGGTGAGTTCAGAGCACGAGCAGTTTTCTGTATTCAGAATTAGTTCTCAGTTTCTGCTTTTGGCTCCTTGTAAATCTACCTGCTTTTCTCCAGTGATAATATTGAATTCAGCCAGATTAAATCTAGACAGAATGGGTACAGCACATTTTTTTTCTGCTAGGTGATCACTGAATCTGACTTATCAGCTCTGTGACTTGATATCTAGAAGCTCGATACAAGATCTTGGAAGCCTGTCTACACAAGAACACCATTTTAACCAGCAGCACAATGTCTGCAAACCCTCCACCATCAGCCTACACTTCCCTTGAGGAAGGAGGAAAGAGATGGAAGGGCTGATCAAAAGCAGCCTCTGTTTTTTACATAGCACTGATGAAATGAAACATCCATCCTGGAAGTGCAGGAGATTCCAGGAGGCATTCAAGGAACCTCTGCTGGGGAGAAACAATATGCAGTGGAATTTCAAATGGTCCTCTCAAGGGAGAGCTCAAATTGTTTTTTTTTTCCTTGCATCCAATAAATCAAAATTATAAGCAAACAATATTCCCAACTAGGCACAAGATAAACTGACAAAGGGGAGAAGTTTCTGTTTATTTATTCCTCTTTAAAATGACTTAAAAGAAAATTCAAAACACTATTTAAAAAAGAGGGGGATTCAGAGTATTGAGAAGCTGAAAATCAAACCACAAAGGAGGCATTACAAGGTTAGCAGAACATAGAAAGCATAGTTAGTATAAAACAGATTTACAGTCTCAGTGAGCAGCAAATTTGTACCGCCCATGTAAGTGGAACAGCACATAATGCTGCCCCTACTCTCTGGAACACAGAACTGTTTTATAATTTTGTTTTATTGTAGTACTGTGTAGGAAAACACAACAATTTTAAAAAAGCAACATTTTCAATTGAAAAACATTAAAAACATTATATTGCTCTATAGGCACTGATAAATGTCTTTCTGTGGTAAAAGAGTGTGCCAAGCAGAATTCAAAATTGTACAATTCCTTGTAAAATCATATAGCCCTGGTGAGATTGCAAATCAAACTTAGTTATGCTACTTCTCTGGCACTGCCTGACAGCAGCTCTGCCCACTGTGAACTGTCTGCATGTCTTCATGGACAGGGCTAGGCAGAAGCAACAGGCAGCAGTATTGGAAAATGAAGGTTTCTCCTGGCAAGTCAGAGCACTGGCAGCTGAGATCCATGGAGGGCATTTGTTACGCCGACAAGAAGTGACTGACTGCGTGTGCTTGCCAAGGCTTTCGCTCTGCCTGTTTCAAGTTACACCTGACCTTGAGGTGCTGAGTCCCAGTAGGGAGCGAGAAAAGGTTGCTGTCTACAGGCCTGCTTACAAAGAGCCACTCTGGTGGCCAGTGGCCGCTGGCAGAGGGTCAGCTACAAGCCCTGTCCAAGCTTGCCATCAGCAGACAAATACTTCCCTCTCCTCTCCCCTCACTGAGCACAGGCAGATGTATGTCACATATGCCCTTCTCTGCAGAGTGCTCTGCTCAGACTACAGAGCCCTTATGTCCCCTGAGAGCAGGGATGAGGACTTCACTGGGATCTGCAACAAAAATCAACTTAAAGCCATCGGGAGAAAGAGCTGCTAGGGCCTTGGAGAAGGTTAAAGCAGTGCCTGTGCAAGGCACTCTGAAGCAGATTTTTACCGTGCAAGCATCCTCACTTCTGAGACTCGTCCTCCCCTCTGTGTTTTGGCACATGCAGCTCTGCTGCTCCCCAGTTCTGGCGAGCAGGATGCCTGAGATTAGCAGTGCTGAGCTGCAGTGATCCTGCCTGTGCACAGGGGAGGGAAGATGCGCTCCAGTCTTCTGTTCTGCTAAAGAGTCTCTGCCTTAAAAAGTCACCTTCTAAAAAATGTCCCGGCAGGGGCAGTTAATCAAACATGTCCTCGAACATGCGCTGCCCCATGGCTATGTAAACCTCCTTTTCCTCTGGTGTCATCTGTGCCACCAGCTCGGGGCGCTGGCTCACTTGGCTGTAGGAATGCGGGCGCCCAGCCACTGTGACAGTGGGGTCTTCTGCCACCACCTCAAACTCTTCATCCTCCTCCTCCTCCTCCAGCCCGTACGTTGCGGTGGCCGTGGCGGCGGGGCGGGGAGGGGACTCCTCCTCCGACTCGCTGGTCTCGCTCTCGGAGTCACTGGCGTTGCCGCCCGAGAGAGGAGCGGCACCACTGACGGTGACGGTGGAAGCGGAAGGTGTCTTCTTCTCGTGGATGAGCAGGGCACGCATCACCTCCTCATTGTCATCCAGGGCTGCCCGGCTCTCCTCACGCTCCTGGAACGCATCCAGATCCCGGCCCCCTGCAAAGGGACACGAGGGAATGAGTATTTCCTCACAGAGATCGGTGTGATGGCCCTGAAAGCTTTCTAAACCTTCAGTAATTACTGCCACTGAGCTCAGTTGACAAAGTTACATCCTTTCTCTATGCCAACTCCTCCTCTCCCTTCAAAGACAGAGACAGTTATATCTCATAATGGCAGAGCAAATACTGACATTTCCTAGGAGGCCTAGAGTCAGTGTGGCTCCCAGCTGGAAGCCTTGACCAGGAGCACATTGAAAGTGAAGTTAGCAAATGCACGATGGGCAGGCACCTGGAAAAGACTTCCCCAGGGAGGTGTCAAACTCAGGCTCTACAGTGGAGTAGAAAGCAAAGCAGTCCTTAAAATACAGACCCCAAGCCCAGGCCCTATCCTGCTGAGCTCCCTGCCTGTAAGGATTAACACAGAGAAGAAACTGATCCAGGCAGACAAAGAATATGTGGAAATCATGTGTTATGAAACAACATTTAGAGCAGCCATGCCTGGTGAGCTCAGAGGTGCACCTATACCAGGCAGAAAGGGGAAGAAAAGCTCCTTACAGGAAGATGGTGCTGGCATGGAGCAGATGCAGCTGACAGCCTGCAGCCCAGCTGTGCAGCACAGCACTAACCAGTGCCTGCTCTCCAAGTGAAACACAGCCCAGACAGTCCCTATAGCTCCCTACCTGCACCTCTTATTTGGAGGGGACTGCAGTGGCCCAGTTGACACACCTGGCCTGTGCCCCTCTTTCAGAAAACTTGTCTGAACAACAGCTGAGAGGGCTCAATATGGCTCTGGTAGGAAGAACGTCTGCAGTTCATGGATTTTGAAGGTAAGATTCTGCTCAAAAAGTAGCATCCCACAGAAAACCTCTCCTAATCCTACCTTTGGTGAGAGGGCTGTGAGTCCACCTAGCACCAAAAGAACTACAGGGAGTATTGGAAAAAAAGAAACAAACCAAATCTAAAAAACACCACAAAACAAAAAACAGAACAAAAAATTAAATATGGAGAAAAAAAATAAGGCCTAAAAAGTAGGACAGTCTCCCTGTGGCAAAGTTTCTGTCTTACACCAAAAGATGCTGCCTATGAACAACTGCTGGAGCTGAGGTGTTGGCATTCTGCCTTCATACAGGCAGCCACTTGCCCACTCCTCCAAGACACAGACCCTCATGGTTTCAGCACCATATCCAGGCAGGCAGCTCCCAAGTCTTTTCCCTCCCCAGGTAGAAATGTGCTGGTTACCTTTTTTCAACTTGAAATTAAACAATAATGTGAAGGAAATAAGTTCCAGGGCAGTTTGTGGTCACTCCTTTCCTGTGGTAAAATAAAGGCTCAAAGAACCATACCTAATTTGACCAGAATTCTGTTCTCATTGTAAACAAAGCTGTAGTAACGGGTGATGGCTACAACTACTAATACTAGAGCACTGCCAAATTCCTGAAAGAAAGGAAGAATAAAGGCATCGTGTTGGCAGCCGTGTGCTCAGCTCACTGCTTGTGACTGTGGAGCAGAAGAGGCTGTAGGAGAGCATTTCTGTGAAATAATATCATAGCTCATCACACTGAGAGCTGTGAAACGACAACAGCCAGAGTTAGCTCCACAAAGGCTGACTTTGTGGTTCAGAGGGGCTGTCTCTTGCTTGCAAGAACTGTTTCTGCCAGATCCAAGCAGTGAATCTTTTCTGTCAATGGCCCCAAGTTTCTCTCCTTCCTGTTTATGTGTTGCAGAAGCAATTTCAGGCTATTTTCACAAGCTCCCTCTTTGATCTCCAGTAGCTGAGGAGGTTAAGCAGTCACACCACCATCCTGTAAGGAGACAGTCCACCTCCATGTCCCTCAATGACTTCTTGAGAAACATTTATGCTGTGTACACCAAAAGCTGTCTCAAGGAGTTGATTTAAAACTACAGGTGAATTGAATGTCTAGCAGATAAATGGAGTGAGAACTCACCATGGCTGGTGAGTAACAACAACATCTGCTACAGACTGCAGGAGCAGGTTGTTCAATCATCTCACTTTGCTTAATCTATTTGAAAAATGTTTTGGGATCCATAATACACTTGAAAGGCATTACATGTGAACAAGTTCTTTAGCTATCTTGTGACCATTATATCACATCTATTTTCTTCATTTCTGCTACACCTAAATATTCCACTCCTCTCCTGAACATGGCACCAGTTCCAGGGTTACACACTCACACATATGACTCCCTTTTGCCATATCTTCTTCCTAGGGCATCAACAGTTTCAGTACATAATCCTAAAATTACTCTGTCTATTGACTCACTCTTGTAAACATCATAAAAGGTCTCCATTTCCAATTTTGGCATGGAGTCTTAAACAGCACACATACCAAAGCAGAATGTTTCTACTAATGGTTATAAGATTTTGACCATTGGTCTGTGGATAACCTGACCCCAAGATGAATGAAAATAAAAGCAGAGATAATGAGAAACAAACAGAAGGGAATAAAGACTCACCTGTCAGGGTGACAGACCTTCCTACTGTACTTCCAGAAGCTGTATTTCT
This sequence comes from Agelaius phoeniceus, assembly GCF_051311805.1. Lineage (NCBI taxonomy): Eukaryota > Metazoa > Chordata > Aves > Passeriformes > Icteridae > Agelaius > Agelaius phoeniceus. The sequence continues at coordinate 91,995,396 of NC_135266.1, forward strand.
TAGTATTCTTCATACATAACAAGTTTTGAGAAACAATTTTCAAGAAGGCTGGGAGCATATAAACAGTGCTGGTGGATTTAGTAGACTTCAGGGTCACTGAACATTAATAAATGTTATTTTTTAGCAGTGACCTATTAGGGAGAGAGCTTTCTAGATGAAACTGAAAGACCTTCATCTAGAAGCAATAAGCTCTCAAGGTGGAAGACATAACAGTTAATTAACATTTTAGAAGCCCCCACAAAATTTCATGGACAGTTCAGCTTTACTGACCTAGATTTCAATCCTGGATCTAAGGAATTTTTCCATCTGCCTACACACAGGTGCTTTGCACAGCAGAGGGGAGCAGACACTCCAGTGTTGGGAGCAGCAGCTGTACACACACACACACACACACACACACACACACACCCCAGAAGATGGTTTTGCCAGCACTGTAAAGGCCTTGTACAAGCCCAGCAGTACTTCTGCTCTGTGAATTTCTTACCATCTTTGATTTCATCCGGGTCATAAGCCCCCTGCACCGTGCTCTCCCGCAGCCAAATGGGTCTCTCTCTGGCGGGCTTTCCTTCGCTTGCAGACCGGCTCAGATCCTCCTGGTCCTCCATGCTGATGACGACATTCTGGGTGTACAAGTCCTCGTATGATGGTCCCTTTGTGGTCCATGCTTCCCGATGGTGTCCCCCTGCAAGGCCAGCTGCTGCCCCTGAACCAGCACCGGCCGCACGCTCCTTGCTACATGGAAGTTAAAGAGAGAAAAACAGAGCTCTCAGAACAAGCCCCTCCTTAGACAAAAATACTTCAATGATGATTAGTTATCCCTCATGGTCTGCACTGAGAACTTTCATTCTCAGTTCTAACATGTGCTGCCAGGAATTTCTGCACCAGCTTGCTGGTTTGGGAAACTTGTGGATCTCTAGTGGGGCCATGGCAACATCCACCACAGACACTGAAAATAAGAGGCAGCACTACAGATGCAAATGCACTTAGGTTAAAATAGGCATAACATGACTGAATTCCCTGAAACCAAAGCCACAGCAGCAAAACACAAACAGTAGTCTGGTATTTGGAAAAGCCTCTTTTTGGCCTTCACACAGCAGCCAAATACTGCATTAAAAAAGCACTGAAGTCTAACCAAGGTAGATAGTAGGTCCAGGGACTCAGCACGCTCAGAGCTGTGAACTGTTATTAATCACAGGACTCCTGAAGGAGTTAACTCACCATGAAAAACACAATTCAAACCTTTGCTTGATTTGTGAGTGACAATGCACTTGAGAAGACACCTCTCCTCTGTTACACAGGAGATCTGTACTATCCACAGATGCAGCCCTGGGAGGACTGGGAGCCCAGGCAGAGAAGAAAGAAGAGAGAGCACCTTCAAACCAGAGAACTAGGGCTGGACAAAAGGCTTTGTGTGCTGATGGAGTGCAAGAGGAGACAGAAGAACTGTCTTCACTGTGGAAAAAGTGGAGAAATGAAGGTGCTGACCCATGTGAAGGGTATGGCAGTTGAAGCCCAGCCCTCCTTTGCTCCCTGCACATTTCCCTGCAGGGCCCCTTCTAGCTCAGGAGACTGATGAAGAAAAACATTCCTGCTTGGATCTGATCGAAACAGGGTATCAGGTGAAATATTTTCTGCACACTGACAATGGCAGTGAGCCTAAAATACACCCTGGCCTGTGCTGCTGTGTATACAGAGTGGGGAAAGCCAAATGTGACTGTTCCTCTACTTTAGAATGAGATTTTATCTTTTCAGAGAAACAAATCCACTGCAGATCATATAATTTCCATCATCTGATTGCCAGGGGTACCTACAGCTTTTCATGAGGAACAGCCCTGCCTTGACTCCTTCTCTTGTCCAGATTAAATCCATCAGGAATACTCCAGGATGCCAGCTGAGCTGACAGTTGTCATCAGTGAGCATGGTTCAGTTGCTGCTGTCTACCCAATGACCTTTTCTCCAACCAGGAAGCTTAAAATAAAGTTGCACTTGGAGAAGACCTGACTACTATGTGGGGTTTTTTTAGTTCAGCAAGGACATTACCACTGTTTGATGAGCTCATTCTGCTGGATTTTTAGGGGTAAACAGTGAGGGGAAATGACACAGGTAGGTGAACATTGCTCTTCCCCAAATAAAAAATATTGGTGTGTTCAGCCACAGTGTTGATTGAGAGCTACTCACAGGCTCTCAGTAGTGGAATGGCTGGGATCTGTTAAGAAAATACTTCACAGCATCTGTGTTAGCATGTCTCGTGTCCTTAGAAATCCTGCAGAGCCAGCTCTGCTAGGAGAGCTTCACAGCAGCCTTGAATTTTGGGGCAGAAGGCTCATGCGCATGGATTGCTTATGTAACCTAAGGAACCACACAGAGACCTTCTCCCCAGCGTGTTATTTCAAGTGTTGGTACCTTTCAGCTCTCCAAGACAGGCGTGTATTCTGTGAAAAGCACCACTCTGCTTCCCACACAATAGAAATCTCTAACTAGCGTTTCCCTGACGATTTTATGTAATCCACTTTCCTCACAGGATGCACAATGCATCTCTCCCCCAAGCTCTCCCTCGCCATGACTACAGTGTGACACTGAACCCTCAGTAGTGCCAGGAACTACCTAATAATACTTTTGCATAGAAGCCTCTGGGAGTGTGCCTGAAATTGACTTTTTTCCTACACAGAACCATTTAGCAGCAAAACACTTATTCCATGACGTCAGGAACGTTTCAAAAATGAAAGTAACACTTCTAAGAGACACCTACAGTACTAATTACTTCACGTGATCTACTGCAATGTCCTACACTGAGCTGGAGCCATCCAGACACTTTCTGTCTGATTCTGGACCCCAGTGAGCTTTGCAAGTGTGCCTCAATTGATGTCACTGTTGGTAGGTGTGAGCACCACCCCGAGACTACCTGAGCAGGGGAACACTTCATTCTGCAAGAAGAGAACTTACTGTTAAACCACCTGTTCCAAAGTACAGCATTAGACACCATGGACCAGGCACCAACAAAAGGCGAGGTGTGGGAGCTGCCTCACAGGCAGCACAGAGCAGATGAAGGGATCTCTTACATCTCTCTTTCTCTCTTAGATCCATGAACTACTTTTTCCCCACCTTGCTCCAGACTTCACATGGCCACCCTGCAGGCAGGAACTGTGGCAGCTCAGTGGCCCAGATGTGGCTACATTTAGTCTGTTTCATTCACCTCGATGGAAATCCCTTAATGAGTGGTTTAGCTGCCTTTAAAGGCAACATAAATAGCCCTTGACACAGCTGAGGTATGGCCCACAGAAACCACGCTGTGCAGTGGGCAAACAACTTGAAATTTTCATCTCAATCCTGCCCAGACTATTAAGAGCGGTCTTGGATAATGGGGATAACTCTCTTTATTTGCCACATTTGAGATAAAACAAAACACATTTTCATTGTGCTGCTCTTAAGAGTTTCAACTTCACAGGAGACAACCCATGGTTCTTGACAGCATGACCACAGAAAATTAATTCTGTGAAGATTTTTTGTTAATTGAAATCATGCTATTTTGACACAATGAAATAGAAGGGTTATTAAAATCCATAATTTTTCAAAAACTACGGAGAAGGGCTTAAGTAAAACAGGTTTATTTTGAAACCTGTGGGGCTAATTCATGCTCTCCCACGATCAAGAAAATTAAGAGCCTCTCAGGAAAACATAAATGAAGATCTACCCAGTTTCCCAGGGCAGGTGAATGACAGTTCTGCAGTGCCAGTGGGGCCACTTAGAGCTGTAACTCTCCTGAAAATGCGTGGATTTGCCCAAGTTACTGCAAAGAGAAGATGCAGGCATTTTGTGACCTTTTTGGTTTGTTTCACAATCATCAAATGTCAGTTTTGTCAATGATTTTAGACTCTCAAGACTCCATAAAAACAGAGAGGGTAAATAATCCAGGGTTTGGCACTTTAAAAAAATCTCACAGCAGTGCTTTCATGGAATTAACTGCTTTGAATTAATAAGAGTTAATAAATAATTAAATCGCTGTATGTGCTGAAGCAAGTTGTGTTCAAGTAAGCATTTAAAAAGCTGCCTATTTATTTTGTCATTCCTTGCACAGAGTAATTAATCATTTACAATGTTTTTTAAGTATTTAAGAGTCGAGTAAGTGGGTGCTTCGATTTAATCATGGGACTGCACCAGGCCTCTGCTGTGATAATTTCCTGTACACAAAAAGGGAAGACTAAAAAATTACTCTCTTTTTGGTAGGGTTATCCCAGTTCTACTACTTAAACTACTGAAAAGGGACTTTAAAGAAAAGTCTAGTGATTCAGCTTGGGTATAAAGGCTTCAAAGAATTCCCCATATCACCACAGACACGTTGAGTGACCTTGGAAAAATCTTTTCTGCTCTTTATATTGCTTCTGTTTTTCTATCAAAATGATGAGGAAAAATAGCTACCTTCTTGGCTAGAAAAGGACTATGAATAGACAAAGAATTTTTATTATAATAATTAGAAGCTGTCTAGCATGAATATATGAGGAACATTCTTTCTCAAGGTTAGCCTGAGAGGAAAAAAAGAATATCTTGCTTGCTCTCCTATTAACTAAAGCCAAGCACCCCAAGGCACTGTGGGAATGCTTCCCCTCATGGTACAGCTCTTTTCCCCCGTGTGTATAATTATTTTTTTTTAAATACAGAGAAGTGCATCACATTTCACCACAGCTGACAAAACTGACAGCTCCCCACATCTTTTTGCATTATTTAAACATCATCTGTTTTTGTAAAGCTAGGAATGTTCCAAAAAAAAGTGTCGTTTCCCATGGGTAAGAACATTTTAAGGAGTTTTTCATTCCAACATGGTCTTCTCCTGAAAAGGTGTGTAACAAGTTGGACAAAATAAGAAGAAAAAACTGCTTATTACAAGTAATGTCTTCAAACTAGAATGCTGTAATATGAGGATTTAAAATACAAGGTGTGGATTGCAGATAGCTTCATTTCAAAAGCTGGGTAGAAGCAAAAGGAACAGATGACAGATAAGTATTTGAGAGACAGAAGACAGCATAGGCGGCACCTTCAGAGCTTTATCAAGCAGCTGCATTTTTTAACTATTGGGCCAAGGGCTTGGTGTGCATAGCAGCTGCAGCGTGGCAAGCAGCATGCAATTCAAGCATCCCACCTCATAGAAAAATACATGCAGAGGGCTGTTTAGTAAAAAATGGTTACAGCCCTCTGTCTCCTTGTAAACCACAGATCCCTGGGGCAATCTGTCAGCTGCTTGCATAGTTGGTGCTGTACAAGTAAGTCCTGCACAAGGTTTGGGAAAGCCTCACAGAGCAGAGCAGAGGAACACTCTACAAGGAAGCAGTGCAGTGAGGAAAGACCAGGCACGCTCCCACCTCTGCTTCAGGGCAGGAATCTCTGTGGGCTCTGGCTCCAGGATTTCATAGGCTAAGTTAACATCTTCTGTCTCACGAAGCAGTGCGTAGATGGGCTCAATCTGCTCATTGAATCTCGCCACCAGTGTCCTTGCATCCTTCTTGGGCATGGCCGACTCATCTTCCTCCACTTCAGTCTCGCAGAACGTACAGCGGAAAGTTCCTAAAACGAGAGAAGGCGCTCAGCGTTGGAAGGAAAGCAGCAGGCCTGCTCCTCATGCAGCCTTCCCAACAGCAGTGCCTTGCTGTTCCCTTAGCTGGATGCTAAGGAGTTTTTCTGCCCCAAAAATCCCTTCCCACACACGGTGTACCTGGTTATTATTCAAGCAGACAACAAAGGAAGTATTTTGATACCAGCCAGGGATACCCAGCTGGGTACAGTTTCTCGCTCTGAAAAGCCCAGATGGGCTGCAATACCTCTACTGAGACATCTCCTAATCTCCCTCCCTCCTTGCTGCACATTTTAAATGTCAGCTATGACTGGGCTGTGATAAAAAGCTACACAGCATCCTCTAAGGAGTTCAAATATCTTCTGTTTCAGGTGCCTGCGCCGCTATCTCCCAGACCACACCAATAGGCTGATTTCACAATGAAACAGAGCAGTTTTACACTGCACCAACCAGCCAGCAGGAACTGCTAATCTAACCCTTGTCACTTTGCAGCTACTGCAAAAAAGAGATGGCTTCTCCTTCTGTTTCAGGACCAAACCAGGCAAAAAAGTCATTACTGCAGGGAAGCCAATGCAAAAACCTATCCCACCCAACTCCCATATTAGCTTCTTAAAATTACGAATGGTAAAATAAGAATCATGTGAACAGCAGTTAAAAATAAGTTTGTTTTGCAGACCTCGTCAGGATCTATAAAAACAGGTCAGACTGAAATGGCTACATGGCAAAGCAGCTACAAAAAACCCACTGAACTCCTGCACAGCAGCTTTTGGGTTTCATCACTCCATCTGTGAGCAGGACCCTTGGGGCAGTACGTACACAGTGGGACCTTTCCATCTGCTCTGCTAGGAGGGAGCAGAACACTGTGATGGCTTTGTCTTGCAAGTGCTGGACTGAGAACATACCCCTTCCACCTCAGAACATGACATCCAGAGTGATGCTCACAGGTTTCTTCATTTCTCTTGCCCCTGGGTGATATTTTTTATTTATCCATTCTGTGACATCCACGCACATCTAGCCTCACCTCTCAATACCCCGATGAAGAAATTACAAGATCTTTATACCAATAAGAAGTCTGAGGATAGGTCCTGCCACAGAAATCATAATCTTATGTATAAAAATCAGAATTGGAATCAGTATTGAAGTCTGCTATGTCACCAATGCTATGGACAAACACAGTCAAAAGAACAGGGCTTGCCCAGGGCACTTGGGCATGATGTAATGACACAGGCTGGCAAGCCAGGGCTTCTGGTATCTTGGTTTGCTGCTTACACAGATTTGCTAGTATTGTCACTTTATTTTTCAGCAGAACTCCTTCCCTGCCTGTAATACAGCGATAAAAACAGACCTAACTTCTTCAGTGCTGGTGGTGAGGGCTACACAATGCTCACACTCGTCTCAGCAAACACAAAAAGCACTGTTTGTGACAGAAGGGAGATCTGTTGCCTCTCACCAGTCTGTAGAGATGCAGTTTTGTACCCTGGCACCATCTGAAGCAGCTTTTGCTCATTGTTACTCAGAAATTATTCCATGCTGTGTATGTGGCCTGCAATATGGACACATTTCCTGCAATAAATCCTCTCTTTAGAAAGTTTGTCTTATTGACATGCAAAAGCCAGAGCAGCCAACAACAGCACTATGCAAAGTAAAATACAAGTGGATAAAGTGCTCTTCTCTCCTATCCAAGCATGAAACACTTTGCTTATTTTTCTCCAGGCTGTAAAAACTGTCCCTACTGATTCAAAACTGTTCATTATATAAGCTGTCAGCCCAGTGAAAACTGAACCCAACATTTGGTCTCCTTATCCCACATCTGAGGCTATCAGTATGACATAAGTTGAATCAATTAAAAATAATTAGCACATCTCAGTTCCCTTAATGGACCACGGGAACAAGCACAGGTTAATGAAGAACACTCCCCTGTTTTTACACACTCCCCAAGTCCTGTTACATGTTCCTGAGACAGCTCAGACTTTTCACACTTCCATCTGTGAACCCCATGAGTATCTGCAAAAGATTAAGATCATAGGGAGAATGGTTCCAATTCAGAGTACCAAAAAATCAGAAAGTAAATACAACTCTAATGAAACAGAACTCCTAAAGCTATCATGGATTTGCTGCAACTTCCACCCCTCAGGGTTCATAATAAGCAAAAAAAAATTAATAGATGAATTATGTAAAGAATTTGGGAATGAGTGAAACGACAAGCTTCCTCCATTAATATGCTGGTTTTTTTCAAGGTGATGCAGCATTTCACAAGAGGCATATGTGATTAGAGAACTGGGAAGCTGCTTTGCCATGGCAGATGGCATTTACATGTTGCAAACCTCTTTCGTTAGTTTTTAAGAGGTCAGAAAATGTCACCAAAGCTTTTATGACATGGCACATCACATCAGCAGTGACACACATTCCTTTCAGATATGAATTGCATGTGACAAACATGAAGTGGAGGCCATCCAAAGGCTGAAAACGGCAATGTTTCCACTCCAACGATGTATTTTTTTCCTTCAGCCCTTACAGAACAGAATTTTTCAATTCCAAAATGCTGCATAAACCAGGACTAACAGATATCCTGGAGCAAACAGACATGAGGCTTTTCTACATCTTGGAAGGGTTAACAGAGAGCACGTACATCCCCTTCTTTGAACACATGCTCAGGCACTCAACAGACCTCTGTGGCTGCATGTTAAAAACCAGCCATCTGAAAGAGATCTCCTCATATGCTCCCAGACTCTGGGGGGCAGATATGCTGGTAATCTGGCTCCCCAAGGCTTACTAAGATTAAAGCAGCTGAAGCTCTGAAGTATGGGGCCAGAATATTTAGAGATAATTCCTAATGACTTGATTTCACTTGAGAGATGGAAAAGGTCAACCACCCACACGCACTGAAGGCAGGGTGTCCAAGTGTGCAAGCAGCATCTGCTACAGTTAACACATTTAACTGGCTATAGACTCCTGAGTCTGAGCCCAGGCCCTGCTTACACCCTTGTCAAAGGGCTCAAGCCTCACCTCCAGCCCAACAAGGGGTCTTCCGCTCTGTCCTTTGGCATGCTGCCCAAGACTCTCACTACTCTCTCAGAAAACTATTTGATTTTCAACCTCAACTTATTCCCATTCATCTCAGACCTAATGAGTGTTTTGCCAAGAACTGTATCTCATCTCATCGGGTTTCCATCTTGCTGTTAATCCTTCAGGTGTATTTACAAGCTGCTGTCTTATTCATCCCTCAGTCTTCATTTTGCAAAGATATTCTCCTTTACCTTTTAAAACTGGCCACGCATTCTTTTGACTTTGCTAACAGCCTCACTGACTCTTTCTCCAGTTTACTCTCATCTTTCTGCTGTGAAAATGGAAGTATAGACAAGTGTCCAGATGAGTTCTCCCAAAGGCTCAAAGGCATTAGTGCTTCTCTGATAGCCACTGAGACCCTTTAAGATCACATTGTAAGAGACCATGAAAGTGATGCCTCAACTATCACAAGACCCAGCAATGTTCCCAGATCTTTCTTTTCCTTTGTATCTTTCGTTCTCCTTTGTAGTTTCCAGTTGATGAACTCCATGTTTATAGCAGACATTTGCATTACATGGTAGGTGCATGACACTGCTCCACAGTATAATCTTTCAGTTCCTTTATATTCCTCCAGCCTTCACCCTCATCCAATTTTTTTTCTTGACTGCATGACAAAACATTAAGCTAATTTATTTTCAAAATCTCCCATAATCTTCTTCTAGAAGTAGCATTATTACCATTACATGGTGAGTGAGCTGAGGCACAGATGGCATAATTTCAGAAGTATCTACTGATTTGAGCAGTACTTGATTTGAGATGCTTTTCTGAAACTTCTTTTTCAGAACAGAACGTGCAGTATTCTTATCACTCTTCTTTCAGGCTCTAGGATTGGGCCTCTCAAATGAGTTAGATACAGTGGCTAATGACAGCCTCTGAAAAGCTCAAAATGACTAGTTCAATATCACACAAACTCAGATAGCCTGAAGGATCAGATCATGTTCCTGTAGCTTCTACAGCCACTTTCCTCAAGTAATTCCCTGACTCTTACACTGCATTTTTCCTTTTTCTGCAGCAAGCCAGACAAAAAGTGCATTCTATAAGCATAACTCCTCTCTCTCATTGAGCAAAGCATGTTTTGGCAGAAAATCACAGAAAAAAAGTTACAGGATGCAGAGGCAGCTTTAGTTCAGCAGTACTCAACCCCAAGTGCTTCACCTGATGTTAAAATGAGAGTAAGGACAGGAGTAAGGACTCCTGAAGAAAGGACAGGAGTTTCCTAGGTCCCTACCACCAGGAAGGCAGACAAATGCCTCCCACCATGGGACGCTGTGCCAGCAGCCATATGGTTCATCTACAGACCTGGAGCCCTCAGCTCCTCAGGCCTCTGCCACCTGAGTCACCAAAGGCAAGATGACAACCTGCTAGCGCTGCAGGGGAGCAGGATGCTGTGCCAGCTTCCTCTAACAAAGGCAGGATGAGAAGGAAACACCTTGGGTGCTGCTCCAGCTTCTTGAAAGAGAGGTGCTTTGTGGGAATCTGCTATTCTACCTGCTAGCCCCACGCTTAAACTTTCCTATCCAGCTCTTCCCATCTGCTTCCCATCCCAGTTCTGGGTTTTTCCTTCACTGATGGTCCTATTCTTCTTGCTGTCCTGCTTTTTCAGCATGGGCTTCACTCACTTCTCAAACTTCTCCATTCATCCTTCTTTTCCTGGACTTCTTTTTCCAATTTCAGCCTCTTCTCATTCCTGTGCCTCTCTGCCCCACACTCTTAGATCAGCTAATTCTGCCTCTTGATTTGAGCCCTGGTCATCAAACAAATTTCCTGTTTCAAGCCAGAGAGATGGAAGATCTTTTCACAGCACTGAAAAGAATATTGCCATTTAGAACAATATTACACAGCCAAAAGAATATACATTTTTCTGGTCTCCCCTTCAATTTTCTCATCAGCCCATTCTTCAATACAGCCAAACTGTTTTTAATTAAATTTTCCTAAGCAATTTAAACATAGTCAGATGCATAGAATGGGAAAAACTCAGTGTACAATAAATGTTTGACAAAGTTTTGGACAGAACAAAAATCACAGAACAATTCCTATGCCTGCTCTCCACCAATGAGACAATCTCATGTAATGAAAATACGTAGCAACCTAAGTAATACACAATGCTGTCAGTACAAATTATAATTAAATTCCTTTCATTTATCATTGATTTTTAAGATTTAGAGGAATGTTTATAGCAGCACCTAAAGGCATATCTCTGCTTAATCATTAAAGACAAAAAGAGTAGGCCAAGTGGCTACAACAGACCTGGATCATCAGTTACCATAACTTAATCTACATTAGGCTATAAGGACACTCAACGTGAGGAGTTAAATGAAAGCAAAGAGAGTTTTAATGACCTTAATGTAAGGTAACAGAGCTAATTGTTAAAACAGTTGATTGTTAAATGGCTTAATCATAACGCAGATGAGACTGTGGCAGCTGTTGTCCTTTAGCGACTCCCAAACTTAAACAGACTTCTCAGCCCTCATCAAACTATTCTCACCTTCCCAACGAGAAAGCAATCCAGTGTGTCTGAGTGGGAAATGTATTCCTGCCACACAGAAAGATGAGTCTGCTGTTAATTTCATCAGGCAGCCTTCTCTGGCCCCGTCCCTCTTTTCTCACTGTACTGGAAACCCATAGTCCCTAGTACATTCCTATCCACATGTGAGTTCCAAAAATGCAGCTGCTTTAGGTAAAAACAAGAGAAATCCACCAACAAAAGCTGTCTCCTGAGCACCACAGCAATACACCATTCTCTCTTGCAAGTAATTCAGTGATTCTACACATGCAATAAAAGAGCCAGTTATGAGCACAGTGTGTTACATAAAATGTAATGCCACATCTCATCTTTCTGAGACAGGTTTCATGGTCCACTGGATCTTAAGCTCCTGGGGCCACTCCACAGCCCAGAGCTGATTGCAGTACTCTCTTGAAATGTGACACAGAAAGTTTAACTTCTTATATTAGTCCTGTTTGGGATAGCCCAGAACAGACCCTGCTGTCAGAACTCATGGCATGAAAACAAACACTGGGCCATGGGTAGAAAATGTCAGCATTTGAGGAAGATTCGCTGACCCACTTCTGTAATAAAACATCCATTTTTGCCATTGAAATCCAAAACACATCAGACTTCACCCAATTTGCTTTATAATTTCTAACTACAAAGAAGATATGGGATATTGCAATTGAGATGAGTAGCCTAGGTCAGAGACAGTGTCAGGGCAAATCCAGAACACGTGGATGATACCTGAAAGGAGAGAACTGAAAGGTTCATGGGCAGTGCTGCCCAGAGAAGCTCAGTGCAGTGGCTGCAGTTTGGAGCCAAGCACACAGCGCTCCTTGAACAGCACTGCACCCGAGCAGATGCAGACTGCTAAATACAGATCCTGCCCCCAAAACTGACAGCTCTCCTAGTAACAGCCTCATGAACTACAGCATCTTTCTCTATGCCCCTATTCTCTTTCTGAAGACCTAATACCAGGTACATACAATTACCATTATGAGCAGGAGGCACAGCAACAGCCAATACTATACACTGCTGGACATATCCTATTGTCAGATCCTAGACAGAAATTTGCTAAAACATCTTTTCTATCACAGTTCTGCCTCAGATGAGTGAGGAAGCATGTGGAGTGCACATTAGAAAATGTCAAGCGTGGTACTTCAGCTAAAAATGGGGCTAGGAACAAATCATGTAACTAATACTATTATCTGAAGAAAGATTTAAATGTCTTTATTAATTTTTCCACAATATCTGAATTATTAAGAAAGTTGTGTAATCTACTGTTTACAAATGAGATCAAGACTCCACAATGAAGTAAAAAAACCCCTTCCTTTTAACTTTATGTGCCCCAAATCTTGATCCAGTTTTTCTCAAGTCTGTACATATTCTAGCATAAATCCTACTGAGTCAACAGCTATGAGACTGATCCTTCTCAGTATCAGACCATAAGGTTGTAAGATAGGTTTCTGTGAATTAGAGAATGAGTAATGACTGTTCACCTTCCAACAGCTTGTCTTCACTGACCTGCTGTTCAATCTGAAATGGGAACTGTACACTGGAGAGAGGAGAGTAAAATCCAGGTTCCTGAAAGAGCATTCAGCTCCCCAGCCTACAGGTTTGGGAAGGAGTCATATATACTCCTACCCTCCAAATCAGCCTTTGAAAATGGGTGATTGAAAAGGGCTTATTCTATGAATTTAGTAAGTGGAAAACCCAGTGTTTCACCATACAATTCAACACCATTTCATAATACATGCATACCAAGACACAGCTCTGACTTTTCAATACCTATTTTGAGCCTTAATAATGCTTCTTAAACATTTTAATATTAAACATGTTTAATATAGATTCAGAGTATTGAATTGCCCACCAGGTATTAAACAGAGAGTAAACATTTCATTTGGGATAAATGTCAATCAGTTCCCTTTCAAAAATTCTATTCTTGTAATAGAGATGTAGCAGCCACCTCATTTAAGGGCACTCATGCAGTAGCACTATTTCTGATTTAGATGAGGTAATTCTGCCAGAAACGTGTTCAGAAGATTTAAAAACTGCAACTCACTAACATATGAAAAATGATCAATTTGTTTAAAAAATAAAAACATGAGCGTAACTTAAAACAACAACAACAAAAGAGGCAAAGGCATACTCTTCAACACACAGCAGGAATAGCAAAAGATGAAAGAAACATATTTTATAATTGCCATTAAACAGTGCCTCACTATAATCAGAAGGAAATTTCACTTAGCCAATGCATATGTTCATGTATTATTTATTCTTCCAGAGAGCAGTGTGTAAATGTATAAAAACTGAGGGACTGGCAGTCCTGGAAACAGAAGGTCCCTCTGTTAAGCTGCAGAGCGGATTTTACTCCAGCAGTTACATTATCCCAGGCATAATTTGGAAGAATGGTGGTGCTAGAATGTTATTACAGATGGCTAAGAATAGTGTCCAGCACTCATTCCGGACCCTCTCGGCACAAAATGAACCCTGCTGTTAACAATAGAAGGAGGAATTGCCAAGATAAGACACCCTTGGCAATACCTTCAAATACATAAGGCCAGTGTTTTTCTTCCTTGAAAATCTCAAGTGTTTGGGGACAGAAAAACAGAAGATTTCAGAGGCTTCTTCTACATTGCCCTGTTTCAGGCAATGGCAAATGTTAAATACTTTCCCCCTGCCTGAGATCCACTTGTTAAACTACACCAGTACTTCTGATTTTCTGAGAGATCTTTTCTTCCATGTTCACTGCCACTACCAAATCCCTTTAGTACCATACAAGACATTCCCTGAGCAGAGAAATCCAGAACTCTGGCACACCTACTATGCTACTTATAGTCCGAAACGGCTTCAAATTCCACTGCTCAGAAATGGCAACTTAAATCCTTTCCTTTCAGATTCTCCTCAGAGAATTCAGTATCAGAGTTCATGCGTAGCAAGAAAAATCTCCTACATCAGCACCCAGAGCCATCAACAGACAACAATACAGATAATTAGAAAAAAATGTAAAATGTCATTTTTTGCCTTATTATAATAAACTCCAGTTAAAAAGAAGGGCACCCAAGGGAACACACAGTGGATGCTGAGACTTTGCATTTCATACAAATCTGCTCATGTACACACCAGAAATCTATTTAAGAACAAAGAGCAAGAACAAAATCCTTAAACCATGGTCCCAAGGCAGTATTTGAAAGGCTAACGGGGCCAATATCAGAAGTGGGTGTTTCCATTCCAGTGCTTGGGATGGCAGCAGCTGGAAATAGCAAGAGAGAGGAATTGAAGCAGGACTCCAAGCCTGCATGGTGTTCCAGCCTTAGTTTCAACAGCAGCACATAATGGAATGGGCCAACACCAAGAGCACAAGCTGCTCTTAAGTCCACTTTTCACTTTTTGTTTTCCAAGATGTTTTGGAGGCCCTTCACAACAAACTAAGCAGGTTTTCCCCATGTTGGTTACTTAAGAATAAAGACAGACTTACCAGAACAAACATCACACTACCTTCCTTCCTCAAGGTCTGAAATAATTTATGGGCAATACTGACCAACAATTTACTGGTGGAAGAGCCCATGCTTGTAGCTTGCAGCTTTTGAAGGTGCCCCAGCACTGCAAAAATATACATCAGTATGTGATAAGAATGAATGCTGCTTTTCAGCTGACTTACTGCTGGTAATGTGAAGGATGATGCAAGGCAGTATTTTCTACTCAACTAACTTGGATTCTCAGCCATACATAAGGTAACAGATCTCCTTAAGAAACTTCTGCACACACCCTTTGCCTGAAATACCACCTTTTAACTGCTGCCTTACACGGTATTTTTGTCAATCTATTGATCCATTCTGTATTTCTCACATTTTAGCACATGAAGCCTCACTTCTTACCTGCCATCAAGGAAACAGAAATATCCATGAATTATTTTTTGTTCCTTGAGACTTTCTTCTGGATAGTCAAGCCACCCACTGTTCTCTTTTCTTCTTAATGCTATGCCTTTTAGAAACTCCTTTGTGCAGAAGTTCTTTATTCTTTACTCTCAAAGGAAATACCTTTCCCCTGCTCCCTGTGAAAACTACATGCCACATGAAACCAGTCCCAGCAGTGCTCCATGAAGGGCCACCTCTCCTGGCTGGAGAAGGATTACAGCCAAGCCAGATCCCACCTGCAGGACCACCTGCACATAACCTGGGCCTCAGGCCAGAGCTGGCAGAAGAGAGTGAAGAGAAACCCAAAGAAGGGTGATGGAAAAGCTTCCTCCAAAGACAGCACTTAGTGCTTAACCATCCTTCCTCCCTCTGTCCATGCAGAGCCATTAGAGTAATGGGAGCAGCCCTGAAAGCTTGGGCAGTGCTTCCCAGAGGCTGCCAGGGAGAACCCCATTTTCTCATGAAATGTAAGGGAGAATAAATGCAAAGAGATGCTCCTCGGGACTGAGCTGAGCTCCAAACTGCAGGACGGTGCCAGAATTGCCATGGACAGAAATAAGTTGGCAGTTTCTAAGTGAAAGAACTGCACAGATGCCAGGAGGGAACCTGGAGCATAAAGGGAAACTAACACAGACTAGGACTACAAAAATGTTGAAAAAAGAAATTAGGAAGGAATAACAGGGCACCAGGTGAAACATGCAGGAGAAATTACTGAGGCTGCTCAAGTGCTGGCCCATTATACTGGGCAGGATCTCTTGTAAAGCCTGGACTGAGGTCTGGGGACCTCTCTCCCACACTGCCTCAGGGAAAGAAAGAATAAAGGATGTGTATTTTTTACCTTCTCTGTTCTTTTCTTTTGACTCATGCAGTGGGAACCACATGGGCCTACATAGGCAAGAGGGACTAAAACAACAGCGTGGCCTGGTGAAACAGTCACAGGTGCCACAGGCTTGTGTTAATAAACAGAATTTCTGCTAACAACACTTCAAAGAGCAAATTCCCAGCACTCTCACTTCTACTACCTGCTTGGAAAGAAGGTGCTTTTTTTCAATTACAGTTCTTCTTAGAGGAGAAATATCTCTCCAGCTAAGGGCGATTTTTGCCTTCTGTGCTGCAGTCTCTCATCACGGGTTTCATGGTAAAACTGAGTAATGCTCACCCATGGAGCCAGGCGCCTCCGCACTGCAGGGTTTGTACAAAACCTCACCTCACCAGCATCCAAGCACTTAAAAAGATTTAAAGAGCAAACCACCCCACGTGCACACAAATTCCTTTAAACCATCCTCTCACTCCAGCAATGTGCATACCAAAAGCAGCAGTTTGGAAAGGCAAGGGCAATGAAATAAACAGGTTCCTGAGATTATTTCACTTAGTACAAAAAATAAATAACAAAGGACATTTCAGGTGCTATAGATGCCAAAAAGTAAGAGCCTGACCTTCCTGCAGCAGCACACAGGAGAACTGATCAGAAACAAAGCCAGTGAGACTAGTTTTCCAGTAGTCTGACTTATGTACAAGAAATACTCCAGTAAAAAAAATTATTTTCATTCTCTTTATTTTCTACACCAAGCAAGAGAAAATGACCTGTTAGTATCAGGAATATTTTAAAAGGGATCCTGATCTACAGATTACTGCTGTTGCAGATAACCCACCAGTGATCTGCCATCTCACTGATGGAACTGTTAAAGACAGAGGCTGAGGAAGCTCACAGTAATGCCAGACAAAGCAACAGAAAGTCTGACACCTGCAAATTTTTAGTACAGAGGCACCACCTCTCTTTAGCCATTCTATCTTATTTTTAACATATGAAATTAGACTATCTGAAAAATA
Source organism: Agelaius phoeniceus (assembly GCF_051311805.1). NCBI lineage: Eukaryota > Metazoa > Chordata > Aves > Passeriformes > Icteridae > Agelaius > Agelaius phoeniceus. Next base: position 92,012,260 of record NC_135266.1, read on the forward strand.
AAAGCTGAAGCAGTTGAATTCAGCCTTGCCTTAATATTCCCTGTTACATACAGACAGAGCCCTCAGATTATGGTATTACTTAAAACAGCACTACTTTCTTAATAGAAAGTATAAAAGAAGAACAGATTAAAAATGTGAAGAAATAGCAAATTTCATCCAAATTTTTGTATTTTTTACTGTATATTTGTGGAAAATGTGCTATTTCAGATAGACTGTACAGACCTGACAGCCTTAGATAAAAAATACTTAGCATAACACCTTTTAAAACAAAGCATAAATTTTCCACAAATTACACCCTAGCAAAACATTTTTTTGGACATCAGCTTGGGTGGACTCTGAAAGGAGATGCCATGACATAGCCTGGACAACAGAAGTTGAATACATAAAATAAGAAATTTGGTTTAACACATGTTAGTAGCTTAACAAAATAGACTGACAGGTTATCTAAGTGGACTAAGTGATTAAAAATTACCATTATTTTTTATTACAAAACAATAATCAAGAATGCACTTTCTGTTTTATTTTTTAATGTGATCCATAACTGCTAATTCTTAAACCATTTCATTAACCTCTTTAGTGAAAAGAAGGGAACAGGGATAAACTACCCTTCAGATTGCTAAAGCATCACAACTGATATTACCTTTCAGCTCAGTGGGCTGAGTCAGCTTTTGCCTTGTCTGTTTTGTGAGTGTAGAGATTTAACATTTGTGAAGTTTTTTGAGCACAGCAAGTGTCAAGTCCTTTCCTCTGACACTGATCACAAATCCAAAACAGATGCATTCATGGATAACATTTCATACTAGCAATAGAGATAGTGCTTGTAAGGGTCCTATAAACCTCTTAAATCTTTTTATTTCAGATTATCTACAATTCCAGTGAAATAAATGCAAGAAGAAAGTGACCAAGTTTTCCCAGTTGCTTTTCAGAAGCAAAGCATACCTGCAGATATATAAAATGTTGGTACGTTTAAAAAAAAAATCAAATCCTAGAAACATTCCTGTTTTGCTTATTAGTCTTTTCTCCATCAGAAACTTCTTGTATCTTCAAAACAAGTGTTTTTCCAACAATTTATTTTACAGAGCTGTTTCTCTGCTTTCTTCCCTTTCTCAGGGGGAGCAGTGGCTTCACTGATCATGTGCCACAACAGCTTCTGATTAATCCTGATAGACAACCAGCAGTTAGCTGGCACATCATCATCATCACCCTAGGATGAACAATAATCTGCCTCACCATCTGCTCCCAAATTTATTTTTAACCAGCCCCTGCTCCCTCCAGTGCAGAGAGCATGGCAGGAAGGGCAGCCTTCCCCTGGAAGTGCTGTGCTGGGAGGTGCTGTCAGGGGCCAAGTCCAGTCACACATCCCTGAGCAGGCACAGTGGATGGGAAACAGATGGATAAATGCAGCATCCCAGAGAGCAAAAAGGGCTTCTGCACCAGAGGGGCTGGCAACTGCCTGTTCTCCTCCAGCAGACAGGGAACACCTGCTGGTTTTTCAGTTCCATGGGCAAGCTAGATAAGGTTAAATGAACAAGCCAAGGTGGTAGGAGAAATAGGGGAAAGTGATGGATGTGGACCAGTTACTGATGGGAATATGCATGCCTACTTTTTCTGAGGTCTACCCAAAATTTCAACATAAGAGCTTTTTTGATCACTTCAGCTCACCACTGAAAAATTAAAACTATGGAGTGTTCAAAGACAGACACTGGCCCAAGTGAGCTGTGCTGCTGTGCCAGTTAGTGTACAACATCCCTGGTGTAGCACAGACTAGATTAAATAATTTCCTTTGAGAAGGAGCACCAGGATGTTACATCTCATGGGGAAGGAAGCTGGGGGGATGGGAGAAAGACAGGCTTGATGAAGGCACAGGGCAGTGAGGAGGTTCATTTTGTAACTGCACAGCCCTGCTTGCCACCTGCAGGTACAGAAGCACAGTCCAGAAGGTGGCAGTTACAGGGACACTGTGGCTGTGTCACTGCTCACAAGTGTTGCTGTCACCAGCAAACTGCCTGTAGACAACACTGTATGGGGGAACTGATATGATGTAATAAAGAAAAGAAGGAAATCAGCTGGAACCTAAGGCTTTGTACAGCTGGTAAAACAAGTTACACATCTGTGATACACCATCAGCAAGATCTGATGATGTTTCCCCCAGGGAACACAGAGAATTGTTGAAAGCAGGCTCTGGGATATGAAGAACCATCAAAATCTCAGAAAGACAAACATAAAGAGTAAAAAGATCAGATTTGAGAAAGAACAGAAACATAGATGGACCTTAGCATGTCTCTAGTCCAGCCTCTTGCACAAATGAGGGCAATCAGACCTGACTGCTCACAACTTTATCTACTGATGCTTTGAAACCTCCCCAGGGTGGAGACTGCACAACATCTCTGGGAAGTCTTGCTCAAAGTGAAAAGGTCATATATCAGTTTAGACTCTCTTGTCCTCCAACCTGGCATTACTCTAAATATCCTGGCTTCATCTTCCTGGAGATCTCATAATTACAAATGCTGAAGAACAGGTATTAGGTGTGATGTAAACTGATGCTGGACTGCCCTGAAAAAACATCCTCACCAAGAAGAAAGGCTACAGGTGAAATGACAATAAGAAGGATGCACAACTCAAAAATATTCTCAATATTCTCAGTGAGTAGCCATCAGTAATTTGGTATCAGGTGGGAATGAAGCAAGGCCCTGATCACAGTATTTTCTAGTGAGTGTCAGGTAACTAAATTTTGTGAATTTAGTTCACAATTTAAAGAAAGAGTAGGGCTTACCAATGCTCTGGGAGACAGGACTGCCATTCCAAATGGAGAAATGCTTGGAATAAATATAAAGAAATTTAGTAGAGATTGGTAGAAAATATAGCATTTGGGTTAGGAAAAAAAAAAAAAAGAAGAAAAAAGAAAAAGAAAAAAAAAAAGAAAAGAAAAGAGAGAAAAAAGAAAAAAAAGGAAGGGGAATGACCAGAAGGGGGTAATTGTTTTGGCAGCATACTGCAAAGAACCTCAGGTTTATAACAGAGGACAAAGCCAGGAACAAAACTTGTTGTGCTGCAAGGAAAGTAAGAGAAAATCTGGCTGCTGTATTAATAACTAAGTCATGCATGACTATGACTGTTACTCTCCACAGTATGTTATCCTGCTTTATTCTTCCCTGTGAATATCCTGTCCTGATAAACCAGGTGCAGTTCCAGATTCCATACTTGTAGTTAGGGACCAAATGTAAAAATTCCAAATGAACAAAATGACACAGCTTAATACATGTTTCATTAGGGAAAAACTGGGAAGACAGACTTGTTTAGTTTTAAGAAGGTGGTGGTAGAGAACAGCAAATTTTGGGTATTACAGTAATGAAAACAGTGACAAACTGTTCTTTCATTTCACACATACATAAAAAGATTACTCACAGCTTTAATTTGGGGTAAAAAACCCCTTTAGGTTAGGGTATTATGAAAAACTGAGGATAAGAAGCCTGCAATATGCCAGCCATGAAGGTTAAATTTACCCTGCTTCAGAGAAGGATGATGACATGGCTATCTCTTCTAGCCCTGCACTGTATCTGAAAATAACCTTCAGCATATTCTGAAATGCAGATAATTTTACTGTATACTCATTCCCAATTTTGTATCTATTTTTCAAAGCAGAAACACACATGTTTTAAAAGGCACAAACATAAAATTAACAACCAAGTATGAAAAATTGAAACAGAACTTCCCTCCCACTACTGAGGGCTGTTTAATAAATAGAATTGTTAACAACATCTTTCCTTGGAAAATTTGATTCTGCATCAACATTCTGGTTCACAAATGCTCTGTCTCTTGTTTCAGGCCTTCTCCTGTACATTTTAATCAACAGATTGCCACTTTTAGACTATGTTTATGCTGGAAGCCAGTGAGCCAGGGTCACAGTAATTGAAAGGCACCAGAAAGCACACCCCTCTGGAGGCCTGTATGATTATCCATTCTCCCTTGCCTTCTTGTTAGTTCCAATACCTGATATTTTAATCAATACCCCACAGAGCCTGAATGCCTTTCTTGCTGGGACTGTAGCAAACACTTGCCCCAGTGCCTTACACATGGACTGACAGACCATCTGCTAACCTGTTCAAGTCAAAGTCCCAGCTGTGTGTTTTACTTTAACAGGTTATTTTATGTCTGACTTGGCACTGAACATCTATTGATGCTCTTATTCTGTTTTCCCAGTCTCCAACACATGCAGGCTGAAAGAAGAGTAAAAAACTGCAGGTTGAGTCCTATGACAAATTCTCAATCCTCACATGTCTTTTCTCTTGCTCCTAGCACACTCCCTTGCAAGGTATGCTGTGAGGCACACCCTCTCCCTTTGGGAGACTGGATTTCAAAGCTGGAAGGGAGCTTAATCCAACTTGAATTCATTTAAGCAATGACCACTAAAAAACCCAAACAAACGACATGCTTGAACCTTTACACTTTAAAATGGTTTCAGGGGTCATGACAACAAAGTACACACAAGGAATTTTACCTTCATACTTGAAACACTGTACAGAATCTGAGACATGATATTTGTGATCTGTTTGCTATTTGTGCTTTTAGCAACTCAAATATAAAGCACAGCCAAACAATAATGACTAGGACAAAAACTATCCTAAGGGATAGAGTTTGATTTCACAAACAAGAAGTTTATTAATGAATAGCTTTCTTGAAGAAAACTAAACCCTGTTATTTTTGTAGCACAGCTCAATGTCTCTTCTGAATTGGGTTGTTCTACACAGAAGTTTAATGCTGTGACTATACAGTATTTATATTGTATTTAATACACCAGACTATATGTGAGCTTAGCTTTAGCTTATGCCAGTTTAATAGGTGTTCCAAAGGCCAGAATGAAAGTGCCATTCCCATGGTGCACATGACAGGCAGGAAGAACTTCCACTGAACTTAGGACACTTAACACAAGAACATAGGGGCTACTGGTCTGCAGGGCTCCCTTCACTGGCAGCAAACAGAAAGATGGATGCTCTGTTTGCAGTTTTCTTCTGCCTCAAGTGTCCGTGTCTGCTCTGTAAATGCCTAAAATTAGGAAGATTAATACCTTGTCTAGTATCAGTACCCACGCTTGGAAAGACTCTCTTTCCCTCTCTCCCATTTACTGAATTGTATTACTGGAACATTTTCTAAACATTTTCTAATGTTCTGCAAGTAATCTTTTTTTAAACAAAAGCATTGTTGACACTAATTTTGGCTTCCTTCCAAATTCTTCAAAAGAATACAAGAGTTATCTGCATCAGTTTCCTGAGCTGCATTTTCCTTTTACTTTAGCAGAATTAACTAATGAATAGTGCCACTCTAAATATCATATTTTGAAGCACAGGCAGATGAAAGGTTCTACAGTTTCAGACAGTGGCATCAGAAAGAAAATAACAATATCCCAGCCTTTAAAGTTTTCTCTGAGGATGATAATTTAGAAGCCTGAACTCAGAGTCTCTATCTAGGTTTGTCACCAAGTTATTTCCAATTAGGAACACATCATACATCTACCCATGCAATTTATTTACATGTATATATACTTTCACAAGACCTCACTGCAACAGTGTCAATTATTGCCATCAGAGAAGAACATTACTGACACAATTATTAGTTCTTTTTAATTAATTAATTTAGCAGCTAAGAGTGCCAGCATATTTTAACATTATACATGAAAGAGCAGCTTAGTGCAAGCATATACTATCTGATACAGCATACAAGGTAGAAAACTCATTTGCAGAAAAACAATATCTTGCATTTCTTCTGAGAAGAAATGGCATATGCAGATTGTGTCAAATGCTTATGTATAGAAGAAATAAAGTTGAAAATCGACCTTAACAATGCTAATTTCCTGATTTTTTTTAATATCAGTTTTTCACTCTTCTTAAACCCAAACCAGAAAATTCTATTTAGATATTTCATGCTCATCACTGCAGTAACTTCTCGAGTATAATGTCAATAGACTTTTTACTCTGCCTTGCATCCTGAATAAATTTTTGCATATATACATTTTTGAAAAATCTAAGAAACAGTATTCTGAGTACTTCTCTACTCCTATATTAATCATACTTTTTTTGCAGAGAAAGTTTCCATCAAATATTATCTACCCACATGGATAAGCATCTTTCCTTACTTACACAATCCAAGATCCTATCACTTTTGCTGGCTTTTCTTTTAACAAAAACCTCCAACTTTCCTAAATGTTTCCAAAATAATTTTGCCTCACTCACAACAACCTGAGGAATGAAGCAATTTGTTCTGATTCCATTTGAACACACAGGGATGTCTTTCCTTAGAGCTATGACAAAGTAAGGTAACAGAGGATGAAAACAAAAGCAAAACCTCAAACCACATAACCTTGCTCAGCTGCAACCTGCAGTGTTTAGAAGAGAAGAGCTTTTAATGGGAAGCAGGCACAAAAGCAAACACTTGTGATCACTGTAATCCCAAACTGGAATAGTGTCAATTCTCCTTGGGCAGAAGATGTAGAACAACACTACAAAGTTAGCGGCATCCTCTTCTGTGTGCTCCAAGGACTACCTTTCAGCTTGTTCATCATGTAAGAGTCACAGCAATCCTTTTTATCTGATGCACGTCCAAAGGAATGCATAGAAACACGTGAGACAGGTTAAAGATGCCAGAAAACTCTCAATTTCACAGCAGCATATTCAGTGTGTGTAAGGAGTTTATTTCAGGGTCAAGGAAAGCCAGACAAAGATTCCAGTGGAAGGAAGAAGAAACATTCAGATTTTTGACAAAAGCAGTCAGCAGGAGATCAAGGTGCTTTATTAATATCCATGTGAGTCTTCTCAAGAGCACAAAACACTGCCTTTCAAATTTATAAACAAATCAGAGTCTGACTTAACCCTCAAATAACAAAATCATAATGCTCTGGATTAAAAAAATCAGGATTAAAAAACTTCCATAATAAGATCCTGACATGGGCAAGGGACTGGAAGTTGTCTTTGGAAGAGAAAAGAGGAAATCTGAAGCTCCAGATCACTTTTTTGATTGCATAACCCATCAGTAAAACAAACTTCTGAGGAAATGATAAGAATATTCACCTATAAATTATACATGTAGTACTTATACATGTAGTAATTATACATGTAATAACATGCTATACATTATAAAGCATACACAAAAATAGAATAAGGAACAAGATTAAGATGAAAAACTGGTTTAGAAGATTTTTATTGATGTTACAAAAAATATTTTCTTAGTATTCCTCCTACCTTGATGGATTGTTTTGCATGCATCCCACTTTGGAGACTCCTGCAGATGGCCTTTTCTCCTCCTTCCTGTTTCCAAAGACATTATCTAATCTCTTGCAGTTCACTGAGGAATAGTGTTTACCTTGAGTTAATGCAGAGAAAAGTAACAACTATGATGGCAGAGATCCAGTGACAGGAATTCAGGACTGGGGAAGGGTGGAGGACAGCTGACAGCCCATTTTGTTAGGGGCTATACTCCATAAGACATTCAGGAAAACTGGATATTGGTGGAGGCTAAAGCATGGAAGAGAATTTACCCATAAGGAGGGAACTGATCAGGAGTATGAATTATAAGAGGGGGAAAAAAAAGTGCGCCAAATTTTAAGTTTTAGAGAAGGATAATGAGATAAGATAAAGGATAATGAGAAAAACAGGAAGCAATCTATTTTGGTTGGGAGAAGAGACAATCTTCAACTGTTCTAGATGCTTATCAGCAAACTAAAGAAATATCATCCAGATAAATTAATCACAAAATGATTGCACACCTGGTGGAGAACACCGCTTTTAGAAAAAAAATCATTGCTTCCTGTTAACCTTAGAGGGCATTTCAAGAGTCTAGCCTGGTTCACTTCAATTTCATACTTTCTCCTAAAGATTTTGAACACAGACTCTTAGGTACATATGCTATGTACTTACAAGACAAAATTGGAAAAGGTGGCAAATCCTCAGTGGAAGACACAACTGGAATGAAAAACTGTCTGTATGAATTACATAAATTGTCATTAGTCAACAAGATGCTGTTTAGTGAAGTCCAAAGCATCCATTTATTTTTCCATACCTGCACTTTATTTTCTATACTGCTTACAGATGATGGCTGTGAGCCTTAAAAAGGCACTTCTGGATTGGCAGAATAGGTATCAAAACAATATCTGCTATCACCATTCAGACTCTGCACCTAGAAAGATTCATGCAGACAATCCAAATCAGTGTCTCTGCCTGCAACTATATCACACAGGATATTCTCAAGCAAAGTAACTTCTGATTAAGAGATCAATTCCAAGTTTTAACTGCAGCAACCTAAAAGGTGTATCACAAGCTATATTAAAGGATTTTGCATCACAGCTGACAGCAGATCTTAAATGAAGGGTCATCACAAGTTGAGGAATTTTGACACCATGAAATTGTACAGCATACCTGTAAGCAAACACTGCCATTGCATTAAAGAAAGTGACTTTATATAGCCTTAATAAGAAATCAGTGAACACATATTAAAATTTTTTTATTGCACAAATGCTGATGCAGGCAGCGATCTGCGATGAAAACAAACAACAACCACATAAATTAATTCTCCGATTTCCAAACCCGATTTCCTGTCTTTCAGCATTCAGTAGCTTACAGGGTCTTAATGCTCTTCCAAAACTGATTATAAACAAACATAGGAACATTAATTGCAAATCCTGGAGCCCTCACAGGGAGTTTCAAAGAGCAGGCCTGCTGTGCTGTTTACTTGCATTTGCTTTCCCTCTCCTTAAGCACGCACTCATGCTTGGTGCCACAAATGCTTCCACCAGAGAAGCAGAACTGGCACAACTCCAAGGCAAATTGTCATCTTGCTATTAGAAATGTACCAGAGATGACAGAAATGAGCTAATAAACTAAAATTCAAATAAAAAGGGGTTAAGAGAAGCAAGCTCCTATTCCTTTCTTTCACAGGTGCAAGAGCACCAGTGCTCCAGTGATCTTGAATCCGAGTTAAAACTCATTACCTGTACTCTGAAGAGGGAGAAGCAGGTTATAAATGATTCATTTAACAAGGTAACAAAGTCTCTTTTAATCCAAGAGAGCAGCAGAAGACAGAAGAATCTCAGAAATTTGTAAACATTTGTTTATAATTTTATCATCTAGTTAAATATAAATATAAAATTTCAGAACAGCACTGAAGACCAGCAGACACTCATTGGTATTCATGAGGCATTGGTCCTACTCACATGGGATACAGAAGTTCAGAATTGCACAGAACTGGTATTCTGCAAAAAATATTTGGTAGAAAAAGTTCTGCTTCAAAAACTGTCAGTCTAACCAGGCAAATCAAGCAAGTGTGAGGAAAAGTGTTATACATTTCCCATTTGGAAGTCAGAGAACCTAAGTAATAAGTGATAAAGCCACATAAGGATGTGATAGAGGGGGATGTCTGGAGCTTATGCCCAGTTTAAGCTGTGGTATCTAAACAACACAGTCACCCAAGGAGCATTAAGGAGGAGCTAAAAGCTGCATGCTGATGGGCATAGGTCAAACTCAGGCTCAGTCACATCTTCTCTGGTCCCACAAATGTAGCTGTTTTTCCCTCACTAGACTGTAACCACTGCAGTCCTGAGAACAAGACAGCAGTACCTGAATGAGTACTACAAATTCAGATGAAGACCAGGATCATGTTTTGGAAGCAAATACTAAACTGCTGAGAAGCACAGCAGCCTTTGTTGCCTGAAAGCAGCAAGTTCCTGTCAGCTTTACAAGTTACTGCTTTTGTGGGTCATTAACTTCCAGCTCCAGGCAGATTAAGATGAATCACCAAAGCATTTACCAGTGGCAAGACCCTTGGCTGAGAGGGAGGACCACAGGCAGGACTGAGGAACTCAATCCTCAACAAAAACATTCCAGCCTAGACACGCGATGTTCGGTTATCACATAAAAATATTTGGGTGATACTAAGCAGCTCAACTGTGTCTTGAGAACACACAGATTTCCTTGAGTTAAATTCCATAAAATATAAAAAAGGATCAAGTCAAGCACAGGAGCAGCCCAAAGTTTTAGCTGATACAGCATCACATACAGCAGGCGAGAATTATTGCCCCTTCCTTCATCAGCTTCTCCGACATTTTTAAGATTTTTACACTAATATTTTTACACAGACCAGCCAATTTAATTACAGCTCTTATTGTCTTCTCATATAAAAAGAATATTCAGATGAGTTTTGTTGGGTTTTGTTAGTTTTTAAAATTGATGTGCTCTGTTCCCAACAACAATCATATATTCATGTGATCTTGTTCACAGAGCAGGAAGAACCACTGAGACTGCCACCTCTCCATTTCAGCTTGAGTGAAGATTCACAAATCACCTAATCTTTTGTCTTTTATGGTCAAGTTACATCCTTGTCCTCACTGCTTTTTAGGCTTCAGGGTAGATAAACAACCCCCTTTTTAATCCGTTTCAGCAGCTCAGTGCAATTATTATGGAAATTAAAAAGGTATCTCTTCTTTCAGCTCCACTGAATTACATTCAGAAGTTGCTAATCTCTTTGCAACTTAAAACTACAGTATTCAAGTATTCCCATAATCATGGACACTAGGAGTTTATATACTCCAGTCATGCAGTAAAGCTACTAAAGGCATTTATCTACTTGTCAACATGATTGTTTTCAGAAGCAGAGTAGTTTAACTCTCTTCCTCAGTTTGAAATCAGCAAACTGGATATACTGTTTCAGACTAACAGCAAAAGGAACCCAGAAAAGACAGCCTACCTTAGCTCCACCTGTAAGCACAACCAAAGAACCTGATTATTAGCCAGTTGTGTTAATTCATGTTAAGTCCCCAAGAAGAAACAAGAAAGTAAGAATAAAACTATTAAACAGCCAAGAAAAAGAACACTTTTGACTATGAAGAGAAAAAATGCTTCCATTATGCAATTTTAGACTGGCATTTTCAGAACAGATTTGTATTATTGAGCTTTCTCCTTTTCTGTCAAAGCAGCTGCCTGTTCCCTTCTGACACCCAGATTTCTTTTAATCAATGAAGACAGGATGCTGTGTTCTGATGAAATGCCCTTCCTGGCCATCCCTGGTAGAGAGAATTAAAAGCCTTGCCAATCCTTTTGAAGTGCAAATCTTCACCAAGTAGGTTTCATGCCTCTGTTATTGTTGCCTCTCTCAGGAGAGCACAGTTGAGGTGGAACACTGAACACTGGACTGTTTACTGATCTTCTAAAGCACATCTTGCCTTGCACTTGAGATCCCATGATCTGTCTGCACTTCCACTCTCCTCTTTCTGCATTCCCAAATCTTACATTGTTCAAGCAAAAAAACCTTGATAACTCTAGATTGCAAAAAAGCTTATTCCTCAAGTGGCAGAATCACTTACCTGGACGTGGGTTGACAGATTTTCTTTCTTCAAGCTCCATGCCTGACCTGCAGAGTGCTCTGGAAAACACCTATCAGTACAGGATGGGCACACCTGAGCCTCTAGCTTGTACCCTGACAGCACTTTGGGAGAAAACACACCCAGCTGTATCACTCTGATCTTAAATTGAAAGCCAAAAAGACACCAGCTTTTTTTCTGGCTAAGAACCAAGTACAGCTATACAAAGAGAGTCCAGGGGCCCAGTCAGCAGTTTAAAATACATTTCTCTAGAGCACTGTAAAGGATACAAGTTAATAAGCTCTGCCAGGAGGCCACAGCAGGTTATCAGTGGAGAATGAGGCATGCAAGGTGCTCTAAGGGCAAAGCAGTGCTGTAACTCAGCTGTGAAATAGCAACTTGATCACAGATTGCAATGTGTATATGGAACTGCCCCTATATGGACTTATTTCTTGACCATAATTTAGGCAGTAAACTCGAGAAAATTTAAGATACAAACCAAATTTCCTTCAGCATTTCATAACGACACAAACCTATACTTCATGCTACAGTTTCCCCTTCCTGTTGAGCTGGATTGCAATTAGAGAAGGGGAACAATTTAACCTTTAATGTTTACCAAAAAAAACCACCACCTTAGAACAACTTTGTATTATCTAGAGGAACACCACATTGCTCATTCATGTCAGTGCACAGATCATTTTTAGCTCAACTAAATTAAAATTACTGTAACACAATTTTTAAGCAAAGACATTTCTCTTGAAAAGGTAAATTAAACATTCAAAAATTGGACTGCACGAGACACACATCAAATTGTTGTTAATTCAGAAGCATCAGATGATTTAATATGTATTCACTATAAACTGGAAGAGAGGAATCCTTTCCTCCTCTCCAGAAGCTAATTCTGCTGCAGCTCATATGCACAACCTCAGCAGCCCTGAGCTGAGAGTTCTTCCTTTGGTCCTACTGTAGATAAATTAAGCCAGACACTAAGCCAAGAAAACACAACTGGACAGAGGGATTACCCAAAGGAAGCCCAGTGGGAACCACAGATAGGTGGGTTTTCTTTCAGTCAAGAAGACTACACCAAAATACCAACTAAGCCAACATACTATATCCTTGAATTGCATCCAGTAACAGAGAGACTGCAATACAAGTTACAGGATTCTCCATGAGCTCTTGGTCTGACTTACAGATGCCCATGCCTAAAAGAGTAACACCCTTCAGAGACAATATTACCACGGATGCAGTTTCAAAAGAACAAGTAACTAGAATAAAAGAAAGGAATGCTGCAGTTCAGCTTTCATCACTATAAATGGCTTAGCAATATTCACAGATTTCACAGAGATCTTGCTGCAATCTATTTCAATTTGCAAAGCTAAGAGAAGTTAAAGTGATAACCTTTACTTGAAGGGCAATTACTACTTGTACTTCAAATAATAAAATGCCCTTCACAGATAAAACAAAAAAAAAAAGGCATCAATATTGTAAGTCAGGGCATGCATTTATCAGACAGGTTTTTTTTAATCTAAGAGCTACAAGCATTCCGGCCAGAGGTCAGTGTGGAATACAGGGAAGTGATCAGCTAGCATTCTACAGGCAGCAGCTTATCCTCTTGGCTGCTGTTTTGCACAGGTTCCAACCCTACCTTCACCTATTTCCCCATCAAGCTGAGAGATCCATGGCTAGACCAGCTGGTTATTTTCCAGACAGGGTGCCCAACCGACAGGGAATGGGTTCAAGTTACAGATGCAACCTTTAAGTCACTCTACAGAGTATTGTTACTTTGAGGAAAACATGCATTAATTCTGATATGTTTTTCTCAGTTTTCCTTTCCCTGTGGCTCCAAGCCTTATCAAGCTGAAGCAGAGTGAAGCTGACAGGAATACTCTTAGAGAATTTGCCAGGAATTGGAATAGAAATAGAAAAACTAAGCAGAGCATGGACACTTTCCTTCTGCTGGTGTTTGCCAAAAGCTCTCAGTGGCAGCACAGACAAACAAAATGTGCTTGTAGAGTCAAGGAAAATCACACTGATGTGTTTTTATGCACTTGGAAAGCTAACAATGATAAAAACACACAACTTCACAGAATTTGAAGTTGTTCAAAGCAGAACTGCTCTGAATCCTTTCTTTTTCAAGGCAAGTTTCAGTATGCCTGTTTACATTAAGACTTGCCAAGTCCCCATTTTGGCTGGTTAAAAGCTGTAAATTGTTGTAGTGGTAGCATCACCTACTAGCACATACATGGCACTACATTGCAGACAAAGCTATCCCGAATGTCTGAAAATCATTCAACTCGAAGGACAAGAAACAACAGCATAAAGCTCAAACAGGACTGGCTGTTTATGAGCTTTAACAGAGGCATGAAACCTACATTGTGTGAATATATAGAATAAACAGCTCCATGTGATTTATTTTTTTCTAATGGCTGGAAGGGACAGAATACAGAAAGAGATGTACTAGAAATGGACACAAGAGCTCCCCAAGAAAGGGTAAGGCAAAAAAAGCAGGGAAAAGGGGAAGCATAATAAAAAATTAACAAAATAGATAGGACAGGCTCAAAAGTAATTTAAATCAGATGAGGAAGTTTTGAAGCTAATGTAGAATTTGCCTGAGGAAGTGGGAATTCAAAAGAAAATGAGAAGACAGATGTGCTCTGAGCAGCTCACTGGGGATGAAGTGAGGAGCTGAACACTCAGGAGAAAAGGCAGTAGCTCCAGAAGTCAGCACACAAGACCAAAGCAAAAAAATGAAAGACTAGTCAAATTTCTAATCTCAGAAACAGGGCCCAAACCATTCAAGTGCTCAGCTGCACACAGGCTGCCTGAATGTGATATTAAGTGCCTTATGACAGGTACACAAAACCAGTCTCTGAATGTGTTATGTGCAATTCTGTTAGGAAGTAGACAAAGGACCTGTGAGAGGCTGACAGTAAAACAAGTGGGTTAAAATGATATTCAAGATGTTGTCTTTCCTTCTATAAAACTGATATTGTCACCTTCAATTTGTTCTTCCCAAATTAAATTTCTTACCAGTACACAGAATAAGAAAGGCATACAGATACACGGTATGTTACCATTACAGTGCTTTTAGAGGAACAGCTAGACATCCTCACAAAATCATTCACCAAACCAAGAGCAAACTGTGGGAGGAGGAAGAGCAGACAAGTAATTAACTGCTGTGATTTCAAAAAGCAACAAAATACTTTGGTGATTACAACTGTGATTGAGAACATCCCAACCAGCATCACCTTTCTGATTCACATTACCCACTTGTCTTGCATCCCTTTCTTTCCGCTACTTTTCACACCTTATTTAACTGATTATTATGGTGAGGACACAATGTATAGATGGACATGAGAGATCAACTGTCATTACAACATACTGGTGACACCAAGATTTTTCTTCACAGTAACAGAAGTGAAAGAAATACAAGACTGGGTATAAATTATATTGCAAAAGTGGAAGAGAGCAGTAGAAAAACTACTTCATCTAGCCTTACACTTTTCAACATCAAATTCACTTGCTGCACTGGTGAGTATCCTAACACAGTTTGGTATTTATAAAAGCTAAGAAAATCCAGGGCTGAATACCAGTGTGATGCACTGTAGAGTCTCATTTCTGCCACTCCTTCAGTTCCACCTCACTCTCCCTTTTGCAGTTTCTAGTCACATACTTTCTTTCAAGCTGACCTTGAATTTGACAGAACTCCAACACTACACTAGATTTACAAATATGATTAAGGTATGAGAATAGGACACATTAGAGACCTTCTCCAGTCAGATCCAATTAATCACGCTACAGAAACACACATCCATGGACATAATTTCCAGTGTTGCGACATTCATAGATTAAGCAAGCCAAGCCCATCTGTAGAGAGCAAAGACAGAGCCCTCTACCGGGTGAGAAACGCAGCTCCTGCCGTCCTTCCCCCGCACTCCACTGAACGCACGTGGGCGGATTGGATCCTCCAAACATCCAGCCCACAAAATGGTATCGAGCTGTTTAGGCTGATCTGCGATTCAAGGGATTGGCCTGCAGAACCCAAACTTCTGCAGTTTCTACATTAAAAGCACAGATAAGAACATTCTTCTCATAGGTTTAAGGGACTAATGTAACATCCTATGTCTAGGTGAAACAGGAAAACCAGTGTTCCTTTATGCCAGTGCCCACTGTCAGCCCAGGTCTGGCAGTAGACCGAGCTCAGCAGAGTTATTCACATCACACATCTCACAGATGGCTTTTCTTACAGCTCCTCAACTAAACTCTTTCCTTGTACACCCCCTGCCTCAAGAGACAGCCCTTATCCTGTTCAGGGGAATAGCTGAAACTTTCCACCTCCCGAAGAGTTCATCACAGCAGCAGCTGCAAACTATTGCCCATGTGCAGAATGAGGAAATGCCAGAGTACAGTCAGCAGATAATGGCACAAGGGAATGGCAAGGATCAAGTGCTCATACTAGGATATTCCAGGAAAACAACAAACTTTTTTGTTTCTCAGTCACCCAATCTGAAAAACAAAGCTAGAAGTAACACTTTTCATTCATCAGCACTGTTTTCCCACCTGCAGATCATAAAACACGCACAGAAGTGGCTGCTTAGGCTGTAACAACCCAGTCTGCACCAATTCCCATAGACAGGCAAACTCTTCAATCAGAAAGCTCCTCTAAGGTTTGCTACAGGTTTCCATTGCAAACTTTTGCACAATAAAATCATGCTGTGCTCACCCTGTTTGCCTCTAAAACCAGGGGTTGCTGATGTAGCTTCTTTGGAGGCAACAGTAAAAAACACCACTGAGGAGAAAGTGTGGCAGCTAGAGGATCTGTTCAAGCTCCTCATGTAGAACAGATGGGGCTAAAACTCCTGACCTGGGCATACCATGCTCAGAGTTAACAGGCACTCACTCACTGGTTATCCAACTAAGCAAATACTTCACACAGGATGCATTTCTTTTCACTTTTCACAAGCTCTCCTTGTGAGCTGAAGCAGCAGAAAAACTCCAGTTTTTGGCATCATCTTGACTTTCACTGTCTCACATCCTGTCCTTGAACTTCCTTCAAGTACCAGATAAGAGCTGTTCAACCTTTGACAACAGAGAAAGTCTTTGGAGCATTTTTTGGGTTGAGACATTTAATGGCAGAAGGGATGGAGAAAAAAATCTTATAATGCTTTTAAAAACAGAGGGAACACACTCTGAAAGTAACACTTCTACTGTTTAAAATCTACATTTAAAATTACTGTACTGGCAAACATGCTACTCTGTTAAAAATATTTTTTCCAGGTTAACTGAACAGCAGTCAAAGCACATCTGTACCTACACATCCTGAAAACACACCCTTCTCATTGTCAATTATTTTTTCTCAGCAGAGTTGTGTCTACCCTCCAAAGCCATCAATAATCACATTTTCTGATGAAAAAATAAACACTTCAGTTTATTTCAACATTATTCAGAGATGGAGTAAAGAACAGAGCCAAAAGAGAGCTACCTGACCGGTAAGAAACAAAGGTCTGCTAAACCCAAGAGGCAGACACACATGCTGTGGTAAAAATTAAAGAGCTCTACAAATCCAAATTATGAACAGCTCTTCATAAGCACTTTTGATTAACAAATTCCAGAATAATGACCACAGTAATGGAGTGGTTCTGGAAACCTCTTCACCCACACTAATAAGGAAGTGTAAGAGCAACTCTTCCAATTCTACAACAATTGCTCAGAGTTTGCATTTGAGTTGTAGATAGGAAAGAGGAAAGCAAAGCAGAAGAAAACACAGGACATTTAAATCACACCCCTCTCTGAATGACAAGGACAAAAAGCAGGCAGTGAAAGAGGGTATCTTTTAACAAAAAGCTCTCAATTTAAGTGCAGCTTGGTCCAGATTGGTGCAGAGAATGCCTTCCATGTCCTACCTGCTCCATGGATTAACAGATTTTGGTCCTGCAGGCCTTTTAGTACACAAAGTTTTATCAACATAGCTGCAGTCTAAGAGCAGTTTGGGTCAACTGTGATTGCAGCTATGTGGCTTTTAGCTACCCTTCAACAGTTGTACTGCCACAACTTCCATGAGTGGGAGAGGTTTATCTTTAGCACTGACAGGAGCTAAAGACATTCTTGGAAAAGCATGGCTCTTCACCATCTAATAAACCTTGTTTCTCTGCATGCCTTGACCTCTCAAGCTTCCTCTGTGAAAGACCTAGGGGTCTCTCAGGTCTTTTCTAATGCAGAATTCAGAGCAGCAGGAAACATGGAGACAACACATTCCACTGCAATATAAAGCAGACATACAACAGTATCATTGTGCACGATCTAGATGAAGCTATCAGTGACTTAAAAATAATATAAAGAGAAACAGAATATATATAAATTCTAGGCAGGTATGTTCTTACTCACAGTAACTGGAGGTAAACTGACAATCTTGTTATTTGCACAAATACTGACAAAACTCCTGGGAATTGCTGAGAAAACAGCACTCAGCCTTTTCCTCCATCAGAACATAAAACACTCCATGTGCCAGTGAATGATTTCACATTGTGGACACAGTCAGTGCCTGTACTGCAGGAAGACCCTTGGTTGACCTTATCAGTTCCTGGAGCACAGGCCTTGGTATCAAAGCCAAATCTCAGCATTATTATTTTCAGCACCTCCTTGATAGGCAGTTCTTTGCTCTCAGAACTCACTGCCCACACAGGCTGGGAGGCAATGGCCACAGGCCTCTGCTAAGTGCTACAGGTCCCCCTGGGATCAGTGTCTCACACTCCCCACTGTGTGTGCTCTCTGCACAGGTTCTCTACTCTCTCCTTACCACTGCAAACTGCAAAAGCATCATTTCCCTTCAGCCAACACACACAACTGTAGCCACCACAGATGATCATTAAATGTGGAGGGCACACAGAGTTTCTACACTCAGTGGTGAGCACAGAAATTCTGTGCTGGCACTGCTGGTTTGGTGCTCCACAAGGAAGCAATTTCTACTCAGCGAGCTGCGCTGGACTTCATCAGCAACTGTTACTTGACTTAGTGGATTCTGCTTCTCTAGTACTAAGTAACATCTTCATAGCTGCTCAAGTAAAAGGAGTTTCACAGCTTTTTAACTCTGGAGGCAGGAAAAAGGGAAAATGAGATGCTGAACATTTCTTGGGTGTTTGCACTTGGCAGATTAAACATCAGTAACCCTAGATTAAAAGCTTCAGTGTTGCTAAACATCATACTTCAATGTATCTGAGAGCTCTCCTAACTTTTGTCCTCTTACTTTTCTCAACAAGTAAAATCAGGACACAGAATTCCAAATAAAAAAATTAAAAAGTAAATTAACACCTAACCTCCCTGCCTTCCCCCCAAAATAATCCCAGATTAGACTAGCAAAACAGAGTCTCATCGGGTGCAGGTGTTCTTCCTTTTATTCCCTGGCACGGAAGCAGAAAGTAGACAATGACACCCAAGAAAGATTCTCATTTCATATGCATGAGACAGATACACACCTCCACTGAGACTTATACATGAATAAGAATCTTGTTTACTCCCAACCACAGACAAGACCGTAATTAATTTCTTTTAACTTTCGTGAGACTGCCTTGCACCAGGAAACAAGGTTGTGCAGTACAATGCACTAGGCAGAGAATATTAAACAGTAACAACTCACTTCTTGCATGACCAACTAAAATCAACTCTACATACGCCCTCTCTACAAAATATCTGGAAGTCTTATAGTTTACTGGCGAGACCAGGTTATACGGAAAAGCCATCAGCTTCCTGTCAGGACCCAGGACATCTCTCTGGCTGTCCTGAGCAGCCAAGACCCCTACCAGGGGGCTCAGAGACCCTGGCACAGAGCCCAAAAATGCCTGTGGTTTTGATTATGACCCGTGGAGCAAGTTACCAACCTTAGATGAAGATCTGCAAGCCATGACAAATTAAGTAGAATGATAGTGAATTTATCACAAGGTGAAAAAGTAGATTTTGGGGTTTTTAGAATGGGGGTTCAGGGGGCAAGATGGTGGGATCTGGGCGTGTCCAGCCTTTCTTCTTGGCCTCCATCTTCTGCTGTGATGTTGGCACTTTTAGATTGGTTTAGAGTAGAAGCTCACTGTCTAATACAGGTGATAGGTATTGGAAAGTAATTGTAAATATTGTACACATAGTTTTTAGTATAAAAAGATAACACCGCCTCTGAGGCGGCCAAAGTGCCTCTGACTGTCCTCTTGAGCGGACCTCGGCAGGACAGGAGAAAGAATTTTATAGATAAGATAAAACCGAGAAATTAAGAGCCCTGACTGTTTCTTCAAGCACTGGGCTGGGAAAAGAGACTTTTGAACTTTTCTCGGGGTCATTCTGACCAGCTAGAAGCCCCAACAGTTTCCAACAAGGACAGATTGCCTTATTCACCCTTCAGTGTGACTTCAATAAGACTTCCATTTCTCTACTGCTTGACACTCAAAAGCATTTCACCAAGATTCCTCTTCATCTCTATAAACTTTGCATACACTCCTTTTGTATTCTGCTCAAACACTTACCACCTGCAGAAACAGAGTGCCCTCTAGCTCTGGCCAAACTCAAAGAGAATTTTCCTAAGGCTCTGTCTCCTTAAAGCCCAGCACTTAACAACCACAGCTAGAGCACTCTGTTAGCTGTACCCTTACCTGTCCTGGGGTCAAACAGCTGGTTGGCCTCCAGATCTGTGAAAGTGCTGAAGCAGATGGGGCATTTGAAAGAGGCGCGGTTGGTGGAGTCTCTCTCGTCGGTCTCGATCCGGCGGCGCATGTGGTCCAGCTTGTACTTGACCACATTGACGAGCAGGCGATAGTTGATGAAGTAATAGTTATGGCGCGTGGTCTTGCCGTCGGGAGCCGTCTCCACCCTCATCCTGCACTTGATGAACTTGTCACCCTTGAGGGTGTTGAGGACAGCCCTGAGCTGCTTCCTGTCAAACTTGAGGAGCTCCAGCATGTCCTCCTCCTTCACACAGGGGTTCCTGATGAGGATGTCCAGAGCCAAGGCATGCTCAATGCCATAAAAGCCACGCACCACATATTTGGCAAGGCGCTTGAGAGCTGCTGGCACCTCAGTGAGGACGTCTGGGTCAGTCATAGCAGGTCCAGATCGTGAGCTTCATGTATACTGCAAGGAAAAAAAGGCAGATGGATTCTTAGCTATCTTCTAACTTCCAAAGTTCTTATTTATCTTACTTAGAGGTAAGAAAAGGATGGGGTGTTTTCCACTGTACTTGTACTGTCTCCTTAGGTGTCAATAATGCTACAGAAATAGGAAATGATACCTCTCATTCAAAGCAAAACAACGTAAAACTTTTTAAAAGTCTTAAAAACAAGAAATTAGTACCAAAACATGTTGGGAAGGATGAAAGTTTGACAATAAAGTCTCACAGACATGTATGCTTAGCAAAAAGATTTTTAATTGTAGAATCTGATGAAGGAATAGAAATGGAAGCAAGTTTTGATATAGAAGAAAAGAATTGCTGAGCCAGTTATCCAACCCAGAAGGCAAAGGGTATGTTAGTTAGAAGGGGTTTTTATGACTTAGAGCAGAGGACAAACCCACCTCAAACAAGATGTTTTTACCAAGCAGAAAGATAGCACAGGCAAACAAGTCAGCAAAGTTGCAAGTAGAAAAAAGGTCTCAGAATTTTCCATTGCAAGAAAACTGAATAACAACTTCTAGCTTAAACTGCAACGTACTAAATTCTAGTGATTGGAGAATAGTAACATGAATATGGTAATTACAGTAGTTATGATAGGCTATAGATAATAGTTAAGGTATAGATTGGTCCTACTGTATTAAGATGCTAAGCAAAGAAAAGTATATAATGCATTGTAACCAAAACCAAAGGGTCTCCAGGCCTGCCTGCAGCTGTAGGCACAGGCTCTGTTGCCCATGACCCTGGACTGCTGTAACCTCATGGATGGAATAAACTGCATCTTGGAGAGCCGCCTGGAGTCCCGCATCTCTCATTTAGGCTCTTACAAAACCATACAGCAGATTTCATTTGTATACAGTCACAGCCAACACAGCTTGAGTAAGAAAGCTGTCCTCCAGAAGACAGCTTTGGGATAGCTGAGACCTGTCAATTGGGAAAAGCAGAAAATGGCTACAGCAAGAAAGGTCCTAAGACAGCCCAAGAGTGGAGTCTGGGGGCCTCAGCCGACATCACTTTGTCCCACTGTAAGCAGCCCTGTCTGGTTTAACACCTCAGGCATCCCTGGGCAGAGATGCACTATGAGCACAGCTTGCTGTACAGGCTGGTATGCATTCAAGCAAAAGCTCCCAGTTGCACCATGAGAACAGATCCTTGCTCATAAACAAAGCTCAGTCAACTATCTGCAGCATGTCTGCATGAAACCCATTAGCACCACCAACTCCTCCACCACAAACTGATCCAGCCTTGTTCTTAGATGAGCAAAGAGATCCTTACAAAGGACTGAACCTTCACTTAAAGTCCCACATTCAGGCCTTAAAAGCCCATGAATAACATAGCATAATAAATGAAGCAAAAGCCAAGACATACCAAATATGAAGTAATGATGTGTTTAAAAAAGAAGAAAGTATTCCATGAAGTATCCTTTGAGTTACTTACCACCACTTACCAGGCTGCCTGTGACAAGACAATAATTTCTAAGTATTCTATTTTCACTTTACTTTTCCTCACCATAACATCAAATGGCACAAATGGTCATGACTGTGACATACATGGCAACATACATAAAATCAGATACAAGGAATTCCTCACATTGTCACCCCTGCCAGATTTAGCTCACAGACAACACCAGTGATTCAAGAGAAGAAGGAAGTATTAGAGGTGCTTTTGAAATAGCCATTCAGAAGGTTGCACTGCCAGCTAACATCAAATAAGACTCTGAATTATCTTTTTCAGTATGAGTTTTCTATGCTAGTTTAGGATATGAGCAACCATTTCTTATGCAAAAGGTTCATTGCACTGAAGAAAACCCCCCTCACCCTAATCTCTGTTTTTTTCATCATTGCTATGCAATTTTTATCTGCGAACTAATATATTAAACTGTAAAACTCTGCCAATCCTAATTTTCACTTCCATTAGATGTTTCACACACTGTATAAGTATCTCCCCAGTATTTCAAGCCTATCAAATAAAGCAAAAAGTGACAGCAGAAAAAAGGATCTGGATGAGTATCCTATTTTTTTCATCACTATCATAAAACCACTGATAGGCCTTTTCACACACGCCATCATACAACTTGTGTCCATTTCCCACACTAAGACATCCCTCTGAGATCACCAGCTCTGTAGGTAACCAAGCAGCTGCTGACTCACTGCCATCAGCTAAGACTCCTCAAAGATCTGTGATCATTTATTGCAGTAGTCTTCTTGGACTTGTTTTTTCTTATGATAAACAGTGTCCTTTCAGAAAAGTGTAGCATTACCCACTGAAGCTTTACTCCTCTTCCACCCCTACCTACCCTCTGCTGCCACTGAGGAGGGATGTTCCTCTCAAGGGTTATGGCCAATACCACTGCAAAGCAATTAGGCTGTGGAATGTGAAGGTTCACAGTAACTAAATAAAGATCATCCTGTCTTTTCTGCCTGTTGGGTAAGAAAAACACTGCCTTCATGGTTTTCTTTTAGAACATTTCCCTGCTTGAGCTTTTCTTTCTCTCTAACTTAGAGCCAAATGGTATTTTTTGCAGTGCTCAGATTGAAATTGACTGAATGACATTTGTTGACTGCTGGTGTGCAGGCTGAGAATAGCTCCCAGCAAACAATGCCTGGATGTCCAGCTACAGCTTCCCTTTAAGGAAATTCAATTAAAACACATCTATCACACCACGAACTAACCATGAAACAAGTACTTCTAGAGTCAGCCAGGTTTCTCTTGCATGCCAGAGACACAGTGATTCATCTCACACAAAGGAGAGCTTTAGAGAGCTTTGCATTGAAGGTAAAAGTGTTAGCAATAAATGATGCCCCACCAAGAGTTAGCCATGCAGTATTTTGGAATCTCTAAGTCAGACCAAATCTAAATACTGTCAGAGGAGATTGTCTCTGAAGATCAACATCATTCTGTTGGTATTTTTTCAGTCTTTCAGTCACCTAAAGACAAATCTTGGTTTTGACTGTATCTGTCAGCAACATACTGACACTATAAAACAATGCCAATGTAGAAGCTGAAGGGAAGCCTCGATTTATTCTAATTGATTAAATCTTACTCAGAGTTAAAGCACAGTAAAGAATAAATGTAAAGATCAATTTTAAATAAAACCTAGCACCCCAGAGAGTTAAAAAGTCACATTTTTTAAAGTCAAAAGATTGTTAAGTGCTGATCTGAAGAGCAGACAACTTTCTCTCCTCAACAATCCACTTTCCCTACAACTTCCTTGCAGAAAACTTGGTGATGCAACTTGCAGGGGCACAGTGACCTTCAGATATCAGTTGAAATAAAAAAAAAGGAGAAAAGTGCTTTTAAATAAGCACATCTCACTCTGGACACCTCATCTGAGAGCTGACAGAAAGCCCTTTCTCTGCATTGATAAGACAGCTGCAGTTTTCCACAGATACTTCCAAAACAGGTTTAAAGTACAATTTCCTGAATAATGCACTCAAACAGCTTAAACAGAGACCTACAGGGGACCAATAAAAAAAATCGACTCTAAGAGTTTTCAGCAACATTCAGAGATTTAAATATATTTCTTAGTGTCAGTCACTAGAAAATATTCTTTTTCATCTAGTGGGAGTAGGAGTTTTAACAGGGTTTCTTCTACTCTGTTGGAGATTTTGAGTGATGTCCAAGTGTTCTGTGTCCTCAGGTAACAGAGGACATCTTGACTGTGATACTGTTTTCTTCCAGGTGGGGATATATGGAAAAACAGGCATTCTGAAAACACCAGAAACTATTCTTTCCTGTTATCCTCCACTTCAAAAACTGGATTAACACACTTTAAAATCTAAATCCTGCAGAAAACAGTCTTTGGGTGAAACAAACAACTGACTAGTGCCATCTTTGAGGGGAAAAAACCCCAAAAGCAAGTGCATATCACTGCCAGATCCCACCAGGCCAACTGATGTCTGGCCCATGAAGAATCCAAGGCTTTTAATCCCTAAATTGTAAATTCTTACCATCTTTCACCAGGCAAAAAGGACACTGATTCAGCTCACAAAATTCAAACCCAGGGGACTTTACCACTGCATCCTTCAGCAATGATTTCACCTTCCCCTGAAGCAGTAAGTCAAACCTGAATTAATTACATGTGCAAAGAAATATGGTAACACCTTTAACAAGGTTTTAATGGGCGTGCATCTGTTTCATAATAATGTCTGAACTGACCTTAATAATTTATGAACATCAAGGAACATTTTCAGGGGAAAAAAAATACAATGGCCAGGATACTCAGCTATGCCAGTAAGCACCTCTAGCATCAATAATAAGGCACACTGGACAGCATCATGTTCAGAAACAGCCAAAAGAAGAATTTCCAAATTTAAACATGGACTTTATTAAAAGAGACAGCTGGTGGGGAATTGTTCTGGGTAATCACATTAATACAATTCAGTATTATGGGTGCAGGAGGAAAGCAGACCTGTCTGTGTTAACACAGTAGGACAGCAAACCTAAATACACATCTGTTGGGTTTTTAAAATTGCTGTAATTGAAAGAATTAATATTGATGTGTCTATAAAAGGGAACCCTGGAAAAAGAGACTTACAGTTACACAACACAATCAGGTCTGCTGGGTGAAGAAAATAAGGATACCTTCTGCAAGATTGCACCTAAGGTTTAGTAAAATGTATGAGGCCCTCAGCATAACCAGAGATGCCAGAAAGGATTGGCAGGGGGAGAACAAGTGACTGCAAAAAACCCTTCAGTATGATGGGATCAGAGACCACACAGAAGCCAGAAATTAAACTGAGCAAACACCTCCACTTTCAGGTCCTTCCTGATGCAACATCAAAACAACTGAACTCCTCTTTTCCACATACAACAATTTCAAGAGTTTTCAATTCCAATGAACTCTAACAGGAATTGTGCTAATGAAGTTAGATCTGTGTTTCTTCCTGCTTTTCCTGACTCAAACTGAGAAAAAGAGTGCTAGAAGGGTGGTAACCTAGAAGCCACAATGTAGATGAAAATAGTACTAGAAAATATGAAAACCTACAGCAGCCAGTGAATTAATATGAATTCTTATCCAATACTGCAAATGTAGATCATCCTGTTTCAACGTGTAACTTCTGAGACTTACATTAATTTTACCCAGAAAATACAACGGTGTCACTATTCGTATATTTGACAGAGGATCTTTAAAAGCAGGATCTTATAAAAGGAAGCAGACTGCTCTTCAGACTCACAAGGATCTACAAAGCTTTTGTAACATCCCAGATCTCTTCTGGGGGGAAAACTTGGGAGTTGCAGGTTTGGCTGTGAACCTAGGCTATCAGACACACCATGAACACTTGCACAGGTGCTTCCTATTTTCCCCCACATTTATTTAATTAGTGCTTTTTCCCACTAAATCTTTGAAACCAGCTTAGAAAATGCTTCTTCAAGCTTCTGACACAAGATTTTTAAGAAAGGGGGGAAAAAAACATTACTTGCTTATACCACTGACATGGTTTCTTCAGATAAAATCAAGATCAGGTTATAGTAAGAGAATCCCCTCTCCTGTGAATGTGGCAGGTACAACAGCCTTCCTGGAGCCAGGGCATGCCATATCCTGCTCCAGCTGTCACTTGCAAACACCAGATACCAGTTTTGTAGTCTCTCACTCTAAGCAGCTTTAAAATTCTGCTTTTCAGAAGATGATGAGGTTAAGCTACGAGAAGCAATCCTGAATCTTCCTGAGAACAGGAAAGGAAGACATAAATTTCAGAACTACAGTGGGAAAACATGTCATCAATATTTTCAATGTCTGTACAATGTAACCTCAGATACTATTCATCCTTTCCAGAAAAGGGCACAGAATCTTCCACTTTCAAGTCCTGTTTTCACTTGCTTTTCTCTGTAGTGAGCCCAGAACTGCCTTTATCCCACATCAGTTGCAAAATAAAATCTTCTGACATTTTATCAAGAGCTTACTGAGTTTCATTCCCTGGAGAGTTCATGAACACTGCTGCTCAGCTTTTCTCCTGCACTACATCTTGATGAGAAATAAGTGTATTTTCATTGTGAGACCTGCCTTGAAGTATAAGAGCAGAAAAGAACAATCTGCTTTCACTGAAATCCCATCTTCTTGTTGGCTTTCCATAAACTGAAACCAGGAGGCCACAGGTTTTCTTCACTCAGGATGAGAAGCTGTGCTGCAGCTGCACACAGAAAGCCTGAGGGGCCTGGCTGAAATGAGGGTGCTTTCCTCTAATTTCACAAGTAAAAACACACAGAACCAGATGTAATAAGGCCATGAGGTTTGACCATACCAGGCAGAAACTGAACAATTCATGCTCAGGATGTAATTCTCAATCACTTTTGTAATCTTAATCCAGCATAAACAATAGCAAGGTGTCAGGAAATTAAAGGACCACCTGTGTGCACGTACACAAATGGATGAAATTTCCTGTTGCAGCTGACGTCAAATTACACCTCCCTCCCCTAAGGAAGTCTTTCTTTTCCTTCCTTGCCTTTAGCCACAAGCCCCACACCCTTCTGTCTTAATTCTGGCAGTTCACTATTCATGTAGCAACAAGAATCAATTGATAAAAAGTGAAAAACTAACTTGTCAAAATAAAAAAGTGGAACATTTCAGAGAGGTCAAAGGGGAAAAGTTCAAGGATTGAATCATTTAAGTTACCAGACTAGAGCCAACACAAAACAGAGAAAAGAATGCATGGCTAAGGATGTAGATGAGTGGGGAGCTTTCCCCTACATGGTGGCCAATTAACCTAACTGTAATGTGAAAAATTTTAATTATGGATACCAGAACCTCTTACAATTTACACTGATCTGAACCTACCAGGAGAATATGTGTTATTTTGGAGACGTGTAAGCATCAGCCCTCACACAATGTAGTTGTAAGGTTTTGGGGGCTTCTTTAAAGGGAAGAAAGTAAGATCATTTCTCTCACATATCAAGCCTAGGAAGTCATGATTACACCAAAGCACAGTGAACTTAACCCCAGCATTCCTTTCTACGTTTCTGACAGGAAAAAAGCAATAATTGCTTTTCATGTTATGGATTAAATAAGACCCGGAACACCACACTTTTCATCGTGATAGATGATGCGAGCAATATTGCCTTTTGGAAATTCCAGAAAGACAATGAAAAGTTATGGAAGTGTTGGGTCCAGTACAGTTTTAGTGCATGAGAGTGCAAGTACGTGGATACAAGCAATAAAGAAACAAAGAAACTAAGTAACAAGACACCAGATAAACTTTAATTAACACAGTTTCTTGTTCAGAAGAAACCTCTAAAGCATCCTGTGAGAAAGTAAGCTGTATGTCACAGGAAGTGAAAGGCAGGAATGCAATTCCCATCAAGCCTCACTCCTGCCTGAAAGCATGTGCTCCTTCCCAGGCACATGGCTCTGCCCTCACAACACCAACCTGTGCACCAAACTGATTGCTTAGAGGTAAAAAAATAATTTCTTTTATTTTCCCCCTTTTTGCTATGTTTTTCAACAGTTCAGTGAGCTGGCGGTGAACTCTGACAAGCAACAGAACCAGCACATAAAAGAGGATGCCACTGCACTGGGAAAGATGAAAGAAAAAACTCCACCTTTTCTGGATGAAAAATATTAAGCTACCTAGAGTTCAAGAAAATGCACCTTAGCTGAACACCTTTTCCAGAATGCTGATCTTCCTTGCTCATTCATTGTGAGCCGTTTGGAATGGCACAGGCCTGCAGCTGGACCCCTTTAACAGCAGCTCGGTGCCACTATGAGCTGCGCTGTTTGCGGGCTTCTCGGGGACCAGCACGCTTTTGAGGCCAGAGGAAATGAAAAAATAATAATAATGTAATAATGTAACAAAAGGAAAAAAAAAAGAAAAAAACACCACCGAACAAACCACACCTTGCTGACCTGGAACACTGAATGGTTCCACATTCGGCTGGCTGGCTCAAAGCCGGCAAGCAGGAATGAGCTGGCTTTGCCAGTCAGCTCCCCCTCAGAAGCCCACGGCCCTGCATGTCCCTCCAGATCACAAACAGCACAGTGAGCTTTAACGCACTCAGAGGGGAGAACCCCTGTGCGCCTGCACAGCTTCCCATTCCCTACCCATTTCACGTGTTGAGATTTAAACATCGAACTGTGTAGGATTCCGTAGGGCAAGAGGAGGTCAGGAGAACCTCTTTTAAAAAAAAAAAATCAAATAAAACAAAGAAGCCTCAACAAACACCGCAGGAGGAACGGCAAACGGTGGGAAGGAGCCAAGGCGAGGAAGGGGCCCAGACAGGCACAAGGTGCGGGGAGCAGGGGCCCCGCGAGCCGGGCCAGGGGCTCCGCAGGCACCACCGCGCTCCCCGGGGCCGGCACTGACCTGGCGCCGCTTCCAGCTCTTCCCGGCTCCGGGCGGCGCTTCCAGCGGCTCCGCCACCGCGTCACCGCCGCGCGCGCCTCTGCCGGCACCGCCCGCGCCTGCGCCGCGCCGCCCCCTCCCTGCCGAGCGACACGGAAATGAGCCAATCGCCTGCCCGTACGGAACGGCGCCTTCCCGCCCCCGCCGGGGATAAGCCAATCAAGAGTGAGAACGCTCTGGCCGCTCGAGCAGGCAGCCAATGGGTTGAGAGGAGCAGCAAGAACGCGCGTCGCGATTGGCGGGCGGGCCGGTGGCCGGGCGTTGTTGCTAAGCAGGGTAAAGATGGCGGCTCTGGACAGGGTCAAGGTGCTGGTGCTGGGCGACTCCGGTGAGTCCGTGTCCCCTGGCCGTGTGCCCTGTGGCCACTCCCTGGCGATCTGCTCCTCGTCTCCCTCCCCGTTACCCGCTGAGGGGCCGGCACCTCCCGCGCTCACTCCGTGCTGCTCTCGGCCTCGCCACCTGTAACCCTGGCGCCGCCTCCCAGGAGTTGTTCTCTCTCTGTGCGCTTGCAGGTGTCGGGAAGTCGTCCCTCGTTCACCTCTTGTGCCACAACCAGGTGCTGGGAAACCCGTCATGGACTGTGGGCTGCTCCGTGGATGTGCGAGTAGGTGACATGCACGGCCTCTTGGTGGCCCTGAGCTGTGTAAGGGAAGGGCCTTGACTTTTTATTTCAATGACTTACCGCCCCAGAAAGAGGTGTACTTTGATCATGTGTTTCGCTGAGGGCTTGATCTTCTGATGCAAGCAGCGTCAAACGTGAGCCAAGCACTTGTGTAAGCAAGTTTTGACCTTCCAGGGTTGTCACTGTCAGACAAGACATTTGTCACTCGTAGCGCTGCTCCCTGCTGCAGTGGCCACTGGCGTGTCACAGTACGGCCAGCTCATTGCGAAATAGGCAAGGAACAGCCAAATTGTCAGCCAAACACAGTGGGGAAAACCAGTTCACTCATTTAACTGGTGGGAACACAGGAAAGCTCTGGGTGATGCTCATATGTTTGAAAAACAAATTAAAATTTAGGGCCTGGCATGCTTCAGTGCTCTTAGACCCAACTGAGGAAATTGACAGGAGAAATTTATTGTTGAGACTTGGACACCAGGAAGGTAGAATGTATAAACCACAAAGACATGTTAGAGAAAGCAGAGTTAAAGAAGAAACTAACAGACAATTAATATGACTCTCCCTACCTGGGAAAAAGATAATAAAAAAGGCTGAAAAAGTGGGCTAGTTAGCATGAGAAGTAAGAAATCAATAACCAATAGAAGATTGAATACTAATTAATGAAGAGAACTGTGTCACTTGTTAGCCAGTGAGCACTAATTCCTTTGTTTGCCAAAATTATAAACAACTGTAAGTTTTGGTGACTGATGTACACATTTGGTGAAGTGCTACTCATGCACCTCACTGCTGAATAAAGTAGTGATGATTTTCTAACATAACTGGGTTAGAGAGTTTATATCCTGGCTTTTGGTGACAGTTGTGACCATGGAGTTGCTGCTCCTCCTGACTGCTTGCTGCAGGACCTGCTGTGGGAAGAATGAGGATGCTCCTCCAGCAGTTCTTTGGCCCAGCCTGCAGCACTCATGGGACGTTGATAAATGCTTTTTCCTTCAACACTCTTTGCTGCATTCTCCTTGAAATGCATTGCCCTAGGTTAGAAATGTATTTCCAAAATCTGAGGAGAGGAACATGGCAGTCCTGTTTGATTGTGGGCAAAACTACTCAGCAGATCTGGGGGCAGAAGTTGTTGACTAATTCAGTTGAGATGTCAGAGTTTGGTAGGAAAAAGATGTGGTTAGTTGGAATCCAGGTCTGTCACCTGTGTTAATATTCTTGCAAGTGCTGCCATGCTGGTTTTAACAACTGTAAGAAGTCAAGACCTTAATTTTTCCATTTGCTTTAGCAAAACACTGTGTCTGAGCACATAATGAGATGTTGGGTTTGTTAACACTGAGATGCTCCCTGTTCACTCGCCAGGCTCCCTCTCACATGAGATGGGGATCTCCATCTCTGTGGTGTCCAGTGGCTGCTGCTTGACTCATTCCATCTCTCTTCCACTTGAGAGGTTTGAAACAGTGTCAGCATGAGAATTTCCAAATTTCTATCCAAGTACAATAATCCTTCCAGCTGTGCCATGGGGATTAACTCCTGTGACAGGGTGCTGTGGTTATGTGTGATGTGAATTTTTCATCAGATCCATGACTACAAAGAAGGAACTCCAGAAGAGAAGACCTATTACATTGAGCTGTGGGATGTTGGAGGTTCTGTGGGCAGTGCCACCAGTGTGAAAAGCACACGAGCAGTGTTCTATAATTTGCTGAATGGTAAGTCTGCTTGGTGTAAATATGGTTTTAATACTGTTTCTGTAAGGAGCTGTCCCTTGGTCCTGGGGCAGAGTTCCAGGCAGCCTGCCTGAGGGCTACATTGTTCTCCTTTCTGATTTATACAGGGAAAATGATATTATTTGTAGGCAGAATTTTATGGATTCAGTTGTGAACAGCAGATATTTCAGGCAAACCTGTGCAGATGAGCCCTATCAGCCTTTCCCTTCAGCCTTGTGCAGCTGGCACAGCAGGGAGGCTTTGAAGGTGCAGTGAAGGTGTATCAGACCTTCACCTTTCTGGGTCTGATATAGTGCAGAAATATGATTTCTATTTTTTTGAGAGATTTTTTATTATTTATATTTTCTTGTCTGTTCAGTTGTAAAGCTTACAGCAGAAAAATGATTCTTTCAGTTTTTATGAACTTTGATAGTTACATCCTACCCTGGCAAATTTGAACTGTGTGCCATAAAATTGCCATATGCTGATAACCATCTTGCCTCTGCTCATTTAGCTTACCAACTTATTTTTAAGAGTTGAATCTTGCAACTTGCTGCATATGTAGGAAGTAGCATTTTGTGCCTTCTGTTGAGATATTGTCTTAAAGGCCTAGTAGTTCATCTGTGTCTCTAACAAGAGTATATCAGAGATTATAAACATAACAGTACAGTATTTCAGTTGTTACTTTTTGTCATCCCAGGATAGTTCACTAAAAATAGAGGTGTATCAGACTAAGAACTGCTTCTGAAAATCTGGCTGAAGTGTTCTGTTTGATTCTCTTTGCTTATTCCCACTCATTTGAAGACTTTTCAGTAACATGTTAAGCCACACAATAAACATTTTTGGCCTGTGACTAACTAGTTATTTCTTCCTCTTTTCTCAGGAGGAAAACTGTGTTAGGTACCTCTTGCTTATACTGATAACCAGATTTCTGTGTATGAGAATTGAGTTGAGTTGTGCCCTCAAAGCAAGCCTCTTTGGTATATGAAAAAAAAATTGATTTCTTTTTAATACCAAATCTACAGTGTGCCAAGGAGTGTGGGTCAGACTTGGAAGTACCTTAGAACAGCCCATTAGGAAATGAAGTCTTGGACTTGTGCATCTGAGTTATAATTGATGACATTAAAATAGAGTTATTTATCTCCACTGCCCAAAAGATACTAATTAGACAGCTTGCATATGAAGAGCGTTGACTTTGGTAGTTAACCTTGGGTCTTGTTTCTTTCATTAGATTAATTTCTCCATTAGAGCTTGTCTCACAAATTGCCTCTGCTTGACCTGATTTAAGACGAGAAGATGAATGCATTCCTTCTGCCTGACTGCTTGTGCTTTCTGGGCTTGTAGTGGTCTGAAAGCCAGTCAGTGTTTGGTTGTGGCAGCAGCTGAGCAGGCTGTTGGGTTGCTGACCAGTCTGGTACACTTTGGTTTTGGATTATCCACAGATCTTCCTCTTTGCTGACTCTCCACCTGGTGTGGGGACTGTGATAGCTGAGGACAGTGACTGGGCAGTGAGGCTTTGGCTTGCACACCTTGTTGTGGGAGGAGCATTTCTTTGAGTCCTGCCTGCTCTTTTTGGATGTTGACAGCCTTTTCCTGCTGGTGCAGCTAACTGTGCAGGTTTTAGGTGGAGCAGATAAGGAAACTGACCAATCAAAGATATAACTGAGGGAGAGTGTGGAGGTGGAGAGTGTTTCTCACTGGCTGTGCAGCACTGCCTCTGGATCTGTTGCTGTAGGCCAAGTTATGTTGTATCAGGCATTTTCTCTCTACACTGGGGGTGGTCATGCAGCAGAGTTGCCTTTTTATAGTGTTACTGAGATAAATGCTTTGAAATAGGGCTACAGCTGTGATAGCTGGGAACTCTCGTGGGAGAGTCTGTGCACAGTCATGTGGGGCAGTGGAAAATGTTTGTGGAAATGTGGTTTGTTCATGGCAGTGGGTGGCACCTCTGGAAGTTATGGTGAAAGACTAAATTAGTGAGTTTTTTCCACCTGTAGGCTGTGAAGTGTTTTGAGAATGAATCCTAATGCAGATAAGGGATATCATTCCATTTTGTCCTTGAATTGATGGTAGTTTGAAGTCTGGAGGAAGTGGGAACATTCCACATATTGCAGAAGGTGTGAATAAATAGAAGAAATTTGCTAGCAGGAGTTGGTAATTGAGTTAGGAACTGTGGTTATCAGAAGTGGGTGTCTGTTAATAGCACAGCTAGGAAGCTTGACTCTGTCTCAGAATTTACATTTTGAAGGCTCATGGTAATGAAAAATGCTAGAAACTTAATCTTAAGTACAATAAGTCTTATTTATTCATGCTTTTACCAGCCATTTAATGGACTATGAAATTTTGTTGGTGTCAGTTTTCCCTTTGGATACCTCTCCAAATATGTAGCCTTAATTCTTGGAAATGGAGGAAAGCTATAGTTCTCTCTGAACTCTTTTGAAACAAAGAAAAACGCTTCAGACTTTATAGATGGTGGGATAAAAGATAATTATGTTTACCAGAGAAAGGCTGAATTTTCTGCTGCAGTAATATAGAATTTCAGTATCATGAGAAGTAGACAGAATCAGTGAATGCCTGCAAGCCTTTTGCAGATTAAAGCCTGAGATGGTTGTTTGTTTCCTGCTTTCATGTGATTTTTCTCTTAGCTCTTAGCCAATTCTTGATAAGCAGCTTTAAAAAACCTGTTGCATCCTGATATTTTTTAGCCTTACTTATTCACTGTAACTGAACTGCTTATACATCCCTTCATTCTCAGATATCTGGGAACCTGTGGGTGTCATTTTGGTAAGATAAGGAGGAGAATATGTATCTTTAAATGGCATCTTGCTGTCTTGTCTTTCACTCCAGGGATAATTTTAGTGCATGACTTGACCAACAAGAAATCATCCCAGAATTTGTATCGCTGGTCTTTGGAAGCACTCAACAGAGATGTTGCTCCAACAGGAGTTCTTGTGACAAATGGGTGAGTGAAAAACAAACATGCAGAGCTCAGACATGGTGATTGCAAGCAGTTGCACAAGTTTTTGTTCCTCTCTAAGGGTGCTTGGTCTCCACAGGAAAGTACATGTGGTTAGACTTTGAAGAAAGAAAGAAAGAAATGGGGAATATCAAAGAAGGTTGTCTGTTGATTGTTCTTTTTCTTTTATACTGCCAAGCAATATCAGGCAGTTCTGACAGCAGATTCCCAGACTGGGTGGCAGAGACCTTGCTTTAAGGGAAAACATGTTTATGCATCCTTTATTTTTCTGAGGCCTCTGTGAGAGTGGGTCCAGTCCCAGTTACAAGATTTCTCTGTCTGCACTGAGAGATGCCATTGTACAGGAAATGTCATGGGATAATGTGTCTGGGCAAACAGGACCATGCACCAAGACTGAGGAAGTTCATTTTTGGTTTGGGTGATGGGGGAGTAATTTTAGGAGCGTGGCTAAAAGAGCTTAGAAAACTCTGCTTAAACAGCATGTTCATAATTAGCTCTCCAACACCTTGTCAAGGATTTCCTCCTGCACCTTTTTGCTCCTGTCATCCATTTAGTCAAGGAGGTTTTAAAATCATTGCTAAACCTCACATGTGAGCAGGAAGGCAATAGTGAGGAGTGGCTTTTTGTGAGGAAAAATATCAATTGTTTATCTGTCTGTTCTGGTACGCAGAACAGTTCTGTAGAAATGTAGGAAATGGGAAAGAGGATTTGCATTGTATAAACTGCAAAATTCTCCGGTGTCTTCACAGACAGGTTCTTCACAATTGTTTTAATTTTCAGAAGTTTAACTTCTGTCAAGGACAGATGTTCAGCCACCAGCAATTCTTTCTCAAGTTCTTGCTGTTGGTGCTTGCTATAAAGCTTGGTTTAGGTAAAAAATTACAGACAAGTGATTATCCTAGCTAAGGAGAGTGATTGAAGCTTGGATTCCTATGTAGTGATTTAGATGCAGAAGCCCTTCCTTAGTTTAAAGGTATTGCACATTTTAACCATTTTAACTTAGATAAATGTTAATAACTAAATTACTGGTTTTTGAGAGGCACAGGGGAGATGATGTTGTGCTCGTGCCCACTTACATGGCCATTGCCTCATTCAGGATTGTCTTTGTTTCCCTCATCAGCGACTATGACCGTGAACAGTTTGGTGATAACCAGATCCCACTGCTGGTAATAGGAACTAAACTGGATCAGATCCCAGAAACTAAGAGGAATGAAGTTTTGACCAGAACAGCATTCTTGGCTGAGGATTTCAATGCTGAAGAGATAAATTTGGTTTGTATCCTTGTCATCTTTGTTGTTTTTCTTTTGTATAGGAGTGAGTCCAATTTTTAGTAAGTAAAGATGTAACAAAAATTTGGCTTTTGGAGATTTTTCCAGTAGTGCCAGTCATTCACATTTCTGTTGGCTCTGCCCCTTGCTTGATGAAACAGATATCTTTGTTTCACTATAGGGAGATGTAAGGGGTATTAGGTAAGGTCTCTTAAGCTTTGAATTGTTGGCTGGGAGTTAAATTTTCTTTTTCTTGTTCATAGCTCTGACATAGACTGTCTTTGAATTAAACATGAAGATGACTTTATATAGATCTGTGGGTATAAAAATATACACCTGCTGTGTGAATGCTTGTAAACACACCCCCAATCTCAGGTGTAGCCTGTACAAATCCCTGCCTGACTGCACAGCTGGTGGTGGCAGGAAGACATGGAGCATATGGGGGGGTGCTTGGAATTCTGTAGTTGGTCTTTTCTCTGAAACGGTTGTGGAGCAGAAATCAGCAGATCCATTGTTTTCCCTTGCTGATGGTGTGTGTCAGGGAAAGGGTATGTTCCATTTCCTTGTGTTTGGCTTCTTTGCACTGATTTCCTTGAGCTTGGTTTGTTGTTGTCTTTTGGGTGTTCTAGGACTGCACCAATCCTCGTTATCTGGCAGCAGGTTCATCCAATGCTGTCAAACTAAGCAGGTTTTTTGATAAGGTAAGTCAATGAAATGATGTTTTATTGTCCTGTGCATCAAATGTTGGGATTTGAGCATGCACAACAGTTTAAGCTGCTCCTTTCACGTTCACTCTCTGAGTTGGTTCAAGCCAGGTGTGGGGAGGGCAAAGATTGATTTGCTTTTGGAGATAGCTGGACTGCTTGAAGATTTAGTTCCTGATCTGCATAGAGCATTGAAAAAGAACTCACAAATGTGCAAAGACACTCTACTTATGCTTTTGAAGTTGTCTGGCAGATCAGAGGGGTTGCAGCATTCTGAGGTAGTAATGTGGGGAGATACAAGACTGGTTAGCTCTGTTGAACCTAATTAAAGCAAGCTTTAGGAATTAAAAAATTAATTAAGAATATTAGTCTCCCTTCCTGAAAAGGAGGCCATTAAGGTCCACTGTGCAAATGAAAGAAGGAATGCTCTGTTTTAAGCATCCTCTGGGCAAAATAGCATGGTGGGGCTACTGTGCAGTGGTAGGAGCCATTATCCCTGCAGAGGGAATGGGAGTAACTGAGTGTGAAGCAGAAGACACACAAACCATCACCTCCATTACCCAGGAGGGCTGTGTTGAAGGTGAGCATGATTAGACAGCTTAGATAGCTTGTCTAAGAATGGCTGTAGGTGGCCACTGCTGTGTGTGCTAGAGCACTGCACTAAAGCAGTAGGCCTGGAGCAGAGGTGTGGGGTCAGACCTTGTCCCAGTTAGCCCTGAGTTTCAGTGCTCATGTGTGAAGGTAGGTTGCAATCTGAGGTTATGGATGTGCTGTGCAAGCTGAGATCATTCTCTGTTGTTCCCAGGTCATAGAGAAGAGATACGTCTTGAGAGATGGCAATCAGGTTTGTCACTTTTCCTCCTCTTTTGTTTCATTTCTCCCCGTGTAATGTGAACTGCTGACATAGTTCTCTTTAAAACACAACTTCATGCAACCTAAATGGCAATCTGTGCTGGTAATTTCATTCTTGTATCTGTGGGAGCACAGCTGTTAAGGCTAGACAGAAGAATGGCTGACTTTTGTCAGCTGAAGTATTTGTCTGTAAAGTGATTGGCAGTGAAATAATTAAGTATGCTAACATAGTAGAAGTTGGAAGAGTGAGGTAAAATGGGCAAATATGATTTCTTTCAGCTCTGTCAGCTTCAGGCTGTTTGGTTGCAGATTAAGGCCAGAGATGCTATCCTGAAGGTCAATAAAAGGGGGTTTTTTGTACAGCTGGAACAAGATTTTATGTTTAATACAGGTAGTTTCCAGAGACTCAGTGGAGCCACAAGGAAAATGGCAGTATGATATCAGCTTGTAATTCATTCCTAAAGGACTGAATTCACTGTTTTCAGCCAGATGGGGAAGTACTAGCAAAATGACTTCTAGTTTGGGCAGGCCGCTTCAGCTTTTGTGCCCCCCACCTCCCCACGTGCAGTCTGCCATGCTGGGAGTAGTGAAGTTGCATTTACCCTTATGTAAAGCTGTTGCAAATTACCATGAAAAGCATCTCTGGAGTACAGTCACACCTGTACATTGTTAGAGGTAGCTGTGCTGAAAGCCCCTGGGATGTAGGGGGGAAATAGTCACAGATTACAAAATGCTTCCTCTCTTTGAGTGCTGCTGTAGTGCCTTTTGAAAATAAATTTGCTTTTGCCTCTTTTAGTTCTGCATGATGCCTTTTTTATTCCCCTCTCCTCCCCACATTCTAGTGAAAGGAAGTTTCTCTTTCATGGGAATAATATCTTAATGCAGAAACCTGCTTTTGTGCTGGTTGTCTCTGATGCATGATGTAAGATTTTTATTTTTATCATTTGATCCTATTTAGTGGCTAGCCAGGGATTAACTATACATTCCTTTTGGCTGTGTGCCAAAGCCTGCAGCCTGCTGATGACTGTCTGCTTCCCTGACAGGAGCTCAAAAGCTCAAAACAAATCTTAAACAGCAAACAATCATATTTAAAGAGGCAAAAGCCAAATTGGAAATGGAGACTTCAATGCAACCTCTTAATGTTACCATTTGAAGTTATCTACTTAATGTGACTCTTACCAATGTGTTTGTGGGTTTTCTACAATAGGTTACTACAATTATTCATGTTTTGAGGTATTTCTGTTTTAAACTTCTTCAGGATGAAAAGAATGATAAGTTTCAAATTGTTCATAGCTATGGCTTCAATCAGATATGTGATAAATAAATAATTGTTCCTCTTAATTAGTGACTTTGATGTAAAAAATGCTAAAGCAGATAACTGTTTACCTATGATGTTCAGGTACTTTTTAGTTATAATGATTGCATTTTTCCTCTTTAAATTCCTGAAGCAGTTTTCATGAGGTGAACCTTTGTACAAAATCTGCCTGATTTTATTCTTAGAGATGATTGCTTTTCAGAGAGGAATAAACCAGTACCTTAGTGAATATCTTGCATATTTGAGTTTTGGGCCTGAAAACCCCAAGTAAATTTAATCTGTGGAGTTTTTAGTGGACTTTTATTTTGGGAAAGCTCTTCAGCTCTCAGCTTACCAGTGAAGTGTGTAACCTGAGCAATCTGCTGTGAATTGTAGATTATGTTTTTGTCCCCACCATCCATACATGCCCATGTTCTTCTGGCATGATTTGCAGGGCTTGGTTGATTCCCTCCATTTTAATAGACTGTATTTCCTATGAATGTGTGGAATTGCTTTGGGAGGGTGTGTCTACAGGGTCTGCTGTTCCTGCTTGTTTGTAGTGAGTAAGGTAAAAGTTACTCTGGCCTGTAATCAAATAGTTTTATGATGCCAATAGGGCAGATAAGCAGCATTAGAAAGCAGCACATCACTTTCTTTCAGGGATTCACAGGTGCATTGGATTGAAAATCTGTCTGAAATGCTGTTAAGGCCAGAGAAGCTTCTGATGGTTTCAAGTAGATTTTCTTTATAAACGTCCATTGTCACTGTGTAAGCAGTGTCTGCAGATGGGCTGCAAAAGCAGGAGTGCTAATCCCTTGTATTGTTGCAGCCATTTCTGTCCCAATGATTTTCTTTAAGCTTTCAGTCATTGATAGAACTGCCACTGAAATGCTGCTGCCCAGGTTTGAAGGCATAAAGCCTCAACAGCTCTTTGAAAGGACTTGGTTTATATTGTTTTATAGTTTTAAAAATGAATGGAGGGGAAATTTTTGTATGCACTTGAATCTGCTTTGAAATCTGTCTTTGAAATCTGTCATTAACAGATGGCAGATTGACATCTGTCCTGTGTTAGGATTGAGGCTTTCAATTTCCCTTGCCAAAAAGTCTTAAGGAGCCCCACAGAACAGATGAGCCATAGTGGAGCTGTACAGTGTTTAATTAGAGCTGCTCCTCTAGCAGTCAGCTGAAGCACTGTGGCCCTGATTCTGGAGATGGCAGAGGTGGAATTGCTGCAGTTGGCTTGGTAACAGTGTGGGCTAGAGGGAGCTCCTGCTGATTCTGACATGACACCTTGTCTTCCCTGCCTCTAGATTCCTGGCTTCTCTGAAAGGAAGAGGTTTGGAGGAGGAACACTGAAGAGCCTTCATTATGACTGAGCACTGGAGAAGTGGAAGACAACTTCTCTGAGTTCCTAAAGACATTCCTGTTCCCACTGGATGCTCAAAGACAGTAATGCTTCTGTCAAGCAGAGTAAAATGATATTACAGCTGGCTAGCCTGCTGACGCTTCTGTTGTTGGAAAAGACTTGGAAAGGTTTTGGAAAACCTTTTTCAAAAACCTAATTGGGATCCTAGAGTATTGCTTAGGATTGCAAACCATCTGGATCTATGGGAACATCTGGGGAAAGTGTGCAATAAGTTGAATGCCTCTCACTGCTGTGGGAAACTTCATCATACACAGCACATGTATGTGACATCCTTGTCTCAATTTGTAAAACTTATGGACAGTCTTTGCAATGATTTGCATTCATTTTACCTCTAAAGGCAAGATGACATTGAGTGGACCTCTCATGTACAGTAAAGTGACCAAAAGAAGTGAGCAAAACATAATGATGGGTAAAGAGTGGTCTGGAAAATAATGGAATGCCTTCATTAAATGAATGGAGTCTTGTTTCACCTAGAGCACACTGTTCATCCTTATCCAAAAGGGATAAAAGCAATAGGCAAGATATGAAAAAAGATTTGAAGCCTTAAAACAAAATCATTAGTAGAAAACAACTGGTGTTAGTTCTGCTGCTTAAATTAAAATTGTTTACTTTGGAGAGGGCAAAGTAAATCAGGTTCTCCTGTTTATCTTTTCATAATTGATTGTGGTCTTGTTTTTTATATTAAATTAAAAGGCAATTCATTGAAAACTGATGGAAAAAGTGTGTTTTTATATAGTGCTTATTTGGAACATATGTGACATGGTCCTACTGAGCCTGAGGACTTAGTGGATTCAGAAAACATGGAATGTAAGAACATCCTCTGATTTAGAACGGATAGAAATTTAGAAGGGATATAAAGCTGTGTAAAAAGTAGGAACTGAGTATGATTGGGACGAGAGTTCTGTGAAATGGATGTTTCCTTTACATAGCACTAAGAATAAAGGAGACTTGTTCTGGTCTGATCTCCTGTACAGGGTCTTGCTTTCCTAAATTGCCCAAGCTTTGCACGTTTCTCACCTTGCTAGAATTCCATGGAGTGGTAAAAGCCTGATTTATGGCTGTTCCTTCTTTCCACACCTTCCTCACAGTCACCTCTAATGGTTAAGCCTCTGGCAAAGGCCAACTAAGAGCTGGAGTTGGATATAAATAGAGATTAATAATAAATGGGGATAGAAGAAAGTAAAATGCCGGTGTGAAATTGACAGGGAGCAGAGTTCTGCAGTCTCTGGATTACCTCTGCCTGCAGCTCTTCTGGCAGCTGCTTGGAAATAAATGGAAACCTGCCTACTGCCACTAATCAGGCACAAAAGTGACAGCTGGGGGCACCAGTCAAACTTATTAAAAAGATGGATGCTTTGCTTTTCCTTAGGCCATTTCCAGAAAGGTCTGGGAGCAGTTGTAAACATGAGTGCAGTAAGTTTTTAGGTGCTTGTGTGAAATAGGTTGTTGCTTTACAGTTAGTTTACAACCAGAAGAAACAAATTACCAAAATATTCATAATAAAGAGCACATGTGTGAGCTGTGCAGCTCGTGACAGCCCCAGTGTCTGTCTCTGATCCTTTGACAATGAAAGCTGGAATTGTTTTGTCAAGGTCAGGTGCAGTCTTAGGGTAACCAGATCTGGGCTCCCTCAGGTTCCTAAGGAGCTGCAGAGCAGAACAAGCAAGCTGTAGTGCTATTCCCTCCTTCACCTTTAGTGCCAAACTCCTGACTGCAGCTCACCTGTCTGTGTGTTTTAAAGTAGGCCTCTAATCCAGAATAAGTATCTTGTTTATTTAGATCTCAGCAGGTCACCACAATTAGGTATATTTTTTTCCTTCTTGGGACTAGGTGATGTGTAATGGAGTTGTGTGTGTGGATGATGTTACATTTATTTGAGCAGGGAGTTCCAGCTTCTTGTCAGAACCAGGAGTATGTGAGCAGCTGGAGTTAGTTACGTTGCTTTTCCACCTTACCTGTTTCAGCTGTCCAAAAATGGTTCACTTGCAAGCTTAGGGATGTGACACCAGACAACTTTTCTATGTCAAACCTGTTTTATTGTGTTTTACCTTCCTTTTCTCTGCATACACACACCTCTTCCATGCCCTGTCACCCTTCTGTCTGTCTTGCCTCTGCCTATACCTCATTCCCTGTTCCCACAAATTCTATCCCTCTTTCTCTCCCCGTTTACCACATTTGTCTGACCCCTCTGTATCACAAGAAGTCACAAAGAGGAGTCTTTGTTTCCTGCTTGGCTCTCTGGTTTCCCTTTTTTTTCCCATTTTCCTCTCTGTTTTTCTGTGCCATGCATTGTCTCTCTTGCTGTACCACTGAAATGCTGTTTCTCTGTTTTCCTTCATCTCTGGTCCTGTCTGTCCCTGGTTTGTATTACATGCACACACATTTCACACCAAAACATTGTTACCCAGTCCCTTTAGATTCAAGCTGCTCAATGTCTCTGTGTTATTTCCCAGGCAGAAATGTGTGCCCAGGTGCTGTGTTCCAGAGGTGTCAGTGAAGGTGGCTCATGCAAGTACACGTGAGATGGGTTGGACCTCCCATACAGGTGAAATATAGAGCAAATAAACCATGAGCCTTCCCTGTTCCCAAGGGGCTTGGCAGAGTTTTTTGATTGATCTATGACCACTTTGATGACTGGGGGGATCATCAGAATGAATATGAGTATGTCCTTAATGTGGAAAATTTAGCAAGGATGCCACTGGCTTTTTAAGCATGTGAAACCTAACCAGTAATGGGATTTTGGGTGCAACCTTAATACAAATTTTCATTATTGATTATATTTGCAGAGGCAGCTGCAATATGCTCCGTTTGTCACGAATGAGGGATGAACTGCTGTGTTGTAGCCTGCAGTCTGTATCAGTCAGCTGTGGTGAAGTCAGGGTCTGGGTTCTCATTTCTCAGTGGATAACAAGGTGACAGTTTTCACTGATTGAAAACCTGCTTCTGCTTTTCAGCAAAGGGAGCTTAATCCTTCTATTTCTTTTGTTAGTCAGTTCCTCTTGTTAGAAGTCATGTTTCTGTCTCACTATCCTTACAAGGATGCTGGTTACTTTGATTCCTTTGTAGGGTTGAGCAAGTGTGTGGCTTAGTGCACTAGTTTGCCTCGACAGAAAGCCATTATCATTATTGATGAACCTGTCACTGCCTGGCAAGTTACCAGGAAGTGTGCAGAGGTAAAGCTTTCCTTAGGGTGTGCTTTGCTGCAGCACTCTGTGTTAAGGTCCTCAGACACACAGGGATTGTAGGAAAAAAAAAAGATCACTTAGTTTTCAGGTGGAAGAGGGGAAGAAAAATAAAAGCAGTTCCAGTCTTTAATTTCAAGTAGCAATGGCTAAGCTCTCCCATCTAGTGAGGGACTGTGACATGTAGCCAAAAGTATTATTCTTACTATTTATTATCCACTTGTGCTACTGTTTTTATTCTGACATCTGATCAGTAAGCGTGGAAAATATATTTCTTTATGGTACATGAGGACACAAAGGAGAAATTAGGAAGCATCTCTGTCACTAACAGTGGCCATGTGAGCAGCATAAGGGATTTCCAGTTGTGCAGGCAAAGCTGCAATGAGCAGCAATACTCAGGTCCTGACTCTAAATGGGTCTTGAAATGAGATGCAGCTCCCTAACAGTGAGAGTGATGATGTCTGAAACAGTTACTGGGAAAAAAAAAGGCAGATTTGTCAATGTTTAGAGTTTCTCAGAGTAGCATTAGCTGCTTTAGGAAAGGCAAGCTTTAGCACAGCTTTGAGGACAAGTCCCCAGCATGCGTGTAAGGAAGGTGGTTTAGATGTTCAGAGCTCTCTGTGGCAGCAAAGAGACTGTGAAATCTAACTTTGGCAGTTCAGCTGTTTAGCCAACACCTGCTGCAAATACCATTAAATACAGAAATGTGGTTTCTTTTTCCTACTTTGGCATTGTATTGCTGAGGTACAGCTTCTTGTGCCCCTTGGCCTTACCTGTGCACAGAAATGCTGGTTCCATACCTACTGAAATTGCACAGGGAGGTTTATTCTCAGCATACCACCACAGACTTCTCTCAAAAAGATGCTGAACACAAGACAAGCTCATAAATAAAAACACATGCTCTTTCTTGACTAGTTCAAAATGAAATCTGGACTGTATGAGCAAACCAACTTAAAATTCAATCATATTTTTGAATAAGAGGAGCATGAAGGGAAATAGTGGGTGATTAACCCATGCACATCTACGTTCCCTTTGACCTGAAAGTTAATGTTTGCACAGTGGAAATGCACTGCTGGCTTTGGGTTAAAAATTGTTTAAAGGACAAGGATGCCCAGTAGCTGTGAAGGCTACAACTATGGTCAGAGCTTCTATCTTTCTGTCTGATACCATCTGCTTTTCCTGAGGCTTGTTCTGCTGTGGCTTACATGGGTTTGATGGACTGTGCTACCCTTGCTGAATAAAAGGTCAGATTGCAAATTCAAAGTGGCTGTCCAAAATTAGCACCAGAGTGGGGAAGGACAGAACAAAGCAATGTGACTAAATTTCTGCTGACTTCTAAGAGTGGTGGTTCTAGCTTGCAGGCAGAAACATCACAGCAACGTGAGCAGGTGGCTTCTCCAGCTTCTATTCATGCAGCATCTGCTTTTTGGCAACAAGGAGTGTGTGCTTTCTGC
The DNA here is from genome assembly GCF_051311805.1 of Agelaius phoeniceus. Classification (NCBI taxonomy): domain Eukaryota; kingdom Metazoa; phylum Chordata; class Aves; order Passeriformes; family Icteridae; genus Agelaius; species Agelaius phoeniceus. The sequence continues at coordinate 92,056,555 of NC_135266.1, forward strand.
TGCAGACAACTTTTATGATCTTTCCTGCACAAATAAATGATAATAATTAACCTGTCTGGCATCTCCTGCTGAACAGTCCCAGAAAAATGACAAGGACATATTTCATAAGAGCCACTCTACAGGAAAGTACATGTTATTAAAAAGAGCCCTTTTTAAAACATTGCTGTAGGCAGTGATTTTAAAAAAAGTATAAACATTATTGCTTTATTTTGCTATATTGTGATGAAAGGTTCAACAAAGAGGTTAATTCTCCTGGTACTGAGTAGTACACTATCAGATAAACAAAGACAGCTGGTCTAAAGAGCTCCTGTCCAATTTAGCAGTGTGTAAAGGGTTAACAAGCAAAGAACAGATGCAAGTTGAGGAAGCTGTAATCACAGAGACAGAAGTGAATGAGGATATTTATTAATAGGTACATCACTGATGCATTGTAGCTGATGAAGATAGGAGAAGTTGGTCAATTTAGAAGCAGGATGCATCACTGTGAAAAGCAACAGGTTGTTGCAACAGGAAGGGCACAAATACATCAGAAAGGATTTGCCTCAGTCGCCCCTGACGTCTTTTGCTCACAGGAGGGAAGAGCTTGACTCTTGGGGCTGGACAATGCCTTACTGCAGGACACAGTGGTGAGCTGTGATCCAATAATAGTTCACACCATGGCCCCACTACCTGAATCAGCAGGAAACAAAATGCCTTTTAACGCATATGCTGTGAATTCAAATTTTTTTTAGTCCCCTTTTTCTGTTGGATCAAATACAAGCTGCTTCAACTTCTCATTGAAATGAAATATTTTCCATTCTCCTCCTCATCTTTCATTCATCACCAGGATGTTGAACACTATCTGCTAAATTTTCAAGCAAGTCCCTTGGTATTTTCATGCTGCCTCTCTGAAGTAGAAAGAGCTCTTTGAAGACCTCTTCAGATGCCTCTGAGAACAGTTCACAAGTAATAAGCTGCTGGTATGCAGGTACCATCCAGATGTGCATGCATCATGTAGCAAATACAGTGCTATGGATGTCTTTTGCTTTTTGACATACTTCTTTTGGGTCTTGTTATGTCTTTCAGCTGGAATCTCCTTGGAGTAAAGGCCAGGTAAAGACATGCACTGGATAACATCATGAACCCAGAAGGGTGGCTGAGATAACATGGAATGCTTTTAATGCTCATTCTTCCAGGCTTAATTCATTGTGTTTATGCCCCATGTTTATTGTCCTGGTTTAGGGCAAGCTTGGGAGGAAGTCACCCTAGGACCTTTATGCAAAAGCAATTAATCATGTTTCCATGTTTCATAGTTACATGACAATAAATACAGTTGCTAAAATATTAATGAAGTACATCTATATTTCATGTTACATAAGATTTATAGTCAAGATTTATACTGCAACTAACTAAAGGAGTTGTTTAGGCTAAATCACAGAATTACTGAGCCTGGATGTGACCTTTGGAGATATCTCATCCAATCCTCTGCTCAAGGAGGGTCAGCTGGAGCAGGTTGCCCAGGACCATATCCAGAGGGATTTTGAATGGTGGAAAATGCACAACCTCTCTGTGCAATCTATTCCAGTGTTTGACCACCACTTAATATTCACATTTATGGGCAAGAAGGGAAGTCCACAGAGCTACAGGCCAGCCCGACCTCCGTCCCTCAGAAGGGATACTTCAAGGCAACTAATCCTGGAAAACATTTTCACACACATGAAGAGCATGAAGATGATTTGGAGTGATCAGCATGGATCTATTATTTCCCTCTTGAATTGTATGGGCTAGAAGAGAGACGTAACATGTGTTAAGATTTTTCTTCTGTATTTCATATAATTTGGAGTGCAAACTTAAGTGGCGCTTCAACAGAATCTCACTAAATAATGTTTTTTTGTGGAATGGAATGGAAGGGAATGGAATGGAATGGAATGGCAAGGTTAGGCAGCCTAATCAGCTTTAAAACATTACATGGCCATCAAGTGAGTAAAGTGACATCACCTTGTCTGTTTTTAGGAAACAAAACCAACACAGGAAATAGGCCTACAGATAATTAAACAGCAACACCTTTATTTTTACCTATCCCATGAGAAGAAAACAAGAGAATGGAGCCTGTAAGGAGATGTGAGCAAGGTGAAATGTAGGCTCCCAAAGGGAAATGTAAGGTAAAATGTGATGTTCTCTCTCCTGCTGTGTGTCTCAGTAAAAGAGTATCTTGGAAACCCCTGAAACTCTGAAATTGCAGTTCGCTAAACTGTAGTCAAATGTGTAATTTTTCACTGTCAGAAAATAAGTGAGGTGAACTTTTTACTCTTAAATCTTGTCTGGTAGAAAAGGAGTCTCAAGGGTAGGTGACAGGTGCCAGGTACTTCATTTCTTTGGCAATGATGAATCACTGCTCAAGGTGAGCTAACATATTCACAATCTCTACCCTGTCCTGGAGAATTCCTCTCCGCTGGAGCAATTTTTTATGGCAAAGCTGGGAGAGACTAGGGTATGGAGAGAGCCTTCCTGGTGTGCAGAGCAGAGACCTGAAGAAGACTTATAACTTGGAGATTACTCAGTCTATATTCTTCTAGAGCCAAGGAGAAGTGTCTCTCCCTCTCCCCCATCCAGAACCACTGGCTCTTCATTCAGCCCATCTTCTCCCTCAGGGCAGCCAGCCCATTTTGATCCTAAAAGTGGCAGCTCTCAGGGACTGGAGTGTGTTGCTCAGAGGAGCTACCAGTTTTCAGAGAAGCAAAGGTGATTTAGGACCTGCCCTTCCTACAGCCCAAGCTCAGTGGCTGCTGTGGGGGTCACAGGTGCTGGTAACTGCTTTGGGGAGGGAAGGCTTCCAGGATGCTCTAGGAGAGGAAGGGACATTAATTCAGGATCACATTCAAATTTCAGTGGTTGCCTCCCAGAAATTTCCTCCTGGCAGGGCATATAAGCAGAGCAGGTGATGGAAATGGAAAAAATGCTGCTATTCCTTTCCTTTCCGGGGGTTGAGAATTCAAAGTGAAAAAAAAAATCAAATAAAATCAATTGTGTTTTTTCCCCTGCAACTTCTGGAGTGCAGAGCTACTTTCATTAGTATTCTGTAGCTAAATGCTTGCTGCCACTTCTTCCCCAGCAACAGCTTTCTTGAAGAATATTAATATTTCAGAATTTTTAAGTTCCCCTTACTAGCTCTAATCACAGGAATACAAAATCCTCCCTTGCTTTTGGCCCCAAAGTGCTGTGTAATGTTGCCACACAGTGTTTCCCAAATATCACTGCCTTCACCACGATGAAGATGTGATCTCTTCTATCCCCCAGCTCAGAAGAATTAATGAACAAATATTTGTTACACATTTAAAGGGTTGTGTCTGAAAATTGCTAGAGGTACAATTTACAAAAGAAGTTTATAAAACAGTTACAGAATGGCTTTTCTTGGTTCTAAACACCTTGTTCTTTCCCCCTCCCCATGTGTGGGAGCTCTGACCCTTTTTTAACATCCAAGGGGGAACAGGGGCAATGAGGAAACCCAGTCCCCCTCACCCCTTGTTTGTTCAGATCGATCCTGGGGTTGGTTCTGCAGAGAAGGGCGTTTGGTTAAACACAGACTGGGCTGAGCAAACAGGTTGAAAATTCCCTTGGACTTTCTCACTCGCAGCACTGTCAGCCTGCCTCCAGCCCAGCTCAGTTGATCAGTGAGCAGGCTTTGCTTGCCAGGCTGCTTTGGCCAGATACCTGCTCGGGGTTTGTGTCTGCTCCAGGAGGAGGATAACCAGGAGGAGGATGACGGGCCTGCAGGTAAGAGGTTGGGTGCCTGGAACCCACCAGTGCTGGCTGTAGAAACCCTTTCTCTGCTCACATTAATTTTTTGGAGCTGTTTCATTTTATTGTGCCCCTCTTTTGTGTGTCAAGGTGTGTTTTTAAAGCTTTCTTGGGATGAAGTATTTTGCTGTGTTTAATCTATAAATAAGCATTTCTCTCCCTCTTCACCTCCTTTGGAAATCATTCTTGGTCAGGACCTCTTCATGGTGGGAGTTGTCCTTTCCCCACGCTTGGCATGTGCCCCTCCTCCTGTCCTGTTTGCCAGGGGGTGTTTCCCCCTCAGCCTATGAAATCTGGCTGGCAACATCTGCCCAGATGTTGCAATCTTGGCCGCCATCTTCCCTGGCAGCCCGGGGAGCGGCTCCATTCAGGGCTGTTCCTCAGTACCCCTTGCAGGGCACCCTGGAGCAGCCAGGCTGTGGCCGTGCCCACCTCTCCAAGCCCCAGCAGGGCAGCTGGCAGGAGCTTTCCCTGCACCATTTGCCAGAGCACAGGGGAGCTCTGTGAGAAGGGTGTGATAGGGCAGGTTTGTGGCTCAAGCACAGGAACACAAGTCTTGCAACCCTGAATCTCATCAGTACCTCACCACTGTCGTGGAAGGCCAGCTGCCCCAGGGCCACTGGGGTGCATGAGCTGCTGCAGCATGCAGGAGTGGCAAGGCCTCACCCCAGGACATGGTGAGTCTCAGGAACTTGTGTAGGATCATCAAATTTCTCCCTGGACTTTAGGGATGTTATTGTTACTAAGCCTGTTTCTAGTTCTGGAGATACATGAGTGTGCTCCTTCCCCACCTTCTCTAAAATAATGCTCATTATTTTACACAGTGCTCTTACAGTGCTCATTCCTCTCTGAGGAGTCCTGTCTCCTCAAACAGTAGGATTTCACCATGCTTCTTCCCTGCCTGACACTTCCCAGCCCTCACCATCCTCTTTCAGCAGCAGGGCAGCCTTGTCCCTGCACCATTCCAGATGAGGATCCAGCTGATTCATGTCATGGCTGTGACTGCATCTTCCATGTCCATCTTTGCCTCACTCCTAGCAGCCCTAACACCTTGTTGGCCATTGTGGCTGTGGCTGCAGGCTGAGTGTGGGTCTGCCTGGAGCTGCTCATGGGAACAGGCTGCTCTGCCAGCAGCTCCTCTTTGGGACATCACATGTACCCCCACCCTGTCATCACCTCACCTGCTTCACCCTCTCTTGGCAAATCTCCTCCAAAACTGTTGGTTTACCCTTCTTCTCCACTCCCTGGCATCCATCCCTCTCTCCTGCTGTCTGCAGAGTGTCATGTCCCAGCCTAGAGCTGAGCAGGTCCTTTCAGGAAAGGTCTGGCCCTGGACCATCTCCAGCACTTTTGGAGCACAGGGATGTTGAAATGTCAGGGGAGGTGGCAGTTTCTTCTGGAGATATTGGCCCTGCAGCACCAGGGCAGAGCTCTGGTTTGTGTGCTTTGGCTTCAGCCTGCCAGGAGGCTGTGGAGCCCCACACAGAGGGTGACAGACCTGCTCTGCTCATTGCCCCAGATGCTCATGTCAATGTTTCTGCATTTGTGTTAAACACTCCAGGGCTAACTGGACTGAGCTGATAAAAAGTGCCATGCTTCTTGTTGAGAGAGAAATGTTGTTTCCCTGTGTCCTGCAGCAGGAGCTGATAGAGAAATATATTATGCAGTGTTTGAAGAAGGGTCTTAATTACTTTGCAGGCTATGTGTTCAGACTTCAAATGCATTTTTCCCATGCCTGCTGTCTAATCTGGAGAACAAAAGGTTATGGTTTATAGGTCAGAGCATGACACCCATTGCGAGCACTCTGCTTTACATCCCAGTTATTCCAATCAATGAGCTACGCTGAATTTTTTATGCTGGGCTAGGCTTTTATCTCTCTCATTTTATCGAAAAACTACAAAACAAAAACCAAAGTGGAGTCAGATGAATACCTAAGGTCCTGTTGGCATAAAAATCTACAGGATCTTGAACAAAATAACAACAGTAGTTAAAAGCAGGGCTGAAAACAAAGAACCACAGAGACTATTTTGTGTAACAGAGAAACCAGCTGCTCAATTACAATAGTGCCCATCAACCTACCCAGCCTGGAGATTTCTATAACTTACCTAGGAAATGTAGAGGCCAAGCAGAGATGTAGGGGGAAGTGCTCTGGGACTCAAATCATGGTACCACTTCACAGAGAACGGTTGGGTTCTATTTTCACAGATTTTTCAGCCCAGGAAGGATGGTCTGCCACTGGGCAGGCAGAAAGAGATCATTTCCCTTGGCTTGGGGGCACCTTGTGCAACACAAACTGGGAAATGAGAGGTGGGAGGTAGATAAATAATAAATAATAAATACTAAGAATAATACTTTTGGCTACATGTCACAGGCTTGGAGGGTTGGAAGGGAAAAAGGCTGTGATGTGCCTGGCCCTTTCACCACTGCTCCCACCCAGCCTGTATCAGCAGGGTCCCTGCATGGTGCCCCAGAGCCCTGGAGAATGATGATTCCAAGGCATGCAGGGAGCACATGTGGCACAGCTTTTTGGGAGCCCAGATAATGTTTGACACCAACTCCCTATGGGCATGTAGAGGAGAGAAGCTTGTCCGAGGTATGCCACAGGGAAAGAGAAAATGAAACCAGGAATAAGAAAAGCCACATCCAATCTCTAGGCAAAAGTCTTGGAGCCACGCTCAGGGTGATAAATCACCAGCAAGGCGTCTCCCCTCCAGTGGCTGCAGTCCTGCCAATGTCTTTTTTTCAGCCCTCAATGCAGTTACCTGAGAATTCTCCTTTTTTTTTTTTTCTTGGCAAGAAAGAATTTATTTGACCAAACAATGATGCAGCAGCTTCTGCTGCCACTCCAGAGGCAGCGGGGCAGTGCCACCCCCTGCAGCCCCTGGTGCAGCTGGGGAAGGCAGCAGCTCTGCATCCCAGCATCTCTCCCGGCCCAGTGGGAAGTGCCCCCTGGCATCGCTGTGCGCTGCAGCACCAGCGCGGGCACAGAGCAGCTTATTGCTGCCGAGCTGGTTTTCTTTCTTCCCTCTGGCCCAGCAAGCAGAGGCAAAGGGACTTTGGGGGATGTGGATAGACCGTTCAGATGTGCAGGTCTCCAGCTTTTTAGCCTGAAGGACAAGGGATGGATTTGTCACAACAAAAATCTCTGTGCCTCCTTTCCCCCTTGCCCCAGCAGTGTGGCAGGGGCTGCCAGGGAGCACACGATGCTTGCCAGGTACACGAACCCTCTTCGGAGGGTGGCTGTCCCCTCCCAGCCCTCCATCAGCATTCAGCAGAGCCTGTCAAATCTTGCTGGCTGTGCTTCCAGAAAATCAGCTTGTTCCCTCTTCGTCCTCTTCCCTCTTTCCTCCCCTTTTCACCAGGGCTGCCCCGAAGGCGAATGCTCGGACAACCTCTGAAAAGGAGGTAAAGGAGGTACAGGAGGATGCAGTGTGGAAGTCTCAGTTAATTCTGGAATTGCTGCAGTCCCATCAGATGTTGCTGCATTTCCGCTCAAAAGAAGGGAGGGGGGAAGAAAAACGGGGCGGGGGGGAATGTTCCAATACAATACATTTGCCAAGGCTGCTTAGGTGACCTACTGCTTTGCATATCAATATGCTTCTTGCAGAACCCAGCGGAGAGCAGCTCCTAACGATGTATATTCATTTACAAGACGAGAGACATATCCTCCCTGAACCGAGGGAAACTAGGATGTTTTCAGGTTCAGGCTGAGGAGGGCTTCCAGCCAGCCTGGGTCCCCTGGGAATGGTCTTCTCTTACAGGTCGCTGAAAGGAGCCTGAGGAAAACACATGATTGCTCAGGAGGTTTCAGGCTTGCTCTCTGAGTGTCTCCTACACTGGGAAAATTATAAGGAGGCTGCAAATTGCCCAAGTTGAGCACCCCTGGGGGGAATAATCCAGGGACTGTAATGCTATATATAAAATAAACCAGGTTGTAGGGGCTTCTATAACCAGGTCTGTCCATTTTAATCTGAGACCTGTGCCTCCCGGGGGGCCATACCTCACTGAGGAAGGTCCCTGTGCCTGCCAGGGCTGCTCAGTGCTGGGGACAGCCAGGATGTGTGACAGCCAAGCCTGAGGGCTCCTGGGCTTTGCCATCCTGGCACTGCTGTCTGAAGGCTGATGAGCAGCCCCGCTACTCCTGCAGTTGTTAGAGGGCAGCATTAATATTTAACTCCCTCCCAGGCCACGGGGCTGAACCGCCAGTCGCTGCCAAGAAACACCTCTGCGTTCACACAGAGTTCAACAGAGCTGCTCTGTGGCTTCCTGTAGCATCTGAAGGGAATGTGTTTACATTTCTGACAGTGCAAAGCCAAGGTCTCTGTTATTCTGCTTCCCTTATGTGTCTCAGGCTTTCTGCAGGGCTTTTCCCCACGCTGCAAAGCCAGGATCTGCACCCACTCTATCCTGTGGCTTTTAGCCATGCTCAGACCATGACAGCTGACCATGTCTGTTCCATCTGTGGGTCTCTTGGCAATTCACTGCTCTAGAGACCCAGACAATCATCCAGTAATGGATTAATTCTTGCTTACTACCATGGTGGACAGTTCATGCCCAACAGGACAACGCTTTTTTAGGGCAGATCAGTGACACAGTTTAACTTGGCTGTGTTTCCCTTCATCCCTCATCCTTTCTATATCCTGACCTTTTCTTTGAGCATAGGGATTTATCATAAGGCATGCCAACCAAATGATTCCCAGGTTAATTCTCTAAGAATCTGAGGACCCAGTGAACAAATTTGCAAGGCATTCTGGAGATTTTGGAACAGCCATGATTGAAGCAAAGTCAGATTGAATGTGAATGGTGCTAGCATACATCCATAATGTTGATGCACAGTTCTTCCTATCCATCACCCTGTTGTCCTTGAGTCTGACAGTATATATGATATTTGGGTAATTTCTCAAGTACCTTTATGGAGCAGAATGCTGTGCAGTCTTAGGAGAGCAATTCCTGTCTGTGCTTCCCAGCCCAGCACACGGTTGGCTAATGAAGCAAATCCAGGAGTCGTGAAAATGGTCTGTGGCAACATGCAAGCAGATCACTTGAGAAAGTCTCAATGCATACAAAGAGCCTGGAAAAATGCATGGGAAAGCAATGGGTGGGTGGTTGGGAGAGGTTTTGATTGTGTTTTCAAAACAGTGATGAGCTGTGTGGTTTATTTTACAGTACATGTCGGGATTTGGGAATGAACATGCTTCTGAGGATCCACGCTGTCCAGGAGCTTTACCAGAGGGACAGGTACTGAGGGTTTTTTAAGTGCTTTATCAAAATGCAGTCTTGAGTGAATATCTAATCCTTTGGCTTCTTTTCATCTAAACATGTTTCCTTTCTCTCTGCCACCATAAAAATTTCCGGGAGTCTTCTTTATACAAGACTGGAATAATAAGATGCTGGCAGAATTCAGAATGAAAGATTTCCATTAATATTTTCTATTTTTAAGTTATTTGTGAGCTTCCAAGTTTCACCTTGGGTGTTAAGACCTGCCTAAATTACCTCTGCTCAGCCACAGGGGTTTTTTCCTAAAGGAAAAAAAATACAAGTAGCTCAGCCACACTGAGAAGGAAGCCACCAGCTCTGGATTAAACCAGAGCAGAACTTTGAAGATTGGCAGAGAGATATGCTCATGCAGGAGAGGCAGATTTCACACCTTCTGTAGCAATGGGGTTCAATGAAGCTGACATACAAGTCTTTGGCAGGGGAGAAGCTTCTTTGTAGAGAGGGGACATGAATAAATACCTGTAGTAATAAACTGACAGATTAATTTTTAAAAGTAACTTCTTATCATGTTTGATGCAAATAAATGATATGGGGTCATTCTGTTTTATGGGAAGGCATTGCAACCCATGTGGTGCTATCCTCTTGGAGCCCAAAGGTGAGAATGAGCCCCTGAAAAATTAAACCTCTCTCAGCTCCCTTTGTGCTGGTCTCCTTTACACCAGCACACACTCTGAGACTGCCTGTGGCTTCCCTTGGGTCCCCTGTAATCTTGGGACTTGGATGGCAGCACATCTGCTATAAAGACAGGCTTAGAGGGTTGGGGCTGTTCAGTCTGGAGAAGGGAAAGCTCCTGGGAGATTTTATAGCACCTTCCAGTACCCAAATGGGGCTACAAGGGATCTGCAGGGGGACTTTTCACAAGGGCATGTAGTGGATAGGACAAGGGAGAATGGCTTTAACCCAAAAGAAGGCAGGCTTAGATTAGATATTAAGAAGAAATTCTTTGCTATGAGAATGGTCCAACACTGGCACAGATTGTCCAGAGAAGCTGTGGATTGCCCATCCCTGAAAATGTTGTAGATCAGGTTGGATGGGGCTTTAAACAGCATGGTCGAGTGGGAAGTGACCCTGTCCATGGCAGGTTGGTTTAGGGTCCCTTCCAATCCAAACCATTCTAGGATTAATTACCAATTAATTCTAATTAATTACCAATTAATTCCTAATTGCCAGTTTCATCCCTTGGTGCTCCCCTTCCCCATCTATGCAGAGTGGCCAGTAGAATTAAGGTCAAATGAAGACCTTTTCAACTTTTGCTTTTCGTGACTTTCCTGGATTTTCCCAGTTCTGATATTTTGCACGTTTGTGCCACTGAGGACACGAACACACAACACAGGGACATGGTAAATGCAAATGTCCCCTAGGTCTGCATGGCAGCCCACGGTGTGCTCACAAGAGAGACAAACTGCTGTGCTGGTTCAGGCTGGTAGTTTGGCTGGTGCAGTGTCTTGTTACTGAGGCTGGCTAGAAAAAAGGTAAGATAGAGGCACTTAAAACTGGCAGATCAATAATAGTGAGTGCTGAAAAGGCAGTGGGATGTAGCTGATGTGCTCTTTGAGGATTTCCACAGCAGCACCACTTTGCAGAGCAGACTCCTCCAGCTCCTGGCTGAGGTGCTCTCATCTGGACAGCGTGTGGACTCTGTATCAAAAGAGTTAATAGAAAAATCTGAAAACAAGTTAGACAAAAAAGATTTTCAGTCCCAGGAGTGGATCCTTTCTCTGATGCAGTATTTATAAGACTGGCATCTGCAGTAGTGCTGGCTAAGTCAAAAATTCCAAGGGTTATTGATCCCCCTGCTTCACTGCATACCCGTACTGACAAGATGGAGCTGGAGGGCTGGAGGCTACACACACTCAGAGAGCTTTAGCTCTCCCCTCTGCCCACCTCTCAGGGCAGGGTTTGATGCTGTATGCATGGCTGCTCTGCTCAGCAGCAGGATACAGGATGCTATAGTAGACCTTGCAGGAGGGAGATGGGATAGCAAATGGTGTACGACTGTCCCACCGGGGTGTTCCCTGCAGTTCTCGGATGTCTTTGCTTCTTGCTGATCTCAAACAAATAGATGGTGGCCTCCTTAGATCAAAATGCTTAGTTTCTGTTCCCTGAAAAGGAGGAATCTGTCCTCCTCTTAAGGACTCATAAGGGTTGCTAAAACCTGTGCTAGTTGTACCCACGGCTCTGCAAAGGGGGAAATGCCCCCTTTGTACTCCAAAGGAGGACTCTCACTGTGCAGAAACCCTGCAGGAAAGCAAAGGCTCCTACACAGGTCACTGATGCTTTTGGGCAGCAAGCAGCACTGTCAGGAGGAAGCAGTAAGACACCAAAATGCCTGCTCTGGGCACTGGCTCTGTAGACAGAGGGCAGGAGAAAGGAGAATTCAGTGCATTCAGCCTCTGTGTGTTAATTAGCCTTTTGGAAAGGCAGCCAGACATGATGCTCTGGTGTAACCCCTCTGAACATTTGGTCTGAGAAAAGTTTGTGCTCAACACCAGTGTGCTTTTCAGTCTGTATTCACTGGGAATTATTTCCTTTTCCCTGATAATTCCCTGTTTCTAACCCTGTGCAGCACTGCCCCTTGCAGCTTACTCTATTGCAGCCTCAGTGGCTGTGCTGACTCCCTAGGGCACTTCTGTGGTGTGTGGGAATGGTGTTTGGGGTCTGGCTGGTGCCTCAGAGGAGCAAGAACACACAAGTACTGGAGCTGAAGCACAGCCTCAGGAGAGCACAGCACCCTACAGCATCAGGGTGCCCAGCTCAGTGCTCTGCTGGAGGCTTCAGAGCCGAGTTCCATGCCACTGCCTCTCACTCCTTCTTTTTCCTTGTCCCCCCTGCAGAACAACCCCCAGGTGTGTCCCTACGGTCTGTACGCGGAGCAGCTCTCGGGCTCTGCCTTCACCTGCCCCCGGGCCACCAACAGGAGAAGGTACTGTCACCCCGGCACTGGGGGGGATGTGGCACTGGGGTGAGCTCTGGGGAGCAATGGAGAGGCTGCCTCGGTGCCAGCACTGCTTTCTGCAAGCCCAGAAAGGTAAAAAACCTCTGCTGTGCTCTGGGAAAGGGCCAAGGACAGAAGACCACGGGTGAGGAGAGAAAAGGCTTTGGTGGGGAAAGTGGGTTAAAAAAATGCTGAGCAAGGAGTGGTTGGGGTGGGAAATAAAGTGGTTTTCTGAGCAAGATGAGGAGGGAGGGGGATGTTCAGAGGGACTATGGAGTCCTGAATGGGTTATGTGTGCTGTGTGAAACAACCTCAGTGTTTCAGCCCTGTGGCTTCTATGTAAAGATCACCCCTGGCCCTGGTGAGCAATTGATGATGCACAGTGTCAAAGCCAAGCCTCTGAGAAAGATTCTTTCCTCCTAAGGGATGTTCCTGCACACTGGTTGGGGCCAGTGAGCTGCTAGATCAGTCTGTTCCCATTTTGGGGCTGCCCAGGGCCTCAGAAAAGTGCCAGGACCCAGCATGATCTCTAACACCTCAGCAGTGCTGGGAACAGCTTGTTCCAGCCAGCAGCAAGCTTCCCAGAGCTCTTTCCCGGTTGTCATGCTCCAGCCATAACCAGATTGCAGAAGATGGGTTTCTCTTTATGCTTCTCCCACTGTGGCTCTTCTGTCCCTTTTGCTGCTTGTTCAAATGAAAGGCAAATGCATCATCTGAGATGCCTCTGCTCTCCAGGCTGGTGCCAGCTCTCAGTGTGCGTGGGAAAGGGATGAATCATTGTTTGCTGCACGAAGTTGTCCTTGATGGAATTTTTCAAGCTCTCAAGGGAGAGCTCCCTCCTCCCCTCTCCCACTTGCCCAAACTGCAACCACCACTGTCAGCACATCAAAAGCATGGGCTGCCCTGCCTAGCTCAGGCTTTTCTGATCACCTCTGCTCTCTCACCTGACTGAAAGCCCAGCTTTGGGCTTGGCTGCAGCATGCAGGGTGTGTGGATGCTGGAGTGGCAGTGCTGGCAGGGCCCACAGCCCCTGCAGGCTGCAAGGAAGGAGAGTGACAGTCCCAGGCAGAGACAGAGGCATAGGGGACCTCCTACAGCAGCAGGAAACATCACATAAAACTCTGGCCTTTGCTGCATGGGCATGGCCAACCAAGCAAGGGATGCTACTTTTTGTAATGCATCCAAATTCAGATACAGGCTGTCTCCAGAGAGCTCCTCTGTTCTTTCCATTGGACACTGCTCATCCCTGCCTCGTCTGAGCTGCTTTACAGCTCTTTTAAACAAGATTCTTTGTCCAACTGTGAGATTGCTGTATTTCAGCAACAGAAAAAGCTGTATCTTTATTTTTTTATATGAATATGTGGTAATGTAGATGTAAGTAATTACACATAAATACACATAGACATTTACCTATATAAAGCAGGACATGTTTGTATTTAGAGCCCATAATAAAAGCCATCTCTCTGGAAACCTCTGGCTGTGAGCTGTTGTTTGCTATGTAATCCTAATATTAATATTACTAATTTGATATTTAATAAACCTCTTGTTCCAGTTGCCACCCATGTAAATATTATTCTAGGAGCTCAATCAGCCAGCAGCCACCCAGAGGGTTTAACCTCTTCCCCAGGCTAATTCAGGTGTTTTCCTTGTTTGTAGCTGGCTGTATCGAATCCTGCCTTCAGTCTGCCACAAACCCTTCAAACCTCTCGAGGAAGGCCACTTGACACACGACTGGGATGAAATTGAGCCTGACCCCAACCAGGTAACCATGCTGGAAGGAGCCCTGGTCCTGCCAGGAGTTCAGTCAAATGTCAAACTAACAAGAAGTGCAAAGGCACTGAGTTGCAAGAGGTCTGAGGGAGCCATGGGTTCCTGGGCGTCTGACCAATTCAAAAGCAGGGTCTTGTTTGCCACCTGTCCATTGTTCCTCCCCACAGTCACCCAAGGAAGGACAGCCCTCCATGCTTGTTGCTTCCCATCTTGACAGATCCTTGTCCTGCTTCCCAGCAGGGCTGCGGTGCCACAGGATTAGATCTGTGCTACCTGGCATCTCCCCTGGGGCTCCTGCTGGCCACCTTTTAATCTGCTCTCTCTTCTCCTTCAGTGTCCCCCATGAAATTCTCATGCCCCAGCTCAGCCAGCAGAGCAGCTGCATGTCTCTGCCATCCATCCTGTCCTTCCCTGTGCTTTTGGAGAGGCTGCTGGCTGCCAGCCCATTTCTCTGCTGCCCTCGTGGGAAATCTCTCTTCATTCTGGAGAGTCAAACAGAGAGACAGCATTTGTCTCCCTCTGTTGCAGCCTTGCCATTGTCTTTAATCATGATTTCTTCCCTGCCAGCCCCAGAACATTTGGTTTTGCTAATCTGTTGCCGTTCTTCTCTCAGCATCATCTCATGGTCATTGGTTTTCACTTCTCTCAGGTTTTGCCCTTTGATGCATCATGATTAGCTAATTTCCAGCCTCCCGGCAGCCTCACCATTTGTCTACATAATTTCCCGGATCTGCTGGAATATGTTTTCCAACCATTGACCAAGGAGCAGTGACTGGCTCATATTTACATGCCTTTGGTGCTCCTTCCCAGATAAAGCTCCAATGACTTCTGTTATCACCTTATCCATCCTTGATGTCCTTTAGCACCTTTATGATAATTTATGATTACAGTAATTCCAAGATGCCCAGCTCTCAAGCATGTGAAACCATTTATGTGTAGTACTTTTTTTGTCTAAGGAAACAGCAGCAAAGCTCCTGCCCACTCCCTCTCTTGCCACTTTCAATGGCAACCATCAAACCCAGAAGAGTTACTTCCTGGCAGTAAGTGGGAGCCACCTTCCTGCTTTCCTTCTTATCCTCTCTGAAGCAAAGCCAGAGACAAGGTTCAGTTTGCTGGACAGCATCTACTCTTCCCTGAAATGCTTTGTGTTTCACCCAGGTACTTAAGGAGCTTCAGCAATTCTCATTCATCTAAAAGATGCCATATGGAGGCACCTTATGCAAAGTCCATTGAAGTCAATGGGGAAAATGACCCTTTAAAATTACCCAAGGACGATGGCAGAATTATAAAAGATGACAAAACTGAAAAGGAGTCAAACGTGATGAAAAAATATGGGGTGGCATCTGAGCAAGAAATGCTGAAACAGAAGAAAGCTCTCCAGACTGGAACAGAGATTACAAAGGGAAGCTATGATTGATAGGCAGGGAAAAAACAAATACCAATAACAAATGTCACAGTAGAAAACCAACCAAACAAAAACAAACCAACCAAACAAAAAAGCTCCAGACAAATATAAGCTGTGGAACTTCTTGTGAGAGGATGCAGGTGGATTCAAATCCAACAAATATTTTGGACTCCTCTGGCACTTTCTGCCTCGGGTACTTTCTGCCTGAGCACCTCGATAGGCTTTGCAAGAAGTAATTAGTGCTGCTCATGGCTCCTGCTCATGCAGGCAGAGTTATTTCTGCTTTGGATGTGGGGAAAATGAGGTGGAGCAAAAAAAAATGTCATGTTTGGGTCACAGAAGGACTGAATCATTTAGCATGGAGCACAGGACCATAGCAATTTGACTGTGGAAAGCTGGCTTATCTTAATTTCTTTACTCTCAAAAGTGTTGTTATTAATAGAGACAGATTTTAAATAGGATTTTTTGACCTTGGCACTACACAGGCCTGCCAATTACTTTACAAAATGATGATTAAAAATTTTAAAAGCCCCCCAAATAATATTTTTAGATTAAATAAACCACAGCAACAACAAAACCACTTGGAAACCAGATGATCAAGGCAACGAGGAAAGAGAGGAAAGAGAGGAAAGAGAGAGCTACCTCAGCAAGGAGAAGCAGGGGGAGGACAGGGGTCTACTTTCTTTTGAATTACCATCATTTGTGTTCTGATCACTGGCACCTCCTTCTTGTTTTTCATTTGCTGCAATCTAGCTGCGATGGAAACCTTTTGAGATTCCCAAAGCCCCTCAGAATAAGATGGACTTTGTGAGCGTAAGTTGGGGAACCAGGGCACCTGGGCATCCTCCATCTCTGTTTCCCCTCAGGGGGTGGCAGGGCACACAAGATGCTCAGAACTGGGGTAATACTGGCAGTTTTGAAACCACTGGGCTTGCAGAGCATCTATGGGAGGGGAGAGGATTGCTGATTTCAAGCAACTGGCAGTGGGCTTGATTTTTTTCATTGACTTTCAAGGAACTCTTAAGAAAGAAAAAAGCTCCAGCCCTCAGTTTTCCCCAGACCCTTGGCTGGAAAACACCAGCTTACATGGATTTTAAGAAACCCTTATTATATTAAAAAGAATCCAACGCATTTGGCAAAAGGCCACACAGAGAAAGGCTGGTGGCAGTGTGGGAAGTGAGAGAGGAGGTGAGACCCAGCAAGAGGGCGGGGTGAGGGGAGGAAAGAGGGCTGCCCCTGCTCCCCTGCCTTCTGCTCACTCCTGGTGCCTCGGGTTTGCCTGCAGGGACTGCACACCCTGTGTGGTGCCGGTGAGCCCAGAGGACGCAATGGCATCGCCGTCCATATTTTTGTCTGCAACACCTCCATGACTGACAGGTCAGTGCCTGCTGTGCTGGTGGCTCAGGCTGCTCCAGGCTGTCTGTCTGCCACCAACTGGAGTCCAGCTCCCAGCATCCCTGTATGTCCTATGTTCCTGTGTGCACAGGCAAACATGTTCTCCATGTCCACAGTGGGTTGTGCTCTGTGGCCAAACACTGGAGGAGTGGGTGAGGAACCACCAAGAGAAGTAGGCAGCTGGACATGGCGGGGCAGCAAGAGGAAGTGTCTTGGATTTAGGTCCTCTAGCTGCTCCTCAGAATTCAACACACATGCAGCAGGCACTGCTGCTCCCTGCAGTGGCTCAGGGGGGAAATCAGCCCCACTCCCCAGCTTACAATAGCTGATGTGCCCATGAGTACAAAGGCAGGGACCTGGCAGAGGTCAGAGAACATCCTGCTTCCAGGCTGGGCCATTGACTTAAGAGTTGGACTTGATGATCCTTGTGGGTCCCTTCCAAATCAGAATATCCTGTGAATTTGTGAAACTCTGCCATGTCAGTGTCCCAGCTCAAAACTCCCCAGCTGTGGCTGTGGTGTGCACAAATGCATGGGGTTTATAGCACCTTAACCTTACTGTTTCCCTTTTTCTTTAGATGCCTTTATAATTCCGATGGTGACTTCCTGATAGGTGAGTTGATGCTTTAGCTTCTTTTTTCCTCCAGGTGGTTCTACCTGGGCTACCACCTGCCTGCCTCTGTTCTTCCAGAGCCCGGGGCCAAGATTTGGAGGAAAGAGTTGGCTTCACCCCCATGTCATGTAGATTTGGTGTTCTGGCACCAGCTCGGCTAAAGCTGGGCGAGTTGCACTGCTCCTGTGCCAGACCTCAGCTTTTTGAGCAGTGACCCAGCTTCCTCGCCATGGTGCTCAGGGATCATTTCCCAGGGCTCCCCAGACTGGTATTAGACACGCCACAGGCAGAGGTTTTCTGGAAATCATAAACCTCAGGATTTCAGAACAGCTTACAGTTGGACGCCTTTGTTGCTTTAGCCCAATATTATTTGGCACGGCAGCTTAGCTCCCATGCTGTGCCAGCCTCAGGCAACCAGACTGCCACACTGAGCGTGGAGGTTGACACATAAAGTCCACACATGCTGAAAAATATTCTGAGTGGTATCAGAAGGCAGATATTTGCTTGTATCTTTCTTGAGTAAGGAACAGGAATGCCTTCGGGACCCCAACAGGAACATTTGTTCCATCAAATAGCTATTAAATTGTTCTCACTCACCTCCCTCACTACTGTGAAGTAAAAGTGCCAGGGCAGGTTTTGTAAATCTGCTAGTTTTTCAAGTCAAAAAGCGAGCTCTCCTGTGCCAGAACAGTCATGGAAAACAATGCAGATGTTAGCAGAGTATTGCTTCTACCCTCAGGAAGCAGCTATTCCCAGACACCTCACACTGCCACAGCCCTGACAAAGATGGGTACATGCACTGTTTTGTATGAAGACTGTGAGACAGAGAGGTATGGACCCAAATGTATCAAATCCCATTTATTTGGACTGTGGTGCAAACCTCACACCAAGGGGCCACGAAGTTTTGGCTCATACAAGTAGCTTCTGTGACATGGGCATGATGGAGCTGATCAGGAAGCTTCACCTCAGTGCAGGGCTCTCTGCTGCAAGAGTCTGCTTGGGAGCCCAGACTCCCTTTGTAGCTGTGCCAAGAAGGGCCCATTGCTCTTCTTTGGAGCCTAGGTGCTCCAGGGAGAGAGAAGGTGGCAGTCACCACACTACTTCAGCTCCTCTGCCTGCATTTTGCTTCCACAGTGCCCCAGCAAGGAAAACTGCTCATCACAACTGAGTTTGGGAAGATGCTAGTGGAGCCCAATGAAATCTGTGTCATCCAGGTAAGGGCTGAATGCACCTTGCATTCAGAGCTCAGAGCCAGAGGTTGGAGCAAGCCAACTCCTGCACTCAGCTGCTGATGGTTTGTCAGCAAAGTCCTGGGAGGATCTTAGTATCTTTCTTTATTTTCCAGCAAGGAATGCGTTTCAGTGTGGAGGTGTTTGGGGAGACCAGAGGCTACATCCTGGAGGTGTATGGGGCACACTTCGAGCTGCCTGACCTGGGACCCATTGGTAATGATCTCCTGTTACACCTACAGAGAATTCCATAGGGACAGGCATGAAGTACAAGCCCAAATCCATCACATCCTCCCATGCACATGCTCCTTCACAGGGATGCTTTTCATTCCAGCACTGTTATTTCCCAGAATAGCCCAAAAAAATGTGACACACTAGTCATCCAGAGATTCCCCTGGCACTGAAGGGACCATTTATCCCCCACCCTCTTTCCTCTTGTTATCTTTTCAGTTCTGGTCAGCGTGTCCCCATCTGTTGGCTCTGAAGCTGTTCCTACCAAAAGAAACCCAAGAGGCCATCACCACTGTAATGGTGATGCCTCATACTTACAGAAATGGCATAAACTGGAGTGATAGGAGAGAATTTTCTTGGTAAAAGAAAGGGCAGATTTCAGAGGCAACTGAAAATGACATATTCCTGAAGGCCCATTTTAGATTTAATCAAGTGGTTTTTTCCCCCTTGCTTCTGTTAACAGAGGAACCTTGGATCTCTAGAGTGCTTTAGTGTCAGAAACTGCTTCCCCTGGAGAATTAGAAACCAATAAAATGAGCAGCACAGGACTTGGACAAGCAAGACATTCACATCCCCGTGTGGTGGATCTGGGGAGGATCTGCTTTCACTGAGTGCAGGTCTAGCTCTCAGAAATCACAGATCCTCTGTGCCAGATGCCCCCTGCTCTGTGCAGAGTCACAGATCCTGAAGGCACAGCCTCTTGCTGCCATGACAAAGATATTGCAAGGGGACACAGCATCTGAAGGCCTGCTGCCCAGCTTTCTGGCAGTGCTCAGCTCAGGTTATGTCACCTTCCTCATCCCTTGGGTACTGGCCTCCAAATTTATCTTGCTGAGAAAAACACCTCCCGGTTGCTTCTACTAAGATTGTCCCAGGGAAGGGAAGTGAAACTCCTCTTTTAACAGCTAAAATAACTACAAAACCAGAGCCAACAGTTCTCCACCTTCAGACTGGTGTTTTGGGGTTGGTTGTTTAGTTTTAGGTTGGATTGGGGTTTTTTTCCCCATTAGATATTTTTAGCTCTCAGTGTGATCTAGATAACAAGCCATGCTTCAAGTAAATTAACTGGTATTATCAATCAGTAACAAGCTTGGTGTGGCACATCTGCATTCAGGGGCATTTATATCTCACAGCCATGGTAAAAGTGAAGCTGGTCCTTCTTTCAGTGGAGAACCAATCTGCAGCTGTTAAGTGGAGCCCCACTTGAGCATCTCTTCTGTGTGACATTCTGGGCACATCATTTTCCACATGGAGCCTACAGTGTTTTTTCAGCAGCTTGCCTTTTAGTCAGCTGCAGCTTTCTGCCATCCCCCACTTATCTGTGCCTGCTCCACTTGATTATTGATATGGTTGCCCAGCCTGTTTGTAATAAGTTTTCCCATTAGCTAGTTTTTCAGACACAGTTAGACTTTCTTTTGGATTTTGGTTTGGGGTTTTTTTGGGGGTTTTTTTGTCTTCAGAAGCAGGAACCTATTATAAGGCTTACTTTCTGGAGAAAAGAAAAAGTCTGCACTTGCCTGTAAACCTTTTCAGGAGGTGGTAATTATAAGAGCTCCTCTTCTCACCATCTACCCGCCTTCCCCTCAGAGACCAAGATCCTTTGTATTTCAGTCTTACTTTATTTTAACTTCACTTTTCACTTGAAAAAAGTGACAGCTGGAGAAAAGCAGTGACTGTTAAACCTTAGCAGCAGGTAGTAATGTCTGCATTTTTATCCAAGAAATTCAAAACCACTTTGTAACAATAATACTAACGAGGAGAAGAATGCTCCAGCACCCATAGGGTGCTTTGCACTTTGAAAATGCACTCTTCACATTAAGCAACCCCTCAGTATGCCCTGAGTCTGTAGGTATCACTATTTTATTGCTCTCTTTGTTAGCATTCAGAAATGCATTTGGCCCCCTTGTGACACACCTCGTAACTTCTGCATGGCTAAGCATCCTGTCAGCAGGATGTCCAGGAACAGAGAGCAATTCATCCTCCATTTTTCACTTAATTCCTGGTTGTTACATGCTTTTAATTGAGGATGAAGTACTAATCTTGTTCAGAAGGCAACTGGTGGGACCACTCTTAGTCACAAAGGGAGCATGGACTTGAATACTAGGATGAATTACAATCACCTACTCATAGGAGCACAAGAAGTACACGACTATTTCAGGTTTCATGGTGGGCCAAGAAGCAGTTGGGTCACTCATAACACAGAAAGGCACCCACAAAGCCAGGAAATGGCACTAGCCTCTCACTTCCCTAGCAGATTGCCCAAAGAGCTTTGTGACCTTTTGTCCTTCTTTCCCAGGAGCCAATGGCCTGGCCAACCCACGCGACTTCTTGGTGCCCGTGGCGTGGTACGAGGACCGCCAGGTGCCAGGGGGCTACACAGTGATCAGCAAGTACCAGGGCAAGCTGTTTGCAGCCCAGCAGGTGAGGAGGCCCTGGGAGAACAGGTAACACTGAAGTGCAGTGACTGCCAGTGCATGGCCTGGGATATGCAGCTCAGTAGCAGGGATGTCATCTCACAAAGTCCTGCTCACTTATGTGGAGCAGAACTGAGCCCCTGTCTTCTTGGATCATTCATTTTCCCAGCTGAAGATCCTCAGTTTGGGAAAAAAGTGTTTGTGAAGACTTGGTTGTCCAAAAACTCAACAGTGGTCTTTGCCTCCATAGGTTTATAGTGACAACACAGAAATGAGGAGCTAGTGCCACTGTCAAAATCCAGAGTTTCCTTACCAGAGCTGGTGCTGCAGCTGGCCTTGCCCAAACACTGCCTGAGCACTCAAAAGCTCTAAGAGACCAAACCCCAGAGGGAAGGCTGAGGTTCACCAAGAAGAAATGCTAAGGAAAACCTCATCCTCACAACACTGGGCTGTGCTTAAAGAGCTGCCAGTGTACCTCTAATCAGTACTAAGCCCACTTTTCACTTGGGAAAGAGCAGCATCCTGCACGCGTGCAGCATGTTGGGAGGCTGTATGTGGTAATCCTCTGTCTCTTTGCTTTGCTAGGATTACTCCCCCTACAATGTTGTAGCTTGGCATGGGAACTACACGCCATACAAATACCACCTGGAAAAATTCATGGTCATTAATGCTGTTGCTTTTGACCACGCGGTAAGTTCTGGAACTGGGCAAGGCAAAACAAAATTTTGTGGCTACCATACCACCCAAACCCACCCTGAGCTCCAGGGGCTCTGTGCCTCTTAGAAAATATGTTGTGCTTTAAGAAACAGTGTGAAATCTTTTGTGCTGTTTTCCGTGGGTCCAAACCAAGATTTCATAGGAGAAGACATCCTTTTTTGTGGTACAAAGACATAACTGAAGGTTGATCAGCTTCTTAAACAGCTCTGTGCAGCTTAGCATAGAATTTCTGAGCCCTGGAGGAGGAATGAATACTGATGCCAACATACACTGTGCAACTCAGCAAAAACACCGTTGCTTCAAATTCTTGCCTTGATTTATTTCTTGCTATTGGACAGGCGCCTTCCTCTGGTTCCTCTGAGTCCAGCACTGAATTTCATTTTGAAGGGCTGGCAGCTTTTATTGCAATAATTTCTAGATTTTATGGAAAATAACTAAGGCCAAAACTAATGTAAGCAACTCATCTAAAAAAGAAACCAGTCCAGTGGGAGAGATGCCCACAGCAATGCAAGTGGGTGTGCAAGGGAGACTGGAGCATTTCTAGTGAGAAAACCAACAGAAAGTATTGTTTAAAACTTCAGAAAAATCAGCCAGGGGAAGGACAGGTTTGGGATCAAAGCCCAGAAAATCATTTTACTGCATTAGAGATTTCAACAAGCCCCAATTTCTCTGCAATTTCTTCTCCATTTGAAAACTAAGAGGGCCATGAGGCTAAATGCCTCTAGCAGGATGTTCCTGTCCTCCATAACTGGCTAAGGAAAAGGTATGGTTTTGTGGTAGGACTGTTGGAGACTGCTCCTGGAATTGCAGTACCTCATCTTGCAGTGTTGTCCACCCTCCTCATCTATGCTGCCAGCTACGAGGGCCAGGATGGGAAGGATTGTCTAAGCTGTTCAAAGGAAGAACCATCCAGACCCATTTCTTGTCCTCCCTGTACAGCATGGAATTTAGTGCTGTCCCCCAGGGCGCCACATCTCATCCACACTATCAGGTGCAGGTGACAAAAGTGTTTAGGCAAGGGAGAGGCTGTATCAGTCAGCTTTACCACCCGGGTCACCTGAGCAGACAGCTCGAGCCCTGCTCCATTTCATTCTTTTTTGCTTTGCTTTTTTCCAGGATCCTTCCATCTTCACTGTCCTGACAGCCAAGACGACCCGTGCTGGCGTGGCACTCGCTGACTTTGTCATATTCCCCCCACGCTGGGGGGTGGCCAACAACACCTTCCGCCCCCCCTACTACCACCGTACGTCCGCGCTGCCCCGGCTGGGCCTGAGCCCAGCGCTGCAGGAAAGAAACAAGTCCCCATTTGTTTGAGAGCATGCTCAGGGAAGCAGCAGTCTGGTTTGTTGTCCTTGGCTCAGTTAGTCAGCTTCTTGGAGTCAGTCAGTCCTCCCTGGAAAATGGACAAATCCAAAGATGTTCCTATTTAAAGCATCTCACAAAAACTCAGAGTGATGGGCCATTGCTTCTGCATAGGTGTATGTATCTGTACTTGAGGGGCTCCCAGAGAGCTTGGGTGCATATTGAACTTGGCATTGTACAAATGAGTCAGATACTGTCCTGCCAGCTAGCCATGAATCACTTAATATCTCATTAGAGTACATAGATAAAGAACAGGAGAAAGGGAAATATCATATTACAAGCGGTGAGAAGCCCAGAGGGATGTAGAGCTGGCACTTGTATGGTGAGATCAGAGTTACAGCAAAGGAGGGAATTGGCTCTCCACAGCCCTTCTTCACCTCCTGCACAGTGATGGAGGTATTGCTCACATTTAAGAAGCCAGTGATGAGGAATTGGTTTCTCAGGTAGGGAATTGGTTGATATTTTTTGGATTTGATTGCCATCTGCAGACCTGGCTTCTTTTTGGCAATTTTTTGGCTTCGTCTTGGCAGAGCATGGCAACATTTTGCATTGAATAGATGGTAGAAATCCAATTCCTAACATGGGACTGCCCTTCCAGGCAGAGGATGAGACATCCTTCTCTGTGAGATTGAGGGGGAAAGCGTGGGCATCCAGCACCCCTTACATCAACAGCTAACAGGATCCATCCCAGAAGATATCAGGTGACCATGCTGTGGTCACTTTGAAGTGCTGAGAGGATTTCTGCACGCTTACTAACCACAGTTTAACAGCCAGTTCCTTCTGCCACTTAAATTACTTCCAAGCATTTTGGAGGCCAGCAAAATTAGTGGCACTTGCAAACATAGCAGGCAGCTCTGCAGTCATCTGAGTAAATCCCACAGGCAAAGTCCTGCCCTGTCATTCTGCTTTCATTTGCAATAATGAGGGTGACAGGCAAACACATCTCCTGACTGACTGGGATAGTGCCAAGACACTTTTCCTAGACCCTAGGAGGTGAGACACACTGCTGGTTAACTACAATGAAGTTGTTGCTCATCAGCAGAGCTGTGCTAATTTTACACAGATGCAATGTGAGCCATAACAAATATGAAGTTGTTCAACTTTGCTTCTTCTGTGCTAAAAGGCAGAAAGAGCTCTCCTTCTATTGAGCACCCATGAGGACAGCTGTGACTGCCATAGCTACTCACTTGACTACAGCACCTATGCCATAAGCTGAAGCACTAAATTCATGATGAGTAGGTTGGTTGTCTGCTCTACCCCAGCCATGGAGAGGAAAAGATTGAGTGAGTAAGGCAGACATTGTGATTGTCACTATCAAGACACTGCACATGTTAATTCCTTCTGCAATTAGTGCTGTGACAATAATGTTGTTGCATTAAGAGAGGAATAGCAGGGCTGAGCAACTCTGGGGTAGAAGTTCCAACAAGTTCAGTTCTGCTGAACTCCCTTCTCTCCAAGTATTTCACCAGAGGCTTATCTTGCTTGCCAGAAATCCTTTGTTGCCTCCTCTCCTCAGGTGCAGTGGAAAGCCTGTGTTCAGAGAATTTTGATGCACTCAGGAGTTATATTTCATTAACTTTGTTCCAAGTATAGCAATGGTGTTTCAAAAGTATTCCTCTTAGACACCATAACAATTTCACATACTAAGGGGGTTGTACAGCTTGTAAATACTGACTTCTCCTGGCTGCATTTACATCCTTAGAGGCTGTGAATTACTCCTAAGTACTTCTGAACCTTGACTGAAAATCTCTGATACACTTTTTATACCATGAGCATATATAAATTCTGTCTGAGACAGTGTTTATGTGATTCTCGTGGTGGTGGGTCCTTAATACCTACTGGCCACTAAGAGATTTTTACTTCACAACATCCTGCTTGTAGACAACACTATTTAAGTAACCGGGAAGGGAGGCACGCCTATGTTGTTTGGGTTCACATATGAAATTTGCAAGCGAAAAAGAGACTGGACTCTGCTCATCTCCTAAGTTCCAGGCTGGTTTCCTACTTGCCTGCCCAGTCTTCCTCAGAGATATTAAAATTTCTGTTGCAGACAAATTGGCCATCCAGCTCTCAGGGTCGGTACTGCAGTTTAAATGCGTCAAGTGCAGTACATGAACAGGTTCAATGAAAATCTTGTAACTATCCAGTCCTACATGAGACACTGACAACTTGGAATGAAAATTAATGAATGTTTGCATACATATATAGGCCAACCCTGCTTTGAGCTAAATTAGTTTTGCTGTTAAACATTTCAGACTCTGGATAGTCCTTAACAAAGATTGAACTAGTGGTTAAAAAGGGCTATATATAAAATAGCTAGGGAAGCATGTCCTGGTTTTGCAAAAACTAACTGCTGAGCAGAAAGTTGCCATATTGTTTAGTCACATCAGGTGTAGGAAAGCTGAGAGCTTGGATGACAGGTGTTAAATAGTTTCCTTACAAGGAGCATAACTCAGTAAGTACTGAACAATTAGATATAACCATCCTTGCCTAAGTTAGTGGTATGTTACTCTAGTGGTTTCAGAGGGTCTACTGGAAGTTATTCTTCCTCAGGGAAGGACAGAATTTGGCTCCTTGTCTTTTGGCATACAGTGGATGGAGAGAAATAGGCAGATAATGCATGAATTAAAAGCATAAGGTAGTGAAGTGCCTGACTGTACTAGAGGTGGTAGAAGAGGATTATCAAAATAATTTCCTGCTTATAACCTGGGACAGCAGAGCAAACTCTCTCATAAGACTGTTGATCAGCTATATTGTGTCTGTAACACAGGGATGATTATACAGAACTTCCTTTCCAATGCCTCACAATCCCTCATCCCAGTCCGCAAAATCAGGTTACGCCATGCAGTCCTTATGCAGGTGTGTTACTAACACAGCTCAAGATGGCAGGAAAAGCACAGGTCTACCAACATCATTTAGGGATTGATGATGGAAGCCCCTTCATTAAGGTAATTTCTAATGAACATCCTTCATCAGGGAGCTCTGTTTCTGAATTCAGGAAGTAAAATCCTGTACAACTTTACAAGCATTGCCTGTAGGATCCCTGATGTCCCCAGCATGATACCCTGTCTAGAAACTTCCACTCCACCCTCTGCTTGGCCCAGCTTAGCTCATGGGTTTCAAGGAGCTCACAGCCTGTCTGTGATCCCTCCCAAGCACCGTTCTTTGCAGCCTTTCCTCTTTGCCTCCTGCAGGGAACTGTATGAGTGAGTTCATGGGGCTCATCAAAGGCCACTATGAAGCAAAGGAGGAAGGTTTCCAGCCGGGAGGCGGCAGCTTGCACAGCATGATGACTCCTCATGGGCCAGATGCTGACTGCTTTGAGAAGGCGAGCAAAGCCAAGCTGGAGCCAGAGCGGGTCGCAGACGGGACCATGGTAAGGAGCCAAGGGAGCTCATAAGAGTTGGAGTAGAGCATGGCATAGTGCCCACTTTTAAACTAAAGCCTAGTACTGTCACTTCTTCCTGGCAAGCTGGAAAAGTACTTGGACCCAACTGCTGCAGCATTCAGCTCCCTTACCAATGAGCTCTGCTCAGCTCCCAGGACCTCCCCTGGAGACATCCAGTGCCAGGCAGCTTTGATCATCTACCCACGAGTACTGCTGCCTGAGCAGGAAGCTGGGAATTTCATTTTTGTCTTAGCCTATAGGCAAAGAAGCAAACACCCTGATTGTCCTCCTGTCTCTACCCCCTAAGATCTAATGATGATCATCAACAGACCTTGAACTAGAGCTTTTGGAACAACCTGGCTTTCCTAGGCAGGCAGGGAGTCCAAAGCCACTCCTGAGACTAATTCCAGTATTGCATTGACAGATCTGAAGAGTATTCTCCCCAAGTTGGTCAGGCTGAAGAGAGAACCTGGAAATACTGGACCATGTATACAAATCCTGTTTGTGGTAGAGCAGACACCTTGCCTGGATTTAAAATTTTCCTTTTACCCTAACCTACCTTTCCTCTTCCCAACAGGCCTTCATGTTTGAATCATCCCTCAGCCTTGCTGTCACGAAATGGGGCCTCCAGACCTCAAATCGCCTAGATAAAAACTACTACAAGTGCTGGGAACCTCTGAAAAGCCATTTCAACCCTAAATGCAAGTAAAGGGAAGTGCTTGCTGCACGCAACATGAGTGAAGGCACTCGTGGAAATCCAGCATACCTACGTGTGATGGCACAGTCAACTCGGGCAGTGCAGAATGCTCCAGCACAGAACGGCACTTCTACCAGCCACTGAGCCACAAAAACCTACATCCCTAAGTAACATGGGAAATGCAGTAAAATCCATCATTACTCTTAACTTTCAAGTATCCAATTAAAGCTTTCCTGGTGACATGTTGAAACTGAAATAGTTGTGTGGCTCTCACCACAGGGAGCTGGTGTGAAAGCTGCACCTTGTGTGGACATGAGATGCCAGCTAGCTCCCATTCACAGGGCCTCCTGAAAATACAACCCAGTGTGAGAAGCTAGGGAGTGATAAAGCATTGTATGCTGTCTGTATGGGAAGAGCTTTATAAACAGAGCTGAAGGCTCTAGCAGGCGTAAGCCCACGATCAGAGCAAGCCACTTCAACCTGCTCATCCATGGAGGGCTGCTAAGGAAAGACTTGGTTGTCAGAAAAGTAGACAACAAATGATAAAGGTTGGAGAACCCAAAGCACTTCACTGCTAAGTGAGGGAAAGTTTCTATTCCACACTGGCCATCCTGCAGTATCGACTCGTTTGTCAGCACTTGACAAATTCTCTCCCTAGTTCTGTGCTAATCTACAGCATAGCAAATGTGAAAGGGCTTCTCTGGCTAGTCCAAGCATTTGTTCCTGGGAAGGTACCTGGAAAAAAGCTAAACTGCAGACACCATGGGAGACCTCAACATTGATTGGAGTACACAAGCCTCACCCCCAGCTGGTGAATTACACAGGGTGGAGGGAGCAAGCAAAGCCCCAAGTAGAGTGGGAACCAGGAGCACAGCCCAGGCACCCCACACTTCAGGCCTGTACTTTAGCACATACCCAGGTGGAAGTTTCTAAACTTGGTGCCCCAGATTTTTGTTTCTTACTTCCCCAGAGAAGCAATTTTCCCAAAGAGAAGGAAATGTAGACCTGTGACACGCAGTTATCAGTCAGTTACGTCCATCATCAGTTTTGGATCTGCACCAGGTCCTTGGGGTAAAAAAAAGGCATCAGCTTTGAGCAAAGTATTATAAAATCTACATGGAGACGTTTACTCTAAAATAGCCAATTCAGAAAAGGACATTTGGGAGAATCAATTTGCCAGAGAAGCTGATTTAATCAGACTGATCCAGGGATAAATAAGGTCTAAATGTTTCACAGGCAGACGGGAAGAGCTTGTTTTCTGTTTGGGATCTTAATTATCATCCAGTGACCTACAGGCTTGAATTTCTCTTGTACAGACACATCACCAAAGCATATATAGTGTAGTAACACATCAGTTAAGGGTAAAATTCCACAAGGCACATTCACTTTCCTACCTCCACCCTAGATATCTGAAGGGAAACTTCTCTTTCCTTCCTCACTGCACCCAGCACCACTGCTCCAAACATCAACCCCACCTCCAGCAGCATGGCATGCTCATTCCTAGCAAGAAAACAGCTTGGAGAGTTCTGGAAATAACACGAGATAAAAGTAGGGCAGCCTTTCCCCAAGCACCCCCCAAGCACCATGGTGAAATCTGCAGGGATGTAGAATCAGAGACTCAGGGCTGGAAAGGAAAGGGCTGTAGCAGGTGCCACAAGCATCAATCCAACGCTGCCCTAAAAGACCAGAGGCGCTGTGCTCATCCACAACCCATCCTGAAGCATTTGCTCAGCTGGCCTGAAACAAATACAGCTGCAAGGGAGAATTTACATGTGTGGCAACTCAAGTTCCAATTAGCTGAGGAAATGGGTCCTGGGAGATCAAATTAGTTTGTGGCAGCAAGAATAGCTAATTTAGCATGCTCAGACAAGCAATTATTTCTTTCCCTAAATATCACTCTCTCCATGCACTGATGCCTCTCTGCACTGGTCCACAGCCTTATCTTGTAATATCATTTGTGACAGTCTTTTAGGAGCTATTCTGCAGAGAATAATACGGGTTTGCTTTAGTTAAACTAGCAGAACAAGCTGCAGAAACTGATGCAAAAGGGTTGCTGGGAGCACACATGGGAATCCAAAACCTAGCACTGACTAGTCCAGTTTCTGTACAAAGCATTAGTGCCAAGCTCCACACAGCCTGAATGTTTCATGGCCCACACAAGAAGAGCTGCAATAGGAAAGACTTTTAAAAAATTAATTAAAAAAAAAAAAGAAAAAAACCAAAACCAAAAAAGAAAAAAGCAAAAAACAACAAAAAATCCCAACCAAACAAAAAACCAAAACACAACAAAACAAACCCCCCCCCCAAACAAACAAACAAAAAACCCAAGCAACAAACCCATATCAAAAAGAACCCACACAGTGAGAGTGATTTTATTGTGAGGGTGACTGAGCATGGGCACAGGGTGCTCAGGAAGTCATGGAGTCTTCATCTCTAGAGATAGTCAAAAGCCACCTGTACATACATGGTCCTGGACAACCCACTTTAGATGGCCCTACTGGAGCAGAGGGTAGGACCCAGATGACCTCCAGAGGTCCCTTCCAACCTCAGCCACTTAGTGATTATACGGAAAAGCTCATCAACTCACTCTGCTGGAGAGTGACTGCAATGGCCCACATTTACATCTTCATCGTGCAGGGAAAGAAAGGATGCAGTAGACCTGTTTTTGCTGACTTCACATTAGCTGCTTTCCCAGCAGGCAAAGGGAATTTTTCAACTTTTGTATCAGACTGAGCTTCTGGTATGAACCTCAGTGCCTGGGAAGAAACTAGTCCCTGAACAATGAGGGTTGTTTGGAACATGAAGGCACCTACAGGCCATGTAAAAATTCAAGTATGCATCAAAAATCTTTTCTTTGCACTCTTATCTCAGTACATTGGCAGTAACAATTCCAGAGTCCTCTACACCAGTTGATCCGGGCAGGAAAAGCTTTTGCTCTTATAAGAATAAACAGAAAAGGCATCTTTGCAGGCATAAGATTCAGTTATGCTTGGTGGTGGATTTTTTTTTTTGGGAACATAGCCCTCTTACATGGGACTAGTACTCTCCTGTTCTAGTACAGAGTACTGTCTTATAGTCCTCTCCTGTACTACAAGACAGCCAGTGTCAAAGTAAAAATCCTTATCTTACACTTCTTGTCTCCCATTCACAGGAACCACAGAATTAGTGGAAATTCTGGTTACATACAGCATGACAACATTGAGCTCACTATTTTCAAATCTGGTACTAATAAAAAAATAGAAGTTTATTGCAATAAACAAACACATGGTTTAGGTTTGTAGTTTATTAGGGAAAAGAAAAATCAACTCAACTTATTGAGAGCAGTCAGGCAAACTCCTAAGTTCTTAAAAATTGTTGTATCACACAACTTGCCCACTATCCAGTAAGGGCAAACCACACAGCCAAAGTGACACCAAGAAGAAACATCTGGAAGGCAAGCAGTAGTTCCTTTAGGAAACTGCTTTGGTCTTGCTTAGCATTTTAGCCTGCTACTAATTTTAAACTTCAACCTTCCTGGACAACAGGAACTTTCATGGTTTAAAAAGATCCTCTGTATGTACATCAAAAGAGTACAGTGGCTGAGTTCCAGACACCCTCTCTGTATCCATCTGGTTTAGAAATAAAGATCTGACATTTTTGCACTTCCCATGATTTTTAAAGATGCAAGACAACCAACAAGCAATTAAGATTTATTCTTGTGACAGAGAAATGTCATCACATAGTGCATCTTATTTTATTTCTATCCCAAGAACATCACTGCAATTCCAGGGACTTAGAAGAACACACTGAGCGGCGATCGCTTGAGTTTACCTTCCTGGATACGCTTCTCTTTACGATCCTGTGGAAGAGAGAGAACATTTATCATCATCCTACCAGAGAAGGACTTCCAATAAGCCTGGGATAACAGAACAGCAGTTCTAGTATTTCAGCACAGACTACATGAAGGCAGCACCATAGAGGATTTTAAGGGTGTTTTCCACCCTAAAAGATTCTTTGGGCACAAGCTGTTTAAAAGTAAAAGACAACACGGCATTTAGCTCCACCTACTAAAGACCTGCTCAGATTGACCTCACGTCTAGGTACTCTCACAGGCCAGCAGAGACCAATTCCTGTAAGGCATTTTTCACCAAACCAGTTGTGTCTCATCATTTGTACCTTAGTTTCTATCTCCTCCTTCTGGCTGAATAACCCAGCTTAGAGAACTAATTATGGAGAAACTTCTTAATAACTTGCCTAAAAGCGCCTGTGCTCACTTCCTACCCATTTGTACCCCACTCTGCAGTCATGTACCTTTCTGACAGGTACCATTACAGTACACAGGCACCGTGGATAATGGCCAGATTCCTGTTGCTGGATAAAACCAGAAGATTTACTTAAAACCTGGTGATTTATCTCTTGCTTTTCCAGACTCACAGCAAACATTCCTCAGAGAAAAGACTATGACTAACATGCCTCATGTACTACCAGGAAAACAAGAAGAATCCCCAAACTTCACTAAAGGAACCACAGTAAAGGAAAGGGAATTATCCTGGACTTCAGCATGGCAAAAAACTGCAGAAGTACTGAAGTCTCAAGAATATTTATATCAAGACGCTCCCTAAAACCTGAATTTCCAATTCACTCAGGCAAACAACATTCCCTACAAATATTCTGTTAATTTATGTTAGCGCTTCGTGGTTTATGATTTGATCTAAATTGCTACTTCTGTGCAAAAGAGGGAAATAAAAGTGGTTTACAATAGCCACAAATTCTCTACTAAAAACAGCCCCTGTCTGCCTGTTAGCATTTTTTATGTATGTATATAGCTGAGTTTTTTCATAATGATCTACCATTCCTTAGATTCTGACACTCATAGTTTAGGAGTTAGAATGGAAGCAAGATAAACCTTCCAAATTATTAGAGTGTCCAACTGAGATCATACACTGCAATTGGCACAACTACTCCTCCCCATTTGCTTCACTAAATTAGAGAAATGGTCAAGCAACTGCACAGAGATATTGCTAGGTCTGCCATCCTAAGCTTCTGCATATTTTGTTCAAAAAGCATGGTTAATGCATGTCAACTGCTGAAAATAAGAGTAACTTAGGATTAATTTTCACTGAGTGCTACAGAGAGCTTTGTGACTGCAAAATAGCCTGATCGGGCAACCTGTGACTGGCCATAGCCCCAAGGGTACAATAAAGGGCTCTGAAAAAAGCAAGACTCTGCAATCAGTAACAGGCTCTGAGACAGCAGGCTCGCTACAGCCTTCCTTCCCTCACTACTTCAATGGTATCAATCATTCTTAGGTGCATGAGGGTCCCACAGACTGAGACTCCAAGCAGATGTACATTTTACAAGCTGGTGTTTGTGGTGTTCGCTGACGTTCAGCGTTCTCGGCCGACTTACCCTGTCAGCTTTTAAGACAAAGATCCAGAAGAGGAGGGGGCCTAAGCCATAAACAGCTCCTAGAAAGGACGTCTTGGGTGTCGGCCGGAAAGTCGGGTAGACGTTCTGCGACTTCGCATAGGCCCAGCGGATCAAGGCGGGATTTTCCTGGGGTGCAAAGACAACAGCGGTGAGGCCGCGGGGCTCCGCACTGGCCCCTCCACGCGGGGACTGAGGCCGAGGCACACCGGGAAGGGCACCAAGGTCACGGGGAGGGCGGGCAGCGTCCCGCCGCCCCGGCCCCGGGCCCAGCACGGCCGCAGGAGCGGGCCCCGCTCCGGGACACCGCCGGGTGAGGCGGGCGAGCCCCGCGCTTCCCCCGCCGCCCCTCGGCCCCTCCGTCCCCACTCACGATGACGGCGGGCGCGTTGGGGTCGTTGAGCTGCAGCAGGTACTGCCGCTTGAGCCGGGACCGAATCGCCAGGCGCTCGGCCTCGGCGCGGAGCTTCTCCGGCGATGTGTCGTAGGTGGCGGGGTCGAGCTCGGCGGGCAGCGAGACGAAGCGGTTCGGCCTGTACAGTTGGGCCGCCGACGGAGGCGGTGCCCACGCCATCTTGGAGAGCCGGCCCTGCCGGCCGTGGGGGCGGTGCCGGCCCTGCCCCGCCCCGCCCCGCCCGCTGCGGAGCGGCCGCCTCCCCTCACAGAGCCGGAACACGGAATGGTTTGGGCTGCTGGGACGGTAAAACTCATCCGCTTCCAACACCGCTGCTGTTGGCAGGGACAGCTTCCACTAAAACAGGTTTATCAAAGCCCCATCCAGCCTGGCCTTGAATCCTCCAATGGATGGAGCATCCACAGTTTCTTTGGGGAGCCTGTGCCAGTACCTTACCACACTCAGGGTAGAGGATTTTTTTTTGTAATATCTAACTTAAATCTACTCTTTCGATTTGAACCCATTCCACCTCTGTGACGGTGTTCACGGGGGTCTTAGGATGAGGGAAGAGATGAGGATCTGACTTCATGTTTCAGAAGGCTTGATTTATTATTTTATGATATATATTATATTAAAACTATACCAAAAGAATAGAAGAAAGGATTTCATCAGAAGGCTAGCTAAGAATAGAAAAATAATGGAATGATAAAAAAGGCTTGTGCCTGACTGAGACAGTCCAGACAGCTGGACTGTGATTGGCCATTAATTAGAAACAACCACATGGGACCAATCACAGATGCACCTGTTGCATTCCACAGCAGCAGATAACAATTGTTTACATTTTGTTCCTGAGGCCTCTCAGCTTCTCAGGAGAAAAAAAATCCTAAGGAAAGGATTTTTCATAAAATGTGTCTGAGATACCCCTCCTCCTGTCACTGCATTCTCTTGTAAATAACCTTTCCCCATCTTTACTGTGAGCTCCCTTCCAGGTGCTGGAAGACTACACTTAGGTCACCTCAAAGCCTTTTCTTTCCCAGGCTGAACAAACCCAATTCTCTCAGCCTTTCCTCGTGGGAGAGGTGCTCCATCCCTGTGATATCTTGTTGGCCTCCTCTGGACTCGCTCCAACAGGTCCATGTCCTTCCTGTGCTGGGGGCCCATAGCTGGTTGTGGTGTCCAGGCGGGGTCTCACAGAGCACAGGGGCAGAATTCCCTCCCTTGTCCCTTGGATGCATCCCAGGACATGTTTGGCTTTCTGGGCTGTGAGTGCCTGTGGCCAGAGCATGTCCAGCCTCTCACCCAGCAGCACCCCCAAGTCCTCCTGGTCAGAGCTGCTCTCGATCTGTTTATTCCCCATCCTGTGTTGATACCGGAGTTGTTCTGACCCAGGTGCAGCACCTTGCACTTGGTCTTGTTAAAACTCATGAGATTTCCAGGTATCCACTTCTCCTGCCTGTCTTGGCCTTACCTGGCCTCACCTGCTCAGGGCATGTCAGGGACAGGTTTTGTTCTCACAATAACAGCAGTCCCAGCAGGTAAATTTTTCCTGTCCCCTGCAATTAAAATGGCCTTCAGGATGAGTCACAGGTTAGGAGTGTTGACCTCTTTGAGTCTGCTGGGACAAGGGGGTGCCATTGCTGTGGGGGTGTTTACTGCCCTTTTGAACAGTATTTCTATGTTTTAGAAAGTGTAGTTAATGTATGTCAAACTGCTGAAAATAAGTCTCTTAAAATTACAGGATCATGGAATCACAGAATATTTTGTGTTGGAAGTGACCCACAAGGATCGAGTCCAACTTAGCCCTGCACAGATTCATCCCCAAGAGTCACACCCTGTGCCTGAGGGCACTGTCCAAACACTTCTTGAACTCTGTCAGGCTTGGTGCTGTGACCACTTCCCTGGGGAGCCTGTTCCTGTGCCCACCCACCCTCTGGGAGAAGAACCTTTTCCTGATATTGAACCTAAACCTCCCAATGGTCAACTTTAGGCCATTCCCTGAGGTCCTGTCACTGTTCACCAGAGAGAAGAGATCAGTACCATTCCTCCACCTCCCCTCACGAGGAAGGATGGCAATTAATTTACACTGTCGGTGCTACAGAGAGCTTTGCTATAGCTATATTTGAACATTAATTTTTGAACTGAATGAAAAATCCCTACATTTGAACAGTATTCCATGTTACACAAGATATATGTTGCAGGCAGACTGGTATTTGCAAAATCCCACAGTTACTTGCTTTCAGCTTCAAATTGTCCCTTTGATTCTTTAACCAAGGCTGAGCTGACTGGACAAGCGGCCAGGTAACCTGCAGGATTCTCGAGAGGTGACTCACCACCTCGACAGACACTACTGACAGGTTCAGGATTCACCCTCTGCTTGGTGAACACCAGGCAAAGAAAACAGGGGTTTGACCTTGCACTGCTTTTGGCCAGCTGTGCCCAGGTGGCCGAGAAGGCCAATGGCATCCTGGCCTGGATCAGCAATGGTGGGGCCAGCAGGAGCAGGGCAGGGATTGTCCTCCTGTACTCGGCACTGGTGAGGCCACACCTTGAGTGCTGTGCCCAGTTCTGGGGCCCTCTGTACAAAAAGGACATTGAGGTGCTGCAAAGTGCCCAGAGAAGGGCAACAGGGCTGGGGAAGGGTCTGGAGCACAAGTCCTGTGAGGAGCAGCTGGGGTTGTTTAGCCTGGAGAAAAGGGGGCTCAGGGGAGACCTTATTGCTCTCAATAACTGTGTGAAAGGAGGTTGTAGCCAGAGGTGGAGTTGGTCTCTGGTCCCATACAGCAAGTGACTGGACAAGGGAAAATGGCTTCAGGTTGTGCCAGGGGAGGTTTAGATTATATATTAAGAAAAAATTTTTCACCAAAAGGATTATCCAGCATGGGAACAGGCTGCTCCAGGAAATAGTGAACCTTCTCCATAGATATTCAAAAGATGTGGCATGTGGGGACACTGTCTAGTGATGGACTTGGCAGCATTGGGATAATCACTGGACCTGATGATCTTAGAGTTATTTTGCAACCTTAGTGATTCTTAGGCTTTGACTTTAGGAGGTTTTTATCTTGTCGGTTTTAAGAACTTTGGTCTCCAGTGATGTAAAGACAAGGCAAGTTGTCTTTCTGGAAACAAAGTAGCCAGTAAACAAGTTTACTGTTGTGTTTTCTTCTTCTAGTCTACAAAACAGTGATAGTCATGCTGATTGGGACCCAGTAAGTTGCTGTGCATATATAGTTATGGCCTGATTCACTCTGTGCTAACTGCAGACTCAGGTAATGTTGGATGAGGGATTACAATTTCCTCCTAAGCATACACAAAATTATACTGCTGACTTTATTTAAGATACTGTGCTTTGGCTCTGCAGTAATAGAGCACAAGCTCTTCTTCACGTCCTACAATTTCACTCTTTCTCCTAAGCACCTGGAAAATAAATGACCTCCTTTTGGTCTGAACAGCTAATTAGGAGTTGTGACTTGCTTTCAGCAGGATGAAATACAAGTTGGATATTTCTTGGCAGTTTTGTGTACCTTGAGCACCCCCACCATAACACACAGCATTAGGTGCATTTCCCTCTCTCAAGTATAAGCCTATATTCATCTCAGAAATCTCTCCAGCTTTTGCACTCCCATTTTCTTCACAAACATGTGTCTGAAAATCCAAGTGAAAACCAAGCTGCTTCATTCACAGCCAGCTCCCAGGGAAGTACTTAACATGCCCTGTTGCTTTTTCTCCCAGGGCTTTCAGCTTGGGTCAGTGGCTCCTATAGCATGGAAAAATATACTCCCTTACTTCCCATTTTGTGACCATTGGATTTAGTGAGCTCCCTGTCTCCAGCTCCATGATTTGTGTCTCTTCATAACCAGCATGTAGAGAGCTGCTTTAGCAACACAGTACCTATACCAGCAGCACTGCCATGTGGCACTCCTGTGGTACTTTCATGAGTGTTCCCAAGGACTTGGCAGCCTGTGCCTCCCAGCCACTGCATGGCTTGATGCTTTTAAAGCTGCTCCTCCCTGCTCTCTCTTATTTCTTAATAAAAGGACACGTGCAGCCTTGAAACAGATTGATTCCTGGCAGAAGCAGGAGTGCAGATTGGATTAGCAAACTGGGAAGGGTTAGCTGCTCTGTGGGAAGTGGTGGGGGTTTTTTCCCTCTTTGCTGCATCACAGAGTGGAACAGAAGACTCCTGTTCCTGCAGCTCTCCCAAAGGACCTCCAAACAGCCAGATGCCTTTGCCCCAGTCCACTGGGGCAGCCCAGGCCTGTCTGTAGTGGTGTGTGATGTGTGATGGCTCCTGTGGGCAGGAGCAGAGGTGATCTCGTGGTGAAGTCACTTGGCAAAGGCAGCGGGTTCAGCTCCAGCCCTGTTGCAGAATCTTTGTGATCTTATCAGTGCAGGTCCAAACTGTGCCTCTCCCCAGAGCTCGTAGCTGTGAGTGTGCATGCTTGGCATGCAAACAGTGCTGGAATTAATTCTACTGGGAGAAAAACAGAAGGTACAAAGCAACATTTCCATTAACAATGTAATGTACTGTATTAGAAAACCTAGCAGCCAGCTGCTATGCTGAAAACACCTTTACATTTCATCTCTAGCCGCTAACTCATCCTCCTTCCCAAAGGATCAAAATCCTCACAGGAAGTCTTTTCTGAGAGATGGCACTTGTTTCATGGGGTAAGAAAATAACTAAATCCCTTCCAGAGAAAAATATTCTCTGACACTGAAGCCTGTGCATTGCAATTTGTTGTTTTCACTCTTCCAGGGGTGAATTTGTGCACTCTCGTTGTTTTGTAACAGCCATGTTTCTAACTTTAAAACACATCCTTCAGCAAAAGCCTGAGTCACCAATAGTCAGTGTCTCACCCTTGCATAAAGCAATGCAGGACAAAGACAGAAACGCTGCAGACAAAACACTTGACTGAAATCAGTGATTGTTTTTTCTCCTGCTGACAGGAACTGCTGCACCCAGGGAGAAATGCTGCGGTGACAAACTGTCCTCCTGTGCAGATCTCCTGCATCATCTGCTCCTCCTGGACCACCCTATGGCAGCTGCTGAACACAGCCTTACTGCTGCTGCAAACCACCTCTGAAACAAAAGATTTTGCAAGAATGAACAAGACCCTTCTTGTCTCTGTTTTGTCAGCCAGATCTTGAAGCTCCTTTGCCTCTTCTCCTGACTGCTACTGTTGACCTAAGGCAAGCAGCAGGAATATAAAATAGGCTCCAGTAAGGGTGGGGCTGGTCTCAGTAGGGCAGCACAGGCTTGAGCTAGAATATGCTGGTCATAAAACCACATCCTCGTGGGCTCACACACCAAAGCTTAACAGGTAAGACCCCAAGTGGTTTTTCTTCTTTTTAATTAGGACTGATGTTTATTGACTGTTCAAGGTTGGCAGTATTAAGTGAAATTGACAATTCTCCTATGAAAATGCCTTTGAAGTTTACATCATCTGTTTTCTTTGCCATCAGCAGTAAGCAAAATGGAAAAAATAGTCAAGAAAATTAATCTTTGTCCAGAACCCCATGGAGGGTTGGCCTTGACTGACTGCCAGACATCTATCCAGCTGCTTTTTTCACTCCTCTCCTTGAAAGGGCTGGGGGAGAAAATGACATAGAAAATCTCATGGTTTGATAAAAGTGCAGTTGTTAAGAAAAGCAAACACTGCACATGGAAGCAAAGTAAAAAGAGGAATTAATTCACTACAACCCATCAGCAGGCAGATGTCCAGCTGGTTTTTGGGAAGCAAGGCCTCAATAGGCATAGCAGTTGCTTGGGAAGACAGATGGCATCACCACAAATGTCCTCCCATCATTCCCCTTTCCTTCAACTTTTATTTCTAAGAAGGCCATCATACGGCATGGGATATCCCTTTGGTTATGTGAGTCAGCTGTCCTGGTTATTCCCCCTCCAATATCTTGCCCATCTCCAGCCTACAGACCTCCAAAGTTGTTGGTGGGGTGTTGGAGAGAAAGCCCTGACACTGTGCTAGCACTGCCCAGCAATACCCAAACCCATGTGCTACCAGTGCTCTTTTAACCACAGATGAAAAGACCCTATAGGTTGCTGTGCAGAAAGTTGAGTCCATCCCAACCAAACCCAGTACAAAGGCAGTTTGAAAGCTGTCTGATACCACTAAATTTCAGACTATTCTCCTACAAGGTAGCCTGAAATCAGACGCACTTCTATGACATTCTGATTGAAGCTGCAAATAACTTCCACCTAGAGTTTAAAGTAATCCAAGATACCTTCAGATTAGAACTGTGATTTTGCTAGTGGCTTTTCAGTCATGCCCTGAAATACACGGACTGGATTTTTTAACTGTGTACTCAAAGTCACTCCTTTCAGTGTAACCAGGCTAAGTGATTCTGTGCTTCAAGTGAATGAGAGAAAAATTAACCTAAATCACACACCTGTCTACTTACCTCCAAGGTGACCATGCATGATGTTTTCAGAAGAGACAGGTTAAATATGCTGTCAACTCAAAAAATACTGGTGCATGTCAGACTTGTTCTGAGTGCTTGCAGTTGCCCTGTTTGAATCCATTGTCAGACTGGGTCAACATGTTGGTGGGCTCTGTTGTGAATTCTCACTGACCTTTTGCAAAGAAAGCAAGCTGGAAAATGAGGGAAGCTGACAAAATCACTCATGTAACAAGAAGGTTCCTGAACAGAGGCCCCATACTTCTAATTCCTATATGTTATGGCCAAGAAGGGTCATTTGGCTCCTATTTCCATTCTATACAAGTGAATAAATACTGTTAAGTGTGCTGCTGCCCTTCTTTTGTAGGGGCATCAATATCAAGCATTCATGTGCATGGATTTATCCATGGTAAAAGCCAAATGGATACAGAAAGGGAGCAGTGTAAGCAGCATTAGGATTCAGCACAGTTTATTTGAGCTCAGAATAAGTACATCTAACTGCAGCATATAGCTATATTAAAAAATTTTCCAGATACATGTAATTCATTCTGTGTTAAGAACTGAAGTCCTCAGTATCTTTATTTTATAGTTGTTTAAAGGAAGCCTAGCATGCAAAGGAAGGAGTTAAGATGGTTAGGGGAATTATGAATTGTTAGTACAGCCAACAGGCCACCCATAAATGTGTATCAAATGTTGAGCTCAGCAGGAGTTAGTTACAAAACTAGGACATTTAATGAGTCATGAAGTGCCAGGAATAATGAGACATGGCATTAAACAAACCATTCCTGCCTCTCCTTGGCTTGTCCAGAGTCGATGGCAAGAAGCCCTCTGCTGTTTCAGCTTTTCCTGTCAAAAGAAAACTTTGGACTCACACTGAATTATAGCCGTGGCTGAGCTGCCTCAGCCAGGGAGCTGGTGCCGCCTGGGCGGCCCTGTGAGAGAAGGATAAGCTGGCAGCCAGCATCCCTTCTCCACTCCTTTGCAAGTCATTGATTGTAGCATTTAATAGTGTTGTATTCTTAGCTCTCCCTCTGCTTCCAGCTCCTCGCACAAAAAACTATTTATAGTTATGTATCAATGAAGAGTGGGAGAGGAAGAGGTCTTAGAGTAGGGTGGGAATTTGAAACATCCCCTGTATGTCTGAGGGTAAGTCCTGTTGTTGGTTAAGTGTTAGAAGTGCTTAGCCAGCTGAGGGCTAACACGGTTCCTAGACTTCCCCTCACAATGGCTGTCAGGACCTGGGGTACTCCAGCAAGCTGTCATTGCTCCAACCACCCTCCACCTGGCCCAGGTGCAGGATAAAGCTGAGATCCTTGCCTTAGAGCTGGCCTGAACTGTGTGAAATGTATGCTGTATCTAGGCTTGGCTCGAGTTCCTAGCTTGACCTCAGGCCTTCCTTATTACTTTGGCTTTGCCTGGACAGCACTGGACTGCAGCTGGTTATGGTTATTGCCACTGGACTTGCCCTCATCACCTTGTCTGGCTCCCAGCTCAGCCCAATCTTCCCATTCCTGGACTGCAGTGTCACTCATGGAGGAGTGCTCAACCTCATGGTCCTGGGGATTGTATGTGGTGCCAAGGGTGAACTCAGATGGCTTCCAGAAAAAATTCACAAAGCAGCTGCTAGCAGGAGTCAGTGAGGAGAAACTCAAGTGTTGCAGGAAATGGCTTATGCAGCATAAGAGGAGGCATCTTTTCTGGCCTGCTGCTCCTGACACAGACCATCACCAGAAGCTGATGCTTCTTTTTTTCCCCATTTCTCTGCAGGTGTTTTCCTCTGCCCACAAAAGAAATTATAGAACTGCCTCATTCAGTTTGGGCATCAGAAAAGTAGCAGTGCCTGCTGTAAATTCTGCCTGCTTCTCTCTGACATGATGGGGAGAGTTTCAGATGGAGAGTCCTCTTAACCCAAAACATGTCTGAGAGGTGAACCATCCCTTAGAGATTCATTTTTAACCATCCCTTAGAGATTAATTTTTTCTTCATGGGTTTTGGGAAGAGTTTTGTGTAGCCCAGATACTTTCCAGCTCCCTGAGTACCCACTGTGTGACAGAGTGCCATGGCTTGTGTAGCTTGGAGAAAAATGTTACACAGCCTTTATTGCACATGGAGGATGCTCCTGTAAGCTCTTCTCAGACCCACGCGTGAAATGCTGGACTTTCTGACAGCAAAGGAGAGCCCAATGAAAAATGGCTCTGGCCCACAAAGCTTTCACATTGCCTGCAATGTCTTATTTGAAGTTACCTGGTGGGTTTAGTTGGACTTTCTTTCACAAACAGAATCAGATTGTAAAGAAAAGCCTGCTGTGTGAAGATCTAACCAGAAAGGGCCAGGGAAACTTTAATCCCCAACAGATATGGCCACTCCTGCTTGTCAAGACTGAAATACAGTGCCTCAACAGTGGGTTTGGAGTTAGGGACTTTGCCTGCCAAGGTGGAGTCCACTCAAGAACATTATCTTGGAGGAAGCCTCACTTTGTGGTATCATCAGGTCCAAAATTTATCCACAACCTGAAATTAATTTTTAACTCAAAAAAGAAGTAAGACTTTATAGACAATGATTCTTTTAGAAGTCACAAATTTCTCCTTTGTACAGGAAGACACTCCAACTCTGTGTGGGGAAAAAACCTCCTGCCTGAAATCTGTGATAGATGAGCCTTGAAGGAGAAGCAGCTCTATTGAACTGCTATGTAGAAAAAGATGCTCACTTTGTTTTGCTTTATATATTTTGTTAGAAGTATGGAGCTTAAATTTTAAATCAAGTATTTGGGAACACACTGTGAAGCAGACCATCAGTATGAGTAAAATATGTTAGTAGGAACACGCTGAATTTAGTGTGGCTGTTTGGCAGTCTCTGTATTGCAGTGGGGAAGGACTTAGTTGTGGCAATGCAGAGTGGTTTTTTTCTTTGCTGAAGTAAAAGACAGAATACAAATGAGGCTGTTGCTGCAGAATGCCAGCTAGTGGAAACGATACAACATGTCCAGACTGGGTATTTCAGTGTTTAAAAAAAATTATGGCAATACTAGAACTTTAAACTTCTGACCCATAGAGATAGAAAGGCAGAACAGTGATGTCCCTGGATTCTTGTTATCATTGTATAAATCAGGAACATTCACTAAACAAGAAATATGCCTTTGCATTGCAGAGCCCTGTATCCATCAGGTTTCACCTGCCTTTTTGGGGAGACGGGCTAAGGCAGCCGCCAAGGTTAAAAATTGCTTCCTAAATTAATGTTTCCATACTTCTCTAGATAACCTCTTAGCAGAGAGGTTTGCTCTTTGTGTAAACCACTTCTATTTATAGTGCCATAATTCCTTAATTCAACCAGTGTAATTGTGATTTCAGTCCTTAAAGGGAAGATTTCTACTCATGGTGTGACCCTTGCATGACTCTTTAGACACTGTGCTTTTCCTGCTCTCCTACTGCCCCTCACTCCATCTCCTTACATGCATCTGCTTCCTTTCTACTCACTTGCATGGGTTTTAGCCCTACCCAATTCTGTTCTCCCACACTCTCAGCACTGCTGAGGGGCTCTTTACTACCTCAACCTACTTTGACTTCCTCTGCCTCCTTCACTTGCTCCTCAGTCTTTTCCCTGCTCTCTACTGGACATATTTCACTCACTTCCATCCAAACATCTTCAAAAGCAGATCCAGTTGTGGTGGCAGCCACTTGCCAAATGCTTGACAGATGGCAACTGATGACTTTTTGGTACTCTGCTCCCTGATTCTTCTCATCTTTGAATCAAGCAATGTGTACACAGCAATTTGGGAGCAGGAGCATTCAAAGTTCTTCCTCCTTTGCTTTGAATTATTTCGGAATCTTCCTGGGTCTGAAGCTAAGGGAAGTGCAAGCAGCCATCATATTGCTTGCTGGTTCTCCTCACCACAGGGAGGCTGATCAAACTCAGTTTCTACAACCAGCCTTTTAGTTTTACTGAGCAATTTCACAGTGAAGGCAATGGAGAAGGGCCTATCCATCTCTGTACTAATGCTTTTCATGGTGAATCCTTCCTTTCTTTGTGTGCAACATATGTCAGGAAAGAGGTTGTTGTGACTCAGGCACAGGCGTGGTATCCCCACCTTCTGTTGCTGTGTTGGTCTTGCTGCAAGCTCCAGGGAGGCAGCCCTCTCTTGTTCCCAGCATAGTCCACGAGTCCCTGCAGTGACCAGAGCTGCCCACAGCACAAAGTC
The DNA here is from genome assembly GCF_051311805.1 of Agelaius phoeniceus. Taxonomy (NCBI): domain Eukaryota; kingdom Metazoa; phylum Chordata; class Aves; order Passeriformes; family Icteridae; genus Agelaius; species Agelaius phoeniceus. Next base: position 92,100,170 of record NC_135266.1, read on the forward strand.
ACAAACAGAATGACTCCAAGGGATATTGCAAAGCCTGGTGCTGTTATGTCTGTATCAGTCTTTCACAGCTGGCTGAGATGCCTCTTCTTCTGGACCAGTTAATAGGGAGGTTGCATTTCTCCATAATTTCCCTGAGGACTGAACACATCTCAGAAATTGAAAGAAAAAGGGTGGTGACTCACCTCTCGACCTGCTTAATTCTTTCCAGGATAGTCCTTCTCATGAAGAATTGAGACTGTCTGGGATATACTCATGAGACAAACTAATATGCTAAAATCTGTCTCAAATCCAAATGAAAATTTGAAATATGATAAAACACTTGCAGCAGAACAGTCATCAAAATTAAAGTGGTTTTTTTTTTCAGTTATATAACTTCTCTCCAGCACAGAGCAAGACCCCATTTCCCATCCCTTTGCTTTGCCTTGTGGGGCTGAGTCAACTCCTTGACCCTTCCTTGTTTTACTTCATTGTAGAAAGAGCTTGAACAAAGCAGGAAACTGAGCCCCTAATCTTAAAAATCTCCTGCATATTTTTTAAGATCAGTGAAATGATGAAGCTTTGGTTTCCTTGTTCTTAGACATAGTTTTTGCAGAGGCATCACAGGAGTAAGATCTGCTCCTGACAGCAATGCTGCCTTTTTTTCAGGCAATGATAGAAAAGGTCTTTCTGACCTGCAGAGCAGTCTCAGAGCAGAGTTATCTCTGGCTGCATCATCCCACCTCTGACATTTGTCAGGCAGCTGACAACTTCAGTTGACAGCTTATGGATTTTTATCCTATTTTCTTGCAGCACAACCTCTTCTAAATACCAGCATCTCTCTCTTCTCTGAGTGGACCTATATAGCATCTGGCACCAGCTTTGTCTCGATTTTTGACTCTGTTTGGGACAAATTCTTCTGACTTGCCTATCATGTAGCATACTGCTCACACAGACTTTTTGATGTGCTGTGCATGGTGCACAGGAAGACAACTGCAAGATGTGACACCGTAGGGAGAGGTCTTGGAGGGAGAATCTGCCACTTACTGCATTGTCTTGACCTTGTTTAGAAGCAGAGGTGCAAAAGTATTTCTTGGTCCCAGAGTCTAGACAATCACAGGCTTGATCAGGACTGAATTGAAACAGTTTCCTACAGAGAGTACTGCTGTGCTCGTGGCCCTAGGGTGACCTTGGGGCATACAGAGGGATGTCCCTCTGCATGTGCCAAGGAGTTTAGGGCTGACCATGTTGTTAGCATTGGCTTGTCCTTGCCTAATACCTTATTCTTGGAAGGAAGGAAGGAAAAGTCAGGACTGGGTGTCCCTTGGACAGAACATTAACTGATCAGAGCATAGATATTCCAAAGTGATTTATTCTGGTAAAGATTACTTTCTTGCTTGAGACTTGCTTATTGTTTGTGCTCTGTGGCAGTGAAAGGCCAGTATGTGATGAGGAAAAGGTGATCTTTAGTTTAGGACAGGAGAAGTGAATGAACAACCCAACAGCTGGAACTGCATTTTGCGACATTGCTCAGCACCCTCCTGCTCTTTAGGCTTGACCCTGTCTCAGGATTTCAAATCTTTGGATCCAGTCCAGGATTTCTGGAGAAGTCATCAGTCTTTCCCAGCAGTAAGAGGTAGTGCAGAGAGCATAGTGGGTTAATGATGATGGTGATAAAAAATACCAATAAAAATAGTCTGACAAAATTTCCCTCAACAACCATTTTCACATATTTGCTGTTTTGATGCAACATTTCTGTGGTTTTTGACAGAAACAGAGGCACTTTGTCATCCTTCCATCAAAAAAAAATTGTTTGTTTATTTTTCACCTCCTTTTCTCCTCTTTATACCAGTTGCTAAGGGAAACAGAGGAGTAAACAAGAGGGAAAAACTGAGAGGGAAAAGAAAACAATTCAGGTTTTGTTATTTTTAATAAATTTTTTCAACCAAACCCAGCTATATCATCATGATAAAAATACAAGAAAATTCCTTTCAGCAAAAGCTGCTGGTTCTCTCAAAAAGCTGCTGGTGCTTTCTCAAATCAATTCCTACTGCATTGTGTCCCCCCAAGTGCAGCAAAGGCTAGCATGAGGTATCCAGAAAATGCTGGCTCCTGACAACATGGCTGGTTTGGTTTTAGAACTGCAGAAATGCAATGATAAACAGCAAATCTTAAGTGTTTTCTTAACAATTATCAATAGCTGCTGCTTCACTTTACAAAGTAACTTTCGGTTGCTCCTTTCTGCACCAGTGAACAAAGCCTCCTTAGACTCTGCACATGCTGCTCTGGTAGGTGTGCTGCAGGTGTGCTGGAGTCCTGCTCTAAGAGGAGGATTATTATTATTATTATTATTATTATTATTATTATTATTATTATTATTATTATTATTGATGTGAAACTTCAGCTGCCGTTCTTGAGCTGAGATCAGTGAAGCTCTGCAGAAAGCAGGAGGTGAATAGCAGTGATGCAGCAAAACTGTTTCCTAGAAAAAAATCATTTCTGCAAGGGTTCACACTTCTCTGCAGAGACCAAAAGAGTCAAAACAAGTTCTGTACACTTTTAGGCAGCATGGCAGCATCAAGCATATTTTAGCAAAACTGATGTTCTTTATTGAGTTCTAGAATGTTTTTCCACTCGGTAGCCAACAATTATGCTCAGCTGAATGGGGAAGGAGGTTTGAGCAATGCAGTCCCAAACTAGTAAAATAGAAAAGGGTTCAGAAAGGAAGGGATCTCTGATCTAATGCAAAACTTGATTTATGTTTTCAAGATATGTCTTGGCTGCAGCAGTAAAGTAGATGGGATCAGAAGTAATGCTGACTAGTATGCTGGGGTTTAGCCCAAAGAAAACTTTCTAAAGGGGAAAAAATAAAGTTTATAAAAGAATACACTTAGCAAAATGGAGCTTTGATAAGTAATGTTTCTTCTACCTTCATTCTTAACCCTGAGCTGCATTCTGTGGGTAAAAATAGCTGCTGCCAAAAATACTAGTTGCTTGAAAGAAGCTGCAGTGCCATCACTTCTAGAGGAACTTCCTATTGTTTCTGGGTACAGTATTAAAATAAGCATCTGGTTCAGAAAATAATATTGGGGTTGCAATAGAACTCTTCCAGTTGTTGTTTACTTTCCCAAAGAAAACAACATAGGGGGAAAATTAAAACACACAAGCCTTATTTACACAGAGCCCAGTGCAGCAACACTGAATACTTAAGATCTCAAGCCCAGAGAGAGAGAGCTTCAGGGATCTGTCCAGAGGGATCCCTGTCAGAGGGCTCTGAGGTGTCTCTTTGGGAGTCCTTCCCCAGAAAGGACAAGCAGCTGTGTTGGCCCTGCACAAAGGCACAAAGGAAGAGGACAAAAACAATCTTCCCCTGCTTGGTCTGGTAGCCAGCTCAGGTTAAAAAGTGTGTGGGAGGGCTGGAAAGAGAAGAAAATACACTGCCAGGCCCAAGTTGTGTTGTATTATTAAAAGTCAAAACACCTTACCATCTGATGATGGGATCAAAACTCATTCTTAGGGCTGCTTCAAGAGGTCCATGCACAATATGTCATGCTACGAAAGAATGAGTAAGAACTGAAGCAAAAACTTATCGTGGGAAGCTCAGTTAAGATTCCCCTCTGGTCACTGCCAAAGGGCCACGAAGCAGATTCTCACAGGCTAAAATTCTGGGTAAAAAGAGAGTTTGACATCTGAGTTATCTATGTCCTTAGTGCACAAGGTCAGGAGTCAGTCCAGCCAGTCCAGCTTTTTCTGATTACCTAACTCAGAAGTTTTGCCTAGGGATGCTGTAGATTGCTCACATTCCCTGTTATTTGGAAATACATACAGAAGCATTTCTAGCACATTTTCACCCAAGATCAATGCAGCTGCCAGATCAGAGTCCCTCAGTACCACAATATTGTGCCATTGGTAGAGAAGACTAAGAGCCATTTGGCAATGGAAAGACATAGGTTTAAGAAGGGGCAGAGCAAACTTTTTTAGTTGCTTTATGCTGGCAAGAAATATGGAAAGAAATTATGGATCACATCACAGGGGTTTTACCATGATGAGGATGTGTTCTCATTGTTCCTGCTTCTTGTAGCAGGACTATCACTGCCAGGCTGCAGATCAGGCCTGGAGGAAGAGCAGTAGCTGTATTGCATCAAGGGCACCTTCCCAAAATTTCCTTGGAGACCTTGCCTTGGGCGAGTGCAGCCCACAGTTTTACTGCCCAAATTTTTTGTGTCCTGCAGGAGGAACTCCACCAGTGTCCTGGGAAGGCACCCCTCATCCATGTTGTGCTCCTCTTCACTGATGATAATTGACTTTCCCTTTCTGAATCTCTTGGGCTGACTGCCTGGCAGCTCCACAGCCTTGGAAGCATCTGGTGCATGTTCAGAGACAAATTGTCAGGGAGAGAGAGTGAGAGCAGATGTCTAAAACACCCATAAAAGACCTGGTGCCTGCTGGTGAGCCTCATGGAATGCTGATTTGTATGTATTTCTGCTTATATAAAGCTGGTCCTTCCAATTGCCTGGTATTTTTAGTAGCCTAATCATTTGCATAAGAATACAATCTTCGTTGCTTGGGAAAATTATATGTCCTATATAACTGCTTTCAAACTCCTAACCTTTTCCAGCACAACAGGCTCTGATATTTGGCATTTACATGGAGCAACATCTTAGGCTGTCTTTTTTTTTGCTTTTACCAGTGAATTGCTAGACTCCAATTCAGAGTACCTTCCAATATCCATTTGTATCTTCAAAAAATAAAAGTTATCTTCAAAAAATAAAAATATAGTTTTGCTATATTTCTTCCTTTAAAATTTGAGGCTGCTTTGGCAAAATCATGTTTGCCTATTTTCCATGGACTTCAGTTCACATGGATGGAAAATTACAGGTATTTATAACTCCATACATATTTTCATCTGAAAAATTTATGCATCTTGTTCTAGCATTAACTAAGGAGAAACAAAATCTTTGTTCATCAAACTAAACCAAAAAGTTTCACTAATTCAGTTTTTTGTTTCTTCTGACTTTTAATGTCCACACCTGGAGTTTGGTTATTCTAAACATCAAGCCAGAAAAATACCACTGTTGGAGACCAGACATATACATCTCATGAGGAAGTGCAAGCAATTTTCCAGCACTTCACAACCTAAAATACATTTGCATGAATTCCTGAATGAGCACTCATCAGTGAGAAATACCTCTAGGAAATTAGTCCTGAATCCTCATACAGCATCAAAAAGGCCGTGCTGATTCAGAAGTGCTTTTCTTAGAGAAAAGGTTAACAGCTTTGCTGAAAGGTAAATTTTTTGGTTCCCAATGGCTGTTGGAAAGCCTCACTGTAAATTGAGTAGGTCTGAACCTCAGCCTAGTGTAAATTACCATTCATTCAGTGTTTCTCCTTTGTTTTACTGTCAGTGTTCCTGAACTCGCCTTACTTTGACTTCCCAAAGGCATGACTGATAGTCTGTATTTTAGCCATATTTTTTTTTATGGTAAAAAAAAAAAAAAAAGAAGAATAAGATGAGAAAAGTTCAAATCTGTGGCTGCTCTGGTTGGATTTCTATTGTCACATCAAAGGAGAGGATATGCTGGTTGTCACACTGTGTTGACAATGTCTATTGGAGAAGAAATAAAATAGAATCTGTTGTTTACTGAATGGTCATTGCAGAAAAAGGTCACTGTCCTATTACTCTCTGCCCTGCATCTTGTAGTTCTGAAATGGCTGTGAAGGAGGAGTGAGCATCTGGTTCACAACCCCGCTTGCTTCCCACAGGTCAAGAGCTGCAGGAAGCCTCACCCTCGTGTGCCCAGGCTTTGGCTGATGCCCCAGTGGCTCTGAGGCAGGGCTGTGGCTGCGGCACAGATCCGGAGCACAGTGCTAACGAGGCAGAGTTGAAACAGGAAACGGGGCGTGGTGGCAGAGCTGCTTCTGAATGGGCTCAACGTGTCAGATGCTTTCTCAAGCCATGCTAAGTGACAGCCGGCTGCCTTCCCTTCCGCCTCGCCTGAAGTTCTCAGGGGATTTTCTTCTTAGACAGGGCTTTAGGTCCAGCCAAGAGTGTGAAATGCAGGTATAGGGAAGGTGGGAGAAAAAGGACATCAAACTTCTTCAGCAGGTAATCCGCTTGTCCTTGCAGGCTGATGCTTCCTTCTCCTGGCAGAGCGGAGAGCCATGCCCTCTGGTGGCAGAACAGGAGAGGGAGAAGTTTAAAACCTTTTCAAATACCCAGTCCAAGGACACCAAAGCAGTCTGTACGTTCTGACCCCTGCCAAAATATTCGGCCTCTGATTAGGCTTGTACTGCCCTTGAAATTCAAGCAGCTCCCGTGTGAGGTGGGGGTCCCTCATTGCAGCCAGGATTTCCTTGCAGCAGTCAGAGGCTCGCCTGTGCTGGAAATGCCATTGTCCAGGTGGGCTGGCAGATTTTGGAGGAGTCCTCCAGCTACTCAATGAGAGCATGTTCCCTGCCAAACACAGCTATTGCAGCTCAAAGCATGCAGGCAGGGCTGTCAGCATCTGAGTGCTTCAATACCCAATCTGTCTCTCACAGCTTTATGGTGAGTCCATCATACAGCAGAATTAGGAAGATCCAAATAGTTCATACTGAAAGATTAGGTTGATTCGGATTCAGATGTGGGAGAAAAGCAAGCAGAAGAGTTTTCCTGGTTGCAGGGAGAGCACAGTCCAAATAGATTTTGACAAAAACACCTGTGATTAGAATGAATGATCTGTTTATCAAACTGTGAATGTTTTGTCCTTGAAGAATGAGTTTCTTACAGTTGCTTTTAACCTAGAGGAGTGTGGCAAAAGCACTTTATGTGAGCTACCTCAGCACAGCACCTGTGTGATGCTTGAGCAACTGACCATCATGCTACAGATGAAGCACAGTACAGGTAGATCCACCCCTGCTAAGGGACCTTGCAACCAAAATTAGGGGATCCTCAGTTTGCAGACTTCTTGAATCCTGAATAAAATTATGTTGCTGCTCCTAGGCACACACAGCCTCCACAAAAATCCTGCTAACTTCTCATTCTTAATGAGCTTTGCCACTAGAGAAAGTCAGCAACACCTTTTCTCATGCAAAACTTGGGCTGCTGGACTCTCCCCTCCTGCATCTTTGTGTGCACATGGTTGGGTGCTGGCAACACAGGATCATGTCAGGAATCAGTGTGTGGAGTTAGGAGGAGATAGAGACGGGAAAGTAATTCCTGAGCATCAGGTCCCCAGACCTGTTTCCTTATCAGTACAGTGGCAAGTTACCATGAGCTGTAGTTCAATATCTTAAAACCTGCCAACTTTAGGAGGACTTTCCAAGTAAAAACTTCACACAGTTTCCCCCTTTCAGGCTCACCTTCAACCTTTCAGCAGAATGGAGCACTAGAGCAAGGATGCTTTTATCACAAGGCATCTCTCTGCCTTAGACTCCATTTTGTACCAAAACAAGCTCAGAGCTCTGTTGCTGGAGGAACATGGAACACATCCATAGGTAGCTGAAAAAGCTTGCATGTAGTTGCAAAGATATCTCACCAAATGGACCTGTCTATTCTTGGGTATTATACTAGGTGCTGATGAGGATTTTCTGTTGTGGGGAGAAATGTGTATAGCAATCTTTGAAACAATTAAAACATCTTGTGTAAGGAGACTCTATGGTTAGTCACACCTAAAATGAATTACCAAGGAAGGGTGGTACAATAGTCTGTTGGCTAAGAAATTATTTATTTAGCTCTATGCATAGCAGGATGCTCAGCTCACTAAACCCAGTGGACATGTAAACATTGGTTTCAAATGAAGAAACAATAATAGATTGAGATTTATTTTATAGGTGTGCCAGAAACAGTAAAAGAGTGCACAATCACTGACATTTTATTTCTTCACAAACATGTTAAGAGCCTAAAACTGTTGGCTTATTGTCTTAATGGGGTTTTTTTCTGTTTTATTTTTGCTTTCAAGTGGGAATGCAAAGCCTGAAGTTTCATCAGGTTCATAAAGAATTTGCCAAAGTTCCAGCAGTGCAATAGGAATGTTGTTATATCCAAACTGAAAGACCAGAACACTTATATTCCCCTGTTTGTTTGCCATTCAAACAAAACTTTTTTAACAGCAAGCTAACAAAATTAATTTTAAGAAATTAATAGCAATAGAAACTACTTTGCAATTGAAATTTGTGCTCACTGGTGCATTACCTGTATGATAGTATTGCTAATTTTTTTGTTGCTCACAGAAATTTCAAGAAAATAAAAATGAGGAAATTCAGAATCATGTAAGCACTAGCACGACAAAAAAGTTGCTGTTTGGAAGAGGACTTTAAGCTTTTCTTTTTGCACAAGAAGCAAAAGCTATTCTTGCCATTTGGAAGCAACTTGTATGGATTCTGGGTTACTAGAAAAGAGTACTCAGTTTCTATTTTATTCTTCAGTTTTGCATAAATGTTTCTTGTTTGGAGACTGTATTTTTATGACATGCACTCAGTATGTTAATCTCTTAAATTATTTATTTATTTCATGATATATTTAAAGCCAACCTTTTCCACCCAAATAGACATCTGGCCTACATAGATTCAACTTGCAAAGGGATTTTTTATAACTACATATTAAAATACTGTCTCAGTTCATTGATCCCTGTATGATCATGGCAACAATGCAGTAGCAAAAGATATGGAAAGTCTGTTCCCTTGCAGCTGATGGGGAAACATGATTTTGTAGAATATGCTTCTTTTCTATGTATGGAGGACCACAAGCAGCAGCCTGATGCTGGGAGGTTTTTCTGTCTGAGAGGTGACTGAGGGTTTTAATATCTTAGAATTCATTTACTTGTAGGTCCCACTTCAGCCACACTAAAACACATATTTTGGTGCCAGACTAGTCACTCACGGGAAGTTGTTGTAAATCAGAATGTGGCTTAGTGAACAATATCCACCCTTCAGGAAAGATTCCTGTATTTCCTATAATGTCTGATAGACTATAGGCTCCTATAAACTCCTATATTTTATTATGTCCTCATTAGACAAGAACAAAATGCAGAAGTGCTCATCTCAGGCAGCTTTAAACCCTTGTTATTTAGTGGTTGTTGCAAAGTCATGTTCTCATTCTCAAAAAACACCCTCAACTTTTGAAAGAAACTTCACACAACATTCTAGCTGTTTTCATGTGCTTTAGCTGTGAAAAATCAAATATTACACTGGAAACATCATCCTCAGTCCCTTGTCCTATGTAAATTCCCTTCACAATCCTTTAGGAACCCTGTTCTAGTGGAAAATGCCCCTCCCATATCAGAGAGATGGGAACTGGATGGTCTTCAAGGTCCCTTCCCACCTGAACCATTCTGTTACTGTGATTCTAAGGATGAAGTAGCTCTTCTTCCAGGACTGTCTTCTGCAGTGTAACAGGATGGGGAGGAGAGGTGTGCAGTGCCTTGAGAGCCCCACCTGTGAGTGCCTCCATCTCCCAGACTGCTTGGCTGGAGGAAAGATAAAGCTGCGACTACTGCACTGGTGTGAGCCCCAGCAGTACCAGTGTGCTCCCACCTTTCATCTGCCTCTGTACTGGAGGAGTGGGCTCAGCAGAGCTGAGGGATGAAATGCATCAGCAGAGGTTGGAGAAGGAGCCTGCAAAAGGTCCATCTCTCCTGTGCCTCTGCATGAGCAGCTCTTCATGTCCCTCCAGAGAAGTGTGAGTACTGCCTGAGTATGGCAGAAGCACTTCTTTTGTTTCCCAAGCCTGCACTGACTGTGAGGCAAAAGATAAAATTTGAAGGAAAAAGACATATTTTTTGAGTTGTTACTTATTTCAAATGTTCCATCCTGCTTCCAGTCTTAAACAATGCCTTTGTTCACAAAGCTAGGACATTTTCCTTGCCCAGGAGGGAGCTTAGACACTTCAATTTGCAGATAGCGCTTGGCATATGGTTTTGCTGCTGCACACAGAAGCATGAATGAAATGAGCTTTGGGCTTCCAGGAGATCTCATGGCACCTCAGCCAGGGATATTTGTTATGCCTTCCCTGTGCTGAGTGATCCTGGTTGGCACACACACAGCCCTACATTAAAAGTTTTAAATTGAGTTCGTTTTCTTTTAAGCATGTTTTCTGTTCATTGTTATGGCTTGCTTCCAGGGGCATGGTTTGCCCTTGGCTGATTGAACTGGGCTGCCAGTCAGTCAGAGCCCCTGCAGAAATGCACCAGGTTTGGCCAGCTGTGTTAGCAGAGGCTTTGTCTATACTGGCAAAGCTCAACTTCTGTATGACTGAAAGGTTATGTTCCCTGGCCACCCTTTTGGCCTGTGCCAATCACCTCCAGCCTGGAAAAGGACTGGATACCATTTAAATGAGAACTTGGAGAGGAGCAGTTCCCAATTATTTCCTTATGAACTGATTAACCCTGAGTCTGGTGTCAGTTTCTGTTCACCTCAGAGCCCCCTGGATAGGTCTGGGATCAAGCCCAGGATACACTTTTAAGGCTCTGAAAAACTTATTGCATGAATATAGGTAGCACTTTTCCCGGTGTTTGACAGCATCTCTAGGTCTACAGATATACCAACAGGCAAGAGGGGTTTGAACACAGCCACCCTGTTCTAGTGGAGAATTTAGGTGGCTTGACATGGCTGATGCCCGTGTCCCACAGCCCTTGAATCTTTCATTCTGTTTTATTTAATAAAATAAACAGAGATGCAACCTGACATGGAGGGGGCCGTTGTTTGGCTAAAGCATTGCTGAGGACAACAGGCAGTTCTGCTGCTGAGAGAGACACAACCCTCCTGTGCATGGAGGGACAGTGGTGGCCTTTGTTCACCATCACAGAAGCAATGCTGGGGTCAAGGCAGGACACTCATCTGCTTGCCTCCAGCAGCTTCCAGCAAGTCTCCTTTACTCTGTAGTGCCACTGGCTTGCATCTTTTGTGGTGGTTTTTGGAAAATACTTCTATTTTGATAACCCTTTGGCCTCCCCAGTACAGATACAAGTCTCCATGAACCAAACTCTTGCATGGTCTGAGCAGAATAAATTTGCACAGGTGGCATTTCAACACAAACAGAATTTGCAGCAGATTATAGGATTAGCATTCACCCTGAGGGCACAATGAGCTTTTCAATGAGAAAAATGGGAAAAAAAGGAAAATGGAGATCAGATTATGTAAACCATCTCTGCTTCACCTAACTAGAAAAATCAAACCAGGCAAACCTGCAAGGTCCCATCTCTCTTACAACCTTACAAGTAGCACAGCCTGGAGAAGAGGCTGGTGACAAGGTGTAGTCAAGTGCCATAGTCAGCAGCCCTAGAGCCAAAGCTGGATGACTCTGACTGTGGTAGGAAAGCAGGCAAGAGGAGAGCCAGGGCTGAACTGCTGCTGTGAGAAGGCTCTCTCTCCTGCCCCTGTCTTTTTTGGACTTACTGTTATTTGAGCAGAGTTAATGTTTGCTCTGGCCCCATGTGCTCTTCACAGAGCTTTCAGTAGTGAATCCAGCTCTGGCAGTCTGATATTGCTTCACAGAATTAGCCCTCAAAAGTCCCTGGGATAACTGCTGAAGGGAGAGTCACACATCAAAGAATGGTACAAAACTTCCAATAAATGAGGTGGAATTGCTGCCTATCCACAACTTAGGTACACATAGGCCCTAGGCTTCCTTAACACAGAGTGGATTCTCTCAGTTCCCAGCAGAAACCCATAGCAGGGGTTCTGTCCTCTGAGAATCATTCAGCCCAACAGGATCCTGGTTCTCAATTGCATTTCTGAGATAGTGGTGGCACATAACCAGAGCTTTCTTAATCTGTCTTCCATGAAATGAGATGTTTGAAAGACTCAGAGTTGGTTTCCTACTGGCTTCTTCTCTCACATCCTGCCCATGGTGTAGTCCACTAGTCTGATCTTCACCTGTGCCACTCAGTTTTTTGAGTTTCAAGGTTGTAGCTGCAACCACAATGTTATCTCCCTAGCCTCCAGCTGTTCAGGATCAGGTGTGGAGTCCCCCATAGAAGCATGGCACTCTGCCCATTCATACCTTCAGATTCCTCCTCAATCAAGATAAGCATTATCTTGGGTGCCCCAAGAGAGCTATTATCTGCATGTTATTTCAGCTAGCACCTGAAGAGCTGTTCTGTATTCATTCTACAAGGGTACCTATACTAATCTGCTCCTGGGATGAGCCCTCAGGGATTTCAATGCACAATCTGAATTCCTCTCCTTCTGGATACCTTTAGAGATAAAATTTGTGTTGTTTCTTAGTCATGTTTTAACTTGTTTTTATTTTGTAGTTGGAGGTTGGTTACCTTCCTGTTTGTTGAAATCTTCCTTACAATGAAAATACTTTATTCTGCTTAATGGCCATACTTCTTTCAAAACACCTCCTAAAGTCTCACAGTATCTTCAAGGGCAGCATCTGTTGCAGATGGTACTTTCAGAGGAGAGACAAATGCTCCTCTTTATTCAACTCAACACAGAACAGATGCATCAAATTCCTCACACACTCCCATTTCTTTCCTGGAGGGGTGGGCAGATGAAGAAGAACATCTCTCTGGGGATGAAGGGATGCTTCCCAGCAGACCAGGAGGGTGTAGTGAGGCTGCACAGTGCCTGTGTGGTACCCAGCCCGTATGGCAGAAGCTAATCCTGGAGCTCCTGTTCTATAAGATGAGAAAGGGATCCCTGCCTGTCTCCTGGTATAGACCTGCTGTCAACCACTGGCCCTTATACTCAGCCCTAGGTCAGAGATACTTTCTGCTGTCCCAGCCAGCCTCTGCAGTGCAGTATTTGTGCAGCAACAGCTCCCCTGTCCCCCCAGGACTGCTACAGCTCCAGTGTTTCTTGGCAGGGCTTCTGGGATGGATGCAGTGTGCTGCTGGTCATCCTGCCCCCACCTACCAAATTCTCTCTAAGCATCTTTTATAAGAATTCCTCCAGTTCTTCCAAACTAGGGTTAAGGGCATAACTCAAGCAAGCAGACCAGTTTTCATCTACTGCCAGGAGATTTCTATCCTGCTTTACCTGCATGGAGGATTGCAGACCATGTCATCTCAGAAGAAAGCCTGTGCTCTTGAACTGGCTTGGATGCATTGCAAACTGGCCAACCTTCATTGCCCACACACTTTTCAGATATTTGGCTTCCATCAGCTATCAAATGAGTGTGTTGAAGCAGATGAGATTGACCCAAATTTACACAGGTAAGACAGGAAACATCTTGCTTAGGATTTTCAGATGACTAACATGACTTTGTGGTTTCAGATCTACCTGCCAGAGAATGACAGGTGCAGTGGAGAGAAAGCAAATTTTATGTTGGGATGTCACTTCACCCATCAATTGGACTCCAGTCTTAGAGCAAAGCAATAGAAAGGAGTTTAGAAGGAGGAGAAAGGGTAAGTCATCTCTTTGGTCTGTGTACAGACTTTTATTAATGTGATATGCAAGATAAGTTCTAATTCTCCTCCTCCCTTATCAGTGTCCTTTGAACAAAACCTTAAGGTGACAATGCTTTGGTTCTGTTAATGTGAAAATTGCTGACAGTTTTGTGGTGCTGAGCACTCCAGGTTTTTTTGGCCCCACATCTGTCCATCCCACTGCACATTCTGGCTGTCTAGGTCCTTGATTTGCTGTTGAAACCCAAAGGGAGACCTGCACAGATACCCACAGTGGTACAGAGCTGTAGGCAATGGCAGATGTGCCACCTGCTGTCAGAGCCCTGCTATGGAAAAAGTCGCTCAGTGGAAGAACACAAGTCTACAAGGTTGTGGCACAAGCATGAGGTAGCCCTCATTTGCTGGACTGGGACTTTGAGAGCTGGAAACTTTTCTCCCTGCAGCCTTTGAATGCTGCCTTCACCTAGATTTCCAGCCTTACTCCCTCCTAGGGCATAATTTGGTCAGCAGAGGTGCTTTAGCCCATACAGGTTATGCTGTTTCCCCAAAGAGAGCACAGCTTTCTGGCCAAAAGGATTTTGTGGCCAGCATTATCACATTTACATGAAGGCTTTTTCCAGCTTTGCTGTATTGGTTGGGACTAGAGAATGGTCTGAGGGTAAATGACACTCTTGGAGATAGAGCTTTGCCAGAAAAAGTTCTAGTGCCTTACTCTTAACAGCTGCCCTTCTGGTTCTGTATCTCTGGTTATTTTTAGCTTGCCTTTGCAATAGACAAACCCATACCTTTCTCATGAATAATGTGAAACTTTCCAAGTTCAGAGTGCACATTTTAATTAAGTCAGTGTTTGCTTGAAAGAAAATGATATTGCTGCACTTTCATTTGATAATTCAAGTAATACTCGCTGAGTGTTCACTGCTGACCTGCAAGCCTTCATATTTAAAACAAAATGGGAAGTGGTGGGGGGGAGGAAAGGCATTTTTTGGCAAGGAAACTGCTGCCCTCAGGCTATTAATGCATCTTAATTCTGAACAGAAAATGAAATCACTTTGGGCGGGTGCCAAGCAATACAGTGACTTTCCTCTGATTTTAGGGAGTTCTTGAACTGCCTGTCCTGCATGGAGTAGGAGCCATATTCTTCATTTTGCTCTGACTTTACACCCATTTTATACCCATGCAGTGTCCCATCAGAGTTCCCCCAGATTAGCAAAAGAAAAGCAGCCCTCACTGCTGCTGTTATTTATGACTCTTATTGTGGCTCAGGGCCTGTGTTACTGTTGCTGACACTGGACTTCATGCCTGCAGAGCCAGCAGGCACATTTTTTCTTCTGATTGTGCTTTTGAGCATAATTACCTCTGTATGGCTTTTTCTGGTCCCCTGATAGTATTACTTAGAAAGAAAAATGTCTAAACCTCTTCCTGCAAGGCAAAAGACCTGTGATAGTCATCAGGCTGCTCAAAAAAGCCAAATAGCATCTCCTTGTCACTGCTTTGTCCCAGGGCATGATTCATGGTCCTGTTTAGCTACCCTGATGCTGCAGTACTGACAAAAGGGGCTGGCCCATGGGTTTCTTCTGCTTCCCTGGGGGCTTCTGGTTACCTCTTATCAACCTGGACCTGGCATGAGATTCTGTGATCTGAATCAGATGAGCTGAGTTATTTGGCTGGAAATTACCCCAGGAAAATGACTGTGGGATGAGTGTGCTGATCTGAGTGACTGCCCAGCCATGCATTGATGGGGAAGTGCAGGAGCAGGATGGTTTCAGTTGCTGGCAACCCACACTTAAATGTCCTCTGAGCAGTAGCTGGAAAGATGTTAGTTCCCTCCTTGATGCAAGCATTCCATAGGAGGAGAGCAGGACATGAGGGAAGGAGCAGATGGGAGCAGAGTAGGGTCACGGGGAGCTTATGGAAAGACAGCAAAGGAGGTGGGCTGGAGCTGGATGCTTTGTGGTGACTGGTGAGAAACTCAGAGCAAATGAACAAAGAGAAAAAGCTCAGCAAAGGAGAAAATTTCTGCACAACAGTAATTATCAAGGAAAATACCCAAACCTGGGCAGGAAGAGCCCAGTAGTGAGTGGAGAATTGAGGCTTTAAGGAAAATTCTGCTTTGACAGAGAGGAATGGTGTACTGAAGAAGAAGGTTTTAACAGGGTCAAACCAGAAAGGGGCACAAGGAAAATTAGTAATGAAGACCCATTTAGCAACTGAACAGAGGGAGCTCAGATGGCACAGACATCACCAAGAAGAGGAAGTTGGGGTGGAGTTACCTCAGAAGATGAAGAGACAAGGACAACAGAGTGTCACAGGCAGTGCTGAGAGGGGAGGGAGATAGCAGAGGGCCTGAGCCCAGCAGTTAAAGTGGAGCCAGCAGCAGAGGCACATCAGCAGGGTGTTGGTGTGATATACTGCACTGTGCAAAGCTACAAGCAGACCTGGCTCTCCACAGTCCAGGTGTGAGCTTGTCATTTGAGCAAATGGAAAGATACCTGGCCACACCCACAGGTGTGACTGCAGAGCACCTCCAAGGACAGCAATTCAGCAGCAGTGACATTGCACTCTTCCCATAGGGCCAGGAGTTGGGCTTGATGATGCTGATGGGTCCTTTCCAACTTAGCACATTCCATGACGGTATGAAATTCCATGATATGTAGGGCCTAGGAGGCACACTGGTGACACTGGATCTTCTCGTGGCTCTACAGGGCAGTTACCACCCTAAGACAGAGTAAAGGAGGAGCACAGCCTGAGCTGTCCCATGAGCACTGTTGTGAGGCTGGCAGGATGCAGAGACCTGCACTTGGCACAGCAGGGAAATGCAGTGTTTCACACACACATACATCAAGGTGTCAAGTATCTCCAGTGTTGTGATATAAAAATGCCAGGAAAACTGGTCCTGGGACAAAAAAAACTTAAGTCCCTGACATTTGATAAAAAATTTCAAAGTCTGTCTAACAGAAGAGAAAACCAAATGCTTTCCTGGAATTTGAAGACATGGGATGGAGAGTTTGTCAAGGCCCTGAGGGCACTGTCACTCTCCTAGGATTTTGGTTGGCAGCTTCAGACCAGCTGGTTGGTCAGAGCTGGTGCGAAAACAAGAGCTGGGAGAAGTTTTTGTGGAGGATTCCCTGCAAAGATCTGCTGAGATATTTTCATGGGAGACTCCCTCCTCCTTATGCTGGGAACTGCTTGAAGTCACAGCCTTCTCCTTCTTGCCTGCTGCCTGAGCTGCACTATGGCTGTGTTCCTGCCAGGCTGGTACCGTGCTGATGGCAGCCCTGACCCTGCCACGGGCTCTCAATTTCTCATCTGAACCTCAGGCTTGCCTCTTCACTTGGGCGTTGCTGCTCCCTGCCGTGGTTTCATTGTGCCTGCCAGGCTGGAACGGGGCACTTGTCCAGGAGTGGAGCTGTGCTGCAGCAGAGAATGATGGATGATTTCTCCACTGCTGCAGGAGAATTGAGTCGGCAGGAATCATCGAGGATGACATCCCAGGCTCCCTTGGGATTCAAACACAACCCCTCCCTGCAAGAGAGTAGCTGCTGCCTAAAATTACGAACACAGACCATGGCATCCACCAGCAGCAAGACCCAGAAAGGGCTGGGGAGCAGAGCCTGTGCTGCAGCTAAAGACAATTGAGCCAATGGAGGAAGCACTGGAATGATATTTCACAATAATCAGAGGGAAAGAGAGAAAAATCATCATAATCTGTAGCTGCAAAGGCTATTGAGACAGAAAGAAAGCAGTAAAACATTGCACTTTATACACCCAAGATGACATCACCTACCTGCTTTCTACGCAAAATATACTACATGAACTGAGTGTTCCATCTAGGCACAGGCAGTTCAGGCTGGACCAAGAAAGCAGAATGTTAATGACTTTAAGAAGACAGCATTTCAATTTTAAGCCTCTTAAAATGCTGCCTGTGCTGGAGATATTTCCCAAAATATTCTTAAAATACCATGAAGCTGATGAAGGGCAGGAGTCACTTTTGATGACATTCTTATGAATGACAGAGCCAGAGAAAACATGACAAAACCCCCCAAAACTAACAGCATTACCTACTAGAAGCAGAGACTGCAGCCTAAAATTGAATCACAGCAAAATGCAAATCCATGCAAAGGAACTGAATTATTTTGTCCATGCTGCAGAAAGAGGAGACATCAGATTTGATTCAAAGTAAAGAAAGCAACTAATGAACAGCAACTTCCCTCTCAAAGTCAGCAACTGCACAAGGAATATTGACATACCTATCAAGATTTATACTGTGAGCAGCGTAAATGCATGGCTCATGAACTGGGGAAAGATGTAAATGAGGAAGACTAAGAAGGATAGTGGCAAGAAAACCTTGAACAAGACCTCCAAAGCAGTTGCTTTGAAATCAGGCTAAATCAGCAAAAGCAAGGAAAATACCACATCAGTCAGTTAAAGTAGTAGGAAGGACCTCTGGTAGTTTATGGATGAACTGAAGCCAATACTGCAAAATGAAATTCCTGGAAAAGTCCTTGTTTGCCATTGTCTGGATGTCAGAGTTTTCTCTGGCACAATGCTGAACCACAGGCTAACATTGCAAGAAATTTGCAGTCTCTTAGGAGATGTTCTTCACAAGCCTTATGCTCCTGTACAACTAAGTAATTCACATGTAATTCTAAAACTAGAAAGATTCAAATTGAAAGGGAAAATCAGGGAAAGGCAAGTTCTTCTGATATATCTTCCTTGAAATTTCATACAGAAAGGGAAAAAAAGAAGAATTTGAGGAAAGAATCCATACTGATAGTCAAACACTTAACAGTGCCTACATTTAAGTTGTCAGAAATAGCAAGAAAAGCAGAGTTGGGATGTGCTGTGTTTTAAAAGGAAGCAAAGAGAGCAGAGTGACCTGCACAAGAATAACAAGCTCCCTTGGCTATTGCAGACTTTTGGGATGAGGAAAACAGTCTGCAGAGAAAAGATTAAGGATGAAACATAGGGAGAAACAGTGATTCCTAGAAAAATGGATCTGAAAAAGAAAATAGGTAAAGGGGATTTTCGCTATAATGCTTTACAAAAAAATAGAAAAGGAAGCAAAAGCTTTTGACATGGTGTGAAACCACAGGTAGAAGAAAATATGGACATTGGTGTTCAGACCAGAAAGAGTACTGCAAAAAATGAATCAGAGTTTGTGTTATTGGCAGAAACTGACAATGATGTATATTCTCTAGAAGAGATACCACACTCATTGTGAATTATTGTCAAAAGGTAGATGTTGTGTAGCTACACCATTACCTAACAAATTCTATGGCAGTGTGCTGAATCCCACAAAAGCAGCATTCATTCAGCATACAATGATGCCTGCACTTCATCAGGTAAAGGGTGAGAGGGTCCAGGAGAAGTCCTTGGGATGTTGAGTGCTGTCTGTGTGATTACTGTTTTGGGAGGGTAGGAGCACACTGTGAGGAGCTGGGAGCCAGCTATCATTGAAGAGTGACAGATTTGTACAATTAATTTGTACCATTAATTCCTATCATCTACCCTAGAAATATTGTCAACAGCAGGGAGGCCATTCACACCACAAGGGCTGTGCTCACTGAAAGACACAATAGAATTCAAATGCAGTGTCAAGCTCTTCCTCTTCTGTCCACTGCCTGCTCCAGCTGCCCCTTATTTGAATCAAATGGCAACAACATGTGTCATGCCCTGAGCTTTTCCAATTTGTAGATGGGATGTAAAATGGGGAGGTGAGTTTTAAGAGACATTCAGCAAGAGATTCTGGGATCCCATTTCCTCTTGTTTCCATTCAAGGTGTGTGCAAGACTTTGGGCATTTGATATGGTATCAAGTGTCAGAGATAGACTAGTGACTGCTGCAGTTTAGGGACATGGTTTAGCAGGACTTGGCAGTGGGAGGTTTACAGCTGGACTCCATGATCTTAAACACGTTTTCCAACCTGAATGATTCTATAAATTTTAACATTCACTAATTTAAAGAAGATACTTGCAGTTTCAGATGAAATAATGGAAAATGTGACCCAGCTAGAACTAAACACTAAAGGACAAAAGAAAAACTTGGCCAACTCCTGTTTTTCTGAAAGCCCAGCATGAAGCCCCTGAATTGCCCACACTTCTATGAAGGGACAAACAAGTACTGAAGCAGGAATAGCTCATCATTTACAACAAAAGAGGTAATGTTTCTTCCCTTTGAACACCGCACCATATTTTGCATTGGTCCCAGCAGTCACCTAATTTTTGGCCCATCAGAACAAAAATGCCACACTTTTGCAGTGGCAGCAGAATGGATAGGAAGCAGGACTGTGCAATTGCCTTCTTCAACCAGAGCATGCAGGGAGGAGAAAAGAGTTAATTTTGAAGGTGGACTAACCAACATCACATCCAATATGCATTTGCAAAAGAAGACAAGTCAGTCCAGGCTTACCCAAAAGTTCCACACTCACCAGAAATGCCAGCTTCTCATGGGATCTGAGACATTTTCAGGAGTCTGTAATTTTAACATTTAGGACATTGAAGAATGTAAATGATTCAGGGAGATCAAATAATTCTTCCCTGAAATTTGTGCTGCTTTCAGTCCTGCTGGGCTGTCCTTGGAGGATTGAGCCAGAAGGTATCAGCAGGCTGATCTCCCAGAGAGTGGGGTTACTTAACTGGGAGGGCTCAGATGTCTCAGATACTGGTTTTAGGGGACAAATTTGGTGGAAAAGAGGATCCTCAGGGTGGATGTCACCAAAATGAGAGAGTCCAGGATGTCATCCCAGAATGGATGTCACACAAGAGTGAGTCTGGGAATATGCACTTGGCACTCCAGATTATAAACTGTGGAATTTCCTTTGATGCAACAGTGTCCACTGCTTCTCATCCTTTCAGATTGGACCCTTGTGAGGAGTCTGAC
The DNA here is from genome assembly GCF_051311805.1 of Agelaius phoeniceus. Classification (NCBI taxonomy): domain Eukaryota; kingdom Metazoa; phylum Chordata; class Aves; order Passeriformes; family Icteridae; genus Agelaius; species Agelaius phoeniceus. Next base: position 92,120,356 of record NC_135266.1, read on the forward strand.
TCCCATAACCCTCCCATTAGTCAAAGACAATGAGTAAGTCCCCAACAACTATCTCTACTCCAGTATGAGCAAACCCAGGTTCCTCAGTCTTTTCTTATGCATTAAGTGCTTCAGATTCCTTATTTTCTTGGTGTACCCCACTAAGTATATGAATATCATTCATACCTTTGGAAGAAAAGAACAAGAAAGAATGTTCCAGATGCAGCCTCTTGAGTGTTGAACAGAGGGAAATGATCCCTTTACTTGGCTTGCCCTCTTGTTTCTGCAGTCCAGCATGCCCTTGGCCTACATAGCTGCTGAGTGCACTTCTGATTTCTTTTGGGACCCTGAAGCCTTTCTGCAGAGGTGTTTCCTGGGCAGTCAGCAGCCAGCCTGCACTGGCAAGCACTGCAAAACTTTGTGCTTGTCACTGTTGAACTTGGTGAGATGTCTGCCAGCCCTTTTCTCCAGCTTATTTAGGCCCTTCTGAATGGCCATGCTGCCCTTCAGAAGGAACACCCACCACTAATCCAAGTTTGTATCATCTGTGAACTCTTCAAGGTGTTCTCTGCCTCCTTTTTCACTTGTGGATGAGCATGTTAAATGATATTAATCCCTTGAGGAATGTTACTCCCAAGTGGCTTCCCACTTACCCATTAGACTTTGGAATGTTGCCCTCTACACTTGGAGTTCACCTGTCCAGCCTGTTTTTTACTCGCTTTGTAGTCCCCTCATCTAACCCAATCCACCTTGTTCTGGCTACAAGAATACTATGGGCCAGTGTTCTAGTAATCCAATACTTCATTTGAGGGAGAAATATGCATGCACCTAGACATCAGTAATCAAAGAGTTTTCCTGTATCATATTTGGCCACATCTTCACAGCTGGCAATAAATCAGCTGGACCAAAGTTCTCTGGAAAGTGGCAGGACACAGGGCCAGAACTTACATATGGCAATAAAACTGTCATGGAGTTGTGGCAAGTGGCCAGAACCACAAGCTGTGCTATGTCAGTCACAGATGGGAAATGGAAATTTGTGACATTTTGTACTTAAACCCAAAATCTGAACAGATTTTCATGAGACCATATTACAAAAAGTTATCTTTTCCTGACTTATGTACCCTACCACATTTCATAGTCTTGCTACAACACTGCAAGTATAGCAAGAAAGAGGAAAGTCATGAAAGGGTGGGAGGAGAGCTTTTTTATTTCTTTTTTTATATTAAGGAATGTACCAGGCTGCCAAGTTTTAGGAGTGTGAGTTCCTCTGTAAAATCAAAGAAATCAGGATCCAGTTTTCAGCCAAGGTCTGCTGGTTATTTCTACCAGTTGACCACAGGAAGCAGTTAGCTGTAGCCCAGAAAGACTGGTATTTGTGCTGATAAATTCAGTTTCCTGAGGGGTCTGATAAGGTCAGCCAAGGATCTGGTCAAAAAAAAAAAGAAGGGGTTGGGTCCTCTCTCTCATCTAAAGTTATTGCTTCAGCTCCTTGAATTTCTGCCCCTTTCTGGAATGGTTGAAAAAACAAATCTGCACTGTTAAAACTATTCTTTTCCCAAGCCCCTTTCAGAACACAAGGATGCTATTTCTGTAAGAATTTAAAAGGAAATACATGTCTGAGACGGAAAGCAAGAATGGAAAATTTCAGTACAAATAAATGGTGAATGTTTGGCAGCCAGGGCAAAGTTTTGTAATACACTGTAAGAGAGAGGTTGTCTTGTTGGCTCTACCAGTGGTCAGATTTCTAAGGAAAGAAAAGAATGTGCCTGTTGGAATGTTTTTTCTTTTGCAGAAAATGCTACAAAAGGCTGCTATGGTGGAGAAATAGGAGGTATTTTTTCAGATGGAGTCCAGTATGTTCCCCTAAAAATGCCTCTCCTCTCTTTCTCTTCATTTACCTTGTCCCAGCCTTGGCCAAACATTTTAGCCACAAGTTTTTTTTTTCCCCTCCTGCTATACTCAGCCTTCCTAGCTCCAGCCTATTTCCTTCTGCCTTTATTTTACTGAGATCAGCCATGCCAGCACCATAGAAAGGGAAACAAATGGCTTTATCTTGTGTTTTCTTCTCTCTGTGAAATGATGGAAAGATTTGGTGCAATCTTATCTGTCTATCAGGAAGGTCAAGTTGAAGTCAGTTACCATTATTAGGAATGCAGGACTGCAGCCACCAGGTTTCATGATCTTTCTCATCTCCAGTCAGGAAATGACCCAAGGTTGTACATTTCTCCACAGAGCATCTACTGCTTTTCCCAAGGATACAAATCTGGCTGTCTTAAGAGGGCTTTGCTTTAGTGTGTTTCCACACACAAACACTAAAATGAAGCATTTCCACTACAAAGCAGTACTTCTACTTCTGTTTGAAAGACAATCAACCACAAGAAGGTAAAATGGAGCTGTGTCTGAGGAGGGCATGATGTCCTTATCTCCACATCATCACATCAGTTGAAAGCCACTGCCATGGCCCCCACACTTCCCATATGCTGTGTGGGTACCTGCTTTGATCTTCCTAGGTTTGGGTGAGGGCAGCAGCATGAGTTTGTTCTCAGCATGGATGAGTTTGCCCATTGGTTCCCAAGTGGAGGCAGGAAGTCCATTATTTCTGTGCTGTTCTGACGCCTTTGCCAGTTGCCCAAATGACTTGGGAAAAGAAAGACATTTACCTGCAATGCAGAGTGGGGAGGACCAGATGGGAAGAAAATTGATTATACTGGGACAAGCCTCTAGGACCTAAAACAGGGAGAAGGCAGTGACTGTGGGTAGCAAAGAGTGACCAGGAACATGTAGTACAGGAAGTGTAGGATCTGGAGCACAGAGGGAGATGAGACTGAGAGTGGGGGGACACAGCCAGAAGCAGCTGAATTGGAGGGGCTGTGGACAGCCCGAGGAAGGAGACTGGGAAGGGTAGGTGACTGGACAAAAAGCTGGAGGAAGGAGTGTAGGATCAGGAGATGGATGTTTGGGGGAATGGTGATGAGGAGTAGGAGGAGGCTGAGCCTCAAAGATGGAGGCAGTTAGATACTTTGTGGGGCAAGTAACGAAAGCAAGCAGGGAGCAGTTGTGAGGAGGGGAGGCAGTGACTGGAGAGCAAACAGGACTGGAAAACAGCTCTGAGTACAGGAAGGACTGGGACAAGGTAGGAGTGAAGGAATCAGTCTGGGAAGACACTCAACAGCTGCCCACCAACCTCAGTGGGATGTGCTGTCTGCATACAGGCAGCAACCTCTCCTCCAGCTGATCCATTTACAGAGGCTCCCACTTACAAATGGCTTGAACCCCACTATTGTTTTGGCCAGTGGTCCATCTGATATCATACCATAGGGGTTTAGTGTTGCTGTTGATTTTTGGTATTTTTTTTTAATTTATTGTTTTGGAAGATGGGACAGATGAGAGTCCTGCCAAGTTGAAATGCTTTGAACCTGCAGGACATGGAAAGTTATTTCATATTGTCCCTTGCATTGCAGTGAAACCCCAAGTGACCTCCTTACACCAGTTGCTCTTCAGGAGCTCCATACATGGCCGTTGCCAGCCTGTGTGCTGTCACCCCATCTGGGGCACCACTGCTTCCTACTTCCCTTTCTCTTCCCTACCCTTTTTCCGCGCTCTGTCTTGTCTGGATGGCACTGTCCTTTTTCCTTGCACAGGTACATCAGAGACATCTGTGTGTGTGTTCACTGTGAGGTGGAGCCACAGGCTGCTCCTGAGCCCCCGTACCTGCAGTGATTGCAGTGTGCCCTCTGCTGTCTTGCTATCTGCAAGTAGTCCCGAGTTTCTGAGAATTACAGAAGCTCAGTCTCTGCCCAGAAGCAAAATCAGCTGTGACCCCCCTGCCCTTGTACAGGCAGCCTCAGCTGAGGGAGCTGCAGCATTTCTTGGCAGACAAGGAAAAGTCAGCATTGCTTTGGGGGAAATGTCTGATCTTTGCTCTGACCAAGCAATGTAACCAAGTTGGTTTTAATTTTGTTTACCTTACCATTGCAGTATAATGTATTCAAGAAAAGAATGAGCGAGGCATGACCCCCAAAGTGGAAAGAGAGAATCAACTAGGTGTAGCAGTATGCCATTATTCTCAGCTAAATTGGCCAAGTTTTCCTGCTGTTGCTGTATCTGTGCTCAAAAAAACAAAGGCCTTTTACTAATCTTATGACTGATCAGAGTAGGAGAACAGGAGCAGAAGGTGGCTGTGTGCAGTTGACTGCCTATTTACCCTCTACTGACAAAGAAAATGCGAGTGGAAGAGGTTGTAGAAAAGGATAAATGTAGTTATGCATTTTCAGTCAGCATTTTACATTCTTTTTAGGTTTGTAGTGAGTTTACACTATTAATGTGTAATAATAATAGTAATAATAATAAAAATTTAAAAATTAATTACCATAATTCCTAATTTTTAGCCATAGCCTAAATTTTCAAACTAATTCCTGATGCCAAGTAGAGTGTAATGCCAGAGTGACTTCACCAGTGACTCAGGTTGTCTGTGGCCAAGATCTGTCCAGGTCCAGGAGATTTCTCAGAGCAGTCAACAGCTCCATTTCAGACCACTGATCGCCTACATACAGAGACCCCTAGAGATGTTGAGGAACCCCATGTCTGGGGACATGAGAAGGGGTAAGCGTAAGTTTAGGGAGGATAAACATTTACAGGTTCCCAGTACAGTGGTGTGTCACTGTAACAAGTGCCCAGGGAGGTGGGGGTGTCTCCATCTGCAGAAATCTTCAGGATTTGGCGAGACAGAGGCACAGCCAACCAAATGAGTGTTGGCCATAGCCCTGTTTCAGGCAGGAGGCTGAACCACACAGCCACCAGGATCCCCTCCAGGCTGGCATTTCCACGATTCTGCAGGACTGCTCAACCCACATATAGTCCCAGCCTGGCAGAGGTGCTCAGCTCATATCCCCTTCCCTTTGATAGTCAGTTCAACTCTGCAAACAGCTGCCAAGGAAACAGTTTCTTTCCATCTTTCACCATCTAACCAGGTGCTCTGAGCTTATATGGTGTTGGTAAAACATGCATCTAGGCTTAGGATGGCAAAAAGGGAGACACCAGGAATTACGCAACACTTTCGTTGAAATCTTGGGGCTTGCAAGTGAGAAAAAGTCAAACTCATCAAGCCAGTTGAAACGAGATGTGGTCCAGAAGGTAGGGGTCATGAGCTCTGATCATGGAAGCCAGGCCTGCCTAATGTGTTTTGCTTCCCAGAACACCCTGATAAAATGCAGAATACAGCCACTGGGAATACAATACTGCTGCTTAGACCTCCCTTGTCCTCAGGCAGTCCCTGCTTGTGAAGCAGCAGAATTCTTTCACATTAGGATGCTCTGAGGAAAATCTTTCTGCAGCAATGTAAGCTATGGTTGTGAGTACCTGTTTGACATTTCTGCTGTAGCTTTATTTCACTGCCTAGAGCTGAGTGAGAGGGAAGGGGACATGTAGGGAACCTAATTTCATTTCTGGATGGCTAATTTCTCATTTTATGTTTGCAAGAAAGTTAAAGTGGCTCTCATCAAGTGCCACTTTAACTTTCTTGCAAACATGAAATAAGGAATTAGAGATTTTCATTCTCAAGGCAGATGAGATCATGATGGTTGGAGGAACTTCAGCAGAAGTCTCCAAAGGTCAGAATGGCAAAGTTATGTGAGGATGCAGAAAGGGGCTTTGTGGATTCTTCAGATGAGTCCTTCCAGCTTGGTGACCTCCTCCACAGCTGAGCTCAATGGAAAAAGGAATCTGCAGAGCAGAGCCTGATGCCATTCCAGTAGCTGGTTTCTGTTTGCAGGAAGGAAGCTGCTTGGCTCTGTGCAGTAAGTGGGTGGCCCAGCTCCATACATGTGGGACCCCTGCACAGGATGATGTTTTGGGAGGGGTGGGAGGAAGAAGAATCCAAACAGAAAACCTCCCTGAAGTTTCCCCTCCCTTCCTCCAGCCCTGCTTGATAGTTTTCTATAGCAGGGGCAATTTGACTCCCCGACAGAGGCAGCTCACAAAATATGAGTAAGTCTTGGGGAGGGGGGGCAACACAAAGGCCCTTTGTACTGTATGCTGTGGAGTTAATCATCAGTCACTGTTGTCTACCACCAGTCTCTATAGTCAGTTCCACACAATGTGATTATACCTCATCAAAGTTAATTTGCCAAGCTGTTTAAATGCCTGTACAGTACAGTGAGCCTCCTCCCACCATTAGCATCTTTTTCAGCTGCTCCCCTGCTGAGGATGCTTCAGTCTGGGTGGTCCCAGCAACACCCTAAAGCATTTTTCAGTCTTGTCAGCAGCCTGGAATAGGGTCCTTTCTTCTGAGCTTTTGGCTTCATTTCCCAGCCCCAGTTACAGGAGTCCTGTGGAAAATGATTTGAAGGACAAGAGGCAGCTCTGATAATGGAAAACGTCTGTGAGGGATTGGAACATTGGCTTGTAATCCTTGGACAAAACTGCCTCATTCAGAAAAAGGGAAGGGGGGGAGGGAAAGCGTGCAGAACAAAGATCTTATTTCACTTCACGTGATGTTTTCTCTGGAATGCCTCACTGACAGACAGGCCCAAATTTTCCAGGGACCATGGCTTTTATTTAAGCTCAGACAAGGCCATAAATGGCTGTGAGAAGTATGTAAACTCACAGCTTATGTTAATTTGTCATTTCCAGGCTCCATGCTAACGCAGAGCCATGCCATTCCCAGCTTTGCATTTCCTGGGGAGTGGGATGATGAAAAAGGCTTCTAAAAGCCCTCCCCCTGAGCATCTGGACAGATGTTCTGTGCATCACAGATTTGCACATGGGCACAGAGTTACAAAGCATGGCTCCATCCAGACCTGCCTGTGTCACCTGGCCATTAAGTTTCTCCCATCAAACTGGCATAGGTACCCACAAGAGCCAAAACTGCCAAGTTTTTTTTGCCAAAAATGTTGTTTTGTTTGGAGCAGATGACCTCATACCTCGCTAAAGGAAGAAAGAGGCAAGCTTGTAAAAGATACTGGAGATCTGGGTTCAGTGGACAGATTTTATTCAGCATTTTGGTCTCTACCAATGCTATGTTAAACAGCTGTACCTCTTGCTGTAGGAAGTCATGGATATAGACATTTCTAAAAGTCAGAAGTTCAGATCCAGTGAACACACTCCTTTTCTAAAGGTAGGATTGTGCTACTGTTAAAGTCAATGAACCTGGGAGTGTTGGATATGCAGATAGGATTTGGGAAGATGTCACACTTCCACCATGAATTTATCCCCTCCCTCAGCCTTTCAGAGTCAGGCAGGCCCCTCCAAATCTGTGCCATTCAGCTGGAACCTGTTCCTCTTTCCATGCCCTCTGATGGTGCTTTCATCCTCTCCTTTTTGCCTGTGGTTTTCTTTGCTCATCTCCTGTACTCTGTTGTTCTGCCAGAAAGGTGTCTCTCACCTCCTTCACCTTGCTTCCTGACTGAGTTCAGTGCTGACTGCAGTGCTGCACTGGCCAGAGGAGTCTGTCATTTGAGCTTGCCCATCCAGCTCTCCCAGTTTCCATTCTCCTGGGACAACTCATTCAGTTTGTAATCACAACCTCTTATCCACTTTCCCTCCTATCACTAACATTTCCAATTCAAAAGCTTTCTCTCACAGGTTGAAAGCAGTGACCTTTTCCTTTGGATTGGCTTTGTTTACAGCTATTTATCCTCTTCTTACACGATAAAGGTCTGGCATAATCCTGACCCACTGGGTCAGCTTGGCTGCAGCAATTAAAGGCCAACATTAAAATATGGATGTCTAAGGTCAGACACTTTCTCTATACTTAGCACCTAAATGCAACAACCATATTTTCAGGTGCTCAGCAACTGCACTTGCCAGCCCCTGTAGTGGGGCTGAGGGTGCTTAGCATCTCCTAGGGAATGATAGCTCTGGTTAAAGACAGGCATTGCTCCTCTGTATGAAGGAAAACTAAAACCCCTTGGTTTCCACTGTCTAGCCCAGGGCTGGGAGGGGAATATATGATTTCATAGCATTGCTAAGCAATGACAAGAGCTAATCTCTAGGGTGAGCTGTGTTTACTAACACATTGCACATTTTCTTGCTTAGCAGCATAATTTCTCATTTTATGAGAGTCCCTGAACTCATGTTTATGTTTTAGGTCAGCTGTCCAAACTTACATGGCCAACTCCCAAGCTTTCTCATGTATACCATTGGAACAGTCATCCTGGATCTGTGTACAGAACATCGCAGCAATCTGTACTTTAAAAAGGCTGTGTTGACCTTTCCTTCAGGTCTCAGAGACCCCTGGTGACTCACAGAGCTGCTGCTCCACACCCAGTCCCCACTGACCCAACCTCGACTCACATAGCTCAAATGCATTTTAGACAAATTCCTGAATGCCTTCTAGCAAGTATCCCAGGCTCTGCCATGGGCTGGGACAGATAGCTATGTGTGTGTGATCATGTTCTATGCTATCTCATCCTTAGAGGATGAGAGTAGCAAAATTATTCAGAGTGGCTGGAAGAACCTGAGAACCCCTGTCCTCTGGACCATGGAAGTGACTCACAGACAGTCTGTGAGGTTTTTGTATATGTATAATGTAAGGGTAAGGAGAAAGTAGCTACAAGACCTGAGTTTGAGATGTACTCTGACAGTCCTGTAGCATTGCTGAGAGACAGGATCTGCTGCTGTGGCAGTTGTTTGAATGGATTGGTGGCGTCTTGGTATGCACTGAGTTTCTACTGTCACACAGCTGTGCACAGATTATGCAGGTTAGAGACAGCCTTAGACAGAGCTGCTCAGTGGAGGGTCACCTCAGCAGTCTCTGAGGTCCCATGCCTCATGGATGGATTGTGTGGTGTTGAGGCACACAAAAGCCTCTACACAAAATCTTCCCACACCTCAATAGGCTCATTAGCTCTGTGTCCTTGCCCTTACCCAGAAGGGGCTGGCTGCACACACCCCAGCACCTCCTGTGACTTTCATATTAACCCTTGAAATGCCCACTGGCTCTTCTGGCACTTGGCACTCTGACTTGGTAGCCAGGATCTGTAGGTCCCACAGCTGAGCTTTGGCTGCTGAAGAGAGGGAGCCTGCTTCCTTTTTGCAGGATGGCAGGTGCTAGCTCACCTCCTGGAAGTTTTTCTGGATATTTCATTCAAATGTTAAGCTTGCCCCTGCATGACAGCAGCAACTGAGAGGTGAGACAAGTGAGCGGCATGTGGAACACTTATGTTTTGTTGGGTTAAAATTAATAGATTATAACAGGCCTGTGCCTGAGCTCAAGACATCCTGGGTTGATTTCCTGCTACATTCATGAGCACAAACCCCCTACTGTTTCAGTTAATGGAGGAAGTGCTCTTAATTGTGTGAATCAGGATTTGCTGGTGCAGATAACTGCTCGCTCCACAGCAGCAGTACGTTGGGAATAGGGTGCCTGGGTTATTGAATGGAATATGGCAGGGCCGAGTACATCTTTGTCGCTCAATGATGCAGAAAGACAAAGTCGCTGAAATTTCATTCAGCCACAGAAGAGTCCTGGGTTTGACTCTGCGGTCTGACAGAAATGACCTTAGCAACTCCTCAGTGAAAGTGTCTGCAAAATGAGGGAAATAATGGGGAAGGAAGTGGAAGGCAGTGATATTTATTTCCTCACTTTCAAAGAATAGTATCCTATGTAATAGCTTGTGCTGTGAAGTGCATGTGACATTGACAGGTGTGGAGTCAAGCTGGGACTCTGCCCTGCAGTGTTTCTTCCTGGCAGTGCGTACCTGCATCCTGCTTTGTGATGTAGCATTGCACATGAGGAAATCCATATTATGAATTGGATGGGCCCATTCAGCTGCCTATACAACGGACAATTCACCTTACCTTGACACCAGACTTAATTAACTTACCCAAGACTTAATTTGCTAGGCTTCTAGCAACAAATTGCCTGTTGCATTATCAAATTGTCTCTGAGGGACTTTTGGGGTCAGACTCAAATCCAACAAACTGAGGCAGTAGCACATAGGCTAGGACCTAATAATAATAACCTAATAATAACTGTGCGTACAGATATCTTGCTAGTGACTGCCTCATTTGGATGAAATAAGGGTTTTGCTCATCTAAGTGATAAGCCACATCTCCCCTGCACCAGGTTAGATGTGGCAGACATTGACTGTGAGCCAATCTTTGTTACCAATCATCATCTACACAATGGTGGAAGCACACATCTGGCAGCTAGGATAGCTCTTACTCCCCATCAGGCTGGGGGGAAGCCTCATAGATGATATGGGACTGCCTGGGAACACTGTTTCCTTCATGCCAGCTGCTGCTCTGGATGCATGAAACATGTTCTTTGTACGTAAAGAATCACAGGAATTCTCCAGGCCCATATCTCCAGATCACAGCTAGTGGACTGCTGAGTTCTCAAAGAAGGTGGTGAGGTAGGTGTCCATGTAATCCATGTGTTACAGCTGTTTGGCCATGGACAAGCACCATCCTAGGGAGCACTTTCAGGGAATTGTATCAAACTGCTTTTGGATAGGTAGGACTTCTTTTGTGAGAGTGCTTTTACTTTAAAGGTTTTGCCAAACTTAAAGGACCAAACAAGTTCAATTCAGGTTGGAAGAGACCTCAGTCTACCCTCCTGCTCCAAACAGGGTCTCTTCTCCAGACTGAACAAGCCTTGTGCCCTCAGCCTCTTTACAGAGGGCATGTGCAGGAGCAGAATCAAAACCAAGAGTATTTAATTTATCTGTGCTGCATCCCTGGCCTGACAGCACTGGAATGAACTGGCACGAGGAACATGCTGAGACAGAAGCATGACACACTACTGAGGACAGATGGACTGTTTCCACACTGAGGCTTTGAGACTGATTTTTCTTTTTTCTTTTCTTTTTCTCACTTGGATCCAAGTGCAATTCAAGCCCATGAGGTACTGTGAATATCAAGTTAGCCTTGGCCAGGCCGTGGCAAATGCAGAGTGGATATGGTGACACTGTCTGGACATGGGTGCAGCTCTGTGCCCACACTTAATGGGCATGGCCTGCCTGGGTTATCACACCTGGGTGCAGGGGCTGGAGGAATTCTGTGAGGAAATGCTGCCTTTGGAAGCTCGTCTGAAATTAGAAAAGCTCACCTTGAATAAGGGATATCAAGGATAAAGTTTAAGGGCCAGATTGTCAAAGTATTTAGGCATTTTACTGCTCTAGCTAATGGAATATCCAAAAGTCTATCAAATGCATTAACCATTAGAGAAGGCATTTTAAACAAACCACATAGCCTGCTAGTGCCAGACTTGTGTGCCCTTTGGTCAGCAATGTCCCTAGCACTATCTGAAAATAAAGACACCTACTAGGGGAGAAAAAGAGGGGAAGGTATAGCACTTTATTACATCAGGCCTGAAACAGAGCTTTAAAGAATAATTATTAGTACAAATACTGCAGCTGGAGCAGGAGCAAGAAACAAGGAAACCACAATGAGAAAGAAAATTACAAGAGCAAGGGAATGAAGAAAAAAAAGCCACAAGAATAGAAAAAAAAAATCTATATTTAACAAAGTGCAGTCTGCACAGTAACCAAACTCCAGAAAAGTAGTTACAGACTCAAGTCAGCACTGCCAGGTCAGGGGGACACCTGGAGAAGGCTGCTGAGTTCTCAAAGAAGGTGGTGAGGTGTCCATGTGATCCATGTGTTACAGCTCTGGGGACCCTCACACGGGCCTTGCAGTCATCCTAGAGTTCATTTGTGTCTGATGCCCTCATCTTTGAGGGTATAACCCTGCTCCAGGCTTTCCCCTCATGTCTGGCAGTCTTGGCCTATGTCTGCTGGTGAAACCCAGGCATCCCTTGGCCCTTCCTCAGGTGCTGGCAGTCTGGTCCATGAGGAGTCACTGCTCACATAGCTCAAGACAACACAGATGTCTCTGGTGCCGCACAAGCTGAGCCTTCTCAGCTACAACTTAACAGGTTTGCTACTCAAAAATAATTCCCTGCTCCTTAATTCCACCAAATAATGTTGCTGCATCTTTCCTACTCTTCAATGGGACAGACTGTTGTCCCATCACTCAGGCAACTATTGTCCTGTCACAAAGGCCACTTGCCAAACAGCTTGGTTTCTTGAATTGTAACCTAAAACAGTGCAGGCTGAGAAATCACTGACTTCATCACAGTGTGTGAGCACAACCCCATCCCTTAGGGTAGATGTTTCATATGGCAGGGGAAATGGGGAAACATGAAGGATGTGGGTGGTGGATAGGAGTGAGGTAATGTGGAGAGGGTGATATAATGGTACAGCCACAAGGGTTGGGTGAGGGCTTAAGAAGTAATTTTTGGCTTGTTTAGCCTCATTTCCCTGGGAAACGAGGCTTACAGTATCATTTTGGGTGTATATGTGTGCACATGCTGTAATAAGGGAGAGGCTGAGCCTTCAGAGCAACCCTCATGAGGCACCAGAGATCCAGGGGAGTGATCTTGACAGTGCCCCAAGAATGGAGAAAGCCTCTGTTGAAGCCTGCATTTTATTAAACACAGGAGAATGTATCCACCCATGAGATGTACACTTGGGCTTGTATGTGTCCAGGCTTCCCTTGATCTGCTTCTCAGGCAACAACTTGTTACTGAATTTCAGTTGTGCAGCCACTTGGGGATAAGTATGTATCTCAAAATTTGCGATCCCATATGTGTAACAAAATGTTTGTTTTAGAAATACCAGTTACTGGAAAGTAAGCATCAGCAGAAATGAAATACTGGTTTATGTAATAGAACAACATCTTCTCTGTAGAGCAATGATTCCCAATTTCTTTGGCCCACCGGAGCATTGCAGCCTTCAAAATTTCAGGCAAACATCGTTCACCCTTATAATGAAGCTTTTAGCTGAAAGCATTTTTATGATACTTTGGTTGTGTAGCCAGAAATGATGAATTACCTCATCCATTATGGCCACAGCTTGAAAACACAACTGTAAATGCATTTGCTTCCCCCTTATTCTAGTGCTTCTGATTCAAGCTGCGTGTTTTGGGTCTATCACAAAAGAGCAAAGATTCCCATCAGATTTATTTGTCATGTCAGGTTGTACAAACTGTTCCTTTGCAGTTTGTGGTTTTAAATGGTGAAAGTTTGGGGAAAAAAGTGAAAAGTTTGTTGGATATCATGTATTTGGTTATAAAATGTGTGCCTTTGTACACAGCAATAAGGCTCTGGTGTCTGCACTGAGATTGTTTTGTCTTGTGCTCACCCTTTCTGATGGTTGTATGAGAGATGATTTTTGGTTTTTACTTCTACCCATTTCCACATGATAGAAACTAACTTGAAGAAATATATTTTCGTGTACCTAAATGTCAACACAGAATGGGAGATATAATCCTTTACTTTCTGTTCCATATTTAGTCCTTTGAGTACACAGAAGAAAAACCCATGCTCATGGTGACCTACATAATCCAGCAGAGTGCCTAATCACACCTACATGAGGAGGCTGCCTGTGGTATCAGGGAAGGAATGTGGGCACTGGGAGACCCCTGCTAGTGCTCTGCTCTGAAGGCTGATATGAGTCACTTTTACTCTCTGGAAATAGAGAGTGTCCTCATGTAACACAGCTTCCACAGAGCTGAGTATCAAGGGCACAGAAATTGATTAATCTTTTAAAATGCGTTTATCATGGGCTATTTGTTTTTTTCTTATTGTTTTTTTTCTTATTGTTTTTTTTTCTTATCATGGCACTCACTTCAGGGTGACTCAGGGTGAGCTTCTGCAAACTAGAGACCAGCTGATTTCAGCCATAACTGTGCCTGTGCTGTATCATGAGGCAATCAATGACTCCAGAACAAAGAGGTACATCATGAAAGGTGAGTTTCAAAAAAACCAAAACCAAGCAATGAAAATCACGTTGCTCAGCATCAGCAGTGAAATAATTAGACATCTCTTCAGGATGGATTTATAGACTAGTACCATTCACAGGCAGAAGCAGAACTTGCTGGGGAGGATGCTTTATAAATGCAAAATTAGTAACAGTAGTCCTAAAAACAAAACTGAGTAAGGAAGCAGAGCCTGAGGAAGCACAGAAAAATGCACAGCTGCCATGAACAGACCAGATGTGGGCTGATATGGGTAGCTCTTCCCAGAGTTTTCTCCTTGCAGCAGGATGGTGGAATCCTCTTTGGTCTTTGTGAATGAGGGTATGCACGCCAACATCTCCCTTGGTGCCTGCCTGCACTGAGGGCAAAGAATAAACCAGGTAAAAAGAAGACAGCTTATGGGCATGCTTGGTCCGAGTGAGATGGTATTTTAAAGCCAGGGGTGTCATTTTTGGTTACAACAAACCTCACAACTCGAGAAAATGCCTTTGACAACTGGTGTCATAGTGTTGCCTGTTGTGAGAGAGGTTTCTGAATGTGCCCAAGGCAATGGGTCTCTTTGCATTGTCACATCCTCTCTTCTGCCTACTGGAGGCTACTGAAATTCAGAGATAAAGAGCTAAAACAAGAGAGCATCACAAGTGTTTATTCACAAATGAGCACCACCAGGCATTTCAGGTGGGATTTTGAGGCCCTCTGCCTGGCATGAAGCCCTGGCTGCCTGTTTTGCTCGGAGAACATTTAGCTTCTAACATATATGGTCAAAACCCTTATTTTTAAATCTGCCTACATCCCGACACGAGTGACACCCGTAGCTGTGGCCAGCACTTCAGTGGCCTCAGGGCTGCAGCGTGGGGGGACAGTGGGTTGAGTCAGTGAGTGAATCCCGCCTGTGGAAAAGCCACCTCGTGCCTCAGTTTCCCCATTTTTGTGACAATGTGAGGGGCTGCTACGACCTCCCGGCGGGATGCTCTCGTCCCGGCTGGCGGGCATCCGCGCCCCGTCACGGCTGCCGCAGCTCCTCGGGACCCCCACCGGGACAGGGCTCGGGGAGCCTCCCCCCTGGACGCCCCTCAGCCTCCTGCTGCCTTCAAAGGCCGCCGAGGTCGCCGTGGGGCGCCGAGGGGCCGGCGGCGGGAGGGACGGGGGCACCGCCGAGGGGCGGCGGGGAGCGGGCGGGGGCCGGGGAGGAGTCGGCCCCGGGGCGGGGGTCGGGCCGGGCCGGGGGTGGAGCCGCGGGCTGGCGGGTCGGGGCGAGGGGGAGCCCTCCCCTTCCCTTCAGCAGCGAGCCGGAGCCGGGGAAGGCGCCTCCGCAACTCCTCCTGCCCCGCCGGTGCCGCCCGCCGCCCGCAGCATGGTGAGAGGGGTCCAGGGCGGGAAGTTCGGCGGCGGCGGCCGCCCCGCCGGCCCCGGCCCGGCCCGCGCTCACCGCCTCCCGCTCCTTTCTTGCAGATGTGGAAAACTCTCCCGCTGCTCTGCGCCCTGCTGGCCGCCGCCCGCCTGCGAGCCGAGGTAGGCGCGGGGCCCCGGCGGCGGGACGGAGAACGGGACGGGATGGGTGGGGACAGCGGGGGCGCCGCGGCGCCCGCGGGGGAGCAGCCGGGAGCGGGCGAAGTGGCAGCCGGGGCGGAGAGGGAAGTTGCGGGGCCGACGGGCGCCTCGGTGGGGCGAGGGGCTGTGTCCGCGCCGGGGCCGGATCCCTGCATCCCGCCAGCGGGACGGGCTCCCCGGGCAGCTCCCTCCCTCCTTTTCTCCATCCCTCCCTCCCTCTCGTCCGCGCGCTCTTTCCCTCGCTCTTCTTTTCTTCCTTTCTTTCGTTGCAATGACATTGAAAACCTTTGAAAGCCCCCAGCTGCAACCCCCCCAGCTCTGTTGACAGAAAACAAACGGTGCCTGCATTCCCGGTTGCGGCGGCCTCCCTAAAAAGTGAAGTCAGAAACAAAATATTTGATAATTACGGCAGGGGAAATGTGGAAGTGATTTGAGGAAAATGAACTCAAGCTGGGCTGGGAAGAGAGGCCGAGCCTGCCTTCCGAGGAAAGCGGTCCCACTCGTGGGGCAGCTCGTCCTCCCTCCCTGCATTTTTTCTCCCTACATGTTTCTCCCAGATGGTGAGACCCACCCTAAAGCATCGCAGTTTGGCTCCACGAAAAAAAAAAAAAAAGGCATAAACACGTCTGATTCCCTCTTTTTCTGCCTCCCACCCGTGGACTGTGCTGCCCGGGTTATGGTAAAGAATGGGACTTAGGATGGAGCCCATCGCTGTTGCTCTCTGTCCCTGAGCAAAGCTCTTTGTGAACTCCCTGCACCGGCCAGGTGAGGAGCAGAAATGATACAGGGTGGTTGTTAGCCAACACTGTTGGCTCTGGTCGCTGCTGTTATGAAAAGCAGGGGGAGTGGGAACGAGCTATAGTATGGACCAGCATTTCACATCTGCCTGTACATGATAATATTGTAATACACATTCTTCCCAAAGCGTGACATACTTATGTAGTGAGTGTTTCCATGCATCCTCTCCAACACTGTCCTGAATAAGCTAAATCGTGTTTATTCATTTTCTTAGGAACCCTAAATAAATCTTAATCAGCTCAGGTCATTATGCACCAACACCTCTGTAGGAAAGAGGTGCACAGCATAAGAAAAATTATAATAACAGCTAAATAATGATGACACTGGTCTTAGTAAAGCCTTCTGGGACCAGTAACCCAGAGAAACAGCCAAAATATGTTTGGCCCTGCACTTGTGATTTCATTGGTGTCACTAACATTGTTGAAGTGCTAAATCCTGCTTTTTGCCTGATGTTCTCTAATTTGTAGTACCTGGATAGCTTCCCAGATGTAAGTACTGTCATGTCTCTGTGTCTCACCTGCAAACTGAAAGTAAGAAAAAATGTACAGCGATCATGTTCAAAACTTGGTTTTAAAAGCCAGTTAATACTTGAGTGAATAAATGAATTATTATGACTGGCTTCAGAGATAATGGTTCAAGTTGCAAACCAGTGAATGTTTTGGTTTGATTCCAGTCTTAAGTTCAGGAAAACTTGAGAGTGATGACTGAGGTCTGGGTCTGGTTTCAGGGAAAATGGACACTTGAGGCAACTTTTGTTTTGGGGTTCAGTTTGATTCCTCTGTGCTAGTAGCTGCCAAGCAGTGAATATCAGTTCAGTCACAGGTAGCATCCACTCTCTGGTATATTTAGGCCTTCTCATTTTCTAGGGAGTGGGCTGTGCTTGAAGGTGGGCTGCTTGTAATTCAGAGACAGCTTTGATGGTTACCCACTTCTAAATGTTTCTTGTTACTACTCTACTGCATCACTGGCATTCAGTAAGATTAGTGTGGCATTTTCCTGTGTGGTTTTCCCTTTCCAGATTTTGGAAGCGATAACCCTCTCTATGCCTTCTGTTTCTGCTGCAGCTTGCACTTTGTCCCTTTCAGTACATTCAGAATATTAACACTGAGCCTTAAGCTTCTAATCCTTTTGTTAGCAAAACTCTGAGTTGTACTGGGGTTCTTGTACAACATTCATTTCTACAACATTGTTAGGTGCATAATTAGAGTCTTTAAGGAAAGAAAGAAATTGCTTCAGTAAATGTTCCTGGCATAACTTCATGCAGACTGGAAAATCTGAGGCGTGCCAGAACTTTGGAGCTTTTCTTGGCCTGGTTCAGTAATAGTCACAAGAGCAATAGACGGTGAACTGTACTCCTCGGATGGAGGCCAGCCACCAGCTTCAGACAGCCCCTTTTATCTCTCTCTTCCTGGGTCAGACTCAATGAGCTGGCTGTTCACTCATATTAACAGGGATACTGCAGATGTGAAGTTACTCATATTCTCAGCTGGGGCTCCCAAAGCATATGGAGTGATTTTTGGGAAACATCCATCTCAATAGAGGAAAAGGGAGAGGCTTGAAATGTCTGTTGAATGTATTTAAAGTCAATCAGTTGTTCACTTCCTGCTGGAGTAAGTTACCTAGTTAGCACTGGAGAGGAGTCCAGGTGCTATTTGGCTCTGCCCAGTGAGGTCTGAAGGTGGTGCGTGGGACCACTTCCACACCAGCATCATTCTGTGTCCCACCAGGTTACTTGTTTCACAATAAGAGTGAAGGGTTTTCTTGTTTTCATTTTCATTTAAACCTCATTCAGAATCTTTAAGAAAGTTATTTTCACCATGAATTTTAGATGTTAGCAAAGAGATTTATGCCAGCATGAGTATATTGGTGTGAGCTGGGGATACAAGTCCTTTCTTGAATCCAGCCTTGCCAAGAAGAGAGGTCACTGACCTGGCCTGCCTTCTGCTCCTTGCAAGTTTTCTGGCCATTCAAAATAATCTCTGGGGCCTGGAGCTGTTCTTCTGAACTATCCTTAACCCATTTCTGGCCAAATGAACCAGCCTTTGGAAAGAGTTATGTGGAAATGGTTTGATCTGACTTGTCTCATTTTGGCTAAAAAGGCAAGCAGAGGAAGACAAGCCACTCCCTTCTCATGAGGAGATGTACAAACAGATCTGAGGCACTATAACCCCTGAGCAACACAGTGGTGACAAATATCTGGAGGCAGATTCACAACCTTTTCTAAAAGCATGGTGTTTGCAGTGTCTATATCTGTTGTAACCTTGGGATGATTTTTTTTCACCTGACCTCTGTTTCCCTCTATGTAATTTTTCTGTATGAAAAGCCGAAAAGGGATGTTAAGGGGGAGAGAGAAGGCAGAGGTTTCTGTTTGATTAACTCACCTAAGTGCTTCCTCTTGATCTGACTTGGCTGCTTTTTCATGTAAGGAGAGCAACTCTTCACCCTTTCCAAGACTTGTGCCCTTTGCCAGCAGAGTACTTGTGTGCACCAGGGGATTTGGAGCTGGGAATTCAGATGGACTTGGTGTACTTCCTCTCACTGGGTTGTTCACACAGTGTAGCCAGCATCAGGAGCTTGCCTTGGTCAAACTTTTCCCACGTTTTTGCAATGGACAAAACCTAAAAATTGATGTCTTAATAAATGAAATGGATTAATTTTAAATTGAGATCCCTATGTAATTGCATAGC
This sequence comes from Agelaius phoeniceus, assembly GCF_051311805.1. Classification (NCBI taxonomy): domain Eukaryota; kingdom Metazoa; phylum Chordata; class Aves; order Passeriformes; family Icteridae; genus Agelaius; species Agelaius phoeniceus. The sequence continues at coordinate 92,139,132 of NC_135266.1, forward strand.
CATATTTGGCTCTGAAACCATTGTTTTAAGAAGTTTGCCTTTTGAAATTAAATGATAGAAACTTTATGAATAGTTCAGTCCTGCTTTCACTGATAATTTAGCCAGGACAGTGGACAGAAAAGGCAGCATAGTGCCAGTGATGTGGGTAACTCATGCTGTTTTTAATAGGCACTGGCTTTGTGCAATACAACCCAGCAGTAACACATTCATAATATAATTTAATAAAAGTGACTTCCCAGGTCTAGTCTAGCAATCACATCTTCAGTGGAAGGAAAGATTGCATCCATATTTTCTCCTTGAGCTGGTTTGGGAGTGATAGGTGTCTTCCTTCTTGAAATCCTTCCCTTGAGTGCCAGACCAGGCGTTGCTGGAATTGCATCTCAAGACACCTTTTAAATGGGAAGGCAGGGAAGAAGTGATTCTTTCCCGGGAGCACAGCAAAGGCTCATCAGTGCAAAGCCTATTTTTTAAGGTGCATGCTGTGCCACCAGGCAGCTGCTGTGCTGCAGATGTCCCAGGAGTTGGAGTGTGGGAGATGGACCAAGCGGTTCTGTCCCAGGCACCTCATTGTGCTGAAGTCACTGGCCAAATGCCCGTGTAGGAGTGTTTAAGCAACCTCCCCGGCTGTTCTGATGGGGCTGTAACCTCTGAGCAGCAGCATGTGTGGCACAAGCTCCGCAGCAATGTCGTGTAGCACTCTCGTGTGCGTGGCACCCAAATGCTGCTTCTCAGACGGAGCTGCTGTCAGAGCCGAGCTGCTTTGTGCGAGTGAATGGCTTTATCTGCCGGAGTGCAAATTCCTTGCCGGTAATTAACAGGGGGCTGCTGCTGGGGGCTGCCGAGGAGGCAGCTCTGCTCCCAGCGCAGGAAGAAGGGACTGGCTGAGTCTCCTGTTGCATTTTCCAGCTGCTGTTATTGGTACAGCTGCTTACCCATCGGGAGGCTTCGGGACACCTTTGATCTTTCTTGTGTGGTGTTACATGAGCTGGGGAGTGTTTCTCTTTGTACAGAAGAGAGTTTGTCACGAATCTCAGCCAGCTGTCTCTTCCCAGACTGATGAGACTCCCATTAACCAGGCTGTGTTTCCGCCACATATCCTGTGAGCTAGATGAGATTGGTTCTCAGAAATGCCTTGTTTACCTGGGTTGCATCTATCTTTGCAGGGAGGTTGGCTTCTGCTCTACTGTGATAGCTATGCTAATCTGTGAATAACCAGCATTTCCTGGGAGAGATTTATCTCTCACAGCGTGGTCTCTGAGTTTAGCAAGCAAAAAGAGCAGCCTGCTGTTGTGCTGTGAGGCGTACTTCCTTCTACAGCTGCATCTGGGTGGTAGACAAGGGGTTATACACATCTGGACTTTACCAGGGCTTGTAGGTTTTGCCACAACTGTGTACTGTTAGGTGTGAGCTGGTTAGAGCAGGGGTGTATTTGCTCTCAGCTGTGGGGTTCTGATTGCAAACCCTCAGCAGTAAATAAACAGCTGATAAACAAGTCTGGAGGCTCCAATGCTCCCTTAAAGCACAGATAACTGTAGCACAAGCAGCAAATGTGTGGCATTTTCTTGCTACTTTTTCTCAAATGTGTTTCAGTACAGATCTGGGCTGAAGACACCAGGCCGCAGTAATGAGTGGCTGTCCCTTCTCTGCCTTGCAAAACTAGCTACCCCCAAGTGAAGTTCATATAAGCTGCTGTGAAATTTTGCTACTGTGCTGTAGTTTTGTCACTTATTACAGTGTACCTCTTGGTTTTGGCATGGGCCCTGTGGTTGCTTGGAGCAGTGGTTTAGATGAAGGTTGCCTGTAATAGTTGAAAAGCAAATTCATGCTCCAGTCTCCAAATGTGGAATTTCTTGCAGACGTCTGCACCTTGTTTGGAGTGCATCAGGAGGCCTATAAGCTAGAAACAAATTGGAGGCTCCTCTTGGACAAATACCTTAAAAAGAGCAAAGAATTTGGGGTGGATGACTGGAGGGGAGTTTAGTATCTTGTTAACTTCAGCTGGAAGTGAATCCCATATTTCCATTGTTTGACAGCTAAACAGTGTTTTCCTTGGCTGTACTCTCTCAACTGCTGGCCCAGAGATGGACCTCTAACCACTTTCTCAAAATACCTTAATGCTGTGTAATGGACCCCATAGAACCCAGCTTTTCTTGTTCCTTCCCCTTAGTTCTTCCCTTTTGCACTGCAAACCAGCAAACCAGCTTGAAGGAACAATGGAGAGAAACAATTAAAAACACCAAGACAGAGCCACTGTGTTTCATTTGCAGGAAGAGTGGATTTGCACACCTTATGCTCCAAGTATAGAAGGGCTGTTTGGACAGCTATTTGTTATCCACTGCTGGTTGTCCCTAGCCAGTACATGTTCCTTCTGATCCATCTCTGCTTCTTGCTTAGAGTCCTGGGACAGGATCAAGAGACCTTGGGAATATGAATGCTGGTAGAGCCTCCAGTGCTTAATCAGCTTCTTCCCAACAATGGAAATTTTCAAGAAACAGTGATCTGAAGATAGCTTCATAGCCAGAAACAAATTCTTTAGTTTTGTATCTGTGAGGAGACCTAGAGAGGTCATGGAAAGACTTGCTGTGGAGGTACCCATGGCAGTAGTATGACTCAAACCTGCAAGGGTCTTAAGTCTTACAAATCATGGGAAGGGAGCAGAGGATGTTAAAATCTTTGATAAGAGGGAAGCAAGAGTGGAGTGACAGGAGTAGGTTGGCAAAGGTATCTGCTTCTGATGGAGAGATATACTGGTGAACCTTGTCCTAATGAAGGAGCCCAGAGCCTGGGTGTACTTCCTGCCATCAGAAATGCTATCCTTACCTGCCTTTTCCTTGTCACCCTGCTGCAATGGTGAGAGTATGGGGGCTTAAGTGTCAGAGAGGCAGAACAAGGAATTTCTGCCCATCCACCAGCATGGGCTTTGGTAGGCACTGACCAGCTGATAAGTTGGCCTCCAGTGCTGTGTTGTCCAGGGATGGTTTTGACAGCAGAGCCTGCTGTTTTCCTGACAGTGGGTTGATCTCGAGGACTGTTCCTGCGAAGGTGCCCCTCCATGCTAGAGCAGCCCCTGCCATTTAAGCACTGGTAATTTTAGCCTGAAGCCAAGAGCTTTCCTTCTGCATGATGTAACTCCTTGCATATGTACTTCTTGCTGCTCTGGGACTTTCTTTCCCCTCCCGGTTTTGGCTGCATTTTCATGTTTATGTTCAAGGAAGCGTAAGTATGAGGGATTGGAATTGTTGTCTCATTTCCTATATGTAGGAGGAAGCGATTTCATTGGGGAATTTTTGCAATGTCTGGATCATTTAGTTGTCTGGGTGAGTAAAATTCCTCAGGGATAACTGTAAAGGTTGTGACCGAGCTCTGGTGTGCAGTTTGTGCATTCAAACCCAGAGCTCTGGAAGATTAGGGTGGCAAGGGACCAAGCATTCATGTGGGAGGCATTGCCTTCAGCTTGGCAGAAAAGCTGCAGTGTTCCTGTGTGAGGACAGCGTGTTTGCTCCACCATGCAGGCTCTGGGGTATTCCAGTCCTAAGACAATGAATGCCACTTGAGTAGTGTCAGCCTAATCTTCTGGCAGTTCTCTCCCTCTCCAATTGCCCTCTGGATGGATCATGGAGAAGTCAGGTTGCAGCAGAGGCTCAGCTTCTCACAAAGCTCTTTTTCTGTTATCCCCAGGACTGGGGCTTGGACCCCTTTGTAGAGGATGATGTGTAAGTGTAAGGAGGAGCAGGTTAAGCAGGGAGTACTTCTATATTCTTTCCTTGTTCAGAAAAAGAGTGTTTTTTCTACAGGGTATCACTGAATGCCCTGGGATTAGAAGCTGCATGTCCAAACCATAGCCATTAGTGTCTTGTTAAATCCAGTTTTACACATCCCTGATAAGTGATGCCCCCCTTCCTGTTCTCTGAAAAACGATACTATGCTCTGGAGTATCTCAGAGTTAGTAAGTTTATCTTCACAGTCCTCTTCTGTGAGCAAGTAGACCATTAATTATTTTATTCTGTCCCAACGCTCCTAATTACATCCCCATGTTCAATGATAATCAGTGCCTCCTCCATGCCATTATCTCCACCTTGTACACACAGCCAGTTTATGGGATCCCTCAGCTCAGTGCTTAGCACAACTCTTTTCATCTCCTTGTAGCTCCCCTCCTCCTGTCAATGCAGGAAAGGAAACAGATGTATGTGATCTGATTCTGTTTGAGGTCCCCTTTGAACCTTCTCAAGCAACTTTTAAACTGAAAAGCCAGTTTCAGTCATGTTTAGTGAAGCATGTTAATTTCCTACAGGATACAGTGTTGCTCTAAGCTTTGTAAAAGTAGGTGCGGTGCTACAGTGCTTACTGCCTTCCCGGAGGGAAAAGCTTGAGTGTGAGATCAGCTTCTGCTGCAGGCCAGAGAAGCAATTTATGAGCATTCCCCAGTGATTGTAGTTCATACCTTCATAGCCACTGAATGCCATCAGCCTCAAGAAGGAATCTGCGGGAAGAAGTTCGTAGAACAACTTATTGTTGCTCAACTTTGAACTTGGTGCTTTGTCTTCTCCTCTTTAGCGCTCAGAGCTGTGTGCAGTCCCTCAGGAGGGTGTCATGGAGGAAACTGAGCCTAAGCATAGCTAATCAGGGGGCACAAAATGTGGTTTGTTACACCTCGTGTGCACCCACACCCGTGTGCACAGAGCCACTGTGCCCAGTCCTGTTACTTGCTGGTAACTCCTGCAACCCAGACCTGGGATGGGAGAAAGGAGGATGTAGCAAAATTTGCAGTTGATGTGGATTATTTGTGGATTTCCTGTCTTGCTCAGTGAGTGTTAAATCTCACTGTGGTATGTGAAAAGCTTGAACTCATTCAGTGCCAGCACCGTGCCTGGGCCGCTCCTGGCTTTGTGCACGTGAAAACTGAGAGATGGGAGAACAGCTGGATGTTAACACCTCCTCAGAAATCACTGCCAAGCTCTTCTGCAATGCAGCAGCACACATCCAGATGCTGGGGTGAGTTAGGCCATCCTGGCTGCAGATGCAAGGTCAACAGTAAACCAGCATTAAACAGAGACAACTATTTGAGGTTTGGGTGTTTTGGTTTTGTTTCAGGTTAATATTTATTTGCTGTGGGGTTTTGGCAGTGTGGAGGGACTACAGCAGACTCTGAGCATCTGTGGTTCAAACACTTTCAAAGCCTGTGGGCATCAAGAAAATGCAAACAGACTCTTTGCAGACCAATTTGTCCTCACTCTTAGCATGATGCCATGATTTGTATGTAGGCTTGGGGCAAGGCATCCTATTCCTCTAAGATGTGGTGCTCACATCTGTAAGACAAGAATAATGATGGTGCTGTGCCTCATAGCAGGGTTTATAAAGCTGAGTGCATTCTTGTTAAGAAAAGTTTAAAAGCTCTCATGTAGAAGGTGCAGCAGGCATTGCTGAGCATAATTTTCCTTGCCAGCAATGATAACAACAGTAAGAAATAGGGAGAAAAAATGTAGACCAGAGTTACTGGTTGATACAGCAATTTCTTGCCAGCCAGTAAAGATGTGCAAAAAGGCTTAATATGGGCCACCTTCAAGGTGTGAGCCAACCACAGAGGTGGTTGAATGTTTTGATGAAGCCAGAGAGAATGAAGCAGGTCATAAAGTGGGAGAACTGGGGTCTCTCAGAGGGGCTTGCACTTCTGGGGCGCATTTGCTCTCACAGGAAAGCAGTAAGCACCTCTCCATCCCCTAATATCTCAGAGGAAAAAAACTCGAGCTGTGCTGTAAGGGGAGCACTTGATATTATGACAATGTAGATTTTCCAGTGTTCTGGTTCACCAGAGAACCTTACACAGGGCATAGTCCCTTGCTTTCCCTGACAGGTCTGGCAGAGGTTGACAAGGGAGAGAAGATGGGTTAGTGATTTCCACTGGTTGTCATGGAAACTAATGGAAATTACTCCTTCTTTTTTTTTTTGTCCGTCTGTCGTATATGAAAATTTTGTTAAAACAACTAGGAAGCATTCTTTCTTTTTCTCTCTCTCTTGTCTTTAACACTTTAATTGCTGACATCTTCTCTTCAAAAGTATTTTGTTGGCAGCATTTTCCTAGGGAAGTTTGTATATAGTTTTTGAATGCGATAAAGTTTGCATTGGGGATGAGCATCTGAAGTAGGGCAGCTGCTGGTCAATTCTGTGTGCTGAGCTGCTTTCCAGTCTGACAGCTTCTGCAAGGTACCTATGTGACTGTTTTCTCACCAAAAGGCTTAAAAGTAAGATGGCAGGTAGCCTGAGTGTTCTGTTTCCCATGTAAATGGTAAGCAGATGATTAGCTACTCTGAAAAAGCACAAGTTGGATGAAAGGGGGATGATAATGCCAATTTATCAGCCAGTGAGTTGTCAGGCTTGCTGACATAGTGATGGTAAAGAGCTTAGAGAATTTCAGATTAGAAGTGTGGGTGTAACACAATGTATTATTATTGCTATTTCATGTAAACATCAGAATGTCTTGTTGCTAAAAATATGACTGTCTACCAACCCCACTGACACTAAAAGGGGCAATTTTCCCCATAGATTAGTAGATGGTGAGACCAAAAGGAGCTATTGTGCTTTAGTTCTGCCCTCTTGCACAATACAGCCCATATATCTATTTTTTTTATTCATTCCATTTGCTCTGGACTCTACAATGTGTCCTAAAAACATCTAGTCTTGATTAAGTAATTACTACAAATGGAAAATACCACTGTGTTTGGTATGTTGCTGCAGTGGTTAATTACCCACATGCTGTTACACCTCATTTCTGGCTTGCATTTGTCTAGTCTTGATCTACAGATGCTGAATTTTCTGTTTAATCCACTAAACAGCAGAAGCCTTTAGTCCAGTGTGTCTCTTCCCTGCTGCTGTAACTGTGGTCTGTACAAGGACTGCTCCCAGTCTTGTCTTTGGCAAACTGAACAGTCAGAGCTCCTCAAGCCATCCCCTGGCAAGGTGAGTTTCCTGATCTCTTGCTCAGTACTGGGTCTCCACGCAGTGCATCCCTTTGCCAGTGTGTGCTCCCTCAGTCTGTGATGACAGGGCACTTCCATGTGCTTGTTACTGGGAGTCCATAAATACTGGGCAATGTAAATTGTGAAAAGAAGAAAGGCAAAACCACGACAAGCCCTGATTTATTACTAGGGAGTTTATACACATTAACACACACACACCATCAGGAAGCACAGCTGGTGAAGTTTTCACAATGGGGGTGCTCCCTTAGTACACAAATGTGCTGTTGTTGTTACCAACTAAAGCCTTGGGCTTGAGTTTCCTAAAATACATGCTTAAGTTAAAGGTCAATATTTGGAGGCTTTCTGACCCTCTTAACTTCACAGGTGAGATTTGACTGGTCTGGGGGGCAGGAGGTGTGCTCAGCACAGCTTGTGTCCTGTAGGAGGCAAGCAGCCAAACTGCAGCACCTCAGCCAGCTGGAGCCTGTCCTCAGGCAGCCTCAGCTGAAGCTTGCTGGGGCTCCTGTGCTCCCCAGCCAGTGCCCTGAGCACGGTCTCCCTTTGTCTTTAACTTTTGTCCTTAAGTAGGGATGTTGGACTTTTTTCTCCTCTGAGAGAAAATGGAAAGCTGGCTGTGTTTCTTGGCCTCAGGTCCCTTCCAGTTCACATCTTGGAAAGACTAAATGGGCGAGGCTGAAGGTTTGTGCTTTCATAGCTTTAAGGCATCTTCCTGCATGGCAGCCTTTACTGGGCGGCAGAGGCAGTCAGATAAAGAAAACTCATGCACTTTTTCTGTGGGCAAGCTAGTTGGAAGTCTTTTTTTGTCAGTGATGAGAGGTGAAAGGAGATAGTTCCCTTTCCTGAGGTGATGCTTTCACCGTGTGCTCTGCTGCAAGCTTGAAACTAATTTTTAATAAAAGTCTGGCAAGATGCAACAAAGCCCTGTTTCTCAGGGCTGTGATTTTTAGACTTGTAGCCACGCTTCCTTCAGACATGCATCTAAAGAATTGGTTACAGAGTGTGTGAGTTGCTCTGCCTGTGAGCTGCCCTGAAGAAAGGTGAGCATCTCCTGTGCTGCTTTGTCTTTGCGCTCCCTCTTCTTTTCTCTCTGCCCTTAGGCAGCTGAAAACTGAACTCTGCCCCCAGAATAACTCTAGATGTTTGGGATGAGGGGGAGCACAGTTTTTAATTTTTTATCTTTACAGACATGAGAGAAAACATTAGACAATGGAGCATAGGGAGTGCAAAAGAGGTGCCCTCCCTCTCTGCCCCATCACATTCCCTACAGCCCCTGTGACATAAGCCCTTTGCTGGCTGCTTTGTCTTTTGGATGCAGGAGAGCCTTAATGCTTTTTCAGAGAAGCTGTGGTCTGTCCCCATGGTTCCTCTCAAATAAAACCTCTCCTTCAGAGCCTCCAGCAGCATACAGGTGAGGGGTTTCCCTCCCCACAGGAGGGAGGGAATTTCCACCTCCCTACAGGAGGGAGGTGGCCCATGGTCCCCTGATGGAATGGAGAATCTTTTAAGTGTTCATTAATTGCAGAGGCAAATTCCAGAGGACACTAGGTGATGTACTCAAGGACATGAGGTACCATGACTGAAGGGTGGATGCAGAAGCATTCATCAGCTTAATTCTGTATGAGAAGGGCTTTGTGTCCTTGCTCATGCTCATGCAGTGCATGGCAGGATAGTGTCATGGAACAACTGCAGTTATTGGTGGAAAGTGAGGATGGGTTTACCTGGCAGGACTTGCAAAGCTTCCCACAGACTTCCCATGTGGTATTGGATTAGTGCTCAAGACAGATAATGTATCTAACATTCATGGAGAACAGGAGAGTTAGTCTCCTAAATTATGATAGTGGTCTGAGCCGACTTCAAGGTGGGTGTTTTGGTAGAATTTTCCTCATCCTGTGTCAGCATGTAAGATTCTTAAAGAAGAGCTTTCTACCCCATGACCACAGTTAGGTGATAATGGAGTGCAGTTCATGCCTGCTTTCAGGAAGCAGCTCTCTGATACAGCAGTGGAGACTGTGCATACAGCTCTCTCAGCTTTCATACCTAGGCCTGTTTGTTTAGCCAGCAGGTGTTCACACAGTAAGTACCAGGGGTCCCAAATTAGTTCCTTTCAGCCTCTGTCCTATCCAGCAGCATTATGTGTTCCTAAGAGGTTGTTGAAAGCTTTAGGATGTCTTGGGGAGGAGTGCCCATATTTGCATCATTATTTTTTACAGGATTTAGCTGTTAAAAGCCAGGCACACTGCATACTGCTGGCTGGGGTCCCAGTGTTATTATAGTCTGATCTCTCTGCAGTTGAATGGTTTCCGACAGGGAAGTGGGGAGGGGAGGAAGTAAAATGTCTTGACTCAGATGAAGATACAAAACTCAGGTAAGATGAAGAAACATGGTGAAGTCCATGTGTGGAGTATGCAGAGGCATAAAAGCATGTGTTTCACAAACTATTGCTTGGTGTGTTTGATGACATATGAGAAGGTGGAGGAACAAGATTTAATGAAACATTGATGTGACTGGAAGAACATCATCCCTTATAGCAGGGCTGTGTTGGCATCCCGGCCTTTTGGAGGATATGAGGCTCATGAAAGTCAATTGTGTTTTGCTGTAACAAAGGACTTGGAGGATTAGGCTTGGACAGCTGAAGTGCAGTGTGGCCACGACTGCCTGCAGCAGCCTTTGGCTGAGATTGCCATCACACAGCAGAGATGCCTGGACAGGTCATGAAGCATGTCCTGCAGTGCTTATGGCACAGTGTGCACTGGTAACTGAACACGGGGCAACTTTCCCATGGGAAATGAAGCAGAGAGCTGCAGCACTTCGGCAGGAACTGCTCCACAACCAGCTGGGATACCTTTGCTGTAGAGTGTGTATTCATTGCTAAAGGTGAGAAGGAGCCAGCTGCAAACAGTGCCCCTTTAGAGACCTGATTTTCATCCACACCCTGAACTTTATGTTGCTGACTGAAACATTAAAGGCTTCCTGTATAAAGGTTCTCTGCTGGGACTAGACTGTGTTTGGGTATGTGTTTCACAGTGTCAGGGCTGCCAAGGGCAAGAGCAAGTAAGACATGCATGGGTAAGGGTTGTGGTTCACCCAGTAAGTGAGAATTGGTGTCAAGGCCTCATGAGGGACAGGCTTTTAAAGACCAGCACCAACGTGGTGGTGTTCATCATGTTCACAGTGAGATACTTAGCCTCTCTTTGGTGAGTTACTGCATTGAAGTGGCTCAGGAATTAGAAGTGCTGGAGCACTTCAAACACAAGGAGGAACATAGAGCAGCAGCTGGATTTGCCTAGGCTGTGATGAAGTTGTTGGGTGTTGTGATTGCAGTAAAGCTTTCATTACAGGCTAAGGTTATTTACCGTATCTTGCTTTTGCCATAGGCTAAAGGAGCACAAACACACCATCCCTTCAGCTTGGTGAGATGACTTTCTAGGGGTGGTATCTTACCTGTGTCTGACCTGAAGTGCCTACCCCCCCATAGGGTCTGGGTGTTTGGCAGGGAAGGACTGGGGCAAGACTTTGGACTTGGCAAGTTTTATTCTGGGAGCGCCGTTAGACCTTCAGTAAGGAATTTTTGGGGCTTCTTTTGGTAGTGGGGTTTTTCAGTGGGTATTTTTTGCTTTGTTTGTTTGTTTTTAGGTTATCTCAAACTGAGCTAACCCAAGTTACTGAGGAGCTGAAAAGTAAGATTGGCTTTCTTTGCAAAACAAACCAAGAACTCAAAATGTTCCTTGTTGAGTTCCTGAACCTTTCATTGAACAGTATTAGACTTTCAGTAATTGCAAAACTTCCAGATGGCCTGCAGCACCTTACATTGGTTAATTGTGGTTCAATACATTGCTACAATATCACATGCTATTTCTAACATAATTTTGGGTGAAACTGATCATGTTATCTTATTAGATTTCCTACAGCCTGCACATTAGTACAGGTAGTGTCTAGTGTAGCTTTTTTTAATAAAGCAAGTGGGACAATCCAATACATGAGATTTACATCTACAATACACAATATGTACTTTTAAGGTTTTTTTCTTAGTATTCAAAGGTTACCAGTGATTTCCTGGCATGCTTAGTCAAAGCTGGCTCTAGGGACATATTTTAATGAATGCTTTGGGTGTGTGAATTTCCTGGGTTTTCTTAAATCTTTGTCAAAAAAGAAAACCTATTGTCCCTTCTAAATTTCCTATCTTAATTTCTTTCAACACATTGCATTTTACGTCTGAAATCTGCTCTGCCTAGGAGTAGAGGGCCTGGTTGCATTGGGAATTGTAAAAATAGACTGCTTATATATTCAGGTGATGTCATTCCTGGAGGGGAGCCCTGGAAGGGGAGGGTGGTGTCAGTAGTGCAGGTATTAGGCTCAGGAGGGCTTCCTTATACCCAGTTAGGTGGTGGAGGATGCTCCTACTTTTGCAGTGGGCTCTGAGCTGGTGGAAGCATGAGCAGTGCTGATAACTCTGGCAGACCTGGCTTTATCTTTTGCACCTACAGCTCCCTGCCCCCATGGGGAGCAGTAGATAGCCCAACCAGCCTTTCCAACAGCAAAGAATGCTGCACCAACTTCTGTAGAATAAACATCTTTCTTTAGTTCTTTAGCCCCTTTATTTGCCTCTTTTCTTTCAAGTGTCTGCTAAGCCCTTCATGACAAGGAAGACATTTTGTTCTGTTCTTATCTGTTCTTTCCCTCCTTCCGTGTACAGTCTGGGATCTCACCAATCATCAGCAAGGCAATCTAATACACTGGGCTGCAAACTGTAGTGGCTGAGGCACAAGCATGTATTTCTTTCTGCTGACTTTATTAGAGGAGCAGTAAATTCTGGCTAGCCAACAAGGTGGACAGCCAAGGCTGGCAGACAGCTGTGCAAGCTAATGTCTTAAACTGCTGCAGTTGGATTTGCCAGGGGCTGCCTTCTGAAACCTTTAGTCTGCCTCTGGTTTGTGTCTATCAGAGTTAATTTTTTCCCCTCAGAAAGTAATGGCAAAAATTGGCTTGTCTTCACTTGGGTTCTGCAGGAGAACCTACCATCCTACAGGGATATTTCCTCTCACCTCCCAGTGCAGCCCCAGCTGCAAATGAGCCACTTAATGTCATACATGGACTTTGCTAAAGTTGTGGCAGAAGCTGGGGCTGTCCCGTGCTTAATGAAGACTGCAAGAATAGTGTGACCTTCTCTTTAGTTACTCACTGCATTCATTAAATGGGAAATTTTCTGTGGAATACCAAAATTGTTTATACTGCATTAAGCAAGGGAAGTTTGCCAAATATTTAATGCTTGTTTAACTTAAAATATGTCCAAACTAAGTGTGCTCCCCTGCCTTTGATTTGATTTTGACATAAAGTATGAGAACCACCAAGTTTCAGCCTGCCACATATGTCTCTCTGTTGTCTAGATAGTTCTACAAACAAGGAGAAACATTTGTGGAGAACGATTAACTTGGCCATGTCTGCATTGTTGCAAAGGGAGAGCGTGGACACTGCCCTCACTTTGTGGTGCTGAGCTTTTCAGATCAGAGGGGATATTTTCAGGCAGTGTTAGTGTGGGCTGGGTTTCCAGTGAGGCTGAAGGCTTTTGTTTCCTTTCTGTATCACTAAGCATTTCCAACATCTGTGAATGTCAGGCTGTTTGGAGGAATGTTCTCCTCTGGCAGAAGAACTGAAGCAGATCAGATGATTTTTCTCTTTGAGGGAGGAGGTTAAAGGGAGGCATGCAGGGCTGGATACAAAAGGTAAAAAGGGGAATGTCAATCTTCATATGGTTCCCAGGAGGATGGAAAGCCAAGCTCAGATCAGCAGTGTGACCTCTGATTCAAGGAGTAGCAGTTGGGAGCCCCAGTGGTCGAAAGCATGGTTAGGGTTGTGTTTCCAAGTTGCATCACAGACACTCCCTGTGATTAGGGAGGCTACCAGAAATTCATGGTGCCTGACTTCTTGCTGTTGTATGGGAAAACAGAGACACACAAAAAATGTTACCACTAAATGAGCAAGCAAAAAACCCCCATGGAAATAACCTGTTGCAAAGCCAACTGACCTGGCTTTGGTAACTGGAGATCTGCTGTCTGTGCAGAAATCTTGGCTTCTGCTGCCACTATAAACTTCTAGGTTTCTGGGACATTTCCCAAAGTCTGGCACAATCACCTTCATTGCTCAGGGAGGAATTGCTGCTGTGCAGGTACCCTCCACATCTGTGGGGACCGTTGCCTTGTGATGTATCTTTTTCTACCATCTTTGTTTTGCCTTTAATACCCCTCTATCCCATGTTCCTGAGCTCTAAGGTGCAAATCTGCTGAGCTGCAGGTCCAGCTGCTGTGAAAAATTATTTTTTGGGGGGGGCGGGGGGAGATTTGTGCTGCTTGTGTGGCTGCTGTTTGTGTGATCAGGGCAAATGGCACTTGAAGTTGGTGCCTTGTGTTGGCAAGACCTGGCTGCCCAGAAGGACCCTGGCCCTTCTAGGAGTGAATTCCTGTAGGTGAGTGCTGTTCTGGTATTGGGGAAGAAGACACCTGGGACCTGTAATGCTGAGCTCTGGCTGCAGTTGGTTTGTTATTCCTCATTCTTTTTTTCTTCTGTGGCACAGAGGATCTATAATTTTATTTTGCTGTCTGCTGCATCATCTATCTCAGCCTATTAGAGCATTTAAAATCCTAGAATACCCTGAGTAGGAAAGGACCTACAAGGATCACTAAGTCCCACTCCTGGCTCTGCACAGGATACCCCAAGAGTCACACCATGTACCCTAGAGCATTGTCTAAACACTTCTTGAACTCTGTCAGGCTTGGTGCTGTGTCCATTCCCTGGGGAGCCTGTTCCAGTGCCCAGCCACCCTCTGGGTGAAGAACCTGTTCAAAATATCTAACCTTAACCTCCCTTGACAGATTTTCATTCCATCCACTCAGGTGCTATGACTAGTAATTAGACTTTTTGCTGCTTAATTTGCTGCCTAATTACTTGAGCAGCTGTCAAACCTCTGTAAGGTAGGCTGTTACTCCATCTCTCTTGCTTTAACCAAAGACAAGCAAATAAAGTCATCTCATCCTCTGTCTTAGTGATGTGGTAACAACCACTGACTCTGTATGGTGAAGAGCACAGGGCTATGCTTCTCTTTTGAGAAAATAAAATAAGAAAAGATGAAGGTCAGACATGACCTTTGTGCTTTGCTCCACAGTACTTGCTTATCCAGTAACTGAGAGGGAATTTTCATGAGTGGAGCAGCAGTAGCTCAGCAATCTTCACAGGCAAAATGTTTGTGGTACGTGTGAATTCAGACTGCTGCTGTACTTACTTGGCCCTGAGCTTCATCCCACTATGTGGTTGCCTGATGAGAGAACATAAAGCACCCACTAGGATCTCCTGCCACACAATCCAGGTCCCAAGGGGACTGTAGCTCCAGGGGATGGTCATGCCCTACCCGCCAGCCTCTTCTCTGTTCTCTCAGTCATGTCCTGAGCCTGCCTTTTCTATGAAAACCATCTGCTGATTCAGTTCTTCACCCTTGTACTAATTGTCCTGTTTGCTTCTGGCCCCAGCCTTGCTGGCTGTAATGATGGATGACCTGGAAGGGAGATGTAGCCCCCCTGCCTTTCATTTCATCGCTCTTTGCTGTACCCCAAGCAGCAGATGCCTGTGAAATCCTGCAGTCCCAGGAGAGAGCTCATTTGGCATTCCTGTTTAGCTCATGTTTGAGCAATGTCATTTGGACCCATGAGCTGTAAGGGGAAAGATTGTTCTCAGCAGAGACTGAAGTTTTAGAAGTAAAAAGGTGCTAGAACGGTCACTGTGTGTAAATTGGTGATTTCCACAAACACATACTAAATTGCCATGGTCCTTGAGAGATGTAGCTGTCTCCCCACAAGCAAGAGGCACCAGGCTGACTCTTCCACCAAATTCAGGCTCTTGCAGAGGTACTGAGGTCTGCTCTGTGTTCTGAGCACAACTTTAACAATTCCTTAGACATGGACAAAACAACTTAATCTTGTTCTTAGAAGCCATTGACCTTTTTCGGTTGACACTTTAAAAGGAAAAGTCACCCTGAGGCAAACTTCTGACATGGAAACATTTCAACCTGAGCAGTTCAGTGCTGGCAAAGTTCTCAGCAGTGGAAAAGATATTTTCAAAAGAGAAAGTGTCAGGCTGCTTTTAAGCATTGGGTGCTACCTGTTACACCCGTAACAGTGTGGGTTCATTCAACAACACCTTGAATTCTGTGAATCTGCTGGCTCAGCTGCTCTCCATTCCTCAGAGGACCTTTAGAGGAGTCAGGCTGTGAAGTACAAACCCAAGCAAAGTTGGAGGGGGATGAGAGCTGCTGTTTCATATACACAACTTGGCATGTCTTTGTATTTTCCAGTCACGAGGATGTCTTGCAAATTCCAGATGTGTGGAAAAGTGTGCCTTTACCTTGGCATTTACTACATTTCTCATCATGGTCCTTGACTCCTTACAGGCTGTGGCTGAGATTCTGCCATGGCCTTGGCAATGTCTGCATTATTAAATTAAACATGCATGGGTTTGCCAACTGTGGGGCCAAGGGAGACCAAATGGCCAACGTCTATATGCTGCTATTAGACTGCCTTAGCTCTTACTTAGAGGTGCTGCATGTGAATTACTTCTTGGCTACTGGGGATCTGTGCTAACCCCTAAACCATGTCTGAGAACTTGCAGATCACATCATTGGCCCTATTCTCTGAGTTTGGATGCCTGGGGTTTTCCTGCTAGTGCCTGGCTCTCTTGAATTTCCCAAGGTAAGCACAGCCTCTGTGCCCATCCCAAAACCATGCAGCTCCTCAATTTTGCCCTTTGTGGTGCTCAGGAGTGGATTGTGCTCTGTCAGCCCTTGGTGGCTTCTCCTGCTGCCTCAGGGTATTCCTGTCCACAGCTGAACTTCAAGTAGCTTTGCTGGGATTAGCCTAGACATGGACAATTACTGAAATGTCTGTGATACCTGTTATGAATTCACTCCATTTAGTGCTCTAAACTCTTCCTCCTTACTCCTGGGTTATCAGCCATAGCTATTGCTAAGGAGTTTGTTAGGAACACCAGCAGGGAGATGAGCTGACACTGATGAGCTGACATAGTTTATTGTGTGCTGTGGAGGAGTCTTCAGGTGGTTCCAATCTCCAGTTCTGGTGACACAGCTGCAAGTAGCATAGAGGCAAAGGCTTGTGTACCACAGTTATCTGGCATATGGGTTGTGTCCCTGCTATGAAATCTTGTCTGTATTTCTGAGCCATGGAGAGCTGTGCAGTAACATGAATCTCCCATGAAGGATGGTCATCCTGCTATTTCTTCATGTAAAATTCCTTCACCAACAGCTTCAAGGACAATGCTGTATTGCTCAGACACTTAATGCTGTAGAATTTGTCTTGGGAAATAATATAATTGCATTTTTTTCATAACAAAGCCATTACACTGTCAAAAGCCTAATTTTCTGTTGCATTAGCCGACAGCCAGCAGAGATTGCTGGGAAAAGAAAGTGCTTAGCTTAACCTAAATTTCTTGCTAGCAAGAAAAATGGAATGAAAACAAAATGAATTTATAATGAAATGGATTTATTTCTGGGCTTTCCTATTGTGCTGTTGTTTGCTTTCTTTGAGGGCATTTAGAGCTGATTAGCAGCCCTGGAGACAGAAGTCCATTATTTACCCAAAGAGCAGCCAAAAATGGAGAGACAACAATGCAGCTTTCCTCCCTCCCTTTTTCTCTATCCTCTGCATCCCAAAACAAGCCTCAAATTTGCCCAGAAGGGAACATTCTTCATCGAAGAGAGGACAGCTAAGTCTGTGTGGTCTGCTGCTTTCTGTTGGAGATGCCAGCAGAGAATTTGCTGGAGGTCTCCAGTTCCTCAGGGTCAGGTCCCCGTGCTGGGGAGAAGCATGGAATGCCTGCCTGGACTGTGGGAGGCAAAGGGCTGGCAAGGGTGTCTGAATCCATCTGTGCTTAACCAGCCTTCTGGGAAGCAGGATCACAGGGACTGTTCAAGGAACAAGGAGGATGAACATGTGGTCTTGCTGAAGAGATTTTGCAAAAGCCTGCACAAAAAATGTGTTTCTTTCCATGGGAATTAAAGCTAGGGGGAAAAAATTGGGAGAGCCAGATATGAGCTGGTCTGCGGCAGCATCTCTACCCTCTTCCTCCTCCCTGGGTCCCAGGAATTGTTCCTGGAATCTCTGCATGCTCTATCTGTGGTGCATGGGCACTTAGATACCTGCAGAGATCCCAAGCACCCATGGCAATTGTTGCCTGTAGCAAGGCATTTTTAATTGCAGGTTTAGAGGCAATTACAAATCATTTGAAACATAGCCCTGGTTTATTGGAGAAGGTTTACAATGTGGGGAAAATGCTGTCTTTTGTCTCTCAGCTGCCCACTGAGGTAATAGCATGGCTAGTAATGGATATCAGCTCCAAAACAGTAGGGGATTCAGTTCTGGAGGTGGCTGTTCCCTCTCTGAAACAAGACTAGAGCTGCCTCATGTTGTTCTGTTTGTTCCCAGACTATTGAAACCATGAGTAAATCCATTCTACTTTTTCTCCATCCCTAATCTTGCATGTTACATCTTATACAGAGGATTTTTTTTCCCCTAGAAGGAACAGGAATTTGATCTTAATGGCTTACTGTCCTGATTAGAACCTTAGCTAAACTTGCACTGTAGTAAAAATATTAAATTCAGGTTTGTAACCATTCTTTGCCCTCTTCTGGCCATAAAATGGTGTTAAACTGCATATTTTCACCTCTGATTTGGCCTGTCCCCCAGATTTCAATGCATTAGGAGACTTTTGGATCTCATGTTTCTTTAAAAGTATTGTTGATAACAATCAAAACAGAAATTACTTTTATAAAAGAGCATTATTTATTAAGTCAGACATCTGTTTTTGCTTTCTCTTTTCCTCCCTTATGCTGAGCAAGACAAGGGAATGAAATGTCAGGGAGGGAAATATGTTGTTTGAGTTAAAGTATAGAAGTCATATGCTTAGAGTAGCAAAAGCATAGAATTTATTCATTCCTATGCCAGTGTGAATAAATATGGATGAATCAGCCATGAACACAGTCAGCCTTGATGTTAGGGGAAGGTTTATAACTGCAAGACAGTTTTAAGACCAGGCTTTCAGTGGGTGTGAGACAGCCAAAAATAGCAGCCTTTTATCAGTGTCGTGTAAATGGAGTTGCACAAAGAGGGAGCACAGGTAACATGGAGATGGAATTGGTGACTCACAAGGACTTGGTGACTCCCAGTCCTGTGTACATCCCAGCTGTGTGATCCCATTGAAGACAAGAGTTGGTGCTAGGGACTGGTGCTGAAGGGCAGGAGGAGCAGTGTGCTGGCAAAGTGGGCAAGGAAAGTCATCTGGACAGGAAGGGAGGGGGGGGCTGAAGTTCATCTTACTCCAAAGCATTAGAAAGATGTCAAAGATTGTGACTGCCCAAGCACCTCGAGGAAATGAAGTTTCCACAAGGACAAAGTTACAGGAGTAAAAATCAATCATGAGAGGGAACGACACAGGACAGGAAGCAGACGACAGTTTGACAACACAGAGCAATGAGAGCTGCTGGCAACTGGAGAAAGTTCAGTGCTGATGAACAGCAGGTCTGGCACTTGAGAGAGAAATTAAACAGCCTGTGGACAGCAGAAAGGGTTGTGTAGCAGAGAGACACTCCAGGTGACTGAGTTTATTACCGGGAGCATCCTTGCTGAAAACCTCACACTGCATTGGTGGTGAAAAGAAAACAACACATTTCTGCTCTAGAATGGTACTTTTGCTCTTCCTGCCTGGGATTCCCTTGTCCAGGGCAAGGCTGAGGGTGGAAGGGACAGTGCCAGGGGGCCAGAGGTTCAGCAGCACTGGGATGCAGGGACAGAGCTGTGCCAGCTACAGCTCCTACAGCAGCCATGAGTTAGTGATGAGTTGGATGGCACAAAGCCACCTTTTCTTGCCTTGTGATTTCAGTAAGGTGGTGTGGGAAGGGGGCCATTTGACTGCCCATGTGGTATGAAAAAAATAATTTTCTTGGGGAAATATTAGGAGAAAGGACCTGTGTGAAGAGGACACACAAAAACAGCCACTTCTTTACTCTGGCTATAATCTGTCTTGTGTGCATATGACAGTTTATACCCTCACAGAAAAAGCACATGCAATTAATTCAGCCCACCTCAGACATGACAGGGGAGGGAAATAGGGGAGCACTTGCCTCAAACAATATGATAAACTATATAGTACACAGCAACTGCAAGGACATTGCTTTTCAGAGCATTCACAACAGGGACAGGCCAGCTCCTGTGACAGGGACTCCCTTGCACAAAGCAATGTGGCCAGCTAAAGCAATACCATGGATTTTTCCAAGAGATCTCTGCCCCTTGTCCGTTGGTGTGCCTCTGGTTTGCATGCACAAAGCAGGAGAGCATCAATATCTCCCCAAGACATTGGATCCAGCTGGTTTGGTGGTTACTCTTCCACAGATTCTGGTGGGTTTGTGTTGGTTTGGTTGTTGGTTTTGGTTTTTTGTTTTGACAGGGTTGTGTTTATAATTCCCTATCTTAGCTATGTGAGAGAGGGCTACAGCTTCCACCCGAGCTCTGAGCTTATCTCTGCCAGCAGCTGGTGCCACAGGCTGGTGTGATCCTTGAGAGCTCCTGTCTGATCTCCTGAGCTGTGCCAGCTTCATCCTGTCAGAACAAAGGGCTGGATTTGGAGGGGTACAGAGGAGGCCATCATTCAGGGAGACACCTTTTCTTGCAGGTTGTGGAGGGTCGGGGCTGAGCTCCTGCATCAATGCTGAATTTAAGTGGGAATCACTGAGAGGACAGTATGTTGGGCTGAAATTCTGCCAGGCCACTGGCAGAGTCTCCCTGTAACATTGTGATGGGGCTGAGCTGCATGCTGAGACTATGAAAAAGCTTCCCTTCAGCATATGGGGTTGGGAATTTGGTTTGGCTTGTACTAGAGCTGGGCAGGGGAGATGGATGTGTGCAGATGTCTGTATTGCAGCCCTCCAAGTGCCTGCCCTGCTTTGGTGTTGCACAAACCCTGAATTTGCTGCCCAAGACCTCGAGTGCTCTTTGGGTTCCCTCCCTATAGCACACATTTCCCAGCTGTGGGCAGTGGTGCTTTGCATGCTTGATCTGTGACAAGCTCTGGGAGCCATGAGGACAAAACAAATGAGAAACACATGTTTTATTGAGCAAGTTTACGTGCTGATAGCATCATGGCCTCAACATTTTGCACCATGTCTCCTTAAGGCAGTTGTAACTCTCAGGGAAAGCAAGAAAGCTGCCTTGGTTTCTGCTGGGCTAGTTGGGGGCCTGAGGGGGTCACAGCTGGTCCCAAAGCCAGAGTGGTCTGTGCTGGGATCTTGTAGCATACCTGGCAAGCTGGGGTTTGCAGCTCTCTCTCTGGGCTGGAAGGCAGCTGCTCCTCCCTTGCAGTGCAGCTGCAGCTGCTTCGAGGAAAACTTTTGAGCCAGGAATGCGTAAGGATGCCGGCATCTGTGTGTGCTCACAGCCTTTCATCTCTGAAATGCAGCCCAGCCAGGCCACAGGGCAGAAAGCAAAACGTCCTGGGAAGGGTTCAGGAAGTATTAGAGAATAGTTCATGCTGTTGGAGGTGATTCAAGCAGTGATCCCTCTTCTAGGAACGCAGGCTGCAGGAGGCATGGAGAGCCTCAGGGTCACTAGCAGGGCTTGGAGACCTCTCCTTCTAGCCCAGGGCATGACTGAAGCTCATAGCAAGTCCCTGATGCCTCATCACTGTCTCTGGGGGGGGAGAAAGGTGAGATGGGCAAGTGCTCAGATTGTTGTCATCACATGTGACACTGGCACTGATTGCTTACCCTTACTGGTTTGGGGCCAGACAGGCTAGTGGAGTTCAAAAGCCCTGTGTTTAAGTGACTGCAGTGATGTACTCAGGTCCTTTATGTCTCTGCAAGTTGAGCCACTTCTGGGTGTGCGTAGAGGTCATGGCAGTGTCTCTTGAAATTACCCATCGGGGAGGAGAGCTGGGAAGACCCAGGCACCTGCTCTGCAGCTGGAGGCAGTGCTGTGTTATCCCTGTATGAGTCCTGGGTGCACTCTGCTTCCCAGGCACATGTAGTGCACATATCAGCCTCCCATTTAAGTTTCTGCATGCAAACCTCCTGATGCCCATCAGCTTGCCCAGCTGGGTTTGGATGGTGCCAGCAGGGCAATGATATCCTCCTCTGCTGACTCACTGTACGTCTCAGGAGGCAGGCACGGGGGTCTGAAGGATGAGAAGGAATGCAGCAGGAGCAAGTGTTTGAGAGGGGAGCAGAGCAGGGTTTGCAGCCCTGGTACAGTTTGGACTGGGAGCTGCCTCATTAAATCACTGCTTTGCTGGAGTGGCTCAGAGGAGGGGATGCTTCCCCGGAAGCAGCATCTCTCTGGGTTCTCATAACCACCAAATGGAGATGTGGCTTTATTTTTCTGTTTGCTTGTTTTTCAAAGTCAAGCTATGGGAGTCGGCATCCAAAGTCTTCCCAACTAGACAGGAAAAAATTCCATGGTTGCAGAGAGAGGGGAGAGCGATGTCTGCAACAGTTCTTCGTTATTTCCAGACACAGTCACAAAGAGCCAGATGGAAGGAGATGAAAGAATTAGAAGAATAGGTTGCTTTAGACACCAAATAACAATGTTATAGCAATAAAGCCATTGGAATAACTTATTGGTTTTGTTTTTTTAATTTCCTAGCTGAATCACAGAGTCAACTCAAAAACTGCATTTTAGGTCAGTTGAAATTCATGTTTTATTTCCAGCAGAAAAAAAATAGCTGGGCAAACACAGTTGCTAAGCTTACCAAAACATGTTTTTATTTTGCTTTCTTTGACCTTTAAGCTTACATACATAACCTCGTGAAATATATTTAAAAATAAGAGAGGGAAAAGAGTTCATCTTAGAAATCATTTTGGAATCAAAGCTGCTCCCTGAACTAGGCACAAATTTCCAAATAGTTTTGGTCTACCTCAAATTGCATTTCCTAGTGAATTAGGTCTCTGTCTGAAAAATGTTACCCAGCCTTATTTAGGAGTTATAGGAAATCAATGGTCGCTTCTCTTGTTTCTTAATCACAGAATTGCCTTTGGGCTGCAAATGCTGCCAAGTCTGTGCTGTCAGCCATGGGGACATAAGGGAAGCTCTGCTCTGGCAGATGTGGTGGTGACTGAGTCTGGCTCCCCAAGACTACACATGTAGGTATGGGGTGTGCCATTTCTCATGAGCACAGCAGAGGTTGTTTGCTTCATTTTCCCCTTCATTTTATATAGTGCTCCTCTGCTGGCAGGGGGATTGTGGCTCTGACAGGTGTATCTTCCAAGCAACACACCATAAGCTACCAGGTCAGGAGGGGTGTTGGGGGAAATAGCATCCAGCTTCCTCACTGATAGTCCACACAACATAATTATCTCTTGTTCCCCTTCTGTTTAGGCTGTGTTAAATCAGAAATGAGGCAGGAGACCCACAAGGACACACCAGTGTAAGCGCAAGCAGCTTGCCTAAGAAAAAGCCTCCATGTTTGACCAATCTTCTTGGGTGATGTTGGGTCCAGCAGAAGCTGCAGGGAGCAGTGCAGGGGCAAAGGGGCCACTGTTGGCTGTGGTGCTGATAGCCTGGAGAGACACCCATCCTTGGGGCATCCATGGGAAGGCTGGAAACCCTGGGACTTTGGAAAGTTTTTCTCCTTCCAACTGTGGCAGTTTCCATAGTGACTCTACTTTGTAGCCTATTTCATAGTGATGCTGCCAGTTTTCTCATGGCCTTCTTGCCTTATCAGAGTTTCCTCTTGGCTGTCTCAGTGAAGAGGTCAGTCATTAAGTGTAAGTCAGAGACTTATAGAGCTTTCCCTACCTCAGAGGGAAGTCTCTTGAGCATAGGCATGAAATGGTGTTAGCACTTCACAGGGATGGTTTCAGGTGCTAGTGACTTGACTGGAGGCTTTCTGAAGAATAATAGGGACAGCAGGAGTTGAAAAGAACATGCTGATCATAACTAGGGTCACAGTTCCCCTTGTGCTGGGTCCCACATGGCCCAACATTGCTACTCTTGATCTCAGTGAGGGGCTGTGGGGTGACTGACTGCCCTTGCAGTTTAATGGGACTTGCTTGTTGCTGATGTGATGTTTCTGAGAGCAGTGAACACATGCATGTGTGTCTCTTCCTGTGTACCTCTGCAGCCTTCCCAATGTCCCAGTTTCAGCAAGGATTTTCACTTAGTTTTTACAGCAGAGTTTTTTCTCTCCTCTTTCCAATACTAATCAGTAGATGCACATACCTGCCAGTTGTCAGGTCATCTCCTGAAATCCTAGTTTGCACTTTGCAGGCTGCAGTATGGTAGAGCTTTGGCAGACTTGCCTTCAGCTCCCTCTGGCTACAGGGACACAGTTTAACCTTGGATGGAGCCATGCCTTTTTGGCAGATGCACCACCGATGAGCAGACTCCAGGTTCCTTCCACAGCCTACTCAAACTTTTCCTCTCTTCCATGTTCACCTTACTTCACTTCTATTTTCAGGTGTTCCTGTTAGTCTGATAACCATTCCCAGCTATATGATTTCAGGAAGGGGATGGATGCTCCCTCAATACCACAGGCCAAGAAAAGTTGTCTACACAAAATAATGCCTAATAATGAGAGGTTTTCTGAGCCTTCCTCACTGTTCTCACTGGGTAAAGGAGATTTCATGACTGCATGAAGTAGAGAAGCTTCAAAGGAGAGAAATGACTGTGACAGAGCACTGTCCCCTGAGGATTCACTCTTCCATAGCTGCCTCCAGCAGAGCCATTGGGTAGAGCAGACCCAAAGCTGCTCTGCATTAACAAGGAGCTGATCAAATCCTTGAGCCAGGATAGAAAATGGGAAGTACAGAACTGGCTTATGTCCAGCTCTGTTCTCACTCTCCCACACTGAGGCTGACTCAGTGTTTCCCCCCAGTCACACAGCAATTTCCATTGCTTTTTTTGCAATGTGCTGTGGTGGAAGGAGAGTAAAGACGGACTAAGGGACAGAGCTGGGAAGAGGGATCATCAAATCCATTGCAGTTGGATTCCCATCCCAGTGAGGGCAACAAAACCACTGAGGACTCTTGCACAAGAAGCTGGAGGCTGCTGGTAAACCTCAGCATTTCCTGCAATCTACATTCCTCCTGTGTATCCAGTTACTGGAAGGGGTGTGAATATGCCATAGGGTTGTAAATTCTAACTTGCCTCCCACTGCTTAGCTCAGTCTTTCCTCCTCTCTGTTGGAGCCAGGTGATGGCTGAGAAATGTGCCAGATTTGGATTCCATTCAGAAATAAATCATCCCTGGTCAGAAAAAAGAGGCAACAAAACTTAACTGGCAGGACCAGTAAAATTTGCAGGACTTCAGAGTGTGGGAAATTAGGGGAATGAAGGATGAAAAAAGAGGGCTGCATGATACAAAATGAGCTGTGGGTCAACACAGATTTAGGGGCTGAAAAGGGAACATTTGAGGTTGTATATGGCACAAAGTACCTCAGACTGGGTAATGGGTGTGGGAACAGGCAGCTGTGTCAGTGTACCTCAGAATGGGGCAGATGAAGGAAGGAACATACACCTTTGGGGAAATGCCATCTGTCAGAGAAACCTCCCTTTTACAGCTGAGCCTGGGTGTGCTTAGAGAGAGAGAGGTGATGACATCTATGTTTGGTTGCTAGCAATAGTTTGTGGTGCACAGCTCTTCTCTGGTGTGGAGGCCCTGAGGGTGAACTCTTCATCTTCCTCCTTCATCCTCCTGTTGTCAAAGGCTTCCTCTGACAACTCGTAAGCGCTGTGACATACAGAACATCACTCTCCTGCTGGAATTCAGAAGTCGATGCTGGTCTTGTTCTTATTTTTGCTTTAAACAAAATAGGATGGAGAATTGTGATTCCTAGGAGCTCAGCCATGGCAAAATAGAGCCTGGCCCAGGGCAATCAGGATATGGGAAGAAGAATCATACCTCAATGAGGAGTACAACTGGTGCATTCTCGTGACTCTAGCTGGTCAGAGTGACCCTGAGATACATTAGAAAGTCCCTTTTTCCCAGCCCAACAGTCGAAGAAGGAGTCAGGGCTCTTCAGTTCTCGGTCTCAAGGTTGTTTATTTTACCTTATCTATAAAATTTTTTCTCCTGACCTGCCAAGGTCTGCTCAGCAAGACAGTCAGAGGCACTCTGCCTGCCCCTGGGGCAGTGTTATCTTTTTATACTAAAAACTACATATACAATATTTACAATAACTTTCCAATACCTATCACCTATGTTAGACAGTGAGCTTCTACTCTAAACCAATCTAAAAGTGCCAACATCACAGCAGAAGATGGAGGCCAAGAAGAAGAAGGAGAAAGGCTGGACGCACCCAGATTCCTCCATCTTGCCCCCTGAACCCCGATTCTAAAAACCAAAAAAATCTATTTTTCCACCCTGTGACAAACTAATTATTATTCTACTTATACTTTCATGGCTTGCAGATCCTCATCTAAGGTTGGTAATTTTTTCCATGGGTCATAGTCAAAGTCACAGGTGTCTTGGGCTTTGTGCCAGGGTCTCTGAGCCCCCTGGCAGAGGTCCTGGCAATTCAGGACAGCCAGAGGGATGTCCTGAATTCCGACAGTACATCACTCATTGAAGTGGTCCTGGCTCCAGACCAGAGAGCAGAGGGAGCTGAGCTGCTGTCTTCTGTTCATTCTTGAGCAATTCTTGCACCTTGGGCCTTTCCTTTCCAGTCTTGTCACATGAGAGGATGACACCAATCTCATCCCTAAGGCCCTGTGGAACTAACTTCATTTAGGACCTTTCACATGCACTGACATGCTTCCCTGTGTGTGAGGGTGATTTTTCTATCCAAATACAAAGTGACTAACTTGATTCCTCCCTCTGAGAACCATGGTGCAGCAGAGCATCACATCCTCTCCTCCTGTGGGACTGATTCTGCCCTGCTTACAGCTGAAGCCTCTTCAGCTGGTTTGGTATGCACAAATCAGTCACACTCTGAATCCTGCCTCCATGCCTTGCTGGGACCAACACTAGTAAGAAAGATCCTGGTGGTTGTGGAAAAGCCGGCAATTTCGCCACATGATGCAGCAGAAGGGAATCAAACTCCTTCTTCTAGAGGTGCTGTAGGGATAGGTGGAGGGAATAGTGCTGAGAGAAGTGCAGCTTTGGGCCATGACACTTTGGAAGCTGTGAGTATAAGGAGTATTTTTGCCTGAGCAGCAGAGAGGCTGCAGGAGTGAGAGTGCTGCCAGATGCAAGCTCCCTTCCTTCTAGCAGCCATTTTCCAGACTTGTTTGCAGGAGCGATTTCCTCTTCCCCAGACTCTCATGTCATTGTTCCCCTAATGGGGCCTCACCGGTCATTGCCTTGTGGTGGAAAATATGAGGCTGTGGGGGCCAGAGCACAGACATTCCTTCCAGCTTAAAAGGGAAAACAGAGCCCTTGTGCAGTGGAGTCCCCCAGAGGTGTGCCTGGCTCCGGAACTGTTTCAGCAGCATCATGCTGTAAGAGACATCAGCTGTTTGGCAGATGCCTTTTTGCTCTTGATTAGGTTGTGGGGAGAAAACGCTCCTTCTTCCTAGTTCTTGCTTCCCTTTCCGTGCAGGCACCAACTTCTGCCTGCTCTCTGTGGGACATGAGAAAGCCATGGCTGGTGTGTAAGGGCTGCTGCTCCTGCCAGCAGTCCAGGCCATGTCTCCACAGGGCTCAGTGGGGAGGTAGAGCTCTGTATCCATCCTGCCAATGTCTGCAAGGCAATGCTGCCCAGGCAGTCTTTTTCAGCAGCAGTACAAGCATCAGACATCTTCATGTCCCTTTCCCTGACAGAGTCATGGACGAATTCCTACAAGCAGGTTTTCACAAACTGTGTTGTTTTTCCATGGCCTCATGTAGAGGTCACTGACCTGATGGGCCTCCTTTATCACAGAGGTCACTCAGAGCCTCAGCCACTCTCCTGCTCAATGCACGTATGATGGACACATCTGATTCGCGGATCCTGGACTGAGCAGCCAGCAAGTCAGGGAGGGTATTGCACAAATGGGTGAGGTAGGGGTTTGCAGAGAGGGAACCTCCTATGAGCTCTGGGAGTTGCAGTTCCTTCCCTCTATTGCCTTCTTTTCTCTGCATCCAGATTTTCTGGGAACACACCCTGATTCCCAGCATGTGCAGAGATGTATGGTCTGGCTTGTTTCCCATGAGCAAAGTCAGATGCCATTAAATATTCATCTCGCAAGCATTCAAAAGCCTTTAAGGGGTTGCACTTGATGTTTTAAGAGAGCCAGTCCTAGATGTCAGTTGAGAATAGAAAGAGATAGGAGCAAAGTATTGGAAAGAGGGGTTGGCTGATGTCTAGGTGTGTGTATTGGTGGATTGGGGCACATGGTCCTCCATGGCAGGCATTCCACAGGGAGTGCAATAGCTCCTGACACTGTGTCCAGATCTCTGTTCACAGCCCTTGATTGAAGCTGGCTGAAATACTCTAGTGATGGAAGCTCTGAGGGGGCAGAAGGGAGATGGGAGTCTGTCCTCCAACACAAAGAAAATGCGGTAGGGGAAGCACGAGGGTCCGTGGCAGGGAGACAGCAGGGGGCCTGGATTCATGGCAGGGGGCCGGAGTGAGGATCTGTACTCAGAACTGCAAGCAGCAGTGACATTGAGTCTGTCAAGAGGAGAGGCTGAGCCAGAGAAGTGTTGTGTGGGGCTCTGCAAAGGAATTACTGCCTGGTTCCCTAAGGAAGCAAGGCAATGTCAGCAGGCTGTCTGTGTCTGCCTGCCTGTCTCTGGCCTCCAGCGAGCCTTGACTCTACGGGCCTGTTTCCGGCACAGCTGATAAAGCAGCGGAGGCCTCCGAGATAATGGCATCCAGCTGGTTTTGTGACTCTAGGTGACTGCCTTAATGAGAGGGGCCTGTGAAGACCTCCCCTGAAGAAGGAGTCCATGAGCTGCCCTGGAACTGGCTGACAGACAGGCCGTGCAGAGTGAGCTGTTGGAAACTGGCCTTCATTAGTTCTGCCGCTCACAGGATGGCTTTAGGAATTAGGGGAGGGGGAATCCTGCAGTTTAAATGGCACTGGACCCCTCTGCATCCAGCACAGACCCCATATTGACACCCTTCAAATAGGATATTGTTAGCATTGGGAATGTCGAGGGAACATTGTCAAATGCAACTGGTCACACTCCCTTGGGGAATCCAGCCCTGGTCCAGACTTTGCCTGACAAACATCTCTTCTTTTTTGACTACCCAGTTCAGGGGTAGCCTGGTTTTGAGCCTTTCCAGCTGCCTAGCAACACCTTCGCTGGTGTGAGCAGCAGGACATGCACCATGTGCCTTCCAGAGACAGGTGGGGAACCCCTGCAGCAGAGGAGGGAGGAGTTCCAGAGGGTTCCACTTTGACCAAAAAAAAGCGTTCAAGAGATGACCCTGCACCAGTGTGCACAGCAACCTCTGGCAGGAGGTTTCATTCCAAAGTAGAGTATGTGTTATTCCACAGCCTATTGTACCATTCCAATAGCGATGATGTCCTGGGATTGTCCTGATAATGTCTGGTTTTTTTGGAGAGCTGAATAGCATGATTCAATCCCCGCTTGCTGGGCTTATCACCGTCTTATTTTTGCTAAATGAAACTCAAGCCTTCCAAGTAAGAATTTAAGATAATTTGTGTGGATTTTCTTCCAACCTGAGGCAGTAGCCCAAAGGAAGGAAAACTGTAATGGTCACCTTACCTATCTATTTATGGCAAGCCCAGTGTCAGGGGTGCCTGCTTGTTTCACGCTAATCTGCTCAGTTTATGCTGCTGCCAAATTTCCGCCCCATCACACCAGAGTGTTAGTGGATCCAGGGAGCTGCCACAGGAATTGGGTCAGGTTTTCAGGGAGGAACAAGTGCTTTGCTTGTTAGTTGCAAACCAAAACAACAGGACAAACGTGCTGCCAGAACCAGCTGCACAAATGACCAGAGGTGACAAGCTGGCTGCCCCTTCGTGCCCTCAGTGAACATGGGATCTGGTCCCCTTGGACCTCTGCAGGAGGACACCGCTGCCGAAAGAATGGGAGAAACACTTGGGTAATGGGATGAAACGCATAAGCCAAATGCTTTCTCAGTGCCATCACTGTACAGGAGTTGCTAAATTTTCCTGCCTCCCTCCTGAGCTGCTCTGCTGCCCAGCTCACTCTTTTTGAATGTTGCAGCACAATGCTTCTCCCTCCCAGCTCCACAACAGGAGAGGAGGGAAGTTTGGAAGTCAGGAGACATAGCTTATCTCAGCTTTCTGCATCATTAACCTACTGCCTTGTGTTTCCAAATCTTTCTGCGTTCAGAAGCAAACATTGCCAAGACAACAGCTAGACAAGGCGCTAGATTTCATGGCTGGATGTTGAGTTGGTTTAGATATTATACAGGCTATGCAGTTTATGGGTAGCACCTTGGCATGTTCAGAGATTCCTTACATCCCTACTCCCCTGTTAGTTGTGGCAGGCAACAGGCAAAAGGGATGTGGATGTGAAGATGTAGGGACGACTGGCAGAAATACGTAGCTGCACAGCTTATTTCTCTCTGCCTCATGGAGGGGAGTCTACTGTGAACTGTACTGATTATATCTGAAAACTTGCAGCCAGCTTTTGCTGCTGCCTTCCCTGAGGCATGAGAATCTGTGCATGTCTTGCAATCCCAGACATCATTTTGGTGCCCTTTAGTTTTGCCTTCTCTGTGTAATACTCAAGTTTGTATAATACATGGGATTGCCTCCCATAGGAGTTTTCAGTGCTCCAGCTTTAGAGCGCTTTGATTTCCGTGCACATCATGCAAGGCAAAACCACAAAACCTTGATTTTACAGCCAAGAGCACAGAGCATTATGTGGGGGTCAAGTAATTTTATGTATTTCCAGAAAGTGATGCCAAAAGAAGAAAGGACCTGCCCTCACTGCTGATACCAGAAAAGGTTGTTACTTGTATGAATAGGAGCAGGACAGTAGGTAGTATTTCTCCAATGCAGTATGGGCTGCTGAGAAAAAGACTTTTGAGATCTCAAAGAGGAGATTTTCTGTGGAAAGATATGCAGAAAACAAGCCAGTATGAGGGGTTGTTGTAAAGCATATTAACTCCCCATCTTGTCTTTCTGCTTGTTTCCCAGAACATGTGTAATGGCAGTAATCCCTGCTGCTCTCTTCGGGCTGTAGGGCACTGTGGACATGGAGCTGTGTGCACAGCTCTTCTCTGCAGGTGGAAGCTTGTTCTTCCTTACAGAGCTGTTTTGTCATTAAATTGTTTGTGGTTTCAACTTTCACAGGCTGGTTGGGAAAGTCTCAGTTCCCACCAAGGGACACCAGACAGTCATGGCTCAGTAGGGGCCAGGGGAGGAGGCAGCCAAGGGAGAGCTGCAGTGGGCAGTTCCCTGGCAAAGGCAAGGAGCCGTGATACCTCTTTTCTGTCATGCGTACAATCACTCGTATCTCACTGCAGACACTGCACTGTTTCCATGCAGTCCCACCAGTGCAGAGCAGGCACAGCACCTGGCAGGACCTTGGGATCCTGTGCAGACCTGGCACTGCCTTGGTGTGTCAAGTCACACTCAGTCCTGGACAGCCGGGTGCAGGCAGGGACTCGGAAATGCTCTGGATGTCTGTGCTTACTCTGTGTTGGGGGTCCAACTTCTCAGCACCAGATGCTGCCAGAGATGAAAAACAGCCTTTTCCACTGCCTAACTTCCTAATTTTAGCTCTCCACCTTGAGGCCCTGCATTGCTGGTTGCCATGGTGATCCTTCACCACTGGCATTGCCTCTGGCTTTCGCCTGCGGGTGCCTTGGAAATGTCTTTTTCCTCCTTGCTCCTCAGGAGACAACAGCTGAGGCAGAGGCATTGCATGTGACTCTCTGCACTGTCAGCTCAGGTCTTCTGCTTAGTGTTTGCCTGTTAACATGCACGAACCTTCATCCACAGAGTTACATTTCCCAGCCCTCCAAAAGCATTGTGCATTCCCATTCCCATTCAGTAGACAAGCTGGGCTATGCATACATGACGCTGCCCAGCTGCCCTGAACTTCTGGCCCTTGAGCTGTTGAGAAGAGCTTTCTCCATGGTGTTTGCCAGAGAAGATGTCTGAGAAGGTCGTGCCCCTGCAGGGTGAAGGGTCAGAGTGCCCCTGTGTTGTGGCAGACATTCCAAAGGCACAGGCGCTCCTGCTCTGGCTTCTCGCTGCTTTTGCACCTTCCCACTTGCTCTCTGGGTGGCAGAGGTGTACCTAAAAGAGAGAGAGAGAGAGCTTGGGCACCTCACTCAAGGCAGAAGAGAGGAACTGCCTTGCCAAGGCTTGCAGTGGAAATGCCACCGTGCAGCAATTAATAACAATTCTCTGCCCTTTCCCTTCCGCCTGCCTGAGCGCGCTGTGGACTGGAACGGGTGACACTTCCCAAGCACAGGATGACAGAAAAGGCAGTGGCAGCTCTCAGAGATAAAGCAGTGTAAAAGCTTTGTGATCCCAGCAAATCCTGATTTTAAGTAATTTAATGGCAATGATGTTGAAACACTATGGAGTCTTTTTTTAAAATTTTAAATTTTAAAAATTTGTGGTTTATATTTTCAAGCTTTTACAAGGCAGGTGCAAGGATGGCTATTTAATATTAAAGTGGCAGCTGCCTCACTCACTCACTTCAGTGGGTGAAGCTTTATAAAAAGCAAACATGACAAGATCCAAGGTAAGATCAGAGTATCTCTCACAAGAAACCAGTTTGGCTGGTAGATTCTGGGAGATCACCAGAGAATTGGGAGATTATAAAGCCTCATTTGCAGACCCTCACTGTACTCATCCAGTCATCCACCTCTGTCTCTGTTACACTGTCAGTTGTGCACATTTGCTGGGAAGGCAGCCAGGAGCTGCTAGAAAGAGCTCCCACCCTGTGGTATGCCACAGCTGGGTTTGAGAAACCCTGTGCCAGAATGAGAGGGCAGGCAGGCAGAGCAGCTTGCTTCATTTCTTCCTCTGGCTGAATCCTGAGGTGGATAAAGCCATGCTGGAATGTGGCAATCAGCCCCAACCCCCTACCAGCCTAGGGCAACTTAAGGCAATAAGAAGAAGCAACCAGAAAATTGTGTGGCTTTGATTAATAAGAAAAATCAGAGTAATGTGGCCTTCTAGCCTGGCAGGTGGCAGAGTGTCTTCAGAAGCTATTCTGGTAATATCACCCTGCCAGCATCCCCATCCCAGGTTGCAATGGAAGAGCTGTGGGATGGTTCCTGGGCTTTAGCACTAGCAGGGAGGGAGCTGTGGATGGCCCCATTGGAGACTGGGTTTCCAAGTGAGCTCCCTTGGGGAGAGGAGTCCAGCAATCTGAGGTTGGGCACTGCAGATGGTTGTTGAGGCCAGTTGCATTGCATTGAGGCCAGCAGTGCCCTAAGTCCCAGCCAGGAATGAAAAGCCTGGTTTGGCATTGGCGGGCATGGACGGGAGGTGGCTGCTGGCAGTCCTGCCTGTCCATGGGAGAGGCAGAGTACTGCCATCTATTGTGGGCAACTGGATTACTGACCTCACTGGGTGGCCACTCAAAGCTGTGCCCAGCTGATTTTTTCTCTCTTTGACTGCTTGAAGGGATTGACAAGTTGTTCAAAACTCCTCTAAATGGATCAGCACTTTGGTAGCTACATTGCATTTTAGGTGTGTGAGTGCCCAAAGTCAGACTCCAGCCTTGGACAATTTGGGTTTTTCTTTCTGTATTTTGCAAAATGAGCTATTCTTCCTTCCCTGCCCTGAGCTGCATGAGGTTGCTTTGTGCAGTGAAGTACTCCCGTTGTTCCATGCCACCCCAGAAGCGCCCGGTTCATTTACCCCATCCCTCTCCTGGAAGGTGGCTGGAGAGAGCTGGATGCAGGAGAAGGGATAGCGTGTCACTTGTAGCTCAGAAACAAAATGTGAAAGGAGATGAAAAGGCAGAAGGAGGGTGATGCTGTCTTCATGGGGAGAACAGGCCTGGGACATGGAATACATTTCTCAGCTAAGACTGGCATGTCCAAACACTGTATTTGACAGAATAAGCAGCAAAATAGGAACTCCTGCAGAGAATCCAAAAGATGTTTGTCACTATGTGAACCTGGAGGGATTCCTGCAGTGCTTTGAAAAGACCTTCTCAGGTTTGATGAATTGTGCAGTAGGCCAGCAAACAAACTATTCTGAAGACCAGGGCAAGGTTATTCAGAAAATGATCTGGCTGCCTCTGTGGGATGTTCAGTAAAGACAGAACCTCTCTGTGAAATTGTGGTTTAAAAGCAAAACAAACAAAAATCTAGAATAAAGAAGAAACAGGAGGAAAAAATGTGTTCAGCATTTGTCAATAATGCTTGCTCTTCCGACAAATTCTGTTCCTTTTTCATCGCCTATTTTCAAAAGTAAGTGATATAGGTACAAAGATGCCACAAATGAGCAGAGTATAAGAATAATACTCTGATGAGAAGGTGAAAAAACATTTTTGTATTAGAGGGAAGAAACACAGCAGATGTGATTGACTTATCTCACTGATTATTTTTCATTCCTCAATCTTCTTTCTGATGCAAAACTGTTGCAGAAGCCAGTTGGCTGGCATAAACCAGATACTCAACATACAGGTGGAAAATGTCAGGTGAAATGAGAGTCACAAAGGAAATTAATGACAAAGCAGGGAATTAAGCCAGGCTCTTCAAAGTCTGAACCCTGGAACTATCTTCTCTTTTAAAAGTCTATTTAAAAAGGCATTAAATGGATAAAAATAAATGGTAGTTGTATGATTAAACTATGGAAATATTCCACACTAGGTGTCACCAGTTTAGGAATGCTGTGGGACATAAAAAAAAAAAAAAAGAAAAAAAAAAGAAAATATCTGGCAGTTATGTGAACAACAATACTTGTGATGACTTTGGCTAGGAGAAAACTGTAAAGCATATAAATTGTGCTGCAGGACAGAAGTCAACTGCAGGCTGTCAGGAATCAGGAAGGAATTTTCATTATGGCAGGATTACAGGATAATTATCTCATCCATGACAGTGTTCTTCCTTTAAAGTGTTTGATCTTAACTAGTGAAAGCAAGATAATGGGTCAGTTTTTTGTGACAAGGACATTATCTGGTGCCTGATGACAATTTTTCTGCCTGTTTGTATTGTACCTTTCTCTAGGGATATGTTCACCTTCTTCCTAAGTGTCTCAAGCAAAGACATTTCTGCTCCCTACCCTCTGTGAAAAGAAATTTTAAAGACAGCAGTCCTTGACATGAGCAAATTATTCTTGCCATTCATGCTAGACTTCCTCTTGCTCATGTTTGCTCCACTTCTCCCCGGTGATTTTCCAGGAATGACCTGAAGGAAACCCTGTATTCTTGGGACTGTAGCCCTTGTTCTTGTGTCTGCTGCTTCTTATTGTCTGAGCTGTCCATCTATTGAAGTCATGTCTCTCTTGTTCTGTCACCCCCACCCTAACACCGTGGTACCTTTTGGTCCTGCTACCAGTTAAATGTGCCATTTTTTTTAACTGTGTTGTTACTCTTGTGGATAATGATGTATTTTGTGTCTCTGATTTTGTATCTTGCAGGAAGAGCCAAGGAGCAAATCTAAAATCTGTGCCAATGTTTTCTGTGGAGCTGGGCGTGAGTGTGCAGTGACAGAGAAGGGAGAGCCAACCTGCCTCTGCATTGAGGTATGGGAGCAGCACAGGTTCTGTGTCTGGGACAGGTGGCACCACTATCACCCCCCAGATGGGTTTCTGTCACTGGAAGGATCCCATGGTGGAACAAGGCCATGGCTGTTTTGAAGCAGCTGCAAATTCACAGTGGCTCTTCAAACAGCAGGACTGTTTCCAGTGTTGTGTGGGGGAAGAGCCCTACAGGGTAGATATAGTCTGGGACTCACAGCTGTGCTGCTTGCAGGACTGCCTAGGGTCTTTACACGCACAGGAGACTTTTGTTGGGAAAGCCCAGGGGGGTATGGGTGTGCAGCTGGCTTTGAAGGGCACTCTAGGGAGTGGTCTGTGAGCTCCAAGACAGCCTGACCTCACTGGCGCCTTGTTTGAGGAGGTTACAAGCACCCTACTAAAAATCAGCTTTTGTAAAATGGAAATAATTGTGGTAAAGTGCTGTAAGGATGAATAGCTGTATCCAGCAGGGAGTCAGAGATGATTAGAAGAGTCTTTCCCAGCTGTAGGGACACAATGTCTCCCTACTGTGCTCTGCTCCATGCCTTCAAAACATTTCTGCCTGGCTCCTGGGAATGGCCATGCGGCTCTTTGTTCCCCCTTCCCTCAGAGCGTGCAGCTCTGGCATGACCAGCCTGGGCACTGGAGGGTGAAATGCTCTGTTAGTAGGAAGAGAGTCTGTCACTCTGGGTAGGCTTGGCCAGACCAAAAGGAACAGAAGAGAGAAGCTCATAGTCTGAACAGTGGCACTGGTGAACTCTCTTTGCTGTGGGCTGTGCTGTTTGTTCATGGCTCATGGCTTATTCTGCCATTTGGTTGCAGAAGGGTGGAGCAGAGTCTGCAGAGAGATGCAATGGAGCCAAGCAAGCGCAGGTGCAGAGACCAGAGGCACAGAAACACCTCTGGGCAGGCATGGCCACGGCACATGGAGCAGCAATTGCAGGATTATGCTCCATATTTATGCTGAGCACTGATTTATCTGCAGGGGTCTACTTTCAGAAAGACTCCTGTAATGCTGGTGATGATGGAAACTGGGATGAAGTGAGGCCTTTGAACTCACACCCACAGACCTCCCTGTGTGGGTTTTCCTGGGGTTATGATGGGTGAGTTAGCCTGTTCCAAACACAGGGCCAAGGGGACTATGCCAAGGACTTCTCCTGAGCTGGGCTATGGTTGGACTCACCGAGCTGTCCCAAGGAGGTGGGTGAAAGGCTGTGTTCTCTGGCTCTCCCACAGAAATGCAAACCTCACAAGAGGCCTGTGTGTGGGAGCAATGGCAAGACGTACCTGAACCACTGTGAGCTGCACCGTGACGCCTGCCTCACCGGCTCCAAGATCCAGGTGGATTATGATGGCCACTGCAAAGGTAACCCTGGCAAGGAGGGCTGGATACACTCTCAGGGACGAAGAGCTGGAAGGGAAGCATGGCATGATAACAAGGCAAGGCAGAGGCCTCACCAGCAAGACCTTGTCTCACAGTTGCTGAGTGGGGTAAACAAGGCAAGCCTCTGAACTGGAGCCAGATTCAAGCAAGAGTCCAGATGACCAGGCAAGCTGGCAGTGATGAAGCAGGCCTGAAATCAAGTTGTGAAGTCAGGACTGGTGATTCTGGTAACCAGAATCAGACAAGAGCCAGACGAGCTCATAGTGATGCAGTCTGTGGCGCTAATTCGGCCTCCTGCTGGGTTCAGGGTGTCCCCAGCAGGCTGCACGGGGTCCGGATAGCGCAGTCCTATTCAGGACACACTGTCTGATTCCCAAGCAGCTCTCAGCTGCAGGCAACCTTAGCAAGCTTAAGGGATATCAGCTCTTTAGTGATTATCAGCTCATTGTGATTTCAGCTCTCAGCTTGCTAGGTGCCTAGGCAGGCAGACACAGGGAGAGAGAGGAGAAGGCCATTTAGAGTTCCACAGTGATGTCTTAATTGAATCTTCTGTGAAGGGTTCCAGTGACAGCTCTTCTACCAGAATGGAGCTAAAACAGCCCTTTATATAGGGTATAGGGGGATCAGAAATGGTCTAATGGCAAGGGTTAGAGGAAAGTGACCTATAGAGTTACAGAGAGATAAGCAGGGGTCCAAAGGCAGAATAGGGGCTTCTAGCTATTCACCATGACTTGGCATTTCCTATCTCTAGGCTTCTGCTCGCCACGGGGCCCTTGCAGGCCCTTTGCCTGCTACATAGCAGGGCTGAGATCAGTCACCAGGTCAGAGCCTGGATCAACAGTCTATGGAAGAGAGTGGTTGTAACAGAGCTGGAGACAGGCATGGCTACAACATGATAATCACAGGCAAGGACTAGGAGTTGAGGACTCAGATATGAAATGGAGCCTCATGGTTCATGGTTAGAGAGTTTGGATGGAGGCTCTAGGTGAGGCCAGCAGGGTCATTAAGGCCCTCATTAGTGCACTCAAAATCCTGACACCTTGACTGTGGTGGGACCTTGGAGCTATTGTCTCCCCAAGCTTCTGGGAGTGTGGCACTCAGGAGAGCAGGGCAACCTTTTGCTCCTGCTGCCTCACTCTAAGCTTTTGGATTCAGCCAGGTAAGTGTCCCAGTTTAACTGCTGAGGAAAAGTCATGCTCTGAGGATAAACTCCTAAAACCAATACTATCTTCCATGTTCCTAAGGAACCTCAATAACTTTTGGAGCAAGGATTTTGCCTCATCAGTGGGCCTGTTTAACTCACACACACACACACACACACACAGCAGCTGCATGGTTTTCTTGTGTTCAGACAGTTTCATGTGTTTAAATGTGTGCCCACTGTCTCTTACCCTGTCACTGAATACCATGGATAAAAGTCTGGTGCAGTCTTCCTCATTTCCTTCCATCAGATTTATAAACATTGATGAGATTGTCCCTGAGCCTTCAATTCTTTGGTCTAAACTGTCTTCAGTATCTCCTCATGGTCCAGGGATTCCAGCCCCTCAATCATGTATGTGGCCCTCATATACCCAAAGACTCCCAGGTTCTTCTGCTTTTACCCATGGTGGGAAGAGATTTGTATTGCTTCACACTGCATCAGAAATGTCCTCTTCTGTCTTTCCATTAACAGAGAAGAAGTCTGAGAATCCAGCTGCAAGTCCAGGTAAGAAGCTGTGTCCTGTTTGGCTGAGGCCTCTGTATGAATTTGTATGCTCTGGGAGATGGGCAGAGGGTGTGCTGGGGGGGTGCAGAACTCTGTGTAAAAAGCATATCCTGCATGGGCTGTAGAAGAGTCTGAGTTGATAAATCAGCTGAAAGGTCATTGCTCAGCTCTTTACTCTTGGGTAACCTTTCAGAGCTCATTCATCTCCCGCGCTTTTCACTGTGCTGGGATGTCTCGGGGACTCAGCATAGACTAGGTGCAATGAAACCCAGTTTGCCCCCAGGGACTCAAACGGTGTTCGTCACCCAGACTGAGGGATGGAGCACTCTTTTAAAAGGAAACTTTGCTTTAGGAGTGATGAACCAATAGGTGCAGAGGCAGAGTCAGGAGGTACAGCTGAACTGCCTCTACCATCAGCCAACCAAGATGATCTTGAGTCTCTTCTAATCTAAATGATTCTATGATCACCTAAATTTTAAGTCTCTTCGATTTCTTGTGCTTGGTTTCTCCCCTTATGTATTGCCATGTGTACTTAACAGTGGATTTTAGGGCCATGGCTTGTCATCATGAGATCCTTTTCCTATTCATGACCTCTAAATACTGGAGCTGTATAATCATCAACTTTAACTTCCTATGACAGATGAGAGCAAAGTCTCACACAAACTAAAGAGGAAGGACCATGTCAGAGCACAGCCACCACCCTAAAGCAGTTTTAAAGAAGTACAAAATGAAACATGCAGAATCCCTATAGAGCTGATTTTTTTTTTCATCTCTCCATCTGCTTGTGATAGTAGTCACTGGATTCAGAAGATCCTTAGTGTGTGCAAGTGACATGAATGCACACTGATTCCTTTTCTGGCTTTGCTGACCACTGGGCAGGTGTGACAATTCCCAGCTAGGCTTTCAGTTTTGTTTCTAAATCACAGCTTGTACTAGCACACAAAGTGATAACTGCTCTAGAGAAACCTGTGATACTGGCAAGCACTGTGAATGAATAAACCCAACCTGACTCCCTCTCATTTCCAGTCAGAGTGGACAAACCAGGGCTTTGAAGAAACAGTATTTCCTGAGATAGTAGGCTCTAAAATTCAAGTCTTGGAGACGGAGTGGTAGAAAGGCTTGCTCAGTCTAGATTTCCCCCTTGCAGAGGATAGAGGTTTTGGTACTTCAGGGTTGACAGCTGAATGACAATTCTACGCAGTGTCAGGAAGCCTGGGGACATTGTCAGTTACCTTCCTCAGTTTGGGACTCTTCACACCAAGATGAGTCAGCTCCGGGTTGTTCTTCCACAAGCTTCTGGAATGGGAAGGAAGAGCTTTGGCAGGAGTGTTGTTTTCCAGCCGTGCCACATGGTGTCACCAACAGCCCATCCACTATTTAGCACATGACATATCTGCTTGGATCTGGCAGTGATGTAACTCCACGGACTGGACTGAGGGGCTGCAAGCTGCCATCAGGGCGAGCTGGCTGGCTTTTATTTCCAGTCCTCTCTTTGTGATCTCCCTGCCAGCGTGATTTCTCTCACTCTTGTTTTTCCTTCTGCTGCACTGTCTCCCATCACAGTTGTCTGCTACCAGTCGGACAGGGACGAGCTTCGTCGCCGGGTCATCCAGTGGCTGGAAGCTGAGATTATCCCAGATGGGTGGTTCTCCAAGGGCAGTAACTACAGTGAAGTCCTGGACAAATATTTCAAGGCAAGTAGAGCAGCACCTGCCTCAAAGCCCAGACAACATTTCTTGCCTTGTCACTGCATAACAGCTGCTGTGCCCCCAGCTGAGAGGTTCCAGTGTGTGATATGCCTGTTGAGCTGGGGACCAGAGGGATCTGATAAATCCTACAGCCTGATGTGTTATGGGCTGCCTGCAGCAGCCACTGACTGAGGCATTGACACAGCTTGTGACAACCAGCTGTGGAGCATCTTTGATTCCTGGTGTCTGACCTACCCTGGGGAAAAGGAAGAGGGCAAGCCTCATATGCCTGTAGCAGAGTAGAGAACTAATCTTGGGTAAAATGCCAGAGGAAAAGAAGGTAAAGTGCTGGAAATGCAGGAATCTGTGGCAGGGGCTCCTGATTTTTTGGTCTAGATAGTCCCAAGGCCATGCTGAGATGGGTATAAGGGACATTTGGGGGCTTCAAAGAATATGTCCCAGTTGTGGCTGAGAGCTGGCAGTTCCCTAGTACTCTGCAGAGTGAAAGCCACTTGCAATAATCCTGTTCCTCCCTCCTGCCTGTCAGTCTATCCCTCACCCCACCAGCAGATCCCAAGCTTCTCCCATGCTCCTGCCACATGCACTGCTGTGTCCCTCCCCCTCACGCCTGGCTCCTGACAGAGACTTCAAAGCATTCAGGATGAAGCTGGAGGAGCAGGTGGGGAAGAGGGGATAGCATTTAAATCATGAGCTGTTGACAGCCAGAGATTAATGGTGCCTGACAGGAGTTAGCACTGCAAGCAAATCTGCCATGGCAATGGCACCCCCTGGTGAGACAGAGGAGCTGGTCCCCTCGCTCCACAGAACATCCTCACATTTCCAGTGGAAATCCACTGCCCTGGGTGCTCCTGTCAGTGCCTGCCAGCACCAAAAAACAGCAGTGTACTGTGTTAGTCCCTCTGCCTGCAAATATGCTGTCCCCAGCCACTTTTGCAGGGTCTTCCCAGGTCATAGGCTTTGCTGAAATGCATGAGCCAGCCACAGGCTTGTTCGACTGTCACCACACAAGCCGTTCACACCCACTGTCCCCACGCCTGTCAGCGTGCTGCTGATATCCTGAGGCTGAGCTCAGAGGCAGGGAGCCTCACGTTCTCTTTACTGTCCCACTTTTTCTAGAGCACTGATCCCAGCCAATGGGTGAGAGATCTTATGGCAAAGAAATACCTCTGCTTGTACCAAAGGAAGAATTTCCGTGGCCAAGGTCAACAGGATGAGGTTCAGTAAGGGCAAATGTCAGGTCCTGCATTTGGATCACAACAATCCCTGGCAGAATTACAGGCTGGGGAAACAGTGGCTGCAAAGGGAGGTGGTGGAGTCACCATCCCTGGAAGGGTTCAAGAAACAACTGGATGTGGCACTTGCTGCTGTGGTTTAATTGATAAGGTGGTGTTCAATCAAAGGCTGATGATCTTGGAGGTCTTTTCCAACCTTAATGATTCTGTGATTATCAGGTGGTAATCCACCTTTTCAACTACCTTATTCTTTAAGCTTTGAAACATTTTTAAAGCAGAATTCAGAGTTTGGAGCAACTTGGGACAAATCAAGGCAAAGCAAACTAAATGGCTTCATACATAGAGAAATTTGTGTCAGCAATGAGTGTCTGCTGTTACTGGAGGAATTTTTTCATGCCAAGCTGTGGGGCTCTTCATGCCCTGCATGATTCCTGTGCTGCATGTAGGAAACACTGGAGGCATAGTTGAAATGAAGCTTTTCCCTTTTCTCCTTGATGGGGAGGTTTGTAGATGTGGCATTAAGCTATTTCTCTTCTGGAAGCCTGACTTGTGGGGCTCACTGGGATGTGCTTTGTTCGTCAGGCAGGTCATGACCTTGAAGGACATTATTTCAAGAGGAGCAAGAGTGGTAGTGGGAAGCTGCTCCATTTTGGAGAATGTCTGTGGGAATGCCTTAATGTAGACCGTAACTTTGAAAGGCAAGAAAACTCACTTAACAGTCTGGGTCATTAAGAGAACTGCAGTCATTTGACAATAAAAAGCAGGACAAGAGGCTTCAAAGTCTAGTGGAAGTTGACATGTGGAGCAGTTACACAGGATTGTTTCCCTAGCCCTAGATGTTTCTCCTGAAACACACAGAGGTAACAACAGGCAGTGTCTATTCCAGCATTCCTGAGAGCACTGCACAAGGAGCCACAGCGACCTGCCCCAATCACACAGCAAAAATTAAGTGGCAGCAGTCTGTGTGCAGGATTAATTTTCCACTCACAGCAATGCAGCTGTCTCTGAGGGGGCACAGCAGATCCTGCTGAGTGCCCAGCACTGCAGTGTCACATCTCCAAACAGGAAAGCAAAATGCAATTACTTCTTTGGGAGTACAGCCAGGATTTTGGGGCTAAAAATCCTAAAAATCCTTCAGTGCCAGGAGTCTTGTCAGGACCTTAAGAAGTTGATGGTGAGGTGTTGTGCTATTGCATTAAATTTTTTCCCTGGTATCAGCAGAAAATTGCTTCCTGTGATTTTTCCCTTTTGTCACTGTCAGAGTCTAGGCACAGCTTTGGATTTACACATATTGGAAAGCTGACACCTCCTTGAATGCAGCTGGTGTGCTCTAAGGCAGGAGGTATATAAGAAAGCTAAGAGCTGGCTGAAACAAAGAGAAGAAATAGGGTTAGAGCCATAAATCAAGCAGCAGGAGGTGAATGAGAGGCAGTGTAGCTTATCTGTGAGAACAAGGCTAGGATCATTTCTCTCTTATTCTGAGGCTAATGTGGATATGTTGCTGCTTTTCTCTGAGCCTCTTTCTTTGTGAAAAACAGGGATAATGGAACTTGTCTCACTAAAGCTTCAAAATGCTATGTAGGTATGGAAGTGGAAGAAGGAAGGGGTACTTTGAACTGATAAATGAGAGCTTCTCACATCTTCCTGTCTTCCCCTACAGAGCTTTGATGATGGTGATTCTCGCTTGGACTCCACTGAATTCCTGAAGTTTGTGGAGCAGAATGAGACTGCCATCAACATCACCACCTACATGGACCAGGAGACCAACAAGTTGCTCAGGTGGGCAGTGGACAGGATGCCAGAGAGAGGGCCAGGGGGGCAGATGTGGTAGAATGAAGATGGAAATTCACTCATGGTAAATATCAGCTAGGGCTTGCACTGGCAGAGTTAACTGTGTATGAAGTGGCTTCCAACTTAAATAGGTGTGAACACACAAGAGGAGCAGTCCTATCTCTACCCTTCATGTTAGGCACGTATTCCAATCCTCTTTTGCCCTAAATGTAGCACTTGTGCAGCCAGAAAGGAGTTGGGTAACAGAAGATTTGTCATCTTCTTTCTATTTCCTAATAAATTAGCTTTCCTGGGGACTGCCCTCTCCTTTTGCCTAATAGCTACATCCAGTGCAAGGAAGATGGTGGGAAAACACCATTCATAGGCAGCTATAGTTTGAGAGGTTTCCCTCTTTCTTTGTCTGCCACTGTGTGAAAAAAAGGCTGCTTCTGGTTATGCTGTGCTTGCATCTCTACCTGTGTGACAGCATGTAGATGTCAACAAATGTGGATGTCCCATTCCTGCTGTTCAGAATATTCCCCCCACTGCCCAGCCCGCTGCCAGACGGAGAGTATTTTGTGACTGTTTTTCTTTTCTCTGTATCCCATGAGGTTTCCTTAGAGAAGCCACTTGTGCCAGACATCTTGGAGTCTCCCTAGTTATTACTGTTTTTAGTCACCTGCACTCTGAAGACAGTAGAGAGGCACTGGCCTAGCACAAGCCCTGTGCAGAACAAGCCTCTGTGTTTCCTTTCAGGGGACTCTGCGTAGATGCCCTCATCGAGCTGTCAGATGAAAATGCTGACTGGAAGCTCAGCTTCAATGAATTTCTCAAGTGCCTCAGCCCATCCTTCAACCCACCAGAGAAAAGTAGGAACTCCTCACTTATCTTGGGGAACAAGAGGGGTCCTGGGAAGGGAGGAAAGAAAAGAGATCAGCTTCAGGCCAGACATCGGGTGCTGTAACTCCACAGCCAGAGATAATTTTAATATATGCCTGCCTCTCATCCAACAGCACCCTTTGTCTCTGCATTGTTAAGAGTACTGCTTTTACTGTCCCAAAGCTCCTGCAGCTCTTGTAATAAGAAAGGTTTGGATTTTAGCAGCAAGGCCATAGGTTGGATGGGTATGGTATGCTTGTAAGATCAAGGCATGTATTTAACAGTGCAGAGGTCAATCATGTGAGGAGTTCATGGCCAGATAACTTAGGAAAGTCAGACCAGACCAAAGTCCTGCTATGCTCTGCCTTTCACACAGAGAGCCTCCCTGATGACCATCTCAAAGTTCACTATCCTTCCAAATCATTTCCCCAACTTATCCTCACCTGGATCAGAATAACCCAAGCTTTCATTTCAGGGATTCTTTTCTTTGTGTAACAAATAAGGAAATTCTAACAAATCCAACACTGAGATTTCATTTG
Organism: Agelaius phoeniceus; assembly: GCF_051311805.1. Classification (NCBI taxonomy): domain Eukaryota; kingdom Metazoa; phylum Chordata; class Aves; order Passeriformes; family Icteridae; genus Agelaius; species Agelaius phoeniceus. Next base: position 92,182,943 of record NC_135266.1, read on the forward strand.
GAATTGAGAAATTGAAATGTGTTCTTCTGATGAAGAAAAACAAAGGGTTTGACTTTCCCAAATTATATTTTGGCTGATTTCACTCACCAAATTCAGCATGAATATTTTAGTCATGAGGAAACTTCTGATGGTTGGGGGAAGGAAGGCTTCCCCTTCAACCAAGGCATCTTCAAAGTATGTTTCCTTTAGCCTGCTCGCTCTCTCACAAGCACTGCCTTTGTTTTGTGCCTCTTCAGAGTGTGCCCTGGAAGATGAGACCTACGAGGATGGAGCAGAGACCCAGGTGGAGTGCAACCGCTGCGTCTGCGCCTGCGGGAACTGGGTGTGCACCGCAATGACGTGCGAGGGTCCGTATGCTCTGCACAAAGTTACTGTGTGGGGGTTTGGACAAAAGAATTCTCACTCTGTGTCCTTCCAAAGGCACCAGCTATCCAGGGTCCTTCTCTCTCCAGCTTTTCCTCAGCTTCTCCATGGCTGGTTTCTGCATAACCCTCACTTGTTCCATGTTAGTCAAACCCAAGCTGGTACTGTTCCAGAGGTCAGAAATTATGTAACTGGGCTTGGGGCAATGCTGATGGGGTTTGTAGTTTGGATTTGGTGTCATGAAAATTCAGCACTAAATCATCCAGACTAGAGCTACTCTGCATCTTGCTGGTGCAAACCAAATAGGTCACTGGCTGCTACTGTATATGTAGGTGTGAGCAAGTCAGGATATGTGTCCATATCCTCACTGTATCTGCGTTTATGGAATTTGTAAAACAGGATCTAGGATCCTGTCTTGATCAAGAGGGGATATAGGAACCTTCATCCAATGCCAAGAAAGCACTTTAGCTTCTTGCCACAAAAACTGTAGAATAATGCTGATGAAGGGAGATGGTGCTACAGTAAGGGAGGGTTGTTTGCTCCTCCTTTGGAAGGCCCTTAAACTTGCACAGCTGCGGTACAATTGTGAGAGGTCGTGGTGCAGTTGTGAACAACAGCTCTCTGTTTCACCTTCTCACACATAGTTCAGGGCCAGTGGAATGCCACCTTTATTCTGTGTTGGCAAATGTATGGGTTCTTCCCAAGGAGTCACATCCAACCTCCTAGCATGGTGCTGCATTTCTCTGGCCTTCTCCCCTAGAAACCCAGCTCTTTTTATATCATTTTATATCCTTCCCTAGAAACCAGGCCCTTGCAGTGCTGTGTGGGACCTGCCAGGAGTACACTGGTTCAGATCTATAGTCAGTAGCTTGGGCAGAATAGAAGAGAGGGAAACAGCAGCAGTATGTACAGAGTTTTTCATGTTTATCTCATCTTCTGCAGCAGAGGCTTCAGGATCACCTCAGTTCAGACTTAGCTGTAGCAGCAGGAACTCACCTGAGAAAAGACAACTGTAGTATTAATAGAGCTGCCAGAGGAGCTGTGTGTAGGTGTCATAGATTAAGCAACAGAATGAGAGACACTTTCTGTTGCCTCCCCAGAAACAACCTTCAAAGTTGCTATGCAACACCTGTTCTTGCAGCCTACTTTGTTCCCTGCATCCATGACAGAAGCATGCAATGGGATAACGATTCCTTGACTTTCTGCCCATGTCAGAGCAGCAGAGGAGTTAGAGGCTATTGTTAGAGGAATAATGAAACTGAAGAATCAGATCAAACACATCAACAAGTTACATCTTCATTGAGCAAAATTACCTCTTCATTAGATATCAGTTATTGTACTTGGGTAGCACTGAGCTTCCATTTTTTCCCTACAAGAGGCCAAGATGTTTGAGCTAATTATAGGTGTTCCTTTTCAATAATATGCAGCCTCTTCTACATGGCTTTATTATCAGTCACATGGGAGGGAGAGACAGGGACAGATTGCACATCCAAGTTGTGAAGTCCCAGGCAGCCACAAGGCCTGTTCTCTTTCTAAGAAGCCAACCCGTACCATCCTCCAGCGAAGGCTTCCCCTAAGCTTGAGGGATGCAGTGCCTGACCTGCCTCTCTTTGTTCTTCATGGTTCAACATCTGAAATTTGCATTCCCCATTTGTGAAACACTAAACTCCATTTCTGCTTCCAGGGAGGAATGAGAAGATGCCTGCTCAGAGACACCGACCTGATCAAGATTTGACTGAGGAGGAGATGGCCAGATACGTTCAGGAACTGCAGAAGCATCAGGTCAGCATGAAGCTGGGAAGGTCTGCTTGCACTGAGCCTCCCCTTGCCATATGGGTTCCTTCTGTTTCTGTCACTTGGAGACTTCTAGAAGTAGAAGGGAGTAAGAGGTAGAAGGAGGAGCAGAGTAAATCTCTTGCCTGTGGGGACAAGATCAGGTGTGGGGCTTTCAGATACAAGCCAGTGTTGGATCAAAGACTTCAGAGCACTACCAATTCCTGTGTCATTGCAGAGCTTCACTTCTGTGCTCTCTTTTCTCTAGGAGACAGCTGAGAAGACCAAGAGAATGAGCACCAAGGAGATGTAAGGGGCCTCCACAGCGGAGGAGCCCAGGAGGATGGGCCCAACCTGCCATCCTGTCCTCCAGTGCTGATCTCAGTATGCACAAGTGTCTGCTACAGTTGCCCAGTCACAGATATTTACATGTATAGCGATGGGTTATTTGTTTTGTAATACACAAAGAATGGGGCCAGGAAAGGGGAGCAGAGCCCACCTGTTCAGGGAGCTTCATTGCTGGGACCTTGGAAGGCTGGGAGGGATTTACAGCAGCCTCTGGGGCCCTTCCCCAGAACAGACAGCTGCTCCCTCCAAAAGCTAACAGGGATTTCTTGTTCCTCTGGATCTGGGGAAAGGATGGAGGTCAATGCTGGATAGAAAAGGGGGTCTTCAGTCAATACAATTGTCAGCACCACCCTTGGCTGCAGACATACAGGCCTGGCAGTTTTGTGGCTGAACACGTGTGCTGCAGGGCACCACTATCCAAGGACCTTACCCTTTGCTTCGAGCTCCTCAAAGCTGGTCAGCCTGGTGTGACAGCTGGGAGTCGTTGTGCCATGCTGGCATAAGTCCAGCACATTCCTCCTTGCTTTCCACCAGACTGTCCCCAGCAGCTCCTCCAGTACACTGTGGGCTCCAACACAACATGGTTCCTTTTGACCTCATCTCACTCTTACTCTCCCTGCCCCCTCCTTAGAGGTGCTATCATATTTTTTTCTTATCACATTCACATGCTGACTCCCCTTTTTTTTTGTTTCGGGTTTTTTATTATTTTATTTCCTATGGTAGTGATTCAGCTTTTGTATGTTTTGTAGCTCTAGATCTTTCAAGAAAACCCAGCGTGTGGGTTTTTGTTGTTGACAGTGCTGTAATGCCCATGCACAGTTTGTATTGCACTGCGCTCAGCTGCCACAAACACCACAGGCAAATTGTGAGCCTTGCACTACAGGGTATTTCCCAGCTGGGGGATAGCAGTGTCCCTCGTGGGAAGGAGAGACAGGGTTGGATGTAATTAGTTTCACCAGACACAGACTGCCACTGCAGCTCTCTAGCTCTCACTCTTGTAGCTAGCATTGACCATGTGCTCAAAGTCTGTGCTCGTGCCTCTCTAAATTGCTCAAAGCAGTCTAGAGACAGAGGGACCAGGCAATCCCATTAGTACAGTATCTTAAAAAGCTTAAGTATGTAGAAAACTGTTTAGTTGTGCTGTTGGCATCATCTTGGGCTTTTCATCTTCCTCTGGGGTGAGGCAGCAGTGTTATTCTTTGATTCCAGGTATGAGTTTGGAGTCAGGGCTGGAAGCCTCATTACTGACACATTTCTCATTGTCATTATCAGACCACCTTTGACCACTCACACATTCCTTCGTGGGTCAGTTTCATCCCACATGTTTCTCAGAGCATTGGTCCTACATGTAAATGAAATGCTCTTTTGTTGATAGTCACCTCTATAGCCTGAAGCTCAGCTGATTTTCTTATGCAGTTGTCAAATGTACTTCATGTACACCTGAACATCCATGTTCCCTTCATGCCTGTGCTGTGCTTCCCAAGCAGTTGCATGTGCCCTGATCCACTACTTGTGACTTCCATCTTTCTGTTTGTGAGCAACTTCAGCAGTTGTTGCTGTGTATCTTGCAGTCCCTATTGCTTGCTCAAGCAAAATTCCACTTGCATCTGCAAAAGCATGTCCAGTTTGAGTGAAGATCAGCAGGACTTGAGTCCCAACCTTCCCCTTCTTGCACAGTGCTTTCCTTGAAGAGGAGGAATAAACTGGTACCTAGAAGTATAGGAAAAAAAGAATGCTTGGTCCCTCCTGTGCTCTTTCCCATGAGCCAGATGTGTTAAAGGCTGTCTGGTTGTTATGGTGTGAAGCATCTTATTCCAATATCTGGTCTTTGAGCTGTTTTCCTGATGTGAAGCCAGAGGACTTCCATTAACTTTGACATTGTGCCACTTTTCCAGTGAGAGCTATAATGTACCCTGGCATTGAGGTTTTGGTATCATAAATACAGGAGACTGTTTTTTGGGGTTTTTTTCTCATGAGGGCCTGGATTTGAGTAGCTGTCACCTGTGAAGGTGAGAGGAATGAGTCCATGTGAGCTGAGGGTAATGTGGACAATGCTATACTGGGACAGAATAATTGTGTTCTGGTGGCACTGGAAGAAGTGGTTGGTGAAATAGGAGCACCCATTAGACATAGGCTTGCTCCTTCCCAAGAGTATGAGCGAAAGGGCTTTATGTGCTGGATCTGGAGTCACAGGAACATTGTTAATAATGTTTTGCTTTATTCCAGCCCTGCTCTAAAAGGTAGTTAGTGCCTCCCAGATCACTTCCTTCCAGCTTGGGTTGTTAAAGTGCCTTAGAGAAAACACAACAGCTTGCCTTAAAGGCTTTCCCTGGACAGGGATAACATCTTGTTCAGTCAGGAATATTTCCAACTGTGAAAACCAGAGCATGTGCAGGAAGGGGAGGCGAATGCACAGCTTCAGGGCTTCTGTAGGCTGCACTGTGATGTGTTCTCTGTCCCCTCCTGCCCGCTGTGGCTGTGCAGCCGTGTGGATGGGGGTGGCTGCTGGGGCAGCCAGAGATGTGTGCTGGCAGCTGAGGTTTACAGAGCTTGCTCTTGCACTGAGGGCGGAGGGACAGGCTGTGGTCTCCGGCAAGCAGAGCTCTCCAAGAAGCCATACAACAGATCCCAGGGTAGCCTAGGGCAGCAGCTGGGAGTGCAACAACAGTGCCTCTGGAAAGGGCTGCTGCTGCCTCTGGAGCCTCTTCCTCCTTGTGCCCCCATGAAGGGACGTGGTGGAAAGTGGGGCCCCTTTTAAGGGCAGCAGTTCTCAAAGGGGACCAAAACATCTCAGCAGCTGAGACTGAGCAATGCTCAGGCTTCTGCAGGATGGTCACTCACTAACTCCTGCAGGCTGCTGGGGAAGGAAGTGCTGAATTTCAGCCATTGCTCTCTGGGATGATTGCTGTACAGACTACAAGGGGCAGGGAAGGTGTTTTGTTTTGTTTTTCCCAAAAAACCAAATTTAAGCAACAAACAAAAAAGTCCCACTCCTCCCTCTATATTCCCTCCTGTACGTGTGTGAAATTTATCAGTATTCTGTAGGTTTCCTTAGTGCACTTATTTTACTTGATTTTGTAATTTTTTTGAAGCAGGGGGGTTTGGATATTACTGCCAAATAAATGAAACAAAATTTAAAAAATAACACTTGTTTGGTTTATTTTTCACAAGCCACACAACTTGTTTTCAAAAAAAAAAAACCTGTCTTTGCACATTCATACACAGATCTCAGTGTGTTGGACAAATGTAAGACATGACTGTTTCTGTTTTATAGCTGGGGAATCAGGTGGAAAGAACCCATAGGCAAGCAAAAACAGTAACTAAAGGCCTTGAAAATGTGACTGAATGGTGAGATAGCCTTCAGTGGTGTTGTATGACAGGAGGACGTGCCCTACTATTCATCTCCCCAGCAATGCCACTGCTGTGAGTGCTTCCGTGCAGATAATGGTCTGACAGAAGAGAAAGCTGCCTTGCTTTGTTCTACTTGGTGTGCTCCTTCCAAAGCTGTTTAAAAATGAAAACCAAACAACTCCCAAACATTGGCTCTTCCATGTTGTTTTTCACGCCAAATGGCCTCTTTAGCATGTACCAGCTGCTGCAAATGCAGTCTTTTCTGTGGCATTCCCTGCCTGTTCACTGCTCAACTGCAAAGTGAGGCTGCTTTATTACTGCAATTTCTACTGTGAGGATTCCCCAGGATTTTAAGAAGAAATGAATGGAAGCAGCAGCCACAAATTTAGCTAGGTGGCACTACAAATATTTTGCCTTGTGCTCCATGCATATTTACTGAAGCAAAGTGGTTTTGAGGTGGGAGAGAGGAAAAGCAAAAATTCTGTTGCCCGCTTCTTGTAGAGGCCTGGGAAAAACTGACCTGTTTATGTTGTGCACATCTGAGTATTAAATTACTGCACTATAGTTACATACCCTTAATCACAATTCTCCAGTGCTGTTAAACTTGAGGTAGAGAAATAGGCTATTTAAGTGGTAGATCAAGAGACTGAACTGCATTTGTAAGGTATTTATTAACTTTAGCTCTGAAGACAGGAGCAGACTGATCTATAATAAGACTCAGTTCCTGAACCATGTTACAGGACACACCTTGAGGAGAACCAGGCTTAAAGCACTACAAAAGACAAGAGCAAAATCCAGATGACCTTACCCTTGTGATTACGTAAACTGTCCTGGAACAGCACAGTATTTGTAAAGTGGGGAAAATTATGTTGATAAGAAGTTAACAATACTTGTGAGGTGTCTGTTCTGCAGCTATCTCTGGGTTCACATCAGGACCTATACTTGTGAATCCACAGACTCTTGGAAAACAAATGAAAAGAGTCCAATGGAAATTGACCTGTTCATTCCTACCCACTGTGGCACACTTTCTTGATGGCTGGGCATAGCCCTGACAACCTCCTCGTCTCAGCAACAGGAGCTGTCATGTCAAAATAGTGTGGTGATAAAATCCAGATTTCATAAGAGCACCAAAGGAAGGACAAGTGGACTATGGGTTTCATCCATAGTATTCTAGACACCTTTGAAATCAGCATTGTTGCTACTTCACACATTTTAAACTCTTGGCTGGTATCTGCAAACTGTGATTTTGTTTGTGTTTCTTTCACTCTAAGATGACAGAGACTTGTGTATATTAAGTGTTTTGAGCAGGTGGGAGATTGCTATTCCCTTCTTTTTGGCTGCTCTATGCATCACAAGGAACCAAGTCTGCTTCTTAAGCCTGAACTTAGTCGAGGCAAAAGTTCCCTTGGGTTGTGAACCTTCTCATTGTTATCACACATGGCTGCTGCTTTTTCTTCTGGTTACTGACTACAGCGATGTCACCCTGTGTTCAAAGAGCAATTAAATGAAATCACCGATCCTGACCTGCCTGTTTGCGTATGTTGGTACAACAGGGGTCAGCCCCATGTCGATCAGTGACCAGCGTCAGACAGCTTCGCCTGGCAGACTCGTGTGTGATGGATTAACTCCAGCCAATGCCCCCGCTCAAGGCCAAAGCTGTCTTTTCACATCCAGACAAGGACACACACTGAGGTACTTCTGGGAGTGCCTCCCTTTTGGTGCTCCGCGGCAGCAGCTCACAGAACCACAGGGTGTTTTGGGTTGGAAGGGGCCTCAAAGATCGCTCAGTTCCAACCTCCCTGTTCTGCAGGGACAAAGCAGATCAACCCTTGGACAAAGGGTCGACACCCGCTGACCAGGGATGCTGGGCCGGGCTCCCCCACCAGATGCCACAAAGGAGAGGCCATGGAGCACACGGGCTGAGGCAGCGCCTCTCCTTCGGGCTCCCAGGATGACCAAAAGGGCCACAGTAAAGGCTATGGTTTAATTTTACACTTAGCAGCTCTGGTGTCCCGAGCTCGGAGTAAAACATTTGGGAGGGAGGAGGTGGCATTTCCAGCCGGCGGTTTGGCATCAGCCCGGTAGGCCAGGCCACCGGGCGCAGACTGCGGCCGCAGCCGGAGCGAGCAGCGGCACGGGATCAGCCACGACCCCCGCGCCGCCCCCGCCATGGGGCCGCCTCCCGCCCCGCCTGCGCGCCGCCCTCCCGTGCTCGTTTCGGGGCCGCCGAACGCTCCCCATCCCTCCGCCGCCCACCCGCAGGTGCCCCGCAACCTGCATAAGAACGCTCGCCTCGCTGTGGCCTCGGCCGGCGGCGTGCCCGGGATCGAGCATGACGCTGGGGGGCGGCGGGGCTATGCAGGTTCCGGGGCGGGCCGGGGCGGCGTGACGCGCGGGGCCGTCGGTCAGTGCGGGCGGGATGGCGGCGGCTGGCGGGGACAGCCCCGAGCTGGAGCCGGGACCGGAGCTGGCGATGGAGCCGGAGTCGGAGCCCGAGCCGGAGCCCGAGTCCGAGCCTGTGCCGGCGCTGGCGGCGGAGCTGTCGGCGCGGCGCAGCGCGGAGGCGCGGCGGCTGGTGCTGTCGCCGCGGCGGCTGTCGGGCCCACTGCCCGCCGGGCTGTCGCAGTGGTTCCCGGCGCTGGAGGTGCTGGACGTGAGCGGGACGGGGCTGACGGAGATGGGCACGGAGCTGCTGTCCCTGCCGTGCCTCCACACCTTGCTGGCCAAGAACAACCGGCTTGGCGGGCCTGGGTCGCTGCCCAAGGGGCTGGAGCAGGCGCCGCTCGCCCGCTCCCTCCGCGTCCTCAACCTCAGCGGGAACCGCTTCTCCGAGGTGCCGCCCGCGCTGCTGCAGCTCCGCGGGCTGCGCAGCCTCAGCCTCGGCGGCAACCGGCTCCACGGCATCCCGCCCGACATCCAGGAGCTCCACAGGTGAGGGACGGGCCCCGCGGGAACAGGGACAGCCTCGGCAAGCCCGGCCGGGTTTCCTGCCACGCTCCCCCTCAGAGGGTCAGTTCTCTCCAGCCTGAGGTAGTCTCCAAGCACTGCTGCCGCTAACGTGGCTCTTCCTCTTCGTCATGTTGAGTTACGAAAACTCCAGGACGTTCTTTACCTCATCCACATACATATATATATATATAAGTATCTAAAGGCTGGGCATTGAGGATGAAGGCAGGCTCTTCTTGGTGGTGCCAAGCAGTAGGACAAGAGGCAGCAGGCAGAAAATGATGATGCACAGGAAGTTCCTCCTGAACATGAGGGAGAACTTTAATGTGGGGGTGACCAACCACTGGAACAGGTTGCCCAGGGTGGTTGTGGAGTCTCCCTCACTGAAGGTGTTCCAGTGGACAGTTCTGTGCCGTGTGCTCTGGGATAACCCTGCTTGAGTAGGGAGGCTGGAACAGATGACCTGTGGTCCCTTCCAGCCCAACTAATTCTCTGTATTCTTCAGGTGACGATGGGCCTTCTGAGCTCACAAACTGGGTGCCTTTTGGAGCCCTGGTGCAGGGCTGCTCTCCTGGTGATGGTGTGGTTGGTGTGGGTGTTGGCATGAGGAAGGCTCTCCATGGCTTTGCTCTCCAGCACATCTCTGGGTGACAGCGAGATAAACCCCATGTGTCCTGCAGCTCATGGCTGCACGATGGGTTGCTCAGGAGGATAAAGACATGTTTGTGGCTCATCAAACAGCAGGGCCCTTCTGCCCCTACAGCTGCAGTCCCACTGGGGGCTTGCTGTCATGGATGGGGGTTTGTGGTGTTTCTCTCAGCCTGTCGGCTTGTGTAGATCTGACAGACCCGAGGCGTGGAGCCCCAGGCTGTGCTAGGGTGCAGGGGTACTTCTGGCTCTGGGGCTGTGTCCGGCCACCGCAGGCTGGTCATACAGAAACTTGTGGCTGAATCACAGCAATTGGAACAGTGCTGGGCTGGGAACAGGCCTTAGACAGCACAGGGTGTTGGCTGCCTGCATAGGCCTGGGCTGACTACCCCTGAAGCCTGGTCTCCTCCTGGGCAAGCGGGATGCTTGTTCTGGCTTAAGTGACACAGGCACCTCAGCGTGTTCTGCCACATTCCCAAGCCCCAGGCTGGCCTCTGTGTGGGTCTCTGCTAAGACTTTGGATCTGACCTTTGTTTGCTCCAGCTCTTTGCCAAGGGACTTGCCAGAAGCAACCTCTCTTATGCAAATTCCAGCACCCTTGACCCTAAATACCAGCAATTACTATGGTTCAGCAGAGCTGCATCCGGTGCAAGCGCAGAATGTTTTGTGTGGAGTGATGTCTCCCATGGGTGTAGGTGGGATGTACCACAATTGCTTGAGTGCTGTTGGGGAAAGGATTTGTCTGCTGCAGTATAATACAATTGGGTTTGTAGCTTTTGTCCAGGTAGCATAGCATGCACCTGTTACGGATTTGAAGCAATTCTGGGTTAAGCTCTCTGGGCTGAGAGATGCTATGAGACATTTTGAGTGCTGGAGAATGCCCATATCCTTGGCAGAGTTATGATACATCCTGGGCTGGGGCTGTCATGAGGAAGAGGAAACTCAGCTTTTTTCTGTCTGGGAACAGATGCTTGAGGGATGAAAAAGGAAATGAGGCAAGGGATAGGAGGCCAGTAAAGGAGGGCAGCATGAGGAAGATGATCCACATTGTCTCCATATCGTGTCTGATAGCATCCAGGATGTGGCTGAGATCTGATAGTTGCTCCCACCTCTGAGTCAGAGGCTCCCTGCTGCTGTTTCTATGGTCTCTGTGGGTTGTGGGTTTTTCTCTCTCTTTCCTTTTTTTTCCTCCAGAAAGCAAACTTCAGCCCTGCTTTTCTTCTGGGACATCCCCAGGAAGGTACTGGGCTGTGTAGCACCGCACACAATGCCCCGGCAGGCTGTGACCTGTGCTCCACACTGCACCTCTGTCACTGCTTTGTTCCTCTGACCTGCCCTGAAGCAGGGCTCCTCGTTGTCCTGCCCTGCACCTTTTCTTGGACCAGTCATGCTGGAACCCCCAGCAGGAGAATTCAGAGGGAGCAAATGCAAACAAAGCTGTTGAACTCTCTGTTCATCATTGCAAAGTGATGTGTGGGGTTGAAAAGTTACACGCAGACGCAGCTTCTGTCTGCTGCCCACGTCACCACGTTACCTCATTGAACTTCTGCTAACGTGTCAACAGAATGTAATTGAACTTTAGCTCAAGAGAGCAAATCTGTGCCCCACCAGGACTGTAAGCTTCTTTAGCACTCTGCCATCAGTGATTTCTGCATCTGGGACTGTTTAAGTCATGAAAGGGAGCTGCCCGCGGCTTTGCCAGTGCTGGGAGAAAACAACACTTTTTAATGTGTTGTTCCTCCAGAGGGACTCCTGAATCTATTCATTGGGACCCAGATAACCAGTGACCCTTCCCAAAAACATAAGAAAATACATTCTGGAGAGAAACTGCTGCCAGACTCTGCTCCTACCTGCTGACAAGAGAGGTGTCCTCAGTGTAAGCGTGCTTGTTATGGAAGTGGGTAAAATGAGCCTGAGCAAGGACAGAGCAGAGCCAGCTGTTACAGCACAGCAACACAGAGACCTCTGTTAGTTTCTGAGCTCTAGAAGTTGGAGGTGGGACCTGGTGTTGAGGCTTCTGTTAACCTCACAGCTCGATCTGCAAATGCCAGTCTTGCTGTTGCTGACAAGCCAAGACCTTGACCCTTTTTCCATGTGCAGTATCTCATAAAAAGAAATTTTTCTTTTATCTTAGGGGCTCTGAGATCACAGGGGAATGCAGGCAGCACTCTTACTGATCAAGTTCCTCTTGCTGCTAATAGAGTTCCTGAGACGAGCAGTTCTCCTCTTCCTACGACCCTGGCAGCTTCCCATTTGCTCCAGTCACTGATTATAGAACAGACTGGAGTTGCAGAAATCTAGAAATGATTCTTGGATTTCCAGGGAATGTCTGAGCTGTGATGAATTCTTTTTTTTTAAATACTCTTGATAACTAAGCTTCATGTCTTTCCTCTGCACCCCATAGTTTCCTGTTTTAGTTTTTGAAGGGACAGCATGTCAGTTTTAGTGAAGTCCAGGAATATAGCAGGTAAGGAGTCTGTGTATGTGGTAAAGTTGAAAGTATAAAAAGCTGATGGGTCTGAGCTGCCACAGGAGAAGGAACATGCTGGTGACTACGAATGCGAACGTCCTGCAACGGGAGGTGTGTGCCACGTGTTGTTACACACCAGGAAGATAATAAATCCACCACTTCACACAAGCTGTATTTGGGTCATTGTGTAGAAACTTCCTGGCATGCTCCTGATGTCCTGGCAAGGTAATGAACTTGCTGATAAGAACCACAGCCAGTCCTGCTGCTGTTGTGTCCTGCTCCTTCTGACTTCAGCTATCTGCCCCATCCTTGCCCACACAAATGTTCTGTGTGCAGTGCAAGATCCTGCATGGAAAGTGAGTGCTGTGTTCCTGATTACTGGTTGTCTCCTAGGCTGTTGTGGAAGGACCACCAATATGCTTGGAAGCTTCCTTTGCATGGCATCTTAAGTGTATGATCATGATTGCTCTGGTGATGGCAGTAGGATGATGCTGATCATAGCAAGCTGGCACCAAGGATGAATAACCTCTGCTTCATGTTTTCCATTAGGAAAATTCAGTGCTCTTTCATCATAGTTTCACTGTAAGCATGGAGTGTGACCAGCATTAGCCTCATGTGTTTCTGAGAAATGTAGGTGTTGACCCTGCTGAGGGCTTTTCCTTGATCATGTTGAGGCCATGCCAGGTCCTTCTGTATGCCCAGCATCCCCAGTTCCTGTCAGCTGATGTGTCAGTACAGTGCAAGACCTGAGTATTGGCTCTTGCTGTGAATTTAGGGTGAGGAATGCACCAGACATGTGAGAGCAGCCGTCTTTGCAATGCGTTCCTGTTTGTTGCCAGATAAAATACAAGCTTAGCATAGGCAGCCACAAGTGTTATCTTCTCTGTAGTTCTCTGTGCTGACCTTGGTGTGTTTCCAGTGGGAGATGTTGTGGTCAGTCACTCTCTCTCAGACTCAGTTCACAGCCCTCAGCAGCTCCTGAGCTGTGATCTGCAGAGAGATCCCATTGCACATTGGTTCTGCATATCCTCCCTCTGCTGATCCAACTGGGGATGCACAGTGGGGCAAAGTATATTACAGCTGGTGAGTTACAAATGTGGCCATCTACTTGTGCCCATCCTGGCACAAAATTTGTCAGGCAAATCTGGTCAGACATAGCTCTGATCTTCATGGTGCAGCTGTGAGTTTTGGCTTAAAGTGTGCAAGATTTACCATGATCAGCATGCAGGACTGGGGAAATGTCCTGCAAGTGTCCTATAAAATGAATAATTCTCAAAGGCTTAGCGAAATGCAGCTGATACTTCGAGTCTCCCATGGGAATTTTGAGTTTAGTCATACTCTTCTGGTGAATACTCTCATGCTCTGTAGAGCACTGGGAGCAGGCAGAGCTTGGAAAAGACCCGTGCACGTTCCTTTCCTTCTTGCTGGTATTGCTCTAATAAAGCCTGGCTGTGCCAGGGCTGGGATCAAAGCCCTCAGACGCCCAACTGGATTCATGCAAGGTTTGTGTAAAGGCTTAGATGCATTGAAAACCAGAGCGTTTGCTTTCATTCGTGGCTAGCATTAAGCATGTTAGACAAGCGTACGCTTAAAGGATGGCTGTTAGTGTGGGAAAAAGGGCAAGCAGAGCTTTGATAAAGATACAGCATTAGGAAATCTGCTTGCTGTCTCCCTTCTTCTTCCCCTCTTCAAACGTTTTGCAAATAGCGTTCAGACGACCGTTTGATCTTAAATTTGCGTGTCAGCAAAGGCTATGCAGTTCTCTCAGGAATTAGCAAATCGTAGAACAGGGTTAACAGGAGTGTACTGTGGGCTGCTTTGAAATTCCTCCCTTGCATGAGCCTCAAAACTGCCCTGGAAATTTCTTGCTAAAAACTTTATCTTAAAAAGACCTGGAGCTATTTCAGGCACCATTGTTGGTTTGGGTTTTTTTATATTACTTATTTAGATGCATCTGTTTGATGTCAGATGTTAAATTTTATCCGAAGAAGCATCTGTGGGGAAACAGGGTGGATTGAAAATTTGAGTATCTCCTATGCCTGAAGATATTATCCCCTTGAAATATGACTATAGGAGTGCTGTGTTAATTGATAGGTATAAAAAAATACCTCTAGTGCTCAGAGTGGCTCTTCTTATTTCCTGAATGTTTGGGGGCTTTTGGATTTGATTTGTGCTCTATGATGACTTGAAAACATCAAGGACACATTCAAGCAAGAAGGTGCAGTCTTTGCATGTTAAACTTTGCTGCCACCCCTTGAATTGATCATAGTTGTTTGAGCATTTCTCCACTCATTTCCTAGTAGGTAAAAGTATTTTCATTGCCACCCCTCAGCCCAGTGGTGTGAAATATGCTGCTAGAGAGGAGCACCACATGATGGGCCGAGCGTGCTGGCTGTTCTTGGCAGCAATTAGGACGGGTTGTGCTGAGCAGGGGGCTGCTGGGTGTGAGGCTGAAAGGAACTCTGGCCTTTTATTAGTGTATTTGTCAACATTGCTAAAAGGCAGGAGAGAAAGTGTCAACCCTCATTAGTAACTCTGTCACATAGTTGTTGGGGGTTTTTTTCAGATTCTGTTGAGATTGATTTTGTTAGTGTTTGTCCCCTCTTGAAACTCATTCAGCCAAGCCTGTGTGGCAGGTTGGAAGTAAATCACTCATTCTTAGCTTCAAAAATTGGAGCTTAGGTTCATTTGATGATAGTTGATCTCTGGCTTTTTGAAGATTCTGGAATTTTGAAAGTACAGAAAAAAATCCAGTTCTACCTCTGTGTACACAGCAGCTCGTAAGACCTTAGCTGATCGATCAAAATGACTGTACAGATTAATGATTGTCAGAAGGACTAGGTCTAAGTGTGAAAGGTTAGTTAGAAGCATTCGCCTAGCTCAGTGCCATCCCTGCTGTGGTCCTCCTGCAACAACCTGCGCTGAATGTTGTGGATTGCCTTCCTGCAGGCTCTTGTGTGAAGAGGGCAGAGCTGAGCAGTGCTTTTGCTTGTCTTAGCGAGCAGCAAACTGCCCTGCCCTGAGCAGGACAGCTCGAGAGCCAGCATCACCTTTGCCTCCAGATCCAGGCTTAGTATGAGTGTGACACGAGTATCAGGCCAGGAGCAGATGAGCTGGGAACAAACTGCGTCCCAGTGCTGTGGTCAGTGCTCTTGATAAAAGGGTCACGCCTCTTGAAAATCCTTTCCTGTGTCATGGTTAACTTTGCTCAGACAATTCTTGACACTTCAGTTTGATGCAGAAATGGCTCTTGTTGATTCCTTCACCTTCATCAGCCTAGATCCTTCTTCCTAGCAAATGGTACTTAGAGGGATGGGAGTTACAGATTTTGTTTTCCCAATGAGCAGTATTTCAGTGGAAGCTATAACAATATCTTTCCTATGTTTTAAGTAAGTTTCTTTGTCCTTTCAAAACTTCCTCCCTGTGTTTTTTTCATAAATTACTCATCTAATTAATACCATAAGTTGATGTGGAAATTATGAATTTGCTGTACTACACTGGCCCCATGAGTTTTCAGTCTACTGACCCCAAAAAGGTGATTCAGAAGATGAGTGAAAAGAAAACATTTTTAAGAAGCATTTTGTTGCCAGTGAAGGAATTACCTTATTTAGTGGGTTTTTAGTTAGAGACAGTTTGTATTCTGATGTTAGGTCTTTATATCCTTCCTGGTATCACTGAGTGTTCTCATTACAGACTTTACAAATAACAGATTTGAAGCTGTAAGAAGTTTGTAGGCAATGTTTTTGTATACTTAGTTTGTACAGTAGGCTGCTCTTGAAACATATGCATTTTATACCTTGAAATGAATTCCCAAAACATTTTTACTGGATAACTTGTGCCCTCTTCTCCTTCCCTGGTAGGAGGTGCCTACCTTTTTTATGCCGTGTCACTTTACTGGCATTAGTGTTCTCAAGCACAAAGGATGAGGAGTTAATTATTCACTTTTCCTAGGAAGTGCAAACTCATACACATCTAAACCTTGTTTAAATATTGAAATCCACATTGCTAGAATTCCCTTGCCCAACAGCTTTTGGTGTGAGCTCCAGCACTGTTATGGAGTTAGGAATTGTATGGAATTGTATACTCAGCAGTTAAGTCCCTAATGAGAGCCAAGCAGCCTAAATCCACCTCAGGAAATAATGGAGGTTTGAAGGAGGAATTTTGGTTAAAACTCAGGGCTTTGTTAGGGGATCAAAAATTAATTAAAAATAATCTCTCATTGACATGGTCTCTGCACAGCAGCCTTCCTCCTACCCCCTCAACATAAAAGTTGTTGGAGTAGAAGAGAGGTTAAGGTTACTTAGAAGCAATGGCAATTGGTGGTGGTTTTTCACTGTGCACTTTCTTTCACCTTCAGAGTAACCTCCAAACATGCTGTCCCGTTTGGTCTGTAGGTGCTGCCTTCCATTTAATCAAATTCAGTTTAAGGCTTAATTTTCTGTCCACTTAGTTCGATTTCTATTATTTAGCTTGCCTGTGACATACTTGAAAAATATAAGGGAATCCAGGGAAAGCTGAGCCCTGGAAGCATCTCCTGGTGTGTTGCAAAGGTCTGTCATTCTGTCCTTGCTGCTGGGCAAGTGCATTTGTGCTGCAGTAATGGCCTCTGTAGCCCAAGCAGATGCTGTCATTGGATCTCTGGGTTTCAAGTTTCTTGCAAGAACTGAGTGAAATAGACTCACCCTGCTGTTCTCCTGCTCCATCCCAAGGGAAGTATCAGGGGGAGCTTCTCTGCGCTCCACATATGCTGTGGCACAGAGTTTCAGGGCTCAGACCTTGTCTGAGTGGCCACCATGTCCTTTGGGTGCTCTGTTCCTGTGTTTCTGTGCCAGTTGTATCCATAGCATTTCTCAGTTGCTGGGGTGAGGTGAAGGTGTCTCCTACTCCAAGGAAGTTATAACCTATACTTATAGAAAGGCAGATGGAGCCTGGATGAGTTCACTTTCCCTGGCGTGTGGGCAACGCTTGCTGGATCAGAGAAGGCCAAGGTGCTTTGTAGTTAGGCAGCCTGAGCGTGTACTGGAGATACTGAACCAGGACTGTGTGATCCACCTTTTTCAAACATGGGAGAAAATCTTGGCTGGACTGTGGTTAGCAAGATGTACCCAAACTGAGCCTGCCTTTGCTCCTCTTTCAGACATCTGAGAACATGTAAAGAAAGCTACTTGAGTCTGTGGAATGGGGACTTTAAGCTATTATGTCAAAGAGAAATGCTTGCCAATTTTTCTTCCTAGAAAGGCAGAGATGCACAGCACATACTGGCTACTCCTGGCAGAAGGGATTTAGTGCCTCTCTCTGTTCCTGTGTCCCATCCACTGAGTTTTCACAGGACATCCAGTGATTCTTTTAGTTGGGCCCAAACTGCAGTGAAGCCCAGCTATGATTTCTGGTTTGGGCTTCATGACTTGAGAGTAGTGAAATCAATCTCTCTGAGAAATTGCGTGCGTGTACTTGTGTGACTTAGGTGCACTCGTGTGCTCTTGTGTGGTGTTGCAGCTGTGGTGTTGGTGTGTGAATTGTATCTAAGGGGGACTGGCTGCCTCTGACTAATGGTTCCAGTTAGTCACTGAGGAGTCAGATGATTCCACAAAGAGCAACTAGTGCTGGTGCAGGGCCAGGATTTCCAGGGAGAGACACTGCACTCGTGCTTCACTCTTGCTGGAACTGAGAGCTCCCACTGGCTGCCACAGGATATGTGGAGGTGCTGCAGACCCTGTGTTTGCAGGCTGCACATCCTTGGAAATAGGAGCAGGAGCTTTGCATAAGGGATTGGTGTAGGAATACACAGTTGTCTGGTGCCTACCTGCAGGTGTAATGGTGACTGCAGGAGTTTGGAGGTAAAAATCTCAACACTATCTATTGTGAAACAGCAGCTCTCTTGTAATTTTGATGTGCAACTCAGCTTTTTTTCCTGCTCTCAGCAAATTATCTCATAGGTAGTCATCTGTCAGTTTCCTTTAAGAAATGCAGTAGCTGTGAAAACCCGGGTGTTAAAGGAAACTTGAAATTAATGAAATAATGCACTCTTTTCTCTTCTGTTTTTCAGTTTAGAGTTTCTGTACCTTGGAGGGAATTTCATTACGGCAATTCCACCTGAATTAGCAAAACTGCCTTCTCTGAGGTATCTAGTTCTGTGTGACAACAAGATCCAGAGCATTCCACCTCAGCTGGCACAGTGAGTATTTACTGTCATCAGCCACCAGCTGTAATTAACTCCTTGAACTTTTACTTCTGTGCGTGTGGATAAAAGTACCTGGGAGGACCTATTTGTCCTTCAGTTTGTTAATGTGACTGGATTTGAAAAAGAACATCCTTGGCATGGTGCACTGCAGGCAGATCATGAATATGTGATCTAGAAAACTCAATGAAAGGATTATGTTAAAAAACCATCACTGAGATTGCACCTTACAGTGAATTGATAGATTTCTATAGAGGACCCTGAAAAGTACCTGTGCAACTCAGAAAAGTTAAATTGCTTCCTTAACAAGTAAGAATGGTACTGTTCTATTAGTAATGAATGCTGGGTGGGTTTTGCCTTTCACCCAAAACCTTTTTGTGTGTATTTTTGTTTTGTATTTTTTGTCTCTATGTTCCCTTGACATTCCTTACCTTAGGATCTCAGAGTGTTTGTGTAATCCTATAGCATACTTCTAGTGGCTAGGCCACCGCTTTATCTGTTCATAATGGGGGGAAGAGGACACTGTGGTTCTGTATGTGTAGCCTGAGATGGGAGATGAAGATGGGAGATATAGCTGTAACCCTAAAAACAATTGAATGGCAGCATGGAGTTCTCCAAGTTGGAATTTGATAGTGTAGTGGGATTATTCTTCAAGTACAATGTCTTGTAACTTTTACAAGTTTTGGAGCAGCTCTGGATCCTGTGCTGGAGCATTGCTTTGTGCTTCCAGAGAGGGGGAAGCCTTGTCCAAAAGTAAAATAATTGCTTGTCCCCTGTGCTGCTGCTGGCCTGGCCTGACCTCATTCAGATCTGGTGGTATCAGCGTGAGGTGGTGCAGCCGCAAGCAATGAAAACACGGGGCTTTCCAGGGCTGGCTCCCTCCCAGCAGTCATCTTTAATGCATGAGACAAAGCAGGTGACTTATTCAGAGCACTGCATGGACTGTTCTTGATGCATGTGCTGGGTACAAGGAGACGTTATGTCCCCTGAAAGCACTCAGTTTGTACACTTTTGTTCTACCTTTTTTGGGGTGTGTGGGGAATACTGAGAGGGATAGCAGCGTGTTTAAGACTGTGTTTCTTTAGCAGGTATTCTGGTGCTGAGCTGAGTTTTCTAGTGCATTGTGTGTACTGGAGTAAGAACTGTTCTTTTAGCATGAATTTATGTTTTAAAGGGGGGGAAAACAAAGAAAAAGGAATTGGTGGGAGCTGGGAGAGTAATTAGGTCTGCTTAATGCAGCCGTGGGGCAATTTTGCTTGCACATCTTGACAGGGTATCCATCTCCATCCTTAGGCTGCATTCCCTGCGTTCCCTTAGCCTGCACAATAACCTGCTGACTTACCTTCCCCGAGAGATCCTTAACCTGGTTCACCTGGACGAGCTGAGCTTGCGTGGGAACCCGCTGGTGGTGCGCTTTGTGCGCGACCTGACCTACAACCCCCCGAGCCTGCAGGAGCTGGCTGGGCGCACCATTAAAACTCGCAACGTTCCCTACGCTCCCAGCGACCTCCCAGAGAGCCTTGTCCGCTACCTGAGCTTGGCCAGCAACTGCCCCAATCCTAAATGTGGGGGTAAGTTCACTTTACAGCTCTGCTTCCTGCTCTTACCTTATGGTTTCCTTTCCCTCTGACTTGCCCTGACTTTATAAGCTCGCTCAGGTTCAAAGTGTTACTCACTGCAGCCACATTTTCACCGTATTTCCCTGGCTCCAGGTCTGCTGGAAACTTGTCTTTAAGGAGCTTTGTTCACTTAGGAACAGTATTCAGAGTTGCAGTGCTGGTTTAGCGTATTTGCATGGGAATGTAAGACAGCACTTCTGTCAGAGTCTTTGTAGCTCATCCCAGCACTCCACTGTGGTTTTACGATTGGAAGCTTCCGATCCACTTGCCCCGAAATAGCTCAGAGCAAGTGATGGACAGCAGAAGTTTTGCACACACTCTTGCTGAATGGTGAGCATCATTTCTGGGTGGAAGAGAGGAGAGTGGCTCTAGTGCCTAGCACTTACCAACAGCAACTCTAGCTTGGGACCACTAGCCTGCATTTCTTGGAAGGAGAGGACTTCATAAAACAGCCTGGAATACTTGGGCTTAATCTGGCTCTAAAGTCATAATCTTTAACCAGAGAAAATGATCTGCACATTTAACATTTAGAAGATTAAGGGGAAAAAAATCATTAATTAGTATTTTACCCTGCAGTCATAATGCAAGCTGTTATCTTCTTACAGGACAATATCAAAGCATGCTCCATAAGCAAAGATGGAAGGGCTGGGACTTATATCAGGAGGGAAAGAAAAGTTTCTTTTTTAAGAGTTTTGCACAGCTTGGATAACAGTGCTTTTGTGCTTTTTCACTGTGCCATATGAACTTGCACAGTACTGCAGCATTGCTCTAGCACTGCAGGAGAAAAGTTTTCTCCTGACCAGCTAGGACTTTAAACACTGCTGGAAACTTCTGAAAATGTCAGCGTCTAAAATCACTTGCTGTGACAGGAAGAGAACATAATTGTGTGTTACAGCAAGACTGTTGCCATGGAAAGTAGCATCCAAGCTCAGCATGGTGGCTTCACTCAAGCAGAAGAAAAGTAGAGCTGTGAAGGTCTATTTGTGAATGCATTTTTACTAGCTGGTAGAAGAGGTTTTACAAGTTTGAAAGTAGAATGCATTAATTCACTTGACGTTTAAGAAGTTTGCAAGTTCCCAGCCTGAGTTTTCTCCCTAATGGTTAGAAGAAATTGCTGCGTTATTTGGACATAACTACCCTGTGTCTTTATGTGAAGAGTGTGCTGTTCTGAGTCACCTACCAAATACAGTTTTACAGGAATTTTTTACTAAGAAAAGAAATTTCACATTTTCAGAGGTATCCTGGTTCCTTCCCTTCCACCAGTATCCCTTGTGCTCCGACATATAATGCAGTGCAGTGCCAGTGAAATCCTAACTGAAGGCATATACTCCAGGCAGAAGAGCCCTGTGGAGTTTGGGCACAGGGTCTCATGTTTTTCTGTTCCCTCTCCCTCACAGGTGTGTACTTTGACAGCTGCGTCAGACAGATCAAGTTCGTTGACTTCTGTGGGAAGTATCGGCTCCCGCTGATGCACTACCTGTGCTCCCCAGAGTGCTCCTCTCCCTACAGCTCTGCCTCCCAGAGCTCCACTTCCCAGAGCGAGTCTGACTCTGAGGATGAGGCCAGCGTCGCCGCGCACAGGATGCAGAAAGTCCTTCTAGGATAACGGGCAGCCGCGGGGGAAGACGGGAAGGAAAATGGATTTGCAAAGCAATAATGGAACGGTGAAGCGTGAGCCACCGGCCTGAAGGGCTCATGAGAAATTGTCCTCAAGTCCATGCAGGGACAGAACATCTTAGCAAGCCTGGACTTGCTTGGTGCAGTGCTGCTTAGGAGATCTAACTCAGTAGCATGCTGCCTGTAGGTTGCCTGGGGTTGTTAGAAATGTCTCCTGGCTGGGAGGCACCCCCCTTCCTCAGATGGGCTGGGAGAGGGATTTGTTCTCACTGGCGGATTCAGAAGGATTTTAATATATGAAACTTGACTGGACTTCAGTCATCCTGCAGAGCAAAGGAGACTGTCCAGATCCTTTAACACTGTGGTAAATCAGAAACAGGCTAATGATGCCATGTGAGTATGTATGGACCCCAGTGTTTTATATAGCAATTTGATTCCTTTCTGTCTCCTTTGATCTCAGTTACAGATTTTACACTCATCCACTAAAAATGAAAGTTGAATTTTTTTTATTCAGGACTAGATTTTTCCAAACTCTGGTTATTCTTCCTTTGCCTAGAGGTGTAGGGTTTCTGTACTGTTACAGATGTTATAGCCATCATAGAACTGAGCCACCTTTTTTCTCCCTTGTGATACTGAGCTGCTCTTAGTGTCTCTTCTTTTAACAATATTTGTTATTTTTCTTCCTTCTCCCTCTTCCCATTACAGCTGAAGTGTTGCTGTCTTTATGGTGCCTTCAGAAAACAGACAAGTTGTTCTGTTATAATTGGTATTACTTCAGACTTGAGGCCTGTGCAAGGGACCAGATGTGATGGTCTGTATCATACTTTTGAGTCTCAGCTTATTGGAACAAATCTGCTTTTATAGCTGTGAACTGTAGGAAAGTTCTCAATTGACATTTTTTGTTTATAAACAGCCACATTTCCCCACAGTTTGCTCTGCTGTGCTTGGTAGAGTTACTTTCCATCTTTAAGGTCATGGGCCTAAGGTACATAGCAGCTCAGTGAATTGAAACACCCAGAGAAGGGCTGTGGAGAATGTCTTTTTTTCCTGATTCCTAACAGGAGAGCAAAAACTGGTAGGGAGGCTAAGGCATGTTATCTGAGCTTCTTGCACAAGGTGCTTTTGAAATGTCTTCCTTATTTGTTTGTATTTGCTCTCGTGGCAATAGTTTTGGCAGTCTTTTGATGGTTCAAATAATATATCAGTTATCTTAAACTATGTTTAAGGGAAAGCTGCAGAAAATAGCTTAGAATTTTTAAGCATCAAGAAATATCTTATAAAATTAATATTACCATTTGACAGCTATCTGTAAATCTACTTTATGAGGCTGTTGTGTGATTCACTCAGTGAGAGCTGCCCCTTCATTAATATTTCATGGTAGACAGTCCTTTTGATGCAGTTTCTGATAGAGCAAATCCAACTGTGCCTTTGAATGCATGAACAGAGCAAAACCATCATGTTAAGAAGCTGAAATGAACAAGAAAAACTTTCTAAACCCACTTTGGCCCTAAAGGATAATTTAAAAACCTGTGCTTCTCTCCTGCATTCAGAAAACACATACACCTTTTGAACATCTTTTGGCAGCTCTGTGTTAATGGTCCTGTTTAATTATGTTTGACACTTTATGTATTAAAGCACTTTGATAATTCTGCTCTTTATAACTAGCTTTAGTGATTTTTTTTTAAATTAGACTACAATCTTTGCTTTCATGTGACCTGAAGAACATGGTCTGTGAAACTTTGTATGTTCCATTTTGTCTTGGTGTGCAAGTTAAATTTCTTGCCTTGCATTTCCTTGACAGAACTCTTTATTTCCCCAGTTTCCCTTGGAAAGAACTGGAATTTGAAATTATCTGATAGTAAAATAGTACCCTGTCCATTGTTAATCATTTCAACTTAGTTCCCACACACACATGTGATTCCCTGTGTGCATTGATCCACAAGGAATTAATTGCATGTTCTCTGTGCCTTTCCAAGTATTTTTTTAAGTATATTTTTAAGACACAATGAGGTGTATGTGCCAAGCAACTGGATGTCACTTTAGCAGATTCTGTGAGGTTTGCTTGGGAAGAAGAACCTATAGATTTTGAGACAAAACCAATTGCATGCTGTTAGTGAAATTGCAACCAGTGAGTGGCCTGTTTTGTTCATCTCCTCTTTCAGATACTTCTTGCTGTCCCAAGTGAACACAGGCACAGCAATGCTGATGACAGTAAGATGATTCCAAAGCCACAATTCTAACTTGCCTGCTGGTATAACCGTAGCAATCAACTGAGTGATCTAGAGCTTGACACTCCTGCCAGCAAAAGTGAGCCACACAAGTTGAGATCTCAAGATCTTTTGAGCTCAGGGCCATGAGGTACCACCTTCATTTCTTGTCTTTAGCAGCAGCTGCCTTGAAGTCATGCATTTTTTCACTTCACAAAGCTAGATTTCATCAGAGCTCCTGCTTGCACAGTAGCACCTCTGTGTGTGATGAGTTCAGACCAGTGGTGGCTGGTTCTAACTTAGCTCGATGCTTAACTGCAGTATCTTTCCTAACTGAACAGCCATCCCACTTCTGCCCAAATATTATATGGTCTGTTAGGGTAGTCTTTGTTTTTTCACAGATTCTTCAGTGTAGCCAGGTCAAAACTTGACAGCTTTATGCAGTTGATATCTATGCATTTTTAGACTTGATAAAGTGTGTCTTAAAAAAATTTATATATATATTCCTGAATATAGCTACCAAGTTTTCTTTTTGCTGCTGGGCTTTAAAGTGCAATTCAAGTCAGAATTTAAAACAATCAAGAACTTGTATGAAAAACAAATTGTTGGTTAGTTGGGTTTGAGGTTTTTTCCCCTCTGAGGTACTTTTGAGAGGACTTCGAATGCAGATATATACTGTAGTGCCTGACACATTGAGCCCCTCTGAGTTGTTTTTCAGCAATTGTTCACCCCCAAAGACTTGAAAATGTACTGGGCAATAAAATAGGTGAGACACAACTTGAAAAGATACAGCATGATAGGCACTAGTTTCTACCATCCCCTTCTCAGGGGCCCTGAGAAGTAGGCAGTGTTTTTGCCACTGTTTGTTTATTGTCAGTTTTTAGCAGATTTCAGCTCCTGAAGATGCATCTTCAAGTAAAGTCTTCAGTCAGTGTTTTGGTATCAGTCCCCTTGTTGCTGCAGCAGCCCAGCATGACCAGCTTTTGAAGCTGTTCTTAAGCTGGGACACGAGTGCATAAAGCAAAGTTGCTCATTCCTTCTTCCATGCAGGGCCTGGGGCCCTGCCTGCATTCATCTGCTGCCCCACCAAGCCTGTGCCAGGGAGAGCTGCTGGTGTGGTTCTGAATGCAGGTACTTGATGGGAACAGTGGGGTCATGTTAAAAAGAAGCAAAATACCAATTTGATGGGAAGCAACTTAGACAGTTGCCAATTCTTTTATATTTTTCTTTAATAAGAGGTGAGACCTGAGGAAGTCAGTAATGAATATTTAAACATACTCTGAAGTGGCCAGATGCACTGTTTCATGGGCTTCTGTCCTGGTCATTTTAAGTCTTTGAAATCTTGAGTTGAATTATAATGGGAGTGGGGGGGAGGGAAGGGAGAACCAGCTCCTTTTTGTTCCTTACTCTTGTTGGCAATAATGAATGGAAGGAATTTAATCCAATGAAAGTAATGAAACTTAATCCTTGCAATGCATCTTTGTTGCCCAGTTCAAAGAACTATTTTAATGCATCTTATTCACACCCTGCCCTCCCTCCCCAACTGAAGACACTTCAAATAGACTGCTCCAGAGTGCACACTAATACAGCAGTAACTCTGTCTTGGAAACCTTTCTATTGATTATTTCACTTGCTTGCCTGACTAGAGAATTGATCATTTACTGACCAGAACACTAAGGGTAGAAAGGGTTCTCATCCAGCCCTCTTGTTGAATTTTTATCTAAGCATTTGTTTTAGGACATCTTAAAGTGCCTTACGATTTTAAAACTGTATTTTGCCTGAAACATATGAATGTAGACTCTCTCTAACAGTATTTCATTATAAGCTGTAAAACAAATTGCAAACACTAAACCTACAAAAATGTTATTTCTGCTGTTGTCTGTCCATTATTTCCCAACATCTCAGTTCTGGTGTTTCTGCAAGCAGAACTCTTATAGGATTGGAAGCATTAAAATGCATGTGGTTGGGGAGTGGGTGGGATTTGACCTGTGCTGTGTAAAACCAAGAGTAGGTGAGACTTCCAAAAGGACTGCTGAAAGTCCTGGCTCTTGGGGCCCACTTGTGACAGAGCAGTGTGTATGTTACAGAACCAGACCCTGTTTTACTTCTGGCAGAGTGTGGCAGAGATTTGCTCCACAATTCAAAGGCAGAAGTAACTCACAGACAGGATAAATACCCAAACAAGAACAGGTGATATCATGGTGGAGTTTTCCAACAATATTAAACAGTTCTAAACTTTTGAATTTTTTCCCTCTTAATATGCTAACCTTGAAACCTGTAAATGATTTTTTGAATGCCAATTTTCTGATCGTGTTAACTGGCTAATATGTTCCCATTTCTTGAGTAATCCCATGTTTCCTCCTACATCCTGAAGAGCTTTGTGATCTATTGCCAAAATGTTTTGGATCCTTCCATGCAATTACCAGTTGTCAGTGCAGAAATGTGGTGTATTGGAAAATGGGACAGTGGGAAACAAGAATGACTTGATATTAACTTCAGCGGGAACTATTTCAGAGATGGTTCAACTTCATATGTAAGGAAAAACCTCTCTAATTATGCAGCAGCTCCATTTTGAGTAACATAAAGTACAGAAGAGGGCAGTGACCTTGCAGGTCATAGCCAGGCTGAGAGTATCCTTATTTCTTTCTGTTAACTAATTTAAGGATACACTTTTCTTTGCCTTCTTAATGCCTACCTTATATATGGAAACAAAATCCTTGAAGTGATGATTCCTGACACGAGTTGCCCACTTTTTAGTCTTTAGGAGAAAATCTTGGCTCTTAGACCCTCTCCTCTGCCTTCAGCACTAAAACAGCAGGAAGAGTGCAGAGGAGATGTGAGTGACTAGATGGCTGAACCAGATGCTCAGAATGTCACACTGACATTTTAGGCTCATGCAGTTGTACAGATCTAAAGGGAGGTGTTATGTTGATGCATTGGAAGTGTGTCATCATAAAGTAGAGCTGTACTTCTCTTACTCAGACATGCTGCCTTAGGTGATCAAGACAGTTAGAGCTGAATGTATGCACCTTTTTCTCTGCACTGAGGTTGTGAGTTGCAGTTGCCTGCCTTTAAAAAAAAAAATTGGGAGAAAGTCCCAAGTGCTGCATTGAAGGAGGGCAGGGCCATCTCTTTGTCCTGGCCTGGGACTTACTGGTAGCAGCTCCAAGCTACTCTCAGAGTGGTAAAGGATTAATGTATCTTTAGAGTGTTGTCCAAGTGCCCCATCTGTAACCCCTTCTTGACTCCATGGAAAAAGCAGGACCCAAAATCAGTACTGGTAAGTGAGTTGCATATTTATCCTTATATTACCCTTTTACCAGAGTGTCAAAAGGCTGGCTGCCATTTTACACAGCTCTGAAGACCATTGTGTTGGCAAACGCATTATTTCATTGAGCTCTGTCACTCTTTGTGTAAGGGAATGAGATGGACTGGAGTGTTACAGGGTCCTTGCCGGAGCTTGACTTGGGCACTGCTGAACAGGTGAGTTGGGAGGGCAAACAAACCCTTCATCTGGGTGATGTGATAACTTAGCAGGGGCAGGGGGTCACAGAGTGAGCCCAGCAGCTCAGCATGTCACCCTTTGCATCTGCGAGGACAAAGACAATTACTGCTGGTGAAAGGCCATGTGTGAAAGGCACAGCATTGTTTTGTCCCTAAAAGAGTAAATTTCAGACTAATGCCTTTGAAAATGGATAGGAAAATGCCATTGTGGAAAAATGTTTTTCAGTAATTCCTGGTGTTCCTGGCATCCCTAGTAAAAGTTGGAACAACAAACATGCACAATATTGAGCAATGTCCTTTTTACCAGCTAATGTTACATGGTTGCTCTAAAGCCCTGCTTTGCAAACGCTGTTTGTTGACTCAGAAGGGCAGCCTGTGGTTCCTCAGGAACAACCCTGTGATGGGTGTAGGTGACCTAAGGGATTCTCCTTGTGAGCAGGGGAACACTGAACAAATCCTGATCAAACTGGCATTTCATGGGAATGGGGCAGAATGTGGATGGAGACCTGGATGCTAGAAATCAGAGACCTTGCATTTCCCTTAACAATAACCCTCTGCTTCAAACATGCTGGGTATTTCTTCTTGAAGGCTGGGGTAAATCTGTCCTTTTGGGGACATCCTTTGTATCAGGTTAATGGGTCACTGCAAGTTGTGTACTTTCTTTGCAGCAGATCCCTCTGGGCCACTCAGGACAGGGCTTTGTTTCCCTGTGGATTGTCCTGCTCTCCCTCAGAGGGCCCTGAACTCAACCCCTGCTCATAAAACCTCCCCACAGGCACAGGGGGCCTGGTGAAAGCACTGGCTGAACCCAGAACTTTGTTTCTGTTGTGAGTAGCACTGCTGAAAGGGCCTTGCTGGAAGACTTTAAAACATCCCTTGCATTTATATAACCAAACACCCTTTATAATCTAAATCAGACCCGAGTGGTTTGCAGCAGTGGTTTTTATCTTCAAATAAACACTGCACTGTGTTTTCCAAAGCTGGGTTCCCTACTTACTCTCTTCAGGCATTTGGAGTTAAATTGCATCTTTTTGTTTGTTTTTCTTTCTTTAAAGCAGTCCTGAGTCTTTGACTGAGAGATATAATCATAAAAGGCCTTGCAGAAAACCCCATGCAACTGGGCTCGTCAAAACACGTTTTGAAATGGTCCAGGAATGTCTGAAACTTTATGTTGGTCTTTCACAACTTGCAGCCCCATCTGGCTGCCTTTCATTTTGAAAACCTGTTCAGAGATGACCCTTTCCAAGGTTTGTAGGGAAAGCCCACACTGTGGTGCCTGGCCATGGCTCGTCCCTTGTCCCATGCACAGCCCTCCAAGAATCCTGCAAGAATCATGGTGCTTCTAAGAAAACAGATTTTGTTTGGTGTGTATGTGGGAGATGGGGAGAAGGATGGCCTTGAGAGGCAAAACCTGCCCTTGACTGAATGCTGACAGCTGGCACAGCCAAGTGTGTTGTGGCAGCAGGTATTTTCAACCCAGTGCTCAGAGGTCCCTACAGCTGGGGGCCATGAGGAAGAAAACCATTGTGCAGCATGTCCAGGAGCATCTTGTTTGCTTCCACACCTCTCAATAGAGGGCTGTGGGCATGTTAGATTTAAACTCTGAGTGAATAAGGGATCAGCTTTGGTTTATTGCTATAAATATGGTCTGCATTAATAGTAGCTGGCAAAGCCCTGATGGGGTATATTCCTGCTCCTGTGAGCCCACTTCAAGCAGGGCATTGTGGCTAGTGAATTCCCCACAGGAAAGAGGGCAAAGGCAGAGCATCTCCTAGGGCCAGCATGTTCCTGTGGCAAGGAGGAGCCTGAGCTTGTGCTTGTTTACCTGCACCAGTTGCACATAAATGCCATTTGCACAGGAGGGGATTAGCAGGGCTTGTCTTCCACCAGCAGCCTGGAAAAGGGCATGTGCAAGGGCAGGGGGTCTTATTGTAATTGCTGCTGGTGCTGCAGGTGGCTGGCCCAAAAATAAGTTCTAAGAGAACTGCCTGCTGGTGAGGATATCAAAAGGGCCCATCCCTGTATGGTCCAAGGGAGGCTCGTGTCAGGTGTCTCCTTAGGATTGGGAAATGGCAGATGCCTTTGCCATTACACAGGTGAGTTTTTGCATCCAAAAGGTCTTTTCTTGTGGAGAAAGAGGTTCACCAGTGGCTACCTGCTTCTGCTGTGGGTGTCACAGGAGCTTTGCTCCCACACTCACAGATCTGCCCCTCCAAGGTGGCTCCCTTTGAGAAGTGTATTGAAAATGGGTGGCTAAAGTGCCACTTCTGTGGCACACTGCCAGTTACCTAAGGTTTTTGGGGATTCACATTATGAAATAATATTGACCCCAGGGTAATTCCTCAAAACCAACACCAACTTCTGAAACAAGGGTGTCCTGACAGAGAACACCTTCCAACACCATTTGTGGTCTCCTGGCAAAAGAAGAACACCAGGGGTGATCTGTGCCATCCATCATGGGCTGTGAAGGTGGCTTTTCTACCAGGTGAGTGAGAAGGAAACATCCTCTTTAATGTCATTTTCTGAATGCCACTCCGTTTTCAGGCAGCTTTTCAACAAAGATGCCTACTACACCATTCCACACATCACAAGTGTCTAGTGAGGGTGTCTCACATGATGCTTTTTAAGCCATCATGGTGTTGTCCCCAGATTTCTGTGGCCAAAGGTGAAGCCTGATGATAATTTGACATGACAAAATGAGAGCCTGGTCTGACATGACTAAATAGCAACAGTGGTGTGACAAAGGGCCTTTGGATAGAGCAGAACATATTTCATCTTGTGTAAAGGTAACAGATGTTGCTTTTTCCATGAAAAGGAATGTAGGAATATGGAAGTATGCCCCACAAATAATTCTTTCACATTCATTAGTGCACCAACAGATGAATCTTCCAGTGAAACCTGGGATGGTTGAGGAGGTTCATGGATATCATGACCCAGCAAATCTTTAAGGTGATGGGTGGTTCTTCACCGGCAGAAAACTTTTCATCCTTCCACAGGCTCTGCAGACAATTTATGTTGGTTATAGTCTCAGTCCAGGCAACCACAGGAGTTGTGCATGGGTCTGCAGTAACTTTGCTCATTCAGTGCATTCATTTCTGAAGTCCAGAGTAATAGCCTGGCAACAGAAAGGCTGGAATGACATTTGAAAAGGCAGTTCCAGTCATCTTTTGCTGCTGCTCCAGGTGCCAGCATAATGTATTTTCCCAAGCCTGCTTCCCAGAAGCCTGGTACCTCCTTGGGTTTAACTAACCATTGCAGAAGCTGAGTTGCTGTTTCATGAGAAGACATCAATGGTGGCACTCCTGACTACAGTGATAAAAACATCCTCCCTTGCCTGTGTGTTCTCCTTGTTGTAAGGTGCCTGAACATCCCAGATCTGAGAGCTATTCCATGTGACTGTTGAGTTGTGCATGGCAGCCCAGCCATTTCCTCCCCTCTCCTCTCTTTTTACAGTAACAACCTTTTCATACTTGCAAGTCCTGTTGCTTTTGTCACAAACTTTTCTTCAGAATTCTCCAGGGTGAGTAAAGCTGAGAAATGTCTTGTCTTCACAATCTTTTATTCAGCAACAAGTGTCTTCTTCATGCAAATTTCATTGGCAAGCATCTAGTCAAACTTTTTCAAAGACATCCAGTTTTTCCATTTCTTTTTAAGAAAAGAAAGGTGTGTTTCTTTTATTTTTAAAGCAGCTCATGATGAATGGGCTTTCAGAACCTTCAGAGAGACTGAGGAGTTCACAACTTCAAGGCTGTGTGTGTTGTCCTATGAAGCTTGTGATTATAATCCCTTTAAAGGACAGTAAGCAGGAACTCTTGTGAGTTGTACAATATTTTCCCATCTCAGATTCTAAATGTTGGGGTAAAGCAATCAGCAGTTGCTGCTTTGAATTTCTTAGTGGCAACAAAGCAGTGAGCTTATTGATCAAAGTGCTTCACTGCATAGTTAAAAATTCTGTACTAAAGGTCTGTGATTTTTCAGGTACATGTCCTTGACTCAAAATAGCTTTAAAGGCCATGGAAAATCTATCATGTGATTTGTAAAATGTGGGCATATTTAGATCAGCATCCACCAAGGTGAACATTTAGTGGTTGTTAAATTGGGTGTTGCACATCCACAGAAAGCTGTATTGGAAACAATAGCTCTGTTTCTAAAATTTGTTTGTGCCAGCTTTTACAGAGAATAAGAAACAACTGTTTCCTTGCATGCCAGGCTTGTATTTGCCTTGTTTCTCATTTGTCACCCCTCCTCTTCCTGCTCTACTTTCCTTGTTCACTTCAGCTCCTGGCTTTTAACTTCCTATTTACTAAGTTATTCTTGGCATTATGGATGCCCAAACATAGATGGTGGGAGCTTCCATTTCCTGGCTCTGTTTCTCATAACCCCTTCTGCCTTTGTCTCTGAAGTCAGCAGTGCTGTCCTTGGGAAAGCCAAGGCTTTGCACTGATTTAGCAGACTGACTCAACTTTTCAGCATTACTGGCTTATCTTTACTCCCATTTGCCTCCACACAGCACCCCCTTCCTGTCTTCTTGTTCTTCCTTCTGCACAAGGATTTTTCCATGACCCCATGGTAACCCTTTTCCATTCCTCACACAGCAGTCCCTTCTCTGGCAGCCAGCATAGACATCCATTATGCCAAGGAGCCCACTCTCACGGGCGTGCTTTTCCACAGGGTTTGTTGGTGCAAGTTGTTTGTGGCCTTTCCTTGTGTCCCCACTGCCTCCTCTTCCTCCTCCTAGTGAGCCCAGAAACACCTTCCACACTGGCCCCCAGCACTCCATAGCTGTCCCCACAGGGACAGATAAGGACACAGCAGGTCTCTGCTCCAGGATGGCCCATTCAGGATGGACATGGGACCCTTCTCATTCAACACATTCCCACCAGCATCAGGAACTAAGTTTGAGTGATGAACATCTCCCACCAATGCCCTCTGTGCCACACGGTTCTCAGTCTCAGCCTGAAGTCTTTGTTTCTAAGGACTGCCCATGAGCAAGAGGGCATTGTCTTGTGAGGATTTGGAAACAGGGATGTGCAGTCCTTACCTGGCAGCAGAGTGCTTAGCATCCAGGGAGACAAGTGCCAGGCCCCTGCTGTGACAAGGGAACACCTTCAAGGAAGGCAGTGGCCTGTCTTTCCTGTTTTTAGATGGAAAAATACTCAGATGTGGCAGCTAGAGCCAGAAACAAGAGATACTTCTGTTGTACACTGCATGTGCATTAGATCTGCATTAATGGGGATTTGGGTTTGGTTTTACTCTCTACTGTTAGAAAGAAAAACATCTTCACTGTGTCAGGTAAAAGAAAGAACATGGTGACTAACTGAGGTGAGATCATTATATGACTTCATGAGTAGTCATGGACTGCTACAATTGAAGGAAACTATCATTTACCACTTGTTATTTAGCAGATGGGCACAGCTGAAACTCGGCTCCACTGCAAACTTTATTGTTTCCCTGTCAAATCCTAAGAGACTGAGATACCTCCCAGGGGACCACTAATCACTGCTGGCACCGGGTGTTGCTGGCAGCACGAAGGGAACCTTAAAAGCTTTGGTGGTTCAGATTAGCATCCAAAAGGCTGAATGTTTCCTCTGGGTTTCAGGTCATGCTAAATGTTTAATAAAAATCCTACATTAAGACTCAGTATGAAAGGAAAGAGTGGGCAAGCTTACTGACTGCATCTGGCATGACCAGTCCCTTACCTAAAATTAGCTGAACTCCTGCTCTCCTGTGTCAGCATGCACCAGAGCTTGGGCAGAGCCTGGCTGGTTCTTCAGGAGCTCAGACCTCTGAAGCCTTTTCTGCAGGGTGGTACCAGGCATGGCCTTTCACTGAAGCACCATCTGACCTTGGAGGGCATTTGTTATTCCCTCACCAAAAACACGGACTGATGAAAACCAAGTCTCCAATGAAAAACACAAGTGGGAAAAAAACAAGAAGAAAACTGTGTGGTTCTTCTTCTGCTCTCCCCCACCCCACCTGCCCACCCTCCAGCACCATTTTGTATATTTTGGTAAATAAAATGTGTCAAGCTGCGGACAGCTCAGTCAAGGATGCCCTGTCCTCCCACTGGCAGAAACTGTGCTTTGCCATAAAGTATGATTCTGCCTGATCCCATTCCTGTGAGAGGGATTTGCTGATGTTTAATAAAAGCTGTGCATGTGCTCCAACTTCATGTGGGAGAAGGAATGATCCACCAAATTTCTCTCTCCCCTTTGTGCTGGTTTTGGCTGGGGTAGAGTTAAGTTTCTTCACAGTGACTGGTA
The DNA here is from genome assembly GCF_051311805.1 of Agelaius phoeniceus. NCBI lineage: Eukaryota > Metazoa > Chordata > Aves > Passeriformes > Icteridae > Agelaius > Agelaius phoeniceus. The sequence goes on from NC_135266.1 coordinate 92,216,230, forward strand.
TGGGTCTGCATTTTGAATTTGTGCTGTCCACAGGGCTGATAATATGGAGAGGTTCTTGTTATTGCTGAGCAGATCTCACACAGAGCCAAGGCCTTTTCTGCTTTTCAGGCTGCCACACTGGGGAGTCCTGGGGGGCTGGTCACAGCCAGGACCTCAGCTGACCAAAGGAATATTCAACACCCTGTGACAGCATGCTCAGTAGGTAAAGTGGAGGGAAGAAAGAGGAATAGGGGGACATTTGGAGCCATGGTCCTAACTGTTTGGAAAGGATCTCATCAAAGATGAGGCCATTTGTCTCTGAGTCCCAGGACCAAATCTGTATGAACATCCTTGTTTGTCAGAGCCAGAGAGCTGCTTGGTGCCTCCTCCACCAGAAAGCTTGGTCACAGCCTCACTTGATTCCCACACACTGGCTACACACTGCGGCGTAGGATCATCCTGCTGCTTTCTCAGAAGCTCTACCCTGGCTCCCTTTTCCTTGCCACAGGACCTAATTCGTAACCTCATGTTTTCCCCTTGATGCTATCCCCCAAAAAGGCAATAATTAGAAAGCATGTGGGAAACCAGCTTACAAAAGGTTGTCAGCCTCTCTCCCACATCCGACAGACTGAGTGAGGGTTTTCTCCATCCAGCTGGTCCCTATCCAGCAATGCCACTGGCAGGATGCAAAGAGTCTTCACACAGAATTTCAAACACCCCACAGACTGGCTTCATGGATGGAGCAGAAGATTAGGAAGAGTTGAAGCAGACCAGCCTTTCTTTCAGTAGTGAGCACCAGCTCCACTTCTACCAAACAGCAGCTTTGAAGGAGGTCGTGTCTCAGGCCCAAGCCCTCTGTGACTTTCTGACCTGGCCCCCTGTCAGGTGATTCTGGGATGAGCCTTACTTTGCATAAGAGCCAGGCAGGATGAGCAGGGTGTTGCTAACAAACCAGTTTTCATGGGTGGGAGTGAGCTGCAGTTCTAAGCATGGTGGAAACCACGCTGGAGCTGATCTTCCTGCCCCAGACAAGTTCAAAGTGCTGTAGCTTCTACTACAAGGGGATGTGGGTCACATGTCACTTTTCTTCACATGGTGTTACTCTTCCACCACATTCTTGATCCCTCTGGTTTTCCCCACTCCTTCCTATTTCTTTTTCCACCTGGGTCACTGCTAAGGTTTTGGCTTGTCCATCTAGCAACAGTGGGGTCCACATCAACCATAGAAAGATCATCTTTCTGAGAGACTGATTCAAATCTGGGAAGATGCGGAGCCAGAGGAAGGTTTTTTAACTTGCCCTGGATGACAGACACCAACTGGGCTCAAAATCTTCCGTGGCATGAGTGAGTTACAAAGTTACCTTACAGCAGTTCACAGAGCCATGGAAAATGGGCTTCAAAGTGAATGTGACCTGGTTCTTACTCATGTCCTCAGCTGCACCTAAGTCTCCTGGCAGAGATTTCACCATCTGAATGGACAGTCTTCCAGGATGTACTGGGAGGAACAGAGTGAGCAGTGGGAACCTCCCTGAGGGCACTTCTTCGTGTAACAATAGTCCACACATGTTCCCAGTTGCCTTATCAATGTAAGTGGTTATAATGGGGACCTTCTGTCAGGGGGAACAAAGAGGAGTTGAGGTTGTTTGGAAAGTGTCAGAAAGCCAACAGGATGGTGTGGGAACAGCAAAAGATTGGTCAAGCCTTCAGAAATCTCAGAAAAGTAGAAAAAAATCCAAGGTCCTGCTCCTGAGAGTTGGAGAAGAGAATAGAAACTCCTGAAGGTTGAAGAAGTGGCTGGTGTTTGCTGAGAGGCTTCACTGTGTGGGGCACAAGCCCTGGTTCTTGCGGATAGGTTCTCTGGATGGCTGCCTGTCCAAAGTCCAGTGCCCAACCTCATGGCCTGGAAATGGGCTGGGAAAGTCAGGATGGCTTCAATGAACCTTCAAATGGGTAAAAGTTAAGCAGTTTACACCCAAGGGACCATGGACTAGGTGGGTATGTGAAAAGAAAATGTTCAGTTGTTTAAACTCCCAAATAGGAAACTTTTTAAGAGGAAAATGTGGAAAAAAATTCTCTTTAAGAAATGAATGGGACAAAACCAGTATTGCCTTAGCATGGCCACATGCTTTTTTTAAGGGGGATGTTACAACTTCTGGCTGCCACTTGCTGAGAGAGTCCCTGCAGGAGAGAAGGGTGGTGCTTCATGCTAATGGCAACATTACCCGTTCTACAGCGGGGACTCGAGCAGACTATGCAGATCAGGAAAGCCAAGAGGGAGCACTGTGTGCAAGCCTGTGTGTACCTGAGTGCCTCATCAAACAAGGCCCAGCACGGGTCTCTCTCTACAGGCTCATTTGCAATGTGTGAAAAGAAAACTGTATTTGCATAGATAATTTATTTCTGGGACACATCTGTGGAGATTGCCTGCAGGCCAAAGTCAAGTCTCATGAGAGTTTCTAAGTGTGCTGGATGATAATTTCCCAGCAGAGGATGTGTCCATCCAGCACACCCTGTCTCCCTTTTAGATTCATCGTGATGTGTAGAGACAGTGCAGCTGAGCAGTTGCAAATTCAGGACAATCATAGGTAGTCATATATGAATTTGGCTTTTCTAAGACATTCATTTTCTCCAAGATGAAGCAAAAACTGAATCCAATTCATCCTAAAGAAAACTTGGGCAAATTTAGTGAAATTTGACTGCAATGTGAGTTGCTTAAGAAGAGTTTAGCAGATGACCAAAAGCTGCAGTTAAGGTAGAGGGTATTTTTGATGGTTCTGTGTGACAGCCTGGTTGGGTGTGAACCCTTGAGGATGCACAAAGCATAAGTGTTAAATGGGCTAAAACCGTGAGCCAGACCCCAGAGGAGAAGTGTTATTGCTAATGACTGGCAAGCAGGGAGTGGGTCTCAGTCCACAAAATCAGCTCCAAGCCTCCTTTCTTCAACAGTAAACTGGAAACAGGGATTCAACCATTGTGTATGTCTTGGAGCAAATGACGTGGGCCAGACCTCCAAAATGAGGTGCTGTGTCCCAGGTGATCTCAGCTCCCACAAGGGATCCAGCAGCTGTAATGTGTAAGTAGCTCCATGCAGGATGAACAAGGTGCTAAGGATGAAGAGCCAGAGCAGCAGCAGAGGCATGAGCAGGTGCTTTGTCCTTCTTATCAGGCAGTGTTGTGATGGATACTGAATCCCTTCAGGGAACTCTGAATTCAACTCTTCAACAGGGTGTTTAAAAAGAGCAAGGGCTGAGAAAAGACATGGAAGACAGATGGAGAAAATTGCATCCTGCCTCCCCTGGCAGTTTCAAATGAGTTCAGCTTTTGCTTTCCCTTCCTAGGACCCAGCCCGGGCTGAGCCATGCTGCTGCTGGGCCCCAGCTATTCTCTGGCACGGGGTGATGTGTTCCCAACACAGGGTTACTGACTGTGCTTTAAGCACAGCAGGACCCTCGTCCCTGCAGAGTTTGTAACACAACTCACCTTAGCTATGGGCTATCTGCCCTCATTTGTGCCTTTCCAGACCTCCATTCCTTCCTGCTCAGCAGCACAAATCCTTCTTTGGTGCACACCTGTAGTGCAGCAGGCACTTTCCTGCCTCCAGACAAAACACCCAGGCATTTTTCCCAGACTCCCCAAAATCCTGGCTGCAACTGCATGTTCTCTGACACTGGCAATGCCAAGTGACACCCAGAAGGATGTCCCAGCTCTTATAGGGCTGCAAAGCCAGCTGGGATGAGGCTGTGGTCCCACTTCTGCTGGGTGAGGAATAAGAGGTGATGCACATCCATGTGTCTGTAACAGTTGCCAAGGAACTCTCCATACCCCCAGAGTTTTGATTTTTTTTTTTTTCTTTTGAGAGCAAAACTGAAGCCCGCACAAATCGGCCATTTCTCATTATCACAGTTTAAAAAGTGCTTAGTAATAAGCATGAGTCAGTGGGGCACCAGGAGTGCTCCCTGCTAGCTTTGGGAGGAACCAGAAATAAGTCATTTCACTCCTGCTCCTGTGTGAACAGTCAGGGTCTCACTCCTCTCCCCTCACTTCCTGCTGAGAGATGTTTCTACTTATGGTCCTGGTTTCATGGAGGCGGAGACCAGATTGTTAAATTCAGCCTAAGAGCCCGCGTGTTTTAAAAGAGATCAGATTTCCAGAGATACTGAAACATGGGGACCTTCGTTATAGCCACTGTGAGCTGCAGATAATCTGCACCTCTGCAAACTGGAGGGCTGCTTTCAGTGCCAAAATTCAGAATAATTCCATTGGTCTCCATATTTCAAATTGCTGGACCTTCGTCGCTCAAGGCTTTCCAAGGGGTTTTTTCATTACCTGGCAGTAACAAGGCTCCTGCCTCCTTCACCTGCTCTGGATGTGAACCCTGGCCCCAATGAGCCTTCATCACCCATCACTGCCCAGGCTGGAAAACACTTTCTGGAGGGTGGTGTTAGACTCCCTGGGCAAGGTCCATGCCTCTGTTTAGCCTCAGAGGAGGATGGGAAAAGGGAGTAGAGTGGTCCTACAGCAGCTTCTCCTCTGGGACATCAGTCAAACCTAGTAAAGGGTAGTGGGAGCTGCTGCCAGAGCCAGAGGATGCAGACTGGATGCTTTTACCAGGCTTGGGAAGTAACAGGTCATTGCTTGCTTCTGATGGTGCTGTGGGGCACAGAGTGACCAACAGTGCAGTGCAAACCTCTCTGCTCCCACTGAGACCCCAGCTGCCCCTGGTCCATGGCTCTGCAGGTCTGGGAATGGGCAGGAGTGAAAAATGAGCACAGGTCACACCAAGGCCTAGCGGAGCTGGGTAAATGAGGTAAACAGAACGGTGTAAAGAGAGAAAACCTGCACGGCCTTACACCTGTCTGCAAACAGCCTTTCCAGCAGCACCTGGCACTTGGCTGCAGGCTGGGAGAAAAACTATAGAGCTGGAGCAGAGCTTTTGGCTTTCAGAGTTGGGGGAAAACTCCAGTAAAATGGAGTGGGTGTCTTGAGAAGAGCGAGCACAAAGTTGATGCGAGCGAGCTGCAGGACCGTGGGAGGCAAGACAGGGGACGGTCAGCGCGGGGGTGCTGTCAGTGGCGGTGGGTCTGTCCGCAGGACACCGAGCGCCGCTCACATAAACATACTTACTGCAGTAGTCACGCTGGCTACCACTAGCCATGGGGCGGCACAAGCAGGTCACAGAGCACGAGGTTGGCCGCCCTCGCCTTTACTCACCTTCTCGGGCCGGTTTTGCCACAGGCGTGGGGCTTTGTGCTGCCTCAGCTGCCGGGAGCACCCGAGCGAGGCGGCCCGTTCCCAGCCGGGCGCATCCCGGGACAGGGCCCGGAGAGGAGCGCGGGCGAACGGGCTGCGGCAGGAACAGGTCAGCCGGGGCTGTGCCGGGGGCCGCTCTCCCGGCTCCGGGGTGTTCTGGGGAGGGCTCGATGCCGCTCTCGACTGGAGGAGCCGCCGGCGTGAAACGGGGTCCAGCCCTGCCGGGACAGCCCCGGCTCCCGGGCTTTTTCCCCGCTGCCGAGAAGTTTTGTCCCGGGTCAGACGGGAGCGGGGCCGGCGCGGCCGCCACGGCGGGAGGAGCGCGGCCGCCCGGGCCCCTCCCGCCGCCCGCCCCCGCCGGGCCGGGCCGGGCCGGGCCGGGCGGAGCCGGGCGCTGAGGGGCGCTGAGGGGCCGAGCTCCGCGTCCCGCCGCGGCTGCGGGGCTGCTCCGGGCCGGGCGCGCCGCTCCTGCCAGGCTCCAGCAGGTATCCACAGGTATCCGCAGGTTGGCACCCCGGGTACGGGTGCTGTCCCCACAGGTGGGTCGGGGCTCCGCCGGGCGCGGTGCGGGGAGACAGGGGCCGGCAGCCATGGCTGGGGCTGCGAGCGGGATGGATGAGACAGGGCGCCCAGGTTACCTCCCGAGTTGCTTTCCTGCTTTGGTGGGTTTGCTGCCCTTTGTGCCCCTTTGCCCACAGCCGGCCGGAGCCCAGCACGGCGGGGCCGGGGATGGGCCGGCAGCCCCCGAGCGCTCCCGCCCTGCGGCACGGAGCCGTGCTCGGGAACGATTCTGGGGGATGCTGAACTCCTCGTTCGCCCTTCGCCTGTGCTCGGAGTGCGTCCCTGAGCTCGAAACGGGGTGGGCTGGGGACGGTGTCTGGTAGCTCCCTAGAAAATACCGTCCCAAAGGTTCCAAGCAGCCCCCGGGAGGCGCCTGTAGGAGCGGGAACCTGGCAGCACCTGGCGATGGGAAAGGGCTGCCTTGCAGGGTGCAAAGATGTAAAGCTGCAGCGCTAGGTCAATTTGTGCTAACCAAACTGCTATTACCTGGGTGAGCTGTGCGCCTCTTGGAGTTCAAAATAGGGGGAAGAAAAGTTGCAATCAACTCCACAGGGCAGCAACCTGCTGGGTGGAGAGGGAGAGAGAGGGACCCTGTGCCCTGGATTCACAGTGCTGCTAAGAGGTGAGACCCCCTCCCAGGAAACACTCAGGACCCAGCTTGTTTGCTTCTCCTTGGCTGCCAGAGTTGAGCATGATACAACTCCCAGGGACTTGGTCACCTCTCAGAGACGGGTGGCTCGTGGACCCGGAGCTGGATTTTCCGCTCCCCCACGGGTGCTCTGCATCCTCAGAGGGGCGGGAGGAGGCCAAGGGAACCAGATCCCGGTAACCGGGAGCTGCCAGTGTTGAGTTGCAGCTGGCATTTCCAATGCAGCCTTGGCGGAGCTGCCACATCCCCTCACCCACCTGCTGCCGGGGCACTACTCTGCTCTCACTGCAGACCCTGTGCTCACACAGTTTACAAGCAGCGCTTTCCGCATGGGTTTGGTTGTGCCTCCAGTCTCGGAGCTGCCCCTCTCCCCCCTGAGCAAGCCTCACTGCTGTCTGCAGGGAGCCGGGCTGGCAGACCTCGTGGAAACCTTGATGTGGCCCTGGCCCTTGGTGGGGGGCTTGTTTTGCCCAGCAAGGAGACCAGAAGCCTGAGCAGGGCAGCACTGGGTGCAGTTTGGCAGCCTGTGGTGCCCGGGAGGGGAGCCAGAGGAGCCGTGGACATCTCTGGCTTTCAGAGCCGTAAGTCAAGTCTGTCTCCTAGGGGAAAATATTCCCTGCTGCTTGGTCATCAGGGGTAAGGTGAAAGAGCTGTAGTGCTGTGTTTTCCTGCCTCTTTAAGGACTAAATGTGTCACTTGATTTCCAAAATCCTGCCAGATTTCAAAGAAAAAAAAAAGTAAAATAGAGAAAAAAACCTGTTGACCTTGTTAGGGCTAGAAGCTGTCCCCGTGCTTGGGGCTGTGTGGCTTTGCAGCCTGGCCATCCTAGCCCTGTTTGTGAAAACACAGGTGTGTGGTGCTGTGAGGGGATGGTGTCTGATTGCATGAAGGAGCAGCTGCAGCTTTCTGCCAGCTTTGGAAAGGGAGAGCTCTTGAAGGCATATGCTTAATGTGAAACATAACTTAATGGAAATATTCCTTCTGAGGTCTCTTCCTCCTCTGCATTTGATAGCTCGGCAGCAAACAGCTTCAGTGGGAGTGAGCTTCTGCTTTTAATTAAGTCATACACACCTCAACCACAAGGTAGATCTCCCTTGTAAATCAAAATTCAAAATCATCAGGCTTTTTTACCTCTTATTCATGGTGGCTCTCTAAAGGCGGTACAGTTAAGACAGAAAAAAATCGCAGGCTACACCTTCCTGTAAGGCTGTTTAGCATGTTCCCGTTTGTTAGGCTGGTGCTAACACCCCGGAGGCAGAGGGAGCTGTGGAGGGAAGGGAGGGATGTTGGAGCCTCCAGCAGCAGTGCTTGGGGCTGAGCTGTGCCTCAGAGCAGCATAGTGGGGCACATGCCCAAAGGAGAAGGTAGCTGCAATTGATGGGAATGGCCTGGGAAAAGGCAGGTTTCTGAGGCAAGTGGATGGATGAGAGCAGGTATAAAGGCAACAGAAGCATCAGGAATGGGCACAGAGCCCTGAGACCTGGCTGCACAGTCACAGTGCCTTGAATCAGCGTCCTGGTGGAAAAGTGTGAGTGTCACACAGCCACAGTGGAGTCCTGCAGCCTCCTTGTCCTGTGACAAGGTGCCAGCCTCTCTGGGGCAGGGATATGGGTGTGATCCGTGACAGGGATTCAGGATTGACCAGCCTGGCGGACTGGGGGACTCATGGTTTGCCTGCAGCAGCTTCCAGGGCAAATTGTGAAGTGCATGCTTGGGGATATTTGCACTCCTCCAACATTGCTTCTCTTTGGCTGTGCCTGGCAGTGTGGCAGGCAGGCAAGAGCTGTGTTTCTGGGGGCATGGGGCATGGTGGCCATGCAGTTTGGCCCTGTAGCCAGCCCTGGCCACTTCTGCCTCTTTGTGGTGAAGGTGCAGTGCAGCATGAAATTGGCTGTGTGTTTCTGGACAGGTAGCCCCTGCCATCCCACTTCCAGGTCATCTGCCACATGCCCACCACTTGAGATGGAGACCTTCCACTCAGGGCTTGGGAATGAGCAGGGGGGTTGTCCCATGGAGGCAGAACATCACCTACAGGTGTGGTCTCCCACTTATAAATGAAATGGAGTGAAGAAAATGCAGGATTTTTCCCAAAGCGGTGAAAAGCCTCTGTGTGTCCTTCCTGTCCATGCAGCACAGCTGCTGTGGGCAGAAGCTTGGGCAAGGGAGCAGCACTTCTCCTTCCTTCTCAGAGGGGTGCTTGGGGTGTGCCCCCTGCCCATTTCTGGGGGAGGCAGCTGTGCCCTCCTTGGCCCCAAGTGGTGAGGCTGCTGCCTGGCAGCAGAGATCCCACTGCCTCCCTCACTGGCAGCAGGAAGGTGAGCTTCCACCTGGGGGTACCGTGGTGTCACTAAGATTTGGCTGGAAGGACTTTTCTGGCTGTTTCTGCTGTCGTCTGGCTCTCTGCGAGGAGCCTGCCAGGCCACCTGGCCAAGCAGGGATGAGCTCAGCACGAGGGGCAGTGGGGGCCCCATCCCTGGACTCCCATCCACTTTGGGGAGGCAGAAACCTGGAGGTTTCTGCTCATTTCATCCATGTGCTGCTCAGCAGCTGCTGCAGCTGGACACGAGGGAGGGCTCAGATCTTCAAGTTGCTCCTTGGCAGCTCCAAGGATTTGGTTTACCTCCCCATCAGCTCTGGGCTTACTGGCCTCATCTGTGGCGTGCTCCCTATGCTTCTTGGTATTCCCTCCTAATTTTCCTTCCTTTGAACATCTCCAATCTATTCTGTCTCTGTTTCTCACATGCCTGTCATTGTATAGCAATTATGGTTAGAGAGTTAAAAGCCTTATCAGCTCCTTAGTGGGAGAAGTGTGAGTCAGCTCCTTGCAGGACTGTGTGGTGGTTCAAAAAAAGTAATGTGTTTTTTTTGTTTTTTTTTTTTTTTCTTTTTGTGCATGGAGGCTTCTTTAATCCAAAATGTAAACCAAAAAACTGAAAAAAGCCAGGTGGGTATTCAGCCTGCACTTAAAAGGTTAAAAAGTCCAGAGTTAGAGCTAAATGTGCCAACCTCATGCCATCCTCCCAAGGTGAGGGAGCTACAGTGGACAGACAAGCAGTAAAATCAACATTCAGAAGTTATTGCCTTCATTCTTTCCAAAATGATAGGAGGCTTGAAAATCTCACCTAGCTTCAGTCAACACAAAATTTCAGGTTTCAGTCACACAGCGAGCTCCCCATGCACGCAGAGTCAGAAGCACCTTGTCCTGCATCTCCCTTCTTTGTGTGCAGAGGGTCCTGCAGCTCCTGGTGGTTATCCTCACTGAGCTTGCTGTCTATCTTGAGGCATGAAGATATCTGAAGGGCCTGGAAGTGACTCTGGAAATCCCAGGGACGGGAGCAGAATGAAGCATGAGCACAGACCCTGAGAAGAAGGGTGACAGCTTTGTAATTCCCCAGTGTTCCTGGGGATTGAGCCTTTGTAACCCAGGTTTTAGGATGATGTTATGAGTCTCTTGGTTTTCTTTCTTTTTCCTTTTGTGTTTGCAGGGAAAAGCATGAAAGTGTAGGTGCCAAAGTTTTAAATATAAATTAAAAATAATCTTCAGATATGCTGTGTGTTTTAACTCACAGTTTTTAAATAGCTTGATTGCGGGAGGTGTTGCAGTAAATCTGGCTTGTGACTTTTTTGATCACCTTGGGGATGGCAATATTGCAGGTTTCTCAGGCCAGACTAGAAGGGATCTTGTTGGGCAAGAAGAGCAGAAGGAAAAAGCAGGAGCTGTCTTGGAAGCACCAGACTTTGAATTGCAAAACCCCATCCTGTGGTGTTCACGTTGCCGGAACAGTTATCCAGCTGATTTCCCACTGTGCAGCCGGTGTCCTGTCAGTCCTGGCTGCTCCACACCAGCAGAGCTCCATGTCCCATCAGGACTGGCAGCAGCAGCACAGACCCATCGTGGGTGAGCCGAGGTCTCTGCTCCCCTCCTGAGGCAGCAGGAGTGGCTCTGCCCTTTGCACATTGCTCCTTCTCCCCTGTTGTTCTTCCCTGCCTCTGGCCACACAGCCGCCTTCCCAAAAGTTCTTCTCAGCAGATGTTTCTCCAGATGTGCTCCCTGCAGAGGTGTGCATGTACCATTTCGCTGTCAGGGCTGGTGTGACCGCACAGGATTGCAGAGCCCATGAAGACTGGCACATTTCTGAATGTGATTGTTCTGTTGTCTGTGATTTGACATCTTTGGTTTTGCACCTTTTGATTCGCCGAGCAGCGATGTCACCCTTGGGAAGAAGCCTCTCTTTCAACACTACATCAAAATGAACCTGTTGGGGTGAAAAGTTCATTCTGCCTGCTCTGGGTCTATACATGTTGCACCAATTTTTCATCTTCTTTAAAGGTTTTTTTCCCTCTGTTTTTTTCCCAAAAGAAATGTTTTGAAAGGGAAGAAACTGAGAGTCAAGATGTGCATTTAGATGACATCAACTGCATCTATTTTGAGGGCTATTTATGTGTTAGTCTACAGTTACTAAGCATTGTTAGATACTGGACTCAGTGTTTTTTGAGGTGTTTTCCAACCTTAGTGATTCTATGATTCTGTGTCTGTCCCTTGAAGTGTTAAACAAATACGTAGATACCGTGCTTAAGGATATAGTTTAGTGGAGGGGTTGGCAGTGCTGGGTTAATTGTTGGACTTGATGATCTAAGAGCTCTTTTCCAACCTAAATGATTTTATGCTAAGTATTCCTGGGTCTTGACAGATCTAAGGAAACAGGTTTTCCAGGCCTGGAGATCCAACCATTGAGGTGACCACAAATTGCTTTTATCCAAATACTGTTTCTAGCAGTCAATGCTTCCCTTTTATCTGAGAAGATGATGGTGCTAATATTTTTCATGTGGTCCAGTCACCTGTTTCCTGTTGACTTTTGTCTTTTTGGATCATGTCTGTGTGCAAGCTGGTGCTCCTCTGTGGCCAAACACTGCACCATGTCCCAGACAGTCAGCAGGTGCAGGGCCACAGGGACCAAGGGCAGCAAAGGCAGAGCAAGGCAAGCAGAGCTCTGGGGTCCCTTCTGACCCAAGCCATTCTGTGATTCTGCTCTGGAAGTGATCTATCAGAATTTGTTGGCATTTTAAGTCTTAAAAACACCCCCCAAAAACCCAACCCCACAAGTCTCTGTTCTCAACAGACCCTTTCATTTTAAGGATGTAGGGTTTTACCTGTGTTGTTGTCTGTCCTGACAACCATTGCCCAGCCTCACCCTGAGGTCAGTGACCCCTCCAAAGTGCTGGTCCCCTTGGATCCTCTCCAGGCTACAGAGAAGCATTCCTGCCAGCTCTCACAAGAGGCAGGAGCTGGGCTGGAAATGCCTGTTGCGTTTCAGTGACAACTGCACTGGTGCTTGCTTTGTTGCATACTAATGAACACTAATTAGCCCCGGCTTGTTATCAACTTTGTGTGGGAGCCGTTTGCAGAATGCAGGGATGGGGGCTGGGGAGACCCCAAGGGGCTTCTGCCCTCCTCCAAGGGGTGGGCTCCTGGGTGGATGAGGGCTCAGCTGGTGCTCCTTGTGGTAACACCTCAGTTGGTGAGCCACAGGAAGGCTGTGCCTGCTGGCCTCATGCCAGCCTTGGTAGTGGTCCACCTGCCAGGTGTGTTCCCCCTCTGACATGGCAGAAGGTTACAAGGAGTTATAGGGGATTTTGTCTGTAAACCCACCAGGGCATGGGGAGGAGCTGAGCCCCTTGGAGGCTGGGCAGTGCTCACCTTCAGGTTTTCTCAGCATCAGAGGTTCAGTGCCCCTTTCCTACCCCCATCTCCACACAGTCCATTGGTCTCTGAATTGCTCAGCTGGAGCCTCTCTCCTCCTCTCCACTGCACTTCCAGCATTGTAGCAATCCTGGCATTCAGTGCAGCAGCTGGATATCTCCTGCACCCATGGCTCTTGTCCAGTCACTCAGCCTGAGCTATGGAGGGCATGAAAACTCCCAGAGGATGAGCCTGCTGCAGAGGGGAAACACCACCATGATTTGCCATAAGCTAGAGAGAAGGAGGCTTGATGGAGCTGGGTGGCTTCAGCACTCTTGAAAAGCATGTCTTTACACACCACGTGTGTAAAATCTTCAGTCTGGCTGATGTGTGATACTGTGGTTGTAGGACACAGCGAGCTGATCTCATGCTAGGGGAAGTTCTGTCAGGGGCAGGACGGTGCCAGGACCTGCAGTACCTGAAGGCTTCTGCCAGCAGGAGAGCTGGGGTTATTGCTTCAGAGGTGGGTCTGCTAATTTTGGACAAGTAGCCCACTTAGCTTGATGTGCTTGGGCTGGGACTTGTAAACAACTGCTCTGAAGCTGAAAAATCAGTCTACACTCGAACTGAGAACAACACCTGTAGCTTTTCTGGCATTTGAATCCTGATGATACCCCGTGACAAACACCAAGTTTCACACCAGGTCCTGGTGACAGTGCTTCTTTTTAATTTACTCTTTCTTTGCTCACATAATGACAGGAGTTTTTCCAAAGAAAGGACTTGGGAGGAGAGGGCATCAAAATGTCAGGAGCAGCAACAGGGAAGGTTGGCCAGGTACAGGGGATGCTCAGCCAGGGAGCAGCACCGAGGAGCTTGATAGAGATAATTTTTTCCTCCCACCTGTTGTTAGGAGCAAGTAGGGAGCGAGCTGTTGTGCCTCCTCCCCAGCTGCTAACGACAGGAGACTCGCTTATGGTCGTGTGCTGGAAGCTAATTAAACCTGGTGACAATGGTAATTGAGTAAGGATGCTTGAGGATAAGTATGACCTCATGTCTAAAATGGTAATGAGGCCTATTAAAATCCACACCAAAAAGAGAAATGAAAGGGGAAACAGAGGCAAAGGTGGTGCAAAGGGAGCAGGAGCAGGCAGGGACAAAACCTGGCAGCCAGAGCACCGGGAGGGAGGGAGAGCACAGAGGTGTCAGGCTTCTCCATCTCCTTAATAAACAGCCAGCTCTGCAGGTAGCCAGGCTGCATCTCGGGCCAAGTCAGCCAAAACACAGCGTTCAAGCACCTTCCCCTCTGCTCACCCAGGCCTGGGTGTAGGTCCTGGTAAGCGATGGCAGCACTTGTCACTGTTTGTTGTTGTCTTCACTGGCTGGTTCTCTGCTGGAAGAAACCAGCATGTCACTGCCAGCACAAGGAGGGTACTTGCAAAATGACCCTGAAATTGCTCCTGAAATTGACCCTGAAAGTGCAGGAAAATGCATTGGCAAAGGAAAGATGCAGGTGTTCAGGGTGCTGTGCCATGGCTCCTTCTTGGACTAGCACAGCACCTCATTTCAGCTCCCAGCTGGGATATAGGGGCTGGGGGCCACTGTGACCCTCCACAGGTGTTGTTTTGCAGGTTGGTGTACAGTGCTGGGGGTGCCGCCGTGCTCTGTGGGAGCCCTGCTCCTGAGCTGACTCTCCTTGCTGCGGAGGACACCCAAGGGACGCTGGCAGGGGGCACTCCCTGTCCTGGCTCTGGACGTGCATCCAACGTCCACTTTGGGTAAGCTCAGCCCCAGACTGTCCACAGACCCTCCTCTGCTGACAGGGGGGATGTGGTGTGCGCCAAAGTTGTCTTCTCACTGGAGAAAGGCAATGCTCATCCTCCCAGCAGGGCAAAGGTACGGCTGGATGACGGCTGAGGATGTGCTATGGAGCCGGGATTCAACTGCTCTGAGCTCTGCGATGGCAGCTCCAGCTTTGGCAGCCAGGAGCAGCAGCAGCGGGCCCTGCAGGAGCTCTGCACTGTGACAGTGGTATGTATGGATACAGTGGGATGTACGGGTGCAGAGGAGTGCTCTGGGGAATGAGGTTTGCTCTGCAGAAGCAGATTTGGGGGAGGGATGAAGAGGAGGGTGCAGCTGCCAAGCAATCCCAGTCCAGCTGAAGGCAGCACACTGTCACCTGGTTGATAGAAAGACAAGACACACCAGTCTAGGTGACACCCAGCAGTTATCCAAAGGGGAGAAAGCATCCATGACAGCCAAGTCATGTTAAGCAGCCCTCCCATGTGTCAGCCAGCTGCTCAGGATTGGCCTGTGATGGCCCCATCTCCCCTTGACCTTTCCTGTCCCCTCTAACTTCAAAGTGCTTTTCAAATATGAGTAGAGCAGGATTTAATTAAAAGTCATCCTCTGTAATAAGTGGTACTTTCCCCCTCCACCAGTAAGGCAGGGGTAGAAATGACACTGGGATGCACTCAGTTGCAGCTGGCACCACGTGGGGCTGCTGCATGGAGCAGTGAGGCTTGGCCCACTCGGCTCTCCATCACGTCCTGCACGACCATGGGCCTTTAATTAAAAGACTGTAAGCTGCTTGGCTCCTCTGGCTCTGGCAGCCGGCTTACAATTAATATTCCCCCTGCCAGGACCAGGATTTACTGCGCTCAGCAGCCAGCAAAGCGCTCCATCAACTTCAAGTAGCATCAACATCCAGGGAAACAGCAGTCAGGTGGGAGGGTGTGTGGGAGAGAAAAAGCGGAGATCATAGGGGTGTTTCTGATCCCTAGGTGGTTGCTGGGAATAGGGTGCAGCAATACTTTTGACAGCAGCCAGAGGTGAAAAGATTTTGTTAGTGGGTACATCTGGGAGTGAAGTGCAGAAGCCCCAGGATGTTGAGTTTGCCCTGCTCACCTCAGTGGCAAAAGCCAGGTGTTACCCTTGGGCTCGAGCAGGCAGGACACAGAAATAGAATGGCATTACAGCCTTGCACCAGCCCTGTCAGCTCCAGACCTCATCTGGGCCGAATGATGGGGTTTTCACACAGAGAGTCCTGGTGTAAGCAGGGCACTGACGTGGCTGACCATCTTCACCATCTGGTGTGGTCTTCATTTCCCAGAGAGGCAAAAGACTCCCCAGGGAATAGCAAGAGGGAAGAGGAGGGGGGAAGCAGTTTTCAGGAGGGAGATGAGGATCCCCCCCAGGGATCCCTCCACACTGCTGCAAAGCAAGGCTGAGATGTGCATGCAGCTGTATCCCAGCAGCAGCTCTCAGCTGGATGTCTCTCCCAGGCAGGGGTTTGCCTTTCCCAGTTGCCCTGTGATCAGTGTGGCACCAGCATGTGAGCTGCCAGGAGCCTGCAGATCAGCTGTGCTCGTGTGGCAGTGACACGTTTTTTTGTCAAGAATTATGTGGTGGCTTTAATTCTGCAAGCTGTGCGTTGTTCTTGCTCGCCCAGAGGAGATGAAGCCTGGCTGGGGAAGAGGGACATGAGGCATTGGCTCTAAACAAATGCCTTTCTTCTGCTTGAAGATTTATTTCTAGCAAGGTTGGAAGCAGAAACAGCTCAGACCTTGAAGTAAAAATTGGGAGTTTGGGGCAGTGTCAACTGTCCAGAAAAGTTCTTCTGCAATAGAAATTAGAGGACTCAGCGCCAGAGAAGTTAGTGAGGAGGTGTGTGATCCCAACTCAAACCCCATTCTCCTCCCTCCCCCCTTAAAGGGGATGTGCCAGCACTTTTATTGAAGTGATGCTTTTTTTAAGGGAGAAAAAGTTGGTAATCCACACATGCACACACTGTTAAAAATGCTGGAGCATTTTAGATCAGCAGCGGAAGTAGGTTTCTTGTTTCACATGGGATCATTTTATCCGTTTTATGTTAATAAGGAGATAGCAGAGATTATTTTAAATGGAGATTTAAACCTATAAGGAGGTTTGTGTGTAAGGAGAGAGGTGCCTCCATCATACCCACTTTGGGAGTGTCCCTCCAAAGCCAGTTCCCAGCTGATGCCTGCCTGGGACCAAGTTAGTTTCCATCTGGCTGGGAGACGGGTGGATTCCAGCTCAGTGTGTCACCACCTCTGAAAAACGCTGTCACACTCCCTGTGCTGTGCTCCTGCACCGACTGGCAGCCCTGCTGCTGGCTCCCAGGCACGTCCTCCAGCTGATCAGTTGTCTGCTGCAGGGAAGGGTAAGCGGGTGAGCCAAGAAGCATCTAAAGAAGCGTGATACGAACTGGGGCACCATGGGGCCTTCCTCCAAAGATTTGTTTCCAGAGGACAGTGGGGAACCAGTGTCCATGTTCCTGTGTTTCAGAGTCAGGGCTGCCTGAGATTTATGAATCACTTGTACAGCTTCATTATGGATTTGGCTAGTTGGCATAAGAAGAGTGCTCCTGGACTGCCGTGTCCTCCTGAACACTCAGCAAGTGACAGAGCACATGTCCTGTCCACACACATCTCAGTAGCTGTACCTGCAGGACTTGGTCTGGGCCAGAGTGTCTCCTTACTGGGAGCTGTGCGTTCTGGCTGAGCAGGATAACTGTGGGAGGGATCATGCTGGAGTAGGGACCCTCTTTGCTAAGAGCCCCAGCAATGTCCTCTTCTTCCTTATCCCTTTTGCTTCCTGCAGACATCGTTTGACCGCAGTATGAAGAGCTCCCCATCCTTCTCTGCTGGTCTCCTGGGAGTTGTGTGGACATTCCTGACTGGAGGAGTCCTGCTAGCACTCTTCTTTTTCATCTTCACTATTCGCTTCAGGAAAAACAGGTAAGGGCATCCCTCTTCTCCTGGGAGGTTTCCCCTGAGCTGGAGTAGCAGAGTCAGGCTCTTTCAGGAGCATGCTCTGAGCTGATGACCAGCCAAGGATCAGGAGGGTGTAAGCCTGAAGGAGCAGCACAGGGCAAGAAAGGGCAGTGCCAGGGATGTTGCACCTTCTTCCATCACACAGAGCTTTGATCACTGGTGGAGACAGTCCTGTTTGGACTGTTCCTTTCCTTCCCAAGGCAGGGAGCTGTAGACAGGATGAAAGGAAATGGCCCCAGGAAATGCATCAGAGGAGGTTCAGGTTGGGCACCAGCAATAATTTTTTCACCAAAAAGATTGTCAAGCATTGGAACAGTCTACCCAGGGAGGTGGTGGAATAACCATCTC
Organism: Agelaius phoeniceus; assembly: GCF_051311805.1. NCBI lineage: Eukaryota > Metazoa > Chordata > Aves > Passeriformes > Icteridae > Agelaius > Agelaius phoeniceus. The sequence continues at coordinate 92,233,489 of NC_135266.1, forward strand.
TGGAAGTGTTCAAGACTGGATGTGGAACGTAGTGCTGTGGTTTAGTTCTCACAGTGGTGTTTGGTCAAAGGTTGCACTTGATGGTCTTGGAGGTCTTTTCCAAACTTAATGGCTCTATGACTCTATGGGTGCCTTCTGGCACAGACAGTGCTGTATGGTCTCATCCAGGTGCTACTCAATAAAGCCATCAACAGGAGTTGGTAAAAGGAGAGCTCAACTCTGCTCCACATGCTTGAGAGCATCGCTCTGAGCAGCACAGCCCCACAGCAAGACCAGCATACTCCCCACAGTGAGCCATGTCCTCCCTGCTGTTGGGCCACTCATATTTTGAAGATATTGATAACCCTTTTTGCTCTTGGTGGTTGCTCGTATTGGTGGAGAACATGATCTCCATTACTGAGAGAAGCTGGTGGTGAAGTTTAGACACTTTTTTTGGTGCTGTTCAGTCTGCACAGAGGAGATAAAAAGTCCTTCTCCCCTGAAGGCAGCATAAATCCAGCAGAAGGCTCAACAGTTCCTCATAGCTCAACCTGTCTCAGCCAGTGCTGACCCTTCCTCAGCAATTCTGGATGTCCCTGCTGCCTCTTTGCCACCTTCTCCTCAGCCTCATTGGCCCCTTAGTATTTCAGTTGCTTCCTCCTCCAGGGATACATCCCTCTCCCAGGCTTCACCCAGCGAAGCCTTTGCTCTCCATGTGCCATTGTTTCACACAGAGGTGTACATCTGAGTGCTGCCTGCACTGATGTTGTTGGACTTCTCTGGTGGCTTTAAGGAATTTAAATTCCTTAATGCTCCTGACAACCACAGTGCAGTCAGGAGGGTCCTGCCCATAAGGGTTTGTGTTGAGAGTCCTGTGCCTGCTGCACTGCAGCAGCTGCATGACCTGCATCCCAACTGCACCCCAGTCTGAAGCACTTCATTTACTGAGTGGTGGTGAGTTCAGTGGCCACTTGAATTTATGTTCTCAGAACGTGCTGTAATGAATATGTGTTATTTATTTGCTCTGCGGTAAATAAATACTGGTCTCCTCCTGAACCTAGGAGGGCAGAGGAGACCTTTCTCAGCTGCAGCTGACAGCATGAGCTGGTGAATATCTTTCTCCAAGGGCTGAGACATGGTGAGGAAGGCAGGGAGGGAGAGAGACAAGTTGAACCCCAGGCTTTGTGACTGCAAGACAGCAAGCCAGGAAGAAGCTCAAGGAGAGAGAAAAGTAATGACTTGGCAGCAGGTCAAAGGGGCAGAGCTATTGAGAAGGGTGGCAGGAGGTGCAGCTTTCACTCAGTAGGCTGGCTGGGGCAGGGTGACAGGTCATAAGAGATTAGTGGGTTGATTCTCCCCTCCCTGAATACAGTTACAGGATTATGAGTGATGAGGTGAAATTACAGAGGGGAGACTGTAACCTGAACATTGCTGGCAGCTTCCTGTGCTGAGTGTGGAGATACCTCCTCAGAGGAAGGAGCAGTGGGAAGGGCCTGTTCCTGGAAGCACACGTAGCTCTTGCACCTAAAGCTTACTGCTGGGGACTGTCACCCTGGGCTGTGTTGGTGTGGTTTTCTACCTCTGTCCCTCTGCAGCAGAAGTGTTGGCATAGGGCTAAATGAATACTTGAAGGATTGTGAAGCACTCCAGCAAGAAAAGGGAGAGGGTGGGACCATGGAGTAATGGCTGAGTTTTTGGGGCAGTGGTGAACAGCACAGGCTGGGGGTGGACAGTGTGTCAGCATTCCTTATGACCGTCATCATCCCTGTAAGGGGACCTCACCCCAGTGCTGCCAGGTCATGACGCTCAGTAACTGTCACCAAATCCCCTGCTTTGTTTCCTCGAGGATTGTGAAGATGTCCAGCCCCAATCTCAACATTGTGACCCTGCTGGGCAGTGGCTTGACTTACACAAGTGCTTACCTCTTTGGGATTCAGGAGCAGAGCCTGCCATCTGGAGACTCAATGGAAAAGCTAATTCAGGTGAGCAGGGGTTTGGCTGGGATGGGCCCCTTGACACATGTACAGACCTGTTTGTACGTGCTCTCTCCCAGCCAGCTGTCACCTGTACATGCTCTGTCCCAGCCACAGCCTGTCACCACCACGTTGCTCAGCTGGGCTGTGGCTTTCACATACACAAAAGGCAGCCAGACACTTTCTGTCTGAATGGGGCCTTTGCTGGTTTGCAAACCACATCTGCACTGAGGTCCCTGGGGGACAGGTCCTGCAGGCAGGCAGGCTGCTGGGCTTGTAGAAGTGCAGCAGGCAGAGGGGACCACAAAGGGAGATGGGATCCTCCACACAGCCATCACTGCCTGACACAGTACAGGTGCTCTAGGTGAGTTTTTTGGCTGCAGAGAAGATCTTCATCAGAACACTCACCTGTGTGATGAACCCCCATGTCCTGGCCTGAGGCAGCCACCCTGCCAGACTGAGGACTGGGCATGCACCCATGTGGGAGAGTGGGATGGAGCACACCCTGCATCCTGCTCAGCCACTGGGCTGTGGATAATTAAGAGGTGCCAGCAAGTGATTTATGGGTGCTGGGACTTTCTGTGCCCCTGCTGCTCACAAGCTGCCTGTCTCTCCCTGCCTGCCCTTCCAATGAGAGTCTCTAGGTAGGCAGAGAAAGGTAGGCAGCAGGCATGCCTACAGAGGAGTATTTGCCTTTGAATTTATTTCACCTTGTAGACAGCTTTCTAGTATCTGGTATCACCCTCCAGAAGTCAGAAGACTTCTTTCTTCTGCTGTCTTCTTTGGCCATCCTTGCTGCAGCCCAGGCTGGGAGGGTGTGTGGTGTCCCTGTGAGCCCTTTCAGCCCCCTTGCTCTGACCCCTGCAGGTGAGGCTGTGCCTGCTGTGCGTGGGGACCTCGCTGGTGTTCGGGCCTGTCCTGGGGAAGAGCTGGCGGCTCTACAAGGTGTTCACCCAGCGGGTGCCCGACAAGAGGGTGGTGAGTACCCAGCAGCTGAGGCGGGAAGGGGGAGGACAGACTTTCCATGGAGGGCAAACACCAGCAAGTCCCAAACCAGTGTGGGATAGCAGATGGAACTGGCACATGACAGGGATGGATGCCACAATCAAAGGTCTGGTTTCACACCTGGCTGGGCATGGGCCCTTTATTTATTCCTGCACAGTGAGGCAGGAGCTTTTCCACTCTACAGGAATGTGGGTGCCCTGCCAGGCTGCCTCTTCCCCAGTGGAGTCCCAACCCCATCACCAAGCAATGTTCTCATTTTACATTGTGCACATGCTTTTGTTACACTACACACCAATGTTTGTGTTCAGGTCTATTTTCATCCCACAAAAACAATCAGCTGTTTTTGTGGGATGAAAATAAACCAGGTGTCCTCAAAAGCATCTGATCTAGGGCCATCCCCAGATGGATCCATTCTGCTCTTTAAGGCAGGAAGGGAGTACTGGGCTCTCCTCTGCAGCACTTAAGGATGGGGATTCAGAAACTGGGAGGGAAATGGAAAATTTGTGCACATAAAAGTGCACTCACAACTTTCAGTGGTCACTTTCCAGCAGTGAAAAAAGTAGGTCTCAGATGAAAGATGGGACAAGAGGATTTGCAGGGGAACTGGGTATCAGCAAGGACTCCTGTTTCACACTGGGATCTGTGTTAAATTTGCAGAATGGTGCTCCTACCAGGTGCTTTTGTCTGCCCTTTCTGTCTCCGCTGGTGATATGGTCATAAGGGATGATAGTCTTGTTTTGGAAGAACTGTTTTCTGTCATAGCATTTATCTGCTATCCACACCATCAGGCAGGGTTTATACCTGATCTCAAGCCTGATTAGGTCTCCAAGAATTTGGGAGTTGAAGACAGAGATCTTGTGGCCAACTCAAATGTCGGTGCTGGACACCTCTCTGGGCAAAGTAGTAGGATAGACGTGTCACTTGAAAGAAACAACAGAAAGGGACCCAAGGGGGATGGAGGTCATTGGTGTCCATTCCTTCCCCATAGTAACTTTTGCTTCTTGTATGTTTGCAGATTATCAAAGACCTGCAGTTGTTGGCCATGGTGGCAGCGCTGGTGCTGGCAGACACTGTCTTGCTCTTGACCTGGGTGTTCTCTGACCCAGTCCAGTGCTTCCGAAGCCTCAGCGTCTCACTGCGGGTAAAAGAATGGGGAGGGGCGGGGTGGGGTTTTGCTGTGCCCTATCTGAGCTCTGTGAACAGAGTTAGTGGGTGGCCAGGCATTTGGAGGTGGTCTTTGAGAAACAACAGAAAGAAAAACGAAGCAGAAAACCTTCTGGGCACTCTGGATTTGGTTTATGTCTGGTCTATTACAGAGGCGAGAGTCCACTGCAAAATTTCCAGGTCTGTGCAGATCACCTGCATGGCGCAGGAGGGCTCCAAGGCATCTGCTTTAGAGAAATATTTAACCAGCCCTGGAGGCAGCAGAAGGCCAAAATCTTCTCGTTTAAGACTTTGCCCCTGGTAGCACCAGCTTTGGCCTCTCCTTTCAGAAGTTTAGAGAGACCAGCTTCTTCCCATTGGTCTGTGCCAGCCTTCACGTGTGCCTTTGCTTTGCCTTGTAGGCCACAGAGAAAGGCATGACGTGCTCCGTGAGCCGGGTGCAGTCCTGTGCATCGCTCTATTCCGATCTTTGGCTCGTTCTCATTTTAGGCTTTAAGGTATGTAACCTCTTGAGTGCTTCTTGCATTGTATCTCACCTCCTCCCTGTCTTTCAGCCTAAACTGTTTCGCAGCATTTGTCATTTTGCTGCCCTCCCAAACTACATGCCCATTGCAGATCCCAGCTACTCCTGTTCATCTCATAAGCCTTCCTATTTCCAACCCTTCCCATCTTGGGAAGGGTGAAAGCCCTGCTAGCTGCTTTCTCCTTGCTTCACCATCTCCTCTATGTACACTGTGCACATACAGTCTCTCAAGATCTCTCCTGGCATGCCCCTAGCTTCATCTTGCTTCTTGAAACTCAACATCTTCCTGGTCTTATGTCAACACTCCTTCCCTAAAGACTCCAATGAATGGCCACTGCCAAGGTGGCTCAGTCCCTGTGTCCTGTGACTTCAAACCAAGGAGGTGCTGATGACGAGTGCTTGGTCCCCACCTCTGCAGGATGCTTATCGGGTTAATTATACCTCTGAGGTGCACTTTCACTGGTGAATCTCTGCACATGGCCAGTCTTCTTTCAGCAGGGTTAGTTATACTGATGTAACTATGTTGGTATAATTATCACTGTAATTATCTGTGGTCTCATGTGTCTCTGGTATGGCAGAGGCTGGACACATTTCAGAAAGCTGATGTTGATGAAGCTTGTGAGATCACAGCCTTTTTTTGGGAATGGCTTAATCTCTGCATGCAGCACAGGCACTTTCTTTGTGATTCACTGTAATGTAATACTCACTGACCATCTACCCAGAATCATAGGAAGAAGAGCAGAAAGGGACCTCACGACACAGCCAAGTCCTTCTACACTTAATTTCAAAGTCCTTACAAGTCCTCCGCTGTTAGGTAATGTAGGCATTACCTGGGCTTTCAGTGCTGTGTCTCCACCTCTGATTTTGTCTGCAGTTTGTGTAAGGGTTTAGAGAGGTAATGCCTCTGCCTACAGCCCTTACAAAATCCTTTTGGAAATAAAACATCCCCATAATCAGTTCCAGGTAATCTTTTTAATGTTGTGTTGAATCTGGCCCTGTTCCTTCCTACTTACTGGGGTCGTGGAGTATTTCCTTGGTGATTTCTCTGGAGTTAGTCTGGATTTACACTAATGTGAGTGTAGGGTTTATCTCTGCATACATTGCACTTCTTAGCATCCACAGCATTAATGTGCTCAGCCCTTTGGGAAGACACTCAGTGTATTATCCTGGTTTTACTGGCACAGAGCAATGAACAGAAATTACTTGCCAAGGACATGCCTGGAATTAGAAGCAAAGTCCTCTGCTCAAGTTTAAAACAAACAAACAAACAAGCCACTGAGAGTCCTAGTTTAGGAGATGGCAGCGCTGTTGTCTGTGTCCCAGATAGACTGTATGAATTTAAATGGGACTTTGGTGCTGGTTTTTTCCTGCTCAGGGATTAGGGGTTGCCTTCCCTTTGGGCTGTTTGGAGGTGCCCCATGGTGGACACAGTTATGATCCAGTGCAAATTCCACAGAGCAGGGTCAGGCACTGGCCCAGTTCCCAGCAAGGCAGGTTTCACTCTTACAGCCCCACCCTGAGACTTCTGCTGCTTTGAAGTTCGGAGTCTCACCAGAGATCTGGACATGAATGTCCCTTGCTTGTGTCCCTCCAGGCCTTAACCCTGGCAGTGGCCATCACAGTCACCAACCAAGGCACAGCACAGAGGGGTTCAGAAGGGTTTAAAAACCATCTGCATCTCGTGTCACAAAGCACTTCTTGATGCCCAAATAACAATGACTCTTAGTAAAAGGCTGACACTTACTGGGTAGCACAGGAATAATGTAGGTCACATTCCCTGTATTCCAGGTCCTTGCAGGAGCTGGGACTTTGTTAGATGGTATTTCCAAATGATCCTGAAGGCAAACCATGCTCAGCTTTATGGAGGCAGGCAAAAAATATTTGTTTCCTGCTAGTGTCACCTAGGGAAGGAGATGCTTATCCTGCTGGGCAGTTTTATCCTGAGCACACTGGCAAAATGCATGCATGAGACCCTTGACGGGGAGGATGGTGAGACAGCCTTCACTGAAACAACTGCTCTACTCGGGGGGAGGGAGAGCCTCTGTAGAGGCACTTCTGTAGTGCCCTTCCCTGCTGCTGGAGTCAGGAAACAGCCAAGGGAAGGGAAAAGAATTGCACCTGGTAGTTTCCTGGATTATTGCTATTTAAAGAGGCACCAAGTACATCCTTTTTCCTCCAGTCTAAACCTCCATATCTCTTTGCCTTCTTTTTTGAATTCCTTCTGGATATCTTTCCTGCTCCTTCAGAGGTATGCTATTGCTCCTTGATGGCACACACTGCTGCATCCCTGCAGGAACCTCTGCTTCCTCTCTGTCTGCCTTTGCTTCTCCTGCTCCAGGCTGCTCAAGGGGTGGTTTTCACAATTTCTCCCAGCCATCCCCTGCTCTGTGGCAGCACCTGCTGACCTGTGACTCTTGGCTCTTCGCACCCTTTGGTTGGGACCCCCCGTGCCCACCAGTGCCCTCACTGCTGCCCTGTGTTCCCAGCCCCACTGCTGGCCTGCAGCAGCGTGCCGGGCGTTTGCTGCGGCGTCACCGCCGCACGCTGCAGGTCTGCATTACAGATCAAAGAGCATTAATTAGGATTGCGCTGAGCGCGATCTGAGCTCACCGGGCTTGGTGCGACATGGGGCTTGACACCATCGGGCTGTAATTTTCCACACTCTGGAAACCTCTTTTTTCTGTTTCCAGAGTATCCTCCTGCTGTACGGGACCTACTTGGCCGGTCTGACCGACAACGTCAGCTCCTCTCCAGTGAACCAGTCCCTGACACTCATCGTCGGGGTCAACCTGGTTTTCCTGGCTGCTGGTACCATCTGCTTAGTTCACCGTTTCTTCCGTACTTGGCACAATCTGCTGTTTGGTTTTACCTCTGGAGGCATCTTTGTGTGTACAACCACCATCAACTGCTTCATCTTTGTCCCACAGGTATGCTGCTACCTCTGTCCTGTCACTTGGCTGGAAATAGGCACGTTTTGGGAGTTTAACAACAGCAGCCGTGGGCATCAATGCACTCACTTTCCTGCTTTTTCTCCCCAAATGCTTGGACTCACCTGCACAGCTTGTTCTCCAACCCCCACCCCACCCCACCCTGGTGGTTCTGCTTCCCCAAGCAAGTTCCCTGAGTCTCAAAGAATCACAGAATTGTTTGTATTGGAAGGGACCTAAAGATCGTCTGGTTCCAACACCCCAGGAAGCTTCCATCAGACCAGGCTGCTCATAGTGCCATTCAGACTGACCTTAAATGTTTCCAGGGATTGGGCTATCCACAACTTCCCTGGGCAAGCCTGATCCAGGGTCTCACCACTATCATAGTGAAGAATTTCTTCCTTGTATCTAATCTAAATTACTCTCTTTTCAGTTTAAAGGCATTCTCCTTTGTCCTATCACTGTGCCCTTCTAAAATGTCCATGTCTAGCTTTCTTGTTCCTTGTCCCCTTCATGTCCTGGAAAGTCTCCAAGGAGTGCAGCACTGCTGCTCAGAAACCCTCCTGCAGGAACGTGCCCCAGGTGACAGCCACGCAGACAGCACACATGAGGCGAGGCAGCCACTGGCCTCCTCCTCCTGCTCCATGCAGGTGGTGGGACGTGTCCTTTGTGCAGTTGTCCTTCCCTCATGCCTCACGTGTCCGCTTGCACCAGGAGCTCCTGCCACTGGCAGCGATGGAACCGGGCACAGACCATCCAGATGGCCCAGCCACTCTCAGAGACTTCGCTGCTGCTGGTGGTCCCCAGGGGAGGCTGTCCTCCTCTGCACTTTTGGAGAAGGAAGCTGGGCTTTGCCACAAGCAGGGAGGAGGAGGAGGTGTTTAAAGGAAGCCTTTTGTGGTGAGCCGAAGCACTTCTGCTTCCTGTGTCCTCCAGGAGCAGCCTGGTGTGCCTGGCCACCACGTTAGTGGGAATAATGCTCCCATTGTTACAGGGAAGGGAAGCAGTTATTTACTTAGTTGAATGTTTGGAGGGATGTTTGGGCTCAAGGACATGAGGTGAGAAAGGGAGGAAGAGGTGAAGCTGAGGAAAGCACATCTGTGCAAGGGAGGGCTCAGGGGATCTCAGCAATGTATATAAATATCGATGGGGGTGGAATAGGGAAGGGGGAGCGACGCTCTTCTCAGTGGTATCCACTGACAGGACAGGGGACAATGGGCACAAACTGAAACACAGGAAATTCTATTTAAACATGAGGAAAAGGCTGGAGTTTTTTCTGTGAAAGTTGTAAAGCACTGGAGCAGAATGCCCAGAGAGGTTGTGGAGTCTCCATCCTTGGAGATACTCAAGGCCCAGTTGGACAGTCATGAGCAGGCTGCTCCCTCTGACATTGCTTGAGCAGGGCACTTGGGATGATTTCCAGAGGTCCCCTCCTGCCTCTTGAGGCAGTGTAACTGCAGAGCAGCCTTTGGGAGCAAGGATCTAAACCTCCTCTGGTGAGCTCCAGGCCTGCTGGAGCACCAGGTCTCTCGGACTGAGGGTAGAGAAGCTGATGAGCTGTACTTTCACTCAGCCTGTACCATTTTTCTTTGGGAGCCTGGGGCCCTTGAACATTTTATTTAACTTGGATCCTTTAATTCATTACCTTGTTTTTCCTAATGGGCTTGCTTTTCTATAGCTCATCTGAGATCGATAAACAGCTGGAGCTGAGCTGCACAAGGCTTCCAGGCAGACACTAGATGAGAAAATAGATACTAAAAATTGCTGGTTTTCAGCTTGTCACCAGTGATTCAGGGATAACGGGGCAGGCATGACACTGTCTTTGTCTGTCATGGAGTCAGGGAGTGGGGAGAAGAGGGAGGGGGCTTTTACAGTGTGCTCAGCAGTCTCAGTGCAGCCAGGCACTGACCCTCTCCTGCATTAAAAGCTGGAGCCAGAACAGGGTAGGGCTCAGATGGGTGGGAGGCTCCAAGTGACACTGCAGCCCCTCGCCCAGCCATCTCTGGCTGGCTGTCTCTGCTCCACCCTGCCTTTGTCTCCCCCTCTCCATCCCTTTGTCTCCTTCGCGCTTGAGCTGTGCCTGCCTCCCGCTGTGTCGGCCGGGGGCTCTGTGGATAACACCCTCTTCTACTCCCCAGCTCAAGCAGTGGAAAGCCTTTGAAGAGGAAAGCCAAACCATGAGCCACATGGCAAAATATTTCACCAGCCCGAGCAGGAGCTGCCGCTCAGTGTACAGCGAGGAGCAGCTCTACCAGCTCATAGGGGAGAAAAACTCTATGAAGCGGCTTCTCACCGAGGTATGGGGCTCTGCCAGCCCCCCTCCTCCAGCTTCCCTCCTTCCCTTTTGTGGGCTGAAGGCTTTGCAGGGTGGGAAGCCCTTTTTTACACCCCTGTCCACACTGGTGATCCCTCACCACCCTCTTCCTTCCTGAGGGGAAGAGCTGCTTTGTTTTGTCACACTCCAAAGCACCACAATTTAGGCATAATTTGGAGGGCTTAAAAGAATTCTGTAGGGAGGAGCACAAGAGAGCCTGGTTCCCACAGCCTTGTCAAACATGGTTAATTTAGAGGGGAGATGCTCTGTCTCAGAAAAGCCCCCAGGCTCCTGCTCCATCCCCTGCACTGGGCAGGAACACCCCAGCCTGAAGAGCTGCCTGCCCAGTGAGCCCCTTCCCACACACACGTCTGGGGGGGCTGCAGGGGAGGCTGAGGTCACACATGCTGCTGGTGTGGCTCTTGCCATGCAAAGAGGGGTGATTTGTTTTCTGGCAGTGCCTGCTTCCAGATTGGCAGCGTTTTCCTCCTCCCTGCCTGCCCCACACTTGACAGGCTTATTTGTTTGACACAGAAAAACGCCGTGATCGAAAGCCTGCAGGAGCAAGTGAGCAGCGCCAAGGAGAAGCTGATGAGGCTGATGTCTGCGGAGAGCGGCTGCGACCCCCGTGTGCTGCCAGCAGCTCCCTGCACCTGGAGCTCAGGGCAGCCTGGGGATGCACCAGGGGACTGCTGCCCCCCGGATCCAGGGAGGGATGGGTGGCAGCCCCCCTGCTTGCCGGGTTCATCACCTCCTGGCAGCAATGCTCAGGCTCTCCAGAAAGATGCAACCCAGGAGCCTGTTTGCCCTCAGGTGCTGCTTTTTAATGGAGGGGACAGCATTGAACGTGGCCTGAAAGATCTCCAGGAGTGTGGGACACCTGCAGTGCAGGAGCAGCCTTCAGAGCAGCTGCTAGGCCAGGACAACTCAGCTGGTGTAGCCTGGGAGTCATCCCCCAAAATCAGCTATGTAAACAGCGAGAAGCTGTGGGAAATCTTGCAAGAGTTAAGCCTGGATGGCAAAAACCACAGCCCAGCCTTATCTGCAGGACCCCCACTTGGCAACTGGGGCACCTCAGGCGAGCAGGGAGAAACACAGGTGGGCCAGGAGTGCTACCCAGGCATCCACACATCCCTCAGCCCCTACCTGGCAAGGCATCAACGGAGGATCCCATTGCCCCCTGCCTCCACACGCTTCCCTGGACACGTATCCCCTCGTGCCAGCTGCAGGGTGAAGGAGGTGGGCAGCTGGGGCCGTGGGGAGTCAGCACAAAACTCCCTGGGAAAGGGAGGGGACATGGCTGGCAGAGGGCTCCTTCATGGCCCAGCACCATCCCCTGCAGCCATCCCGAGGGAGGCCAGCCTCCAGCCAGAGGGGCGGCTGGGATGGCCCAGGGAGTCCCAGGGCGCCTCACCGTGCATCCCGCAGGAGCGGCGGCGGCGGCAGGGCAGGCCGAGGGGCCCCGCGGAGCCCTCCCTGCGCTCGCTGTACTATTACCCAGACTCTGACTCTAGCAGCAGCAGCAGCTCTGAGGAGATGTTTCATGGCTGCCACCGACCCTGCTGCGAGGTTTGCTTCCAGAGCCCTCGTGGCTCCCTGGACAGCAGCAGCACGGACACGGACACAGAGCCCAGTGACTGTGAGGATCGCCAGACAGAGCACCACGGCGGGCCCCAGCCTGTGGTGAATTTCAAAGAGGATCTGAAACCCACTTTTGTGTGACTGGAGCACCCCTGTCCCAAAGGCAAGTGCCTTCCCACCCCCACAACACTGCGTGTTCTCTGCAATGCTGAAGCCACACATCCCTCTGGGAAATGTGCCTTGTTCTGGAATGTGGGGATTTGCCCCATTCTGATCTGCAGTGTCAGCCCCAGCCTGGTCAGCCTGCAGCCTGAGTTTGGCTGAGAGGGGCTTGGCAGCACTCAGGGAGGTAGCGGTGGCCTTGTCCTGGCTACTCTGGGCAGCAGCCTGTGTCCCACAGGTAGCAGCAGTTCTGTCCATCCTGGTGCCAGCAGTGGAGGAACTGGGGCTGGGGGTCTGTGAGAGCCAAACCTTATCTCCTCAGAGAGCTTTCTCTCTGAGACCTGTGTGATTTGCTCTGGCAGGGAGCAGCATCCTGCCTCAGAAACAACCATGGCTTCTTGCACACCTCTCCATATGGACTGATAGAGGACTCCTTGCCCTGAGGCTGCCCAGGCAGAGCATCCCACTGGCGTCAGCCTCAGCTGGGGATGGGTGACAGATGCCAGAAGCAATTGCAGGCTGCCACGCACCTGGGGTGTGCTGCTTCCCAGCAAAACAAGGACTTTGGAATGGGAAGTGCACAGCAAACTTTTGGGTTTTGGTGGTTGTTTTTTTTTGTAGCATCTGAACGAGAAAATGAAGTCCAAAGGTGATGTTTTTGGAGGTATCTTTGCATTTTGTGTTCTTCAGGTGCATCGTTGTAGGTGAGACTCAGGTCAGAGCTGAAGGGAAAGACAAGCTAGCCATTGTAAAGGAGGATCTGAAAAGGAGGTTCTTTTTTTACCTTGATTTCTGGATCTTGTGCCCTTCTGTCTGTCTTTGTATGGATGATATAGTCTGGAATAAGGTTTGTTTAAATTAATATGCTCTGGTTTTTATTTTAGAAACATCAAGAACAGTAAATCCAGTGTGTGTGCCTTTTTGGGATATTTATCATGGCGTTTGAGCTTATCATTGCTTCCACAGGAGTTCAGGATGCTGAGACCTGATGCCCAGTGCAATATAAACCTTCTGGAGAAGGGCTTGATTAAAAAAGCAGGTGTCAGAGGAATCCAGAGCTGGTTTTGAACAAAGCATGTTAGCACTGCCCTCTCCATTACCCTTCATGATTGTGAAATCCCTCACTTCTCTCTCCCTTCACTCCTTCGCTGGTGTCACCCTTTTTTCCCCTGTTGCCTCTGCAGTCTTCCAAGCTTGCATGTAGGGCAAATCATCAAACTCAGTAATGTTATGAGGAACAATATTTCCACAGCCCCTGTTTGCTTTTAAAATGGAAACACCCCAGACAGAGTGTAATCCTTTTTTTTTTTTTTTTTTTTTTTTTTTGTCACTTTTTTGCTAACAGAAACCGTTCTCTTTCAGTTTTGTCTGAGCACTTGTGGCTGGAGAAGTGCACTGACTGGAGAATCACCTGCGTGTGCAGGGCAAACCCGGGGCCCGGCGGCTCCCTGCAGTGGGACTCGGGATCTGTGTCCCCGTGCCCTGCCAGCCGCCTGCAGTTCTGCAGCGCTCGCAGCAGGTGCTGCTGCTGCCACGCCGGGCGTGCCGGCAAACACCAAGGACATCCACGGCATCGCCACGCTGGGACAAGGGGGGGAGACAAGCACGCTCCAGGGACCCTATTAAATATGGGTCAAAACCTCTCCCCACCCCCAAACGTGTTTAGAATAACACTTTGCTCTGGGGCTGGGAAATACTTCAACACAGTCAAAGGAAAAGATCAACCATGAACCCACCTGGAAGCAGCTGATATAAAAATTAACTTTAAATCCACTGGTGAATGCAGAAAAACCCTCCAGAGGACTTTGAACCTGGGGTTTGTTTGGAAACTCACTGCTGGAATTTGAGGTCGTTGCTTTTCTGTGCAGTGACCAGCAGCCACCATCTGAAAACTGCATAGCCCGTGGATGCACCTACTAAGAAGGCTGAGAGCCCTGTGGTTTGTGTCATAAATAGTGTGCCCAGCAGGACCAGGCAGTGATCATCCCCCTGTATTCAGCATTGCTGAGGTCACAGCTCTAATCTTGTGTTCGGTTCTGGGCCCTTTCCTTGCTGATTGCTGTTAGGGGAAGGGTCACGTTAGAGACAGGATGAGATCTCTCTCCATGCCTGCTTGGTGGGCCTTGGCAAGAGGCAGGAAGGTAAGGAAGCCCTGAGGCTCTTGTGCCACAACCACCTGCCATGGCTCAGTCTGCCTCTGTTACCCCGTCAGCTTGCCACTGCTTAGGAAATAAAAAAATTGATTGTGATTCAGCTGCTAGTAAAAGAAAAGAGAAAATAAAAGAGGAAAAAAGATGAAAAGAGCTTTGTTAGTATGGCAGAGAGGGATTATGACAGGCTCTCTGGCATGGGAGTGCTCACCATTGGTGTGGAGATTTCCCTACTGCCTCCTGTTGGCATTAGCAGCTGGAATCTCTGGGAACTTCTTGCTCTGATCTTTGATACTGGGTGCAGTTATGAGAAATAATGAGTGTTTGAAAGTACTGCAGGAGAGAGAACCTTCTGGTGTCCTTTGCCTAGAGTAACCAGACTGTGCAATCTCTGGACACAGTGGTGCCACATCTGTGTGGAGACATTCCTGGCACACTGGGGAGCAGAAGTCAGGGGCCCTACAACTCCAAGTAGCCTGTGCTGCAGGTTTTGAGGAGGTGAGGGAGAACCCACATCTGTACATGACGTCCACAGGTCTGGAAGAAGCTCCAGAAAAGTTTTCCTTGAGTCTGGTGGCCATGAGGACTTTGGAGAAGTGCTCTCCTCCTGAGCAGCATTGCTCTCCTGAGCCAAGAAACCAGGTCTATCTCTTCCCTTGTCTGGTTTTTCAGGGCTGTCCTCTTGGCCTCTGCCTCCAGCTGTGCACTGCTGAATTGCCAGCTGCTGCTGTTTCCCCAAGGTCTACGCTTGGAGCCACTTGTGAGGACACCAAACTTATCAGTATAAGCTGCATCCTGATTGCTGGCCTTGTGCTCAGGCAGAAAGTGCTTGGGGAACTCCATGGAGACAGGGAAAAAAATACCATTGAAAGAATTGTGGATCCTGGCATGGCAGGAGAACTGTGGATGGCTCAGTGGTTGATGTTCACCACAGGGACTTTCTGCTACATGACACGGTCATGCCCTATGGACCTGATCGATCCCTGCACACACCTGGCTGAGCAAGTGCAGGGGACACTACCACATGCTTCCAAGAGTTTCTTTCTCTCATGAAGACTGTGTATTGAAGCTGCTGGAGCACATTCACCTTGGAATGTGTACCTCTCAGTGTTTACAGTGGGGTTCCTTGCTTTCACACCCACACCACCACCTTTCCCCTGTGTAGAGGTGCATGAAGCTGAGCTGGTTTTCTTCTAACTCAGGCGTCCGTAGCTGCGTGCTTTGTGCTGCCAGAGCACAACCATTTACGTAAGGTTTGTTGGGGTTTTTTTTGTCCTGGAAGTTCTTTCAGACAGGATGGGTACGAGGGACTTTGTCCTGCCAGGCAGCTAGATAAAGCACTCAGTGATTCAGCATTTATTGCACCCTACACAGATTCCTCTGTTATCATACCAGCAGGAATGTGGGGCTAGAAGGGATCTCCTAGTCATCATCATATTTCCCAGCAATGACAAACAGTGAGTCATAAAGTCCCTCTTGTTAATTTATCACAGTCCATCTTAAGTCATTGGGAATTTTCTTGGCAGGTTATTCAAGAACTTCACTTTGACAGAAGGAAACTTGTTTCTGATCTGCAGCCCACATTTTTTCATAGCCTATTTTTGTCTACTTGTTCTCATGCCAGTGCTATCTTCTAGCTAGTAGCTGTGCTTCCTTCCCTTCTCCAACCTACTCTCTTACATGCCGATGAAGAATGTGGCCTCTTCTTCCCAGGATCCCTGGTCTACTCAGAGAAGAGATTGTCTATTTTTAGTTCCCTCTAGCAGCTCATACCTAGCCCTCTTTCAGTCTGCAGGAAGGCTTTGAGGAAGAGCCCTGGTTTTATTGCTACCAGGTCATACCCTTCCCTTGGCAGCCATGTGAGTATGGCTTTATACACTGTTCCCTGCCTCCAGCAGCACAGGAGGCCCAGGGTTCTGGGACAGAATCATGCTCACCTTTAAAAAGAGAGAAGAAACACCGATTGGGAGTTAGGATATCAGAAAGCCAGACCAGAAGCAGGCAAAATTCCAGAGGGTCATCAGGAAGCTGACATTTTCTCTGCAAGTCTGCAATGGCCCTGGGGTTCCCAGCACCCATTGGGTCCTAGATTTACCACCAGCATGTTAAAAATCTCACAGAAGGGCTGTTCATCCCTGTTTCCTTTCAACACACCTCCTGCAATTGCTGAGAGATGCACCTCTACCTGGTGAGTGCAGAAACCATGAAGAGCTTTTACTTCTTGGAGTTTCCCATGGCTTAGAAAATCCATAAGGATTTTCTTAGAAAGCCCCTGGTACCTCTCGAGGGGTTCACAGAAGGGGAAAATGAAAGCACACCCCTGTGCAGTGTCCTGATGATATGATCCAACATAGGAATAGCATGGATATTTTATTGGAAAAGGTGAATATAATGAGCAAGGCACCCTTCTGGAGTGTTCACAGGCTTCCAGCAATTCCATCTCGTATCTAACCTAAATGAGTCGGGTGATATTTCAAACCAAAGAGAACAGCAGGAATAATATTAGCTGATGCAATCGCACCTTGAATTTACAGCAGTGCTAGGCTGCAAATGCTAGTGCTAGATCCATGAACAGTAGGGTACTCTGCACATGATTACAGCAAATTCAAACCCTGTTTGAAAGCAGCTGGCTTTTGGTTGGGTATTTTTTAACAGTCCCCCAAGTAGAGGTGGTGGATAAAGACTTCTTTTCCTCTGACAGGTGAGTCTTACATTGATGGTGAACTACACTTTGGCAAGTATCAGTTCATTTCCTTGCTATTACAGCCTTTTTCATGCCAGTAACAAAAACACATTTAGAGCTCTCCTGCTTCTGCAGTCCATTCTTCACAACCCTCCAATGGTGAGGCCTTTTTCCCAGCTATGCAAATAAGTGATAGGAGCGTGCTGCAGTCAGTGGGGGAGCCAGGCTCTCCCTTCCCTGGAAGCCCAGCATTACTGGGTACCTGCTGTGCCTCAGTACAACACCTTTGCGCTAAATACTCACTGCCTTCTCCTGGAAAAAAGCTCCCAGCCCCCCCTGCCTTCAGCCACAGCTGCCTGAGGGTGTCTGAATTAAGCCTTTCAAGCAGACAAACCCAACAACAACAACAAAGTGTATCCAAGGATGACATGGGGTCTAATTTACTCAAGGAGTCAACAGCCTTGTCTCCTACTGACTGTTATGTCCATCTCAGAGAGAAAAACCACGGTCTCTTCTGTCACTCACTGGCATTCAAGTGTCACCTCCCTGAGTTGCATCAAGATTTCTTCACTATATGTTTGTAAAACTGGATCTGAGTGTTTCACCAGCAAGGCCTGAGTGACAAGTAGGACCCATGAAAGAACAGGAAAACAGGAGCTGATGCTCCCAGGTGGGTCTTCCTTAAACAGCAGGTTTTGGATGGCAGTGAAAATCCCAAATGTCTTCTTGAAAAAGTGAGTGAGAGGCCAGAGGAGATGGAGAAGTAGTTCAGACAACAGTCTGGAGTATTAACAGGGGAGACCAATGTTTTTGCTGTTGAGTAGTTGCTATATGTGGGTGGTTTGTTCACAACAGCTGGTTCTAGTGAATTGAATAATATTTCTGTGCAGGCTTATGCATATATTTGTGTCTTTACACAGAGGAAAAACATCCCAACTCTCAGGATCATCCCACTGTCTGGAAAAATTGGAATTTGACAATCATCAATTAGAAATAGAAAAGAACCCTGCTCCCCATCAGCAAGTATGCAATTTCTACCATGAGGCAAAGATTTTTCTAGATAATGACAGCATTAGAAACAACCCCACAAGCATGTGAGGTATGTCTGGTAAAGCACTTAAATAAAAAAATCGTCTTGCAGCTTTCCACTGGGAAAAATGAGTGTCCTGCAACACAATCAGACCCTGGGCTGCAGGGGGGCCACACTCCTACAAGGAGAGATGACACCTCTATGCTGGACACAGCAGGGGCCTATTTATTTTACAGAATTGGGCTATCCTCCCCCTGATCCAGACAGCATCAATCTTGCAGCAGCAGCAGCAGGAGGTAGGGTAGGTTTTGCACTGGCCACCTACCTTCCGGTACAGCTGGAAATCGAGGAACAATACCATTTCCAACATTATTCAGCGGATTTCCAGATCGGTGCCAAGCCCTGTGCGGCCAACAGCTGAGCTACAGAGATTCTGTCTCTCCTTTTACAGGATTATTATAACATAATTTCTCTCTGTGACCAGTTTAGGCCGTTCTAATGCACAGTCATAAATGAGACATTGACTTCTAAAGATCTTCCTTCCCTGAGGGTGGCAGATGAAAGAATGGGTCACAGCTTTGTTCTGCCACAATATGCCTGGAAGCGTTGAGAGACACGCTTTCCTCACACGGAAATTTCCACTGTCTCCTTGAATTTGCAAGTTTGCAACCTACCTGTGGAGTATAAAGGAAATGCTGGGCTGACCAAAACAGATGTAAGAAATCGATTTGCTCATGCCATTCAAGCAGCAAGAGCTGTTCTGCTGATGTCTTTGTCTGTGGGAAAGAGCGCAGTGACTTCCACTTTTGACATAAATCTTGTGGCTTTTTTTTTCAACAACTTAGCAAGCAAATGCCCAAGACCAGGATAAGAGAAATACCTTTAATAAACCTGAATATCATCTTTGTTTAAAAAACGTGATCAGTGTAAGGGAAGTTCATGACACTGTGCTGAAAAGGATATTGCTCAGACTAATTCAGCTGCTCAAGCAGATTGTTCCTTTAACACTGCCTATGACTTAAGTCCTCAGTATAATACCACTATTTTTATGACTCAGCAGTCACCAATTGAATAAATTAATTCAGAGGATGTTCCAGCTAATGACGAGTTTGTCCTGCAGCAAAAAGGTCTCCAATGAAGAATAAAATATTAGAGGCCCACAGTATGCAGCAATTAGCAGATTTTGATAATTGGTGAGAATGGAAATGAGAAAAACACAGGTGAAAAAAGTGAAATACTTTATGATTGTATTATCTAACAATTAACATTCCTATGCATAGGGGCGCATAATATCCCCTGCATATTAAGGCTGCACAGCATTTCCTATAAAAATATCTTGGATTCACTCGCTTATAATTTTCAGAGTGATGAAAAGTTAAAATGAAAGTGATTCAGGAAATTACCAAGAAGAATGCTAAAAAAATGCATTGGTCCCATTTCAAGTATGTCTTAGTTTTTTGTCTGAGACACTTACACCATACAAACTGGAAATCTAGCTTTTATGGATCTTGACAAAAGCTATCCAAACTGGACCAGACTTTACTACTTTGAAAAATCATAGACCACATAGGTCTGTGGAGGCTTATTAGCACTTACTGGACAAAAGGCCATCCCCAAATCATCCCTGGGAAGTCCTGGCTGAGTATATTCTGTGTCCTTGCAGCTGCTGGAGCACCTGGGCTGTGCACAGGTGGTGGCTGAGCCCACCCCACCTGACAGGCATTGCCGTGGGAGGCTGCACTGAGCTGAGAGCAAAGTGGGGTTTATCTCATGAAGTGATGACCACCACCACACTGACTGTGGAGCAGCATGGCAGGAGAAGTGGTTGTGGTAGCCAGATGTTGGAGGAAAGAGATAAATAAATCTGTTTGAAGTATCTGCTGTGACTGGGGCTGGAGTAGCTGGGAGAGGAGGTGGTGTAAGAGGGAAAGATGCTGTGACTGGAGCAGAGGCAGGAATGGGAAGAGGCTGATTTTCTGATTTAACAATGAACAGCAATGAGAACAGAGGGAAGGATTAAGCCACCAAGGATTCAGGATTTGGGAGCAGCTGTTGGGCAAAAAAAGAAGGTAAGGAAGTAGGGAAAATAGCATAAGTCAAAAAAAAAAAAGTGTGATGGCAGGACAAGCCAGGGGACTGGGAGGGGGACAGAGTTAGGGTGTGGGCATGACTTGTGGTGGGATTTAATTAGTGGAGGCAAGGGTGGGAAGAGGAAAGACCCTAACTTAGTGCTGGGAGAGGGAGCAGAAGAGGTAGCAAAGGAGCTGTTTGCTTTCAAGGGTCTGAAAAAAGAATAGGATTGGAGAGAACATGGATGGCAAGAATCAAAAAGCTCCTGGCACATAGAGTTCTCTAGAGTTTGGGATGGAACCAAGGCAACCTTAGATTTTCATCTTATCTGCTCCCAGCATGTGGTCTGAAAGGCAAGTTTCTGGTGCTTCCCCTCCTACTGCCACCCTAACCTTTGTTAGTTGGAGAGGTCACAGTCACCTTGGTTTTCTCTGCCAGTCCCTGGAAGAGGTCTTTGTAAGGAGGCTCTTTCAAGGGCTGAATGTGCGCATCATGGCATCCTGCTAAGCTGGGTTGGCCTTAAAACAAACTGACCAGGATCCTAAAAAGCAGGACACTGTAGTCTGTGCCAAAATGGCTCCAAAATCAAGCATTCAGAAGTTACAGAAAACTGGAATTAAAACAATGTGCACAAACCTAATTTGGCTTAATTTTGGTATGTATGACTGTGGAAAAGAGGCCTGGAAGGGACCTCAAGAAGCCATCTGGGGACTCCAGTCCATCTCTTTCTTCCAAGGCAGGAACAATTATTCCTAGATGATTCTTGACAAATGTTTCTCTGATCTTCTTTTGTGAGACAAACATTAATTACAGGGTCACATATTTTTTTCTAAGTGGCATCCTGCCTTAGTGCATAAAATATACTGGGACCATGCTGTGAAGGAGACTGGGAACACAGCTGGAGAAAGGACAGGCTCATGGTTCAGCTTGTGGACTGCTGCCCGGGAGAACTGTCTGTGCTTCAGAGTTCCTGGGTGGTCATGTAAATCTGACTTCTCCCAGGCAGTCATTAATTGTGTTTTCTCCATTTTCTGGGTGCACGATTTGAAAATACTGACTCTGATTTATTTGTCCATGCTTGATGCCCTGTTTCCATACAGTTTTAGGGCTTTAATTCCACCACCACCACCCAGACTGCCCAGACCTTGAGGCATTGGTTCTCATAGACTGGGAAATAAAACCAAAATTCTTGTGTGCCATACTCAGTGCTGTCATATGTCACTCTTCCACTTCTCATCTGACCCTGCCCTGTGCACTTCGTCAGCTTCCATCTCCCTGGACCTTCCTTACTCTGCTGAAATCTCACAGTCATGAAAGTGATTCCCAGATCCTCTATTTTATTTTTTTTAATGGACAATTCTTCTGAGTATTTTTTAAGTTCAGGTTTCTCCACGACCACCTCATTCTCAGATGTACATGCATTCAGGGCAATTAATTACACCAATAATTAATTACTTCTGGGAAAAATCAGCAAAACACACAAGAACCAAGAGCATTCAGGACACCAGGAGCTACTGTAGTGGCTCACAGAAGCATCACAGGAATGTGGATGATGGAAGTGACCTCTGGAGATCATCTGGTTCCACCCCCTCTTATGCAAGGTAGGTCAGCGACACCTGGTTATCCAGGACTGGGTCCAGTCAGGTTTTGTACATTTTCACAGATGGAATCATAGAATCGTTTGAATTGGATGGAACCTTAAAGATCACCTCGTTCCACCCCCTCTGCTGTGGCAGGGACACCTCCCACTAGAGCAACATGCTCAATGCCCACCTAACCTGGCCTTCAACACTTCCTCCACAGCTTCTCTGGGCAGCCTCTTTCAGTGCCTCAACACCCTCCCAGTAAGGAATTAGATACATGGTAAAGATGAGACTCCATGACCTCTCCAGATCTCTGATGACTGGCAAAGTAAGATGTTTTCTGGTGTCCCAGTGGAGTTTCATGTTTTAAATAATGCCTATTGCTTTTGTCCTGTCAGCGGGCACCTATCTCCCTCTTCGTCATTCTCTCCCACTAGATATTTATACACATTGATGATATTCCTGCTAAGCCTTTTATTCTCTGGGATGAATAGGATGAACATTCCCAGCTCTCTGTCTTCCTTCACATGAGATGTGCTTCAGTCCCTCAATCATCTTTATGCCCTTTGCTGGAGTCATTGCAGTAATCCCCATCTTTCTTGTACTGAGGAGGTCAGAACTGGGCTCCAGGTGAGACTGACTAGATCCTAATTCCCCAGATGCTTTTTCTTGTCCTGTTGAAGGCAGGAGTGGCCTTTGGCTTTCTTCCAGGCCTCAGGAACCTCCCCTGATCAGTGTGATCTTTTCAAGAGTGGCCTTTTAAATACATTATCCAGTTTCCTCAGCACTTTAGGGGCCCTTGCTCAGGGGCCTGGGATTGCTAAAGGACACTGTCACCAGTAAGGCTTCCTCCTGGGCTACCTACCCCTGCTTCCACCTTTTGTGCATTTCCTTTTTATGTCAGAGTTTAGGCATGTCTTCTTTGCTCATCCACACATGCCTCCTGCCACCATTGCTTGATTTTCTTCTTGTCAGGATGAACCACTCTAGAGCTTTAAGGAGATGATTAAACAGCTCAACCCTTGCTTTCTAGTTCAAGATCTTAATCCTTATTGTGGCCAGAGTAAGATGTTTCAGAGCATTTTATAAATGTTCCCATACATCTACACTTAGAGAGTGATTTGAATTCAAACAGCACGTTTCCAAACAGCACTCTTTACCAAAAAAGGGACCAGTGTTATCCAGGTTCTTGCCCATCAGTGATATCGTGCATCACTGGCTGTCAGAGTCCAGTTAGAAATGTAACTGTCTTCCTGTCACCTCGTGGGAGGCTTCTTACTCCGGAGGCCACTTACCAGGCAGGTCTTTCTAGAGTCCTTCCATGGGTGTAGAGAAGAGACAGGCTCCTCTAGGGGCAGTTTAAAAGCAGCCACACTTGAGAATTAGAATCATCTGGAGAAGTGTCTCACCTTCCAGTGACTAGCACAAACTTCTACTTTAAGTGCCTGAAATACACAATAACTGCTTAATTTAAAAATATTCCCTTCTACTGCTTTTGAAAGTGCCGCCTTTCCTGTTAATTGCATTGTGCCCTTGTTCCTGTGCTATGAGGCAAAGAGAATATCCTTTTGAACTCAGAATGGCATCATCAGCTTGATATGGCTTAAATCCAATCCAATTAAAAATACATAAATGTGGCACTTCCCTTAAGTTAGATGTCCTGAAATGACTGCTTTATAAAAAGGCGTTGTTAATTCTGCCAGGCCTTTTCTGCTTGCAGACTCTTTTCTTAGGGGTCATTTGCAGTGTCTCCTGCTCCAATCACGATAACCTGGTTTAAGCTCTCCCATTTCCTTTCTGTGTCCTTACATGCCTGCTCATTGTTGCCTGTTGAGTTCAACCTTGCTCACGCTGTTGGCTTGCAGCCTCTGCAGCGTCTGAGAGGAGTGCTCATCCAAGTCTTGCAGAACAGCATGTGAGCAATAGCGCTGGGCTAGATCAGGAGATAAGCTTTGCTGACCATTAGCAAAACAATGGACTGTACGCTCAGTGCTGCTAAATACACAAAATAAACAGGCAGAGGAAAAAAATAGGTTCCTCCTAACAATCATGGTCACAAAATGTTCAGGAGGAAAGGAGATTCTGGAAAAGATTGGTTTGGCTTATTTTTTTAAGGAATGCAATTGTTTCCATTGATTTCTAGGGCTTTTTGGTGCTTTCATGCTACTGGTTTCTTATTTCCAGCCGGTTAGATCTTGCTGCCTGATCCTGAATCCTGTCTTTTAAAAAGACTTTTGAATTATGTCTAATAGGCTGAAGCAAAAGCAACATGGGTTGTTAGCCTGATCAAATTAGGTGTGCAGAGTGTAAAATATTTTATGATGTCAAGCAGTGTACAGGGAATTAGGGGAAAGAGTCATGTTTTATGGGAAACACCCAGGACTTGTGTTTTAAAGACACAGCAGAGAGTCTTCTCTGTTCTGACTCCTGTGTCTACTTTTAAGTTTTGTGTTTGCAGACCCTCTAGCGTGTCCACATATTTGCTAACTTTTTATATTTGATAGTTCAGTTTCAGTGCCATCTTTTCCCAGATGTTTTAGAGATTTGAGAGAGAGCTCTCCATTTAAAAACAGCTGTCTCTCCATCTCAGGGCAAGGACAGCTGTCAACACCAGATGTACAATGCAAGATGCAGCAACAATTAGTAACCATTTGCCAGCCAAAGATGAAGGAAGTAGTGTGAGATGGTGATTAGTGAGCAGCCGGGGACAGGGATCATTAAATCAATTAGACTGCTTGGCAAAACCTCAATGAACTTAATGAAAATACTGTTACATTTTTGGCCACTTCATAATTAGCTGTGCATTTTCTCCCAGATTCTGAAGAGAATCACCACTTTTAATTCAGGGCTGCAAACCAGAGACCCCAGTTCACAGGTGAGATGTACAACAGTACAAGGTCACTGCTGTAGCTGATGTATGAGCAAGGTTTGATGGCTCTATTCAACCATTTTGCTATGTGTTGTCTTCTGCAGAGCAATCATTTCTCTCTGCAAACATTCTATAGCACAGTTTGCCTTGTGGATATCAAGAATAGCTCTAACCAACCAAGCACTATTGTCCTCTTTCTCCCTCACAGAGCTGGCTGTCCTGGGGAGACCTGTACCCATGCAGTTATTCTCAGCCAGGGTAAAAACAGCTGCAACAGCAAGAGCTGGATGAGCATTTCACTGCAGTTAAGGACGGTAATTTTGTTCTGCAGAAAGCCCTTCCAGCAAGGACGGCGTCCCAGACAGGATTCACCAGGCCTACTGCTGCTTTCTTTGCTTCTTTGGTGGTGCAAACATCTATTCTCAACAGCCTCTTCTCCTCTTGGCACCTTGCACTTGCATGTGCAATGCTTTCTTTCCAAAAACTATTTCAATAGGAACTAGCGAATCCTCTTCCTGCGTTTGTGAGAAGGCACAGTAAACCTCATCACCCCAGTGCAACATCCCCCAGCTGTCTGTAGGAGGAAGTGAAGAAGAATCTCCTTTGTTGGCTGTTGTGCCTGGTTCCTGGTACAACTTCTAGGTCACTGTGATGACTTGGAAAGCCAGCCTGGCTCTTTTTCCCTGCACATGCCTCTTCTATACGTCTACCAAGATGCAGCTACAAGAGTACAAGAGTAGTCCTAATCCTGGGGCTGTAGTTAAGGCTGTCTATCCCTCCAGGGTTTTCCTAAACGAAAAGCCTCAGGATCAGGCCAGCTTTAATTCTCTTTACTTTTAAAGTCTCCTTAACAGCCAGTTTGGAAGTTGATTGGGGAAGCAGGGAAATTACAAGCATGGGGCATTCACAGGGCCTTCCACCAAAACTGTAGTACAGAGAGAGCAAAAGGACGTCAGTCTTGGGCTGCTTGACTGAATCTAATGTGAGTGAGATGATACACACAGAAGAGACCAACATTTTTTCTAGATTTGAACCCTTTCAGATTCCTGAGGAAATGGGCATAGATGTTGCTTTCCAGAAAACAAGAATCTGGAAGACTTGTCAAAAGCTCATTAGGCTGGTAGAGCTTCTCTGGCTCTGGACACCATTGTTTTCCAGGCTTATCTATGAAGACAGTGTGGTCAGACAAATTCTGGGGCAAAGGCAACTGTCCAACTGAACAAGATGTTCTTCTGGCATGATGGGAAACCTGATGCTTTTGTCAAGAACTAGTGGATAAAACCAACCTGAAACGTGTGCAGAACATCAGCAGGGAGAACTTAATTCCACAGAAGGATGCATTTGCCTGAGTCACTGACGTTTTCCACATGTTGCAAGATTGCCATGAACCTGTATTTGGTGTCCCTGCTTGTTCACCTCCACTACACATTGGAATACAGAAGTTGTCTGTAACTCCTGTTACACTGAACTGTTTGGACCACTTGGCTTTATTGGTTCTGGCAAAGTTACCTGGAGTCTTGCAAGGACTAGGAGCACCCACGCACATCCAGATCAGCAAAACATCAGCTGTGCTCTGAAGCAACTGTTGCTGATGACATATTTTGTGACAGGAAGTGATTACAACATAGTGGGTTCTCACGATTAAAAATTTGTGTTCTGCTCAGAAACATACATGCAACTGGTATGTTCTAAACATAGATTCCTTTGGGTTTTGTTCTGGGACAAAAATCAAAACCACTTTTCAGGATTTATTGTTTAATCATTAACGCCTGGGCAATCAGTAAATTTGTTACTGCTACAATCGCTGATTTTCCACTGGAAAAAAAAAAGCAAAGTTAAAGTTCAACCATAACTATTGAGTTTGCCCATGCCAATCAAACAAGAGACAAGCCATTATAATGTCTCACTAAATTGTTCTCTGGATAATTGCCTAGGCAATATCAAGGAGTTAGATAGAAGACTGGTAGATCCATTAATATAATTTAGATTCTCTAGCATAGCAAGGTTCAAAACAGCCTTGAATCATTTCATCCTTATCAGACTAGCAAGAGGTAGGCCTGTCACCATGCCTTGTGATGGAATGACCCAGCAAGAGCTGCAAGGTAAGCAAACAGAAAATCTTCCTGCCGATCACTTGAAAAGGAAGCAATGCAGAAAGAAAATAGCAGGAGTTCCTGTGCAGGAACAACTGTTCCTGTTGGAGCAGGCCTATTCAGTGTCTGATTAGAATGATTGAAGTTTATTGCTGATATATGAAATGCAAACAAATGAAAACCCCTAAACAAGCAAACAAAACCCCTCCCCTACTCTTGTCCTGAGCTCCTTAGAGCTTTGTTCTGCCCAGAAGTTGTACCTATTTCCCAATTCACTGCCACCTTATGGCATTTCAGAGAGATAACACCTCAGTAATTTCTCTCGGACACCTCGTGTATTCAGGCAACCTCCCTGGGCACTTGCACATCACAGAGACACAGCAGCTGTAAAAACTGCCCTGTGCATCCAGACTTGGAACAATATTGATGCTTGGGATGCTGGGTTATAATAGCTTGTGAAAACTCATCATTAAAACGTCAATTCTATTTATATTTGCAGATTCTAAAGGGAGGTCATTTCATCAGCCAAGGGGCCAAAAATAAATATGGACTTTGCAATGTTGTCAAAAGAGAATCTTTCAGTCTAAAAAAGCAACTAGCTCACTCATGACTCTCACAAATGGTTTTAATTGTCAGTCCATTTTTGAAATTGAGGATGAAAGCTTAATAGATGCCCTTATTGTGTGTTTAGGGTTTTTCTGAGAGGAGTCTTGGTTAAGGAAAGAATCTATGAACAGACTTACAGAAATTGGAGGTGCTTTATGCTTTTTCATCCCCTCAACGACATCACCATTTTACTTTAAAACATGGTTGTGGTTTCCTGGTGGATGAGGAGATACTACAACTTGAATGGCCAGGCTTTGGAGACTTGGTTGCTTAATTATGAAACAGAAATATGTGCAGGATTGCCAAATATGAAATACTGCAGCTGGGATTTTTGTAATATGCATTCCCCTGTGGATGGGTAGGCTTGGTATTCAGAAAAGTGTCAATCAAGTTGTGGTTTTGATACAGATTACTTTGGTATTGAAGAGGAAACAGGGTGATTTTAGAGAAGGGCTATACCAGGTAAAGGAGGACAAGCACAAACTTATTTTCTTGAAGTAGCTTGTTCTCTGCAAGGAAATGAAGTTGATTTCCCATTTTTATTATCAAGTTGCAGACTCATTACAAAGCTTTAAGGGACATTTTTCAAATGGGCACCATCAGTATAAATTATGCATTGGTCTGATTTTTATTTACCACTATCATGAGTAATAGCAAATGCTGAAAAGCAAAGAGCTCACCCTCCCCCACCTGCTGTTTTTCAGACTGCCAACTTTTTCAAGAAACAAAGCTCGGCTGTCTCTCCTAAGTCAGTTCTCCTGTTTATGTAGTAATTTGAAAGAACTTTGTCAGAAAATAAGAAAAGGTGATTTGTGTTAGCATTTTGATGCCAAAAGCCAGAAAAAATAATGACTGGAATGCCTGGTGGTACATTTCAGGTACAAGAGAGCTGGCCACAGCCTGGTGGCATATGTACTTTGTTGTTTTATGTAAGAATGTTCTTCAGAGAGCTAACCCAATCTGTAACCCTAATTTTTGACAACTGCTCAGCGAACAGTAGAGAAAATGTCATTTTCACTGTTGGCAGCTCATTGAAGCTGTGTCTAAGTAACATTTGACACAGTGGTGCTTCAGAGGGGGGTTGGAACAATGAGTAGTACGGTAGGGTGGCTTGGGGTGGCTGCAGTACCACTCCTGTGCTGTGACTTCAGTGTCTCTTAGCCCTGGCTAGGGCACAGCACTCTCACTTATCAGGCTCCCAGCCTTACAGAGGTAGATCCTGAAGAATCAAACCTTAAACAGTCCCATGGCCATTGTAGTAGGTAAAACCACTCATCATTTATCAGGCAAGAAAAAAAGGCTTCCAGCAAGCCAACCACCCCAGGGCGAACAAAGTGCTGAACAGGACCATTTTGAGAGACTGGGTTTGTTTTTGGCTTTGGAAAACAGCTCTTGTAAAGGATAAATTTCAGCTGCCTTTGGCCAGGTCTTTGTTTGGTCACATAGCAGTGGTGTTCAGAACAGGGCTGCAAAAAAGGTAAATCTGGCAATATTTTGATGCCTTAAAAGAAAACAGCAGTCTTAGTCTCTAACACTGGCAGAATATGTTCCTGCTAGTCCAAGTTATTTTGTTTGTGGTATAAACTATTCTGGCAGGAGCACTTCTTGTTTTTTTTAATGGCATAAGCAAGCGGTGCTCAGTTTTTGCTGATGTCTGCCGAGTAATTTCACTGAGTTCACAGCAGGCAGCAGTGCTCCAGTGCTGGCTGTGCCAGGGCTGGGAGCTGCTGCCCCCAGGGATGCTCCAGAGCCCTGAAGAAGGACAAGTTCTTCCAGAACAGTGCCTGAAACTCTGGCCAGGGCCAAGCTCAATCTATGGTGGCAGTGGGACCTAACGATGAGAGTGTTTAGTGCCTCAATAAAACTGTGTTTCCTGTGAGGAAGCCTTGCTGTTAACAGCTGAACCGGGAGGACTTTCTATGAGCCTTGATCTTCTTTCACCTGCTTGGCCCAGTTGGTGCAGAACGGGTTCACCATCGCTCCATGAACCACATTCATGACTGTTCTGCCCCCGTCTCCTGCTGGGAAGCTGCAGAGGGACTGCTCACAAGAGCTTGTCGTGACCAGGCAAAGGGAATGGCTTCAAACTGGAAGAGGGTAGGGTTAGATTAGGTATTTGGAAGAAATTCTTTACATGAGACACTGGAACAGGCTACATGGAAGAGTTGTGAATGGCCCATCCCTGGAAATGTTCAAGGCCAGGTTGGATGGGCTTGGAGCAACCTGGTCTAGTGGAAGGTGTCCCTGCCCGTGGCGGAGGGATGGGAACTGAAGGGTCTTGAGGAGCCTTTCCAACCCAAACCGTTCTGTGATTCTATGACAGCACTGCGCGCGTCAGCGCCATTTCCTTCACGGCTCAATGAAGCAGAACCTCTGTGCCTGGCGGGTTTTGAGCACAAACCCCACAGTTTCGGGTTTCCTTTCGCGCTGCCCCAAACACGCTCCCGTCGGGACGGGACGCGGGGGCGCGCTTGAGGGGCGGTGCCCGGCCGAACTGCGCATGCGCGCTTCCCTCCCCCGGCCCCCACAGAGGTGAGCGGCCGTGCCCCGTCGGGAGCGGGCGCGCCCGTGGCCCCGCGCCTCGCGATTGGCTCCCTGCAGGCAGCCTCATCGCTGCCAGCCAATCGCAGCCCGCGGCCGCTCTCCGCCTCGGGCTGCGGCTTAAAGACGTCCCAGGGCTGGGTGACGGAGGCAGCGCGTCTCTTGATTGGCTCTCCCTCGTCGGCTCCGATCGGGTTGGCCCGGCGATGGCCGGAAGAGAGCCCTCCTTTCCATTGGCCGCCCGCCCGCGCTGCTAGGGCGGCGGCGGCGTGCTCCGATTGGGTCTCCGCTTTACTTCGGGGAGAATCGGTCGCGCCCGCGGTGGTTCCGTGATTGGTTCCGGCCAGTTACAGGCATTCTTGTAACGGCCTCAGGATTGGCCCCGAAAAGGCTCGGGCGTTTCCGTAAAGGCCTCGGGCCGGGGGCTCGCGGGCGCGCCGGGCTCTTCGGCCGGGTATTCACAGACGGCGCTTACGGCTGCTCCGCAGCGTAGGGCGGCGGCGGGCACGGGCGGCTGCGCGGCTTTGGCGCACGCACAGAGCGCAGCAGCGGGAGCCCGGCACGCAGCGGAGGGAGCAGCGGGGACAAAGGGACTGATCGGCAGGAACAGGGAGGGGGGCCCGGCGGGAGACTTCAGCCGGGCGAACGAGTCCTATGTGCCTTGGGCGCCTGGGGAAACAGCAGCAAAAGCGGCGACCGCCGCCAGCACTCTGAAGCCGGGCTGAGGAGGAGCAGGGAAACTGCCGCCGTCATGGCCCGTGCCGTCGCCGCCGGTCGCCGTCCGCAGTGCAGCGTGCCCTGCCTGAGCCGCCGCCAGCTGCCCGTGCGGGCGCAATGAGCGGCCGCACCGCCGGAGCCGCCGCCGCCTCAGCGCCGCACTGAGCAGCAGCGTCAGCGAGCAGCGAGGCCGCCCGGCCGCCTCACCCCCCTCCGCGCGCCGCGGATCCCGCCGCCACCACCGGATCCTATTGCGACTCGTTGCCGCATCGCCTCCGCTCGGCGGTGCCCTGAATCCCTCCGCCAGGGAAAAAAAATAGTCCCGTTGCCTGCCGCCTCCCTCAGAGGCGAGGGGGAAGGAGAGGAACGGGGAGGGGGGAAGGAAGAGAAGGAAGAAAAAGAAGAAAAGGGGAAAAAAAGAGATAAAGCAAATAAAAGGAGAGAAACGCGGCGGCGGCGGGATCGGAGGAGCCGGGCCGCGAGCCTCCGCCCCATGTGACTGGCGCCCGGGGTGGGGGCAGCGAGGCCCAGCGAACCCCCCTCGCTCGGGAGCGGCGCCGGGGGGAGGCGGCTCTCGGACCCACCGGCGCGGCCGGGAAGGATGATCGTGTGAGGAGCGGGCGGCGTGAGGAGGAGCAGCAGGAAGCAGGAGAAGAAGAAGCAGCCGCTGGGCGACAGAGACCGAGAGGGGAGGGGGCTTCCCCGGGGGGGGAAGGGGGGGTCCCGGCGTTTCATGTGGCGCGTCCCACCCGTCTCCTGCAGCTGAGCGAGCGAGGGAGCGGCAGGCGGGCCCGCCGGGGCGAGGCGGAGGGCGAAGGCAGGAAGAGGAGAGAGGTGATCGCCGTTGGGGCAGAGCGGGAGAGAGACCATGTCCGGGCGGCCCAGGACCACCTCCTTCGCGGAGAGCTGCAAGCCGGTGCAGCAGCCCTCGGCCTTCGGCAGCATGAAAGTCAGCCGTGAGTATCCTGCTCCCCTCGGGTGGGGGGGTGAGGGCCGGGGAAGCTGCCCCCGCCCTTCGCCCAGGCGGGGAGCGGCGAAGGGAGCCTGGCCCCAGCCCCGGCCTCGGCAGCTCCTTTCTCTCCCCTTCCCCCCCCATTAACCTTGAATAGGCGCACGCCGCCGCTCCGTTCGGGGCCTGCTGGACGGAAAATCCCGGTGGGTTTGTCCTCGTCCTTAGCTCCTGGTCGCTGCCAGCGGCCTCTGGCTCATTAAAAAGCCATTTTTCCCCCTTTGTGAAACGGATTGGGAGCTCCGTAGTCTGTATTTCCTTTTCATTCCCCCCCTCCTCCCACCGAAAGGAGGAAACGAATTGCGGGCACACAGGTATGACCGTGACATTCACGTTCATTATGTGTTTTTTTGAGGTTTTTTTTTAAAGCACTCCTGGCTGTTAAGGGGAGAGAGCATGGAAGGTTTTTCCATGCACCCGTAGATCGGGTGTGAGCACCTTTTAGTCCAGCCCATTAAAAAAAAAAAAAAAAGGAGGGGGAGGGGAGCTTACAAAAGGTGTCTCTAATATCCTCCAGGCTCTGGTAAAATGCTCAGAAGAAGGCATAAGAAAATGCTTATTTTGAAATAACTACTCCATGGGCTCACATGTCAAGCTTGGCATTCTTTTCCCAATTTTCTGATCAGAGGAATATTTTTTTAAGAATGAGGCCTGTGCTTTATTCTGCACAGACATGTCAGAAATGCTTAATGTGTGCCCATTCTTCGTATTCTATCCGTTGGGGTTAGCTGGTTTGTGGGAATTAAAAATATGAATTAAACCTGAGCAAATGTACATTGCTGATACAAAAAGGCCCAGTTCTGAGTTGCTGTAGATCAGCTATGTGCTTATCATATGGAATTTCTTTACTCCTGATTTGAATATGTTCACATTAAGACCTGAATTGTTTTTCCAGATTTATATGAACAGTGTAGTTTTTAGAGATATTTTCTTACGGAAATGCAGGATGACATTTTATGGGACCAGGAATATGCTCTATATGCATTCCCATTCGATTGATCTATTTGATATTAGTGTAAAGCCACACCTGACATGGCTCTATGGGTACATGCCTGTATCCATCGCAGGGGCTTGTATGTTTCATGCCAAAGCACTGGGAGAGTGTGAGCTTTTTGACAGATGAGAAATTTTGATAGTTTTTTTTGCACCGAAATGTCTTCCACTGTGGTTGAAGCCTTGAAGAGAGCATTTGGCTCAGGGGCTGTAGTCCACCATATATCTGCATGGTCAGTGTTCCAGCAGCCCTCCAAAAACCATGGGTGCAGTTAACCCATATTAGCAGCATGACAGCGTAGGTTTGATCAGGTCCAGCATTAGTATTTATTAAGGATTATTGATCTGTACGGAGGAGAACTGTGGGTGACTCCATTTTAATTTACTGGCTCACTTTATGTGCCTGTGGGATGGAAAGCAGGTCTTGTTGATCAGTATTTCTGCAGGTGGCTGTCTAAACCGAGCGAGACCTCAACCTGTCATACTCAGCAACTAAATGTGCCTTATTCAGGCTCTGCAGCTTGATTCTTGAAAGGTCATTGATGCTCCTTTCCCGTTTATTTGAGGTCAAAGACTAGACAGATGCTTGCCTGTGAAGAGGGTGCTAACTGATGCAGACTAACAAGTTTGCAAATATGATTCAATCCCAAGTGTATAACACTGAGGGAGAAACAAAGGCCGTAACATAAAGCGCATGCACTTGTGATAACCCCCCCAGTCGCTCTAGTCATGTGCTCCTGGTCCTTCTGCTGTCTGGAAAAAAATGTCAGAACAAAGCAAGAGAACCACATTCAAGGATTCTGTGGGAAGTGTAGTTTCTATTTTCAGTTAATCCAGCCATGTAAGACAGCCTGGGAAGTTAACTTTTTTTCTTTGCTTTTTAAGTGAGAAAAATTCCAGGGTGTCAAAAAAGGTTTTATTTTTCTGGTTAGCAGAGTCTTGGTAACATCTTATCACATGATGTAGCAAGCTGTGTATTGCCGGTGTGGAGTGCTTGTGTGGTGAACAGAGTTAGGTCGGCTCTTTCATTTTGATATATATTTATAGGCTGATACTTAGTTACATTCTGAGCCAGTTTGAGTTAAAGCTGGGACAAAAGAGTCCTTGTGAGGAAGGTGAAAATTGATGGATTGGTATCTTCTGAGTGTCTTGGACATCTTTATTGCTTCTGTCTTGGTGTGGGTCTTTTGGAAGCAAAACCTGACTTGTTTGCGGTCAGCCTTTTTGCTCTCATTTGTAAGGAGGGGTGAAATCAGATGATGAAGTCACTCTTGCTGTGATGTCTGTTGCAGCTATTGCTTCTCCTGGCTGAGCGCTGCAACAGTTACCTAGGAAGGATAGATCTCAGGGATTAGAAAAGGATTCATAAAATACTGGAGGAGGGTTCATTGTTCCTTCCAGTGTTTCCTGGGAGGAGCAGAACTAGAACCCTGCTGTCATTGCATTTCTTCCCAAGGTATATGGGGAGGAAAGACTGAGCAAGGATTTTTCATCTCTTTGCTGTGCAGTTTGTTAGATTGAATTTATGATACTTTGTTCTCAGAAGTTGGTAACTGGATGAAGCCTTGAATGGAAGGATGGGGGATTACCAACAGCTGCTTCTCCTTTGACTGTTGGGAAAAATGACTTCTCATGCATGCTGCTCTCATTGCTCTGTCAGGGTTGTTACAAGGATTTTAACATCTCTGCAACAGTAGGAACCCTGTGGCCTTCATATATCTCTTTCAAGCCGTACCTCTGTCTTCTGAAATCTGACTATTTTTATTTCCCTATTTATATTTTTGTGGTTGTGAAATCACTCAACCATATGGATTTCTACCTTGAAATAGTTCTCAAATAGGGTATTCTTTGTGCAGGTTTGTATTGCTGAGTTTGCAGGCTTTCCCTGAACAAAAAACCCATGTGTACTCCTTGTGTTAAGCCTGTCCCTCAAAAGGAGGGAGCTAAGCCTCCAGTTTTCCACTTGCTGATACTATCAACCTGCTCGTTATAGTAGGAGAAGAGATAGGAGCTTGAAGTTTTCTTTTGTTCTTTACCTAGTTGCTCTTACACTGCTTACGGATGTACCTTGTTTCTCAAATGGGACAAAAATAATCCTGAAATACAAAGGGTAGTCATGCAACACATGACTAAAAATATTAGTATAAAAATAGAAGTCTCAAAGTTTACAGTTTGAGAATTTTCATCTAATGACTGTCGAATTGATTTTTTTTTCCTTCTCTGAGCTTCTGGGAAATATAAGTGTTTCAAGTAACACCAAGTCCTTGCAGACAGCAGTACTTATTGTAACTGTAGCCAGTTGTCTTGATGGTCTGCAGTAAATAATGTCTTGGCTAACACTTGCCATGAAGAGTTTTTGCTCCATGTGTGAGTGTCATGGATCTGTAATTGGTTAGGCAGGATTTGTCAACTTGGAGGGTGAGGAAGGCAGTTTTATTTGCTTTAGCTAATTCTGATGTTGACCACATACTCTTGGTTGCAAAATCTAAAGGACAGTCTTGTAATAATTCATTTTGGACTCTGTGGAAGAATGTTTCAGTGGTGCCAAACTTGGGGTTTGTTGAAGTTTTTCTTTTCTTCTTAGATTCACTGGGTTTTTTCTGTATTGTAAAATCTCCTGAAAGCACAATAGCTTGGTAAGCCTATATTGCTGTGTATTGTTCAGACAGAGTGTGATGGCTCTTTAGAAATGTTTCATGAAGGAATAAAGTCTGTGAGTTTGTTGCTCTTTTAGTGGTTATTCCACGAGCCACTACATAAAAGTGGCTGCTTTTTAGGTAGCAGTCGTGTCTAGGTGGCAGTTTAGTTTAATGCTGTGTGGTGTCCAGGTAGGTGTGTGGGAAGAGCCTTGGATAAAGGGCACCCTGGGCGCCTTCTGCGAGCAGGAATGAGTGGGGCTGTTGAAACTGGCAAAGCCACTGAGATAATACCACCTGGTGTTTCTCAACCCAGTTAGGGTAGGGCCCTCTCTATTGCTTTGATAGCAGTTTCTGCCTAATTGGTTTCTGAAACTGAAAGCTGCCCGTCCTGCTTTCCTTGCTGGAGAGAGGAAAATCACTCCTTTCCAGAAGCCTGCTGAGCGTTGTGTCTGGCTGTCGCTCATCCTAGCCCTGTCCAGCTTTCTGACTGCTGCTGGGTGAGCAGCTTTCCTCATTCCTAGATTGGAAAAAAATGCACTGAGGGGGTCAGCTAATGAACATGTGTGCCTGAGTGGAAAGTGTTTCATGTTACAGTGCCCCAAAGTTGTGCCTTGCAGTCTGAAAAGGAATAGAACTGTCTGCTGTACATAATTCTGATGCTGACAGACTCTTTCCTCTTTATTCATACCACTAGTTGAGCATTCCATTTCTGTTCTGCACATTTCCTCTTCCCTACACTGCTTCTTGGAGGTGATCCCCTCTTGTATTACCCCTTGATTCACCTTGTGTGTTTCCTAGCAATATTGGAACTGTCTTGTTCACCTGTTTCCACAGCTATGGCTTATGGAGTGTGTTCCTTGCCTGTATGCATCCTGGCTCTGGAGGTTGTTGATCACCTTATCTGTTAACTTGATAGGGCCTTGTAGGTATCACAAGCAGTGCCAGGGAGATGAGAAAAGCTGAAGATCACCCCACAGCCTGAAGAGTTTCTCTCTATTGCCCTAAGAGAGTTCTTTAATTTTCTTGTATTCTATCTTTAAGAGCTTGTTTAGATAAAATATAAAGGAATTTTCCAATATTGGTGTTCAGTTTACTCATCACAGATCTTCATGAATCTCTGGGATATTGGTTGTTGCTGTTCCCTCAGCCCATGCTCTGTCTTAAACTGGATGAATGGCTGAAGAAGATTCTGAAAGTGTGAAGTGTATCTGTGTGCAAAAAGCCTGCAGTTCAAGCTTAGTGCTGCAATCACCTGTAGCATTTTCTGAAATGAATTAATGCTAAACCCCTTGGTTATTTGACACAGTAGCTAAACTGTGCCAGGTGCTTGTAGAACACTTGAAGCCTCTTGGTTCAAGCTATTGGAGTATTTTTGTTTTAAATGACTGAGTCCCATTTTAAATTGAAAAGTCTGTTACCTCTGAATTTCAAGACATTTCTGTAGATAACTCAAAACTTGAATATTTCTCTGAAATTCTCTCTCTTTAGATTTTGTTAAAAAAATTTAAAAATCAACTTTACTCTGAGGACTTTTAGTCACCCATAGCTAGTGTGGGAAGTGCTAAAGTGGCTGTCTCCTGCAGCAACGATATGGCTGGTGGAGTTACTTGGCTGCTTTCTGAATTTAATGAGCATCAGCCTGGAGCAGCCTTGAAAGACAAACAAACTTTTAAAGTCAAGCAACTAGGAAATGGAAAATATTGAAAGTTTGATTGCTTCACAGAATATCCAAGTCCACTCAAAATTCAAAGATTTGTCTCTTCAGAACTTGTTTTAGAAAGCTGCACAGATAGGTGCTCTTTTATTTATGTATGTTGAAAATAAATGCCAATTACAACATTTACAATGTGATGAATAAAGATACTCTTTCAGCCATAAAGGCTCAAAACCCACAGTGTACTGTACAGGTCAGACCTCCTTTCTTCAGATGCAGCACCAGAAACCCTCTTGTCACTTCCCATCCCACAGAGATTGTTTCCAAAGTGCTGCATGCTGCTGTTGGGGGAGGTGGAAGCTTGGAGGCATAATGGTCTGTGCCAGGTCATATTTTTTGAATTTATTTAAAATGTAACTGCTTGAGTGCACTGTAGCAGTCTGATCTTGAGGTGAGAAAGGTGTGAGATGTGGTAGCAAGATGCAAATCTGTGAGAAGTGGCTACAACATCATACTTGTGCTCAGACAATTGTTCTGGTCAGTGCTGCTGGATCTCATTAAACAGAAGCCTGAAATGAATCTCTACCTGAAACTTTTATAAACTTTTGGATAACAATGATTTGCTTTCACCACCTCTTCAGAATCCTTCCAGCCCCCATAGGTGATAGCTTACCATGCCACAGAGACAGGGTCATTATTTAGGTGTTTTCCATGAAAACAGTGCATGTTGGACTCAATCCTGTATCCTATAGGTGTTGCTGTGTGATGTTCTGTCAGGGCAGTAGGAGAGGTGAGATGATGGTATTTCAATAGAAATCCATGTTAGAGACCTTTCTGAAAGCAGTCCTATATCGCAGTCTGAGAGCTGTCAGAAATGTGGATGCCCAGAAGTCATACTGCTGTGCCTCTAAAAGAAGTGGACAGTGATTTTTCTTGTATGTTCAGTGCTATCACAGAATCTTTTCATTAGGTGCTCTTGCCACAGATGACTTGTCTGTTGTTCAGAAAAGGAAATAAAGCAAAGCAGTTCACTCTGTACTTTTATCTCTTGCAGACGGGAAGTAGATCTAAGCATTTAAGGCAATTTGTGTTCTCACCTAGTCTGTTTTATAATGGAAGAAAGGAAAGTGGTAAGATAGCTTGTCAATGTCAAGAACTCAGGGCTTTTTTTTTTTTTTAAGAAAAGCCATACAGCAACAGCTCCTTCTGAAGGGTTGGCTCCAGTCCTTGCCAAGAGTTTGCTGTGTCTCTGTAGCAGGGACTGTGTATTTTCTGACTTGGCCTCATCAGCTGAGGGAGGGGCTGTTTACTGTGTATCAGTGCTAGTGCTTCCTGCACAGGTGAAAGGGGGCTGCCAGTTATTTTCTACGTTGATTAATTTCTAGATGATTTCCAGGGTTTCTGTGTGATTGATATAGAGTCAGGTTTCCTGAAGGATCAGTGATATGGGGCTGCAGTGGGCCTTGGTGCCTGCCATAGGAAATTCACTTCAGCTTGTGAATTTCTCTCAGAAGTGAGAGCGCACAGCTAAGAAAAATACACCTTTATAGCTTTTTAATATGTCTGAATAGGGCTGAGTTTCTCTTTCTTTGAAGGGTAAAATGACCAATGTAGCATTGGTGAAAGTATACTTCTGTCTGAAAAATGTGTCTTAAACTTGATATGTCACAAAAATGTGTAGTGATATAGTTACATTGCTTGATGTGTCTCTTCAGGCAGTTGGACTGAGTTGGAGAAACATTTTAGTCGCCCAAGTGCCTGACAGTAGATGATCATAATAAGAGACCTGCTGATCAAAAAGGAAAGGGAGGATTTTGCTCATTGTTGCCACTGGATAAGCACTGCTGTGGAGGGTATATAGAACTTAGAAATTCTGGCCCTGCACTGTGCTGTTGTATGTACATGAGGGTAAACGTTTGAGTGCAGCTGCAAAAATTGCCAGTCTTTTGGGTCAGAGCACTTGGAAGGAGAAAAGTTGGGTGTTGGCTCTGAAGTTATAACCAGAAGGGAAGCAGCAGCTGAATTTTTCCAACCAAGGCAGACTTCTTACAGCCATATCATCTCTTTTTGACTTTTTTAGTAGGAATATAATTCTTGTGAGATACAAGCCCTGTAGCTCATGGTAATGTCTTTTGCCAGAAATGCAGGCAATTGTTTAATTTTAAGACAGGCCAAGAATATGTTTTGCAGAAAGATAAACTGTGACTGTTGCTGCAGAGAAGAATTTGGTTTTTCTTGCTGTGTAGAAGGAGGAAAACTATTTAGTCACAGTTGATAGTGTCAATCTGGTTTTTTTATTCACACCCTCCTGTAAATATTTAGATAGAGCATACAATGCTATTTGCACCCCATCTCATCTGCTTAGTTGTTTTAAGTATCTGTTTAAGAAAAGCAGCACAATGAATTGACCTGTGTGAGCAGGTTTCCTAGAGGGAGGAAGGGGATCACCAATTAATCAGCCTAAATAAACTGAATGTTTGGATGTTGACCAAGTAAATGGGAATAATTTGGCATGCATCTGTATCCCCATGAATGAAGCCTATAACCATAAATGTATTTCCTCAATTTATGGGGCTCAGGATCAGCATCAGAAAAAATGTTTTGTGCCTCACTTAGAGAACAAAGCTTTCGGGCAGGGCACCATCTCTGCAGGTGAGTAGATGGAATGTTTTGTTTTCTTTATATATACAATTGCTCAGTTGAAACCTAAAGAAGCAGAAAATGCTGTTGTCCTTGAGAAGAATGTATCTGTTGACCATTTCACTTCTAATCTTGCCATCTTACTCATGATTGTGTGTGCTGCCTTGGGAGCCACTGGTACATACAGTCATGCACCATAGCAGTTGCAAGTTAATTATGTTTTTTTTCTGTGTTCCTCAGAGAATAGAACCTTCCTAATCAAATTCCAGTTCTAGAGACTTTGGAATAGATTTACCAATATGTTTTAGTAACCACAATGGATTGCAGAGCTGATCTGAGTCTTGGGGAAATGTTTTAGAGGCCCATGGAAAACTAGGTGATATTTTTTCTTTGTCTGGGTTTTCTAGTGAAACATCTATTAAATGTACTGGAGACAAAAGCATAAGTTTTGTGTGGAGTGGGAGAGCTTCACTATTCTGGAAATTGTGGGCCCAAACTTCAGATGATATTGGTCAGTGAGAGGGCAGGGAAAGCTTTAATTGCAACTCCCAGAATAAGGTACTGTCAATTTTAGATTGAGCTCAACTTTAAACTTGCTCTTCCTTGCTCAGTGCAGTGGGCATGGGGTGGTTTGGGGTTGTGTAGAAGTTCTTATTCAGGTGTTGTGGGGATGGCAGTTGAGTTTGATGGACTCTTGAAGCTCACCAGCAGGAATGTCTGAATGTCATTCAAGCAATCAGAGCATGTTTCAGAAATGTATTTGGCTTAATGGAGGATCTTAGGGGAATCAATGCTGCCAAATCTGCAAGTCTCTTCTATTTTGGGATAGATTCAACTTCAGTGGACTGAAGTTTACCTTCAGCTGGAGTAGCTGGCTTTCAGTGTCCATGAAAGCTGACAAGGTTCAAGCATGACAAGTGACATGGGATCTCTGACAGCAAAAGAACGGCAGCTGTTTTCCCAGGTGGCACATTTGAAATGCCTGTGGGATTTTGGAGACAGGTAGAGAGATTCATGAGGCAACGAGCAGCATTCTCTATTTGGTGTCAGTGCCTTGGCTTTAAGCAATAGTTTGTGGATTTATTTTTTTCCCTGATAACCCAGACTATTTTTTCAGTGGTAATGTTTGAGCAGTTAATGATTGACTGTAAATATTTATTACAGTGGGCCAACCCTAAAAGGAAGTAGTGCAGAAATGTTTATGCTGTGTCTATAACTTTTAATAATTATGATACTTCAGATATATTTACTGAAACAGTGACACTGTCTGCATTTCAAAATATCTGGTGAAAGCTTAATTTTTATTCTTACATTGTGGCATAATTGCAAAACATAATTTTTTTCTAGCGTTAGTTTAAAACATATAGTATCTACATATGCTTTTTAGGTTTAGTTTATTCAGACATTGTAGGGTGGGGGTTTTTTGTTTATTTTGTCCTTTTTTCTTTTAAGTGAAGAGCAAGTGGATTTATGAAGGAGTTCCTGGCAGACTATTTCAAAATCAATAGATTCTAACTGAGAAAAGTCATGTTAAGTTGTCCTCTAGCAGCTCCTTTTGCTCTATTACTTTTGACGTGTATTTGATTATAGAGAGACACACACATATGCATGGTCAGAAATATGATATGAAGGGAGGAGATGATCTAGAGTTCTGAGATCTGGAATTTAAACCTAGGCCACATGTGAAGGCTTCTGCTTTAAATCAGACTGCTCTACATGTATGATCGCAAAAGTTTATCTTTACATGCAAAGGTGCTCATGGTATTCTTGTCTGAGTATCTGGGAAGACTGCGAAGGTGTATGTTTTAGCTTGCTTGCTCTGGTTACTCACATTTCACGTACAATCTTCTGTGCTGTGGTGCTTTCACCTCTCCCAGTGTCCTTGTGCACTGCTGTGCTTCCAGTGGAGTTCTGAAGTTGTGGTGCCCTGGGCCTTGCTGCAGAAGTGAGCAGCCCTCATCTAGTACTTTACAGGTACACCTTACACCCTTCAGACTTAAGATATGCTAGTGAGGGGGGAAAATGCCAAGGCTGCTAGGGGTGACATCTGTGTCTGGTCTGCAAAATATTTTTCTGGGAAATATGAGGAAGAAGTGTATGGAAAGTGTATCAGTAGCCAGTTAAATTGTAGAACTGATGCAGGGAGTTTATGAAGTAAGGAGAACAAAAAGTTGATGGGAAGGACTTTGAGCTATAGCTTCCTCAAAGACTGCTGTACACAGGCTATTCCAGTTTTGCTTTGAGACTACAGATGCAAGTTTTTATGACTGTATTTGAAAGCGCTGTGATTTCTAAGAATAGTAGTGAATAAAGGCAAGTATTTCCAAAAGTTCAGGTAATGTCCAGGATTTTGTCAGGAAAAGTGGTTAATAAAGGGATAGGGAATTTGTCTGTAGATGAAGAGGAGTAATTAGCTTTCATCTGACACTGAAGAGAGCAGATGTTCCTGAACTCCTGGAGATTTGTTCGTTGAAATCCATTGAATTTCTCTGGACATCTCTTGTGCTTTTTAACTTCGATTTCTTGTTTTGTCTGTGTTAATATGAAACCATCTCATACTTAGGAAACCTTCAGTGAGTCAAATAATGGTAAATTGACCATTTTTGTTTTCTACAACTTCTTCAACCGTAACTTGGAGTTTTTCTGTGCGTGGAAACCGCTTTGCCATATATATTACAAGTTTTTGGGCTTAGGTGGAAAGTAAGTCATTAAACATTAAATTTACAACTACATCAAAATACCTTTCCCCCATTTTAAAATGAAGATATAAAGAACTAGTGCAATAATTCTAACATTCTACCAGATTTGTAAATTATACCTGGAATGTTCTCCCTTATGAAATGTACCTCTTTGGATGTCTGGGGGTAGACTATGTGGAGTGTAACTCTTCAAATGTGAAAAACTGAGTGAAACTATTGGAAGCTGGGCGGTCTGACTTGAGAGTTGGTGTCCCTACTGAAGGTTCAAGAGTGAATTTCTTCTCTAGGACACAGAAGAGTAGGCTGGTGCAGTTATGAATCACTTTTGCTTCAACTTGGCACAGATTTAAGAAAAAAAAATACTTCTTTGTGCTACTAGCATAAATAGCTGCAAACCTCCAGAAGTTGTTAAAAAATGCCCTTTTAAAAAATATGGTGCTCCTCAGATTCTTACAAAGTGACCCATCCCATGGCTGTTCTTTGAAGAAAAGGATATGTAGACCACATAAATGAAACCTCTTAAAAGGAGATCAGCCGTGGATCGTGCTGGTAAATGGAGTCAGCTATGTGGCATGAAAGTGCTTGTTTAAAAACACATCATCAGCGAAAACCTTCAGATGTCTACTTTTACAGAATACTGTGAATTTTTTTCCTCCAGTAATTTTGTCACTGCATCATTTTAATTTCTCTGGCTTTGTACAGCTGAGAGCTCTTAGTTCCCTTAAACTGATGTTGGATATGGGTAACAACATGCAGTGCTGGAGAACTATTGTTAGGTAAAATTCCTGAATGTGCTTAAAATAGGTGACATTATATATATGTATAATTCAAGGCAAATGTCTGTATTCATACCTCCTGTTAATAGCTTGGATGTTATTCTTTTGGGGGTTTCCTTATGTCAGCTGTCAAAGACAGGAAAGTGGATTAGGCAATGCCTTGATCTGACCCCATATGTCTGTTCTTACAAATGACCTATCTTTATATTGTGTATGCTCACTTTCACAGTGTTAACTACTTTATATATCATGGCAGAAAATGACTTTTGTCTAAGAACAGGTCTGCAGCCATTATAAAATAAATGTTCTTTGAAGTCAGGATTCGTGTCAAACCAGAAGGATGTGCAGAATCGGGCCTTCTGCACTTTTGTTTAGTGTAGTAATAATGTTTTTTTGTGAGTGATCTAAGTAAAATTTCTAGACTTGTGGATTGCACTATCAGAGGTGCTCCTAGGTGTTCAAAATTATCTTAACCGAGTGGTACCCTAAGTAGGATGAAATGTAGGAGGGGCTGATGTCATCTGTTCTTCAGTAAGGGTTGACTGTGCTGATAACAGGTTTGGGGGTAACTGGGACAGTAGGAGATCTGCAGAGAAGAATCTGGAGTCAGGTATTTGCACAGTGGCCATGAGTCAACCAATGCTGGAGAACCAGCAAATCTTTTACTGGATGTATTGCTGGCAATGTCGTGTAAAATACATGGAGTTAGCCTTCCCACTTTTTGGCATGCTAATGAGCTAAAGTACAGCATCTGGTTTTGGTATTGTACTGTGAGAAGAGTAGTTGCAGGCAAAGTAACATGGTCAGAAGTCTAAAAAAAGTGCTTTAGAGGAACTTTCAGTTTCCCCTAAAGAAACTGAAGTGCTTCAGTGCTATTAGAGGAAAACTGAAAACCCATTGGATGATAGTTTTTTATTTTAGAGGAGGCGGAAGGGAGATTTCTTTTGATAATGTTCTTTCAATACGTAAAAGATAGCTGGAAAGAAAAAACAAAACTTTCCTACTGGAGATGAAACTATTTGTAGGCTTAAATTGTAGCAAACACTTACTAAGCTAGTTAAGTCAACTCTTAAAAACAGGAGCACTGGAATAGGTTAGGGAAGGCTGTCAGATTCCCAGTAGTGCCTGTTTGAAAAATGAAGATGCTTGCCAGGTAGTTTATATATAGAAGTTTGGAGAGGTTTTAATTAAGACAGCCTGTAGTCCCTTATGGTATTACTTTATGTCATTCCAGTTATTTCTGCGTGGTCTTGGGAAGAATTTCAGTTACAGCACACTGATCCTCTTGCTTCTCCCCTTGGGATGAGGTAGCCTTGTGTTACTGGCAGCTTGCTGGCAGTTAGTGGATGTGGAGATAAGGATTTGTGAAACTGGTCGCAGCTTTAAAAGCAAGGTAGATTCTTAGAGAGATCATCTAGTCCAGTCCCCCTGCAATGAGTAGGGGCATCTTCAGCCACATCAGATTGCTCAGAGT
This sequence comes from Agelaius phoeniceus, assembly GCF_051311805.1. NCBI lineage: Eukaryota > Metazoa > Chordata > Aves > Passeriformes > Icteridae > Agelaius > Agelaius phoeniceus. The sequence goes on from NC_135266.1 coordinate 92,277,343, forward strand.
GCTGTCCAATCTGACTTTAGAAGTTTCTGGAAATGGGGCACCCACCCCGCTTCTGTTCCAGTGTTTCACCACCCTTGTTAAAAAAAAAAATCTTTCTAATATCTTTCTAATATCTAGACTCATAGAGCTTCCTTAGTGTTGGAGTTCAGGCAAATGTACTGTATTTGGAAAAGCAGCTGGGGAGTATTTTTAGTTAGAGGTTTAAATCTGCTCTGAATTTCATTTTTTTGTACAAGCATTGTTGAAAGGAAAGCTTGCTCTTTGGTAGTCCTGTACTGCATTTGACAACCACAGCCTTTCTGTGGGAGATTTCTAGATCTTGCTTCATGTGGGTCCTGAGAAAAGCAATGCTTTCCTTCAGTTTTTCATCCTGCGGTTCTTGCTTCAACACAAAAGAATTTAGCACAAGTCAAGAACTGCTCAGAGCTTCAGGCAGAGACCAGGACCAAACTGCACCAGCTGCATAGGTACCAAGCTTATGTTAGGGGTGTCTGTCTGCTCCTGACAACTTGGAGTGTATTGCTGTGGTGTGTAATGCCAGTGCAAGAAGAATATTCATCCACTGATATATAACTACTGTCTGTTCACAGCAATTGCTTTAGTTTTAATGTAATAAAGGGACAAGTGTTTGAAGATTGCGTGTAGAAACCAGATGTGGCATAGAGCACAAACTAGAAAGAAAACACATTCTTGGTCTTGTACATTTGTGGAGTGTAGATAGTTGTTACATTATTTTCATTTTATTAGTTCAAAGTTCAAAGATTCAAAGAGGATCTTCAAGTGTTGCCTTTTGTCACTTTATTATCTAAATTTTTTAGGGATTTTAATTGACTTATGCAGCTTTCTGGCAAGTAAGATGGATGTGTGAAACTGTTAAGTCTAGAGTTGTCACATGACAATCTATAAAGATACTTAAGAGCTGAAATGATCATCTATATTTTGGTGTATGGTTTCCCTTTTGATACAGAAGCTTTGACTAGAACTAAAGAAATGCTTTTTCTATGCCTTGCAAAGCTATAGTCTTATTTTGTACACATGTGAAGTTACTGTGGAAGGTTGGAATCCTGAACTGTAAATATAACTGAATTGTAAAGTTCTGTGGAGTCCTTGCTTCCACATTCCATATGATTTTGAATGTGAAAAAGTTGGTAGATGTCAAATTAATGTTTTTTTCCTTTTATTCTGCTCAAAAAAAAAAAATAGAAGAAATGATGACTCACTAAAATTATGCCAAAGTCCTCCTAAGGTACAGTAGTAGTCCTAAATGCCTTTTATTTTTTCCATTTGAAGTCTTTGGCTGATGTAAGGATTAGAAGGTTGACTGTAAGCGAGGCTCTTGCTGGAGACGGTCATACTTCATTTCTAGGCAGTGCTTGGCTTAAGGCTGTGCTTTAGTGTTTGATCTGACTTCAACGTGCACAAAATAGTCCCATCTCTTAGATGGCTTAGACTGCCAGGCCGTACAGTTCTTTTTTTGTCTGCAGCTGTCATTATCTGAATGATGGAAGAGTTTACAACTTGTGTATTGTGGAAAGCTTGTTCCCCTTCCCTGCTGGTAGCTGTGAGAGACTGGGATGCTTCTGCTGACATTCTTCAGCTTCAGTGCTGTGGCAGCAACAAGAAGTCAACAAAATAACCTGGCATCAGAAAAGGGAGCAAGGAAAGAAGTAAGGTAGAGCCTAACCAAGTGGTCTTTTTGGGTTATGGGAACTATTCAGATTGAGTTTTCTCATAATGAGGCTTCAAAGTAAATAATAACAATAAAATTAAATGCTTAAATCCCCTCTCTTCCCTGAACTTGGCAGTGGGCATTAGATGAGTATGAGGCAGTTGGTGAGCTAACTGAAATTTTAAGTTAATGCAGTTCTTATTATTAAAGTACCTTTCTCATGAAGAGGAAATGGAGAAAAGTACTCATTCCTTCCCTTCCATATTTGTAAAATACTAGTAACTTGTCTTCATGTTTAAAGTCTCCTCTGATTTAAATGGTCACACGTCACTTTCTTGGTCCTTTACATTTCTTGCACTCAGTATATGTTGAAACTGCAGGCAATCAGAACTCTTGAATGGAGTTGTCCAGAAAATGTTGATTTTAATGTTTGTAATGACAGAGTTTAGCTGATGTTACAGTCACAAGAAGGGTATTTTCTTGTGAGTTTCAGTTCTGTGCAAATCTGCTTTACAAATAGAATGATGTTTTTTTGAGGGAAAAGTAAGTGGAACAGCAAGCTTGAAGATAGGTCTGGTTTAAAGAATGCAGCAATGCACCTTTGGTTTAAATAAAGAAAGCAGTGAGAATTTAGAGTTTCGTATCCTACCAATGTTTTAAATACATTTTTTGAACAGAACTTTTTGGATACTGTCTTAGTACCTTTTTAGAGATGGTGGTAGAAGCATATGTAAGTGGGCTAAGTTTCTAGATTTGGACTCAAATTCATGTGCAGATCAGTGGATCCAGCTGGGAAGTTTTTAATTAAGCATGCTAATTAAGTCATGTGGTGTACCCAAAAGCAGCACTTTATTACAGGGGAGAAGAACAGTTTTCTTGGAGGCGAATGAAGTAGAAACACTTCATTGAGCCACTCTTCTAACTCCTGCCAGTGGGAAGAAAATATGGTTTAAAAGTCACTTAAAAAATCTGAGTACAGAAGCAAAATTTATACTCTTATTTTGCTGCATCTTGCCTTTTTTTGTTTTTAAACAGCCTTTAATATGGGACAAATTCTTTACTTTTGGCAGTCCAGGTGTGTTAGAAATAGCATGCTGTGGAGAGCCCATATGCTGAAAGCCTGGACAGGGTTCTGCACAAGGATGCTGGTATGAGTGGGACAGGTGAGCCGTGCAGCTGTCAGGGTGATGGGTGATAAGTGATTGTGGTGGGTGTTCTGCAGTGGAGCCAGGGAAATGAGCAGAGTTGAGCTGCAGCTCAGGATACATGTGGAGAATTAAACACCCACCTGATTACTTGGACTTCACAAAAAGAGGAGTTCAGTCTGAAGCACGAGCTGGGATATTGGGGAGAGGCAAATCGGGAAGTGAAACTGATGATCTTTGTCTTAACTTTAGTAAAACAGTCAGATGTAAATGGTGTTTTCTTCTCTGTAAGTACTATGGGGGCAGAGTGAGCAAACATTAATTCCTGCTTTTACTTCTCTCAAGTACACTGCCTGTGTAAAAATAACGGCACTGAAGTTATGAAAGGATGTATTTTTCTCCTGAAATGTCTCTATTTTCTGTTCTCCCCACCCAATGGAAAGGATTTTTAGAATGTTTTTCCTCAAGAAAAACTATGCATCTTAAAGACTTGTCTTGACTGAGTATATACCCAGGGCTATACAATATAGCATCCTTCAGTAAGAAGTTGCTGGACTTGAGAACCTAAAAGATATTTTTTACTTTTCCAGTTATTGTAAGAGATATGAGAAGTTAAAGCTGATAAGTTTTCAGATTTTATAACACTAGCAACATAAACTCAAAAAACCAACCTCAGATGTGCTTGGGGGGACGTTCTGGAGTATATGGAGACATCCTTTGTTGTGGCTTGAAGAGAAAGCCTTGGTTGCTCTTGTTAAAGAACAATTGTGTGCCTTCATCCAGACCACTAAAGTGACTGAAATAAAGCTAAAGTGAATAAATAGAAACATTCTAATCTAGTTATTCATGAACATGTATGAAATGTTTCTTTGTGGCTAGTAGTAACTAGAGCAGCCATGTAGCTTTATCAGATGTTGAATTGTCTTGACTTGCATTGAGTTGAGGAATTTTCTATACCAGCAGACTTATTTTCCAGTTTCCTGTTTAGGATTTGAGACCTTTACAAAAAAGCATTTTGTCTGTGGAATAACATAAATTTTTCTCCTGAATCTTTTCCATTAGGAGAAAATAAATTAAGTCTGTCCTCTATTGAATGTCTGATTTATTCAACTTTTCTGCCATTCTTGAAGAGACAATAATATTTTTTGCCATTGCCTCTAGCATATTGGGAATGCTCACTGATAATTTAGGGGAATCCCCTTCTCATTTTCAAGTCCATAACTACCAATGTTCTGCTTGTAATCCTGGTTAGGGAATGAATGAGTATTATGCAAGGAACATAATCACTTGAAGTTTAAGTTGCTTTTCACTGTCACTGTCCCTGTTTGTACAGCCTGGCTGGAACTTGGATTATTTGACATTTAGAGGCGAGTTGGAAGTAGTGTCTGACATGAGAGAATGTATTGACTGGTACTGCATGTTAAAATGTGGTGGAAACCAGTTTGATTTGAAAGTATTGCAGACATGCCTTACCTTCTGAATCTTAAGGTATTACAGTTAATTTTCTGTGGAATTCCTGAGATGAATGGGGTTATGCTGTTAGAACAGCCTCTGTAAGCCATCAGTGTGACACCTTGGACTTTTAAATTCAGTGTTTAGAGTATTTATGTACGAATTCATTGTATTGGAGAAAAATGGGGGAGAATACTCAAAAGTCATAATGAAGTTTTGATTTTTGGTTGGGTTTTGGAAAGTATATGTCAGGTTTTGTGCAGAATATCTTTATCAAAATTGTAAGCCTTATAAGTGAAGGCAGTTAGATAAATTTACTTGAATTCTGTTTTAAACAAAATTTTACTTCTTAATCCAATTATTTCTTTAGTTGTTTTTTGTGTGGTTTGTTTTTTTTTTTTTCATTCTTGTAAGTAATAAATTAAGTGCCTCTTCTTTCTTTTAGTGAAACAATATAATATATTCTAGGTGTGGATAGAAGAGTTCTTTCTCTGAGCTTCTTGACCTGTTTTCTGAAAAGATTTCGTGAAGGGGAAAAAAATTGAAACCAAAACTGGTTTTGGTCAGAATGCCTCACTTATTTCCACTTACTGTTCTCACATCCCTGACCTACTAACAGCAAAACCTTTTCTAGAAAGCTGTTTTTCTATCAAGGCATTGGGCAAAAATCTTGGACAAGTTAAGATTGTTAGTGTTCAATGTGGTTGATTATGAAAATAATCAACCCATTGAGCCTGTTTTCTAATGCTTCTGCAGGTGAGGAGGTTCAGCATGATAAATGCCCAGACAAGAGCAACAAAAATTAATTGTGGCAGGGTCTTAACTCTAATCAAGTAGTAAAACATCAGTACAGTTTGTGCTGTTTTCAAGCACAGGTAGCCTTGATGAGCTTTTGTTTGGATCATGACTCACTAAACTTTATTTCAAGTTCTGTTGGATTTGGATAAAAGTGCATGCGTCTGCTCATCATGCTTTATTTATTTTTAATGCAGTGTTGAGATGTGCCAGTTTGTGTTTTTATTAAGTATTTTTTCTTCTCTCTGACTCTTCCTGCCATGGTTCTTTTATACTGAACATTTTGGCTTAACTCATGGTTGTTGGTTTTATTGTGGTTTTTCTTTCTCCAAGTGGCATTTCTTAAATGGATAAGCACAGCTTCAGAGGAATCATTCCAAGGAATTCCTGCTGCTGTTCTGTTCCTTTGGTAACGTGGAGCGTGTTGTCCTTGGATGGTTGAGCTCAGTGCCTCAGCCAGTCTGGTGACAGTGTTGTTGTTGTGGAACAGACACCTGCCTCTGATCCTACGGGATGCTACCAGATATGTAGCACTGGGAAGCCCTACCATGAGCACACTGAGCTCTTGTTGTAAATCTGCTTGTTCCATGAAAATAACATGCTTTTTTGCTCCTATAAAGTAGTCCAGGGTTGTGTGCACTTTGTTTGTAGCAGATAAAAAGAAACTGGGATACATAAAAATGCAGCACCTCTTTAATATGCTCTTTGAGGATATTTCTGGTCTCTTGGTTATTGTGAAGCTTCAAGACTGCAGGCAGTGAAATTAATTGTATTTACAAGGTAATCACCTGGTCATTTGAAGTAGCCTGATCACTGCAGGGTTGAGAAGAGGTTTGCTCAGCTCTTGGCAGAGCCCTTCAAAAACTTCTATGAAGCTTTGCAGCTCATGTCTTCTGGTTATGAGGTGTCAGCCTCTTCCAGCGCTGTCACATATGGTTTATAACTGGATGTAAACAGTCTTGAACTTCTGAATTCTGGCTTAAAGGCTTCTTGTTTGTTGTGGTTTTTCTTTTTTTTTTCTTCCTTTTTTTTTTTTTGTGAAAACCAAAATGCTTAGCCTTTTTGATGTAGAGCCATCTGGTTTAGTTCACCAAAGTACACCTGCAGGTGTAATCTGAGGTGCTGAGGCATTTAAGTTGCTGCGTATATCTGAGGGTGATGTTCCACCTTGTAGTAAGGCCATAAAATAACCACAGTTACTATGAAGGTGAGAAATTTTGCATCTGAATTTTGAGTGTGGCCAACTGTGGCTCTCCTTAGTTTCCTCTTGACTGCTAGTACATTTCCTGCTGGTGACTCCAGAAAGAGGAATTGAGATAATTTTGCCTGTGTCAAACTTTAAAATGTGAATTCAACTTAAATGATCATCTACACTCTAGGAATGGAACTGTTTATTTTTGGCCTAATTTTGTAAGTATGCTTTGCTTTTTATTAGCTGACAAACGGGGCTCTCAATCTAATTTTTATGTAAGAAAATTGTAGCCAAAGAAATAAAAACTCTAATCTTATTGGTTAATATTTGAAAATATAATATTTTAAATAAGCATTTTATTCTTTGAATAATTTCCAGTAAGAATTAGCTAGCTGCTTGATCTTGGTCGGAAGCAGACAGAGCATGTGGACTGTATGTCCCTCTGCTCCCAAATCTTGGCCTTCATGTTTCTTTGTGTGTTCAAACTCATTGTTTTGCCTCCATACTTCTTCAGTATACACCCAAATTAGAGTTGTTGTTTTTGGCTGTGATTCAGGACTCAGAATTTACTGTTTTACAGAAAAAAATAACATATTTCTACTCAGAATTCCTTGAAATGTAATCTGGCTGCAGTCCATTGTTCTGAATATGAGGCTAAAACTGTACTTAAATAAAAATGCCTGCCTTCAAAATTTCCTATTTTTCTCTCTTCCCAAAGGAAGTATAGTTAGATTGCTATATAGCAAGCATTCTTCATTGTGGTACAGTATTGCTAGAAAAAACCAATGATTCTGAAAGTCAATTATTATCTATAGGATAATAGATTTTTGTTTGATACATTGGTGTCTGAAATGATGGCCACAGTTACTATTCCAAGGGTTGAAGGGTTTCATGTCTTTCAGTGTCAACTCAGAAAGAATGCAAATATATTTGAATTTTGTAAACTTTCTTAAACAACCGTGCTACTGGGATCTCTGACTGATGTGGAATATCGGGCTTTTTGAGTCATCTCAGAGGACTCAATTAATTTAATGGTTACAATGTATATCCACTTAAAAATCTCAGAACATGCAGTGTGCTTAGGGAAAGCCACTAATTTGTTGGGACAACACTAGATTATTTACACAGCAGAGTGTTTGAATCCTTGTTTTAAACACTTAAATGTCTGAAATAAGAAATGTATTTTTGTTCAAACTTTAAAAATATATTCAGTGTATTTGTCTTGTCTTTAGGAAGCTTTATTCCAGCAAGAAGCATGGTGAGTTTCTGTTACTTTGGACTATTGAAATGGTGGTGCACTGAATTTTCTGCTGTGGAAAGAGTTGTGAAGAATGCATTTATTACTTTTTAGGAGTTGTTTCTTGTGTTGTGCTAATAGCTCTAAAGATGGCACCTTTGGAGTTATCAGAGTGTAAAACCATTTTCTTTGAGCTTCTGTATGGCAACTACTTACCAAATCTAGCTGTTGATAAAATCTTGACTTCCATTCAAGTTCCTGCTTTGTCAGCTCTGTCTCGTGATTTAGTTCCTTGTATGTGGAAGTCTGAGATCCAAAAAAGGTAAAATGCACACTTTTTCTTCAAGAGTTGTCCTATGACGGGATGAGTCTTCAGTGTAAAATTTTATTTTCATCTCTAGGATTGCTGTACTGTAGCTGCAAGCCTTTGCAGGGCACTTGAGTCAAATTGTTGCTCATTGCCATGGAGCTGGTGCAAATGTGCTCTTTTTTGGCAGAAGTTAATGTTGCTTCACTGTGGTAGTACATACTTTGAAGCTGATGGAGTTTATAAAAGTTGGAAGCTGGGTGGACACAAAACACCTTATTCATAAGTTGTTGAAATTCCTTTCTTCTGAGGAGGCTCTGGTCTCATTATTTTATTTTTTTCATGCAACTGTGCTTTACTTTAGCAGTGACAAAGTTATTTCATTGCAGTCAAGCTTTGCTACGGGCAGAGGAAAAGTTGTTGGACTTAGATATATTTTGTCTAAACCAGCTGTTCGTGAATTGGGATCACCAAATGGATTGATCTGTGGTTGGCAGGGTGCTGTGTGCTGGGGAGGCTCCAGCTCCAGTAAATATCTGTATGGTTACAAACTTTTTTACTTTGTGGTAATGATGGGAACTACTATCGAGTGTTTTGCCTGAGTTTGTGGTAAAATCAGTTTGTGGTGTTGTGGTAGTTTCTGTCTTATAGCTTGATTTGATGTTATAGATGGGCAGTGTTGAAGTTTTCAGCTTTCCTGGCTGAGCATGTGCATTTCTGATGAGCAAGACACCAAGGTTTTCTGAGAGGCTGTGTTTTGTATGGCATTTCACCCTTCCATTCCATGCGGTGTACATTTTTATATTGGCTTTATAGAAATGGTATAACAAATATGTAGGATGTATATGGTGTCTTATCCTAAAGTCAAGGTATACCAAAGTTGTTGAAATGATAGTTTTTAGAATTAAAAAGATTAGGTGATATTCTCTTTTTTACTGCTTTAGTTGACTTAAAACTGCAACATGTTAGGTATAATGGCATTTTTATTTTAAAACAGGTGTCGGTTCCTTTTTTGGTTCATAAGTTTTTTTCCTCCATGTGTTCACATGTGCATCTGTAAAACAGAAGATGCAATTTTGCTGTCTTTTGCGATGTTGAGGTTCCACGTCACTTGTTACTACAGTTCATGTTCTGCAGCCAGCAGTCCTGTACATTGTCTTCAGCTGATGGAAGAACCATGTTGGTGGAGAAACCTACATCTGTTCTTTTGCTCAGATCCTTAATGATGTGGTGTGCCATGTATAGCAAGTTCTTTTGGTAGAAGTCTTAGATATGATATAGGTTGATGACTGAATCAACAAAGACTGTGATTTGAAGAAGCAGTGAGGAGTTCTTTAATGAGTAGTTGTTCTGATCTGTTTAGACAATGTTCTACTCAACTATTAGGTTGTATCTTCTAGCTGTGATTATAAAGCCAACCTTTTCCTTGTTGTGGAGAGAAAGCAGTTGCATTGACCTTGGCTGATCAGGTCAAGGTATATTTAAAGGTGAGTTGTGTATACGTAATTTGAAATGAGAATATGTATGTATAATGTATCTTACTTTAATCTTACTTAATTTTCCTCAGCCCTGTGTAGATAAGACCTTGGGATGTTTTTTGTATTATGATTTACTAGTTCAGTCAGCTGGTTATGTTGTTAATACACACCAGGAAGCAAATACTGCATAGGTACCTCACAAGGTATTGTGAGGCAGAATTCAGGCATTCAGAGTAAATGATGCAATGTATACAGAGGTCTTCAAGTCATCAGGTTGGACAAAATGAGTGGGGTAAATCAAATTATTAGGCCTAATGAGATAACACATCAGTGTTCAGTGCATGCTTTTACTAGAAGTTGAAGACCAGCAAAGAATCGAAGGTATTACCAGGTGTTCTCATAACCTAATTTTTTCCCATAAACATTGACATATTTTTTTCTCTTTTTTTCCCTTTTCTTTCTCTTTTTTCTTCTGTCTTCAAATTACCACTGGAGGTGAGGACAGGGCACTTTGACATTAATGAACTGGCATTCAGCTGTAACCAAGTAAAGCTGTAGCTGCCTTGATTTGACCCTAACTGGTGACGTTATCATGTGTGAGTGAGCTCATAGGCACCACCACGCACTTCTAAGAATGTGCCACTGTGGAGTCATTCATAGTTCAGAGTCCTCTCTGTTGAATTTCACATCCTCCTACAAAATGTTTACAGGCAGAAGCAGCAGGGTAAGCAGACAGAAATAGAAAACCAAATTGTCAGTTCTGTAGATCTTGAACACTTTACTTTGAAACATGTTGGCTTAGCTTTTGTATACTTACAGCAGCAGTCTCTTCTAACAATGTAAAGGTTAGGAAATTAATTGTTCTGCTTGCTGTCCTCCTGAGTAGGAGAAATTGACCTTTTTTTTTGAGATTTTTTTTTTTTGGCTGAAGATTTCCTTGTCTCACTTAGAGCTATTTCTCATTTAGTGATGTGTTCAGCTAGAGCATGTGTGAATGCTAATTTCCCAGGCTGTGTGTAGGTTGGTTCCTGCCTGTCTCTGAAGTATTTCTCCCAGAAAGCCTTGAGCACTTGTGGGTTGGTGGCTTTGCTGTTGAAATCTGTTAGGTGGCAGTAGCATTAAGAAAATGAAAGTAGTCAGTCCTTAGCAGTTTGGAATTCTCCATAGGGTGTAGAATTGAGGTAGATTGGTCAAGTATCTCTTTGATGTAGATGGGTCTGCTTTAAGTCTGTTTTGCTTTGTTGCCAAAAAAAAAATATTTAAAGCCAAAGATTTCTACACCACTTAAGAGATTATGGTTTGGAAATAAGGTCTCATGCTAGAGTTACATTTATTTATAACCTCAGATGGTTTTGTAATATTTTTATCTGTTGCTACTTTCATTATGGCCTGTCATACTTAGATGTAGGTAGCAATTGGTGGCAGAGGTGTCCTCTGGTATAAAAAATCACATCAGGCTTGCAGTTATAATTCAGTTTGCAGTCTGAATGTCTACTTCATACACAAACAGGTGCAAACACGGAGTGACAGTACTGCCAAAGACATGGCTCTCGTTATTACCAATCTCTTAAGGGTGTGTTGTCAAGATATAAAAACTTGTGACGCGAGACAGGACAGGTAAAGAAATTTAAATCAAGTGTCAGTGGAAACAGCCCTGCAGTCCTTCAAAGCATAGGTTCAGAAGTTAGTGGGTAGAAGTTTTGTATGGAATAGATTTCTGAGCAGTTGTATTGAGTTTGTGTGGATATGTTTTGGTAGCAGGGAGGCTGCAGGGGTGGCTTTGGTGAGAAGCTGCCAGAAGCTTCTCCCATGTCCAACAGAGCCAATGCCAGCTGGCTCTGAAGCAGGCCAGCTCCTGGCCAAGGCCATCAGTGACAGTGACAGCAGTTGATGACATTTTTAAGAAGGGGAAAAATGCCTATGCAATAGAAATGGTAGAGTGGAGTGAGAATATGTGAGAATCAGCCCTGCAGATCAAGATCAGTGCAGAAGGAGGGGCAGGAGGTGCTCCAGATGCCGGAGCAGAGATTGGCCTGAAGCTGGTGATGAAGACCATGGTGAGGCAGATTATGCTCATTGAGGTCTGTGGGAGAGCAGAGATCCACCTGCAGCCCATGGAGGAATTCATGCTGGAAAAGTGGATTCCCAAAGGAGGCTGTGGCCCTGTGGGAATCCTGCATTGAAGGAGGTTCCTCGCAGGACCTGTGGAGAGAGGAGCCCATGCTGGAGCAGGTTTGCTGGCAGGACTTGTGACCCGAGGGGCACCCACAGTGGAGCAGTTTGTGAAGAGCTGCAGCCTGTGGGCAGTAGTGGCATTGAAGAAGTTCATGGAGGACTGTTTCCAGTGAGAGGGACACCATGCTGGCACAGGGGAAGAGTGTGAGGCCCTTCTTCCCTGAGGAGGAAGGAGCAGGCAGAGGCAACAGGTGATGAACCAACTGCAGCCACCATTTCCTGTCTCCCTGCACTGCTGTAGGGAAGGAGGTAGGGAACATCAGGACTAAAGTTAAGCCTGTAAAGAAGGGAGGCTAGGGAGAAAGCGCTCGTGAGATTAATTTTTATTTCTCATTATCTTACTCTGGTTTGATTGGTAATAAATTAAACTGATTTTTCACCAAAATGAGTTTATTATATCTGTGACAGTAATGGGGGAATAATCTCTCCCTGTCCTTATCTCAACCTGTCAGCTTTTAGTTATATTTTTTCTCTTCCATGTCCAGCTGAGAAAGGGGAGTGATAGAGCAGCTTTGGTAGGCGCCTGGTATCCAGCTGGAGTCAACCCACCACAGCATTGGAAGTAGTGATGCCCCTTTTAAAAGGATTTCCCTGGTCTTAGTTATGTGCTGTAGCTTGGTGACCTTGGTTTCATCCTCTCACAGACAGAGAAAGCATGGACCTTGACTTGTCTGGAGCAAAGCACGTTTTTGCTGGTGCCTGGTGTGTGTATGCTGATCACTTGGCTCCCTGCTGCCAACCAGAATGAAAGAGCTGGGGGAGTATTCCTGGTTTGCTGATTGACAGGGGATCCAAAATCTCAGATTCTGAAATCCAGAAATCTCAGAGATTTCTGCTCTATCAGACTAGGCTGATAATGACCAGTGAGGTCCAGGTGTTTTTGTGGTGGGGAGGAAAAACAGATGGGCAAGCTAGGCACCAAATGAGCTTAATTATCTCAGGAAACCAGTTTAAGAGCAGTGGGGTAACCAAGATTCTGAATCTACAGAAAAAAAATAGTAGAATACAAAACCCAGAAAAGTAGAGATGAACTTTGCTTATAATTTGTCCCTTAAGGCAAAAGTTTAATTTTTATATCCAACATATCAATTTGCAAGTAGTATTTTAATTTCTGTCATTACACTGAGTGCCTTGCAAGCATTTCCTAATGAATCTAATGAATCTATCATGGAACAATGCCTCCTAAAGAAATTGTCAGCCAGAATGACCCGCTCACTGTGTGAGGCTTTCAGTTCAGTCCTGAGGTCCTTCCCAGTTTTTCCTTTTGCTATCTTTATGCCAGTTTTTTGTCTTGCTTTAAGTCACTAGATGGTTTTTCATTAATGGTAGAGAGACAAAAGTTGATTCATAGTACTTCTGTATGGCAATGCCTGTTGTGAGGTGAACTCTAAACAAGTGCTTGGTTGCAGAGCTTCTGGAAAACTTTGGATCTTGTCATCCTGACAGGGAAGAAAATAATGAGAATAGGGTGAAGAGCATCAGCAATATTTTACGGGTGAAGAAAACATGGAAGCTGGGAGGTCTGGGTTGATTTGCCACCTCCTGCTGCTGCTGTCCTGGGACCCTGAGCAAACTGTGTGTGCCTGGCTGCCATCCTGCTAGCTCTGAGTTTTTAGGAAGTGGTGCCTATGCTGTGCAAAGCTCTGATGTGGTCACTGTGCCAGTATAGAGAAACTTTATCTCACAAGCAATTTCTTCTTCCATGTAAAACTGGCTACACCCATGTAAAAATACCTTTATCGCCTTATGATTTTATCCATGGTAGGGTTCTTACTGTTCAGGCAATACTACTGTCTGATGCAGGCAAATAGTGTTTTGTCCAGTGCCTCAACTCAAACAAGTGATTAATGGTCTTTTCCTATATTATCAGATATTCTGAGGCCAGTTACAGTTTATGAAGCCCTTGTGTATTACAGTGATAGGGACCCGAGGGTGTGGACACATGGCCAAGCCTTGCAGGTCAGCTGAGTGAAATGCTAAATTTCAATAGCTGTGTGTGTACATTCAGAGCCACAGGAAAAGAAAGTCAATAAAGAGAGTGAAACTATCTCAGGGCATGGTGGAAAGCTGTAGCACACTATTTCTATAGTAAGTTCAATCACATAATTTCTACATGGTGGGTTGTTTGCATGTCTCTTTTCTGAAGGAGAGAGTCACAGTCCACCTGAGACTGTTCCTTCAGAAGACTGGGAAAGAATTGTAACATGGATTGTAAGTGTTTTATATTTAGGACCTACTTTCTGTGGTAATGTGTGGGGGGAGTAAGAAGTAAGACAGGAGGATGCTGCCAGAGTATAATCCTTTCTGGGTCCACACTCCAGTTCTTCCCCTTGAGCTCAGAGGTACAGATTGCAGTGTGCATAGGACTTCTCTGTACAGCCAAGGGAATGTTACCAAGGACTGCTTAAGATTTGTAGAAATCTGCTTTTTCCAAAGGTCATAACGTAGCTGGAAAATAGTTCATAAGTAGTATGTGATAAGTTATTTTTCTTTTTAGTTAAGTACTGAGGCACTGTAGTCCAGTATGCATTGTTCTATGCAAGTTTGAAGTAATTTAGGTAGGAAGAGGTAGGGCAGCTTCATTCAGTAGTTCTCGAAGGTGTGACTAAACATCCTCTTCCTTTCTTTGCTCCTGAATCCCTGCTGAGTACAGTTACTTCATACTCTGTCTGTGGTCTCCTCCCCTCTTCTCTTCCACATTTGTTAGTTTTAATCTGTTTATGGGAGAGAAGAAATCTTTTGAGTGTACTTCTGAGAAGTCTGGGTGATTTCCTTTCAAGCTAGAGGTCTTCCCTACTCAGATTTGCCAGTATAACTCAGTCTGAACTGAATCAACAATCTGAGCTTGAAGCCTGACTGCTTTAGCCCCTTTCATCTATTCTGTGTTTTCAGTCTTGCCAAGCATGGTAGTTTTCCCTTTGTCTTCCTTGTCTAAATAACCATTTCTTACCAGTTGATTGAAAGTAATTTCATTACTCTATTTTAAAACTTTAATAAGGGATGTGGCATTTTATTTTTCTCCTTTTTCTTTTGTAAGCATATTCTCGTTTTCCTTTTTGGCATATTTGCTCTCTTAGTTGTCCTTCATTGTTCTCTGTCTGCCTTCCACAAAGCATGTTCCTTTTTCTCTCCAGGTATCACTACTTTTGTGGCTACTGAGCTTTCCTTTGTTGACTTGGCATCTTGCACATCAGTTTCTGTTGTTACTAATGAAGTTTCCTTTCTTGTTTCTCTTTGTGAAGTGCGTGGGATGCCATTCTTTCAGTGCAGTCTGTTGTGTGATACATTGGCTGTAACTCTTGTTTTTGTCACTACTTGTTTACCACTTGAAGTAAAGATTGTGAGAAATGGTGTCTATCCTGACTTAAGGATGAGTCATACACATAGTAGAAGGCTAGTTTTTCATCATTTGAACAAATGAATTTTGGTCACAGTATCTCTAATAAAACACCTGATGTGAAACTTCTGATAAAGTCAGTTTTGACGAGCCAGCTGCCACTGGAATCAGTAAATTATAATGAAATAAGTTACAACAACAAAATAATTAATGGCTTCTCTATCAGCACCTTGCTCATGAGACAGGAGAGAGCCAGCAGACTGTTCTAATAAGCCTTTCTATTTTTCTTAGAAGTGGTGACCAAATAAGTAGATGCCCTCAAGAGGGCATTGAAATGACAAGCCTCTATTGTAATGGTTTTTCTACTCACAGTGCACACCTCTGGTGTATTTTAGGCCTAGAAATTACTTTTCTTAGAGAACTACTCAGGTCAGAGCCTATTTGAGTTTACCCCTGAAAGTCTTCTAAATCAATGACATTATGTAACAGATTCTGAGCCAGCTTCCCTGTTTTTCTGTTCAGTGATTTTTCAGGAACACATAGTAGCAGTAACAGTATGGTAGGTCAAAAATACCCTTATTTATTTTAAAACCCTTTGGAGTAAATGGTACTTATTTATATTTGCAGTTTTTTCTCATGCTATCAAAATGGATTTCCACTAGTGGTCATATTCCTACTCCTTCTTATAGGGTCTCCCTGGAGCTTCAATGACCACACAGCGAGCTGGTTGAATTTGCTTATTCATCAGAAAGTTAATTCTGAGAGTAAACAGTTTTCTGCCGGGGTAGTGAGTTGAACTGGCTTATTTTTGTAGCTATGATGACAAGGGACGGGACAGACTGTATGGCTGGGGGGAGAGGGAGGGCAGAAGGGCGTGTCCCCTCTGATGACAGCAAAATATTAAGCATTAGGCCACCTTAGCAGCCTTGTGTAACCACACCCATAACAGCATAGTTAGACTAAAGGCACTTGCATGTTTGTCCTGGAGGGCTGGCAGACATCCTTCCTTGAGTAGCACTTTCCATCCTTAGATGGAAACCTGCAGTCAGATTCTCAGACACAGGTCTGTGTGCAGATCACTTGCCTCATATAATGGTGACAGTAGGTTAAAATTGCTTAGAGCTGGGCTTTATCATGGCAGGGGCTGGAAAACACTACTGAAACAGTTTCTCATGTTGCATTCATACTGATAGTTGATAAAACCAGAGACAGCAAAGAGTGGGGATTTTTTGCAAGTCAATGTCTATAGTTATGACTTGAAAGAGCAAGGCCTCAGCTTCATTCGTTAAAATAACACTTTCTTCTTAGTGATTTTCAATGTGTTCTTACCACCCCTCTCTCCTCAACCAACAAACAAATGAGGGTGACGTGCTTGTTTCAGGCACCAGTGAAGATTACACTTGGATTACAAATTGTGTCAACTATAAGGAAAGGAGGGGGATGGAAGATGGGTGCACTTGCCAAAGAAATCCTGGCAGTACCTACAGATCTCTGTTGGCATTACCATTGCTTTTTAAGATAATGGAATAGGTAAACAGGCTTCAGACAAACCCTAGTATGTGGTGAGCTGTACTTGGCAGCTGGTTACTTGTACCTGGAGCTTTTCATGGAAGAGTAGCTGCTCTGGCGTACCAATTGACTTGCTGAGTGTAGAAACTTGTAGTCAGGTTTTATATTTAGGTATTGTCTTAAATACAGACATGATGCCTAGTCAGATACTGCTGTCCGTATATGACCTAATTAAACTATGTGGTTTGTGGTTTGTGTGTACTAGTCATATTTTGTGACTAGTTTAAAGGTGGAATTAACAGCATTGCAAAGTCTTGACAGATTTTGGTGCAGCAATATTCAGTTAATTTTTTTTATAACTGCAGATAATTCTTAGGAGTGATTTTTATGAAGGAAATGATTTTGGTGTTTAAGGGCATTCAGATTTTTAGCTTTTTGCTTTGCTAGGTGGATATCAAGCCTAACAGAGACCAGCTGAAAGCTGGCATTTAAAATAATTCTATGCACATGAGGCATTCACCTCATGTGCTGAAACTTGTACTTAAGGGGAAGAATTGGAAAGCTCTTGCATAAAGCTTACATTCTTCAGCCTGTGCTAGTGGTAGTGTAGCATTTCTTCTAACTACACTCAGCTTGGAAAAATCAGTTGAAAGAAGCTGATTTCTGAAATTAAGCAAGCAGTTCCAGAAATGATGCACAATCAGTTCTGCTGTTTGCCATCATCGAAGTAATCAGCTTCTCTCTTCCAGATTGGCATTTGGAGATGTGGCAATCCAGTGAGAAGTGCGAAGCTGTCTTAGTTTAGACGCATTCCTGGAAGTTAAGTGTTGTCTGTAAGCAGTAGCACTCGTTCCATGCAAGTAGCTGGAGAGGTAGTGCAGGGTAGTACTCTTTCTTACTTCATGCTTCGTTCTCCTAATATTAAGTGTGAATAATTCATGTTTGTGTGCTTTATATGTTGTTTGTACGTTGTTGAATGCTTTGATAAGTGGAAGGTGTATCTGCAGTTGTCATATGACACTCTTCTTCTGATAACTTGTCTGTATTATAAAGACATTTTTAACAGCTGTGTGAATTACAGGATGAAATGAAAAATGTGTGTTAGTGAAGGGATACTTTAAGAAATAGTTTTAGAATTTGGTATTCCTTTTGGGAGAAGATAATGTGTTTTGCTGTATAAGAAATAGAAATGTTTCAAGTTGCTTTGTTACCTATGTACAGAAATAGTTTACTCAGTGCTTTCTAGTCCATCCTTTAAAAAGCATCTATGCCAAAGGCATTAAAAATGACACTCAAAAGCTGCTATAATTGCTCCCATAAACTTGGATTAGGAGCTTTCAACTTCTCTATGAGTTCTGGAAACTTTACAAGCACTTGCTCAACTTCTGAAAGAAGAATATGTTGCAAAAAAGAGGTGTTGTCTTGAGGCATATACACATGCAAGTATACCAAAGTGGTGCAGCGGGTGATGTACCTGGAGATACCACCAAATGGAGAGGACACCAATCTTACCAATCTGAATGGGTTGTTGGCTGCCAGGTAGTTTGACTTCAAGGGTTGGAAGCACCTTTTAAAAGGTAGCCAGAGGCTAAAATTGACTTGGATTTTAATGTAATGACAATCTAATAATTGACTTTGTGGAAGCAGTTTCCAGGTTGCAAGCTGGTGGCCTTCTCTCTGGTCCTGGCATCAGACTGGTTACTGCAGGTATGGTCTGTTACCTCTGGCTCGTGTGTTTCAGGAGTGCCAGAGCTGGTGAGGGGACAACAACTTTGTGTGCCTCTTGGTCTGTAGTTCTTTACAGTTTGGGAACTGATTTTTTGCATCCTGGCCTTTAGGTGGGATGAGTTTAAATTCTTTGAGATTTTAAAGCCTAAGATGAACAATTATTGTCCCCATGCCACAGGATGTTTGTGATTGTTCAATGAATTTGCAGTAAAGCAGGGTAGATGTTCAGTAACTGCTGGGAAGATCATGCTGTTTGCACAGAAGTTAGGGACTACGAGTTGTGATGGGTTCTTTCCCAGATGCAGGATAGACACTCTGTAGACCAGCATTTGATTGTGCTTTTATCTGAGCAGTGGTGATTCGTACACAAATTTGAATTTGCCTTGAGTCACAGGGAGGCTGTATACCTGCAAAGAAGGCTGGAAGAAGGTCAGTGACTGTCACTCACCTCTTGAGATGGACTGGAGTATGTGGCTGGGTATGAGGAGAGATACACTTTCCCATTTGAGGGAATTGAAAGGAGCAAACTAGAGGTTGGCTGTAATTCTAAGTCACAGATAGGGAAGAAGCAGGACAGGAGAAGAGCTGAAAGGAGCAAAATAGATCTGAAGAGCAACTGGAATAAACGGAGAAAGGATATGGGAATACAAATCAGGCAAGAGACATAATGAAACTGGGTAGAATAAGGTTTAGGTGGACATAACTAGTCTTGAACATTATGCAAGTTGGAAACGTTCATTTTAGTTTAAGTTCAGTAAGCCCACCAGGTTTGTGAAGCAAATATAGTGCAGTTTGATAGGAGTTTGAACTTGTGCTTGCCCTCTGAGTAAACCAAAATGTGCTGAGCTCTAGTTGGGCATGTTTTGCAGTGAAACAATCAGAAGCTGCCTGTTGTGCCTACTGTTGTAATTGTCAACTGTTCACAAACAGAATTGCGACACTCTGCAGGCTTGAGGTGCGACAAGGAAGTTTTTGTCTTTAAGGTTAAGCCTCTTTGTATTCCCCAGGGTTCTTGCTTAATTATGAATGTGGGTTGCTTTTAAGAGAAGCTGAGTTTATGGTATGATCAAGTAACTTCAGACTCTATAAAAAGGAGTGCTGCCTATTCCAGGTGGTAGTAATAAACACAGGGCTTTGTAGCCTTTTTAACTTCAAGGGATTTTATCACTTTTTTTGTTATCTCTGTTAGTTAATTGACATAATCTCAGTGTTTGTGTTAATTCCTGGGCTTCTTTTCTGTTATGTGTTGTCTCTGCCCATTACAATAAGTAATTCTTGGTGTTTTCCTTTCTATTTTTGTTACTCTGATTTGTGTTTGGAAAAGCCTCCAGATTATCACTTACAATATTTCTCCAAACAGTATGGTAAACTTACCTGAATAGAGGATTCTATAGATAGACTGCCATACAACTTAAACAACCATGGAATGCCTTCCCAGTTCCTCCAGTTGAATATGTGATGATAAAAATAGTGCAGAAATTGATCATCTTGCTGATTTCTGTTCGCTGGAAGAAGGCTGTTGGTCTTGTCATAGAACAAAACTACGGTTTCATTTGGGCTTGTTGTATTTTTTTTATACGACAAATATTTTTTATATTTTTTATAATTACATCACTTTATTTGAAAAAGAACATGATTTAAGTGTTGGAGTTAATCACAAAAGTTACCCTGTTAAACTGTTAAAGGGTATGTGGTCAGGCATAAGTAACACCAGAAAAATAAAATGAGCTGAAGTCATGCAAGCAGAAGATGTAGGTGGCCTCTGGTAACAGGTTCAGTGACTTTCGTACTGCGATATCATAAACACTGTGTTCAGGAAATGGCTTATGTTTGAAGAATAAAAATGTGCAGTGTGTGTAGTAAAGCATTTACAGGTTAGTATTTAGTGTTAGTATATGGAAAATCCTGAGTTATATACTTAGAATGGCTTGGATATATTGCAAAACCCCATAATCTTAACATTGTTCTCAACACCCATCCATCAGAACACTGAGGTTTTTAATGTCCTGTGAATTGGAAGAACTGTGTGTCTTGTGGAGTAAACAGTTTCTTCAAGGAGCTTTTATTGTGATCAGCGATAAGGATTTAAATTGTGTGCATGTAGTGATTACAAATGGGTTTTTGAACAGTGTATTATCTCCATCATGCCTTTTCAACATGGTAGTTCCATCCATACCTCTATGAAAGAGTTGGGAGGGTTGCTTCCTGCTCCACAAGACTCTTGACATGGCTGAACTTCTTTTTATGCTTGGACTTGAAATACTCTTTCAGAAAGTTGTAAATCTAATTTTTGCAGCAGTGTTGGGGCAAAACAAATGAAATTGATACCTGTTAGTTGGTAATTTGGTGGATTTTAGTGTATTGTCATCTAGGAGTTTTCTTTTAAAGGTCCGGTTGACTTTTTCTTACTTTGGTTTGGTGTTTATTTTCCACCCCAAGGTGAGCAAAGACATTAGAATGGATGCTTATCATAGTTATATGAAATGTAATATTTGAGAGTTGTAGACGTCCAAGGTACCCTAGTTTAAATACATGGACAGAAACTGACTTACTGAAAAAACCCCACTTTTCCTAATTTAATTCTTTAGTAAAACAGAGCTTGTTGCTTTTATACCTGCTTGTTGTTAAATATGTGGAGGTGTTGTTAAAATGACAGTTGAAGCATTTAAGTGAGGATGAAACCCTTGGTCTTTAGGACCTTTGTAGTGTTTGGGGTATTCACAAGTGCTGGTATTCCTAAGCAAGTGGTTGTTCTTTGTGGTTATAGAGCTTCAGGCTGAGTTCTCTGTGTTGCCACTTTAATGGGTCATTTCTTCCACTAGAATCTAAAGACATGAGAAAGCCCCAAATAATTTTTCCTACATTTTCTCTGTTGTTGCCATGGGTGCTTGTTCCTCACAGTCTGCAAATGGAGTGAGAGAGAGCATGTTCTTGTAGAAGATTCTGCTGGTGCATGGTTTGGTCTCCACAGCTTCCCAAGGCCCTGGAAGGTGCCACTGAAACACATTTCCAGCAGGGCTCAGGGTGCTGACCCAAGGCAAGAATTGCACTGGATCACTTGGTCCTACAAGTGCAGCTGTTTTTGCAGGCAGCATGGCTGATCACAGCAGGTACTCATTCAAGGTCTATCTGTGTTGCCAGGTCTCAGCTCAGTCCAGTGACTGACCACTGGGTAAGAGTTTTATTCTATGCAAGCGTTTGTCTCAGGGGAAGGAGAGGTTGTGTGCTCCAGACCTGTCTTCTTTGTTATCCATCACAGCCTCGTGTGGTGTTGAAAGCTGTTTTCAGACCATCTTGTAAAGAACAAGGTAAAAGTAATATAAAGGTGTACTGGCCGTGTACTGCTGCCTTGAAGCTCAGTCCAGAGGAGGAGACAGCTCTGCCCAGCTGCAAAGGACCCAGTAAATGAGGTTTGGGTCAGAAGAGCAGGCTGTAGATCTGTTCAGAAGGAGAAATGAGGATGAGAGCCTCACTATCACCCTGCTCTGTGGCACTCATAGAGTGCAGAGGGGAACAGCAGCGAGCCTGCTTTGTTTGTTAGTATTTGAAACCAGCCATGTGCAGGTGCTTGATGTGGCCATGTCTCTTTTGAAGAAACTTCTGTAGCTGAGATACTGGCCAGTGACTCACTGTTTTAAGCTTGTTATTTCTGTTCCTCCTAATTTAAGATTCAACTGGAGAGGATTCATGAAGAATCAGACAGCCTTTTAAAGGTGTGTTTTACTCCGGGTAGAATTCCCTTGAGTTGACATCAAGGAGCAATAACTGTGGTTGGTCACACAGCTGGGAGCAGGCAGCTGACTTCTAACCTGGGCTGCCTTTGCTGATTTTGAAACTCTCAGAGATGGAGCCTGTGGCACAGAGGTGTATAGCTGTTTTGGAACCAAGCTTTTCTTGACTCTTAAGTATCCAGAGTAATGTGTAATTGAACTACCTAAGCTTTGTATCTTCCTTCTCATTCTTCTCTATCCTGAAAACCAAGCTTCTCCCCACACCTTCTTTAGAATCTGTGTTTTTCTGAGGTCTGTCTCCTTATAAGAACACAATGAAAATTAGATAATGAAATTGTATTTTAATAAGCTTTCCTGATATACTAAGCCCATTTGAAATATTTCATTTTAACATTTTCTTTTCCAGTTTTGATTTAGAAGGTAAGAAGTACCATACTGAATCAGGTGTTTGGTGTTTGTATGGCCAAATATGCAGTCTTCAACTGTGGCAGTCGCGTTGCTGTTCAGGGAGTGCAAGTGAGCGTGGCCATTCTGTGACTCACTATCCTCCCACTTTTCTAGGATCCAGTCATCAGACTGGGAACATCGGAGGCTGCATCCTTGTCTGCTCCCTTTAGTGTCTGCTCACAATCCTGAGAGAACAGACTTCCAGTGTTCTTTACTAGTTATGTTGATCTTACCCACTGCCATCAAGTATTTACTGCCATTCAAGGAAGTGTTGAATATGTTACGCCTTCCCACTCCCATCATCTTGCACTCATATTGAAGAGCCCCAGCCTCCTCAGTCTTTTCTTCCAAGGCACCTGTTCTGTCTTTAATCCTTTAATTGACCATTTCTATACCTTTTAAAATTTTGTTTTGCCCTGCTCATATGCTATTCTTGTCTCCACATCTTGGTTCTTAAGACTGCAGTGCACTAAATTTTTACATAGCAGCACAATCACTTTCTGCCTTGTTCTGAGTTCTTCCAGAACTGGTTATGTCCAATATCTAGATGACATTTTAGTGCATGTTGCACAGTGAGCCTGTAATTTCAGGATTGTCAGTCATGACTTCAGGATCACTTCTTTGAATTTTAAACTCCAGCTATAAATTCAGTATGGAAGCCTAATATGTTTTTCCTCCCTCCTATTTATTTTCATAGATTTGTTTGCATTCTGCATTGAAGCTCATCTGCCATACTTTACTTACTCAGTTTAGTGAGGGCCTTCCAGAGTTCATAGTTACTGCCATTGCAGCTGGCTGACCTGAAAAAGCTTAGCTTTATCTGCAGACTTGGAGGATTTCACTGTGCACTTCTATCTAGGTCAGTGAAGATGTTGAATAGAATGATTGCTAGCAATGCTGCCAGGTCAGTTCCACTATTGACTCTTCTCTGTAGTGGAAAGTTGACTATTAAGTCTCACCATGGCTTCCTAGTCTTTAGCCAGCTTTTTTGCCTATAATTGGATCTTTCCTCTATAGCCTTGACTTTTTGCCATAGGCTGTTAAAGGAGTAGTCTGAACTTTTTGAAAGTCCAAGTATATGTTTTCCTTGGATTTCTTTTACCTGTTTGCTTGGAGCGCTAGCTGGTTTCCTCTTAGCCAAAGGCATATTCAGCTTGTTTCAGCAGGTTGTTTGCTGTGCTCTTAATATTTGCAATCTTGCCATGGATGGAGATTGCATTTACCCATCTGTACCCCTAGAGACTCTCACTGGAGAATTTTTTTGGAGAGCCAGTTGTTGAAGAACTTGAGAAAAATGTGCAAGTAATGAGAAGTTTCCTCTCCTGACTCAGTGTGCCCAGAAGCATAGGTTTGGATAATATGAAGTGAAAACTCAGTTATAATTAGAGCAGTCCTGCAGATTTTTAACTACACTGTGTTACAGGGCAGATTAGACCCAAACTGGGCAGATGGCTTCATGTAAATATGTATGTGATTTACAGTTCTAGTACATTAATTCTGGTGAAATTAAAAAAAAAAAAAAAAATTGACACAATTGCTGAGCCATTCCTAGCACTTGTGTTACAGGTCTTTTCTGATAGTGACAAGAATTTTCTGTGTTAAGACTAACAAACCCCTTACCTCTCGCTGTCTTTTTTTTTTTTTTTTTTTTGTACAGATTTACATTAGTTTTCATAGTGGGGAAGGCTGTCTGACCCTGACCTGTTCAATCCTCCCTGCCAGTTTTTTTTTTCCACAGCTGTGCTGTGAAGCCGGATAGTGAGATGATCCAGACTTGCAAATGTATTTTTTTAATTAAAAAACATAGGTTGCTTTCCTTTTCTTCATTGGTATTTATAGCATAGTCACACAAACATTTTCATCAGCATGGTTTAGTGTGTGATGGATTATGATAGAGGGGAAAGCTGTCACAGTGTGTGGGAGACTTTTTAATCTGATTTTTTAGCTACCAGACAAAAGCAACATGCAACTACAATATCAACCAGTAAGTTTGTATGTAAAACCCATCAAGTTGGGAGTGCTAATCCTGTTCTTCATAAAAAGTTGCTTTGCAGTTGTGGCTGCTGTGACAACTGTGGTATTATTTTCCTGAAGTTCACTGCTACCCTTTTCTGGTACAGTGTCATTGTTTAAGTGCAAATGTGTAATATGCAGTAATAAATGTTGACTTGTGGCCACAGGATATGATAATAGAATATTGAACTCCTGTAGCATTGCTTTGATCTAGAAAGACTTGTGTTGGTGACAGTGAGTCATTATTGAATCCTGACAGGAAATATGGAAGACAGAAAATTGCTTTTCTGCTTCAATTAACCTTTATGTTACATTCAGATTGCTCTCGTTGATGCTGAAATAATAGAATGTGAAAGACCACACACGTGTAAAACTGCAATACATTGTACCAGTGTGTGATTACCTACTTGCAAGGGATGTTCTAGTGCCAAAGCTCAGCCATCATTTTGGATATGGGAATGATGGCTGTGAAACCCTGGAGCTCAACCTGTCTGTTGGAAGCTTACAGGTGTCTGTATATTCACTAATTTTTGTCATAACAGAAAAATCCTGTTAAGTATTTCGTTTCTCATAATTGGACCGATTTCCGGTGATTTTTTTGGAAGATGGATTGTCTGTGTTTTGTGGATCGTGGCAACAGATTGAATGTGTTTTGTAGACAATGTTGCATTGATCTGTCCTGTGTGGATTCTGTGGGGACTTCTGTATCTGATGGGGTAAGTGGTAGGGGGATGGATTGTGAAATTTAAAGGAGTAACTTAGAACTATTTAAAACCAGTGTTTATCTAATTTGCTATGTTGAAAACCACTGCAGTGGTATTCTCAGGATGTTTTTCTAATTGTGTGGAAATCTGTGAATGCTATCATTGTTTGTTCTGGTGACTGATGTTTTTTTAACCTAGTGATGTTTCTTAGATGAGCATGAAGACCTAAGATACTTTATGATTTTGTTCACAGTTTTCAAAGCCTGTGTTTGGGGAAAGTGTTCCTATCTTAGCTGTAGATCTTCCTGTTTTAATATATCAAGGAAATAAAGAACTTATTGGTTTAAAGAAATGGCTCTATAGTTAATTTGATAGAGCTTTCTTGCATAAGCCACATTGTGCTTCCAAGCCTTAAAGGCCACAGGTCTTGTAATTACCAAGGGCATTTTCTCCTCTGGATACAATTTCTAATTCTGTAATAGAGTGCCCTGGCTTTCTACTCATAAGGCCTCATTTTGTGTCTAGATTCTTTAGTGGTGAAGAGACCTTCTGAAGTACTTGGAATTGTGGAGGAAGCCAATTTTTATTCATCCTATACAAATGTGATACCTCACATCCATTTGATCATCTGATCCCAGTTTTCTGAGGAGTAATTCTGCTGCCCTGGCAAATGAGCTAATAGTAAAGGTAGATGAAAGTCTGTCAATGGGATAGATGGCAATAAACTAAAAACCCCATCTTTGAGTAGTCTCAATATTGCCATAATCTTTGGTGTTGGAAACGGCAAGAATTTGGGTTTGAATATTTCCCACCCATCTACTTTTGATGAATGCACACATTAACCACCTCGGATAAGAGCAATACATATAAATATTGAAAGGTTTTTCTTTGTTGCTTTGTTTGTGATGCAGGCAGCAGGCGCTACATCCGGTAGTTTGTATCTGCCATGTTAGCTGTCACTCTTTGGATGTGACAAACTAGAAGGAACAGTATTTGGATTAAAAAGTAGACTGTATTTTCAGGTCCTCTTACAGAGAAAATAATTATTTTGCAAACATTTTCACTAATTACAAAATTATGTACCAACTCAATTACATGCTTCAAGGAAGATACTGGGAAAAGAGCTGGCTCTTTTAATTGCACACTGAATTGTAGGGCTGCTTGATTTTTATCAAGGATCCAAGTGAAGTGTTAGATGCTTTCTTAAATGCAAGCGTAAAGAAAAACAGAGTCCCGGGTTCATTTCTTGGCAGATAAAGGACAATTACTGATTTGATTGTTACAAAAACATGTTTTTTCAGAAGAATGTTTCTACTAGAAGAAAAAAAGAGTGTACTTTGTCATAACTTTATCTAAGCTGAAACACGAGCAATTTTTTTGCTTTTTGTTGGGTTTTGACATAGCTTTTTAAGATGATGAGTCTCATCTTGCCTTTGCCAAAATCCTTCTCCCATAAGTTTGATTTATGCATTCATTATCTCTCCTACAGTGCCAGGCTGTAATGTCTTAATGAAATTTCATTGTGGGTTTGTGGTTGAGTGGCTGCTACTGTGGAAAATAATTTCTATTTGAGACTTCCTGTCTCAGCCAAAATGCAAGCATTCAAGCATATTCTATATGCTCCTTTTCAAGAATTACTTTCTTCTCAACTCATGCTCACTGCTACTTGATCGTTATTTTATGTTGTTGTGACCCTCTCCTATTCACAAATTCATGCTAAGTGTCTTTGATCTTAGTTTATTTAGTCTATTTAAAGACACCAGTTTAGATTATATTGTTTCTGTCCCAGGATGAATTTATGAGCAAGATGAAGACTAATCCCATGTAATAAAAAATGCCTGGATGTTGAGTAATATGCCTTAGCTGGCACTTGCCTTAGCCATCCTGGTCTTAGAACAGAATTGTCACTACTTGCTACTATAGATGTTGAGATAAAATTTCAGCTTTCTACTGGATAGTCTTGACACTGATATTCTTTAGAGATGTCCCTTCTCCTTATGCCTATGTAGAAATGGTTGGTTGGCTCACTGTGTGTATTATCTTCAGATCCTGGGCTGGGTTTGCAAACTCAGGAAGAAAAATCCAGAGATGCTGCCTCTGGCTTAGGAAGTTCCCAAGACACCTATAGCTGAGCTCTGGGAGGGTGCTGGGGTAGCTATCCCTGCAAGTTTGTCCTGTTTTATACTCTTCCTGAAATACTGTTTGCTGCTGTAAGACAAGGGAAAATGGAGTAGATGAAGCCATGTGCTTTCTTTTTCTTGATCAATATCATATTTGAGTATCTTTTTTCTTTTTTTTTCTAATATGAGTCCTTATTTTAAAGAAATTGTGTTCTTCAAAGTGCTTTGTTACCATCTTCTGAGGCAGGTAATGAAACCTTTGTCTGCAAGAACATTAGATTGTTCCTCTGTATTTACTCTCCTCTGAGACAGATGTCTGTTATTGTGTTGAAAGTAGCCTCCTTACCTGGACCAAGATAAAGCATTGCCATTATTCTCCAGCTGTAACAGCAGTGGGAGAAATATTAGGCTCCATTGTTTCCTTCTAGAAAATTGAAATCTTTTGCATGCACTCAGTCCTGGCTTCATAATACCTGGTTTATCTTGCCAGAGATTCCTAGGATGGTGTATGCAGGAAGAGAAGGAAAAGCTAGCTGTGTTAAGACCTGTTTTGTCTTCCCTCCAAGACAGTCAAGCTTGTAATTAAGAAAACTTGCTGTATTGCTGGCAAAAAAAGCCTAGGTGCCTTCAAAACCTATGTAAGTTTGGAACAGCAGCCCTTGAGAAACTGCCCCTTCTGGATAGGTATATGACTTTTGCAGATACATGTATATATATGGATAGATAACAGAAATGTTTGTTGCCTTAAAAACTGTTCATGGTTTTTTTAGGCTTTTTACTTAGTAGAACCTATTTTCTGCTTTGTGATGTCTTCAAGAGTGATACTGCCTTTGTCCAGTATGGAAAGCGACAGTATTTGGGAAAGGTCTGATTTTGTTACTTATTTTTCCTCTTACTGGCAAGATTGAAAGGAATCTTTCCTTAAAAAAGTGGTGCTCTCTTCCCCCTGTTTCCAGATACCTGTCTCTATTTTAGGATTTCAAGCCTCAGCAGTCTTCCTTAACAAACAATTACAGGAACAGTTCAAAAATTTCAGCTGTATGTGTATTTTTCCCTGAAAGCCTCTGTCTGCTCATATGATGGCAGAAGGGAATTAAGTCCCCAGATGCCTGGGCTTGTTCTTAAGAGAAGTATTACTTTTGTTCATGTTTTTCTTTCTAGAGAAAACTTACTCCCATTTTAGAGGATTTTATTTTCCTAAAATCTGTATATTACAATAAAATATTTGGAGACATCTTCTGTAGTTTGAATTATATTATTGTCCTTTCACTGGGGAAGAAATTTGTATTGAAATAGGTGTATTGTTTCTGAGAGAAAAAGAATAAACTTCTTGGTAGGTTTAAGAAACCATAGGAGAAAATGATACTTTTTATTGTCTAAAACATGCATTTTAAGGCAACATAGTTACTCTCCAGAATAGAAGTCTGTGCTGGTGTAACGTAACTTGGTTGTTGAGCTTTTTTTAACCATAGTAGAAATGTCAGTTGTTTGGCAGTATCGACTTGCGTTTTGCTTTGAGAAGGCAGGCAATGTGGTGCCCAGGTGCTTCCACTTTGGTTCACCCAAGCCCAGAGCTTGGCTGATGCCCTTGGCACAGGCTGTCATGGCAATGAATTACTCAGGCTGCTTCCATCTCCTTGCTCTGCCAGCCCTAGTGCTCACATGGCTTTGGGCAGGCAGTTGTGTTCCTCTGGGAGAGTTGGGATGCAGCTCACCTTCAGAGAGCAGTCATTTGATACCTGGTACCAGGGCGGTGTCAGGGCACGGGGAGGGGCGGGAGGGCCAGGATTGCCCCTCCTCCACAGACTGCAGCTCTGCCGTGCCTTGGGGTGTGGGTTTGTGTTACACTTAGCGTGGCTTTCCCGGGAGTACAGGCAGTGAGGAACAGGCTTGTTCCCAGTCCTTGCTTTCCTCAGATCTAGCAACTGCCTGTCCTCAAGATGAGTCAGTTCAGCTTGCTGATTTGAGGCTTGCTTTATTTTGGAGATGGATTAGTTTGTCAGATCAGTAGGCTAAACTGACTCATCCTCAGGCTACAAGATTGCCAGATTTGCTATGGCAGGAACATAAAAGTGGGAAGTAAGACCATCTTTTTTTGGCAGTGGCCCCCACTTTGATCAGATTACGTACAATGTGAAAATGAGCTGTAGTTTCTCTTGTTACCTTAAATAGCTTTGGAGATGTCCAACACTTAGTTCTCTTGCTCTTCGTGCTCTACTATTTTTATTACTTTAAAAAATAAATAAATTTCAAAAGCAGGACTTGCGAGTGGTGAATAGCTTATGCATCTGGCTTCTACAATGCTGCCTCATCTGTAATAATAGCTCCTTCACCAAGATAGCTACTCCTGCCATGGAAAATATCTGCATTGCACTGATGGCATGCCTACAGTTTCTTAATGTTAATTGAGATAACGTTCTCCTTGAATTGAAAACAATCTTTAACCTAAATGGACTTGTTCCATTCCTCTGCTGTTCTGTGGCACAATCTGAAGCAGTAATTTGAGATGGATGTGGTGGCTGTGGAGTCTTTTAAAGATGATCTGTGCTCTGCAGCATGATTTGAACAGGGTAGCACAACTTGATTTTGCTTTCTGGAGAAACAGTTGCAATGGCCTCTTTCAGTCTTAGAATGGTGTTTAACCTCAGCTCATGGTCATCCTAGGGATTCAGATTGGCTCCTACTAATTTTTGACTATTTATTTACTGTACTTCCTATCCAAGGTGGATGTTGGCTCTCAGCAGCTGGCAGTTCTCTTACTCCTTCTCCAATCTTAAAAGATAGTCACCAAATGCATTTTCATAACTAGCTTCATCTGTCTTTCTCTTTGGGATTTGGTTGCTGTCTCAGATTCCAAACAATCTGTTCCTCACTCTGATTTTGATCTGTCTCATTCGCTGTCTTGGACTCTGGGTCCAAGATGCTGTTTCTTGGTCATAGAGAGAATAGCATGACAAGTATGTGCTGTATTTTTGTGATGTGTTCAGTGAAGCTTAAGAGTAAGAAAACATGTCAGGTCCTAATTGGATGACATAATTATGGAGTACTTGACTGAAAGGAGAAATTGCAAAGGAAAGGAGAGTCCTCTAATATTTCAGAGAGCAGAAAAATATGTTAGAATTCATGGCTCTTACAGGGGGAGAGCTTCGTCCTTTGCCCTGCCAGGAAAGCTTTGCAGGTTAAGTGAGTGTTGCTGATCATGGGTGTTGCACCTGGATTTCCAAGTCCACCTATGATATCCATTAATACAGATATTACTCTTCATTTTTTAGACAAGAATTTCAAGGTTTGAGGATGCTCCTTTGTGATAAGGATTGGCTTCACAGCGTGGCAGAAGGCACCTGCCCGGGAGACTCCAGCAGATGAGGAACTGCTTGCTTTGTGCCCTGCTTCTTTCTCCACTGTCTGGCAAGGCTTGCAGAGGCCACAGAGAACTACCCAGAAGCTCTGCTTGCCTGGGCTGCCTGCAGAAGTGGTGACAGCAAGTGTTTCACACCCCTGGAGAACTCACTTGTGGGTTCTCTGAGCTCAGTGTTAATATGCTTACAGTCGTGCTCCAAATTCTATCCTGGATTCTCTGCTCTTGCTTCTGCTTCTCTGCACTTTTCAATGCTAGCATTTTAGGGGGTTGGGACATTTTGGATTTTTTTCACCGGTGTTTTTCCTGTTCCTTAGCTTTTGCTTTATTTTCTTCTTCCTTTAGCCTATTTCCTTTTTGGCCATCCCTCCCAGTGGGGGCAGGAGCTGTCTCTTATTCCTGGTGCTGTGCCTAGCGCAGTGGGGTCCTAGTCACACTTCATACTTAAGCACTGCTGTAATTAACACAGCTGAAAGACATTTTATTTAAACCTCCACTAGGAGAATAGAGACTCCTTCTAAGATGTATTAAGATGTTCTTAATTTGTGCAAGTGTGTGGTAGAGAGGGTCTTGGCAACTTGGCTTTCTGTGGGTTTCGCTTAATGGTGCGTTCTTACGAACTAAAGCCTCTTGGTGTATGCAAAGACAGAATGAAAAGGAAAAAACAGTGGTGATGTCTGTTCTCAGAGGTCAGAGATGTGCTTGTCTCGGTGACATGTACATTTAATTGTTTGATTTAAAAACTCAATTTTAATTTGCAGTTAACAATTGCAGTTAGGGAAGTCTGCAGCAAGTAGACAGCCTCCCTTCTTACGCAGTTTGCAAGAAACTGCTTCAGTGAGAAGTTTGCAGGTCATACCAGATATTTTGATGGGAAGCTTGTAGACCGCCTGGGAATTCCCCAGATGAGCTGTTTATTATTTGGTATTCTTTGAGGGGTGGAAGTTCTGGTGTTAAAGTAGGTGTGTCAGTAGCCTAACAATGGATTCACCCCTCAGCCCTGCTAGAAGACACGGATAGACTCGTTCAGGGTCAGCTGTTGAATGGCACTAACAAGTGGATAAACACGATATGTTTGTAACTCGGGGTTCTGCGTGTCAGGGCTCAGTTACAGGGGTTTATAAGGTACTCTGTGTCAGCTGAACTGCTATAGCTGTCTTTGGCAAATATTTGCTAAATCATGTTCCTCATGATATAAGAGGAAAGAATAACTAAAGGAAACTTCAAATAAGAAATCCTAGTACTGTATGGGCTGAATTTCTCAGCTAGCAATCAACTCGGAGCTAAAAAGCTAAAAGAGAATACTACTGAGGCTGCAGTCTTATGCTAAAATGATGTCATACTGTTTCTGCTCATTCCCTATCTCTGTTCTTGTCTCTTGTGCTGCATTTAACCTGTAAGCTTTTTGGGGCTGAAATGACCAGATCTAAGATCATAAAAACAAAATCTATTATGATCGCTATGGTACTTGCTTCCTAATCTGTGGAATCACCTCATCTAAGTTTAAATTTGATTTATATAGCTAAACAGCTTTTGTGGGGTGGGTTCTTCTGCATGTGGGTGGAGAGAGAGGAGAACAGAAAGAGTGCCTACTAAAAATAACTTGTTAACAAGCATGAGACTGCTTATGAAACCCCACTGGCAGCCAGTGTTTAGATTACCTTAATTGTATGTTTCTCTGTTTTTTTTCCAAAGCAGAAATATAAGTGTAAGCATTCTTGTGGATATTTTGTTTAGTCACAGAAAAAAAATTTCTTTTTATGGTACTTCCCAAGGTAATTGTGCAGAATTTTTTCCCTATCTGAGTGGTAACTGCTGCTCTCTTTAGAAATGTATGGTTTTGGTCTATGTTTGCCATAACTGAAAGAGTACTTGAAGCAAGCTCTGTGTTAGAGATGGGTAGCACAGACCTTAAATGTGCCTCAGAAAGGTGTGGGCACCACATTACACATTGGTAGGAGGGACAGCTTATAGCAAAATGAAGTTGTTTTTGTTTTTTTTTTTCATGTGCTGTGAGTAAACATCCCTTCTGGATTCAGCTGTTTGGTTTATAAATCAGTGGGGTGTTAACTTGCTGGGATTTCATGGTGGCCGATATAAGCAGCTGATTGTTGGAATCCCATCTGCCACAGTTGGATCCAGGGAGGTCATCTGATGGCCAATGTGATAGGCATCTGTGCTAGATCAACAGAGCTCTTCCCATCCTTTTTCCTCTTGGGTTTTTTGTTTTGTTTTTTAAACTGTTCACAGTCAAGTTTATGCTGGAGTAGGGAAGCACAACTGCATGGCCAACACCGTGCTGTGCTCACTTTGACTTCCGTGGTCAAGATGTAAAAACCTGTAGAAAGTCAGTGCCTGAGAATTTCATGTAACCTTTCAGTGGACATTTTAACAAGCTTATCATGTGAATCTTCTGGAACCTGTTCGCTGCCCTCCTTATTCTGTAAATATTTGTTTGTGATCTTTAGCATTAAGCTTTCAAAGGGAGTGAATTGAATGTGCCCTCCAAAAGTCTGTGATTACCTCTAAAGAAAGACTTAAAGCCCCAATGGCATTTTGAATGTCTGAACTGGGATGCAGTAAATGCAGATGCTCTTCCAGCTACTCATCTTGATGTAATTTTATGTGTTTATTACATCAAATATAAGCATATGAGTCATTCCATTACTTGTCACAGTCTGCTGGAAATACATTTCGTTTCTTTTTTTGTTTTTAGTGACACAATGACCTCAAAAATAGGTCAGTTGAGCTACACAGTTTCATTTTTATAATAATGTTATATCACCTTTCTAAACAGTTGACTTTTTTTTTGTAGTGATAGGATGGTTTATTTCACTAGACAGAAATCAGTCGCTGGTATTCTGTTTACTTTTTGATCAGTTTTTCAGTTCTTTCCTGCATAAACTTAACCCTTAGTGCTTTGAATTTGCCATTTTAGAAACTGTTGAGCAAAATGTAGAGCCTACGGTGTTTTGAAGTTACAGGTTTGGCCTTCTGCAAGGTAAATTTCTTTTGAAAAAAAAATTACTTTTTCAAATGATTGACATGTAAAAAGCATTGTTACTTGGTACAAGTGGAATGAACAATTTTGCTTTTACTTCCTTCCTCTATGTCCAGCTAGAGGTGATGGCAACTTTGATTTCAGGCTTTTTTAGAAACCTTTTCACTTGGTGATCTTTGACTTGGCAGTTGTTGCTGAAATTTGTCCTGATTATTTGTCTTGGGATTGAGCTGAAGTGAATTGATACATACTTAACTGTGCCTATAATTTGATCATTAGCAATAAAGCCAAAGAATGACCTGCCAGTCTTCACATTTTTATTATTTATCACTTTATTGTGTTTTTGTTTAAATTGAATGCAGATTTCGGATTTGGACTGTTGTGGAAAGTGGCATATTTAATATTGAGTTATGACACCATTGCATTAGTGCTAAGTTGAAAGAAATTATTTCTGTGGGTATTGAGTTTTTGTGACCTTCTTTAGGCCCTAAGAGACATCATGTTAATTGTATGCATGCTTTCTTATTTCAAGCCTAGCAGTTGCAGTTCAGCAGTATTTTTTGTTTAAAAAAAATTGTGGTCTAAAATAAAAATCTGTGTTGCAAAAATAACCCTATCTTTCAGAGCTTTTAGTAAGGAAATTATTTTTTTTGAAATTTTGTCCACCTACAGTTCTGTCCCAAATTCTTGCAATTTCTGTTTCTAGTCATTATTTGCACTATGTCCTCCACCTGCCTATCAGAGCTCTCTCTGAAGTGTCTGTTCCTTCTTCCTTTTAGAGATAATCCTCCAGCTTTCTCTTTGACTTAAATTGTTTGCACTCTTAAGTCTCACTCAAAGTAATGTATTTTTGCTGACCTTATGATGTCTGAGGCTTCTTTGTGAATCTCTAGTGTTTTGAATCATCACTGCTGAATTTCAGCTATCAGGATTGAGCATGCTATTCCAGTAGCTGTTCAATGAGTGTGAAATAGCAAAGAGTTTTTGGGGTGTTTTTGTCTGTCTGATGTACTTCTGCTTATACATCTAAGGATTACTTTAGGTCTCAGTAACAGTGTGTGCTTCTGTCTGTGTTGGGATGTCCTGCAAGTCAGAGTTGATGACTGCACTCTTTGGATGACTTGGCTGCATGGCCAAGTGATGATCTTGGGTTCTGGATCCCTCTGCCTAATTTGCTCCTGGGTTATTAAGGAAGGTTGGCTGCTTTTTCACGGATCTCTACCCTGTGCATAACTAAATCTTGTGTCTTAGTACTTCATGGCTTTTCTTTCAGATTGTCAATAAAAACAGTAAGTGCGAGGGCAAAAATTAATGCTGGTGGCACCTCCTATTATATTTTATTTTGCAATTATGGGCTAGTGTATTATCATTTGATTAATAATCATTTTTCTTTCTGTATATGTGTTTCTTCATTAATTTGTGATGTGATGGCAAGTTAGAAGCCCTACAGAAGTCACAGTGCTTGTGCGTCACTGGTTTTATCTTTTTTTTCATTCTAAATGAACCTGTAGTCTCTAACAATATGGAATCCAGCAGTTGGGTCTCTGTGAAGTACCTTACTACTTCTTTATTCATTATTAACGTAACTGATGTGGCACTTAAGCCAAAATTGTTGTCAAAATAACAGGATTGCATGAGTCATCCCATCCATCTTAGAAGTTCTCTGAGTGTTCTGATTCCTTTCAAAAATGACTTCTTAGTTAGCTCTTCCAAAATCCTTGGGTACAAATCATGAGATTCTTCTGATCTTAAGTAATGTCTAATGGCCACTCTTTTATTGCAGTATTCAGTTACAGTCAGGAAGTCAAGTGACATTTTCTGTGCTAAAACAAGTGTGTGGGTATATAAATATTCAGTGAATGCATCTGCCTTATCTGGGTGATGATTGGCACACTTACAGGTTTTTATTCAATGCTTGACCTGAACTATTTTTGGAATTCCAAGGACTCCTTTTGTTCGGTGTAAATTGAAAAACCAAATGGCACTGTGTTTTGTAAGACTCCTTTCTTTGATTCCCTGAGTTTTTCTGATTTGGTCTATGAATGTTCATTTCAAGAAAGCTGGAAAGGGACTTTTTACAAGGGCTTATAGTGATAGGGCAAGGGGTAATGGATTCAAACTGAAAACTTGAGATTATACATAGAAATTCTTTCCTGTGAGTGTGGTGAGACACTAGAACAGGTTGCCCAGAGAAGCTGTGGATGCCCTGTCCCTGAAAGTGTTCAAGGCCAGCCTGGATGGGACTTGGAATAGCTTGCTCAAGTGCAGATTCTCTGCTGATGCTTGCAGGGGTTGGAACTGGATGTGCTTTAATGTCCCTTCAAACCATTCTGTGATTCTGTATGGTTCTAGGTTTATCTTGTCTCCCACTAGGTAACATTCTTGCAGCTCACTGATGAGAAAAGGAAGTTGTCTAGTAAAACAGTTCGTAAATACCATTTTAATACTTTCTCCCCTGTACTGACTCATAATAATTAGCTCTTCATGAAACTAACTTTTTAAAAAATGTAGTAGGAAAAATTAACTAGAAAAAGAAAATTAGTAGTGATTTCTGCTGCTGACACTGTTTCCTCAAGCATACATTGGCCACGTTAAAGACTTTGAGAGCAGCTGCTGACCTCCTTCTTCCCTCACATACCATGAACAATTATCTGAGAAGTCAGGTGTTTTATTCCATAGCCTTATGTGATGATGAGCACCAGATTCTAGCAGATAGCTCAAGAAAAGTTTTCTCTTAAAACATTTTTTTCACAAAGTAGTCAGATCTTTTGACTGTCCAGTTATCCACAACTGAGAAGAGCTACTGCAGTTCTGATAAACTTCCATCCCCCTCTGGTTGCTCATTTCTTTCTAGGTAGTTGTGTCAGCTACTGGTTGTAACCTAATCCCATCAGCAGGAGCTGGATCCAGCCGTGTCAGATTTCTGTGGAAGTGACTCCTGACTCTGTTGAGCATTGAGCAAATTAAGATGAAGCAGTGCAGCTAAGCCTTATGAAGGGGAGAAATAGTCAAGTGACTTAATGTTGAGCCATGTCTTAGTAGGGAGGTGACACTGAGATTTGAAACAAATCAGTGAAGCTATTTAAATGAGCACAGTTATGTGACCTCAGACATTGTACAGAGTGTCTTGTATGTCTGTAAAGTTTTCTTTTAGGATTTTAAAACAACCTAGGTAATATCTAATGGAAAAGCCTGTGAGCATGCTGGTGAGGAGGAATGCAGCAGGAGGAGGAGGGAAGTGAGAGGAAACAAAGTCAAAAGAGAGGAAAAGGTGGAGTTTGTAGATGGTGCAAAGGATCAAGGTTGCATTTGAAGTAGAAGTAAAGCTGCTGTAATCATTGTACTAATACATTGTTTCTTCAACTGTAAAACACATTGAAAAGGAGGAAGGGGGCACCCACATATAGAGTTGAGAGCTAAAAAAGCACTCTTAGATCTCTGCATTAAAGTGTGGTTTCACTGCTCAGTCAGACACTAAACAGCTAAAGGGATGTAGGGCAGACATAATTTTGGACTTTCTCCAGGCCCATTCAGTAGAAGGTGTGTGTGTGGATGATCAATAGCAAAGG
This sequence comes from Agelaius phoeniceus, assembly GCF_051311805.1. NCBI lineage: Eukaryota > Metazoa > Chordata > Aves > Passeriformes > Icteridae > Agelaius > Agelaius phoeniceus. Next base: position 92,314,370 of record NC_135266.1, read on the forward strand.
ATGCCTTTCATGGTCCCTGAGGACTGAAGTGAATTTTATTGAATGACACCTCATTTGGCACAGGCCAAAAGTATACATGCAGTACACTTACAGGTGGTCACCTTTGAGCTTAGCAGAAGGAATCTGCAGCTGGTGGGGTATGTGTGACAAAATGCTTGCCCAGTAGCAGGATCCCCAGTGTCACGGGAGTAAAAACAAAACCATATGCCACCATAGGTTTCCTTTTTTTGTTTTTGAGATGCAAAAATAGGATTGTAGCTTGCACTGATGGTCTGTGGTCTTCTAAGTGGAGTATGCTCATTTCTTCCCACAAGCTGATGAGTATTTGCTGCTTTCAGCAGTGCTTTTACGCACTGATTTGTCCATGTGGTCATCATGTACTAAAGGTAGAAAGTGGGCTAGATTAATCAGAGCACTTGGAAGCTGAAATGTCTGGATTTTGTTCTCAATTTCACATCAGAATTGTGGAAAAAGCTCTTAATCAAAAAAACTCAAACCCAAATACAACATCATGGATGCTAAACATCAGTACTGTGTGAGGAAATGCTTTAAGGGTTTCCATGAAATACCAAATGCAAGTGTATTATAATGTGATAACTATTTATTTATCCTTTTGCTTCTACCCTGGCTGTTATAAAGGTGGTTAGCATAGATGATGATTTTATAGTCACATGAATTTGCTTTTTGGTTACAGTAAAGCAAAGTCATATTGCTGTTGGCCCTAGAAAACAGCAGCCTCTGGACACGTGCTAGTGATGCATTTCATGTGAGCTGTGCTATAGGAGCTGTTCAGTATTTTGCTATTTAGTCCTTTCTTCCTCCTTTAGTTTTTCCATTTAATGTCCTAGTTCTGTTGTAGACCTTACAGTCAAAGGTGTGGAGAGTATTCAGTGTTTGGTTGGTGCCTGCCTGTCCACTGGGGTCACAGAGTCTGACAGTCCTAAACAAAATAAGAGGTGAAGGGAATGAGATAAGAACTGTCTAGGCTTCTCTTTGAGACTTGCTGTGGTATAATGCTTCTTGGTGTTTGCTGTTAGTATTCTCTTTGGATGTACTGAAGATTGCTGGGCAGGGCTGTTTCCTCTCTACCATTTTCCATCATGCTGAGGCTAAACCCAGCATTTCTGAAAGCTGTTTAGTGAACTCCTTCATGTGCTGTTTGGCTGGCAAGTCAGTGCTTGCTGTCCAGACAATTAAAACTGGGATAGCCATTCTGAACTGTGTATGATCTTGTCAGCAGTACCTACATCTGTCTTGTGGCAAGGAGTGGCAAAACAGGCTTGGAGCCTCTGGATGCTGCTGCCATACAAACACAATATCTGTATACTTTGAGCAGCAGTGAGATGTTTTATTCTTGGAGATCAAAGCTGTGAAAGGTACAAGGTGAATTTTACCCTATATCCTCTCAGGTTCAACAATACTGAAATAGAATATAACTGAAACTCTTACTGGCTTAACTTTTAAAAGATTGGAGTCCTTATGGTGTGTTTTGTGGATGGTTTGCAAAAACTGTTGTTTCCTGAAAGCAGAAAGATGGGAGAAGGCTCTATGAGGCTTAATGCTCTGTAAATTCTGGTAAAGAAACAAAGTAATTCTTGGTGTAGTGTTTAAAGTGCCAGTGAATACACTTCTAAGCACTGATGATTTCAGCAAGTTTAGGTAGGAGCTGTTTCCCTGTGGAGTTAAAGGAAGGTGTCTAAAGCTGACTGGTTTTTCATTTGAACTCTGGAAAAGTTGGCTGAATGGCTGCAGCTTGTGTGCTGCATGTTGGGATAAAACACTTGACGTGGCCTGAAATTCAGGGTTTGCTTTTGTGGACAAGGAGGTCCCTGAGAGAGTTGCAGCTCTGAAGAAAGTCCTTAGAGCAGATCTCTTGATATCAAGTACTTCAAATCTCAACCAGGGGTGCCAGGGGCAATTATTTTTATCTCTAAGAGTTCATTAGTCTTGATTTTTGGAAAAATGGAGAATAAAACTCATTAACAACAATCTCAATCCTCTGGTCTAGTGAACCCTGCCAAAAAGAAAAAAAAGATGCCCCTCAAAATTGAGCAGGTAGGAGATTACCTTTTATTTAATGAGGATTGCTGTAGTAAAGCAGATATAACTCATTTGTATATTTGGTAAGTTAGAATGATGATAATAATAGAATAATTGGACAAATAGAATGCATTGGTGCTCTGAGAGTTACACTTTCAGTTTGTTTACAAAAATAGAAAAAAGGATTTCTTTGTATTTGTGACTTCCTTCTTGTATTTCTTACAGTTATCAAAGAGGAGAGTGAATTTTCCATGCAGCTAGTATGCTTCTATTTATGCTTCTTTCTCTCCCTGTAAGAAGACATTAATCTGTCTAGTGTTCCTTTCTACCCCCTACCCCATTTTCTCTCCAAATCTATAAATCTGCATCTCAACTTGTTGTGACTATTATGGGGAAGGGCTAGATCAACTCTGTATTGCTTGGCAAGTAATTGGCACCTTTAGCACTAATGTACTTAATTTATATTTGATTTGTTAATTTGTTTCATGGCGTAGTTGTACTCATAAAAGGAAGCAAGTTGTAAGAACCTAAGAGGCAACATAGGAGATGAGTAGTAGTTATTGTGGATTTTTCAGGAGGAAATTGTGTCAAGCCACCTGCTTTTCTTCTGAATTTTGTAGGTGCAGAAGAAGTAGTAGTAGATGTGGGTATCTTGACTCTGAAGTTTGCAAACTGATTTTCTCATGAGAAATCTAGGAGAACAATGGACTACGGGAAATCCCATGAAAGACATACAAAATGATTATTTTGTTAGAGCATAACAGGAGGTCCAAGAAAAAAAAGGATGAGATATTTTGTGGGTTTTTGCAGGGCCTTTAGGCAGTCTCATAGGATTCACCAGTTTTTCACCAATTTCTTAGGTAAATTTCATGTAGCATTGGGAAATAAATCTCTGGATAGTGACTGTGATTGTAGGATTTGATAAGCTGGCAAGGGAGCTCAGTAACCTTGGATGCAGTTCAGTCAGGACAAAATGCAGATTATTAGGCTTTGATAAGAGCAATCAGGTGTGTAAGTGGAGAGTGGATGAGGATTGGACAGGCAGCAGCCCCACAGAGGAGAGTTTGGTACACAAGCTGATCATGAGGTCACAGCGTTGCACAAGCTGCAAACATTGTGCTGGGCTGTACAAACAAGTGTGTTGTAAGTCGGACACAAGAAGTCACCAGCATGATGGGTAGAGCTGAGATAAGCTTCCTTTGCAGAGCCTGGTTTTAGGTGCTGTACCTGAGTAGTTTTTAGCAGTGAGGGGAGAGGTTTCCTAAAGAGAAATAACTTCTCCATCATAATAACTGTCTTTGCAACAGCACTCATATTTGAAGCAGGCAGTGGGGGGGAAAGAGAGTGAGCTGTGCAATTTTTTTTCCATGCCCTTTTTGGAGCAGAACAAAAAAGCATTTTGCCTGCACTACACCAACGCTATTGATCAAGCTGTCTCTTGGAAAGATTTTTCTAAATGCATGAGAAGTGAAGAGAATTCCTGGAGAAAGTCATGGAGAGGTTTGTTAATAAGCAGGTGTGATGGGCATTTCTTGAGAACAGGTTCTGTAGAATTGTGGTGACTGCTATGCAACAGCAGGTTCTAGTTTTTCTTGCAGCCCTGTTTGGTTCTGTAACCCAAGCCTGAAGGGCTCTTTATTGCAACTGAATGGCAAGAAGTGCCCTGACTGTGCTTGTAAAGTGCCTAAAGCTTTGCTCCTATTATGAACAAAATCAGACTTTGAATAGGGTGAAGCACTATTGGTAGTAACAGTGGGGCTAAGAGTAGGTGACAGTGGCTTGGGTCGTTTGATGGAAAGTGGCTGGAGCCCCAAGCTGCTGCATCTGTGCCACAGCACATTCACCTGTGCAGCTTCCACTGTGCTCTTGTATCCTGAGCACTGTCCCCGGCTGTGCTCTGGTTCCTGTTGAGATACCAGCTGAGTGCCTGCTGTTGGCATCCTTCTCCCCCTTCTTCCCCTGCCCCAGCAAGTGCCTCCCTTCTGTGCAAGGAAGTCCAGACAGAAGAAGGGAGGAACAAGCCTGTGCCATCTGATGCAGCCTAGGTTTGGCTTCAGGTGCACACAGCCAGGTTTGACAAAGGTTATGCTTCCTAGTGCTGCAAGCTGAAACTTTACATGTGGGTAGATTTGTAACAAACCTAAAGTGCTCCTGGTTTTTGTTGTTGCCAGATAAATGCCTGTAAAGATCAGAGTGCTTATCTGAGCTCATACTGGCAGTTTGGTTTCTTCAGTTCTAGGAAAAATATGGGAAAATGCTTCATTTTGGTAATGCAAGCAGTGTGTTTAATATCCCTTACTTGATAATCAGATGTAGGGATAAATACTTGGCTTCTTTGTGCATTACATTTTATTGCTCAATTATTTGCTTCTGGAGAGCAAATTTTTCTTAGCAATAATCTAAATGAAAAATTGTCATCACTTAATATATATATATATATAGGTAAAAAACCATGCCCAGTGTTTTCTTTGCATTTTGTCAGAGGTTTTCTGGTTTTCTCTATAATATTGAAGTACATATGCTGATCTAAATCTTTGTCTTACCCTCCTCTGTTTTATTCTTGTTGGTCATCCTGTTTATGCATGTATTTTGATTATTTGTGTATCTCTTGCTTTGCAGGAGACAAAGATGGCAGCAAGGTGACTACAGTAGTTGCAACTCCTGGACAAGGTCCAGACCGACCACAAGAAGTCAGCTACACAGACACCAAGGTGATTGGAAATGGATCTTTTGGTGTTGTGTATCAAGCCAAACTCTGTGATTCAGGAGAGCTTGTGGCCATTAAGAAAGTCCTGCAGGATAAAAGATTTAAGGTGAGTCTATGCATAAGTTCATAGTATTTTCATGAATATTATCTCATTTTCCATGTCTTTGATGGCAATGTTTTTGATTTTCTTAATTTATTTTCATTGGAGAGCATAAATATGCCTAAAATTTTTTGGGACTGAAAATTAAACAGATGGATTATGATAAAGCAGTAGTTAAACTTGAAAATTGGTGAGTCACTATGATTATTTGTATTAGTGCAAGTCAGGAAGCTAAAAATGCTGATTTGATGTGCTGTTTCCAGGTTGCTGGCCAGATTTCTCACACAGTGAGCTGTGGAAACAAAGGAAAAGCTTGTCTTAAGGTTACTTTTTTCTAGCATAAACTCTTCTCCAATCATTAGTAGTTAAACTGCTGGAAGGAACAGGAGCCTTTAGGCTTTGTTTTTAGTTGCTGCACCTATGAAGTTGAAACCTATATTTGAGTAAATCAGAAATTCTAAAGGCCAAGCAAGAAGATAACAAATACTGAGCCGAGGGCAGTTTGGGCTGAAGATTACTTTTTTTTTTTGTTATCTGATTTATAAACGTGTTTTACCCTGGTGGTTTTAGTAGACTAGTGATCCTTTATTCTAAACTGGTAGCCTTCCAAAGAGAAATCTTTTTATTTAGTGATTTTTAAACCAAATAAATTTAAGAACCATAAGCCACCTCAACACTTCTGTTAGTCCACAGCTTGGTACTTAATGTACTTGACCTCTTTCCCTTATAGTCAGGTGGCCTAGAGATCAGCTTGTGCAAGCAGTACATGATAGCAGAGGTCCTGGTTTTAACAGATCTTGTTTTCACAGCAAGACCTCAGACACACCTAGTTTCACTGGTAATATTTGTAATTTGTGTCCTTTTTTAGTGGCAAAAACATTGTTTTGAAGTGTTTCGAAGGAAAATGGGAAAGATGCATTTAAATTAATGTAATGCACAATTGTTTACTTCCAGTTAAGGAAGACTTATAAAGTTCTTACATAGTTCTTACATCTGGGTTATTTCTGGACTGTATTATGGGTTGAAGGTAATTAGTACTTGGGAAGCATGCAATATGATGTAAGAGTGCCTTATTTTAGGAGAAGAAAGAAGAGGTAAAACAGAAAAGGAAAAACAAATTCTAAACCTAGTACTTAAAAGGAGCTTTTTGGTCTCTTCCCATTGCATAGGTTTAAGGGGGAAGGTCAGGGTATTTTCTATACCCCGTCATGCTTGGTTGATGTCAGCTAGTGCATTTGACAAGAACCTTTGATTTCTTTAGTCTCGTAACTCTGGGGTTTTGCAGTGTGTCAAAATGAAAACTTGGCCAAGCGTTTTAGTTCCTGACCATCAGATATTAATAGTTTGTGACATCTTACTTTTTTTTAAATTAATCTCTCTTGGGCATCTAGAGTAAAATGTTGGTCTTTGATTGCTTTTTGTTTTGGGTAGTTGGTTTAGTGACATTTTGTTACCTGACTATATATCTTTCTTTTTTTTTTTTGAGTGTTTCTTTAAGTGATAGAAAAAATTGTTTCTTGAATATTAGCCCTTTGTTAAAGCAAAACAGCTGAACTGAAAAGCTAAGTAGGGTGTTTCCAGTTTGGACTCTGAATTAATTGTCTACATTTGATAATATGAGCTGAGAACATCCAATACCTGGAGGCTTTAATATCCCTAAACTAGGTGTAATTAATGCTTAAGTCCATGTATAGATTTGCAGAGAGACAGCATTAATTTAAAAATAGTTTTTTAAACTTCATAATTTGTATGGGTCACATCTGCAGTAATACCCAAGTTATGCATTTTTTCATATTCTTATCCCAAACTTTTATCCCAACTACACAACATCATCTACCTTTGGTCTAAGCTCCCTAATTTTTCCCATCATTTGTCACTTCAGTCCTCTCATTTTTTCACATTCTGATCTAGAAGTGTATGTTATGTTGGCAGGAGGTGTAAATTCTTGCAGGCTGGATGGCAGCCTCTACCTGGACAGATGTGGAAGCTAGACAGATGTATATTATGAGCAGCATACAATTTCTTCAGGGTGTGCTACTCTTTGCGAATGCCTGATCTAGGTAGTAAATACTGGACCACATAATCTACAGGTTACAGAGGGAACTTGGAAAGTCTGTTGGCTGAATGGTTTGAGTGCCCTGTAGGAGCAGACCATCCCATGTGTTCAGAGAGCTGAGCTGAGGGTGCAACTCAGCTGGGCTCTTGCCATCCCTGCTTGGCTGCCCGAGTCCAGATCCAAGACCTGGTCAGTTGAGTTCCCTAAAATCTGCCACTCCCCTCTCATTAATGCATACTCTCACTTCAGCAATGATTGAGGCGAAAAAGCCAACCTTATGCAGGCAGCCCAAGGTGGTGGCAGCTTGTTTGATTCATTATCACTTTGATAATGAATCAAACAAGGGAGGGAAGAGAGGAGGGGGCACTTCAGAAATACCAGTCTGCACTGATCCCAGTGGTGAACAAGCAACAAGAGGAAAGGGATGTATGGAAGTTGCTTCCTGAAATTTGAATCAGGAACAAAATTTTCAGCTGTATGCTTCTGCCTGGTGCCTGCTTATCCCTTATCTGCCTGGTGCTTGTCTATTGTGATATATTTCTCTTGGTATATGCAGTATAATTCCTTAGTCATGATTTCTTCAAAAAGTGCTTTGAGAAGAGCTAACGGATAGTCTTGAAACTGAAAATTCAGGAACTAAAGAAAGTCCCAAGAGAGTGTAACCTCTAGGCTCTTGCTGCATTTTGTGAATGTAGAGGGCCACCACTGTGTAGGTCTGGAATATGTGCCTCAGTTGCCAATTTTAGATCTCTGTCAGGAAGCTGAGATGCATTTGTCCAGGTTTGAAGCTAGCTTGAAAGCTGGAATTACCAGAGGGGGGTTGCCTATTTTTCTTTTTTCCTTTTCCATTACTATAACAAGTCAGCCTCCCAGTATTGGTCCAGACCAGAAAGAAGTTGAGTGTTAAATCAGTGCTGAAGAGTTGAATCTTACAGTTTCTTTGATGGTAAAGATAGTTTGCAATGCTCCTTCTTCTTTCTACTCCCTCGTTGCAGTTCAATGGTTCTTCAGTTTGACATTGCAGTTCCTGCATGACCGTGTTTTAAACAGGGTCTCTGAATTGCTCTGGATTTTAGAGCGTGTGTGTCTAGAGTTCGGTGTAATGTACAGTAATAGTATTGGTAGGAATAAGTGGTAAGTCCCTGAAGAGAATAAATAAAATACCACTTAGAGATTTATGCTTAATTTCAGTTTGTAGTTCTGCCTTCAGTAAGGTAGTTCTCCATACTAAGTGTGAGGAATTAAGGAATGTATTTTTGGGCAATTACCTGATACTTGAATCAGTAGTTCACAAACTATGTCCTGTTTGTCATTAATCTGTGAAACAATTTAATTTGTTTAATTTAATTAACCAACTCTTAAGGAAAGTTATATTTTTGGGGTGGTGGGTTTTGGATTTTTTTTGCAGTTAAAAGTTTAACAGGTGTGAGAGGGATGTTTCTCTTTGTAAAACAGTGTAAGGCAGCTGCTCACAAACTTTGGGGCCAAAGTGCTTTCAAATGGCAAAATTTCCAAAAGACAATGACCTGGCTTTCACAGATCTATACTGTATTTCTGCTTCTGTTCCAAAAATGTGTAATAATAGGTTTTTATGCAAAGCATCAATAGATGCAGTTAAAAGGTTCATAGTATTTTCAATTATTTTCATTTATGTGTCTGTGCAGGCCCTCAAGTGACACAGCCTAATTGTGATGCTTGAAAAGAAAATACTGGTAGCATAAAAATTCTTGCACTGCTTTTGTTAGCATTTTCATTGGAATATTCTTCAGATTAAGAGTCTGTCATATTGCTGTCTCATTGTCCAAAAACCAATAATAAGCCAAGAGGCATGTTAGCATAAATAGTTATTTTTTTGTTATTTCTGCCATTCCATTAAGGTTTCTAAGAAATCCTAATGAAATGAATGTATGAATTGCTAGAAGTATTTCACAGCTGACTGCGAATAAGCAGTTAAATTTCTTGCATCTGAATTGCATACTTGATGTTTCTGCTTTTAGCTCTGGGCTGTTGAAATCTAAGTGATGAAGAGAGTTTGTACTCCTCCTGCACCTTTTCAAACAGTCTAGATTGGGCATCACATTTCTTGTTAATGGCTCACGGAGACATAAAGTGTGCAGCAAGAGAAAGCCAAATTCTGTAATGGGAACCATTCATGCCATCCAGTCTGTCAAATCATTCAGGGACTGCCTTGGTTTAACCATCCAACCGTGTGTGCCCTTGGCTTAGTTGCCTGAATTATTTAAATAGGCAGATCTTCTGGAGTGTGAGAGGATGTCAAACTAGGGCCCTAATGGTCCATAAATGTGAAGCACTGCATTGCTAAAGCTGAGGCCACTCAATAGTAGGCAGTGGTCTTTCCTGTTTTTGGTTAGGGAAGGAATAGGTGTTGTGAGTATTTACATGTTTATTGTTTCTTTGTTTTGGTTTACTGGTTTGGGGTGGTATTTTTGTTGTTGGTTTTTTTTTTGGTTTTTTGGTGTTTTTTTTTGGTTGGTTGGTTTATTTTTTTTTGTTTTTTGGTGGGTTTTTTTTGTTTTGTTTTTGTTTTTTGTTTTGGTTTTTTTTTTCTTCTTTTTAATATGTAAAGTCTTAGTGTTAATATGAGCCTTAAAGCCCAATAAAGCAGCAGGATGGAAAAATAAGTTTGTGTTGAGGTTCTGGTTTCTTTCTTTCCCTGCTGGTGTGTGTACTTTTGTGAGCTGTTTGAAATGCTTCTGAAAGCAACAGCTTTCCTTCAGTTCCTGCCTCAGATATATCAAGCTGCTAAGTATAAAAAGATTCTTTTCAAAGTAGCCCATATCCGCTGTTTGAGTTACCTTATTTACAGCAACTTTGATCATAGCAGCTCCTATGAAAAATGTAAAACCACAAGGAAGACTTTCCATTGAAAAATGACTAGGTGTTTAGGTTTTTAAGTTCTGCTAACTTTTCAAGAGACTTTTCTGTTTAGAGCATTCAGAAGTCTAGAGCTGACCCAGTTTTTTTCTTAATAGGTTTTGTGTCTCTGCTCATGGTTGAAGGTATAATTCTGTAAATATGCATGTGAAAAAGTGAACCTGTTGATTAATGATTTGCCTCTTTTGCTCTCAGAATCTCAGGGGTTAACAGACCACTGTGAGAATATGACTTCAAATTGGGTTGAATTAGTTCCATTTTTTCTGACTTCCCCCAGCTTGTTTCTTAGCTCTTGGTTATCGATGGCCAGTAAAGATACAACAGATAGTAGCATTATACTGGGAAAAAAGGCTTCATTTCAGGGGGCTTCAGTCTATTAAGGCCACTTTTGGTGTATCTGAGCTGTTTTGAGGAGAGAGGTACTCAAGTTACTTGGGTAATGTGACTGAAAGGAGAGGTAAAACAAGTTTTGTTTTGCAGTCTGTAAGCTCGGGCTATGGGTAGTCATGTCTATATACTGACAAGCAGACAGGAGTTTGACACCCATCTTCCTGATATGTGTTGGGCAACCCAGTTGTAAAGCTTTAACGGAAGTGGTATCACTGTCTCTTCTGTCCAGGTTTGTTTTCCCTTTGCTGGGTTCAGACAGGATGTGTGCATCCTCTTGCTTTTTAATGTTTTAGCAGGTCCATCTTCCAGACTCCTCCCTATTTTTGTGTACCACAGCATTGTCATGAGAATGTTAAAGGTACAGTTGAAGAGAAGCCATTGTTACTTGCTGGATATCTCATAGAACACTTGACTTCCTTTGTATGTGCCTGAGTTGTGGACCCTTTCTTTCAAGCACACAGGTGGATATTGAAGTCACAGAAAAGACTTCCAAGATTGATTCCAACCTTGTACTGATCACCACCTTGTCAACTAGACCATGGCACTAAGTGCCACATCCAGTTGTTTCGTGAACACTTCCAGGGGTGGTGACTCTACCACTGCCCTTGGTAGTCCATTCCAAACTTTAATAACCATTCTTTGAAGAAATTTCTCCTGATGTCCAGCCTAAACCTTCCCTAGTTCAGCTGGAGACTGTGTCCTCTCATCCTGTTTGCTGGTTGCCTGAGAGCAGAGACCAACCCCACTTTAAAACAAACTCCTTTTTGTAGTAGTTAGAGAGAGCAATAAGGTCACTCCAGATCTTCCTTTTCCCACCTACTTGACTCCTTTCTAGAAGGGAATTGAAAGTTATCACAGACGTTCAGAATGAATGCTACCTTCATCTAAGTCAGTGTTTAAAGTTTTGAATACAGTGTAGAGGTTGGATTTACTCTGATGTATTCATGGTTATCTTTCACTGTGACCTCTTGTTATCTGCACAGGTAGGTTTCCTCTGAACTAAGGACTGAACTTCCTTTTTTAATTTCATCTGTGTGTGAGTTAGATGCGTTCTCTCATCTGATATCTCCGTCTAAGGATCACTGAATATTCAAACATTAATCTCTAAGGCCTTCTCTTAGAAGAATGCCTTTATTTACTGCATCTCAGTTGAGTTGGAAGCACCCATGGGATAAAAAGTCACAAAGGAAAAACATGGTGATGAGAATTAGTAACATTTAAGCACCTTTCTTTTAAGTCTTTGAGGGTTTGCACATCATAGCTACTTTGAAGATCTGAGGAATAGTGAATCACTGTTCATAAGACTATCATGGAGGTTTTACTCTCTTAAGCGTGCCTTAATTTTATTGTTAAATAGCTAGAAAGTGCACTCAAAACAATAGATCTGTCTTCTGACTAACGAGATGTTCTGTGTTTGGATCAGAAGTGGGGATGGAAGGCTGAAAATATTTTTCAGTGACTTCAGCAAATATTGTGAACATTTGTTAAACCAGCAGTAGAAAGATAATTGAGCCTGATGAAAACTGCCTTTTACTCCTAGCTGTCCTTATCTAAGGGAATACAGTCCCTCTTTAAGACTGAGGCTATCAGATAAGATTTCCAGAATGGGAGATGCCTGGGCGTGTGTTCAGGTTGTTTTTCCATCTTCTAAACAGCTGGAGGGCTATGGTTGCTTTCAGAGAAGCTTTTTCTAATCTATGCTTTAACTCTTGTATAGAGGCCAGATTTGTAGCTCTGGCCCAACTTAATTTATCCAGATTATCAGAGACATTTACCAAGATAATAGCTTTTCTTACAGCAGTACTTGATCTGGCTGTCTCCTGGAAGCTTACTGGAGGAGCCAATTCTATCATTTAACTGTAATTGCAGTTGCAGTGCCTGTCTGCTCATAGCAACCAAAAAGGCTGGGTAGAGATCTGAATTTTCACTCACAACAATTTCATTCCATTTTCCAATTTTCTCAAACTTTCCTAATGGATAAAAAATCTGTTTACTCTTGCTTTTCAGAGTCTTTGAAGAAAGCAGTGTACTGTTCAGTGTATCAGCTGTAACCTTCCTGGGCATACTTCAGTGGCCTTGAACATCTAAGAACTCTAAGAATCATATTTCTAACTTTGTATTATTTTAAAGTCTGTACAATAAAGTTATTTGTAGTTATGGCTACTCCTGCAGATGTTTTCAAATCTGACATCTGAACTGGATGCATAATAGCTGTTAGTGCAAAATAGGTCTTCAGTTTGGCACATGAGATGACATGGAGTTTGTACTATGAGCGTTGATTTCAGTTTTCTGCTTTTTGGCAGGAGAGTCTGGACTGATAATGAATGTCCAGGGAATGCAGTGTCACCCAGCTGTAGTTGGCCTAGGATAGAGGAGGAAAAGCTCTTCATCTGGAGACGTGGCTTTGTGTGTGTTTAGACATGTGCTTCCACATGTAGCCATGTGGAAACCAACATGTTAGTAGGGAAACCAAACCAACACGTTAGTAGGGAAATAGGCCCTAGGAATGTGTTCTTTGACAAGGGAGGAGTCAAAAGAGGGCTTTTCTGCTCCTACCCCACAGGTGTTTGCATGAGGCCTTTTATAGACCCATACCACAGTTTAAGTGGCGCATTTATTTTGGATCCTGAGCTTTTCTATTTCCGTGAGTTTTTCTGTGGTACTCCTTAAACTAGGACCAAGATGGGACTTTAAAACAAGATAGCTGTTTTGTAAGTTCTCTCTCCTCTTGCTCACTTCTAGTGTATAACTTGAGACTTAAAATTAAGTAACTTAAAATTAAATCTCTGTCCTATGTGAATTTACTGACAAACAAAAAGAACTGGAAGATACATTTATGAAAAGTCTTTTGTCCCACTAGTCCAGATAACTCATACAGCTGCTTCAATAATGCTTTGGTTTTTATTTCCTGTTGTCTCTCTGGTCTTCTAAAGGAAGCGAGTTCCTATGTCTGGTTTACCTAAAATACATATATATAATGTATGAAATATATATTCTGTGTATATACATTCCCAAATTAGCTAGAGACTGTTTTGAGAGACACAGGTTAAATGGATGCTATTCTGAAATAATGACCCTCAGGGTGGAGAGTACAGTTTACAAGAATTCCAAACCCATCAAGGTATGGAAATGCATAGTTCAAAGCACATGAATAGAAGTAACTCAGCCACATGCTGTCAGCACAATGTAACTGTAAGAGTGTACTTGGACATTGCAGAATTCCTGATTGTGGTCAAATTAAGTTCCATTTTGAAAGATAATTTCCTTTCCTTTGACTTTTAACATTGCTGCCTCTAAGTGCCTGAGAAGGACTGGGATAGAAAAACAGTAACCCTGCATGCAGTAGAAATAACCTCTCCATTTTATATTTATAAATCAGTTTTACATCTGGGTCACACCTGCTAATTAGAGGGAGCCTTGATTATGGCATGGATTTGTAGGTCTGTGTAACAAAGGTAAAAATTGATTTTAATGTTCTTCATTTTGTGGTGTTCTATGGAGAGATCTTTGGTAGCCTCTCAGGATCACTACTCTAGGAGAATATATAGGAGACTCTATATCTTTACATATCTGAGACTGGCAGATCACAGGCTAGTGGAGCAGATTTGAGTTTTCTCATCTAAAAAGAAAATATTTAATGGCTGACAGTCTTAGGGTGTGGCAGTGGAGTAGAGCCTTCCAAGTGTGCAGCCAATTCAAGTAGTGAATCAAGGGCAGTTGTTATTTTGTGAATGGGGCCTGAACTTGGTCAATTAAAAAGTCACAGTAAAGTTTCTGAAGTCCTTCTGAAGCTCAGTGATTTAGTGTTTGACTGTGTATGAGGCTGTATATAAATTCTAAGCTAGTTTGATCTTTTTTCTTCTTAGAGTCGATGCTGAGATGGTCAGGCAGAGAGCAGGCTCATCAAATGCTCTTGAGAGCTTGGTACTGCTGCTGCTATAGAGCTTGGGCATGAATGCAGGTGTTGGGTGGAAATGGTGTCCCAGGAGGAACCTTCCACACCTGTCTCCTCGTTAGGCAAAAGACTATTGCGTAGAGTACAAATAGAAGATTAGTTTGATGGGATAAAAATGGGGCTTTTGAGGCTACTTGGATGTTTGATGTGTGCAGATATTTCAAGGCTCATGGTTGTACCATTATGTATTCTCTTTTGGAAATCCCACAGCATGAGATTGCCTGGCTACGGAAGATTTAGCTTAAATAGTCTTTATATCTAGCAACATTACCTACCGGTGGCTCTCACTTGCTTATTAAATTCTTACTTGGTTAAATTATTTTTGGTGCAACATTCCAGTCTTGGAGCATGATTGGAATATATCATTAAATAATTTATCTTCAGTTTTTGCCAGGGAACACTGGGGGTTTTTTTGTCTTTAAAATGCATGGCTGATAAATCAGGCAGTGGTAAACTCTGTCCTTTTTGAACTCAGTATTTGCTATTCAAATGTCCTGCTGTGGAAGCTATTAAGCTTGAGGGGAAAGAAGGGATAACCTATAAAATGCTAGTCATAGAAGGGACAGAAGAGATCCACCTGCTGCTCAGGGGAGTTTTTCTGAAGCGGGACAGATCGTCTCATTTTTGTGTCACCAAGACAGCTGTGCCGTCCCCTCCGGCACTGTGCTGTAGTTAAACCCTTTTGGCTTTGTTTAAAACCTTTTAATTGAGCTGTAATTGAGGGTTTTTTTATTTGTGTCTCTTCCTTGAAGAGGATCAACTCAAAGTCAGCAAACAAAATGAGGAAGATTTAAGTGAATGTGAAAATGGGAATAATTTTTGTTTTCCACTTGTTTTCTTGAGTAGACCTGACTCTTTATAAACAAATGGCATGCTCCTTCTGAGAAGTGTTCAGAACTTGGAGAGCCATGGAATGGCTAATTGTTTTCTTTGCTGCTAAAGGCAACATTTTCACTGCCCATTGCTTCTTGGAAAAGTAGTACCAAGACATGGGAAAATAATAAAAGGAAGTTCTTCTAAATGTTTTGTCAAGCATCTAAAGTACAGAGACAGTTCAGACTGTTGGGCATATTCTAAAATTAGCAATGCTGCCATTTTTTTCATGTGACTTGGATACTTCCTGGTCCCTGATGACTGAGAACGTGAGATGTTTGTGACCAACAGAATTATTTCCAGCCTACACAATAGGCTGGAATACAAATAATTACTTTACTACCACTTTACTTTGCATGTTGTTGAGGAAAGCTTGTTTAGACTTTTTGTTCCATTTTGTTTTTTCCATCACATTTTTTGTCTGCATTACGCAGTGAAATATGGTCCATTTGGAAGACTGGAACATTAAATTTGAAGGAGAATGTAGACCTAGGTTTTGCTGGTGACCTAGACCTAGGTTTTGCTGGTGACCTGTGGTATGATCTACCACAGGAAATAAAAATGAATCTGATTTTTATTGGGGTGGTTTTGTAAGAGTTGTATCATGTAATAACTCAAAATAAGAAATGTTTCTGGAAAGGCAACAAAAACCATATTCTATTAAGGAACATTCTAATTACAGTCCATGATGCTTTGGCATAGTGTTGATACTTCTTTTAAAATACAGTGAGTGATGTCAAGGAAGTAAGTGATCGTTGAGCATTTGTTTTTCTGGCCAGGAGCAAAGAAGGGACTCACTCTTCTTCAAGGTGAAATGTGAGGTGTGATGTTTATCATATTTTTAAATATATGTTACAGACTTTTAACTAAGGAGAAGGCAGTCTGCTTTCTTCAGGGTGGGTTTTTGTTTGTGTAATGCTTAGTACAGTGAACTGAGATGAGTAATGGATGCTCTTATATGTGTCATGATGCAAATAAGAAGACTACAGACATCTATATTCTCTAGTTCTTCTAAGATTTGAAGCCAGGTCTAATTGTTACAGGCCCAACAAAGGTGCTCATTTCTCATCTTCATTTGTGCTGTTCCTTTGAAAGCCCCAGCCATGGTGATTAGACTACTTAGGTCCTGAGCTAACTAGTCAAAATACAAACATCCAGTCTGAATCACTGAAGCATAACAATGCATGTGGAAAACAACAGCTGGATCTCATTTCAGAGGTTTCTTAATTTCAAAAATCACCCTGTCACAAAAAGCTCCTTGTTTTCCCTCCTAAGCTATATCAGATGATGACAGAATCTATAACTTGATGTCTTTAAAAGATTCATCTTCTTTTTTCCTTCATTCAAAGATATGTCCAAGGATCTGCTTGTCAGACTGAATTGGCAGGCCCTTTTGCATTCATGTTCCTTTAATCTCAGCAGGCACATTGAGTCATGAAGGTTGTACCAAGTTTTTTGGGCTTGAACACAGGCATCTCATTTATACCAGATGAGTTTAACAGTGTAGGCATGTTGATTGATTGTAAATGAAGTAATTTGTTGCAGGCTGCTTAGTCCCTGAAGGGGACATTGCAACTTATAGGGGTATTGCATTGAGACATGAATACCTGCTTGCAGAGCTGTCCACTGGTTGCACTGCTCTTGCTGCAAGTGGACAGAAGAGGGTTTTTAACTTTCTTTTATTTTTTTCCTTTTTAGAGTAAAACTTCATAGTGGATATTGACATTGCCTGTGGGCACTTTAGTGGAAAATTCAGTTTTGCTGTTAAATAATAGAGGAACCTTTGAAAAGATGTGTTGCTGACCACCATGGGAATTAGTAGTAAGTGTGCAGGTGTGGAAATGAGGACATAGCAGTTTGCTACTCCCAAATGTAGTGCATGGGCTAGAGAACATTAGGAAGATTCAGTTCAGTATCTTATGTGGATGGACTTGCTTTGTTTTTTGATGCTGAGCAACTTCGTAAGCACATTTCAGATGAAGTCTGGCAGGCGTAACAGGGTGTAGAGCAGGAGAACTAAGGTGAGCACAGCTTTCAGAAGAACTCCTAAAAATAAGGATAATACTTCCTTACTTTGTAGTGCCCTGCTGAACATACTTTATAAATAGTGAGCAATTCTGAATTATAAAATTAGAACGTGGTAACAGCTTACAACAAAAGATAATAATCTTTAGTTGAGGCAATGGTATTAGAAGCTCTGTAGTTTTTTTAAAAAGTAGTTCTATATTCTTTCTAGGTTAGATTTTTCTGGTACTGTATCACAGTAACCTGTACCAGAATTGCCTGTCTGTGAGACCTGGGGTTCCTTGATTACACTTGATTTATTAACCCTATCTGCTTGTCATTTAGATATCTGCAAAAGCAGGAGTATGAGAACATATGGAATGGAAATGTTCTTTCCCAGTGTGCAGGAAACCACAACAGGTTGATTGGAGTCAGCATTTGAAGAGCCACAGCAAATACTCAAGAACTTGGTGCTATCTTTCTTTTTTTTTTTTCCTTTTTTAATTAAGTCAACATAAGGGCAAGAAAGGACATGGTTTGCAGATAGTATGCTGGATTTCCTGGTAGGCAATGACTCTGTTTCTGTAACTGCATAACAGGCATAAAGGTTATCTGCTTTCATGCAGGGCTAACAGATCTAGTAGGACAAGAAAGTAGTATGAGACATAGGAAAAACTAGGGCATGTTGAGGGTTGCCTGGAGTGTTGGAGGCATAACAGAGTCAGTGTATTCATTGAACAATTTCTGTGGCAGCATGAAGGCCATCAATTAGCAGGAAGGATAAACAGTGCAAGGACTCTTGTTTGGATTTAAACTGATGAATATCTCTTGGAAAGAATCCTCCTTGCTAGTGGGAACAGCCTGTACACAGTCCAAAAGCACAACGCCGTGTGCAGGTGGTAGTAGAAAGTCCCTTCCTGGTGGAGCACTGAGCTATGGCATGCTGTCCTACTGGCTTGTCTGCATAGATCTGCTTGTGGGTGATAATGCTGTAGCTGACTTCTTGAGTAGATAATGAACTTTCCAAGAGAAATACAAAGGTCTAAGACCTTTCTGAATTCAGCTGTCCAGTTAAACAGTGTAGAAAGTTTTAACTAATTCACCTTTAAAATTCATTTGAGTTTTCCTGAATGTAAGTAGACAGTGAGCACAAGATGCAGTGACTCTTGTTTTAACCTAACCTTATGTGCAGAATGTGTAGGGAGTGATACTGTCTTGCTTACATAAGCAAGGCAGGCAGTATCACATCCTCAGCAGACAGTAATCTTCATTATTTCATACCGTTGGGATTTTGAATACAATAGGTTCTCAGCACCCTTTGTAGAAATTTGATTTCAACAAAATGGGAAAAAGATATTTTCACTGGTTAGCTGTGGGGCAAGGAAATTAATTCACAGAATCACAAAATGGACAAGATTGTAAGGGACTACAGTGGGTCATTTGTTCCTGTATCCCTGCTCAAGCAGTGTCATTTCAGACTACATGGCATAGGATTGCTTCCAAACGATTCTTGAGTATCTCCAGCTAGGGAGATTCCACAACCTCTCTAGGCAGCCTGTTCCAGTGCATGGTTAACAGCACAGTAAAGAAATTCTTCCCTCATATTCAGGTGGAACTTCCTATGCATCAGTTTCTACTCATTGTCTCTTGTCTCATGGTTTGTACCACCAAGAAAAGCCTGGCTCCATCCTCTTGATACCCTCCCTTCAGGTACTTACACTGGTGAGGTCCCCTCTTAGCTGTCTCTTCTCAAGGCTGAGCAGGCCCAGACCCCTCAGCCGTTCCTCATAAGTGAGATGCTTCAGTACCTTCATCATTTTTGTTGCCCTCTGCTAAACCTACTCCAGGGGCAGCTCCTCTCCAGGAGCTCCATGTCTCTCTTGGACTGAGGAGCCCAGAACTGGACACAGCACTCCAGGTGTGGCCTTAGTGAAGCTGAGTAGACGGGCAGGATCATTACTCTACTCCTGGTCATCTCCGCAGCGTGTCTGTTTTTCATGATGTGTGTAGTGGGAGATCTTCTTAAGCCATGAAAATAACATCTTGTAGTGGGAAATATTTGGCAAGGTCAGTGAAGGTTTTGCCACTTGCATTGTTATTAACAGTAGATGTTTTAATGAATTAGCTTATGAGAATGCTCTCTAGCACTATGTGTTAAATATAGAAGAATGCATAGTCCATTGAAAAGGTGGTAGGTGGTGTAGGAAACAACTTCTGATGTAATTTGTGACTGACTTGCATTGAGCCTCTTATCTCCTTCTACAATTGCATTTTTGGAAACAACTTACAGGTGCAGTAAAGAGAAGTTAAATCTCCATGTCTTCAGGTTTTAGGGTTCCAGATGACTTCCAAGGAACTTTCTTGGAAGCATCTGGTGATGGCTGCTGATAAACCTTTGGATGAAGTCATGCCAAGATGATTGGTCTGACCAAGTCATCTTTGTTCCCTCAGTCTCTTTTTTTCAGCAGTTCTCTTCCATGTCCTTGCTACAGGGTTATGTACAAGTTCTCATTTTATTCTGGAAGCAAGGTGGAAGTCAGGATGCTCACAAAGCTACCAGGAGCAGCTCTCCTATGAAAACAGGCTGAGAGAGTTGGGGCTGTTCAGCCTGGAGAAGGCTCCAGGGAGATCCTAGGGTGGCTTACCAGCACCTGAAAGTGGTTATAATAGATCTGGAGAGGGACTTTTTACAAGGGCATGTATGATAGGACAAGGGGGAATGGATTTAAACTGAAAGAGGTTAGGTTTAGATTAGACGTTAAAAATAAATTCTTCATTGTGCAAGTGGTTAGATACTTGAACAGGCTGCCCAGAGAAACTGGATCCGTCATTCCTGGAAGTGTCCAAGGCTGGGTTGGATGGGGCTCTGAGCAACACAGTAATGGGAGATGTCCCTGCCCATGGCAGAGAGGTTGGACCTAGGTGATCTCAAACGTCCCTGCTGACCCAAACCATTCTGTGATTCTATGATTTTTGCACCTACTGGGGGAAGAAGGACTGGACTTCATGGTAATTAGGTTGACCCCGCACTGAATTTGTCCAGCTGGATCTGGTGCTTGGGAACTCTGAAACTGGAAGCCCATGAGGTGGTAGCCTTTTGAAATTTGCTAAAAGTGTGCCATTTTAAATTCATGGTGTTCACCTGGCATATGAAATAATTTCTTTCTGCACCTTTCTTTTTTTGGAAATCTCTATTCCTTTTTAGTGTGACTAAGTTGTGAATCTAATCATAGTGCTCTGTCTCTGCTTTTAAATATGTCATTAAAAACACACCTTGTTATGCAAATAGTTACTAAAACTTGCTTTTCTCTGTACTTTTTCTTTTGGGGCAATTTAGGCTAGAAGTGAATGTGAAGATTTCCTAATCTTTTCATTTTAATGCTCTGACACCCTTTTGCTGAAGGAAATGATTTCTTGAAAAATGGGACAATGTTTGAAAAGCACTAATGCTGACTAAGGAAAAAACCCTCAAGCACAAAGTCTGATAACCTGTTTTATCTAACTTGGAACACTAATTCTTCAACAGCTTATAGTAAATTTGTACTTTGACATAGCTGGCTTTCCCTTTCCAAGTGTATGATAGGTTGTTTGTATCTAGCAAAGGTCAACTGATGAAATTATGCTGCAGCTTTGGGAAGAATGTGCTGTTGCCTTTTAATATGAAGATATATATTTGGGGAAGCTTGAATTGGTTTTATATATAAAACTATGAAGGAGTGTTGAAACATTCTTGTATGTCAGGCTATCATCTGAAATTTGGGTATTATTTTAGTTTTATCTTAGACCTGGTATGCACATGTGATGGATTCTTAGTTATAGCAATAGCTAATAAATTTTGTTATCTGCTCATGACAAACTTAGCAAACCAGCGGGTGGGGAACCTAGCATGGATATGGGGAGAAAAGCTTATTGTGTGTGCACAAGGTAAGGTGTGTAAGTTCCAATTTTAACTTCACTGCTGGAGTTGGGCCAATTTCCTCTCCCATTCCCCCAGCCCCAGAGGAGGAGCTGCCCAACCTCTGAATTCAGCAGGGGATGCTTATGCTTTTAAAAGCTTAGTTATTTGGGAGCTCATTAGTAAGAAATTGTACTTCTTGAAAATTTAATTCTGCTGGGCAAGTAATCATCTGCAGGCTAATTCCACGTGCCAATTCCACTCTGCCTTAACTCCCAGCTCAGTCTCCACCTGTCATTTCCCTTTTTTGTGTCTTCTGATTTGAACCTTGTCTCTCAGGTCTGAGGGAGTAATTTGGATTGAAATAAAAGCCCCACACAACTTGTAACATCAGGCTTTTTCATGTCATATAGCAATAGGCCTGAGACAAAGAAAAAATAAACATTGGAAGCAGTACTTACCTGTTCCCTAAATAAATAAAATTTTTTTGATGGTGAGGAGAAATTATTTTTGTTTTGCAAGTCCTTTGGAATCTGTTTGCATGAAACATCTGCTACATCGTATGTAAGAAAAGAAGGCCAAGAGTAATAAAACATTTCATTAATGTTTAATAACATAGTGATTAGCAACCCAGCAAATGTCTTATGCCCGTGGGAGATTGGAACTTATTTGATTAGTCAATTAATTGCAACCTGTTCTGGTTACAATTGCAGGTGTAAGGTTCTATGGATGTTGCAGGCTCCCTGAGGACTGATGTTAAAGGCATTTTTATGCTTACTTTCTTCTTAGTTAAAGAGTTAAAAATCAAAACATGAGGAAAAATCTGACTGCTATTTCTATGAAAGAAAAAGGGTTTTTACTGTAAGAGTGTTTTAACAGAGATCCTCTGTGCTTCCACTGAAAAAGAATGGCTATTATTATCTCTGAAAGCATAGGGCTGCCTTTTACAGAATACTTTTCCTTTCAGTTCTTCTTCTACTGCACTTTATTTCAATCTTATAATGGACTTGAGCAATCTCTCTGAGTTTCAGACTTAGTTCTGGTTTTCTAACTTTTATCTTGGGTACACTGCAATTCCTCCTGCATCTGGGCCTGCTGCTGGCAGAGCACAGCAGATGCTATAGAAGTGTAGAACTGAGCTGTTTATCAGGTCACAGTATTTGAAACAACCACTTAAAAATAATTCAGTGAATTTCAGGTTGTGATCTAGAAGTGACATGATGCTGGAAATCAGTTTGTCTTCCAAGTTGAGTCTCAAGCTTCCCAAGCTGGAAGGAATTTAGAGATGGTATTAAGTCCCTGAGAGGCTCTTAAACTCCACTTCCATTCAAAGAGGCAATAGTGAGCTAATGAATTCATCTTCCACTGTTCAATTAACTGCTGAGATACAGGAAGAAAATGAAAGAAAAGTCAGATTTTTTTTTTCTTCTGTTCTCCCAGGAGAGATCAAGGCTTGTTTTATCTCTTAAGAACACAAATAAGCCATTTCTGTTTCCAGTTATAGGAAACTATGTGTAATAGCTGTATGAAGATCAAGTTGTCTGCTTAAGGACTGTGTTCTGTGTTGGAAAGAGCAGCCTGGTGATGACATAATATGGCACTTGCCATTACTGACTGTCTAGGGGAAGAGTTAGGAACTGGGGAGCACGTGGTCTCTTCCTGAGAAGGGATGTATTGCTTGAGTTAATTGGGAGCAGTAAAGGAGTAGAAGGAATCAATAGGGTGAAAACAAGGTGTGTGTTAGTAATTCAGATTTTCATCTAGTACACCTGTCAGCTCACTCATTACTGCATGGTTGTGGTTCAAATCTGTCTAGTTCTGAAGGGGCTAATGAAAACTAGCCCACCTCTGTGGTAGCTGTGTGATCTTTTTGTTTCATTCATTATTCTAGATCTTTAGTTGAAAGCATATTTTTGACTCCTGCCGCCCCTGCCCACTCTTTAATTTCAGTCGAGCTGTTAATAACCATGGCTTTGCCGGTTGGGAGTGTGCTGGTGGCCCCACCTATGTTTGCCTGGAGCCTGTGCCTTCAGCTTGCCCTGGCCTGGCTCCAGCTCAGCCTAGCACATTCTGCCCAGTGGCTTCTTCAGGCCGGTCCTGCCTGCTGCTGCCGCATTCAGAGCTGACACTTTTTGCCCTGCTCTGTAGCCCTGCCAAGGCTGAAGGTCGCTGTGCTCAGTAATAAATTCTGGACAGAATACAGCTGACGCAGGCATTTTGTGCCTGTGCCTGGTTCTGGGTGTTCGCAGGCCAGCGTATCAGGAACGCTTTGCGGTGCAGCCGTGCTGAGCGCCTCTATCGTTTGCTGCTTCAGGATCTTCATTAGCAGAGTTTAGGGGGTGAAAAACAGCAAAAAGTGCAGCAGCATTGTGGATCTTGATAGCAAGATGTAGCTGGGCTTGGAGCCTTTGGTTCCTTCTGGTTATGCAGCAAAACACAGCATGATGCAACCACCATGTGCTGAGTTGCACAGAAGTGCACACACAAGCATTTTGTATCTTGGACCCCCTGGCAGCTTCCTCTGCTCATGCCCCTTGTGTTGCATGGTGCACATGCACTCGTTGTTCTCATGTTGTATAGGTACTTAGCCTCTGGGTTTTTCCTTTGGGATTCATGTGAATGGCAAGCAGGAAGAGATGTAAGGAAGGGGTGGAGGGTTAGGGTATTTAAAGCAGCAATTCTATATTTGAACTGTAAACTGCTGATGGCTATCACCAATTTTTTGTTTATTTTTCTTAGTTTTGTGTCTTTGTTTTTTGTTTTCCTTAGGGAATCTCAGAACGTCAGCAATATATAAATTAGTATTTGATCTATGTTTCTGGGACTTCCTGGGTCATAAATTTGAAGTGTTTCTACAATTGCTAACCCTCAAAACTGCTTCTGTGCATGTGTTACACATTGCTAGAGGTTGCAGCAGGACAGGGTATGTGGACTTTCTGACCTGCTGGGCTCCAAGTATTACCAGTCATTGATGAGACAGCAGGAACTGGGTGGTGGGTATTGTGTCATTACAGCTCTTGGTATGTCATAGATGCAGATATTTAATAGATAGTATTTGTTTGTGGGCATTTTCCCCTGTTTTTGGATTAAAGGTCATGATTGCGTGAGTTTGAGACTAATAAGTGTGCTAAAAATGGAGACCACCCCAAATTAGATCTGCTGGTGCTGTAAATATGCCATGACTGACAGAAGGGGCAGACTGAGCTTTGTCCTAATCCACACCTCAAATGTAAATGAGGAAAACTGTGATCCCTGTTGACATTTATCTCTGCGTTAAATTGCTTGCCTAAAAAATGGACTTAACATGGATGGGTAGCTATTGATGACCAGCATGGACAGATTCCCAACCCAGGCTTCTGTAGTTACACTTTTGCACTACTTTTGCCTCCAAGCACTGATGTGTTTGTGATATATTGGGGCAAGATGGATGTAGGAATTGGCCTTTATTCTGTAAAAAGCCTGAATTATCATATATCTGGTAAAGTCAGTTCATTGAGAGTAGTTTCTGTAATACTTGTGCTGACAGCAGGACAGTGTTAAAAGCACTTTAGTGATTGATGGAGTTTGAAATCCATCTTTGGAGGAATGGGTCAGGCAACTTCAGGAGGTTTTAGAGAAGATGCAGTACAGCTTGTATTTTGTGGACTGACTACTAAGCTTAGGACAAACCACATATACTAGGATTGGAGCTTGAGTAACAATATTAGTGAAAATGTGCTGAATATGCTGGGGTTTGTGATCCCAGGTTACCCCTTGGTAACCTGCAAGGTGGTATTTCAATGGCATTCTCTGTGGTCTTGAGTCTCTTTGATTCGGTAAGTTTTGCAAAGCTTTGTTTAGGAGGGATGGCTTCATTGTTGTGCAAGCAGCTATTTCTGCAAGGCATCAAGCAAAGTTGGCTAGGATCACATTGAAAATCCTCTCGGCACATGTCTGCTTCCCTGTGCTTGGAGTCCAGCCTTTTTCTTGTGGTGGGAGGGGGTCAAAATAAAGAGTTTTTTTGCTGCTGGATGAAAAATGCTTTGAATCTCTCAACAAGCTCGGCCTGAGCTTGTTGTCAGGGCAGGCTCAGCAGTGCAGCAGGTGAAGGTGAGTGGATGTGATGAGTCATTCTGGCTGTAGAAGTGGGAATAAGCAAGACCTGCTGGCTCATCACTGTCTTCATGCCTCCTGCTGGAAGCTGGTTTCTTCCCCAGTTTGCCCATGGCTTTCTCTTCGTGCTCTTCATTGTGGAAAAACCTTTGTGAAGGATAAGAAATATGGTTAAATGGAGAAGATTATGTTGGAAGCAGAGAAAAGGAGAAAACAGTAATCATGACCTGTACAAGAGCAGGAATAATGTGTATACTGTGAAATTTAGATCTACCTGTGCTACTTCCATCTATCTGTAATGCCACAGTTCTTGCAGTTATGCTCCATTTTCTGTTTTTTCAATCTGATAGAACACAAGGTATTGAACTTCATCATCTGAAGGTATTACACCAAGAATTAGAACAATTACTTTAAAAAGTGCAAAAATAAGCATTAACCTTTGTTGCTGTTCCTATTTGATTTAAGCTGGAAGTCTGATGCTGAAGGTACTTGTTGAATTAGACTGGTAGCTTATCCTGCCTTTCCATCTAAAAGATATCTTCTCTAAAAGTTCAAGACATACATAATTTCATCTGTTTAAAATAACCAGATCATGTCCTTGGCGTGACAGAAAGCAAAAATATAAATTGCTAATTTCTCCCATTTCATCTGCTCTGAACATAGTCCTCAAAGAACCTTGCTGAGACTTTAAAAAGGTGATTCAGAAGGAAAACAAGAATCAAAACGCCTCATGCCCTTCAGCTAAGGGAACTGAGGCACTCTGTTCCAAACTGGATCCAGGTTATTTTTCTCCACTTCATTGGGTGCAATATTGACAATGCCATGCTGACATGAGCTGTACAAAACCTTTCACCATCATTTCCTCTAGTGCAGTTCAGGAACTTGCAAGTCCAGAAAGCCTCATCTCTGATGAGCCAGTCATTTTATCCCCTGCTGTAAGAAGGGGAGGAAGAAGGGGATGGGGAGGGTGTGAGGCAGGGAGAAGCAAAGAATCAGACTAAGAGTGATGAATGCAAACTGGTTTAGCTCTGGAAATCCCTGGATGGGGAGGAAAGGGAGTGTATGTGGCCGGGAGTGATGGTTATCCTCTTTTGTAATAGCAGATTACAGTAGTAATAGAGGCAGGAATGACCTTGCTTTGGTGGTATCACATGCAGCATTAGTACAGCTCTGAGGGATTGGGAATGTAACCTAGAGGAGAAAGCACAAATCTTCCTGCATGAACATTATTGGCTGTGCTTTGAAGTTATAAATCTGATGTCTTGGCAATCTTTAACCAAATCTTTAACCTTGATGGACAACCAGTTTTCTTCAATTTAATGAACAGATAAGAGGCAGTCTGGTCTAGGAAAGTTGTCTTCATAAGCGATGAACAGGGTTTTGTCACATGGCATCTGTTTCAGTAGTTAGTGAAGGGCTTAAATGCACTGATCGTAGAGCAGTCTACATCAGCAGCCTTTGCCTTCTGGATAAAGAAATCTGTTTTAGATAAAGAAATAGAACTGCAGAAAATTTGCTGAGTAATCGGTTCATAGTCCCATTGGTTGGCGGCTCCTCAAAGGGAACGTGTGCCGCAGCAGCACGTTTTGGTGGCAGCAGATGTCTGCTGGGTCCTCTGCTGTGGCCAGGCTGGTGCTGAAGGGTGTTGCTTTCTGCAGTGCTTACCAGGCCTGGTACACTCATACAGTTAGAAAACTCAACCCTTTCCTTCATGTTGAATGGGTAGGAGAACAGGAAAGTATAACAACTTCCTCCTCTTTGAGTCTTTGACTTTGCATCCATGTTTCTTGGAAGACAAAAATGATGAGTTAAGGATAAGCATGGGCCTTAGGTTTTAATCTACCCTGTATTTTGAATGTGCACTGTCAGCCTTTCTCATCAGCATGTTTTGAAATTATTTTAGTTTGCATTATCTTTAGACGTGCATTTTGTCTCCTGCACTTGGTGCATGACATCTGTCACTGTTCATTTCACTAAAGGTTCCCTCGTTATAATCTGATATTTCCTCTTCCTCTCCATGCAATTCTGCACTGGTATTTAATAGCCCACATCTTAATGTGAAAAGGCTGTTACTTATTTAAAATGTATACTTGGAAGTATACGGTAAAGTGAGACTACTTGAAATACTCTAGCTGAAAAAAAATGTAATTCTTGAACATGAACATCAGTAGCTGTTCCCCTGCCATATCAAATTTGAGCTTTGCAATTGTTCAAGTATTTCCAGTTTTAACTTCACCAGGGAGTGGTGATTAGAAATCAGTTTTGTTTTAAGATAGCTGAGGTGACTGTTTGGCTAAGATTGCAGTTTAGATATGTTTCCTTCTGCCTAGTCACAGGATGCAAGATATAGGTTACTGTGTAACTGGTTTATGACTTATCCCTGATATTAACACCTCTTGAAACACTCTTTGTGCAGCTGCAGCAGATGGTCAGGATGAGAGCCGAAGGAGATGGATCAAAGTGGAAGGCATCACAGTAGGCAGAAACTGTGCTTGTGCTAGGATGAGATACCAGAGTATAAATATAACTTCAGCCTAGCATTAGAATAACTTTTGCTGATTTCTTTTTTCCAGTGTATCCAATCAGCACGTACACCCTATCTAAAGAACACGAAGCAATAACCTGACTTGGAGCATGTACGGGTATTTTAAGAAGCTAGTAGAGATATTACCAAAATAATATTTGCACATTAATGCTTAGCATATTTGTTTTTTCCAGTAAATCCATGAGATAAAAGGTATGATTCCCATCTCACAGTCAGTAGGAGAAAGGGAAAAATAAATGACTTGCCATATATTGGGCTATGAAGTGCTGGTGGAATTTGGTTGAAGTGAACCTGCAGTGTTAGGTTTAGTCCTATAGTAAAATGCTGTAAAAGGCAACATGAGAAATTAATTTTCTGTCATAATAGGTGATTCTGTAATCAATGGGATCTTGACCCATCCTTGCTTTCACTCATTAGTTGAAATCTGCCCCATGTTGTAAGGTCCAGGGAGATACTCCATGGCCAGCAGTGGTTTGGACAAGAAAGAGGAGGGGATTCTGTTGATCTGAAGTTCAAATTGTGCTATGCAGCACAGGAATCCCAGCCATGACTGCCAAAATTAACTTTTTTTTAAAATTTGATTTAATAAAGAATGAGTAAGTGGAGAATATGTGAGCTCCTGTTCCTACCAGGAGAACGCTTTACTCTGTGAGATGTGAGGCATATTGTCAAGGTGATGTGGTGAAGCCTGTACTCCTTTTTCACAAATTCACACCATAAGATTTCAGGAGCTACATGAAAACCTCTCTCCTTGCTTCTTCTTACTTTCTCTCCTTACCTTGCAGTATAGAACAGGCCTGTCTTGGTATGTACTGAATGATCTTAGGCTTTAATCAGCTCAGAGGCCAAGCAGGCTCAGGGAGGGACTTGCTTTCTCCTTAACCACTGGCTGGGTAATTGCCACCTGATAACTGTGTGAGATGTCACTCGTGTTTGTAAAGAGCTGCCTAATACTGAAGTATTTTTTCAGTCAGCGGGTGGCAGGGTTGATAGGATTAATGGTACTGCATCTTATGTAGCACCTCTTTTTTTAAGGCTGCATGGCTTAGAGGAATTAAAAGCAGAGTTTGTAGGCATGTTCACATTAGAAGCTCTGAGTGGTTCTTGTGGAGTTCCTTAGTAATTAATTGTAGTGACAGACACCGTATGTGACCCTCTGATAACACAGAATCTGAAATCATTGTTTTGACAGCAGCACTGCACAAAGTGGGTGTTGGCTTTGTGCGTTTAAGTGTGAAAATGTGTGGTGGCTAAAGAGTTCTCTTCCCAAATATTGCTGAACTTGGCCAGAGTTAATGATGCTAGTAAAGAGCATGGATTAGTCTAGTGTATTAGCTCTTGCTCTTTTAGGATATATGATTAGCAATCCCACGGTCAAAGTCAAAAATGGAATACCTTCTATTTCTGTAGCTGCAGATTGCGTATTAATTGAGAAGGGAAAAACAGTGATGTGTAAATGTGACTAGAGGAAAGAAGTATTGTAGCAACAGCTGTGGAATGAAGTGTCACAAACATAGCTGTGCTAATTTTACTTGCTTGTTTTTACTCCTACCTGCATTTCAAAACTTTTTTTACCTCCTAGGCTGCAAGATCCTTCATTTGTTCAGGCATTATTTATGCAACGGATATTGTAGTAAATTTCCCAGTTTATCTTGCATGTTATGAACTGATTTTATTTTAACAGCTTTTTCAGGTGGATATAAAATAGGAAAATGATGCTATTATTCTGTTTGTCTAAACTGGTTTAACCTTGGTTGAACAAAAGTGGAAATTGAGTTACCTAATCAATTTCAGGTGCTTTATGTTGGTATTGCAAAAAGAATGGCAGAGGAAAGGATCTTTTATTACAAACCTCTCTTGCACTGTAGAGGCATATAGGTGAAAATGTTGTTTGCTTTGACAATGTTTGCATTATTTTTACAGTATTCAAATGGGATAGGCTTCCTATCCTTCTGGTTGATATATTGTAGTATTATAAGATCAGAGGAAAAAAAGTTAATGTCTTCTTGCCTTTTACCACTGACCCTTTGATAATGCAAATAGGTAATTCTTAGGAAAGCAGATAGGAATTACGTGTTGGATTTTTGGATGTTTATTTTAGAGAGAAAATGTAGTCAAAGGTGGCAATATTCTCAGTAATAAAGCAATTGCAATAAATACTAATAAACATGTGAAAGCTGTTGCATTTCCAACTTACTTGTTCTTTGGTTTGTCAACTTCTGTATCTGTATGTTAAAGTGTTCACGATGGTACCTTACCTTTTCCACAGAAAGTTTTTCTAATGGTTTGCTTTTCTCTTGTTTCAGAACAGAGAGCTCCAGATTATGAGAAAATTGGATCATTGTAACATTGTCCGATTGCGTTATTTCTTCTACTCTAGTGGAGAGAAGGTAAGAACAAAAATCAAAGGAATGCATCCTGGTAACTGTCTGGGGTATAACTGGACTGTCTGAATGTATGGAGACAGAATTGTGAAGATATCAGACATTTACTACTGAGCAAACTCTAAAATGGTGCCCAGCAGGTCATAGTGGACCAGATGTTTTTCAGTATAGAAGTGTGCGGTCCATAAGGAGTAGTGTTACACTAAAAATACAGCAAGGCTGCCATAGATTTGCATATGCACTGCCTCTTTCTTAATCTAGTGGATCACAGCTGGGCTTTGTGTTCTAGCACTACCTTTCTATCTGTGCAGATATGTGTTTTCTAGGATTCACTGTTAAGCATTTTAGATATAAAGCATTTATGTGACTTTTCCCAGAACCAGTCTTTGTATGCTTCTGCCCCCCTTCCTTGTGCATCTCTTCCAGGTGCAGGCTGAGTTTCAGAGCCTGAGGAAAGAGTAATGTATGATCATGTGATTGTATCAATTGTCAGAATGTTTGTGCTTCAGAAGAAAGAGCAAATAGCTGGATTTAATAACTCTCAAGAAGTAGATACTCACATTTGTTTTCGTTCAGTCCAGGTTTAAAAGTTCCTTGGTTTTTTTGAGAGGGGGTTACAGAGTTTAGTTTTAATGTGAAATTATAAATGTATTCCTTATCTAAGTATGTATCAGCATTTTACAAATTATATGAGAATTCAGGATGAAATGGACTCAAAATGACACCTGATCCAACTTTATCCTTAAAGCAGGATCATCCACGGAGTAAAAGCGAAGTCATTGTGGTCTGTGTGGGAGTTAATGAAAGCTGTGAGGTTGGGAAATGTGCTAGATGACCTTCTGAATTTTCTCTGATCTTTCTATATATCAAATATTTATATAATTTATAGAAATGCTGCCATTTTTTCATTTTTAAGGCAGATTGCATCCTTAGCTGTCTTCAGATGGTGATACACTTGTCCACAGAGCTATAAAGGGCTGTGTATGAGAGCTGATAGCTACTGGCAGGCTGTTAACTGCAGGTTCATGAAGTGGGTCAGCAGACTGGGAGAGGCAGCCCACCCCTTTCATGGTCTTTGGAGCCAGAAAAGGAGCTGACGTCTCCAGGATAAGTTGCTTTTGTCTTGTGCTGTGCACAGGGGAATAATTGGAGGAGATCTGCTGTTACCTGAGAGGTGTTTTGTGGGGGGACCTGGCCCTGTATCTTGCCTGTGCCTATAGAGAGCCTGCAAAACTACAGCATTCAAGAAGAAATATAATTTAGGGTTTAATTTTTTTAATCAACCTTCCCTTTCCTTCCTCACTCTTGGATGATGCTAACAAGCATTTTCAGCTGTATATGTTTTGTTGGTAGTGCAGTGTTGTTTTTTTAAGCTGTAGTTTGTTCGTAAACAGAAATGCTTCAAGCAGCATGAGTACAAAAAAGAAAATGCTGTGAAGGAGGGCTTGGGTTTGGGATTTTTTTGTTGGTGGTTTGCTTGTGATTTTTAAAACACCTTGTAACTTGAGTGAAGTAGAATTTCCTGGACAGATGAGACAGCTGCCTTATCTAATGGCTTTCAAAAACCTCCTGCAAACAGTGAAATGTTAAAACTGCTCAGAACACTGTCCCAGGAGCTTTTGTGTAACAGTAACTTGAGAAAAACTCTTTTGGAAATCTTTAAATGAAATTGAGCTTGAGACTGGATTTTCCATTCTGCTGTTTCAACTCCTCGTGGCTGATTTTTAGCAGCACTTTCTGCTCCTTGGTCTTCATGCCTCTGCTCTGTGCCTTTGAGATCCCCACTGCTACCCTGTTGCAAAATAGGACAAATGGGAAGCAGTCCCTGGAGCCAGCACACACCCAGCAGAACATGAGCAGTGTAATGCTGCAGTTCAGGTTGCAAGGTCTCTTGCAGTTCAATACAAAATGACACATAATTGGCTTGCAAGTATTTCCATGTAGGTGGCAGCATGTGAAGATAACTCTGTGATGGCGTGCGTGACTCCTGCCCATTCTTGCAGCTCTCAGGAAACACCTGCAGAAGAAGCTGTAGCAAACACAAGCTGAGTGTTAGCACAGCAGCTTGCCACAGCTTTTCCTCCTTGGACTCTGGGGTATAACAGGCTGCTGTTCTTGCCTTGTAGCAGACTGGTTCTCTGCTAGGAGGGAAGGGGCTGGAGTTTGTTTGGGAAAAGCTCTAGACAGAAGCAGGTTGATGTTCTCAAGTTGATGTGGGAAGCAAGGAGAACGTTTCTTATCATGCTTTTGTCAGTTTTGGGAAGCAATAGCATCTTTTCCTTCATATTTCCCTCATAATCACACTGTCTGTGGGGTGGAAAAGGAGAAAAGTGTAATGTCCCATCTGCTAACCAGGAAGGATGTTTAGGAAGCAGTTGCAGATACAGATGGTATGTCCCCCCACAGGTTTATATAAACTGATTATTGAAGGCAAGTCCAATGGGAAGAGTAATATAAAAATCCAGGAATTGTATAGCAGAAAATGTAGTGATGAGTTGGGCTTGCAATTGTTGACAGTCTTTGTGAAGAACTTGATGATCCTCTGCCATTAATCTGTGTTTGTGATAATTAACTCACGTCTAGCAGCAATGGGAAAGTCTCAGAGGTAACTCCTATACTGCTGATCTCATTAATTACATTTTGATACTTAAATATATCAAGCATTCTTTTGCATAAATGTTTTTATGCCACTGTGTACTCCATCTGTCCATGTTGCTTGGACTTCTCCCTTCTTCCCTGGTGCTTGACACCAGCATCCCTAAGCCCAGAGACTTCTCTTTCTGGATGGGGTTTGGGCTTTTTTTGTTAGCTGGTTTGGTTTTTCTGTTTGTTTTGTGGGGGCTTTTTTTTTTTTTTTTTGTTTTTTTTTTTTTTTTTTGTTGTTGTTGTTGTTGTTTTTGTTTTGTTGGGTTGAGTTTTTTGTTGTTGTTGGGTTTTTTTGGCGGGGGGGATTTTCAAGAAGCTTAAATCTGACTTAATTTAGATATACTTCAAAGGATTTCTCCATATCTAGTCAGACTGGCACTCTTTGAAATACATGAGCCTAACAATCACTTCAGTTCATTTCAATTGCTAGGTATTTTTAGACACTGAGGAACCTTAAAACTGGCTTCATTCTAGCAAAACAGGAGGTTTCATTCTTGATTGGAAAACTGGAAAAGTATCAAATAGAAAAACAAGTCTAAAAAACACTTGCTGGTACAACCATTCTTTAGCTGTGTCCAAGTTGTAGCTCTACTTTGTAGAGATTTGGAGCTCTCCATTAGCTGTTTCTGCAGGCTGTGTGGAACTGGTTGAAGGGTTTGAGCTCCCTATCTTTTCTTTTTTCTTGTGATGAACTCTCCTTTTTATGTCTCCCATTTGCTTAAACTTCTTTCCTTCTTTTGACAAAAGCCATAAAGCCTTAGCAGCATGAAAAATCATGTATCAAACATGGCTTTGACTGATTTCTTCTCCTTTCTTTTCTGTGACTGAGTGACTCCCTCTTGCCTGAGCATCTTTGAATTTATATTGCCTTTATATAGCAAAGTGTATGTGTGTATATATATATACACATGCACACATAGTTATACCTTTATGTATATATATAGATATAAAAAGTTGTTCTGAGTACTAAGCATTAATTATGTTTGACTAATAATTTCTAGTCTAAAAGAGCTCAGAGAAGGTACATAATTTATATTAAGATGACAGTTGACAGGCTTGGCATTCAAGTTGCTTCTATAAGCTCTTTCCTCCTCCATTCATTCTTTTTGAAAGTTTACAGACATTTGTCAGACCTGTTGGATAACCAGTTTTTTCAAAAGCCACTTCCTTAATGAATTTGTCAGAGTAGATTCTGACTTTTTCTTATTTTGAGGCTGTATGAGATATCTGATAGCAGGGCACTGACTTCCATAGCTGTAATGTGCTTTTCAGTAATCTAAAATGTGTAATTATATCTGGTGGAATGAGCCAGACGGAAAGAAAATACAACCAAATAATGGGTTGAATGGTGTATGAAAGCTTCTTCTTCTGAAAGTAGTCACAAGACTTTTCCATGCTGTATTTCTGTGATTTATAGTTTTCTAGGTAATTCTTAGAGAAAATGAGCAGGATTTTAGGTCTACCCAGCTCCACTGTTTGATAACTTTGGTATTATGCCTTAGGATAAGATCTTGAACAAGATGCCTGGTTTTTCTGTCAGCTTTCCACTGAACATCAGACAGTATTAGGAAGGCATATATTTCAGGGTTGATTTTTGCTACATTTCCTTAATTTCAGGAACTGCTTTACATTTAGCATGATACAAAAATGTAGGTCTTGATTTACTTTTGTGGGGGGGGATGGTCTTGCCACCTGTCCTTT
Organism: Agelaius phoeniceus; assembly: GCF_051311805.1. Taxonomy (NCBI): domain Eukaryota; kingdom Metazoa; phylum Chordata; class Aves; order Passeriformes; family Icteridae; genus Agelaius; species Agelaius phoeniceus. Next base: position 92,348,653 of record NC_135266.1, read on the forward strand.
CTAGCCTAATTCTGCTGAGAACCTTTCAAGCCATGTTCCAAGGCAGGGCAAGCATAAATATAGGAAATTATTCCTTTGACTCCTTTGCTAGGAGTATTCCCTGATGTTTTATAGAATGACCTAACTTCTTAAATCAGTGGCTGTCAAGTAAAATTACTCAGCTGTGTAAAACCTGAAATAAGTTCATAATTCTGCCTTTTCTATCCCTCTCTATTTCTGGTTAGAACTTTGTGGCATTTTGTAACTGTCAGTTTTTCTTGTATGGATACTTTAGAGCATTGAATAGACTGCTTGATCCATACCTTTGTCCAAAAGAGGATGAAAAGTTACTGAAGTGATTTGTTTCTGCATCAAATCAAAGTAAATACAATTTTTGTTGAGTAATTGCACCTGTGGTTGTGTCCTTTAGTTTTTCCTTCTTAAGGTGGCTTAGTATTCAGAGGAGTCAAAGCAAAAATGGAAGCACAGACAGATCACAAACAGGCAATATGCTGACACTTTTTTGGAGGCTGAGCTGGCCCTTCTGCATGCTCTAATTGATGTCAGGTCTTATTTAGCCTTAGCTATAAGGGCATGTAGCCAGAAGTCCATGAAGACTCAGGATGGAAATTTACTCCCATAGACTTAGGCTGAAGTTTAAAATAAACATGCAGGAGATATATGTTGAGCTGCATCTATAAGCTTCTGTGCATGATCTCGTGGGCTTTGGCAGCACTGGATTAAATGGCAATGAAGAAGTTTGGAAGAAGAGGGCAATTGTCTCATTTGCAAGTTAAATCCCTGTCATATCCTTCCCCTTCAGAGAGGCATGAACATCACCATTATTTCTTGCAGGAGTGTTCAGATGAGTCCTCATGTAAGAACCATGCATTCTGTTCCTGTTAAAATGAGAACTATTTGGTTTCTTAATTGAACTTAAAAGAAAAAATAAAAAGAAGTTACTGCATAAAAAGGGCAATTACCAGAGCCTTGAGCCCGATTTTGCTCTGATAGTCTATGTGAATGTTTTGCACCAGCCTAGTAATGTGCTGAAGGGCCATCACTAGAGATGAATTTAGTAACTAGCATTCATCCAGTCCCTGGCAGATCTTGTGTGTTGTCAACAAAGAAGCAATTAATGCCAATTATGAGGAGTTTTGTGATGTTGGTATCTCTGTAATCCTTGCCTGAGGACTGCCAAGCTCATTTCAAAAAGGGCAGCAGTCATCATATAATGATTATCAGTTACTGCTGTTAGGATTTGCAACAGGCTGGGAATTTCCTTCGTTGTAGTTATGAGCAGTTTCTGGTTTTGAGTGGGTTTTGTTATTAGAAATAGCAGTTTTGTCTGCCTGTGGTAGGGCTTCACAAGAGTGGAGTAGGCAGCAGTGGCTAGATCCTTAGTGTGGGAGGTGCATGCAGTGAAAATAGGAAGCTCAGAGATTTCTCTCTAGGCCAGTGAGCCATCCAGTGCATCTGGTTGGTCGCTCTTCTGTTCTTGAGTCATTCCTCTGCCAGCTCTAGCTCCTGCTCTCATCTTCCCAGTGTTGGATGGCCATTAGGAAGGCAGCTTGTGGTGTTTGTCCTGAGGCAGACATGTAGTTTGAACCATGATTGTGTATTGTCTTGTCTAGCTTTTTGTCATGGATGTATCCTGATTCAGAAATTCATACTCACTCTGGAAGGTAGTGAACAGTCAAGAAAACAGGTGGATCTCCAAAGACCCTGCTTTTTGTTTCATCATAAGGTGTGCAGGACAGTCCAGTGATTCAAACATCATCTGTTCATTTTCATCTTCCAGCAGACCTATGGCAACAGTTTATGGCACAGTGAGTCCCTGTTCGGGAGTTGGGGTTCAAATAGCCCCAGATGACTTATGTCAAAAAGGATAGCTCAGTCCTGCCTTCGAGATGTTGGGCAGATGTTTCCAACTTCATAGAAATTCGCCTTGGAAGTACATCTATAAGCTTAAGGAATTCACAGGGCATAAAATAAACAACAATCATCAGGGATTCCCAAATTATTTTAATGTGTGACCTTTTCCTTCACAGTAGCTGCTCTTTAGAGGGGAAGACAGGTCAGAAAATGTCTTTTTTTTTTCTTCTGATAAAGAATGTCTTAGTGCATCACCTAAGAACCTCTACTCTTTCAGTGATCAAAGGTAGATAATATAAACCAGCTGGCTTCAGACAACACCCAAGAAAGTTGTTAAATACTAATTTCTTAAATACTTATTTTATTGGGAGGGTTGACTTCTGGCCTTATGTTGCCATCACAGCTTACCCACTTGGTAGTTCATACCTACCTAACATGACTGTGTTTTGCTGAAGAGCAGTTTGCTAATTTTGACACGTAGGCATAGGAACAGAACTTCTGGTACAGATCTCAGTTCTCAAACTCAGTCATGAAGAGCGAGGGATTAGAAAAGAAAATACTTTGCCCAATATTTGCAGTAGTATTAGAAAGTATTGGTATCTTTCTGAACACTGAAGTTGAGTCTTAACTGTTCTTACACCCCTGCATTTATCTGTGTGAAACTGCAACTGTATCTCTAGGCTTACACTCCCTTTTCTTTGGTGGCAGCCAAAGCTCTGTTTTGAAATAGATGTGGTTGTAAACTGCAAGTAAAAACAGGCACACGTGGCCACTGGATGTCACCATTCCTTCATACAAATAAGGTCAGCTAGCAAATATTTTGCATTTTCAAATATTTCTTGAGTATCATGTCTACTCAGTAGTTAGAGTAGAAAGGCTGCAAATTTTTGCTTTGTCTTTGAAAGTGTATCCAAAGTCTTTGTATCCTTAATGTACAATGTCAGCCTTCAAGATAAGGAAGGTGGGTCTGTCATGGTGCTTGATAAAGGAATGTGAAGTGTGTGCTGGTTGTGGCTTTAAGAAAAGTAAAATAACATTTTTCTGAATCTAGGGCAAAAACTGTGACTTTGTGTATTGTCTAAATCTAGATGCCTGCATCAGGGTGAAGGGTGTATTTTACCTCATGTTGACACTCCAGTGTTCAAATAATGCACTCTCAAAAAAGGCATAGTCTGCATGAAATGCTGAAAGGCATTTTCTTGCTTTCCAACTCAAAGGTAAATCCCTCAGGTGCTTTCTGACAGAACCCTTGCATTGCTGCATCCTGTCACTAACTGCTCCGTGCAGCACCTACCTCTGAAACATCATCAGTGGGGCGCTGTCATATCCTAAATAAAACATCCTCCTGGATAAACTGATTGGTTTATTTACCTCATACAGCCCTAATACTGAAGCCTTGGGGTCATTTTAATAATGAGAAGTACATTTTGGAGGCATATTACTTAATTTTAGGTGCATTACTTGTCTGTGTGCATTTAGCTTGAGTAGGCATATGAAGTGACTTTCTTCAGAGTGCAATTCCACATTTATTTCTCCTAATGCAAAGTTAGCTTAAGAAACTCCTGTGTTGTTCATGTCCTCTCAGTTATGCTCATACAGCTGATCAGGTGGAGTCCATCAAAAACAAGCAAAAACCCATCCCAAACCACACCAGAACCACTGTCACACTGTTACTGATTTGCCAGGAGATGAAACTGAAATGAGCATGTTCATCACTTTTCCCAAATGCTGAGCAGTAAATAGGGTCACCCTAAAGAAAGAGCACCCAGAATAACTTCTTAACCTTTTTACCCTACTACTTGATGTTCAGAGAAGTTTTCCTTAGATTCCACATAGGCCTTGACAGTTCAGGAATACTTCCAATGTCTTATTAGATGCTGACAGATTATCAGAGTAAGAATTTTCATTTTGCTGTTAGTTTGGTGTTTGGCCTATATGACCTCCCTGGCTTCTATCATCATGGTGGTAAATAGAGGAAATAGTTGGACTGTGACTGGCTTAATATTGGTTGCTGCTTTATATGTGCATGTTGTAAATGCAGTGTGTCTGATAAATGAAAACAAAAGCTTGTAGGAACCACTTTGGATCAATTTGAGGTTTGTCGAGGTAGGGGATGATCACAGAGAAGCAATATTTTAACTATCACTGCAAGGAACAATCTAGAAAAGTGAATCTTTGAATTCAACAGCTGTTGCTTTATTTTAATTCAATAGCTGTTTCTTTATATTGGCCTCAAGCACAACTGGAGGATGCTTTAAACAGATTACTTCTGTGGACTGAAAGAGACAAGAGTTTTAAAATGGAGTTTGACACCTCCAGCCTTTCCTTTGTCAGTAAGGCAATGTTTTCAATTTTATTCAGTCCTCAGCCACATTGTGTGTAATGCCCATGTACTTTCATCCTGTTTTGTCTCCAATTTCTGGCACAAGAAAAAGAATGAAGTTGCTAAAATGTTTTGGCTCTTGTGTTCTAGTCTTTCTCATGCCTCTTATTATGGTACAGGTTGCATGAGTATTTACTTGCATTAAGTATTTCCCACCAAAGTGAAGCAGTGCTTCTTGAGAGGTGCAGAGCAATTTAATGGCAAAGCACTGATTATTTTGCTATGTCTCGTTTTGGAGCAGTGTTTGTCACCTGAGGATTCATGTGCCAAGTGACAAAAAGCTTCTAGCACTCTATGCTGGTACATGAGCTGCATTGCTGAAGTCAAAATGCTAATGAAATACTTTTGATTCTGGGTTTCAGGATCTGGTGTTCTGCCCTTCCTCTTTTTTATTTTGAACTGTACATGGTCATAATCTTAGCAGCAAGCACAGGAGAATAAAAATACACTTGACCTGCAACAGAAGGCTAGTAAGCTCAAGGTCTTTAAGGAGAAGTGAGTTATTTAATGACATCTTGTGTTTGCTTTCTGTATTTCGTATGCTGCAGCTTCTCTGGTCTTCTCTGTTCTCTGTAGGTAATTTCAGACATGCTTCTGACAGTCAGGTTACCTTGTTTTGTTCCCAGACCAGCAGTTTTGAAACAGCAGTATGGAAACAAGTCACTTGTGGAATATGTGGTGAGGCTCCCTGTAATGGAAAGATAAGCCTTGATCGTCCCAGTTGATCCTCGAGCAGTTGCCCTCATTTGGCAAGCTCTTTGAGCTAACCCTGTTTCCTACTGCTATACATCTGGGTCACTGGAAAAATATGTGTTTAGGAGGAATGCATGAGGTAGGCAAACCAGGTTACATCATGCTCAGAGCTTGTCAGGCCATGACTGCTTCCTAGCTTGTCCTGAATCTTGTTCAGGGGAATCCAGGTAACTTGGATATTATTTTCATCCAGTTCATGCTCACTGAGAAGGATCAGGGCTCTTGTAAACTCTTTCGTGTATGTTTATCAGACCAGTGCCAGATGGCATCAGGAGGATGTCACTCAAAACACTTGAATAGTCTTTAATTCATTATAGCAGTCATTAAGGGAACCTCTGGAGTCAGTTGCGTGTGGTAGGGGTGGAGTATGCCGCTACTTACATGGCCAATGGCATAAGCCTTGCATTTATAGCTGCATATTGGAGTTCTGGGTCCCTCAAGTGGTACATCAAAACTTGATAGTTGATGGGAGGGGGAAAGGTGTTCTTGTGCCTTTCTGTTCTGTGTGATACACATTTACACAGGAGCAGCACCACACAAAACCCACGCTGTTTGTTCAGGTACTGCGGATGGCATCAAAACTCAAAAGTGAAGCCTTCATCTCTAAAAATGCAAATGCCTCAAGGTTTTTTGTGCTTGTGTCATGATATTGAATTGGTCCCATTTTTAATAGCATGTAAAATTAGAAATAAAAATGGAGGCGCTGAAAGCAAAGCAAAGATTATATGAACTAGAGAGTAGTTCTGTAGTAGTTCTGTTCTAAAAACTCACTGCTGTGAAGTAGTGTAGACAGGGTTTACTGATCATATGTTTTACTGTTTTACATGCGTCCTTTTGTTTGTATTATGAGAGGATTATAAAATCACTATAATTTAATTTTTACTCATTTTTTTCCTCTAATGTTTCATGTAAATCTTTTTGATACATGAAACATGAATATTTGGATCAAAGTCACCAACCTCAGTAACAGTACTCGGTGAAGTGATTTGTCACCAGTAAGACTTTCCCATCCTCTGAGAGGCAGACATTTAGCATATTCATCAGGTTGTACCTACACTGAAGCAAACAGCATTCATATTCATGTGACTGTTTTCTCTCATGGTTTACAGATTGTCTTACCAGCATAAGCTAACTTTGAATTTTTTAGGACATTTATTTTTGGTATTTTATAACTAAACCTTGAAAGCTCTGACCTAAGAAGAGGCGGTGGATGAATTTTATTGGCTTGAAGTGAGAGTCAGGGAAAGAAGAACTTTCCTTGCTGCAGGAAAAGTGCTAAAATACAAGTGGTTTTGGTTGGTTTTTTTTTTTCCTTGCATATATTTGCACGTCTGTGGAGTTCCAGAGCTGTCTGGTATTTCCTCTGCACTGCTGGTAGTTGTGCCTTCTCATCCATTTCAAAAATTTTCTTCTCCCCAGATTGGTGCCCAGAAGCCTTCCCTTTATTGTTCCCAGTTCCTGGGATGGCACTGGGAGAAGCACCAGCATAGGCAGGGTCTTGGAGGCTACTCCTTGTCTATGTTTGGGAAGTATGATAAGACCAGATAGATACAAGTTGGTGGGCCATTGTCATTTGCTTGGTGCTGTGCTATTGCCACTGTCATTTAAGCAATGATATTAAGAAAAGAGCTTTTTTTGTAGGGAAGAACAACATAGGCAGGGCCATGCAAGGTGACTTGGTCTAATAGGAGGTATTGATAAGAGCTATTAAAATGTCCTGAAAATCCAAGCCTTTATTGTCAAATAAGGGCGAGCAGAGTTCTTGAATTCTGAGCCTTTAAAAACACAAAAAGCCAGCAGTTCTCTGTGTATGTATTCAATGTGTGTATTTCTCTGTGTGTTAGCATGTACCAGACTGCTGCTCTTTGCTGTCGCAGGACAGCAGAGCCCTGTGAGAGAAGCACACCTCACTCTGTGCTTGGAGTGGTGGGTAAAGTCACAGTAGAGTAGTATTAAATTGCTGTAGCTAGATGAGGTTTAGGTTCAGGTGTTAAGATGTAGATAGCCAGTGGATCTTCTGACAAGGGCCTCCAGTTGAAGACCTGGGAGCTCTGTGCTGTTTCCGTCTGTATAAATTCTCTATGTATTATCTTTCTCTATAGAAAGTTCTAGGTGATAAAATAACAGGCACAGGAGAGATTACTTCTACTTACTTCACTAGCTCTCAAAATAATTTTTTATGCTGAATTAATTGATTTTACCCACTCCCCAACATTAGATGTATTCACAATTCTGGTAGGTTTTGCACTGAAGGCTGCATTAAAATATCAGAAGTCTCTTTAAGACCTGTTTCACTGCTGAAAATTCTCAGTTTTGCAGTTAGGCACTATATGATTATAGTACTTTGACCTTTAAGTCCTCTTTGTTCCTTCTTTCCTTTGCTAATGTATAATAAGGTACTTTATTATGTAACAAAGGCTACTTTTGTTGTTTCTCTGTGTTATGTTCACATGAACTTCTAACTTAATCCTAGATATTAAAAATTATACTTGAGACTTTGGTTTTGGCTTGTTCTCTTTTGTATGAATAAATTCATATGTTTAAGTTGGAAATAACTGGGACATAGAAATACCTGCAAACAGAATGGTTACAAATTTTAACACTGGCTTACTGTATACAAATGGTTAATATGTATTAATCTCTTAGTAGCTGGGAATTCAGTAAGATCAAAGTAACATTTCTAAAAGATGAAGGTTGTTTGAACTTTTTTGATGTGTTGTTGTTGGGGGCTGAGTTTTGAGCTTTTAAATTTGCACTTCTTGGGTTTTGGCAGGTAAGGGACTAATGAGTTAATAGGCTGTTTTAACTAATTATGCAGATGTTACCTTGAAATACTCTCCTAATGAAAATATTGACTGGGCAGAACAATTATATCCTTGTCTCCATTTATAATCAGAAAATATCTTACATAGGAGACCAGAACAATTAACATGACCTTAAACATAAGTTTGACAAAAGTATGAATGCACAAGTGCAAAGCCTAAATAGTTCCATGGTAAAGATGAGACTTTAAATGTCCACAGCTTTCTCATCTTTTAGGTTTCTCTGAACACTTTGATTATACTTCATGCCTCAAACCTAGTGCTGATTTGTTTTTCTTCTTTATTCTCTTTCAGAAAGATGAGGTGTACCTCAACTTGGTGCTGGACTATGTTCCTGAAACAGTATACAGAGTTGCCAGACATTATAGTCGGGCCAAACAGACACTCCCTATGATTTATGTCAAGGTAGGTAACTTACAGATGTGGTTAGGTGAAGCAAGATAATACAGAAATACGCTGTGGATACTCTTTTCTGACATAATAGTAAATTTTCAGGAATTTCTAGAAGCAAATAGATCTTGAGGCAAGGAAAAAATTTAGAATTACTTGTTGTTATTGTGAAGGAAGAATAGAGGGTTGAGACTTAAACACTCCCAATTTCTGACCTTACAGAAATCTTGGAATGGGTTGGGGATACCGAGTGTGGGGGGAGTGTTTTGTTTTTGATGCAGCTTGGACGGAGACTGAGACCAGCCAGATTAGCAGCTTTCAGTTTCCTGAGATGGTGAAGACATAAGAGAACAAAGGTCAGGAACTGAAAGAGGATGTCAGGAGGATGTTCTCTAATCTGTTATCTTCCCCTTTTCCTGGCATATGAGTAAGAGTTCATGTGCTTTTGTTGTGGTCGTGAAAGGCACATTTTTCTTTCTGCTTGAAGCTCATTGGCTTATGTCTTCAAAAGGGGTAAGGTGCTTGTATGCACATTGTAGTTTCAAAACCTTATTCAAGTTGTATACATCTTTTACACAGGAGTTAAAGTAAATAAAATTTCTCATTTGCTGTCCAACATGGGACCCATCTGGGGCCTCATAGTTCTGTTTCCTATATTGTGGTGAGCACAATCCACACATTAGTGAATGATGATGTTTTCACATGGCATTAACTTGTTAACATGGCACACAGATAATATTTAATGGAAATTACCAACAAAATTTCCTGATGCATATTGACTTCTCCAGACACCTCCTTAAAAGTATAATGCTTAATGTAAGGGCTGGCTTAAGAAAAAACTTCAATTTGGTTGAAAGAAGATGAAAGTTTCGAAGGTGAAAGCTACAAACAGTAATTATTTCAATAATGAAGTTTTGTGCCATAACTACATGCATAAATTGTAAATGGCATGTCTCTGCAATCGGCATTACTTTTACCTGATTTTTAAGAAAGTACAGAAATTTATCATCCAGCAGACTTCAAGGTCACTCCCTTTGGTCTGTTGGTAGAACATCATGTCTTCAGGGTATATGCTTCTCAAAATCTGTAGGCTTGTCTTTTGATAAGTTGTTTATATATCTTTTGTTAGTGTTCTTGCCCTAATTGTTCTCATTGTGGGAACTTGAGAAAATTGTTCTTCCTTACACTTTCAGAGAAAAATCTGCTTCAACTCTTTCATCTTGCAGGATGCCTGAGACTTCCTGTTCCAGGTAGTCTGGAAAGCTATTCTTATTTTTCTGGCAAGGCTTTTATATAATCCTGTATATAAAAAGATCATGTTGCCTTAATGTCATTAAAGATTTTGCAATTTTCCAGGCATCTTGGCTACACAAAGGTCAGATCATACCTATTTGTTCACTTCTGATGGATAATTATGCAGGCAGAGAGCTGCTTTTCCCTGAATAACAAAGAAACTTAAAGCTGCACAGAAGCTGCTCTAGTAATCTTCTGGTTAATTTTTATTTGTAATTTCTAACCTGCTGTAAGGAGTCCTTGGAAATTTTGGGTTTGCTTTGTGGAGATGAAAGGCATACTTTATAAATCCCACATGTGTTAACTTGACCCCTCAAGTTAGATCAGTCTTTTGCATTATTTTGCAATACCCTTGCACAATACATACTTGAGGGACTAGAACAGGCAATTCGGAAAAAATGTTTGTTTGCTTTTCTTTGTGCAGAGTTGTGGTTTTCAGAAACAAGTATGAAAACCAGAGGCCTAGAGCCAAAATTCAAGCAATTCTCTTCCCTCTCCTACTTTCCTGCCAAATAAACAACAAAAAACAAGGGGGAGAGAAAGTGTGACGACAAAGATAATGGTGAAAGAGAGGCAAACATGACCTGATATCAATATCAAGTAATTGCACTTGGTTATATAGACTATTAAAGGTGAACTGTGGAAAAATGTGCTTGTGAAAGAAAAGTGTGGAGTTGCATCCCTGGTATAGTGTCCTGCCTGTAAGTTGATTTTTGTTTGTGGGGACACAACAAAAATAAAAAATAATCTGGCAGCCTTTTGTCAACCTTAAAACAGGGCTTTCTATGCCTTTATGACTGTATATGCTATACATCCTTAATTGTATCCAGCAGCTTTTCATTATCCATAGCAAAAAGTGTGTATCTCCAGAAGCTGGACATCCTCCCCCTGCCCTGTAAGCTTCCTGTGAAGTTCTTGGCTTCGTAATACCTCCCCTTGCTGTGTTCTTCCTTGCTAAGGGGTTAGCCAGCCCTGGAAAGTGAGCAGAGAAAACTCTCCCTCAGCATACTAGTTTGCTGTGCCTTGCATAAACTTATTTTGAACAGTTGGTTTTATTTGCCTTCTGTTTTTGTCCAGAGATTTGAAATTAAAATGACTCTGTCCCCTCAGCAAGAAACACTGAGAGATTCACTTCAGTGACAGGCTGAGACACTACCCTTGTCTTTGGGCAATATTTAATATAGCTTCACTAACTAAAGGGTTTTCTTTTGGATTTTGTGGGGTGGTTTTTTTGGTTGTTTGTTTGTTTGGGGTTTTTTTAATAACCTGGAATACTTCACTGCTGTGAAGTGGCCTATTTGTAGAGCATACTGAAACTTTTTTTGGTATGCTTTTTATGATTGCCATTATTTACAAATGTTGGAAAACGGGCACAATTATTTCTTTGGAATTATGCAAATTATGCTATCTCAAAGGACACATAAAAAGATGTGAAACACGTGTGTGTATGCAGCAAAGGGCGTGTGGGGAATGTATTCAAATACCTTGCCCACCTTCATAACCCTAGTAGGCATTCAGTATGGTCTTTTTCTCAGTGATTTTGTTTTTCTTCTAATAAGGGTTTGTGCTAAACTGACTGTTAACCCTGATTTGACTGGTATTTCTGTGTTCCAGTTGTACATGTATCAGCTGTTCCGGAGTTTAGCCTATATCCATTCCTTTGGGATCTGCCACCGGGATATAAAACCACAGAACCTCTTGCTGGACCCTGATACAGCTGTTCTAAAACTCTGTGACTTTGGAAGGTAAGCACATTTGTGGTCTGAAACCTGGTGAAGAGATCTTCCTTGATGCAACTTTGCCAAGAAATTCTCAGTGTCCCTTAGAAGGTTTTTATTTGTAGCTTAAAAGAGGAATTACTGCTATTCTATTTTCCCCCCAAAGTGAGTTCAAAGAAGTGGCAGGGAAGAGCTGGAAAAGGATATTAAGAGGGAGGGAATTAAACTTCACACCTCTTATTTTTGCAGGTATTAGAAAAATGAAATAAATACACCATGACATAGGGAAAATACTGCAGCATGGAAAACCAGAACCAGTTATTGCAGTGAAGTGTATTTGGGCAAGAGAGGACAGGTGTGGTGGCATTGTAACTTAAAAAGGATGATGTTACACTAGTCAGTCTACTTGCACTTACAACAATTCGCTTAATGTTGCAAATACCATAGAGGCTCAAAATCAAAAGCAGCACTTCAGTTGAAGCTCTTGGATAGTGGACATCTATGTTCTGGTTTCCTAAGGCACATTTATTTCTAATATCCACTCAGAATCACCTTTAGAGTCCAGCCCCTAAGAACCGATACAGAAATTCTGGCAATCTGCAGTGAGACAAGACGTAGATTTCTCTCTGAGAAAGTTCAGTCTTTAGATTGTGCTGTAACTTTGCAGACTAAAATAGTTGGGGTATATGTGTGAGAGGTCACAGAGGCTGCTGTTGCTAAATTTGCTTGCCCATAGTGAGTGGGAATGTCAGATGGGGGTTATTCAGGCAGGGCATCGTCGTGGCTGGTGCCTTGGGATCTCCTCAGCTCTACATCACCAGCATTGGGACAAAGTAGGAATCATGCTGAAGCTCAACACTGACAATGCATCAAGGGAGTACTTACTATTTTTTATCAGTGGGAATTTGTTAAATGTAGTTTCTATATAGAAAACTGAAAACTGAGACGCTTTAAAATGGGTGGTGGAAGTTCTTCACTGCAGGCTGAGAGGAGTGTCTGGAGAGCTGAACACTGGATTTGACTGGCTTGCAGTCAATTTTTTTTCACATTAGTTACTATTTGGTGCTGTTTTGGTGAATGTCATATTTCCAAAAGGGCAGTAAGGGAAGTGTTGTCTTCCAGCTCCTTTTTGTCTTGCACTTGTTAATTAAGAAAGAAGTGTAATATGCCCATAGACTCATGTTCCTTAAGCAATGTGGTCTTGTGGCCCATTCTTTTCTTGGATTCTTTCAAAGAGAAGTATTGAGGCAATACTGTAGGTTAGCCCCTCTGTGGCTGATCAATTACAGTATAAGAGAAACCTTCATGTTAATTGTGGATCATTGACATGTGAATACAATGGCAAAGGCTTTTTGTTTCTTTGTCATTTCATACCAAGCTCCCTTAAGTAGCAAAGGAGCAGAATATTGTGATGGAAATTAAAAACCAACTGAACAAAAAAGCAAACCAACAAACAAAAACCCCAAACAGACAAAAATACCCCACTCAGTCCTTGTGAGTATCCAGAGCTTTTAAACCTTAAATAGTGGCTACATTTGAACTGTTTTCTGTCCTCTTTTTCACTGTAAACAAGCCTTTGTATCTGTCAAATGACAACTGGCAGCCTGTTTTTCACCTAGATTGTACTCAGAATTTCCTTTGCTGTCCCCAGTACAAGGAGATGCTTGATGGATTGGACTGATTTCACAGTGAATCAAGGAGTCAGTTTGAATCAGCTTAAAAGAATATTGTACTTCAATATTTGGGAATGGGGAATGGGTGAAGAGTGCCAAAGCTTCGTGTTGGTGTGCACAGCAATGTTGTAGAAGTGTTCATGACTGAAATGCTGTTGTTTTCTTTCCAGTGCAAAACAGCTGGTTCGTGGAGAACCCAACGTGTCGTACATCTGCTCTCGGTACTACAGGGCACCAGAGTTGATCTTTGGGGCCACCGATTATACCTCCAGTATAGGTATGTGTGTGCATTTCATTGACATCTGTACCAGCTTGCCTCGGTTTTTATCCTCTACTGTAGTGTAAAGGTTTCCAGAGATCTCAAATGTAATCCCCAGGGGCTGAATTTGGTTGTAAATTGTTAGGTACCACTTTTTAAAGAAATACAAGTGTTTTGTAGACAGCTGCTGTGCTTTCTACACCTTTTGAGATTTCAGCATTAATTACACTAGGAAAGGGGCTTTTACAATGTAGAGGGGGGAAAATCTGATTACAAGTGGAAAAAAATTCCATGTAATGTTGCCATTTAGTTTAAAAATAAGTATGAGATCTCAAGCTAGAAAAGCATTTTTAGCAACTTGAAATGACTATAAAGAATGTCTGCAGAAAACCAGCTACTGTTTCTGATGTGCTGTAAAGACATAAATCTGTAATTTATTTACTTAGCTTTTTTAGTAAAGAGTTTATAGGGGGAGGTGTGACCTAATGATTGAATTAAATTCTCTTTACAACTTTAATATATTGTGTACAGCAGTCCTTCTAATTCAGCTAATTCTGCTAGCTCTTACTGTCATTAATTTAGTCATTAATTTTGAACACAAAGAACTCTTTCTATATACCTGTCACATGGCTGTGTCATGGAGATACTAGGGAAGCTGGAGGTTTCATGGAGATCAGGAACAGCCAAGTTTTCTTACAGTAGATAACCAAAAATGAACAGCAAAATGAAAAATCTTGGAAATGAACAACAGTGTGTTGGCTGATTGTTGGTAACTACTTCAGATTTCCAGTCAAGATACTGCCCTGGGCTCCTTCTGAGTTCTAGTGCAAAAGAGAGCAGAATTGGCTCTCCGCACAATATTGGGGAACCTTTTACTTTGCTTATGGACTTGAGTCATTTAGGCAAGGTTTAATGTTTTCCAAAGGATTTTGAGATCATGATCAACTCTTGGTAGACTGTGTTTATAACCAGTATATTTAAACTCACTGTGTTTGAACTAGAGTGAAACTCAGTGGCTGGCTGACTTGTTTTAACTTTGCAGTTCCTAAAGAGGAGCAAAAAACCCCACCTCAGCATGTTCCTGAAGACTTCCCTGCTCTCATAAATTTTTTTCACATTATTTACTATTCAGTATGTATTGTAGCAACTCTTGCATATATTCCTAGTAGGAAAAAGAGGCAGAACCAAGAGTAGTCTGGGGAAAGTATGGCACAATAAAGATAGAAGGGCAGAACTTACTGTTGGCTGCTGCCAGAAGTGGCAGCCCCACCCCTGCACTTGTCCCTGGATACCCTGGCTCTCACAGTTTACTCTTTAATTTGCTGATTCAGCATCAACTGACAAGAAATTTTGGCAGGTTAACTTCCTGCTGTGTGAGTGACTGAGTGCAATCAGCAGTATTGTGCAGTCCAGTAAGCAGCAAAGCCCAGGTAAAAGCAAAGTGTTGTGAGCTCATGAGTGAGGGAAAGGTGGCTGATCCCATTTGACATCTTTTTGCCAGCTGAGAGCTAATAGATTGGCTCAGCTGCATTATCAGAGTGCACTGAGACCTCTTGTTTCAGAGGATAGCTGCATAAAATGTGTATTTTATGTGTCAGCAGGAGAAGCTGCTTTTCAGATAAGCCTGTGAAGTGTCTCTTGCTCCAGCTGCAGACCCTTGTTCAAATTGTGCTTTCCATTTTTGTTGTTTTACCTGCTGGTCTCTAAAATGGTTCTAATAAAAATTCCATTCTGAAGGGCAATTTTTCATTTGCCTTCAAAAATATCTTGAATTTCAGTCATTCTTCTGACTGTCTTGTGCCAAAAACCTCACCTGTCCCTCCAAGTCCTTTCTTTGAAATTTGCACTGAATTGCTTGAAAATTAAGTTAATACTCCTTCACTCCTTCCTGTCCTATCCACCTTCCTCTTCTTTCTTAGCAGTCTTTGGATTTGGGAGATGGGCAGGAATAAAATGCTTTTACAAGCTCTACAGTTTCCCAGTGTTCTGCAGTATGCTAATTTCTAAGGGTTAAGAAATTCTAAGAGTTAATTTTGTGGTGCTGCTGTTTGTACATATCCCTTAGTTCTTGCTGGTAGGCAGCAATGGTGCATAGTGAGAACTCTTCCTTATTTCACATGGGATTGTTCATCCAAACTCATCCAGCTTGTTGGAAAACCAATCAACAAGCATATAGGGATTTATTAAAAGAAGAAAAAGAGTATGTAATTATTAGTGCTTTATCCATAGCTCAGAGTGTAGGGAACTGTGAAATGCTTCAGTATTGTAATGCTGCCTTTTAAACTTATATGTTGGCATGCTTGGTTTTTTTAGTTCTTGTTTTTCTTGTGAGTTGTTAGCATAACAACCTTTTCCCACTATAGTCTTTATCACTCTGTAAGAATGACTTGTGTGTGTGGTAACAAAAAGTGAGCTTTACATGTAAGGCAGGGATCTTTATTCTCCCAGTTAAATATCCTCTAGTAAAACTGTGGTAAAAGTTAAATCAATGAAGAATACAAAGCCAAAAAGTGTTCTAAGTAGAAATTTTCCTACATTATCTGCAAGGCTCCCAACTGTTTTTTTGTGAGAGTTTTTGTTGTTTGTTAATGTTACTGCAGGGCTTATGATTATAATGCGCTGCAATAGGATAATGACTGGAAGGATTTCTGAGCAAGAAGTCCTTTTTAAGACTAGGCAGTGGCACTGGTGGCCCAGTACTTGACTGCACAGCCAGCTGCATTATGACAATGTCAGCTGTTAGTCATCTTGTTTAGCATTGTAACCAGGAGTTGCATTAGGCTGTCTGGCTTCATCCAGGTTGTCTTTAAACACATGAATTTGTCCTCATGACATTACTTGCTCTTCAGTGTAGCAGTTCATTCCAGGATGTGTCTCTTCATCCTGGATGTCACAACAAACTGTGAACTGGCATTTAACTTCTAGGATCTTGATTGTTTCATTGAAGTGCATGACTTCAATTCTAACCCAAGAGGTCCCTTTAAAAAATAATTGAGCCAGGGATGTGATGTTAGTCACACTTCTGTAAAGTACCACATTAGTGCTGCATTTAAATACATACCATAGTAAGAGCAGCATCAAATCACATTTACTGCAGTTAGTGTCTTCAGCAGACGTGGGACTCTATTTTTAAAATAACGACCTGGGAAATAACCTATTAGAGTTCTTAAATAGTCACTGTTGCCAAATAGCTGCAAGTCCCTACCCATAATAGCTGTTATGTGACTGCATTAGAACTTTACAGGATTTTTCAGTGGTCAGGCACAAGTATTCATGTCAATTGGGTGCCTTCATAGCTTGTACAGATTGGGCCTTTGTGCACCTTTGGCTATGAATTCTGCAAGTGTGTGTGTTTGTGTTTGTCTCTAAAGCTTGCTGGGAATGGACATAGTTTATTTCCTGCAGCTGATTTGCAGGAGTTTGTTGTTGGTTGGTTGGGGTTTTTTGAGGGGGGGGGAAGAGAGGGAAGTGGGGGGCTGGTTTGTTGGTTTTTTCCAAACCAAGCCCTTCAGCTGTACCTTGACAGCGTTTTGGCTGAGGTTTCTTCTTTGCCAGTCTGTGTGTGTTATAGCATTCCAGAGTATGTTGATGGCATGGTTCTGGCTGTGCTGGTCATATGGGTGATGCTGCTGCTGAAAAACCCTGGAATGGGTGCCCATGTTCCCCTGCAGTGTCCTGGGACAAGCACTGGAGTAGGGCTGGATGCAGGTGTTTCTGTGGCCTCGAGCTCCTTTTGTATGGAAAGAAGCTGAGCTTTGCCTCCATCTCATGTGGTTTTTCCCTAGGTGAGGTGACAGGGCAGGGGAGGACTCAGCAGATCCTGGTGGTGCTTCTGCACAACGAGGGACTGCTGCTCTCAGTGCTTTTGTTCCACCACTGCACTGGCAGGAGTTGGGACTGTTCCAGAGGGAACATTTATAGCCACTGTCAGGGAAAGATTGATCTGCATGACCATTGCTGGCTTCTCTTGGGGTGTCTGAAAATAAGTATCATCAAGTTGTTCATTCACGTTCCTAGCAAGCATGTGTTTCACCTCAGCAGTCTGGAGCAGAAGCTCCTTCTGCAGGTATGTGTAGTTGGCCTGTCTCAGAGTTTCTTGAGGAAGAACCACCACAAGGTGTGTCCCTGAACAGTTGCCAAACAGTCAGAAGGATTTGCTTCTTTCTCAGATGGCAGCTTCCAGTGCTGAAAGTAAGCAGGTGTGTTAATTTACTGAACTACTCTGCCACCTGTCATTGTAGTTTCATCTCTTCATTGCAAGAGAATAGAGATACCTGTGTTTAGTTTTTGTTCCAAATACTGGAAAAAGCATGTCTTTCAAGCATTTTCATGTTTCAGCCTTACTCCTTCTCGTCAGTCCATGGATCTGTGGTGGCTTGATGTGCAAAACTTCTACCAACATACCACACCTGCCTGTAATCCTGAATTTTGCTCTTGTTCTGACATCCCAAATATTGTTTCAAACAAGCAGCAGTGAAAAGCACTTTGGGTCTGGCATTTGGCAACTAGAAGCTGTTGATTTTATGACTTCCCAGGGCTGCTTTACTGACTTTTGGTTTGTTTCCACAGTTTCCAGAGCAGCAGCTTTGAGTCACCTCCAAGATGGAGGAAGTCTATCAAGATGAAGGAATAGTGAGGCAGAGATGAATAGATGAGGGTAATAAAAAAGTAGGAAGGTAAATACGCCCCATAAAGCATCAGATAAATGGAAGTTCTTAATTTGTACTAAGTGGATAAGAGAAACTGTCCTTTTGTCCCCTCCTTCCTCCTCCATGTCCTCCAAATAACGAGTAAGAGGAGCTAGAGTGTAATTCAATGAATGGTGCTTCTGCTGTGAAGAAGAGGGCCAGCTTTTCAGCTTGGAAAGGCAGAGTTTAAAATCAGAAAAAGTGAAATTTGTGGACAGGGTGTTAATTTCCAACTCTAAATGGCTATTGCACGCTTACAGAATTAAAGCTAAGGAGTGTATTTTGCACTGTTTCTCCTAAATGCCTCTTCCTGATTTAAAGATGAATACTTGTTTTCTTGCCTTCTGTAATGCTAGAATGCATTCAAAAGCAAGGGCATTATGAAGATTATATTATTAGACATCGTCCATCTAACAGCTCTGAAGATCAATAAAGTAGTAGAGACTTAATTTAAGAAAATTTTTGTAGTACAAGAGGCTGTATGAATTTTTGTGTGTTTAAATTAATGGAGGTAGGTTAGGTGATAATGGTATTTGTCTAAGTGTTCTTTAGTCTAGGAAAGATACGGCATTAGCTACCATTGTAATGTGTGACTACTATCTAAAATAAGCTTATTTGAAGGTTGCTGTTGCCTGGCAGTTGTATTTATTCTCTGTATAGTTTAGACTACATTTCACTGAAGGTATGAAGAAAGTACCCTTGCCTGCTATCTTAATATGAATAGTTTTCAGTATTTTCTCCTAAAATTTCGCGTTGTCCCAACTAGTTTGGCGTAAGGACCATTTGTTGATGTATTTTTCTTTTAAGATTCTCTCGTGTTTATTAGCTAATTTAAAGTATGTGAATGAGAGTCCTAGATGGCTTTAATTAACTTGGCACATACTGAAAAAAAATAGTTCAGAAAATGCTTCTTCTCCCATGGGAGCAGGTAGTTACACCACATATTAATCTGTAGCAGTTAGCTCTGACTGTACTAAGACATAAAAGTCACTGGGAAGGAACTACTGTAAGCTGATCACTTCCTTTAAGTAACATGTCTTTCAATACAGAAATTAGTACTTGTTTACTTCAGGCTTGAGGAAGAATTTTACCATCCTGATGTGGTAGATATATTTTAAAATGCAAGATATAAAGGGTGTGGGGAAAAAAAAGAGCAAACTATCCTGGAACCAAATTTTAGTCAGTGGCATAAATTCCATTAAGTTTCAGCAGAGATGAAATTTCTGAGTTTGTTCCTTATTGTACATTGCTTATCAAGAGTTGTATAAATACCTGTGTATATTGTTTTGTTTCTGTCCCTCCTTGGAGCTCCTCAACTTAGCCTCCACTCGCTGGATTTTGTTGAGGTTGCTTCAAGGATTTGTTCACTTCCTTGTCCAGGGAACATTGCCCAAGTCCTGATTTGGAAGTTGGTGAAATTACATGCCTGGAAAAAAGATGGAGATTTTGA
Organism: Agelaius phoeniceus; assembly: GCF_051311805.1. Lineage (NCBI taxonomy): Eukaryota > Metazoa > Chordata > Aves > Passeriformes > Icteridae > Agelaius > Agelaius phoeniceus. The sequence continues at coordinate 92,367,936 of NC_135266.1, forward strand.
AACGCCTGTGTTTTACTGCACTGTGTATTTAAAGTGTTAGCAGGCAAAGTAAAGGAAAAGTAAATAGACTTTAAACAAGACATTAGATTGCCTAGGTTGGAAGATTTCAGTGCATAAGGAGCAATAGGTTTCTGATGGATTTTGATGTATGTTTGAGGAATTAAACCCAGCATGGATGCAGCAAGTATTCCTCAGCCATTGCCACCTATTTCCTCATGACCTACATCCTTGCCTTTTTCCCCTCTGTTCCCATGTGACGCCCTCAGCTTTCTCGTGTGCCCTCTGCTGTTCGTGCTTGGCTTTCTTGAACAAGGACCTGCACATTGTTTGGCTGGTTTGCAGCTGCAGTTTGGCAGGGCTGGGCAATCCCAGCCCTTCCCCAAAGGACTGAACCCTCCTCACCTTGGCACCAACACTGCTGTTTTTATAAAATTTTTGTATTGCATTTGAGACTTCTGTCCTACAGACTTGTCTGAAATAGACTGGTGGAGGGCAAAAGCATTTAGGGAAACTAGGAAAAGCAAAAACAGCTCAAAGCCAACTTAATGGAACAGTCAGACCAGAAGGTTATTTAAAACAGTTTGAAAAAGCCACAGTCTAATCTGAAGAAAGTAATGCTAGCATACTTTCAAAATCTTAAAAGGAAGTGAATTGTGATTAAAGACTTACTCTCCTGTCAGCTCTGTGTTTGTATATATTCTGTCCAATATTTGTCCTTGCCATATATAACATTTTCAGTGCAAAATAAGGATTTGAGTTGTAAATAATGATTACAGATTTGGTGTAACTACTTGTTTTGTAAAGGACTTGGCTTACTTAAAACCCTTTAAAGGTATCTTTAAATAGAATTTTAAGTTATAACATTCTGACTGCTTAGTACATTTAATCTATCTCTTTGGTACCTCTGGAGAAATCTATCTGTTTAACAGTTATGTAATTCCTCTAAACCTAATATGTATGGGAGACACCAAAAGTGATGCTTTGCATCATGGTTTTGCTGGATGTATTGGTCCAACAGCAGGAGCTATCAGAGAGAGACATTGATTAGTTAGATGCAATTAAACATTCTTTACATGATTCCTTCTTAGTTTGTTGTCCAGAAGAGATCTTAGCACCTCAGTGGCCATATCAGCTTTTATTAAATGTGACTAAAACATTAAAAAGCATCAACTTGTATGTTTGCTTGCTAAAATTCAAGACTCAAATGTCAAATTATTTCTGGTACTGTTTACATTGTAAGTAGTTACGTTTTAGGATAAACCCTGATGCAATGTTTGTACCAAGACATTAGGTAAAAGTGCATCCATTTGATTTGGAAGTGAATAATTTCAAAAGCTGAAGTAATGACAGTGGTGTTAGTCTACTGTATGTTCCAATTGAACCATATTCCTGAGGAGGGGAAGTATTTTTGCATAGCCTTCTCACTCTTTCCTTTAGAAATGGGGGAAGGAAAACTGTGTTTTAACTTGCTGATTATTTTGATATAAATCTTAAACTCCTGAAATTTTTATTTGATTTTATTTCGCACCACTCTGTGGTGGTTGTGACAAAGTGATAAGAGATGGCTTGGAGAGCTGTCAGAGATGTTTTCCTTACTCAGACCTTTAGCCATTACTGGCAGGGTTGTGTATATTCTGCTTTACAGTACCATGGATCATAGAATGGCTTAGGTTGGAACAGACCTTAAAGACCACCTTGTTCCAACCCCTTGCTATGGGCAGGGACACCTTCCACTAGACCAGGTTGCTCAGAGCTCCATCCAGGCTGGCCTCAAACACTTCCAGAGATGGGACATAGTTTAAATAGATGAGGGAGTAAGGATTTCTGTCATAGCATAGATTATCTCAGTGGAACAGATCTCAGGAGATAAATTCTCCTGGGGAACAAGGCTAGCTCATAAAAGTAGGTGAGAGTTCAAAGACATATGGGTGGAAGGGGACTGGTTTTCCTTTTTGGGGTGTTTCTTTGTATTCCAGACTTTATGGCTCTTCTGTTGCTGATTGCTTGTTTGAGATTGAATTTTAGTGTAAGGTTTCAGGTATTGATTCAACAATTGAAGACTTTCTAGAAAACTTTACAGCGAATCTATTTTTGGGGAGAAGCAGTTTTCTGCAATCAAGTACAATACTTCTACTGTGTTGAGCAGCTTAAAATTCCATTTATTTGCTGTGCAATTACATTAGATTCTCACAAACACTGATAAACAGTGTTTATTGCATTTGCTTTGTTAGATTTTTCTCTTTGGTTAATTAAATTCCAAAAATAAAATACTGTGTTCTGTAGTACACTTAGATACATTCCTAAGTTGCCTCTGTAATATTGAATTGCCTAATTATCTAAGAGGATATACCTGGAATAGATTATGAAAATTTTCTTCATGTAGGAGGAATAGCTCCTAAGGACTTCTTGAGGTTTTTGGTATACATACAAAAATTAGTTAAAGGCTTCTTCTACAAGATGCTGTTGACATGTGATCTGTGACTTGCAGTTCTGTTACTCATCCAAGTTGGCAAATGGAATTGGGATAAAGATTAGATCTTGAAGTGACTGGGTAGAGAGGCTGCCTCCCAGATCCCTTAATCATCATGTACTTCAGGATACTAGTAATACTTGCAGTACTGGTTCATCTGTCAGTGCATGTATGCTTACAATATATGTATGAAAAACTGAGTCGATTCAACACTGAGAAACAGTAAAAACATCAGCCACTGTGTTGCATGATACCTATTCGTAGTTCATAATCAATGTGATCTAAACCAACACAGGGAAATTCTCAATTTATAAATGGCAAGCATTTTATGGTCTTTTCCCTCCATGTGTAAGTTTTAATGTCAATATATTATAGCATTTAATGTGATTTTCCAGTTCTCATTGTCTCACAGTTTGACTTCTAAGACTGTCTGCACACTGTTGTTTTATACCAGGTATCTGGTAACATTAGGATAGGAATGGTTTTTATTTTTAGCTGTGTTGCATACACAATCAAACATGGCAAAGGATAAAGTAAGTAGCTTAAAATGGCTGGGTTTTTTATGAATAGCTTAATATGTATATTTTACTGATACCTTTCCCTGTCCTCCACCTTTCCCTTTTTAGATGTGTGGTCAGCAGGCTGTGTATTGGCTGAACTGTTACTAGGACAACCGATCTTTCCAGGTGACAGTGGTGTGGATCAGTTGGTGGAAATAATCAAGGTATGGAATCTTAAGTGTTGTTTTGACTGCATTATTCCTTGGGAATCAGTATGAAAACATCCACTGTTATAAACTGGTGAGCATACATATCTTCTGACATGATTGTACGGTTTTTGCATGTAAACAGTGTTTGAAAACACTTCTGCTATTTTGAGAACCTGATGATCTATACTTTCTCTTCTTGCAGTAATGCATAATGATATATACTGGGGCTTTTTCCCTCATAAAGGATTGCACTCCAGTGTGCTTGGAAAAAGTGCTTACTGGGACAATATTTATTAATGTATGATTTTCATTCTTTAGGAGTCTGTCTTTTTTTTCCTTTGTTGCACACAATTTATACTTGACTTTGAAAACAGTGTTGTTAAATTCCTTATGCCAGATTCTTCACATATGTAGTTGCCTTCTCTTCTTCCTTCCTCCTAGCTCTTTTAAAATTAAAGGTGGGAAAAGGCACTTGTTTTTGTAGATACAGAATCAGGACATGTAGGACAAAGGTACCTTTCACCTGAAGAGTCTTGTTTTTAAAGGTAAAATAACTAATGTGTCAAAATATGTAACACTTATGTATCACTTATGTCCAAGCACATCTTGATTAATTTCATTTGGAAAGCAGTGAATATTCTGAAGTTCTCAAATTGGAGGCATGGAAGAATACTTTATAGACAGGTGTCTGACTTCCCAGCACCCTTGTCTACCTTTTTCAACTTCTGCAGTGAAGGAAACAAGATTTCCAGAGAGAACAGTATAATTTTCCTCTGAATATATACTATGCACATAATAAGGTGGCATTATGACAGAGGATAAGATGTGTACACATACTGTTCAGCTTTTTTGATTTCATCACCGTGAGGGCACTGTAGTAAGAGAATTTCCTCCTTGATTTTGCTACTTCCTTGATGCATAAATATTTGTGTGGCATGCATGTGAAAAGCCCCTCAAAACCCAAATTTGTAGGTGGAGAGCTTCCTACTTGTCTGTGTCATTGACTAGAACAGCTGCCGGTGTCTTTGTCCCTGTCCTAGCAGAGTGTATGACATGAACCAACATTGACTGGTCATTCTCCTGCCTGAAGGACATGGGCTGAGGCTCAGGGGTGTCCTGTGACATTTCTAGACTGTCACCCCATCTCTTCCAGGTTTTGACCACATAAACCTGGCTTCTGTTACAGTGAGTTTGTCTGTCCTGCTGGACATCCTTCAGTCAGCAGCTTGCCTCTGGAGACTCCATGTCTTGCACATACTCCTCCTGTGACTTTCTTGATGTCTTCTTATTGCATTTCTGCCCAGTGTATTTCAAACTCAGTTTATCCAAGTTGGGTCAGTTTGCTTAGGAAACACAAAAAAAACTAGAGTTGCTTTCAGATGTAGGGCTGATGATGGTACAAGTGACAATATTTTTAACTTTTGAGAAATGTCTTGGAGTGGTGTCCTGCTTTTTGCTGCTTTTGTGACATGTGACGGGGTCCACGTCAGATGAGCAGACCTCCTCAGGATTTTGTGTGATAATGTGTGGTATTTGATTTTGGACATTTCTGAAAAGTCCTGGTTTGTTTTTTAATGAATGTCTAAAATCCTGAAAAACTAAAGCTAATCAAAGAATCAGCAAGATTGAAAAAGACCTCTGAGATCAAGTCCAACCAATGACCCAACTCTGCCATGTCAACTATACCATGGTGCTAAATGACACATCCAGTCTCTTCTTAAACCCTTCCAGGGACAGTGACTTCACTACCTCCCTGGGCAGTCCTTTTCAATATCTAATCACCCTTTCTGTGAAGAAATGCCTTCTGATGTCCAGCCTAAACTTTCCCTGCTGTCCACAAGAAGAGCCCAACCTCCACCTGAATTTTTGTAAATAGAACTTTATATCATGGTGACTGTTCATGGCTTGATCAGAAATCTGAGTGTAGAGAGACCTTATTGGCAAAACTGTAGTTCTCTGCCCTACCATTGCTTTGATTCCACAATGTGAAAGCAAAATAACGAGGAGATAGATGGTCTCTTATTATTGACATGTTTGGCAAGAGAAATTTGTTGGTTGAAAGTTTGCTAAGAAGCTGTTAACATCAGTTCTGCACTCCTGAAGAAAGCATCAATGAGCCAGTAATTTCATAGCACATATATTCTCCAATTGTGACACTTTTGTTTCCACTTCAGTTGTATTGAAGCAGAGGAGTACTTCAGTAAAATTGCTGAAGTAAAATTTCAGTAAAATTGTACCTCTGTGGTGGTAAATTTCTTGACTAACTCGTAGTGACGATATATAGTACTGGCAAACTGATGATATTTCTCAAGGCAACTGAAGGAGTACCCAGTGTAAAAGGTATGTCAGTAAATTACAGATTGAAATGATGATACTCACCCTCACAGAAACAAACTTCTGACAAATTTCTTTAAATATAGAAATGGGGATATTTAGTGACCATTCACGCCTGTGTCATGCTGGGATTTTCTCATCTTCTATTACATATGTAGTCCACTACAGACAGAAGTGAAGTGAAACAAAATGTACTGAGGCAGTATGTTTTAGGAAAATCTGGGGGAAAAATACTGTAAATCTTACAGCAGTAATTACAAAAAAGGATGTTCACTGAAACTTGAAGAAAGTGTAATGTAAAATGTGAGCCTGAATGGGTGGGTACTGTGTTCTTCTGACAGTATTTGTTACCAATGCAGCATATATTCTGAAGGCAAGACTGGAAGAGAAGCTGAGTGCAAACTGGAGAAATGGGTTGCTTTTCAGTGCCCTTGTCCCCCTAATCTTCTGTTGTGAAGTTTTTACAAAACTATTCAGAAAAGCCCTAGCAGAAGGTGAAGGTGGGAATACAGAGAAAAGTTATAATTGAGACTGTTGTGTTCAAGATCAACAGCTGTGAGAAATTGTCTAGGAATGGGATAGCAAGGTGCTTCCCTTGTAACACTGTATCCATTTACAAGTATTTCTCATGGTGGAAGTAGAGGGAAAAAGTGTATTTACCTAAAATTTTTCCTCACCTTTTGAAAATGGGGAAAAAGTAGAAAGTGAGGTCAATTTTTTTCCATTCTGCCAGCTGTTGGGAGGTATCTGTCCCATCTACTGTGTATCTTTTAAAAATGACCAATAATCGAATTAAGAAGATGGAAACATTCTGCTCTTAGCACTTCCAGAATGGTGCTTAAACTCAACTCAGATTTGAAAGGATGGTATAAAAGAAGCAACCACATGAGTGAGTTTGTTTCATAGCCTCAGTATGGTTGAGGACATGCAATTCTGCAGCATAAAAATTATCAGAAATGCTAAATCTTGGCACAACATGTAAAACGTGATGTTGTATAAAGTTTCCTTTAGGGTGGGATTCATTAAAAAAATCTGACAGATGGCATCCACCTCTTCCATTTGCTGCCATAGAAAATTGGTATTTCAAGCTTTCATTGTAACACAGACTTATTTTAATGCTAGCTGGCTGTGGGAGGAGCAGAGCTGTGAGATCTGACAGTTGTAGAATAGCAGTGAGCTTGGTAGAAACTTGCAGGTTGGAACCTGGGAGCTGCTGTTTGACTATCTGGGGTCCTGCTTTTCAGATAGCTTCATTGGAACTGTGTGTCTGAAAGTTAGGGGCAGGGAAGATGGTGTATTTTAAATTTCTAAAAATGGGCTATAGTAAGAAGATACTTGGTCACACGTTTGGAAATACGTCAGACTTTCATCCTTTCTATTTGATTGATTCCACTGCAGGAAGAGGTCAGCTTAGAAGCTTTACTGCTAGTTCTTATCAATTCAAGATGATTGAATCACAGTTACACTTGAGGAGGTTTTTTTTGAGCCAAGATAAACGTTTCAGTTTTCTCTTCAATTGCTTACTCAGCTATGATTATTCAGAGTTTATTTCACAACACAGCAAGTGAATGCTACACCTGGCTGTGAAGTTTTTTGCATTAGACTGGATAATGACTTCAAAATGCCATCACATTAAATTAGTTCTCCTTTCTCATGCAGTTCTTGATGACATCCTCTCTTTAGCTGTGTTCATGGTGATATATCAGTTGGCAGAGTTTGCCCTTCCTGCAGGCCATATGCTCAACATCCTCAGTCCCTTGCTGCATCACAAGCATTTTTGGCTTTTGACAGATTTTGAGACACTTTCAATAGGCTTAATGTAGTTTCATTTCAAGCAGTCTTGCAAGATCTTCTCCATATAATTGCACCTGGAGTTTTTCCAGACCTACTGTGTATTTGCAAACTGCTCTGAAAAACTGTGCCCCTCTAGAACCACAGCATCACATTCAATTGCATCAAAAGACAGTCCTCTTTTAAATTTTTTCCACTTGTTCCTATTTCTTTAAATGTGGTCTTTCCGCATGTTCTCAGTCTGACTGGGAAAGAGAGATCTTTGACCACTTTGGTGACAAAATGAGATTTGATATAGGGGAGTACTGTCTTGGAGCTCCATCTGAAGAAGTGGTTTAACCCAAGTACACTCTTCTTGAATACTTATGCTATTACAGGAGAGAAATCATGTGCTTTTTCCAAACTTTGATCTTGAATGGTGATTCTTACTTTTTTTTTTTTAGCTCTTGCTTGCTATCCCAAATGTTAGGTTGTCCCATCGCGGGGAATATCTCAAGTGGGTAACCAGATATACTCATTAAAATTCATGCCCCTACTGGCTTTCAAGTGACATCTCCTTCAGAAATGTACTCAGTTTCTGAAACAGTCAGTTGCGGTAGTGTGGATTTCATCAGTGATCCCATAAAGAAATTATGTACAATTAAACACTATGCCTCAGAGCAGTCTTGCAGCCTTGTACCTGATGGATTCTTCCAGCAGCCCAGGAAGGTGGCAGTGTCCACTTCACTATTTAAAATCCACTGTGCAAGTGGGACCCTGCTGAATACAGTTTGAAAGAAGGAGCACTTAGACAAAAAGAGTGATTTTTCTTTGAGATGCAGTCAGGACAGACTCCTTCATTGATCTCCAGTCTCTTGTGCACAGCTTACAGTGCAGCAGTGGTGGATGGGAGGACTGCTCCCTGTGAAAGCTTGGGAGTTTGTTGGCATTCCTGGCCTCACAAGCTCTACATCATCCCAGAACTGTCAAGGTAAAACTGGCTGGCATATGCTTTCCAAACTTCAAACCTCTTCAAGTACAGTTCCTGCAGACAGTGGTTACTCTTTATTCCTCTTGCAGGAAGTGAATCTCAGAAGGGTAATTGGGTTTGTTTCTAAGATAATAATCTTCTCAAAGTTTATGTTTAGTACCTTCCCCATACTCCTCTCAAAAGCAGGAAAAAAAAAAAGAATCTGTCAAAAGAATGAAGCAGCAATAATTATCTGAGCAGCCCTGGGACATGGGGAGGACAGCATCAGCCAATCTGTCCGGTGTTTTCTTTACCGGAAATATTTTTTCCGTGTGCTGCTATTTAGAGTATGAGATGAATCAACCAACTTGTGAAAACTGCAGGAAAGAAGTGGGGGTTACAGGGTGGGGGTGGTGTTTGCTTTGAGTTTTTTGGTTGCTACTGCACTGTGATTATTCCTTGCACCAAAACTGACATTTCATGGTAATTTAAGAGGAATAATAAAATCTTCTTCTCATAGTTTCCTGGGTAAGGGGGAGCTAGGGGGAAAAATGTATGAAAAAGCAAGTTCAATAGTATCAGGAATCCTATTCATGTGTAACTTTTTGGGCTCTTGACAGTTTTACTGCGCCTAATGCTAAGTATAGACTGCAATTATAATATATGGCTCATGCTCAAATGTCAAGGTACTATTTTGGGCTCAGTTTTTGAAATAAAATAAATCCAGTCAGAGTAGTTAATGGGCAGAGAGGAGCCTTCTCTTCCGGGAGAGTAAGCAATAGGAGAGTATTTCATTTTATTGGATGTGGTCCTGTGCTGATGACCTGCCTGTGTCTGACATGGGCTTTCACATGGATTCTGTCCTCAGCCCTAAGGGAAGGCTCCTGGCATTTTCTTCCCTGATGTACCCCCCCACATCACAACTTGGCTGTTCCTGTGCCTCACTTAATTCATCACTTCCAGTGCTTGCAGGCAGTATAAAAAGTTGATGGGCAATTATATTCATGTCAGCGGTGACAATGGGTTTCTTCCTATTCCTGATGTATAGCTCCTTTCGTGTTATGAATAGAAAAAATATCTATATTTAGTTGGCTTTCATTGTTTGGCAAGAAAGTGTTTTTGAAAGGAAGTGTATATAAAGTGGGTAAGTTTATTTTACTTTCTACCACAGACCTCTTGAAGTATTGTCTCAAGCTGTGTTAACTGCTTGAGATGCTACAGTGTAAGTTTTTTAAATAGCTATTGGCACACCTCTCAAAACTTTCTGAAGAGGGGCAGTCATGTTTGCTGAAGTATTAATTATGCCATCTGGTAAGCCATAAACATCAGACTTTAAGGAATACATTTCCTCATAAACTTGCACAGTTTTCCCAGGGAAGACCACTATACTACTGCAACCATGGCTTTCTAGAGGTTTCTGATTTAAATTATCATGTTCTCCCCTCTCTAGTTCAGTGACTACCAGCTGGAGCTTCTGAACCCTTGGTTCTAACCAAGGTCCCTCTGCTTTAACTGTGATTACATTTTGGCAAATGTTCAGCAGTAACAATGGTTGTCATAAAGGGCCTTTATTCCACTGGGATTTGTTGAAACTCTTGCAGTTTTCCTTTTCCTCTGCTGTTGCAACAGTGTGGGGTTGCTCATAAATGACTCAGCGCGGTTTCGCATAGTGAAGCAGGTGTGGGCAGCAGCTGTCTTGGTACTGAGGTGTAACTGAAGTGTCTTTTGGAGCTGAATAATCCATCTTTTCCTCCTAAAAAAGTTGATTGTAAGAACATAAACTGAAAATCTTTATTCAACTTCAGGGCTTGTTCCAGGTTCATAAATCCCCCTTCTTGTTTGGTGAGCATGGCATTCTTGTGAGCCTTTCTTTATTGTAGCTTTTCTTTAACTGCAGGAGATACATACCATTACCCTACCTTCATGAACCCTGTTTGTGGAATAAAAATGTTTTGGGGACTTTCATCCATTACAGACTAATGTCAAGGAAAAAACTTGACAGAATATACTGTGAAACCTGTTGTATTCAATTTTTGTTCTAGGAGAATCAGAGCAGTGTCCACTTCTCAGCAGGTGTATTCTTTAGTTAACCTTAGTAGATAATGCTTCTTTATTTTTATTTAAGAGATGATGGTAATGACAATTGGTAATGAAGAGAAAAACTAGTTGACCTGGCATCTTACATGCAGGAAGATGCTTTGTATTCTCACATCGACCTCCCCTTCATTCATTTGAAAGTTGAGTCTTCATTCCAGTTATAGTTGATTCCATCAGACAACTGCATTTTTATTATTATACTACTTACTTTGGTTCTCTTTTTGTTTTTCAAGTGTTAAATAGAAAAAAACTTTTCTCGAACTTCAACTTTTTCCTTGATAAAATTACTTTCCATAAGATTCCCCAGGAATTAGAATAGTATGTGCCAATTTGCATTGACCTGAATCATTCAGTATTGGACCCTGTATTTCTCTGACTTTTCAAGATTGGTGGGGATTTTACCAGTGTACAGAGTATGTGAAGGGAGGGTTCAAAGAGGGAGCCAGCCTCTTTTTTTTTGGCATCCTATGACAGGACAAGAAGAATGGGCACAAATTAAAACACATGAAATTCAATCTGAATGCAAACCAGCTGTTTCATGGAGTAATTCTGCCAAAAATGAGCACAGTAATTCATGCTTCTTTCTCAAAAGAAGAATTTTGACCAATTTTTGCAGCAGCTTAAGTGATTGCTGTTACCAAGTTTACTTGAAAGTATTCCTAATATACTGAAAATCCGGTATAAATCAGTGAGGTGAAGTTTCAAATCATGTTGCAAACAGAATTGGTATGTTGGGGGGTGAGGAGAGATCCACTGCAGGACCTCTTCAAGATAAGTCAAGTACTGGTACAGTTTTACAGGTTATCACTTTATTTATCCTACTGTTCTAATTTGTCACTTGAATTTGACACAATCTTCAAAACTTCTGTTCTTCCTTCCAAACTACTTGTCTTTTCAGTTTTTGGTTGGATTTGGGGCATGTTGTTTTGTGGTTGAGGGTTTTTTTCCCCTTAATCCGCTATCAGTACCAATTGGAAGCACAGTCTGCTTTTACAGTCTCGAGAGAACAGAGTAAATATAAATACACTGTGTAGCTACTAGTACTCACTATTCCTTTTGTACAGTTATTTTGTGTGTTGAAGGCTGCTTGCTATGTAGCTGAAAGGTCAGAGAATTGCTTCTTTTAGCTACCATGATCCTCTTCAGTACATTCTTTTCTAACCATCTGTGAAACCTGAAGTGCTCTTGCTTAGATGCCTGTGCTTGAGCTTAGGAGTTGCCCTCTACCATCATCTGGAGTTACAGCTGTGCTTTTAGTGAAATGCTTGAATAGACATTGTCTGTGGGTTCTTCCATGAAATTGGCCTTGCTTATCTAATCTGAGTTATCTGGTGCTATAGGTGATCTTTAAATATACTTGCTCTGTGTAGGCTCCTGTTCTGAGCAGCCTTGGCAACCAAGCAAGTTCGATATATTTGGGCTAAATTTAAAATAAATCTACTTGCTGCTACTTAGAAAAGCTATTGAAGGAATTTTTTGAGGAGAAAAGGGGTAAAGAAGGTAAAGATGCTTTTAAAAAAGTATTGTTTATACTAGGGAGGCATGAAAACTTAGCTTTTAGAAAACATGAGAGCCATAGACAGTGCCCATCATTTTTCAGAAAGTTAATTTAAGAAATCAAAAAAACTTCCAAGGTTCTAAAAATCACTTTTATCCCAAAATCAGATGAAAATAATATTTAGGGGTGGGAAATCTCATCTTTTAGAACAGGAAAGGTTTGAGAGTGATGGTCATCAAAGCTTTTGAGAGCAGCCATCCTGGCAGGGCTGGCAGCTGGGTGGCTGATGCTCTTGTGGATGCCAGACAGAAAACCAGCAGGGAAAGGGCAAATTTTCCTTTCAATTCTTTTTTTCCTTTGAAACTTGACCAAAATATATGGAATCTGTAGACATTCTCCTTTTTTACCCCCTAAGCAAAAGCAGTGTTTTCAGATACGCCCAAAAAAATCTGCTGACACTTCTGAGAGTAGCCCTTGGCTTTTAGAATTAGGTGGGTTTTAAATCCTCATGAGCGATGTGACCTGTAAAACATTATTGTTCATTTTATACAATTTGTCAGTCAGATTTGTTATCCAAGGAGCAACTGTCTGAGCAAGTTGCAGAGTTTATTTCCTCTGCTGCTGCTCTTTATATAAAAGGTTGCTTTGTGGATAGTGTATTTTTGCGTTGTGCAACTCTTATTTTAAAAAGCAAAGAGATATCAAGTTTTGTTCATAATACCTGATGATAGTTTCTCTGTTCCACACATTCTCAAACAGCAGTTACCTTGCTCTTTTACCTCCTTACCTGACTTTCTGGAGTGCATTTTTGTGATTTCCATTCTTCTAACAGAATGAAAATGTACACAGATACCAGATATTTCTTCATCAAGCAGCAAGGTAGAGTGCCAGCATTATGTGATCATTTGTTGCCTGATGGTGACAGTGCAGTCTGATGAGATGAGGTGATAACATTACGCTAAGCTGTGTGGAGGGATTTGTCATGGGGCCAAAATAGTGCCACTACAGGTTTCATATAGATGAGCCTGAGCCCAGCACAGGGGAGCCACTCCTGCCTTCTGCCATCTCCCCTTCTCTCAGCAGAGCAAAGAGATGCCCAGAACTGGGTGGAAGCAGAAAACAATGGGATTTCTTGCAGACACTTTGCAATTTTCATATATAGCTAGAAGACAATGGCTCTCTCACACTTGGTGCTAATTGAAAAGAAAGCATTAATGCCATATTGTCAGGCTTATTCCCTCAAGACATTTCTGAAATCCTTTCAAAATGTACCCACCCCTTCAAAGAGAAGTGCAATTGTTTGTTATTTCTCGTAAAGCTAATTTGCATCCATAAATAACATTGTGCAGATTCTGGGAATGAGAAACACAGCTTGGTGAAGGTAAACCACAGGTGGTATGCCTTTCAGATACTTCCAAGTTAGATTTAAACTAAGTCTGTCCTCCATGTGGAAATATTGAGATGAGGAAGCACCACCTAAAGCCACACAGTTTTGTTTGCAGGGAGAGCAGGACATGCTCAGCAGTAACTGGCTGATCTTTTAAGCTTGTCAGAGGACTGCTGTTTATGACTTGTAAAATGCAGTCTGTGCTACTTGTCTGATCCTGAACCATATGCGGTGAACTGCAATCCCTGAATGTGTTTGGTGGTACTGTTTTATATAAACCTAATGAAAGTTAATTCTCTACCCCACCAAAATACTGCGAAGTTTGAGAGAGATGCTTTGATTTTGTGAAAAACTCTTCTAAGATGTGGACAAATTTCTGACACTGGGCTTGGAGCATGAACTGAATTGCCCACAAGAGACCACTGATGTTGGAGTAAAGGCCACAAAGGTGATTAAGGCACTGGAGCATCTGTCATATGAGGAGAGATTGCAAGAGCTGGAGCCTGAAGCAGAGAAGGCTTGGCTGGGGATGAGGGATCTTGTCAGTGTGTGTAAAAGCCTTGTGGTGTGAGGGAATGAAGAGACAACCAGGCTCTTCTTAGTGTTGCCCACTGGCTGGGCAAGTGGCAGCAGCACAGAGTACAACACATTTTTTATTCTGGACAGTGGTCAAAGACTGGAGAAGGACTTCCCTCTCCTGGGTGCAAAAGTTTTGTTGTCTTGCTCTCCACACTATATTAATTTACTAGTTACATAGATTGACTTCAGTTGTCTCAGTGTCTGATAGGTTATACTTCAGTCCTAATTCCATATGAAGCATATCTAAACAGTTTGCCTTTTTTTTCTCCTGTATAGGTTCTGGGAACGCCTACAAGGGAGCAAATTAGAGAAATGAATCCAAACTATACTGAATTCAAATTTCCTCAGATTAAGGCACATCCATGGACTAAGGTGAGTCTATATGATCTGAATAATAAAGACGTGGGCTGAAAGTAAAAATTCAAGTTGTTCAGTTTGTTCGGTGATTTGGTGGCTTTCAGTCTAAACTGGGTGCCTTTAACTAAGCTGGGGACCTGCAAACTTTTTATGTAGCTGAGGAGAAGGAGATACTGAAGCAGTACATTGTACTATCTGTTGGTCTGGGGGTTGCCTGTAGGTGGGTTGTTTTTTGTTTTGTTTTTTTGATCATGGTGTGTGTGTTAGTAGCAGATTGCAATATTCTATATGCTATCATGGTATCAGCTGATATGTGCAAAAGTCACATAGAAATGAGGAAAGTGTTCCAATATGTATGTGGCACTTTTGTAGTGCTGTTAAATAGTGTGATGAGGGCTGAGAGTCACTTTCTTAAATGCTTCTCTCATAGATAATATTCTGTTTGTACTTCTGTAGGTGTACTGTTGAGTGGAGATATTTTTTCTTGGAGTTACTTCTTAAGATTTCTTGTTATCTAGCTTTCATAGGGAGACACCAATGCAGTACACACAGGCAATAAATACTATGACCTCCATGACCAAAGAGGAAACTGCTAGCAATGAAATAACTACATTGCTGCACAATTAATTGTTCTTCCACATATCAAGCAATGATGAGTATTTGACTTCAGACAGAGTAGCAATCATTTAGTCAAACTCTTGGGTGTGGAATAAGTTAATACTGAGTTTCAAGCAATTGAAGCCTGGGTAGTTAACATTTCCTCTGGCTGCTTGAGAAACGTCTGTTATAGTCACAGGGTATTTCCATCCTGTCTCAGCACTCAGGTTTCCTTCTCCTAAGAAAGTAATATCTGTATGTGGAAGGGTTGCATGCCTAGCTAAGCACATGTCCAGGGAAGATTCTTTTCAAATACTCTATGGCAGTAGAAACATTGAATAAATTAATTAGAGGTAATTGATAGCAGCTCATATATCAGACAGGTAAATGGCAGGGCAGTACTATACATCACTGTTCTTGTGATAGATTCTCCAATGGTTTATGTACCTTTTCCCCACTAATCCATGGTTTGTGTTTCCATCTCAGAGTTACTTTCTGTGTGTTGGTTAAGTGATGTATAATAGTATGGGAGGTTAGTAAATCCAGCAAGGCTTTTTAATACCTTATGTGACTGAGGGAAAAAATTAGAGCAGATGAAGTCCCTGGGAGTGATTTCTTCAGTTGTGAATTGTATCCTGGCAAAAGTCACATGAATAAGCCCAAAAACCTTGTAGCACTGAGTATTAGGTTCGCATCTGGATTCTTGCATTGAAGGCATTCAGATTAGGGGAGGTTAAATTAATGTACAGTGGAGTAGAAGTGCAGAGCTGTACTATAGGACATGGAGTTGAGTTGCATAGTTAGTTGAAATGCTTATCTTAGCTTGAACAGTCCTATAAATCATCTGTATGCATTTGATGGTCTCTTAGAACACAGCTTTTAGCAAATGGAAGCCTCACAAAAGGACTGAACTTCCTTCTATTTATAAAGAATGGGGTTTTTTTTTGTGGTAGTAGAGGATCACAGATGAAATTAAGAAGTGAGATAAGCTTGCCAGGAGATCAAATTTGCATTCTCCATTAGGTCACAATTAGTTTTGGAGAGTTGTGCTTGCAGTGTAGCTTCTCATTCTCAAATCTGTGTACAGATTTTTACAGCCCTTCTCATTCTCAAATTCTGTGTACAGCCCTTCCTCATGTCAGCTGGGTGTAGAATAGCATTTAAACCAGTTTATTGCAATTGGGTTACATGAGACTTCATTTGTGAGATCTGTACTTATTATACAAAGGCTAAATTTAAGAAATGGATTACCCAGCATGATGCTGGGATACTTATCTTCTTTATCTTCTCGGTGTATTACTTCTCAAGATCCTTTCCTTTCAACGATTTGAGCATGTTGAGCCATGATAGATTTAAGTAGTAGTATTACATAGAATTGGTTCTTCTTACCCAGTTGTATTGATATAATGTCTGACAACATGTCAGTGGGCATAGGCAATCCTCTCAGAGCTTCTCTATCTTAGACTTGAATAGTGACAGAAACCTCGTCAGAGCTTTGGCTTTGCAAAAACAGCAGTGTCTGAAGAAGTGAAAGTGATAATGTTGTTGGTTGTTTTTGTTCTTTTGTTACAACTGTATATGTAACTAGACTGCTGCAGCTAGTTGCCAACAGGACATGAACTTGCAGCTTCAGAAGCACAAATCTTTGCCATCTAAGCTGAAGAATTATTGAAGATGACAATAGGCAGAAGGTGGCTATTTTTGTTGAGTAGTTATGACCAGAGGACTCGGCAGACAGAAGGATTTTTTGTATGTGTGAAATTACTTCCAGGCAGCTACTTTCAGTGTGTTTGAAAGAGAACTACTGAGAATATGGTCAGTCCCTGCTGTAAGCTCTTAGACACAAGACCATTCTCCTTGTTTTGTACTGTGTAATAGAACATGGGTATTTGTCAAAGTTGGGTTTGTAGGCCCTGCCTGGAGTTAGTTTCATGCATTCAAGGTGCCCAGTGCATGTTTCTATGCAGTCCTGAACTGGTTGTTTTCAGTGTCTATACAAAAATAAGGTCTTGTTTTCAGGGGACCTCCTTGGTCTGCAAAAGTGTGCATAGATGGCAATTAAGAATTTTCTTTGGAAGCTGTAGTATCTGTAGGTTGCACCTCAAATTCTGTGGTGCTGACTTGAATAGGATGTATCTGGTTCTGGTCTGCTCTCAGGCATTTCTGGGAGGCACAGATATGTTGCTTTCCTACTCAGTATTGCTGTGATGATGTGTAATCTGCTTACACTTGCTGTTATCTACTTGTGAAGAAGAATGGTGGCTGGTGCTATAGTGGAATGTAAAATATTCTGGGTTTTTTAAAGAGATAGAGAAATTGTTTAACTCTGAAGACAGACAAATCTATGAAGGAATATTATTTTTCAGATTCAGTACATTTTGGGGTAAAATTGGAATTTTGAGCACAAGTTTTACAGATGTTTGAATCTGAACTTCATAGATGAATGTCAGGCTTTTTAGTAAAAATGGATTGGTATTATCCTAACACAGTATTGATACCTTCCTTCTTCGATTATGAGAGAAGTCTAACACTCTAAAAAGTACTTTCCTATGCTGCAGCAATAGTATGAGTTTGCACTGCAAACTGTTCTCAGACTGATTTTTCAATTTGTTGATAATTTGAGATTGAAGTAAATTTGTATCTTAAGAGTTGGACTCTCCCCTTATAAAACTTACAGAGGCCTCTCTCTTGTCTCCATTATAGTTTTGTGTTGGCCAAGCATGTGTGTGTTTTTATATCAGTTTACATACATGAGGCACCAAATGATGGAAGTTCAACATGTCCTTGGCTAGCCAAAGAAAAGAGAATCTGGACTTTCCAGGAATCTCTCAAACCATTCTTCAGAAACAGGGCTTCCCTCTTCTTTTCCTCTGTCACCTATCCCTACAACCCCAGCCTCAACAGGAGGAATCTAATATATTTTGGATTATATTTAGCAGGGGGGTCCTTTTCAGAATACCAGTGTGTTTAATAACTTAAATGTTCTTTTCATCCAAACCTCCCTTTATTTTCACTTTGTATAGACTATTTTGTATTCATGGAGGTGCACCTACAGCCTTCTGCTTTGGTCTGTGAAGTAAGTGGCATCCTGTTAAAAGAGAAGCAGTGTTTTGTGTTAAAAGAGAAGCAGTGTTTTGCAGGGGTGTGAATATGGCTGACTTACAACAGTCAGAAAATAATAGGTAGGCTTTTAAGCACACGGTCATGTCTTCAGGTATATCTTGGGTTGGAAAACCAGTCCATTTTTTCCAATGATGTCAGCTCATAAAATAAAAGTTACTGCCCTTTCTGGAGATTTGCTGCTATTGTTTTTACTGGGTCATATTTTTGCTTCTGTGTCTTTGAGCCACCTCGATCCCTTGAGCCTTCTTTCTTCTCAGAAGTGCAGTCTGATCTGTGCTACTATACTAATCTTTATACTTGTTTCTGTTCTTCTGACTAAGCTTCATCTACACCATATAACTCTGTGACTGGAAAACCAAAGAGGAAATCCAGGATCAAGTGCAAGACTGTAAATCACAGGGCTGTTGAAGTTCAGCTCTGGTGATTAGTTTTCTGTGGATCTTTTGGCCCTTTTGGAAGGGGGCAGGGGCAGTGGGACAGCCAAGAAAAGGTCTAAAGGCATTCTTCATAAGCTGGTGGTAGATTGGTGTTACTTACCGTGGCCCCATTACAGCTGCCCTTTATCCTGGCATTACTCAGATGCTACCTTTAGGTCTCAGATCCCTGCAGGAATGAAAAACAAAGGCAGTGCTATGATGACGTCCAGAAATATATAAAATGTCCAACTGTGACAACCTTTCCTCTTGCATCTAGGCAGTAAAGGATCTTATTAAGATTGTAGTAAATGTAATAGAATTGTGTAGTTTAGGCCCTTTCTGTGTAGGGAAAATTACTCTCTTGGATTTTTTCTTTTCTCCACCCAAGGATACTGCCACATGTTTGCAAATATAATGTCAGGATAATGAAAGATATGTATGCATATATATGCCCATGTTTCATGATGGCAGAACAATACAAGTTGTAACAGCAAAGGCAGTTTACTTAATCATAACCTCTGCCTTGTCTCTATTGTATAGACATGGAAACAGTTTCTTCTGCAGGCTGCTCTTAAAAATGGAAAGTGAGTCTCTTCAGTCTGCTGTGGTTTGGTTGCCTTTGTTTCTCCTGTTCTGAAAGTAGTTGCATGATTTTTCAAACATGCAGGCATTTTTAAATACTTTTGGTAAGATAAATTCAAGTGTACTCAAGAGAATGGCTTTATTCACCATCCCCAAATCTATACTTAGCTGGTGTGTGAGTAATAATTTCCAAGTAAGTGTTGAGTTGGAAAAAGACAGGAGTCATTTGCCTGACAGGGGAAGAGACAGGGAGAAATCTGTCATGTTTAGATTACTTTTGAGCATGTCTGCCCCTCTCTTGTGCAGTCTTGTGGATAAATACATGAGGACTTTTCTTTACATTACTTTGCCTTCACAATAAACTTGTGGGAGATTTGGGTGGGATCCCTCCCAACTTTGTAAGCACTTCCTTTCTGTTTTAGGGGCTTTTTCATTGTTTGTACTGTTCAGGGTGGGTTTGGGTTTTTTTTGTCTGTTCTTTTAAGCCAAATGGTTATAGCATAGGAAAACAGCACCTAAGATGAGACTTCAGATTCCAGCTCATCCCTTCTGGCACTTCTCCAAAACTATTGGCCAGTTCTGGCTGCAGCTGAAGTTGAGCAGAACCACAGTTGGTTGTGTTAAAGAGTAGCTTCGGATAGTGACTTTGGAATTCATATTTCTGCCATATTATGAAGTAATTTCTGCTAATACTGTAAATTATTTGCCTAATATTTTAGTCTTGATATCCTCTTGTGAACATGTGTGTTCTGTATGTATGTTTTTCCAATACTAATCATGGAACCTTGAATGTTGAATAATTCTGTGCTTGTAGCAGACAGTCCTGTTGTCTTCCCCACACTCTGGGACTGGAATGTAGACCCTGGTCTCTCTCATGAACATGTTTTTCCACCCTTCAGAATTGGTTTCATGTCTTCATCCTGTCCTACTCCTGCTCTCCTTGTTCTTGTCTAGTTTTTAAGCAGATTGTTTTGCTTGTAATGCTTCCAAAGTGACTGCTCATACTGTAGATTCAAGGAAGAATACCAAACAGTCAAATGGATAAACAGACAGCTCATTTTGTCACTTCTAATTATAACTGGTGACAAAAGAAAGAGAAAACTCTTTTGTCAGAAATCTTGTAAGTGGACTTGGATTTGGATTCAAGATGAAAATTCAAACTCTTCTTTCTGAGATTTAGTTTGCTCTTTTGTAGAGGAACAAAGATACAGTGAGGATGAGATGTTTCTTTGGTTGCACTTCCATAACTGGCATTAAGTTCATCATGGAGTGGGTCAGTTCTCCACCTCCCACCTGCATATTCCTGAAATGCATTATGTTTTGCAGGGTGGTAAAAACCTCTTGAACAACACGTGTTCAGGATTTGGATCAATTTCCTTTATCAGACTGACCATTCTGCCTAGACTGCAGATGTTGGGACAAGGGACCAGGGCAGACCTGCATGCCCAAAAGGGCAAAACTCTCATTTCCAGCATGAACTGGACTTGATTTATGCCTGTTGTGAAACTGTGCCCTGACCTTTTTCTAAAGAGTACAGCTCTGTTTTTTGCTTGATGTGTGATGACTTACAAGCAAAGAGTGAAAGCAGCTTTTCTGGAGACTAACTTAAAAGAAAAAAAAAGTTTTTCTGGCAAGTTCTTGTTTGCCAGCTCCTTTTGCACCAGCAATGATTTTTGACAGTGCAAATCTCCTATTTTACATGTCTGAGAAAAGAAGCCAGGTTTACTGGGTGGTAAATTGCCCTGCCTCTGCTCAATTCGTATGCAGTAAAGAAAGTACTGCTTAACAGTAAATGAGTGAGCACTAATGCTACATTAAGAAAGGATTTCCATCAGTGACTATGGAAATCAAATGCTAAGTTTAACATGTCTTTTGCAATCTACCAGCTGTTTAGCCATGCCACTGCAACACATCTGTCTAGGCTATTCATAGCAGCTGTCCCAGCAAGGTTGAGAGCACTGAGGTACATTTTTGGGGATTCTCTTTCAAGAGAAGGAGAGCTGTTTTGTTCCTCTTAGCTTTGTTGCTTTCCTTTGGAGCTCGATAGAAGCAGAGCACATGCACTGGGTAATAAATGCAAGCTCGTTCTGTCTCCACAGGGTCCTCAATGGAAGGAGCCCAGTAAAAAGTGTGTGGTCTCAACAAGAAGTAGCTTTGAAGACAGGTTCCTGGTCCTGTTCCCAGTTCTGTGTTGGCTCATTTGTAAGCCACGTAACCCTTCTGTCTTTACTCCATTTTCCCCTGCCTAAGTGCTATCAGACAGGAATTCTTGACTAATCAGGCATTTACTATTTCTGAGGTGCTTTAAAAAAAAATAGAGGGATTTAATTGGAGAAAGAAGTTGGGGGGGCTTATATATTTTTTAAAATATCTCCCAACACCAGTGCCTCTTTTGTGGACATCTTTTAACCTCTGTTTTTTATCACATGAGTTTTACACACCTCAAAATAGCCAAATGGCATATATCAGAAATCCCATGCTGAAATTCTCAGGCATTTGGAACAAGACTAATCCCAAGAGCTTCAGGTGCTGCCTTGGGGTTTTTTTGGGGTTTTTTTTGTGCCAGGTAGAGCTCAGTGCATACATTGCTGTCTTGCGTGTGTCTCTTCCCTCTTCTTTTGTTTGTGAATGTGTTGTGTTTCTCATGAGCCTTACTGTGTTAAACTTGGGTGATCAAAATGCTGCTTCATAGTAATTGTATTCTATGATAGCATTTTTTAAAAGTTGATTTGGGGGTTGTGTTCTACATTGATGACTTGGCTTGTAAACAGTACAAGCTTTTGGTTGAAGGGAGGAGCTTTCTCTCTTACCTAATGTTCGTGTGCGATAAAAAATGTGCTTACAAGCTGAAAGGATGTGCACAGACTGTCAGCCTTGAATCGGTGGTGTGGGTGGTTCTTGGCAAAGCGTGTGAGTCTGAAGCTGGTGAGGAAATTTTTAACCATGGTGTCACAAACTTGATGTGTTAGCAACAGATGTCATTTTCCTAAGCCTCTGCTCTCTTAGGTAGCACAGCATGCAGGCAGTGTTCACAATCTGCATGCAAGACACACGGTGGTTGATGGCATGAAATCATGTCTTTTAATACACACTGGCTAGAAGAGCACCTTGGTGTCACATTGTGAAGCTTTGGCTTTGAGGCTTAATTACACCAAGACGATGGAGCTCGTGTTGTGCATGGGAAGTTTGTTTGAGGAATGTCAATGAATTGAAAGTCAGAGCAACCATTCTGTTAAAACAATACTTAGCTCTTGCCCCATGTGGTTTTATTTGAGAGTGGAATGCTGATGTGAGTGAAGTGAAATAGGAGAATTCTGTGCTTTCCATCCTTTTTGTTTCATCTTTCCATATGTGCTGAAAAATAAAATTCAGAAGGGGCGTAAACTCCACTGCACTGATAGGAACTATTTCCAATTAGTAAGATAAAATGTGACTGCTCTGCTAGTGCACAAAGCCTTCATCTGAATTGAAGTCTCTTGGGGATGAGGGCTGTGTAATGAACTAGGGACACTTAAGCCTGAAATGTTGAAGAAGGTGGTAGTTCCAGAAAAATTAAGGGGGGAGTAACATAAAAAAAATTGCATTGATAGCAGTTCAACTTAAGAAGGAGAGAGGAGTGTGTCAGGCCTTGCTGGCTCACTCTTATGGTCTGTCGGTATTGGAGCATCACCAGCATGCCTGAACAAAGAAACAACTCGCACTGGTCCCTCAGCTTTTTGGTGAGGTATAGATTTATTGGCATCTGAAGCGGGGAGGGAAAAACCAACAAAAGCACCAAAAGCTGTGGCTTTGGATGAGTCAGCATTTCCATTTGACATGATCATCCAGAGATTTTTGTAACTCATCCAAAAAAACCCCAAAGAAAAAACAGCAACCTGGGTCTCAGCCTGAAATTCATTTGCTTTGCAGAAACAAGAGGTTTTGAGTTATTCAAGTGCAAATTTTTCTTGAAGAATATTGTATGTAAAGCCTTTTTTTTGCATTTGTTTATCTCCAAAACAGGTTCATTTTTTAAAATGAAAACTTGAGCCTTCGGTCCCTCCTGTGGACAAATAGCCTTACACAAGGTCTTGTTTCATTTTAGAAAAATGAATTGCTGCGCCGGTGGGGTAGTATTTGATTGCTTTAAAAGTTCCTGTCAGTGTTTTATTTTTGGTTTTGATTTTGTTTGTGGACTTGCTGTGCCTTTTGCCCGGCCGTATTTAGTCTGCATACTAAATGTTAGTCTACCCAAACACTTTGTGCACTTAGCTTTTATTCCTTTTTTTTTTCCTTTCTCTTTTTTCTTTCCTTTTTTTTTTTTCTTTTCTTTTTTTTTTTTTCTTTTGCTTTCACCCAAATGTATTTTAGACCGAGACAGACTTTGCTCCGATGGGCCGGATTTTAGTCCGTGCACTAAATTTTAGTCCGCAGACTAAAAATAATCCGCGGATTATTTACTAAATTGATTCCCTCACTGAGAACTACAGAGACTTTAAACTCCTGCTGAGACGTACGTGCAAGGGGCTTCACGGCTCACAAGTCCCACTGTCTGTCCATCCTCCCGCCCCTTCCCACCACGGAGCATCAGCCCAGCATTGCCTTGGCGTCGGTGCCCCGTGGCAGGGAAGTGCTGGCGTAGCCATTGCCGTGGGAGGCAGCTGCTCGTGTAGTTCTCGGTGGGTGAATTGGGCAGCTTTCCCAGGGGAACTTTGCTGAATGGGAAGAGCTAAAAGACCATAGAGGGCTTTGCTTTTATTTCTTAGGGTGTTATTCAAAAGGGAGGCGGGAGGGGACAAAATTGAGGAGAAAAAAATTTCTTAAGTAACGGGTGCGACGGGTATGAGGGGGAATAAACCCACAGTAGAGAGAAATTTAGTCCATACCCGCACTCCTGAGGTGGTACGTCCAGTTCCTGAAGAATCCTAAAGAGATAATGCCAGCAAACAAAATCCAGTGGAGGGGGAAGTCAATCCAAAATGGAGAATAATCCGCGGCGGCCTGAGGTACTCGTAGTGCACACAAATTAAAAAGATCCAAATTTAAAGTATAGATCTCAGATTTTTACCTCGTCTTCAGCACAAATTACAAATTGCTAGGGATTTGGGGTTTTTTGAGAAAAACCCAAAACCGTCCAAAAGTTTACATTGTGTGTCTGGGACAGATTTCCAAGTGGGATGCATCTTTGGAGACATACTAATCTGGCCACTTGGTTCTGTGGACATTTATATCCAGGACCAAGGACTGAAAATTCCTTATTATGGCAATTTCAATTACCCTTTTAGTTCAAGTTAGAGTTTTGATTTCAATTTTTTTTATTTTTTTAGTAAATGCACTGGCATTGGAACATAAATTTCATATAGAAATGTTTCTATACTATGCCTCACCATTGCACAATCGATTTTTTGGCATACACTGTGGTGAAGTTGGACTTGCTGCTATGGAGACTGATGTTTAAAGTTTCTAATTGTATAAACATTTACTATGTCCCCCACACCATGGATTTCTTATAATATTGGCTATATTTTTCCTTGCTGGACTATTCTCTTTTGGATTGACTCCCCCTGTTTGGATTATTTCACTGCATTATCATCTTTAGGACTCGTCAGGAACAGGACATTTCACCTCAGGAGTACGGGTATGTACTTAAATATTTTTTCAAATTACTAGGCCTAGCCTTGAAAAAAAAGGAGACAAATGCTAGAAGTGGAATAATTGAGTTTAAGCTACATCATTTAGCCAGGCAAATGTAACGCAAGCTGATAGAGATGAGATGAGATGGGCACACACCCGTAACTTGCTTCATGTTAGTCACCACTTGTTGCAGGGGAAGGCTATGTGAGCCCTCCTAATGTATATTTTTCCCCTCCTTCCTGGTTTGAAGCAGTTAGGGCAGACTTTGGGAACTGCCTACCCCAAATGATTAATTCCAGATCCAAAAGCAGGCTGAGTAGTTGGGTTTAGGAAACATGTTAGGGTTTCAAGGACTTGAAAATGAAGAGTTTGGGTGGACAAGCAAGTACTCCTTTTACATATGTCAGATTTGTGACTGTCTGCCTACTAATTTTCTCAATATAAGGGCTTGTCATCTTTGCCTTAAGGAAATAAAATTGTTTTCTTTTTAAAATCTCTATAGTGGCTTATATGTGAGCTGTACTGAGGAGAAAAACACAGTTAAGAGTGAAGTACTAAAGTTTCAAGCTGTGATAAATCAAGCTTGTTAAAATATTACTGTGAAGGTGCATGAGGGAGACCTCAGTAATTTTACCTCTCGTTAAATACAGAACAACTTCACTTCTGTGGGTTTACCTCAAGACATACACATTTGTGCTTCTTACCGTGTGGAGGTGGGGGGAAGCCAGAAGGCTTTTTTTTTTTTTTTTAACTGGAGACAGTCTTGGATTTTGTTCTGGTCAGGCTGTGACTTGGGAGTAATAATTGCATCCTCTGTGTGCTGTGGTCACAAGCTCTGCAGGCTGCAGGCACAAAGCAGCTTCTGCTCCCTTTTCAGTAGCACAGTGGTCAGTACAGGCTCTCTGCCAGCAGTGTTAAGCTAAAGCCTTTCTTTTTGTCATCATAGGCCTCGTGTGAAAACTTTTGCAGTTTGTTTTGCAATAACCTGGTACTAGGAATAAAGTCAGGTCTTCCTGTACATGGCTCCCTGACTTTGCTAGTCAGGATTCCTTGCCACTGTTAGCACAGGACACACTGCAGCAAACCCAGTGCTGCTGGCCCAGCTGGCTACCAGGGGCAGGAAATTTCAGCCCCTGCAGAACTTGGCTTTTGTGTTTGATTCTCATTCAAGAGAGCATATATGCCTGGTTTAAAACCTCCTAAAGAAGTGCCTGTGCAAGTTTTTCATCTGTGATTAACTAGCATGTCACGCACTGATTTTTTTTTTTTTTCCTTTCTTTCTCTCCTTGGTGCTGTGTGGCTTGAGTTCACACTGCACTGGTGCAAAGGCATTTTGCATTATCTCAATTTTTACCAAAAAATGCTAGCATCAGATCTTAACACTTGTGCCCACCCTACTCCCTTTACCTTAGACTGCATTTTACCTGCAGCATAGCAAGAGACAAGTGCTTGAGGAGGCCATCCAGGTCATGTACATGATTAACTCCTATTTTGCTTATAATGGATTGAGAAAGGAGTATAAGAGAGTGTGGTTAGCAGTGGGTAGAACCATTCTTAGAGGCTGAAAACAAAGCGGCAGTGTAGAACTGCTTATTGTAATCACTCAAAGTGATTTTCACTCAAAGTGAAAATCTGTTAGACTAAAATAGTTGGTTTTCTTAACACAATTTTCAGATGTCCTTATAAATACCAAATGTGCAGGAATTATCCCTATAAACTTACGGGAGTAGTTTGCCAGAATAAGGTCACAGAAGGAGTAACTTGCAAATTGGAGCTAGACATTTCCTGCACCCCACCCGTGCTTTCCTTGTTGTTCTCCAAAGCTGAACAGCAGCCTCCATAGCAACAGTCTGACCTGCCTGCCTGCAAAAGTCCATGTTAGAAAGACTTCCTTCGCTAGCCAGAAAAACCCCAACCCAAAACCGTAGCGGGGCTGTATTATAATTTTACATTCAGTGAATCCTGCTCATTTTGAACCTTCTTCCCCACCTTCACTCCACCCCATATGCATGGCTGGTAGCACCTGTGTGTGTTTGTCATGATTTTTTGAATGAGTTTCCCCTTCATTCTCAAAGTTGTTTTTCTGAGTGCGCTCTCATGAAGTCTCTTGCTGGCATTGCACCTTCACTCTAGTGCAAGGCGTTGCAATTAACCCTTTCTCAACCCCAGGAATGGATTTTCCCACACTTACTGCAGGACTTTGATTAGCACAAACCGCAAGTTTGTTCCAGCTTGCTGGGCAATGAGAGGTTTAATTGCTCTGACTTGCTTCTGGTCAACAAAGAGACGAGACCCAGCCAGACAACGTGTTTCTCCTTGCTTGTTCTCTCGTTGTCCCTGCAGGTCTTCCGGCCCCGCACTCCCCCCGAAGCGATTGCGCTGTGCAGCCGCCTGCTGGAGTACACCCCCACGGCCCGCCTGACTCCCCTGGAGGCCTGCGCGCACTCGTTCTTCGATGAACTACGGGACCCAAACGTCAAGCTACCCAACGGGCGAGATAAACCTGCACTCTTCAATTTCACCACTCAAGGTAGCCTGAGAGCCTTGAAGGATCCCTTCTGTAGGAGGAAGTGGTGGGATAAATGTTGGTAGTAGTGCAGATGTTACTCCCTTGGAAGTAAAAAATCTCTGACTGGTACTAAGTTTATTAAGTAATCGGATAACCAGCTGTACTTTTCAAAAGAGGAGGAAAGGGTCTTGAAGTTACAGAATTTTCAGAGTCTTGGTTCTTCCAATTCAGTTTCGCTGAGGTCCTGAGGGTGGTCGTTACTGGATTGCATCAGGAAGGATTACATGCTTATAGCATGTGTCTGCAGAGTATGAATATGAATAGCTCAGACTCTGCAGCTGGGCTGATGGCTTTGTGTGAAATATCCAGTCAGTGGAGCATGCAGGTTAGAATATAATTTGGAGATGGACCTGCTTCTTCATACCTGAAACACCATAGCCAAGTAGTAATGCATATTAGGTTTGGCAGGGAGGTTGCTGCCCATTTTAACTCTGGATGCAAGATAAATACAGATGCTTTACTGTCCAGATTTTACATGCTGTACAGTTCATCTGGCATTACACTGACTCAGTCATTTAGAAACTGTAAAAATAAATGTACAACTAACTTTCTTATTTGAAGCCAGGCTGGTATCGGATTTTAAAACCATTCATCTATTTTTTTCTACAGAAGTCAGAAATGTAAAACTGATACCCCCCAGAATAGTTTTGCCTGCCAAGACAGAACATGTGAGAAGTATGGCATACAAATATGCTTGTAATTAATTTTGGAGCACTTTTTCTGTTGTTTTTTTTTAAGTGATTAGCTGCCAACTCTCACCCTTTGAGCAAGAATAGTTCTGTATGCATTTTCTGTTGAAAGTTTAAAAAACACCTTTTGGCCCATTTAGCATCAATGTCATTTTTCAAACTCTTTAGTGCATGCCATGCCCTTCTGCCAAAATGTGAAACAACTCTCTCCTTCCACTTGTGGAGCCTTTTTATTAAAAAAAAAAAAAGGCATTTATGAAGCATAAACACATTAAAGTGGTCAAGTAAATAGCTTGTGCTTCCAGGTCACTGTCCTCTGTACTGATTTCTACATCTGTTGTTAGAAATTTAGTAGTTATGTTACAAGTGCTACCTTGTAGTCATGGATTACCTTTTGTTTTGCCCTTCTAAGGCCATCTTCAGCAGCTAAAATACTTTCAATCTCACTATCTTAAATACAGCTTTACCCCTGTTCTTTTTGAAAGTATTGATTAATTGTTTCATGATGACATTAAGATTGAACTTACCTACTACACAAAAACAAAGTTTTTAAAAAGAGTTGGAAAGCTCTATAGCTCTCAATTCAAAATGGTTTTTCTTAGGGGAAAAACAGATATCTGTATTGGGAGTGTGTCCCTGGTTCCCCTCAGATAGTGTAGAAGCTGCTGGATAAGCTACCCTAATGCTCAAGCAAGTTTAAAGCTCCTCTTTTGCCATCCTACGGAGCTCATGTGCCCTCCCTCACAAAGCAATTCCTGGGAATGGTAAGAGAAAACAGTTCCTGTGGAGCAATTTCCTTAAGATAAAAAAAGCAAATTTCTGTCATCTATGGGTGCTGGTTTTACCATCTGTAAGGGAAAGGCAGGACACAGGCTGATCATTAATACATTTCCAAACAAGCTTTGTTACAGGTGACCAGTCAAACTCAAAAAAAACCCAAATCAGAGTTATTACTGAATACTTCAGTACATTGCTTTGCACAGTGATTGGAAGAACTTTGTAGTTAATAAATGTACAGCAGTCCTGACTATGAACTCAAGATATACAAGAAGCTTTTGCTCCTTCTGTTACTACTGTTCAGTCCTTGTTCTCTGGTCTTTACTGTGCAAGGTTCCATCAACTTGGCTGCTCTAGAGCAGAAATCCCAACTGGGAAACAGATTGTTACATGGATAATGAGTCGCGTTAAGTCATCTGTGGTAATTTAAAAAGTAATGAAAGACAATTTTGTTTTAAATAGCATTTGTTTTCAACAGGCAATATTAAGTTCTAGAAGTGTTTGATTTGGCTGTATCCAGTTGCCTGAAACCCATGAAGTAGGAGGTGACTGCAGAGGGCTTGAAGGCAAAACTGTTAGAAATGACAAGATAAATCTGACCATTAAGGCATTGGACTGATTTTCAAAAAGAAATTAAACATCATACCAAATCTGCTGACCTGAGCACTGATGCTACTCAGATAGAGTCTAGAAAAAGAGCAGTGAGGGTACATGGAAGATCAAGATCATGGTCTTTGGCAGCCAGCTGTGGTTGTGGGGCTTGTGGGTGTTTATCTTAGAGATTAGATCTGTTGAAGAGACCATTGTCATTTGTAATGTCTTGCCTGTAAGTTTCTCCTAATTTGTTTAAATTAGCATTATATGCTAATTGGGTTTTGAAAAAGTTATTTTGGCTAAGGAAGTATCTCTATCAGCCACAGAGCTGCAATTCAGTTAGGCTTTTAGATCTGCAAGATAAAAAGCATTTTTTCTCTTAGAAGCCACATTTTCAAATAGTCTGTGAAATGACTGCCATTTCCTAAACTACTTGTAACATATCAGCAATTGTGCTGCATCACAAAAGTTAATGTCACTCCATGTTGGCCACTGAAGACTGTAAAATTATTTCAGTGATTCAGCACTTAGGAGTGGTTATCATGGTTCTCAAAGATAAATCACTTTTTTATTGTAGGGGGAGTGCTTTGGGATTTTTGTTTGTTTATATTTTTAAGCACCCTACCCTGTGACCCTTATTTATTTTTTTTATTTAGAGAGATATATATGTATGTGTTTATGTGTATATATAATGGAAAGGTTGTTGTTGTGACCAAAAAAAAAACATGGTAGAAGAATAATTTTTCTAGGGAATTCTTGGAGTGTTGATATATCAAGTAAAATAATACTGAAAAAAAACACTGTGCTGTTTCCCAATACCAGGCATTTTCTTGTGTTTGGGGAATGAAGGTGATCTGGTCTTCTAGTAAAACTGGACATTTTCATTCCTGCTCCTTCTTGGAGATCTTAAGTGACTGCAAATGGTATGATTTGATCAGCAGAAAGCCAGAGATGTTCTCCCAGGTGATGTGGATGGGAGTTGGGTCTCATAAATGAATTGCGATAGCTGCTCTGTTCACATCATGATATTGGAAACTTCTGTGTGGGTTGCCTTGGCCACAATAGCTTCTTGCAGCTGTACTGGTTGTAATTAACCCAGCCTTGAGTTGCACATTTGGTTTCCATAACCAGGCTACAGTTGAACACCCTGCCCAAATACTGTGGAGGAAATCACTAAGGACAAACATTCTCAGTATTTTGTGGACTGCAGATAATCACAGGTCAAGCTTTCTCCTCAGTATTGCCATGTTTCATCCTTAGAGATGGAATAGGCGCAAAAATACATTATAGCAAAAATTCAAACAAGTTCTCAAGCAAAGCTGCTATTAATCTTCAACCAAAAGAGTCCACTTTGTTTATATCTCCTCTGAATTGGCCTGCTCCTCTTAAGTTCAAGACATTAAGAGTATGCTGAATTAAAGAAACTTCATATCAAGAAAGATAATGTGAGGTTTGAGAAGGGAACAGGATCAGTCTTCTACTCTTCATGAAAGCTCCTTAAGGTAGCTTCAGAGAAATGGTTGCACTTGCATTAAACACAACAAAAAGTGATTATTATTGCCATAATACAAAAAGAGGTGTTCTGACAACATAAGATGAAGGAGGAATGAGAAGGGGGTCAAAGTGCCCTTGCAAGGGTGGTGTTCTGTCTGATCACCTGGTTCTTGGGCTACAGCAGCACTGACAGTCTGTAGCTGCACCTCGAGGCATTGTGCAGCACCAGAAGGTAGCAAGTGTCATGGGGCTTCCTTGTTTTAGTTCTGCTTTTGTTTGGATCACAGCCCCATATTGTTTTGAGTGATGAGTAGAAAATAATGCAGAGGTGATAGAAATTTTCAATGGAGCAGTGTAAAGAGTAGGTTCCCAGTAATAGCAGATTTGGAAAAAAACACTAAGGGAGCAACATTTTCTAGCACAAAGCAGCTAATACCCATGGTAGTATTGAAGTATAGGTTTATAACTGGTGTTCCACTTTGACATGTAAGGATTCATGTTTCTTCAGTTTATTTTTCCATTTAAAATGGAAATTCACAAATTCTTCATAACATTATGAATATATGAATTCTGAATTACTTCTGCATGAATTGAGGATTTTGTATTTGTACAAGTGCTGTGAGTACTGAGGCTTTCTAAAAGGACTGGCTAGGTCTGCTTAGACCTGAATGCAGAGATAGAGTAGATAGGTTGCAGGTAGTGTAGCAACCTGCTTGCATTCATAAGAGCTGAAATACCATCTTAAAATGTGTAGTAATAAGAAGCTTGTAATCAGGGGAGTCTTCTGCCTCTTGCCCTCCCAGCAGTAATGAAACTTAATGTAACAGCAGAGAAAAAAAAAATCATCAAGTGGAATGCTGCTCTCTGTAGGCCCCGAGTTTAAAGCTAGCATTAAAAAATAGCAATAGCCTCTTAAAAATGAGCCCAAATAATTTGAGACTTTCCAAAAGCGCCTTACTGAACCTATGCCACGATTTGGCCGGGCTTCTGTACAGCCTGTGCTATCTGGAGGTCTTGCGTAAAAAGCTGTCTGTTCTCCTGTTCTCAGCTCTCCTCCAGATGACCTCCTGGAGCTCCAAAAGTCATCAGTCTCCTTCCGTGAGGTGACTGTTCACATCCTTTTTACCGGATGTTGCTTTCTCAGGAGACAGCCAGTCACTCCTGTTTCTGAAACAAACAGGACCTGTCTTGTCTCGGCTCAGTCCCACCTTCTGTGAGGCACTAGATTCTCTTGAAAGGGTGCCAGAAAATTGTCATTTGTTGGCAATGTGTTGCCCTTAATCCTCCCACAGTCGTGGCTGTAAGATGCCTATTTCTCATTCTGATACACACTGAAGCTATATTAGATTTGGAGCCTAAAAGACATGACTATTTTTTCCCTGGTTAATGTCTTCGGACAGATTGCATCATTTTGTTGTCCATTTAAATTGCCCAGCTGACCAATTCCCTTTGCCTTTCCCTGTCCTTTTAAAGGATACGTTACCTCTTCTTGGCCTTGCTCAAGGAGACTGCTGTGAGAGATTGGTCTTGGGTTCCTGGGTCCTTGAGAAAAAATGATGCTTGAGTGAGCCAAAGAACTAATCCCTGAAGCTCTTGGAGCAACTGTTGCAGCTGCTTGCTTGCTGAACCAGTGCCCAAAGCAGCACCACTGTTATCAGCCTTCTCCCTGGGACTGATTGCAGGTGGGCTTGTGAAGAAGGGAATCCTTCTCCAGTGCTCAGAAGGAAACAGCATTATCAGGCCATTGACAAGGTACAGGCTTGGCTGGTTCTTTGCTCACTCCCAAGCCACTGTCTTTCTCTAGGAAATTACTCCTTTGCACCACTATCTGTAGTTTTGGCAGTCTTGCTCTGGAGACTGCCTTGCTAAATATCGCTGTGGTTTCCTCTTGCTGGTTGGCAAAGAAGAAAATGTAACGTGAGCTTGGGCTGTAAGGGCACGTGTTTGACCTGAGGTGCCGTTACAGGGGGAAACCCTAGGAGCTGATCCTGCATGTGGAGCACTTTGTGGATGATGAGCTAACTGTTTGTTCCACCTCCCCTCCAGAACTGTCAAGTAACCCATCTCTGGCTTCGGTCCTCATCCCTGCTCATGCCCGGAACCAAGCAGCTGCTTCAACCCCTACAAATGCTACAGCGGCCTCAGGTGAGAAAGTGCAACTGCCTGCCTCCCTCCCTCCTCATCCTCCCTCCCGCTGCCCAGGCACCTTCCCTCTGCCGAGGCCCACAAGCCACCTCAGCCCACAAAGTGAACTGGGAGGAAGAGATTGGTTTAGTATCACCTGAACCTTGGTCTTGGTAGGTGGTCATTTGTGTGCTAGCTGTGGTCACCAGGCCAAATCTCAACCCAAGCCACTCAAACTTGTATTTGATTGCTTAATTTGTTGGTCCTTCTCACAATCAGTTTGCACCTAATTTCTGTGCTCTGAGCCATCCTGAAATTAACTCTGAGTTGGTGAATGAGTTGTGATGCCTAGAAAGAAAAGAAGCAGCTAGCTCAGAGCATGTGGCCTCCGTGTAGTGTGGATGAAGAGGATTTTTCCCTGAGGGCATTGGCATCTAAAAGTCTAGTTAGGGAGTTCAGTCAGCATGCTCACTGCCTCATCTTTGTAGTTGCAGTTGCTTCCTGCTGAGTTTGCTTGTGTCATCTTCAGGCACAAGGCAGATATTTTTGGGTTTTGGCCAGCACGGAGTGAATTTTTTGTTTGCCTCCTGCTCTCTCTGGTTTCTGTCAGAAACCTTTTAAAAGCTCACTGTTGGCCTTTAGCCACTCCATATTGTATTCTGTTTCCAGTGAAAGTTTTAACACCTGGTAATACCAGTTGGGAGACTCCCAAAGAAACTCCCAGGTGCTGCAGGATGTGGCAGAGGTGATTCAGTACATGGCATTCTTCCTCTGAGTCAGCCCTGATTCAGCACACCAGAGGCTTTCTCGGGGCTTGGGCAACCAAAGGCAAGTCCTGCCTGCACATCAGCCCCAGCCCACAAGGGCTGTCAGCCCTTTTGCAGTGCAGGACACTTCCTTAGCGGAGGATAGCTGATGAGGAGAAGGCCTGCTTCAAAAGCTGCTCTTGAAATGTGCGGGAAAGCATTTGCTGGTTGGTGTGCTGGACAGTTACCTGATATTAGATGCACTTGGTCCAGCCAGTGCTGTACAGAGAGAATTTTCATACTCTGGGACAGATGCAGCCAGGTTTGAAAGATGAGATTTCTCTCTGAAATTGCAGTAGCAGTGGATTAAAGGCACAACTTGTAACATTTATGTACTCTGAATTTAGGAGAAAGCAAAACTGCTATTTTCAAATTTACTGTTTGTTTCATACACTTGGCAGTATTTTGCAAATAGTCATGTTCTCTGTTTGCCTCTTATGTGCATCTGTTGCTCAACAAGAAGTGAGAAAACAGATAAAGTAGTAAAAGTGATTTAAAAGTATAAAATACAAACGTGGAAAATTATTTTAAGCCTTTCTGAAAAATATTGTTTCACCTAATATCTCTTCCATGCCTTTTAAGGAGTTCTTTCCACCAAGACCCAACTCTTGAGGAATTAATGGGGTTAAGAAATCTGTTTTCATTCAGCTTCCACTCAGCCCTTTTCAAGGGCTTGTATAGGGAGAAAATGCATTAGTCCAAGTCCTAAATGGGAAGTACTAAAAAAAAGCACAAAGCTAAAAAACCCCAACCCATCCCATAGTATTGATGTCAACATTTTTAAAGCTTCTGTTTGCAAGCACTGCACTGAGTTGGGATATGTCCTCCTATTTGTGGTTAAAAACCAAAAATAATATCCTTGCTGATTAGAAAGAAATTGTGAAATTAAGTTTAGTGTTGCACAGCTCTGGCTTTCAACAGTTGGTTATTTCTTACTGACATGGGTTTCTCACAGCAGGTGGTGGGAATTTCATCAGAGTTATGATGTTTAGCATTAGGTCCTGTTGAGGTTCTTTTAATCTGTTTTGCTTTGCATGCTGATGCCACGCTTACAAAGAGATTTTCATACAAGGAGTCCCTTCTTTCTCTCTACCCCCTGCACCTCCCAGAGCAGTAAATGTTAAGTTCCTCAGTAACTGCTAAAGCAGTGTGGGAACAAGTCTCCCAACTAACCCAGGGCATCCCGATAGGCCAGGAGACTTCTCTGCAAAATGTTTGTGTGAGTAAGCAGTACAGGTTCAGAAACAGCTTTTCTGAGTGACGATGATGCAGCAAAATGTAGCTCTCAAAGCAATAAAGGGAAGAGCAAATATATCTGTAATTTGCATTACTAGTGCATAACGTGTGCCTCTCTCTGGCAAGCACTGTTAAACAGCCACATTTATTGTGAATTTCCTCTTCTCTTGAGGCCAAGCTGTACTTGCTCTAGTAATGGAACCTGGCTTTGCAGTGGGAGTGTGTAGCCTTGCTGCTCTGGGATTAGTAAATTCTCCTAAACATTTATGAGAAGCACTCTGACATAGTGGCATGTCTAAAGCAAAGTGCAGGGAAAAAAAGATGAGATTTATTGGCCCCAGCTTGAAATGATGCGCTAGCTTTCTGTGAATTATGCTGGCCATTGATGAAAAATGCCAGTGCAGTTGTATTCCCAGGGATGGCTAGAGGAGGAAGAGGATGCTCTCATAACTGTGCAGCCACAGCATCTGAGGGGAGCCTGCAGACCAAGCTGAATGCAATGCATATCTGCTTGTGTGACTCTCTTTTTCTTCTGGATCAGCTAGCAGTAGTAGCTACCTCTCTGTTAGTCAGCATTAAGATGGGAAGAGCATAATTGCCATCTGCAGGGAAGTTGTGCCAGCAGGGATTCTGGGGTCATCGTCTTGGGCATCCCGCTGTGTTGATCCCATGTAATCCCAAATGCAATGGTGTGACTGAACTTTCAGCAACAAAACAGATTAGAGCTGGTGTTACCTGCCAGTGTCTCATAGTTGAAAAACACCACAGTGCTCCATGAAATAAGATTTAGTGCATTTGTGGTATTCACATTGAAGGAATTTTGAAAAACTTGAATTCCTTAACCAGGAGAAGATGGGCAAGCAATTCTCTCAGAGCTCTACAAGCTCAGAACAGGGATGAATCCATGACAAGAGAAGTAAAACTTGCACATTTTACCAGGTTTACTCAGAGTCTGGACTTCTACATCCATAGGCAGGCACAATATAAAAGCCAGGCTATCCTCCTCCTTCCACTTGTCTCCTCAGTTGTCCTGTGAGGATTCCCAGGCTGGTGGTGGCTTTGTTCTTGTATCTTGGCAGATGAGCAGCACAGCCTGTCAGCATCACAAATGCACCCAGCTAATGCTGTCAGCAGTGCTAATGGGCTTTCTCAGTCTGAGCTGGCGTCTCTGTCGCTCTCTGAACTGTAGCCCTGTCTTTCCCTTTCAGGAGGTTTTTAAGGAGTGTCACGTACCCTCCAAGAAAGCTGAGGCACTCCTTAGAGGGAAAAGCTGAATTGGAAGAAGTTCTCTATAATGATGAGAGAAGTTTTTGCCCTCTATTTGAAAGAACTTTTGGAAGCAGCTAGCACTTAATGACACTTCTTTGCCTGCACAGGCGGAGGGGTCAGGCAGGGGTCCAGGACAAAGAGGCTGCCCTGACCTTGAGCTGGGTACTCATCTGTCCTGTGCCACAAAGCTGCATGCTAGCTCCTAGCTGTGCTCCCCAGCAGGGCTTTGCTGTCCTCTGTCAGCATTGCTGAGGGCCTAGATTTCCTTCTCTTAGGCCCAAATACAGATTTTTCACGATGAGAAATGAATGTCCAGAGAATCTCATACTCCATTTGTGCTCTTTTTCTGGTGCTTCAGCAAAGCGATGCTGGAATAAGTGCCCCTTTGTTCCTCATGGCCTGTTGAAGCAGAGTCAACAAATGAGCTGAAATGTTAAAATACTGCATTTTCTTGCAGGCTAGGAGCCAGGGCAGCCTTGAGCTCGCTCTGCACTCCGTCTCAGCCTGGGGGGACTTCTGTATATATGTATATATTGTTGTAAGAAGCCCCAAGAAAATGTTCTTGGCCTGCATCACCTGATTTATTTTAACATGTGGCATATATATTTCTCAGGAACTCCCCTGTTACAGTGATGACAGAAAAGGAGCATATGTTACATGAAATAGTTCCATCCTCTCCTCTTTTTTTTTTATCTCTATGTAGTAGCAATGTAATGATAACAATTTCAGCTTCTACTGTCTTCGGGAAATTGAGATCAAAAGACATGTTTCATTTCAGCAAATGAAATACGAGCACTTTTTGTAGACATACAGAGAAATCCTCTGCCAACAGTCCAGACTCCAGCTGGACTGCTTGCATCAGGCACTGCCAGCAGATGTTGCATTACCTGCAGTTTATCCATACTTGAAAATTGATCTAGAACAGGCATAGTGAGAGTTTAAAGTGTAGAAACTATTATCTGGCTAGCTGGGTCACTTCTGTTTTCTGTGGTCATTTTTGGTCTGCATGCATGTGGGATTTGGGAACTGCTCCTTCAGGGAAATTCTCCATGTAGGAGGGCGTCTCTCTCCTGCAAGACCAGCTTCCCACGTAACAGTGGTACTGTCGGGATGCTGCCTTGGTGCTTTAATTGCCTGAGGGTTTTTTTTTGTCATGGTGG
Organism: Agelaius phoeniceus; assembly: GCF_051311805.1. Lineage (NCBI taxonomy): Eukaryota > Metazoa > Chordata > Aves > Passeriformes > Icteridae > Agelaius > Agelaius phoeniceus. Next base: position 92,405,156 of record NC_135266.1, read on the forward strand.
TCATTCCTTTGTAAAGGAAGGGATGCAATCAATTTGGGGTGAGATGAAAGGGAATCAGAAACTCCCAGGGCAGTCATCTGGCATCCTCTGCCCACAGGACGATTTGTCTTTCTTCCCACACATTCCTTGCAGCATTTCCTTTTCAAATAGCCATCACCCTCTCTTCCCACTTGTCAGTTGTGTTTCTGGATGCTGCTGATTGTTTGATTTCCTATTTTTGTCGCTGTTGTCAATGTTACTTAATTTGTGACTCAGCAAATGCTGCCCATTTCTAGCCGGCATGTTGCAGACTGGAGGGAAGGGATGCCATCCAGAGGGACCTTGGGAGGCTTGGTGGGGGGGCCTGTGTGAAACTCCCAGAGTTCAACAGGACCAAGACCTGTCCCTGGGTCAGGGCACCCCAGGCACAAACACAGGCCAGGCAAGGAGTGGATTGAGAGCAGCTGTGAGGAGGAGGATTTGGAGGTGTTGGTTGATGAGAGGTGGGACATGAGTTGACAACATGTGCTTCTAGCCCAGAAAGCCAGATGTGTCCTGGGCTGCATCAAAAGCAGCTTGGGCAGCAGGTCAGGAGAGGTGATTCTGCCCCTCAACGCTGGTCTGTGACACCCATCTGAAGGGCTGTGTCTGGCTCTCTGGCCACCAGCATAAGGATGGGAACCTGCTGCAGCAAGTCCAGAGGAAGGTGATGAGATCATCAGGGCCTGGAGCACCTCTCTCTTGAGAGAGTTGTGACTGTTCAGCCCAGAGAAGAGAAGGCTCTGGGAAAACCATATAGCAAGCTTCCAGGACCTAAAGGGGGCCTACAAGAGAGCCAGAAAAGGTATTTTTACAAGGGCATGAAGTGTTAGGACATGGGGAAATGGGTTCACACAGAAACACAGGGTAGGTTTAGATTAGGAAGAAATTTTTTACTGTGAGACTGGTGAGGCACTCGCACAGGTTGCTCAGAAAAGCTATGGCTGCCCCTGGAAGTGTTCAAGGCCAGGATGGATAGGACTTTGGGAAACCTGCTCTAGTGGGAGGTGTCCCTGGCCTTGGCCGGTAAGTTGGAACTGGATGTTCTTTAAGGTCCCTTCCAACCCAAAGCCGTCCATGCTTCAGTTTCTTGCCTTTGTTCATGGCTCTGGTCAGGTAAGTGTGGCTGAAGAGGAGGGGGTTTTGCTCACAGGTGACTGCAGAGCATTGCCCAGCTCATCTGTGATGGAGAAATGTTACTGCACACCCAGCACCCACTGGTGTGTTTTGCCATGTCTGGTATTCCTGCTAGACATGCAGCCCTTCAGGCTGAGGTCACCCAATCTGTTCTTTCTTCTTAGAAACCTTTTCCGTGTGTCTTTTCAAATACATGGTTTGCCCAGTCTGCCCTCTTCTGTACCAAGATAATAAGTCTTTCTGATGTTCTTTCCTGTTGCAGTATCAATAGCTTTGCAGTTTATCTTAGTAAATCAAGTGCTGGGTGAAATGCATGACAGTCTTTTGGAGGAAACCTCATTTAATACCTCTTACCCATCCTGTATTTTACACGTTTAGGTGTTTACCCACTTATAGATAAGTATCTTACAGTCTTTCTGACTTGGCTAATTAGATACTATATAGAATGGTTCCAACTGAAATGGTGCATTTTTCCCTCCTACCTATTCTTCTAATACTAAGAATATATTTCTTAGAGGAAATACCTGATGCATGCAGCCTATGGAAACACAGTTACAATTAATTTCTTCTTGGTATTTCTTTGCAAACCCTGCATTTTCTTGAAATGCGCTTTGACACAAGCCCTTGATCCTGTGACCTGTCTCTCTGTGAAGCACTGTCCCTCCTTGAGAAGGTGTTGGAGGCATTTACTGCAGAGATGCAATCCTCTAACATATCATGTGCTTGCATAAACCTCATTACTGGCTTCAGGCCTTGATGTTAATCTGCTTCAGCAGTTCAGAGAGTGGCAGATCCAACTTGGGTTGAGCAACAGCAGCAGACTTGAAAGACTTTCTCAGGCAACAAGTGCATGAATTGCACATTGGCACACCAGCTGTTTCTGCCAGGAGAGCAGGCTTGGCACATTCCTTGTCTGTGCTCATTCACACAGCTAACAGGCAGACTTATTATAAGAAGGACTAACTAACAGTGTGAAACTTCCACATTCACCAGTGTGAAACCTCATAGTGACCACAGACACTGGTGTTGGCTTTGGCAATGCCAGTGTGCCTTGTCCCGCAGTTATGGGATGTCACACAAGCGACTTTGCACTGCACAGCTGGTGTTACAAACTGCAGAACTGGCTGGAGCCCAGCCTGCAGCCCTCAGCACTCCAAGTTGCTTTTGCCCTGCTTAAAGACCATCTTCCATCTTTTCCCAGATTGCATTGTTCCATCTGCATGTTCTGAAGTCAGGGCAGTCATCCTAACCAAACACCACCTTGGTGGGAGCTGTGGGTTTCCCCTTGTGCAGAACGTCATAGCTGTTGTTTCCAATGTGTCTCTGTTTTGGAGGTAATGCTGGTTGTTTTTTCTCTCTCTCCCCTTCTCGTCTGTTGTTTGCAGATGTTAACGCAGGAGAACGAGTTCAGACCAATAGTGTAGCTACAGCATCAGCCTCCAACTCCACCTGAACCAGTACCAAGCAGCCAGCTGCACAGGAGAAATCACCAGTAATTTGAGTCTTGCTCAGCAACACTGGTCACATTTGGAAAGAAAATTAAAAAGAGGAAAAAAAAATCCAACAAAACAACAAACCAACCAACCTGTTCATTTTAGTGTTCAATTTTTTATTATTATTATTGTTGTTCTTATTTAACCTTGTAAAATATCTATAAATACAAACCAGTTTCATTGTATTCTCACTCTGCAGGGTGTCCGGGGCAGGGGACTAGGTGGGGGGAGGAGGGAAAGCGGAGCAATACAACACACCAATGTCTCCCCTCGACAATCTCTTCATGTTGGAAGTTTGCTGTTGTGTACTTCAGAACCAGGACTCTTGCCTCATATCCCCCTCCCACAACAGAAAGAAGGAAAAAAACGAAACAAACAAATCCCAAACCTCATTCTCTGCTGAAGTTTTTTTTTTTTACCCTCTTTTTTTATTTTCTTTTTAAGTGGAGTTTCGGACTTTGATGTAGTGCACAGCTTGAATTTGGTCGGGAGCTTAGCAGGGGTCATTCAACAGAGCTCAGCATTTCTTGTCAGCAAATCCATATCCCAGGTTATCTGAAGAACTGCCCTGGCTCGGCACAGGGGGCGGGCGACGTGGTAGGAAAATAGGTTGCCATGGGGTGGGGGGGAGGGTTTGCCATGTGTCTAAGGCTTGAACCGCTAGCGGAAGCCTTTCATTTTAAAAATCAGTGCTAGTGATGAGGAAATCTGCAGCTTCATGTGGGAAAGTCTTGCCCGAGTGGGTGATATATAATATAATACACACACATGCACCAAGGGCAGCGGTCGGCTCTGCCGAGGCATCCCCTCTGCCCAGCCGGAGCTCCTGCTTTCTGTGTCTCGGGCCGGCTCCCAGCTTCAGCAGAGAAGAGCGGACGAACAAAATCCTTGGCAGGGGCAGGGGCCCAGCTGGTGGATGGATATTAAGGGACTTTTTGGGAAGTGGCCACTGTGAAAGTGTGTTTGGTTGGGTTTTTTCTCTCCCCACCCCTCTTTGGCTCTTGATTTGAACAGGCTTCCCTTTCCTAAGGTGCATACAGGAAAAGGACACCAGGGTTTATAATGTGAACTGTAACAGGCTACTGGTTTATTTTGTAATACTTTTTTTTTTTTTAACTGCAGTTTTAACTTGCAGGATGCCACATTCTCCGATAGTTCTGATTTTAAATCCACAGGTAGAATCTGTATTTAATTTTCATCTTTTTTAACCTCTTGCTTTTTCTTTCTTTTTTTTTGATCTCTATTTATTGATGCGTGTTGCCACGTCGCCATTATGTTTTTACTTTGGTAGAATATTAAAATACACATCCGAATGCTCTTGACGGTAATTTGTACCTGCTGACTTGTAGGAAAGCTGGCTCTATATGAGTGTGTGTGTATATATATTATATAAATATATACATGTATACATAGATACAATACTGCTTTTTTTATTTTGTCGACGATCTCGAATCAGTCTGACTGAAGCGTGAGGTGAATGCTTGTTCTAGTCCATCAGTTCAGGGTCCAGGTTTCCTCCCTGCGACGGCGTGCGGTGCGAGCATCCACGTCTCTCTTCCTGAAGTCAAAGCAATATTCCTTGCGAAAGGGTCAGGTGAGCGGCCGGACGCAGCCCCGGCGCGGAATCGAGACTTTGGGAGACCTGATCTTGTGCTAGGCTTGCGGTGGGTGTCCGCTCCAGCCTTATCCTTCTTCAGAGAAACTGTAGTCGCCTTTGGTGCTTACCGAGCCGTCCCTCGAGCTGCGGATCTCTAAGGCAAGCAGTTGCTTTTCGGGAACACGCGGAACCTCGTGTGGCCCGGGGGGAATCGGCAGTAGCGGCTTTGGAAGCTCGGCCGCCGCAGGGGCGGCAGGGGCTTGGTCACGAGCTCGGTGTGTTTCTTCTTGTACCTTTTATGCTGTTGACGTGGGATTTTTTGGAAACTGTCTCTTAGCAGCCCCAAAACTGTTAAAAGCTCTGCCCTCTCCCTCCTGCCTGGCACGCGGTGGGTTTGGGGATGCAGGAGCTGATTGAAGAGGTGAGTGACCACCTACGGTGAAACCGATAAACCCTCAAGTTATACCCCTCAGCACTTTGCTGTTGGGCACACACACAAAAAAAAAGGTTTTAAAGCTTTTTTGCATTCTGGCTGGCTGCGAAGGAAAGCACACCCACGTTGAGAAACAAAGCTTTCCAAATCCCTACCTGCAACTTAATAGAAAGGGCTGAAGAGCGTCTTAACGCTTGCGCTCGGCTAGTCAGTGTCCTGAAAGGTAAGTGAAGGGGCTTGGTTGACCCAGTGATCCAAATTCATGCAGGAGACTCAAAAAGTAGGACAGTGGCAGGGTATGGATCTGCTGTATAGACAAGACTGCTGAAGCATTGGCCACAGGCACTGTTATTTGGAGGCAGTAAATTACAGAGTCTTTAAAAAAAAAGTAATAAAAATATATCGAAGAAAAATGCTGCTTGTGCCAGGACATGTGGCTTTTCTTTTTCATTTTTTTTGTTAAAGACTGGCGGAGGGGAGTCAGAGCGTTTCTCTCTGGTTTTGTGGCTGTGCCGGCGTCTGTGTGTGTCTCGTGTGTGTGTTAGGCTGGGGGGAGGGTCAGGGGTGCCCCTCTGGTTTTATTTCTGTTTTCAAGGATCATAGCAGGATCACACACTCTTTTATACAAGTTAGATCCAGGTCTTTGAACAACCTTTTTTTGTAAATAAGAAAAAAAAAAGAAAAAAAAAACACAGAAAAATAACAACAAAAAACAAAGCTCCTCACCAAATTCAAGCTTGTACATTATTATTTTGGTTGTTTTTGAATTTTGAGTTTTATTGTTTTGTATGTAAATATGTGGACCCAGGAACTGTTATTAATGAGCAAAAAGTTACCGTTCAGGGCAGTGATTCTGTTTAATAATCAGACAAAATGTAGACGAGCTTTTTAAAGCCATATAGTTTTAACTCTGTACAGTAGGTACCGGCCTGTATTATTGTAACAATAACTCTAGCGATGTATAGTGTATCTATATAGTTTGGAGTGCCTTCGCTTCCATGATTTTTTGAATTTTATTTCCCTTTTATTTTTTTCTCCTCCTTCTTTATTAACAATGTCTCCCACCCCAAACCCACATCTTTGTTCCCCCCTCCCCACCCTGCTTTCTAACTCTTTGAGTGCTGTAAGGTTTCGGTGATACCCTGATCGGTAGCAGAACGAAAAGAAACAGTCTCCATTGTCATTCACTTCATTGGAGCCGTGGCTTTGTTCTGGGAGTCTCCAAGGTGCCCACCCTGCCCTCCTCCTCCCGCTAGCAGCAGCTGGTTTCATTCGGACCCTTGCCCTAGCAGCCCATTTAGATTTTGCTTGTCTCTCCCTTCAACCCTGCACCCAGGAGCATCTGGGCAGCAGCAGCAGCTTCCAGGAGGCTCGGCCTTCCCACCCTCCCTGCGGCTGTGCCGGGGGCAGTGGCAAGCGGAAAGGGCCCCCAGGGAGGGAAATCCCCACATCCTGCAGGGCTGCTGCACTCGGAACCATTTGGCATTTGGGCATCGCTGTAGGAGACTGCTGCGGTGGTTTTTTCTGCCGGGAGGACTTTCTGTTCCCTTTCTTATCCCTGTTTTCCCCCCACATCCTTCCCCCAAGTCACTTTTGTTTTCTTGAGATAAGTTTAACATGACTCTTGATTTCTTGTGCCCAGCACGAAGGCCTTGTTTCTAAAACTAGTTTGCTTGTGTTTTACTACCTTGTTAGTATTCCACATAAGATTGTCTTGAATGGGAAAACACGTAACTCTTTACCAAACCAAAGGTTGCTGTTTTATTTCGAACCATCTCGTGTTCATTCCAGTGAAGCAGAGGCTGCACTTTCTTTCTGGTGACACGAAGGTCAGTGATGCCAAGCTGTTGGCGACAGTCTGCTCAGAGCTGTCCCTCTCTTCTTTTACTCTTTCGGGCTTCTTTTTTAACCCAGTGTGGTCTTGATGTGTCCTTTACGTCAGCCCTGCCGTAGTGGGTCCCTGAGCCGGGCTGGATCGCAGTCTGTCTCCCCTGATGGACGCTCCATCAAGACACTGGTGTTCTTTACTATTAAACTTACCTACCTTGCTAGGGAAAAAGAAAAAAATTACCTGAAAAAAGAAAATTGACTGGTAGAAGACCCCTGAACACTCTGTCCCCTTATTTCGAAGCCAAGCTTTACCTAAAATAATGGCAGGTGCCTGCGACTTGCAACCTAAAATTCCCCCCAGTTTTCAGTACTTGGAAAAGCAGAAGTCAAGCAGCCTGTCAGACTCGTACTCCTGTACTAGGAACCTCAGCCACCGCGGAGCAAAAGGAAAAGCCGATGAGGAAAAGCACAGTAGGGTATTCGGTCCGGGCTCTGCCTTCCGGAGACTGCCAGCGGGTACCCCTGGGGTGGCAGCTGATTTCCACGGGGCTCTCGGCCGGTTCTGGTCGTAGTTGGCTTCGTTTTGCAACACTGCAATAATGGCAAAACGACAGGAAAGGAAAACAGTACCTAAGGGGTTAGCTCGAGAAAAGTAGCTTCCTTGTGTTGGTCTTTCTCAATTTATTTTTAATATATATATATAAAATATATTTATATATATATAATTTGCTTGCCTGTAAAATTTGCGTTCATTAATGTGTTGCTGATGGATCACTTGGGCCTGTACACACCAATTAGCGTGACCACTTCCATCTTAAAAACAGAAATCTAAATATATATATATTAAGGACTGTGGGTTGTATACAAACTATTGCATACACTTGTGCAAATCTGTCTTGATTTAAAGGAAAAGCAAAACCTGTATAACATTATTACTACTTGAATGCCTCTGTGACTGATTTTTTTTTTCATTTTAAATATAAACTTTTTTTGTGGAAAGTATGCTTAATGTTTTATTATTTCCCCCACCCCATTCCCCTTGTAAATACGTTTTGTTCTGTGTGACTCGGTTCGGAAATAGTTAACTGGTACTGTAATTTGCATTAAATAAAAAGTAGGTTAGCCTGGAAATGAAATTTAAAAAATACCAAGTGTGTGGTCTTTATTTCAAAAAATTGCCCTGTTCTTCTCTCCTCCTCTCTCCCTTCTCTGACCCTTGTTCCTCACCCTCATGCCTCTTTCCACTCTGCGAGAATAGGTGGACGTGAATCTTTGTAATAATAAAGAAAAACCTCAAGAAATGAGCATGTTTTCTTAAATGAGCTGTGTTATTCCATGCTATTTTAAAAGAGATGCCAGCTTGTCTATGATACCGTTTGATTTGATGGAGAGAGGAACCCTGGGACATAAATATTTCAAATTGAAACCAACCAATCTTCCTTTACCGTCCACCTATAGATACAAACTTAAGAACCTGTGTAAACTGCTGGCTTTGAATCCTGCACTCATGGTTGTTTGGGTTGTTTTTTTTTAAATCATTGGATCCCATTAGTAATGTTATTTGGTGGTGATCTGTAAAGTTTGTCGAGACCACGTCCAGTGGACCGTTCCTCCAGCAAATCAGCACATAGCTATCTCTGAGTTGGGTTTCCGGTACTGGATAATGTATGTATTAAACATGACATGTCTATTAGCGCAAAAAGAAAAAAGAAAAAAAAAATAAAAATCCTTTTTTGGGCTGGCTGACCTGGCCGAATCCATTCTGTCGCTATCCTAAAGGCTAGATGCGAGGTCATGTGACTGCTGCTTCAATAAAAACAAATTTATATTGCAAAGAGAGTCCTCTTGCTTTGTTTGTGTGCCACGAGCCGCGGGTATTCCCATGAAACTTCTGCTGGGCTCCGGGCCGGAGCCTCTACTCCAGAGGCCCTCCAGGACAAGCAGGAGCAGGGTGGGAAGGGGCCCTTGCTGGGTCCATACCATAAGTGCTGAGTCAGGATCCCCTTGGTCTTCTCCTGATTGCCAAATGTGTGGGAGCTGCTCGGGCCCCCTGGGTGCTGGAGCTGTGCCCCTCGGAGCTGGTGCCGGCACTCCCTGGCTCCCTGAGCGGGATCGGGGTTTGGGTTGTGCAGGCTCTGGGGCACTGGGGTGACAGGGCCAGGCAGCCACCCCCAGCCTGGCTGCTCCAGAAGCAACACAGTGAGTAGAGGGTCCTTCACTTACTCTGTCCCACAAGGTCACCAGGGTTCTGGATGCATCCACCTTGTGCTGAGACCAGGACTGCTCTCCTCAGCCAGTCTGATGGTGGCCACTTGCACCTGCAAACACATTGCTGCCGAAATTACAGCGCCTCTCTGGGTGAGTTTATCTATTTAAAGCTTGCCTCTGGTGGGAGCTCATCATAATCTCTGATTTGGGGTGGTGGTCAGTCATCCTTGGGCACTTCTCTGGCTGGGCATGCACTGGGACCTCCTGCCTCTTCTGACTTTCCCTCACCTGGAATGCAAGTTGTGGGCTCTCTTTATGCATTGTCTTTGCATGGGAAGTCTCAGCTGCAGTCTCGGGTCTCACTTCTGAATGTCAGAGCCAAATGAACGAACTCAAGCACCTCATAACTTCTTGCTAAGCTGACTGGAAGGGGATCTTCAACTCCTTCATATCTTTGTGATGTTTCCAATTTTACCTCCTCTACAGTTGTTTTGAACACCCTCCTTAAGCTGTAGTACCAAAAGCAGACTGTGGTTCCCCACAGTGCTCTCCCCAGTGTCAGTGAAGGCACTGGAGAGCATCTGGTAGCTGCTGTCTGTCTCCTTACCTGAGGATTGCATTCACTCTCCTGCACGGAGGCTGCAGCTGTCCAGTTGATCCAGCTTGCCCTCCCATTGTAACCCCTGCAAGCATTGCCAGCGGGACTGTTGCAGTTTCATATCGTGTTTATATTCCAACCACCCTTCTAAAAGATGTAACGCCTTAGTATCAAGAGCCAGTCCTTGCACAGCCTTCCAGGGAACATCATTCTGTCACTCTGTGGGAAAACACTTTTTGAGACCCATCTGCAAACCAGGGTCAAATCCACTTAGCTGTCGGTCACCAATGCTTTGGGATGATTTAAAATGCTAATCCGAGAGTAAAGCAGCAGTGAGCTGAATGCACTACCAGAGTCCGCTCCACGGATGTGCTTTGTCTTTATCAAGCAAGCTGCCAGCCATCTGCGTTGGAATTAAAAGTCAGTGTCAAGGCTACTGGCACCATTTGTTATCTGGAAGGTGGCAGCTTTTGGGCTGCTGGTGGGAAGGTCCAAGTGGCTTTCTGTGCAAGAAGAAGAAGAGCCACAAAGAAGAAGGAGGAGGAGGGAAGCGAGCCACAGAGGGGAGAGAAGAGCACTGTGGTTTGTCTGAGGCGCCACGTCCAGTTGCTTGGAGACGGCGAGCCCAGCAGATGGTACACAGCAACCTCAGCAGCCAGCCTGGAACCTCCCTTCCCTCCCCGGGCTCGGGAAGGGCTTGGCTGGGCCCTGTCCTGTCGGCCTTGCTCGTCTTGAAGGGTGATGTTCCAAAGGACTGGCTTTGCTAAACCAGCTGAGCACAAAGGCTGCAAGACCCAACTGCTGCCAAATCCAAGCTCTGCTAGGAAAGGAAAGTGTGTAGTAGGTGTCAATTCCCCACAGGGCACGGCAGAAAAGCCAGGCTCTGTCTGGGTGGGAGTGTGTAGTGTGAGGCTTTGGAGCAGAGACCAGACCCCCAAAACAAATTCCTGCTGGAGCTCATCTCAGGTGAGAGTACAGGTGAGTGCTCAGGGCTGTTAGGGAGAACTGGACTTCACAGCAAACACCTGCCTTTGGCCAGTGCAGGAATGCAGCCCTGGATCTTGCTGCACACCCAGCTAATTCCTGATGCCCTGGCACAGATATTTCTTGGTGTATGCTATTGCTCCCTGAGTCTGCATGCAGTTGGGTAGTGTCTCATGCAGTCAGTGGAGTTAAAGCCTTCTCTTCCAGGAATTCTCTGCATCACCCCTCTCTGTTCACATACTCCAGAGGTAAGGCTGGATCCTCCAGAACAGCCTCTTCCCTTGAGGAAGCTTGTGAGTGGCTGCAGCAGGGTGTTTCTGACCAGGGTGCTGTGCCCCGGGAGCTGCAGTGGGGCAGTGCCCCAGCCCAGGGCTGTCTGCAGAGCCCCCTCACTTGCTGCAGAGTGAGAAACTCTGGCTGAGGGCAAACAAGCCCTGTCCCCAGGTAGAGCTGCCTGGCAGAGCACAGGCACCTGTCCCAGCAGAGGAGCCACAGGCCCTGTGTATGGTGGCAGGCTCAGGGAACTGGGAATTAAATGGATTGAAGGGTTTGGGCTTTTTGGCTGGTATTTTTTTTTCCCTAAGCAAAGTTTCTAAAAACTGGTGGAAGACAGGAGTTGGAGCAGGACTGTTCATTGTCCTGACCTCCCTGTGCTTTACCTCACCTCCAAGCACCGAGGGGTCACAGGGTCCAGCACCTGCTGCTGACAGAGGGACAGGGGTGTGGCGGGTCCTGTCAGGGGGACACAGGGGCTGCAGGAGCGAGGCAGGGTCAGGTGTGTGGTGGGAGCAGCACGGGTGCTTGAGAGGAAGCCAAGGGCATTCCCACCCATCTCAGCAGATTGCATTATCATTCTCCACCACTTCCCAAGGCCAGGCTGCAGCCAGATGGGGGTAGGTCTCTGCTCCCAGGTAACAAGTGAGAGGACAAGAGGAAATGGCCTCAAGTTCCACCAGGAAAGGTTTACATTGGATATTAGGAAAAAAATTTTTCACTGAAAGGGTTGTCAAGCCCTGGAGCAGGCTGCCCAGGGAAGTGGTGAAGTCACCCACTGTCCCTGGAGATACTTAAAAGATGTGGCACTTGGGGACATGGTTTAGTGATGGATTGGCAGTACTAGGTTAATGGTTGGACTTGGTGACTTTAGAGATCTTCTGCATCCTAAACAGTTCTATGATTGTTTCCTCTGGCATAACAGCAGCTGTGCCTTCCTCCTCCCTTCTGCAGCTCATTCCTGTGAGCAAATCCTTTGCCAAGCCAGAGTGCTCAGGAGGAAGATGGTGCTTACTGGAAAAACCCAGGTGGTTTGAGAGTGTTTTTACTCAAGGAGATCATTGATGTTGTTTGGAATGCTACCATAAGTTAGCAGTCTTGGGAAAAGGGACTGCCTAGCTGGGGACCCTTTGGACCATCTCAGTTACACCTCTTTTAAGATTTTTAGTTTCACAGCATCAGGCCTAGGAAGAGGTTGGTCAGTGGAAGCTGTTTCTGCTGGAGACAACAGATTTGGGGCCCACACAGCAATGAAAAAATGGTTTGGATTTGGCTGGAGGCATAAGAATTATGTTGGCAGGCAGAGAGAGGCTTCAATTCAACAGGTAAGGAAACAACAGGGTGATTGCAAGCGGCTGTTACTGGCTCAGTAACAAACAAAAGGGAGATTCTTAGGATCAGTCCTAAGCAGCAACCCATGGAGAGAGCAGCAAAGGCAGCTTGCAAGTCTCTGCCACCTTTATCTCACTGCAGTTGGCACCACAGCCAGTCCCCAAGGACAAGGACCAACATCCCCAGCACTGACTGAGGAGCTCCAGGATGGCCAGGAGTGCAGCCTGCCATGCCAACTCCCCACTGGGAGAATTGGATGGGATAAATCCCATCTGGCCAGGCTCTGCAGTGGGTCCAAACCGCTGTAGAGCAGTTGGCAGCTGCAAAAGTGGGTGCTGGCAGGAGCAGCCACAGCTCTCTGGTCCATTGGGGATGGTGTGCTGAGCTGAGTGCATGTGGATACAGGTAAGCAGCCTTGTAGGAAGAGCAATAGGACATCACTTCCAAGTGCTACGTGAAGGATTGGGATGTGGCACATGGGAGGAGGCCAAGAGAAGTGGCCTTGACTCCAGCCAGAAGTGGAGGGAAAGGTGTGTGGGGGTGCTGCAGCGTGTGGGAGAAAAGGAGGAATGAGAGGAATGAATGATAGGATCAGAGCAGAGCCGGAGCTGCCCTGCTCCACGGGTTTCAGCGTACACCCTTGCCCTCGGCCTGCTGCCGCTTTCTGTCTCGTGCAAGCAGTGGCTGCTGAGGTGCTTTCCTTGCCAGTTCTGCTCCAGGCAGTGCCTGGGAGGAGAGGTGGGAGCCTTGGTCCAGGGTGGTCCCGGGAAAATTGAATTTACTAATCCAGGTGTACACATTCTGTCCCGGGGAGTTGGCAGTTCTGGCAGGTGTTCAAACCAATTCCCGCTCCCTGGTGGGGTGGGAGGCAGGCACAGGAAACCACAGCTCCCCATCCAAGCCCAGGCCCGATTCTGGAGGGCACTGTGGTGAGCAGGCTGGATGCCAGCACAGTACTGAATCACCAATCATTGAAACACAGGAAAAGTTGCATGAGCAGGACTTTGGTGAAAGCAGGGAAACAGGATATGAAGGAGATCGTCAGCAATAATGCAATTAGGCCTTGTTAAAGCATTGAACATGTGAGGACCACACTTGTAGGGTTAATCCCACTCTCCTAAAAAAAAATGGTGTGAGGGCTGAATTGAGCCCAATGAAGTATCAGGCAAATCCTGCTCACTTGAAAGACCAGGAGCAGAGGGAACAGCTGTGCTCAGAAAGTGGCAGGAACTCTTTTAACAGCACCACACCCACGTCTGTGGCTGCAGCTTTTGTGATGGTCATGTTGCTTTTAAGGGAGGCAGGAGAGAAGGGTGAGTGGGGGTTTGGTGTGGTTTTCTGTTGACAGAAATGCAGACACTGTACATTTCCAGTAAAGAAGGACCCCAAGTCCTTTTTGCTGAACTGGATTTTCTCCTCCCACACCACCAGAGCCGTATCGGCAGGGAAGCCCTGGGACAATTTGCATTCATTCATTTACTGCAGAGACCAACTTTTCACCATTCTCAGGGCACAGTGACCCCAGAGGCCTGTTTGGCTCAGCCTTGTCTCCCCCACCTGCCAGGAGACAGGAGCCAGCAGAGCAGCACAGCCAGGCTCCCTCCCTGTGGGCAGCTGGTGAAAGAAAAGGGACAAGCTGAATTCTCCCCGTGTTTGCACTGTATTGGTGCAGCCCTGGAGGCATCTGCTGTGTTTGTTTCGGGTACGGGCTCCTCCCCAGGGCTGTTCTGTCTCCTGCTAGGAGAGGGAATGGTGCATTCTTATGCTGTTGATTTATGATCCCAATTCCCTCTCACTGTGCTCATTTTCTTTCTCAAAGTACATTCTGCAAAGCTTGAGAAAAAAACCCCATATGACAATTGAAAGCAGTTTCTACAGAAGAGTTTCCTGCAGGAATCCTGCCGTGGCCTTCAGTTTGCATGCTAGGCAATGTCATGTGGAAAAGATGGCTTTACCCTGATGGTGTCCCTTAAATCATGATAGAAGCTGAGACATTTATAGCTCAGCCTGTGCACAGCATCTGGAGTCCCCTGCCCCCTCGTTGTCATGTAGAGCTGTGTCCCTACAGATGACCAAAGTGCTGCAACCTCTGTCCATTCCCACACCTGTTGGAATACTTATCTTTCTAAAACCCCACCAAATTGTACAACGAGCCACATGCAGAAGGTTTATTTTGACAGACCATCCTCAGAAATACAGCAAATGCCTCAATGGATGGGTCTTCCTGTTCCACTGTTCTGCTGCATCAAGTTTTCCATGTCTCTCCTATTACACTGGATCCTGTGATTCATGTTATCCCCCCTCCTTTTACCCAGGCTAAATTTGTCCAAGGTGGCCTGAGGCTACAGAGCCGATGCCTGCACAGCTTCTCCTCCCACACTGTGGAGAGTGTTTTGTTCTGTATTTTTGTATTTCCTACCTTCCCTTTCACTGACTAGCTATGAATGCTATGATAATTGCTCCAAATCCCCAGTCCCTGATGGGATCATCCTCACAGAGTCCCAGTCAACACTGGTCACCCCTCTCTGACTCCTACCAGATGTTGCAGCATTTACAGAGGCTGCCTGACCCCAGCAGTCCCCTGGTGCCCCTGGTTCAGCAACCTGGGGACCAGCAGTGGTTTGGTGCAGCTCTTTTTCCTCTCTCCAGCTGTTATTCACTCCCCAGTGGAATACAGGGGTATCCAGACTCCTTTCTCCTCCCTGTCCCCTCCCTGTAAATTCTTTTTCCTGTACCCTGCCCCAGCCTAACCCACAAAACGAAGACCCAATGCAGAATTTTACAGGAATGCATTAATGAGCACCATTTCTGACCAGCTGCTGGTTTGTGTTATGTGGGAGAGACACAATGGCTGGGATGAGCCGAACCACACCTGAGCTTTACCGACCCAGCACAAGGAAAAGATCATCCACAAGATGATGGCAGCAGGGAGGGATCAGCCACTGTGGCACTGAGGGCCAGTTCTGCTATTGGCTGTGTAAGCTGCAGCTATCAATGAATGAGCATTTTGGGTGTGGTGGTGTGGCTGTGCCCGCCCCTCCAAAATGCGGTGCTTGGTGTAAATGCCCCTTAATGCGCTAAGGCCACAGCCCTTGGGAATTCTGACACGTGAGTGCTGGAGAGCTGAGCAAGCCTTGAGCTCTGTGACAGATGCACTGCGCCTGTCCGAGCCCGCTGCTGCTTCCCGACATCTGGAGCCGGAGCACCCCCGTGCCTGCAAACGCGGCAAAGGCAGCACACGGCAAAGGCAGCATCGCTTCTGTGCAGCCTCGGAGCTGGAGAGCCAGAGGGACTCACACTGTCCCAAGCAAAATCACATTCTTCCCAGAACTGCTCTTTGCAGTGATAAAAGCAAGAAGCAGTCAGCCCGAAGAGGAACACTTCTGGAAAATGCATCAGCCCCGCCATGCCTGTGCATCCTGCTATCAACTAGGTGTGTGCCAGACACTGCCTGCTTGTCAGAAACCGCCCTGATGAGGTCAGGGGCACCTTTTCTTTCTTCAAGGACTAATGATGTGAAAAGATGATACAAAATCTGACTGGTTTTGTTCAGCTCCTGTGCTTTATTAATAGCAGTGCTAATGCAGGAAGCCCCTGGGCCTTAAACCACTAAGGAAATCAGTGGGACACGCTTGTCTGTGGATGGTCTCAACTCAAAATTTCCCACTTATGGTCTATTTTTTCATTTAATGTTATTGAAACAAGGAAATACCACCAAAAGCCCAGGTGCAGATTTTTATTGGTCTGTGCCAGGAAAACAAACAAGGAATGCTAACACTGCTTTCTCACTCAAGCTTCTCTAAATAATCAGAACAGAAAAATTAGCTAATGAAGTCCAAAGCAAGTTGGGGAGGGAGTGGAGGGAGCTGCCACACTAAAATGTATACAGAATGATTCCAGGACAACACTGCTGGCAGGCAGCAGGAGGGACAGCCCAAGGGAGAGAGAGGGTTTTCCATTCAGGGTGCCCTGAAAAAGCAAATATAATGTGCTTCCCTTTCCCTCACCATGCTCCAAACTCAAATCATAGAGGGGAAAGGAAACCCACCTCACTCATCTTCTCTCCTAGGAGGCTGTGGGATCCTTGTGGAAGTCTTGTCCAAGTTCACGTGCAACTGTGGCAGGGTGAGTGCTGTCAGCTGCACTTGGTCCAGCAGCTGTCCCAGCAGGAGAATCCTCATTTCTCTCGGTGGCAGATGTCTCCTGATGCAGTGCCAGATCAGCCAGAGCCCTCTCTGTGCCCCTGTGGATGATCTGATGAGCAGCGTAGATGTGTTTTCTTTGGGACTGCCTCACTGCATAAAAAGAGGTAAGGCTTTTACTTGGAAATGTACAGCAAAGTGTTCTCTGTAGGGGAGAAGGGAGGAGTAGCTTTCAGCAATCCTGCAGCTGTGGAAAAGTCTGTCTCAGGGAAAAAAATCATGTCCTTCTAACTTTGGCAGAAAGTGTTCTACTGCCACCTAATAGTAGCAACCAACTTTGCATTTCACTTTGAAGACTGGCCCCCACAGACAGTGGGAAGCACAGCCAAAGTGTTCTCTTTTCTAGCTTTGGGAACAACTGGCCAGGATATATTATCAGCCTTTAAAATAACTTCTCCTTCAGTGTCTGTTAATTGCAGCAAGCCTCTGGAAGAACCCAGCTGAAATCTGCCATCTCCTGTGCCAGGATTTGACCTGCACTGAAAAACCCTTACTGAGTTCAAAGTAAGACTTGGAGCCACAAGTGACATGTGAAGTCACCTGCTTATCTTATCACCTCCCCTCAGCTAGTGCATCCAAAGTCATTTGTATGTATTCCCAACCCACCTCCTGGGAAAAAATTAGCCAAGCCTAAGTGCTCACCTACAGCTCTCCTTATTGCTCCTCACTGTTCTTTGTTCACTCTTTCCATCTCTATTTCAGTCACAGGGACTGAGGTACTGTGTGCCTTACAGAGGGTGTGAGGAATGATGCAGAACAAGGGGTGGCTCTCATCCTGTCACTTCCCTACACAAGTCCAAGGCTTACTTTGGCCTGTTCCAAGGCTGAGCTGCACTTAGACAGTGAATCTGAAGCACTGGTGTCCTGCATGCTGGCACACAGTCCTGCTGTCCCTGTCTCAGTCACTCAGCGTTACCAACCCACCCTGTTTATGTCTATCCCTCTCCCAGGTCCACTTTGTCAACAATGAATGCAACTGGATCTCACTTGCATTTGAAAAGCTGACCTTCACCAGCCCTCATTCCCAGGAGAGGTTTCTCTACTCAAGGCATTTTGGCTTCAGTCATGTTTGCATCAACTGCATCAACTATACTGGGAATATTCCCCTGGAATTGCTGCAGTCCCTTTCTCCATCCACAGTGAATTCCATCTAAAGGACAGCGTGCTGAAATTGGTGAGTGACTGTGCTTTTCCAAGTGAGGTTTTCCCTATCAGCACAGTGACTTCTACTTCCACTGAGGCAGGGTTCAGAATCGAGGTGCAGAGGTTTTTCAGGGTGAGCCAGCATTGGATAATCTCTGCTTTTATGCATCAAAATGCAACAAAATGAGGAGGGAAAAAATCCCAAACTAGGTAATGGCAGAACAGGTGTTTAAGGGGAAGCTAAAGTGTAGGCAAAGACTGAACCTGCAGCCCTCAAATCTTTGTTCTCCAAATGGATTTGCTCCTTTGACAGGCCAGATAACTGTGCTCTTAGATCAGCTCCTGATAGTTTCAAGGAAGGTGAATGCTCAAGCATGGGCCAGGTTGCTAAAACACAGTTTCATAATGAAAAATTTGGCTCACTGTAAGGAAGGTTTTAAAAGCCACCACAGAAATGCAATACACTAATGTGTTTATGAGATCTAATGCCATTCTTTGATACTATTTCCTTTGGATTTCCATGGAATAGTTAATGATTCTGCTTCCCTGTAAGTATCACTCTGCAGGAGGTTTACAGCAGGGTGTGTTTCTGAGTGTACATCAGGTAGAATTCAACTGTCTTAAGTGAATGGAGCCCCCTCCACCCCATGCAGCAATAGCAGAAGAGACTATGAGCCAGGTCTCTTCCCGATATTTGATTTCTGCTGTCACAAGAATATTGTGACAAATTTCTCCTGATCACATTAGAAGGAGCTCTCTTACTTAATTGCCTGCTGCTCTATTCCACCAGCATCCACTTTAATTTTTAATTGGGTCTAGCTCTGCTTTGCAGGCAAACTCACTGTAGCTATCACAGATTCTGAAGATTTTTTTCTTCTGTTGTTTGAGAGTGCATCTGAGCTGCTTTGTTCATTAGCTGCTGTTGCATTTAAGCCCAGTATGTATTTTGAGCCTTGATGTATGTCCTCAGTATGTCCAGAATCCTAAGCCATCTCCAGGTCTTTGTTCTGCTCTCCTTCCTGAGACAGGCTAACCTGTGTGTGTTAGTGCCTGAGCTGCAGGCTTCACTGACTACCATTACA
Organism: Agelaius phoeniceus; assembly: GCF_051311805.1. NCBI lineage: Eukaryota > Metazoa > Chordata > Aves > Passeriformes > Icteridae > Agelaius > Agelaius phoeniceus. The sequence goes on from NC_135266.1 coordinate 92,423,486, forward strand.
TCACCTGCTCTAGAAGGCTGGCAGAGGCAGTGCAGGAGTGAAGGGAGCTGATTTAAGCTTGTGCAGAAATGCCAGCTGCAGAACAGGTCCTGTTCTTGTGGCAATATACAGAAGCCAGGAAGAAGAAAGTTTGCACAATTCAGAGACCACAAAATGTGTACTCAAGGCTTGTGTTCTCATCCACAAAGCAATAAAAGAGGCAATGAACTAAGTGCCTTTGTTCTCAAGGCAGAGAAGTGCACTGCAGCAAGGACCCCTTCAAGCTCTATTGTGATGCAGTTGCTTTGCTTGTGTCAGATTCACCACCTGTGCTGGTCAGTGGAAACATCCCAGTCAGGAACAGCCACTTACTCATGACATTCCTTATTGTAATACACATTATTCCCCCTCTGTATTTTGACAGATGCCATTCCATTTTTGTTAAACAGAAACATCCTTTACAACTGCAAGGTTATCTCCTAACAACATGATGCCACTACAGCCAACCTTAGAACTTTACCTCTTGCTCTCAGCCCACTGGGGAGGAAAGGGAAGCATAGGAAAGTGTAAAACCTTCCTCCCATATATGACATATAGTTAAGTAATTTGCTTGTTAAAGTCTTCTGCAGTTTTAGAAATTGCCATATAATAACACAATTCACAGCTGTGCTACTTAAGGATTTTTACCAGTTTGTTTCTGAATGTGCAATGGGCTGCTTCTTTTCAGGCAGTTTTATTGTTGCAGATACACCGAATTTATCATAGCAAGCCAAGTTGGAAGGTACCTCAAGGATTATTTGATCCAAACTTTCAAAAGCACAGGCCAGATCTTACAGCAGGTCTGAATTTCAGTTACCATTTAAAAAGACTAAAGCTCGTAAGAAAAAAGGGTGAAAGCTCAGGGAGAAAAAAGGGTGAAAGAGCTTAACTTTCTACCTGCAGAGTGCCAAACAGGAATCTCAGGGGACTGAGACAACTCTTGGCTGCATCATTTCTTTCAGGGAGCTAGAATAAGGAAAGTGAACCAGTTCACAAAGAAAATAAAGTTACTGGACTCCTTACCTCTTTCTCTCATAAAGTTTTTCTCAGCTTCTGGGATCAGGAAATTATAAACCAGCTCTGCTACAATCTCTTCTGACTGTAGGCGAGTTCGACTACAGGACAGATGCACAGTGGTATTAGTATTTTAATTTTCTCTCCAGACCACCTCTGCAAAAACAGGTCTCCCTTGTAAGTACTCTTTCCAAGGGTATTGTCATGGTAGCAGTTGTCAGTGGGGTCTCTCTTTATCCTACAAATAGGTGACAGTGTGACTGTTCCCCTTTGCACTGCCAGTGTGTTCACAGTGCACTGGAAAGCAGGAGCCCCTATCATTCCTTATCCTCAAAGGTACTTGGAAGCTCAGTTCCCTCTGATGACAAACTGAATTAGGCACACAGATATCGCTGAGGGTTTGTGTCTTTGTCGATTTAGTCTTTGGTCCATTGCTGAGTTTGCTAAATTCTTCCCTTTTGTGACTCTGCACTTGGCTGGCCCCGTGCTCTTTTCCATGCCAGTGTTTGGTGGGTTCCCAGCTGGCTCAGGGGCTGCATGCATTATCTACGCTTCATTCCCCCAAGGATTCCAACGTTCTGCTTGTATTCATCTAGATACAAAATACACAGCTGCTCTGCCATAGGAGAGTCACTGTGTCATTGGGATTTTTATGGCTCAATACCAAAAACAGAGCATAGAAACTGAACTGGGGGTTTGGCAGGTCCTAAGAACTATTCACTGCTGATGCCCCAGCCAAACACAGACTGGGGTGTTCTCAACAACTTACTTTACTCAAAGTGCCTTGTCAGGCAGCCAGCAATATGAGTGACCTCCATGGAAATTGGCAGTTCCTTAAAGAACAGCCACCCCAGAATGAAAGGCTGTGTATAGCTGTATCTTTTAGGATCTCTTTCAAATGGATTTTCTGTAGCAGTGTAAATAAATGAAAAGATCGGTATGAATGGGTATTGCTTTAGGCAGTTCCCAGATTCACTTAAAGCTCAGTCACAGCCTCATACTGGTGTGGAGAAATCTAAAAAGGGTGATTCACAGATCACACAAGTGATTTGCAAAGGGAACCTGGCACACACTGTATGGAAATAAGGCTCTGATGGATTTATATGTGTGTAGCAGATAGGAGCAGCGTGGTTGCCATACAGCAGCCACACTAATGAAGTGACCACGAGCAGCACAGCTCTGCCCTTCCCATGGCCTGGGTGATGCACACAGCCACAGATGCACATGGTCAGGCAGGTTCTAAGCTGCTGTGAACAGCCCCTCACGTGCTGTTTAATAACCTACCGACTCTCCACTTCATAAGCAATGTCATTGATTTCTACAGCCCTTTTCTGAACCTCTTCCCTGGCTTGCTCTTCAGCTGTCCTCTCCATGCTACTCAGGATAACATCTTCCAAGTAGGTGTCAATAGTTCTGTCCTGAACATCCACCACCTAGAACAAAACACCAAGATATTGTTCCTCTGCCTATTGCTGTGCCAGGAACATAGTGGAAGATTTCCAAAGAAGCGTGAACAACAGATTTTCACAAGACTCTTTGTTTTGGGCAGGCCAACCTGAGATTTGTTTTCAGAGATGCTTTCTGTAAAAATTTATTATCTAGTAATTCTTTCTGAGAACTGATTGAACAAGTGCAGGTGAAAGAAAACCAATTCACAGATCCAATTCTGGTGCAGCAGGTTAGTCCTGTGAATGCAATGGCAGTTGCTCCCTCTGTTCTCATGGTCCCCTGAGCAACAATTGCCAAGTAATAATCATGGAGATTGACTTCAGTAAATAAATCAGCTTTCATTCAAGCAAACCCTGAAGGAGAAAATTCCATCAAGCTAGTCAAAAACCAAGATAAAATTATTGGTTTCTTTATAATGGTTGTAGAGCTGAGATTCTAGAAATGGGTGTTTTCCATCTGCTAATCTGCAGGGCATAAGCCTATGGCACCTTGGCCTTACCTGCTTACCACTCAGAAATACATAAAAGATGAGAAGCTAAAATTTTAAAAAAATAAACATGGTGCCAGACCCTTTTGGTATTAACCACCTCCCACAAGGTTTGAAAATTATTGGTTTAGTCAATTAGACTCCCACTCATGTCTTTCAACGAGGAGAAATATGCTTCGTGCAGTCAAAAGCTAGGAAGTAGGAACAGGACTATAGAATAGTTATGGAATATGGTAAATCAGTATTTTTTTTTCTTGATTTCAAGGTTATTTTATTTATTATTGTTACTTCAAAGTAAGTGTTTTATCTCTTGTTATTTGCAGTCCACTTTGGCTGAGGCAGGGAGGAGCAAAATCTTTCCAAACCCTTGCTTAAAGGCATCCTTCCTGGCAAAGCACATACCAGTTCTGCTGGGCAGAACAAGTGCTGACAAAACGTTATCCCTAGAGATGATCTAGGTACATCTGTTCTCCATAGGTGTTTACTGGAGAAATTTAGAAACCTACACCCATTCATGACAGGCCTAACAGGACTGTCTGTAGGGGTATTCAGATCATCCTCAGTTTAATGGGCATGACTCTCTCAGGAAGGGTTCAGCCTCTCTTCACTAAGCTTTCTCCCTCAATTTTAGAACTAGCCATCACCAAAGACAGCGCTGAAGCAGCTCCCATCCATCTGGACCTTCCCACAAGGAGGCAGCTCCTACAGACTGCCTCCAGTCCCTCTCTTGCCTGTCTGAAAAGCTCATCTTCCTCGTGCCGCCGGCTCTCCTCCAGCTGCCGCCGTCCGCTCTCCTCGGCTTCCCGCATCCTCCTCTGTCTCTCAGCCAGCATGAGCAGAGCATGGATCTTCTGCTCTTCTTGCAGCCTCACCAGCTCTTTGGCCAGAAAATCAAGCATGTTCGCCAGTGCCCTTCCTTCTACTGTGGCCAAGTCTCTTTCCAGTGCTGACAGCTTTCAAAAGAAAAATGCAAAGAATTGTGTTACAAACCCCAGGAATGTTGTACAAAGTCCCAGGACTACCACAGGCATGTGAGACAGCTCTGCAGCATCCACTCAGACCAGCCACGGGACAGTCCCAGGAGTCTGGCACTCTTCATGTGCTACATGCCCTGACTGGTTTCTACACAGTGCAACCATGAGTACCTGCAGCTTCAGGCATTGAACCTAAAACTGTACAAGTTACTAACTGCTGACAAATTCAAATTGACAGTAATTATAAGAAGTTTGCAGAAGTGCAAATGAGACCTCAAAATTCCGGGTAATGGAAAATCAGAAAGTCTGTGACAGAGTTGAGACAAGATTCCAGGTGTTCAGCATTACTGTGCCATTCACTCCTTGTTCCAGGCACATCCTGTTCTATGGGCTGGGTATGTGTGATTGCACTACAGAAAGAGACAAGATCTATGGGGAGTTCATTATCTCCAGAATGGACTCTGAAACCACAGGCCTTGGCAGGAGGGAATGTCTAGAACTGGCTGGGATGCTGTGTTCTGTTGAAATAAACAGGCAATTACAGAATAGACCTAAACATAAAAGTTGAAGTGGAGCTGAAATATCCCAGACAAGTAATAATAAATCAGCTTTGCTATACAGCTGTGCCATTTGCCCAGGCAGTGCTTCAAAGGAAGTGAGATTGTCAATGTTGCACAGATCTAGAAGTGACAGCACTTAGCCCACAGGTGTTTCAGATAGAAGATGGTGATTCAGTAACTGCACCACCCCACAGGAAGGGATAACATGGAACGAAAGTGCTCCCACCTCTTCATTGCTTCAGGTGCTGTATATAAAACTGGTGTAAAATGGAGGAAAACAACTCAGAACACTCTTGTGTTAGATTTTTGTTATATATGAGTCCAAAATTTTCAGCTCCTCATCTTTGACTGTTTTATGTGGAGTTTCCATCCTCTTTAGGCAGGAAGCATTTATTTTACACTGAAATGGTCAAAAATGTGAAAAAACCTGTGACCACCAAACCCTATAGAACTGAGAGTCATCAGTGACTTTCTGAAATAGCCACACACATAGAAAACTACTGCACATGCATTCCAGAGAGTTTAGAAGTTCACAATGTTTGAAAACCTGAGCCCTGGACTGTGAACCTATAGAGACAGTTAAAAAAAAATTGAGAGGAGGCCGATACCAGCAGAGGGGGATAGTGACACTCCAAAAGGGAAATTCCAAGATCAGAGGTCAGTGTCTTTACCATTAGCTCGCTCTCCTTCTCTAAGAATGTCATCTCCTTCTCTAAGAATGTCATTATGCTGTTTGAACTGATTTCTCATTCGCTCTCACCTGGGCTACCAGAAGAAATGGAGCACTGCAAATTTCTAATACCTAAGGCTTTTATTTTTCTCTTAATTCCTCAGTAGAAATAATCTGTATTCCTGCATTCCACACCTGGACTTCCTGTGCATGAGGGAGTATCTGGAAATGCTAAATGGTAAATGATAAAACTCAATCACCTGGTTCAATTTTTACTGGGATCTAAGGGGAAATTTTGTTGCTGCCCAACCAGCAGGAAACAGTGGTCTGGCTTCATCTCCACCAGGTCAACTTGCCAGTGCATGCTGTTATTGTAAAATGGAAGCTGCCAAATTGCCTCGCAGCTGGTCATTGAAAAAACAGCAGAGTAGTAAAAATTACAAGAAAACTTGCAGGAATGTGATAGATACTGCATTCTCTGAATTGTAGTAAACTCTGGGCAAAATTTCTTTATGACTCACTCCTGACCAGCATCTGTCATTTCATTCACTTTCCTCTGGAAGGTTGTGGCACTGTAAGGAAACAGGATGGAAATGTGCATCCCTGGCTCTCACTAGATCTTTGGCAGAGAATGGAGCCCAAAATTTCTTTGCTCTGCATACAGTGGCAGGTACCTCAATGTGTCACCATTGCTAAGGTTCTAGAAGTCTTGAGCCCAGCAGGATTTACAAAGTAAGTTGGCTTTGGCTTCCTTTGTGAGGTTTTATGTGTGAGGAGGAGCCTGAGAGGGTGCCAAGCCAGAAAGGGACAGGAAAGTGACAGAGCAGTAACAAACACTCAGGAAAACATCCAACAGATGTGAGTGACAAGCATGCATTGTGATACCAGGTCATAGTACCCATCAAACGGATTGAAATGTGGGAAAACTGAGGGTCATCTGACACTGCTGTTTGTTCCAAGCCCTGTAAATATAAATAAGTGCTCTGTCTGCAAACAAAGCAAACACAGGCTGCATAGCAGCTGTGGTCAGGGTGCCTCAGTCTGTTTCTGAGATTCCCCAGAGCCTCCAGAGCAGTGAGAGAGCAATTTTAGCCCCTCAGGCATTCAGTGCTTGGCCTGTGCTACGAGAGCTTTATTGCTATTGGGATGCCTTCTGTGCTGTGGATAATAGAAAACATAAAAAATTAAATGTGAGAGTGTTGTGGTACTGCAAGCACAGAGTGTCTGGTCAGGACAGAGCTGTGAATCAACATTCCCATCTATGCAAGCAAACCTGCTTCATTTGTGAGTCATGCTGTCGCTGTAAGGACAGCGTCATTTGCTTCTGTGCCTTCAAGAGCAGCTGTCCATCCTCCTGGAGTGCGTGAGTGGTGCGCAGCTCTTGGATCAGATCCAGGTGCCTCTCCTTCCCTTCAAATATCTTTAAAATAAAGGTGAACCACTGAGCATATCAAATGGAGAATATAGAGCAACATATTTTTGCCAGTAACACACATCCTTCTTCTCAAAGTTGCAAGGTCAGCTGTTACCAAGACCTCTCTATAATAAATTTGTGGTTGCATTTAGGCAAACCCTACAGCTATCAGGTAAAGCTGCTACTTTTAAATTTATTTTTTTTATTTTAGTTTTTATTATTATTATTATTATTATTATTATTCTGTTTGGCTTTACCCAAACTCAAACCACTGGAATGTTCTAATTTCCAGGGAACAACAACCTATGTCAAAAGGGTAATAGTCTTCTGCATACCCTGTTATATCAGCCTCAATGTCAAAGCTTTACAGTGTTTCAACACCTCATGTCCTCTGAGCTTCATTTTGAGAGAGCTCAGCAACAGCCCAAAGCCATGAACTGGTGAGGAGGTTACTGAAACTGCTGCTATCCCTGTTATGGGGTTATGTGGCCCAGCCCACCCTGACACTGTTTTACTCTCAATCCCACTCTCTTCCAACTGGACTTCCAAGAGCAACAAAAGATCACTCAACCCTGCTTGGTCATTCTCCAACTCAGTAATGTATTTCTGATCCAGCAGTAGCTGGAAGAAGATTCCTAAAATGGTGGGACATTTCATGGTCTGAAAGTCAATAATCCTTCAGTGGCCTCAACCATCCTTCTCACAGATCATCACACAACTGGAGAACACTTGGGAACTCTATATTCCACCTCTAGCCACTTCCACAATACTGTATTGTTTGCTAAAGCTCAGGGTCCTGCATGACAACACTAAAAAACATTAAATAGTTACTTTAAGAGATAGCATCAACTGTACTTTTTGGGGACACAAAAACAAACCTTCAGGACTGGTCTGATCACAAGTGACAGACTTGCTTAATATAAAGCCCACAAGGCATGGCTACTGAATTAATTTTTAGTTAGACCCCCTTCTGCTCCCCTGAAAGCAGAACGATGTGTCCTACACATCACAGTGGTAGGCTTCAGTTGCTCCTCATCTGGGGTCCAGCTCACCACCAGTGGAAACCAGAAAGATGGTATGAAATACAAGCTGCCCTGCTGGGAAGTGGGAGGTTTCTTGTACCTAGAACCTTGGCATAATCATGGCAGAATGTACTCATGGTCCAGATCCAGTCTAGAATTTGCCATTTGAGTAACTCTGCTGTGAAAAGCCTCACTATCCCTGCTTAGTGCTGTGGAAGAAAGATTGCAAACACCCTTTGCAATCAGTCATTCCCACCATCATTCTGAAGACTGACATAAACAAGAAGACACAATACCATGTTCTGAAGAGCCCTGCCTCGGAGCAACTTCTGCAGACAGATCACTGCCAGGTCTATTTCCTCTTCCTCCTGCCAAAACATGACAAATATCCACAAAATAATCAGCTATTTCTTTGGAGACTGGGATTTCTGTAGATTATCTGTCTAACTGTTAAACAGTCTAACTCATATCCTGTCTTTCCTTTGTTGTTTCTGAACACCATTCTTTTAATTTCCAGGGAAAGGAAGGTGAGTCAGAATAACATGTACTTTCATGTTTTACAAGGGATGGAGAAGAAAGATTGTATAATTAGATTCTATTTGAAATTTTAGAGGGTCTTTAGAGATGAGAACCTAATGATAAGGAGATGTTGATGGAGAAAATTACTGTATGCATTTTAAGTACTATTTGTAGCTTGACTGAATCTAAGTTTGCAAAAAAAGCATCAGCTACATTAATTTAACAAGTCAAGACACTAAGAGGACAGAATATGTCCAAGAGAGCTGTTAACCATAAAAAAAGGTTTTAAATTAAAAGGGAACATTTACAATTTTTCTTTTGATATTTATTCCAGTGGTGATATTTATTAGAGTAACTCAGTAAATTTAAGACTCAGAAAGTGATAATTTGGAAGCAAAATTAACCACAGTCCATTGTGATTTGTCTCTTTAAGAGCTTTCCTGGCCTAGCGTTGTGTGATTGATAACAACTTGGAAGAATGATGGAGCATGGTGGGAAAGGGAACATGACCACTGAAGGTAAAAAAAAGGGGCTTATTTTTAATAGAGGAAGTAGACAAAGCACAGATGGCAGCACTTTTTCTAGGTGAGGGGTTTTCTAGTGGAGTTGACAGTGGGAAAAGGAAAAAGTTCATTGGGTGCCTGGGAAAAATAAAAAGAAATCTTAGAACTGGAAGCATGTTTTTTTTAATAAAGAACCTATGAGGTCTGCATTGACATGTGGTATTTAAGAAGTGCTGGAAAAACAGGGAAGAGTGTGGGATGAGAGAAGTTGTGTGGGCTTGACTCTTAGTTATCTGTTTTTTCTTAGGTGTTGAAGATTAAGTTTTCCAAATGCAAAAGGAAGCATTCCTGCCTTTCCACACCAGCACTCAGGAGGAGGAAAGCAGAACTAGGGAGAGGACTTGTGATTCAGTATATTCTTCTTCTCTGGAAAGAAGGAATTAATTTCCAGTCCTAGAGAGCTAAACTCTACCACATCACCTGGCTACAGTGTGAAATCCCTTCAGGACAGTTTTGGAGATGGTGATGGCACACATACTGGTAAGCCAAACTCCTTGGTGTGATACTAACTAAGATTCGGTTTGGATTTTTATGAGGAGCATTTTTCTGTACTTCTGTTTTTGAATGCTGCAAAGGATGCCTTAGCAAGTATAATCATCAGCTTGTCCATCTGCCTGCTACAGACCAGCAGGAAAGAAAGAGGGGAGATGAAAAGCCTATCATGCCCTGCAGAAAAAAAAGAAAAAATAAGGATATAGAAGAATCTATGAGATGGCTGCAAACTAGAGGAGGCTGGAAGAAAGTTTTAAAGTAATGAAGGAATTCAGAGGTGCTCTGTGAGCTTGTTGTGGCTAGTAAGTCCATTAGAAATGACCAGGGAGAGAAGCTGTGGATGCTTGCAGCCTCCACTCTCTCCATTTCATCCTGGCACAGTTTCTTTCCAAGATCCTCAGTTCCAGTGGGAAGCATTTAGCAGTTGGTACTTGTATGGGTGTGTGGCAGGAAGAGAAACATTAACAACACAGAAGAGCCTTGTTTGTAGTGCTCCTCACAGCCACCTGGTAGGAGAAACCTTACTTGGATTTGGCAAGGCAGGAGATGTTAGTGCTGCTCTTCAGTGGCTCAAGTGGCCTGATTTTACAGATGGAGCTTCACTGGAGAGCTCCATCTTTTATGTGTTCGCACATAAAAATTCTTGAAAATAAACCAAATGTTGACAAAATTCATGAAGATGGAATTCTACTGTATTTGAATTAAAAAAAAAACACCCAACTATAATCTGTGACCACACTCAAGAATGACTAAAAGTGGTAGAAAAATTTTTCTGATTTCTTTACATGTTACCTCAAAGTACTTAAAAATCTGCCAAACTGGTAAGCCTAAACAGTGTAAACCCACCACTGCAATACAGTATCTAATGCTTAGAAGTTGGTAAAGCTGTGAAAAGCTCTCCCCAAGGAGATAAAACTTCTTGTTCCAGTCATCTTAAAATAGACTGCATAAAACATAGAATATCATACTGCACAAAGGAACACAGCAGCATGGATGATTTAATAAGACTTTCTCTCTTCACTTTCATGGTTGTGTGACTCTTAAATTCACAAGTTTAAATAGTAATTCTGTCTGATCCTTAGTACATCATGAAAATGGTGTTAGTAAGAAGACAAAACAGTCCACTGGGGCAACCAGCTCTTAAGTATGTTACTTTAACAAAGGAAAGGAAGTTGCAGCTCCCCTAAAAAGTATTTTTTTCCTACAGCATATCACAGCCCCCATGACACATCATTACTGCTGTTTCAATCTCTGCAGGAGAATCATTATCTGTGAACTAGTGCATGTTCATCAAACACTGCATCCTGCATGATGACAAGAGCTTCACTCCAGAAAATTAATGAAGTGCACGCTCAGTGCTAAGCAGCCAATATCTCTCTGACTTCAGTAAGTCTAAACTTAATTGCCTCACTGGATTATGATAGTGCTGTCAGATCAGAAGGTTGGAAACTACTGAATAATAATGACAATAATAATGATGATGAAGATGATGATAACTCTTTGTCCCCCAAGAACAAGGAAATAACATGTCTACTAATTTTTGTCTTTTTAAAATAAAGTTTACTTCAGGATTTGGCCAACAGATACTGTAAATTATTTTCAAATCTTTGGCTGCCAGTATCCTTATAGAATAGAGACCAAGAGAGTCTTAAAAAACAATAATGGCTATTTTTAACAGGGATGCACACCAAAAAAGATAAAACTCCCTTCTTTCATTCCCTGGGCATTCCTTTAACAACTGTGTAGGAAACAACCAGGGATCAAAAGGGAAAAAAGTGCTAAAACCAGCTCACTTACAATTGATGGTTTTTCCAGGATTAGAGTGGGTGGTTTAGGAACAGGGCTTTCTACTTTTTCACAGACAGGGGGAGGCTTCTTTGGCTCCTTGGCTTTTTTCTTCTCCAGAAGTGCCTGCAAAAGACATCCAATTTAATATGAATGTGGGTAGATAGAACAACATAACAAGGCCAGTCCTCTAGATGCTGACTACACTGACTAGAGGGAGCTGAAAGCTTTGCAGGCTTGTGGCTTCTATTTCTTCCTGTAGATCAACTGTAAAACTGACCATAGTCAGTAGATGAGGTTATTGGTTGGTCAGAAGACATTGAAGGGAATGTCAAAAATCATATGTAAGAAGGAAGCAGGAGTTATTTTACTGTATTTACCAATAAGTCATCAGCACTCGTGTGTCACCTAAAATTAATCTAAAATGGGTATGAACTTCATCTCTAATTCTCAAATAATTAATTTTCTAGGAATGCTATAACTCTTTTCCTCTAATGATAGGTAATGCTTTTTACTGTGGTTTAGAAATGTTGTGCATTTGGGAGGTTTTATGAAGGGGTCACTTGAAGAGGGTATTGTCACTGTTCTGTGACAGGGAAATGTCTTTGTATGATAAGATATTACTGCACAAGATTGAACCAAATGACCCCTTCCTAGCAAAATATGTTTTGGATTTCTGCTCTGCTCATTTACAACTGCCCAGCAGCCCCATGGAACCCACAGCAACTGCACAGGTGGCCTGGGGGCAAAAGAGAAACTGTCTTGTCCGAAAACTTCCTTCTACCAAGAAAATGCAAAAGCCCATTAAGTGTGGGTTTATCTTGCTTGCAGCAGATGCCACACTTTGTCAAGCAGACTAGAGTGGAAGTGCTACCACATGCTCAGCTCTTTCAAGACCTTTTCAAACTGTTTAAAAAGCCCAAGTCCTGCCAATTTCCCACACCAGCCCCTTAGAACTGGATATTCAGATAAGCATTTCCAACTGCATGACAATGCTTGCCTGCTGCAGGACATGACACTTTGGCTTGCACAGAAAGGCAAGGGAGTACATCCATTTAAAGCTCCTTCAAAACTATAATCCGACTACTGTATGGTTGGCTCTTTAGCCTTATTATTGAAAGATCATATTTCAGCAAGGGAAAGTGTGCGTTTTCCTTTTTTCACTCTCTCTCTTTCAAATATTCAAATACAGTATTTCACCAGGGAGGGAAATCGAAAGAAAAACTTAAGAAAAAAGTTCAATGCTGAATTTAGCTCTCCAGTAACAGGAAAATGATGGCATTTGCACAGAATTTAATTGTGAAATTAATGAAATTTTGAAACTCCAGTAGTCATTGTACAAAAACCCTTCTTGCATGTAGGATCTGATCTTTCAGGTCAGGATAATGAATTGCTCCAGAAAAGAGGTTTCTAGGTGGAGGGGATAAAATACTTTACTATTGAAAGCCTCTTAAATAGTCTGTGTTAATAATGGAAGAATCAGAGCCTATAAACTGCTTTTCAGCCATGTGAAATGGTTACAGCTCAAAAATGTTGAGAGATTTTCTGAACTGTGTTTTGTATGTGAAGACCTTAGAGCTCCCTAGCATGAAGATTATAACAGAGATTTATAAGGAGATTTGCATGGCAGGGCAAGGGAAGCAGAAAGAAAAAGCTGCTGAAGTTGTGACTCTCTTGAAAACAATGGCTACTATGTTTATTAGTACAATCTCACATTCATAAGAATTTTCCTAATAAAACTGTGGCCTCCAAAAATGTTTCCTGCTAACCAGAATAACAAAACATAACCAGACTAACAACTTTTAAAGACAGAAAAATCTATGATTAATTTGAACAAGAGGGAATCCTTATTAATGCAGATTTGAGATATACTGCAGTTCTTAGAAGTGGCTTTATGTTTTCATGTCAACACTATCTAGTGCCTGCTTGACTATCTTTACTAAGTTAAAAAAAAAAAAAGCTTACTATTTGCTTTCTCTAATCTGATGCTTTAAATGATTTTAAGATTTTAACATAAGAAAAGAAAAAGAAAATATAGGGGGTTTGCCTAAACTGGTTCTGCCCAACTTAACAAGTTCTCATTTTTGTAAACAGACACACCAGGAGTCAAGAATCACTACAAAATTACTTGATTTTAAAAGATAAAAGTGCTAAATTTCTGAGCAACATACACCAAATGTTACTGTCTACATATCATACTCCAATTTTCCTGATACAGACTATATTCCTTTATTCAGGTAGCAGGTTCAGAGTCAAGGTAGGATCTGACTGGATTGGACAGTGGAAGAACAAAAGTCATCTCTTTTCCATTCTCCTGGCAAATTCAGTGAACAGCAAATTGTACTCATGCTTTTCACCATACACCTTGGCTTCTCAGCCTGCTTCTGAGAGAACCAGAACTCTTGACAGGGTAACAGCTTAAGAAGCAACTCTCCATTCAAAGAAATCATTCAATCCATTCTTTAGATTCCTCCATTATCTGCTCTGTGATCTTCTCCATTCCACAAGATCCTAGGTATATTTGATTTTTGTGTACAGCACAAAGTATGCAGTCATGGTTCTCCTTCTTCCTCCTTGCTCACAAATGAAAATTGTGGGATTACAGAATCACAGAATCAATGAGGTTGGAAAAGATCTCTGAGATCATCGAGTTGAACCTATGACTGAACACCACCATGGCAAGTAGACCATGGCACTGAGTCTGTCTTTTTTTTCATGTCCAGTCTTTCTTTGAACACTGCCAGGGACCGTGATCCACCACTTCCCTGAGCAGCCCATTCCAATGTCTAATCTGTGAAGAAATTCCTCCTAATTCCAATCTAAACCTCCCCTGGTGCAGTTTAAGACTGCGCCCTCTTGTCCTGTCACTGGTTGCCGGGGAGAAGAGGCCAACCTCCCCCTGGCTGCAGCCTCCTTTCAGGTAGGATCACTGAGGACAGGCTGCCAACCTGCTTAGCAATGAAGCCTGGCTGCTGCATCTCGGCTGATCAAGACTGACATAAAAGCTCTCAGAGCCTGTCTGAGCACGAGCCAACCAACCCTGTGTGGAGATCTGTTCTTGAAGAAATAACTGCTTTAACAGCCTTTCCTATGCTTTGAAGTTGGCAGAGATTTTCTCCAGAGACATTCTTGGCCCCTCTACTTCTCTACCTCTTTCCAGCAACCGGATGAAGGAAAAAAGACATGGTGAGAATTGCACGTAATGCTGAGGAGAGAAGTTTCTGGTTCTGACCTCATCTTGATACAACACTTTGAAACCACCTGATGCTGCATCCCTCTTGAGTCACCAGAGCATAGAGGGTCTGCCTAAAGTCATGTATTGTTCTACACTGGGATGTCTTCTACCACCTCCTCCCCTCCTTGGTGTATGTACTTACCTAGCTGCATTTATTCTCTGCAGTAGTTATCTGTATTGGATGTTATGTCCTTAATGCCTTGGATTTTCATTCTAGGCTGTCTATATAATGGCTCACTTGCACTCCTTAAAGTACTATTAGTTGTGCTGGCTAGGAACTATCTTTCTCTGTCCTTTTACTGATCTGGCTGAAGATAAAGATTTTTGTTGTTACTGTAAATTTTGGGTCACTCCTGTTTCTGCCATGATTACTGAATGTACATAATGCTTCTGCAAAAGGTTTCAGGATGGTCCTAAAATAAGTTTACTTCTAAAATCACTTCTTTTGGCTTAGTTTTATGTCTGAAAGAAGCAGCTCTCATTCTTAGGAGAACACAGATCCTTTTTGTAGTTACTTGGATTATTGCTTATCCCTTCTAAAAAGCATTAAGCTTAGGAATACCCTCAATATGACAAACAAAAAGGAATATAATGAGGAGAATTCATCCATCTTTCCTTGTGTTTGGCCAGAGAAGCAAGCCTTGACAATTTCCTTTATTAAAACTAATTACTTCTGAGGTCAGTATCTAGCATCCCTCCTATATTTGTCACTTGCTTCTAGATAATCCAGGAAAAATTTTAAAAACTCATTGTAGAGCTAGATCTCCGTGTACTCTGAATTTTCTAGGATTCCACTTTATTTCTAGGATTATGGGAGAGAATTTATGGATTAAGTGTGCTAGGAGAGTATTAAAATACAGCTTTAGAATAGAAAACTGATCTGGCTACTCAGCTATAGAGATAAAGCAAAGCAGCACAGTGCCCTTGTAAGATGATCCCCAATTACCTGCTTTAAACTTCTTTTCTACTGTGTGTGATGGGAGGTTTGTTGGCACAATTGGGACTGCTTATTCCAAGTGGTCAGAAAGCTCCTCTCAGGAAGGGTTGTCCTAAATTCTGTTAATGCAAGTACTCTGCATGCCTTACTGCTCTGTTTTTGACAGCTCCAGCAGCATTTGAGCTGGACCTGTCAGCAAGGCTCCGCTAAGCCAGAACACGCTATAGCCATTGAACTTCAGAAACAAAAGCCTCTGATGGGAGAAGTGACCAGGAACAGCAGCATAGAGCTCAAGAGATAATTGGGGCAGTCATTTCTTGATTCTCTGAACAGAAAGTTTGTTTAAATGTAACAGTGGAGGCAGTCTGGGTGTTTCACAGTGTCAGTACTTTCTGCTTGTCTGGACCAACCAGTCTGGTGTCTTTTTCTGTGTATCTAAAAGCAGCAGTTAAATTTTGCATAATGGATTTATTTTATCATTTTTGTCTGCAGAGGAAACAGTTTGTGATTTAAAGAGAATATGCATTTGGCATTTTTGTGGTGGGGAAATGAGTACTACTTATGTTAGCCTCTCAGTTACTATAACTCAATGCAGACCAAGGGATCTACACCGATTTAAGAAAGAAAATGTGCAGCATTGTCTGCATTTGTTCTGCATTCCATCTTCCTTTGTCCACCAGTTTTTCTTTGAAGAGACATAATTGTGTGAGCAGCCAGCATTTGGCTGCTCACACTTCTTCTCTGTGGCTACAGTTTAGACACTTCACCACAGTCTTTCAAACAATGAGTATTTTAAACCATCAGAATACAAGTGCTGTAACTGGAATTCAGCTCCAAAAGCTTGGACTAACATTCTGCTGACAATGAGAACCGTGTTATGATGCAGATTACACAATTACTTCTTGAATTTAATGCATACCCACCCAAACTCAAATCTCTTCAACACTTCTGTGTCTTTAAAACTACGAGTTTTGTCCTTACTCTTGAACAATTCCTGTAGCACTCAAGATTTTTTTTGGAAAGTTTCTTTCTGGATAATAATGAAATGCAATTCTTCATCTTTACAAGATCCAGCAGAATTTAAATTTGAGATAATATGATTGATTTTTCAGACCAAGATTTCAATTTAAAATTTAGCAATAGCAGATTACTGTCTGCTTTGACATTATTATTGCATTACACTAAAACAAGTGTGTGTATATATATATAAAAATGTAAGTGAAACTTGCCAAACTTTACAAATGAGAGTCACTATTTTCCAAAGATACAGAAGCCAGCCAAGAATATTCCTGATTTTACATGAAGGTAACCCTCAACAGCATCACAAGAAGTGTACTTAAAAGTACATGTAATTTACAAATATTGTGATTGCAGATGCAAATGAGGCACTTCTTTCTTTGGTGGTTAATTGCATATATGGACACCTCATCTGCATGAACAGTTGTGATAAATTAAGATATGCAAAATGCTATTAGCATGTTTGCAAATCAGATGCTGTTCTTAGGGAGCAACAGTGATATACATCCACCATGGTGACCTGATTTTATGAGTGGGGTCATTTTAATCATGCTTTGCTACAGATGCTTTTACAATGTGTACTTAAAATGTACTTTTAAAATAATGTACAAAATTTTTAGAATATTAATCCAGATTCTCATTCTTTAATTATTGGAAGCTTGACAGTATAGCCAGTAGTGTATTATAAAATGGAGCAATGAGAATGAGAAAAGGGTGAGAATTTCAAATTGACATAATGTGTTCCAATCCAAATACCTGATCTGTAGGAAGACAGATTTGTTTGTGCTTGTTGTCTATAGGATTGGAGCAGAAGCAGGAGTGAGAGTACTGATGGGCTGAGTATCAGAGCAGTACTGGTCAAGCTTGCAACAGTCTGCATGTTTGATTCATTCTGTCCTAGAAGCTGTTTTACAGAATAAGAATTCAGTACAAAAAATTGGGAAGAAGCTTACACATCTTTCCAATTGCATTTATGAGCAGTGCAAATCTAAGAGGAACTGACATGCTGCTGGATGCAGCTTCATACCTGGTGAACTTGTGCCAGGACTACCTCTAGTCTTCCTGACCTTTTAATATAGCCAGTCTTAGTGATAATGCATTTAGGTTTTGGAGCTTTAATCTTGATCGGGAAGATAGAAGGCGGGGCAGATTTTTCCAGTTCACACAATCCTAAGATTATAATATGAAGAAAGATTATAATATCTACAAGGATTTCAATACAAACAATGGTTAAGTAGTGGAGTGATGGGGAGGGAAACTTGAATTTTGGCAATATCTCAAGTAAGTACCTCCCACAACTAAGTGTTTCCAAAATGCCTTACCTGCAAAGGTGTTAAGATAGTAGTTTTTTACCGCATAGTAGTCAGAATTGTTGTCTGGGAAAAAACCAATTCGAGACAAAGGAGCGTATGTTTGTGATGCAAAGTCATTATACTCTCTGATGATATCTCGTCTCTCCAGCTTTCCCATCCAATTCTTCCTCTTAGCTATCAGTTTCCTGAGCACTGAAAAGGAAATACAAATGTGAGACAGTTCACACAAATAGTTCTATAAAAGCTGTGTCTTTGTAAACTCACAAGAGCTTTTGCTAGATAAAATAAAAACATGACAAACCAAATGCTGGCCATGCACATTGATATTGTGGATACAACCTATTTCATTTTGAATAGATGGTAACCTTGTGAAAATGGAAATGGCTTGTCTGAAAACTGTCTCATACCCTTCTCTTCGTGTCTTTTAGACTTACTCAATGCACAGTCATGCTGAATCTTTCTCATTTTCTCTTCTTTAGCCTTCTGATGATTTTCCCAGTGGTCGTTCAAGCGCATGGCATTCAGCTCATTCTGATTCTCCTCTCGCCTCTGCAGCAGTTTCTTAAAGACTTCCATTTGAACCTTCTGCAACCTGCAAGGAAAGAAAAGGTCAGGCAGTATCAAGTGTACTCTGCAGTGTACTGTGCAATGCTGTCACCATCAAATCCTACATACCTTTACAAATAGCTCATATTGCATTTCTCATATTCAGTCTTTCATTTTAAAAAGGGAGTTAAGCAGTGGTAAAATATATTGTGGTAGCAGACCTGGAGACTAAATTTAAGAAAAACATCCCTTCCCAAAATCAGGGTATTTTCACAGAATTAGAAGGCTTGTTGTACCCTTCAGTCAATCCACTAAACCTTCTTGCTCCTCCTCTACTCAGCAAATAATTAAAAGAAATAAAAGAGCATAAGTGGACTCCTACTTATCTATTTCCTCTTCTCTATAGGCCCACTCCTTCCTTTCCATAGCCTCCATCATCTTCAACCTCTTTGCGATGTTTGAGGGACTGTCCATGGGTGGCAGGGCTGCTTCCCAAGCACGTTTTTCCCGGATGCGGTCAATAATCTCCATCTCAGCTTGTCCTGCTGGCAGCCCCCGACCTTACAGGGACAAGAAGCATTAGCTCTTTGAGAGATTGGCAAATCCTACAAATAGACACCACCAAAAAGGGCTGTATGGGTACAGAACCATGTAGTAAACACAAGCAGAACTGTCAAAAGCCAGAAGTAAATACTTCTAAGACCAGCGAGATTCTACAGTATGAGGTGTAGTAGGAGCTGCAGTTGCTACAGTTCAGTGCCCACTAACACTGGCACTTCATTCTTCTACTGCAGGCTGCAAAGGGAGAAAAGCTTCTCTAGGAAGATACTTTCTGAGAATGAGGACTTTCTTTGGCATGTGCCATGTCCATCATCATTACAGGTGAGACACTGGGAGATGAGGATCACAGGTATGTTCTGGGGCATCAGTCTTCATACTGTATTTTTGTAATGATGTTCAAAACTCAGAGCAGCTGAAGAACAGTGGGTTAATGGAAAAACTGCTCCTAGTTCCCATTTGTGAAACATGATCTTTTTATATTGAATGGTCTTCAAAGCCCTTCATGAAATGCCCCAGAACCATTAAGTAGTGAAATATCATACTTATTTTAGAAACAGACAAAATAATCGCCCCAAATGCACACAAAGAAAAAGGCCACCAAAACTGGCAATAGCCTGACATTGAAAAGAAAAGAACTTCCTGCTAGAGGTGACATGATTATTTTAAATTATCTTAATTTCACAACTCACCCCAAGTGAGTGTAGCAAGTGTCAGAATTTCAGGGACTGAGCCACTGCGGACTATATATTCAGGGGAATAGGGATCTGTCTGTGCTTCACCATCCCTGTAATCTGTCTGTGTCCCCAGGGTTCGGAACATGAGGCTGAGGACCAGGCTGTCCCCTGCATCCTCTGCATCCCTTGCAGCTGACAGGATACGTGACTCTGTCCTAGAAAGAGGTGCAAGATGGAAGATTGGTCACATTCATTAAAAAAACCTCCAAGCAAACAAACCAGAAACATGTCAGTCAAAGGTAGGAGTCTTAAATGTGTTTTGGTTTATCTTAACATTACTCTTGTTGATGTTAACTCTGTTATGTTTGGTAAAAGCAGACTGAGGCTACACTGAGTCTGAAATACCCTTCTTAAGTAAATAATCCAGGAATCTTCTAGTTTCAGCTCTCATGATTATTACATACAAATCTTCCCTACCAATCCATTCTAAAGCATTGCATTTAATGGACACAAAATTCTTGAAATAACATGAAGTAGGACTGCTTCAATTTAGTTTACATGTTTCTCTTCCCAACAATTCCAGAATAAAAATTTAATTCTGATATAAGCGTGTGCAATTTCCATTAACCCTACCAGGAAGTGAATATTATTATGTGACCTCAAAATTTGATACTCTCTGAAAACCACATTAGACTACATTACTGATGCTCTACATCTCTGAGCAGCACTGCATCTATCAGAGATTAATAAAATATAAATAATAAAATATCAGTAATATAAGTATAAAAATATAAGTAATAAAATATCAGAAGACTTTCCAACAATAGTGCTCTACTAGAGAATCTTTGCAATGGTATCTCTTCTAGAATTCAGAGACACCAAGCTTTCTATTTCAAATGTCATAGTCTTAACACACTAGAGGCACATCCTTTATTCACAAAGAACTACTTATATACTGCAAGCAAATTCTGAAACAGTCCCTTATCTATTTCCTCTAGAATTCTCAATGATGAGAGCAGCACCTTACTTCTTAACAAGCTTTTCCTGTTGGTTCATTATGAAAAATAGTGGTCACCAGCTAAATAGTTTCCTGATCTTTTTCTGGTGAGATGTTACCCATTATAACAGTAATTTTCCAAAAGTCTTACTACTTACTCTTTCTTTGCATCAGCAACAGGTTCTGGAACACCTGCTGGAAGCAGCTTAGAAAAGCTGAGAGGTCTGAAGAGAGAGAATGAAAGTAAGACAACAAGGAGGAGCCTAAAAGATCAGTATGGTTCAGAAAAAATGCAGTCCACTAAATTCAGTGGAGTTAATACTGATTTTCCACAACTGTGGTTCTGTTAGTTGCATGTTTAAGAACTGTGCCTAAATATTAAAGAACTCTTTCATAGCCAAGGAGGAACAGAGTTTACAGTTTCACCAATAAACACCAGGACTGAGTGTTATTCTTGTAAGTCAAAGCAGAAAGTGGAGTTGCAAAACAAGACAATCACTGAAGTTAGTTTTGAGTGTGTTCCCAATATGTTGTGTATGTTTCACTAAGTATCTTACTTTTTTTACTTCACTTTCACTTTTTTGAAAGAGTGGTGGTTTTTTTTAATAACTGCTTGAAATCCTGAAATTCATTCCTACAATTAGCTGATAAGCTGGTTTGGATTTATCTAATTTTATTGTTTTATTTTTTGCAGTACTTTATGAAGTATCTTGAAAGTGGTTTGGGCTCAACTACATATTAATAATTCCTTCCTAGGCATTCTTATAGTTTGCATATTGCAGTTCTCTGTCAATTTCCCTTAGCCTTTGGGAGACTTTGAAGCTTAATTTCACATTGCAGAAGATAACATCATCTTTGTTCTTTTAAAACTGTTGATAAAGGAGCAATAATAAACTTCAACTTATTAAACTTTGCAATTTTTTTATATTTAAAGTGGATATAGTGGCTAATAGCTGCTGAGTAAAATAGTGAATGCAATTCAAAGTGTATGTGACTAAGCCAAGAATGCTTGTATGCTAGCTGTTGGTTCAGATCTTGAGTCCATTGCTGACCTGCAATGTCCTTGTGGAAGGAGCAGAGCAGTCCTGCAATAGGGGACATGGATGAAAAGTTAATCAAGGCTTCCCTTTGCTCCCTTTCTGCTCCTGGAAGAAACTGGGAGTTAAAGGGTTCCTTCTAGAGAAAACACCTTTCTAGGGGTCTGGAGAACCACCCTGCCTTTGTAAATATCTTCTTCCTCTGCAGGATGATCTACAGCCCAAACTTTCTTATTAAGTACAGAATGTCTGATATATTTGCTTATATGGTAACTCATAAACAAAAATTCTGTCATAGTGTGAATTTAGAAAGACCTTGTATTTTAAGACCTGGTTACTGTTAAAATTTTCTATTTTATCAAAGTACTGACAGAAAATACAGAAAAAATAATGCTCTGGCCTTCACTTAAGTGCTCTTGAAAATGCACAGAAAGAAGCTGAACCCTGTTTCAAATCAGTTCATTCCTTACCGTGTAAAATATTTGTAGCGATTCCTTCCATTAACTTCAGGATCTTCATACACAACCCGAGGCAGCTGAAGAGAAGACTGACCTCTGAAAGCCAAAATACAGGACATCATTTAGAAAGTACATTCAGAGCAGTTATCTTTTTTCCTCATGCCTTTTTTTTTCTCTCTCTCCCCTCTGGTTGCACTATCCAACATGCACACTACAAATTTCCCCCAAGCCTCACACTTACACAAGCAATTATATTTTGGTTTCTTCACATTTACCTACATAGCAAAACAGTTTGACACTTTATTTCCCACTATGTGTGGTCAGGAAATGGTCTTTACTGCCTTTATTAAAACTTATGAGCTTGTTATGAAAAGCATTAACCACTTGTATATGCTTGACTTTGTAAAGGAAACCACTTTTATTGGAAGTGGGGGGAGCAGGCTTATTGTCTTAAGAGTGAAACAGTTTCCAAATATGTGTAAAGACAGAACGAGCAAAGGAGAATGCACTTTCTACCTTTGAAAAGTAGGTAAAGAGATTCTGAGCAAATGTTTAAAAATTTAGAATCAGCAATTTCAATTTGAGCTCTCCAGTAAAGGAGAAAAATTAGGACAATCATGGGAATGTTTCAAAATCTACGCTGGAACAACCATATCTTTTGCAAGAACATTTCTTTTTTTTTCCCATTTTGAATTTAAATTTTGCAGATGGTTTAAATTTTTCACTATAACATCTTGAAGAGTCTTCTTTAAGGCTTTGGAAGATCATATGGAAAACCTCATTAAGGCAGTCAGTGAGATAATGGGTAGAACTGAGAAATTTGAAAGTTATTAATCAGGATTGCTATTTGATTTAACAACTGCTTTATACTCCACTCTTGCTCTTCTCAACCTGCACAGTTGTTAAAGACAAAAAATAGAAGTTCTTCCCAGAGAAGTTGTGGATGCCCCATCCCTGGAAGTGTTTGAGACCACACTGGACAGAACTCTGAGTGAAAGGTATCCCTGCCCATAGCAAGGGGATTGGAACTACATGATCTTTAAGGTCCCTTCCACCCCAGGCCATTCTATGATGATTTTATTTCTTTGAGCTATGTATAATGCAAGTCTTAAAGGCCAGGTTTTCTATAAGACCATTTTTGGCAACTTGTATGAATTCTGACCTCAAGATGTATGGGCTTGTGGGTACTGGGGTTGGCTGCTGACGCCTGATTTTAATTACAAAGAAGTATTTACAGAGATACAATTAACAATACCTAACATTGCTTGACAGCTGAGATCAAAACAGAGGATTACATGCTGAGACCTGTTGTCTTCCAAGCCCTCATCTAATTCCTGCAAACTGTGCTGTGGAATCTGGGGAGGCACAGTATGGCTACCTGCCACAGGAAAGCTTCGAGCGAGATGCTTCATTAACCTCCCGTGACACACAATTTACTGCCAAGGTAAGTTTAAAGTCATCTCTTCCCAAGGCTTTCAGTCACATCACATAAGAAAAGAGAAGGGAATATTTTGAGATGCAACGTTGTAACCTGATATACTTGCTCAGCACTAATCAACCTATTATTGTGAAGTTGTGTTTGTAATTCAAATGAGTTAATTGAGCTGATGGCTAGTTCCATTAGCTGACTCTTTACATATCAGACTGTTGCTCCATCCAGATGGATTTGTGTTTCATTCAGCACAGGTGGGCACTTATTCTTATGATCTAACTTTATTAGCATAAACCGTTCATCCTGTTATGGTATAGTTATAGGCACAATGGGAACCCAGGGAAATGGCCCTTTTTATTCCACAGATCCTGCCTCTTGCATGTCCTTGACTTATATTTGCTGACTTTGCTGAAATAAATGAGCATTTATTCCCAGTAACCTTGCAGAGGCAATGGAACTACTGAGAAGACAGCTGGGAAATATTCTGTCTTCTGTATCAGCAGCACTGTCAATCAGTGCAGGTTGAAACAGAGGGGATGTATTTCTCATTTTTTGTTAATTGCAAGACATTTTGCAAATACATGTTGTTGAAATGTAAATTAATTTTAAAGCAGTGCAGGTGTCAAGTTGTTACAGAATTGCAGGCAAAATATAAGAAGTCACTGAGGTGTTCTTGCACTGGGGACAGTTTGAAACACTGAAAATAGTATTAAGAAAAAAATACTCCATTTTTTTTTTATTATTATGGAAATGAGAAGAATATGTCCTTAAAACTGAACAAAACGAGGTGTGAAATCCACTGTATCACTCTTGAGCATCTCTGATTATTGTCTGGCATGTGGCAGAATTCGTTACCAGCAACCCCAGAGCAAACACCATCTGAAAAGTCCATGGTCTAAAGTCAGTTGTTTAAAGCAGAAAAAACCTTTGAAGACAAATCCTAGGCTGACGCCCACAGTTTTGAATGCAGCTACATGAGGAGTTAAAAAACCTGTAGTGTGGCAAAACACATAAACTTTTTTTTTAGTATCTGCTGAATTAGAACCCAAATCAAAATCAAAACCCAGACACCAGGAGATAGCTCAACTAAGAAACCCCGGCAGTAAAAATGTGGTGCCCTGGTTCAGGCCCCAAGGATCCTGGAAGGAGCAGCAAAAGCAACCTAACCAGCTGCAATTGCACGGGACTAAAATCAAAGAGCTCCCACTGAAGTAACACACATGAGTCACTGAAGTCTTCATAACTCATCTGATCTGTAAGAGATTGAAATAACTCTCTTCTTTTTTCATGGCAACCGCTGCAAAGCAGATAGCACAGGGATGAAGGAATGTGCAACATCCATCCTGTAAGAAACAGATGGGTAACCATACTCCACAACAGCTGCAATCTCTTAATTTCAAGGGAGATATAAGTAGGAGCAAATTGCAGTCATCTCCACTTCAGTGTGCATGGCTTTTTGTTGGTTTTGTTCATGTGTTTGTTTTAAATTGTCCAGCCATAGAACACTTACACAGCAAGGCGCTGAAGAGCCTCCAGGCGCTGCTGAGCCCTCCATCTTCGACCAATGTATGCAGGGACTGGATCTTCACTCTTGAAACACAAACTGCAAGCTGGAAAATGAATCACTCCCGTAGCCATGCTTCAGAATATCGGTGCCTTCACCTAGCATTTGTGTGGACACAAAGAAGAGAGGCTGCAATTTAGCCACTTCAAACAGCACTAAAGAGAGCAGAATTCCAGCCTGCTGTGATTTACAGGACTGCATATTTGGGATGGGGAAAGAAGGCGGCACACGTATGCTAATGATGTCAGCTAGTTAGATGGTTCTTCTCAAGATGTGGAGCATACCAGACTAGCAGCAGATGCACAGATTTGTCTTCTGGCTGTTTTCCAGTGCTAAACTTGTACTGAAAACCAAAAGGTCTAACGGTTTGTTACATAAAGAAGTCAGTGTGCAGTAACTGTGAATGTGCAGCAATGTGAACTTCTAGCACATTACCCCATGTAACTCCCTCCTATTTCTAGTGCTCTAGAAATTAAGTAACATATTCCACTTGCAGGGTAAAGTTACATTATTTTATACTGGAACAATTTTAGCATTTGTTAAAAATAACTCAGGGAGCTAGCATACAAAAATGATCACATTAAACATCTACACCCTTCCTTTTAAGGACTAATTTCCCTGGGTAGATATGCCTTAAATTGCTAAATTTATGGTTGCCAATAAATCTTTGCAATCATAAGTGATGTAGCTCTATTGGCTTGAGCTTCTGAACAGACTAAAATCAGAATTGAGTTGTGAATTGTCCCTTTCATTTCAGCAGATGCTAACTCAAATGCATACAGGTGACATTTCAGGAATACTCACCAGAATGTAAGACAGTGTCAGTTGATGAAGATCTAGGCACCCTACCATGAGTAGCTGCTTGCTGTGCACAAAATTGCACTTTTGGGCCATTTGTCTTCAAAAGGAGTTCAACTTTTGAGCGTTGGAATACCCTATGAACTAATACTATCACAACCTCTGTCCATCCCAAATTTTGAAGCTACAGATTAAGAATTCAAGGATGTAGTGTTTTGAATTGTACATTATACACTTGCTGATTGATTCTAAAACATTTTTCATGCAACAGTCTGCCACCACACCCATCTGCACCACTGACATGGCAACACACCTGTGACATGGCAACTTTAGTGACAGGATGCCTGTTTACTTCATCTGGCCTGAACTGTTGGCACAGCCATATTGTTGCAAGGGTCTCACTGATGACAGGCAATGTTCCCAGCTCTGTCTCTCTAAGGACAGGCAGACAAATACTTATTTGTTTTCATGTAGATATAAGAAATATTCTGAGATAATGTAGTAAGAGATATCCAGCAACATTCTTAAAAAAAAAATGCTCCTTGACTCCATTGTTAGAAAGCTGCTCAGGGCTTTTTTCCTTGCTGTACAGCAATGAAATCTGAGTTCAGAATATCTGTCTTGCAGCCCCAATCACATGCATAGCTTCAGGAGGACTCTGTTTAAAATCCAATTCATTGTGCAGTTGCACCAAGTCTGTTTTCCTCTGGCATTCTACCTGTATGCATCCTGTGCCGCTATCAATCACTGCTGTCTGAGGGTGTGACTGCAAGCCCCAGAGACATGCCCTAGCTGCTTTTAAACTAGCTAAGGGCAATACTGACAGCTAAGCATGGGCTAGCTAGGTAAGGATTAGCTAGGAAGTTAAACTCTGCTAATTCTGTATGAAGAACCAGCATGGATTTGCAGTCTTTATTGGCTGCTTAGATGTTGCTGGATATTTCATTTTAGTCTAAGTAGGCTACATGGATCTGTAGTGTAAGTATCTCCCAAGGTAAGTAAGGAACTGACAGCTCTGCTTGAACAACAGCTCAGCAGATGCCCACTTATTTTATTAGATCTAAGTAACATATACAAGCTATAATTAAAAGTATTTGAAGATAGACAATTAAAAATACTGACACACAGCTTAGGAAATGTCACAGAACATGAAGCTGGGTATTTCTAGACTGGTGCTATAGTCACCATAGGCCAGCAATCATGGCTGCTCCCTGTGTTGTCTTGTTTTAGATAAAACATCTTTCTCTGCTTTGTATTTTGCTGTTCTAAGGAAGCAGCTTAGGACTGAGACAGAGTTTCTACCCATGTGTATGCAGAAATAGGCAAGGTGAATTTGTGAGCTGTCTTTGGCCAACACCTACCAGTCTATCACCAAGTTGAGCATGGACATTTGACTTTGGAGGGTCCTTCTCACTTCACAGTGTGTACAGAGGGCCTGAAAGACAATTGAACAAACATAACTAGTTACATATTTGTGGAATCAGCATGAATCATGAGGCTCCACTTCCTTCTTTAAAAGTCTGTCTAGAAGAGAGAGTATGAAACAAACTAGGAAGAAAGAACTGATATATATGTCTCTGTATCAAATAGATGTCACCATCATGCAAATGAGCCTCAGAGCTGAAATCCTACTGCTCTGTGGAAGATACAGGTGAAAAATCTAGTAGAAAAATCAGCTTTCTTTGGAGGCACCATCAACTTAAACAGAAACTGTGATGACATAAAACATTAAAAGGAAGGCATGGTGGAATGGTAATCAATGGAAATACCACACTGTACATGATGCTTCCCTCGGGGACACAGAGCTGGCTTTGCTCCAGCTAATGTTTCACGGTCCCAGCCTCGCCGGAGCCGCCAGCCCTATCGCTTGCCCGTAGCTCGGGCGGCACCCACCTCGTGCCGAGCTCGGCGAGGGCCCCGGGGCCCTGGGGCAGGGGGTC
This sequence comes from Agelaius phoeniceus, assembly GCF_051311805.1. NCBI lineage: Eukaryota > Metazoa > Chordata > Aves > Passeriformes > Icteridae > Agelaius > Agelaius phoeniceus. The sequence continues at coordinate 92,450,962 of NC_135266.1, forward strand.
CCTGGAGCAGGGGGTCCCTGGGGCGGGGGAAGCCTCACGCCCTGTCCCGCCCAACTCCCGGCCTCCGCCCGCCCAAGGGCTCGGCTTGGCCGTACCGGGGCTGCAGCGGGGCCGGGCCGCGGGCAGGGCGCTGCCGTCTCGGCCGAGCCCGGTACCGAAGCAGCAGCCGGAGGTCCGGCCGGGAGCCCGTCCCCACCGAGCGGCTCTGGCCCGCTTGCCGTTCCCATGGCCACGGCGGGCGGGGCCGGAAATGTCCCGCCCCTGCGGCCGGGCGTTGCTGCGGGCCGGACCCTGCCCTGCCCTGCCCTGCCCTGCCCTGCCCGCCCGGGGGGCGGCTGATCGTGACCCTGCCCGGCCCGGCCCTGGGGGCGGCTGATCGTGACCCTGCCCTGCCCTACCCTGGGGGCGGCTGATCGTGACCCTGCCCGGCCCTGGGGACGGCTGATCGTGACTCTACCGGGGGCAAACACGCCCCTCGGGCTTCTGTCCTGCCGCTCCCGGCGTGCTGCTGCTTGTGCTCCCGCTCGGTCCAGCATCCCGCGGCCGCTCTCCGCAGAGCCCCAAGGCTTCGCCTTCCCGCCTCCATCTTGTGCCGCCTCCGGAGAGCGGCGCGGGCCTGGGGATGTGGCTGGACTCTGAGGAGGACACGGCACGGGCGAGGCCGGGAAAAGAAGGACACGTGTATTTCTGCTTTTCAGCAGCTGCTGCTCGAGTTGTTTCATGTGATGCTCCCAGGACCCTCGCTTAGTGCTTAGGAAATCTGGTTTAGCAGTTACACTTAGGGACAGGAGTCAAGGCTGGATATTCTTATTCTTGGCTTTGCTTGTTGTCACCTAGGACTTCTTCTGCAGCTGTAAAGTGCTGAAAGTGAGTCCAGAGAAGGGCAAGGAGCTGATGAAGGGTCTGGAGCACAAGTCCTACGAGGAGTGGCTGAGGGACCTGGGCGTGTTTAGCTGGGGAAAAGGAGCCTCGCTGACCTTGTCTCTCCCTAGAATTCCTTGAAAGGAAGGTGTAGCCAGCTGGAGATTGGCCCCTTCTCCCAGGCAACCAGTGACAAGATAAGAGGACACAGCCTTAAGATGTGCCAGAGGAGGTTTAGATTGGACATTAGGAGGAATTGGACATTGGGATGGACTGAACAGGGAGGTGGTGGCATCACCATCGGTGGAGGTGTCCAAGGAAAGATTGGATGTGGCGCTCAGTGCCATGGTCTGTTTCACAAGGTGGTGTCTGGTCATAGGTTGAACTCAGTGGTCTCAGAGGTCTTTTCCAACCTACTTGCTTCTTTGGTTTTGTGAAAATAGGCTTGGTACTACTTGTGGAAATAGGCTTAGTACTACATACTGCTCAGAGAGGCTGCAGGGTTTTTTTCATCTGTAGAGCATATCAAGAGGCCTGTAAAAAGCATTACAAATAAGGATCATGCTTTGCAAAACATTGCTGTTTCCTCAAGGAGGGGGCCATCCTTTTCTATAAGAAACAAAGTTGGAAGCTTCTTCATGCTAAATGTTAAAACCAGAAAAGGCTAATGCTTTTGTGAACATAAGGAGATTTGCAGGCAATGCTGCCTAGGAATAGGACACAAAACCCAGAGAAATTGAAAATGAGCCTTCTCCTCTGTCTATAATCTTGCAGCAAGTCCCTTATGTTAGTTATTTTGTGTATAAAGCTGTATATCAAAGGGTTTTTCACAGCTTGTCATGTCTGACATAAAATGCTGGCCGCTTAGTACATCATTACAGGAAAGCAACTTTAGGACTGTAGTTCCAAATTCCTTGGCTCTGTGAATTTACTTGTAGACAATTTAACTTTGAATGCTAGTTTACTTTCTTAAAGACCCATCCCTTGCCTGAAGGAACAACGTTTTTAGGTTAGTAGGTCAACTGAAGGTGTGTCTGAACTAAGAAATGCTGCCACAGCTTTGTTTCTGACGGACATCATCTACATCTGTACATCTGTAGGATGTGACTTCCCACAATGGATTGATCCATGCCCTAAAGATACCCAGCAGGCTGTAAAGACCCTCATTTTACTAAAGAGACTTACAATGTCATACCTTATTATATTTTTTGATGTGGCAACAAAAGCCACTTTTCAATAGAGTTCTGGCATTTCTCATTATCAAGTTCACTTTTCCTTTCTTGTGTCATGATTTCCAAGCTGAAATTTTTCCATGCTGAACATCTGCCTTAAGGTAATGAGGTGTGTAAACTGTACTTTGACCAGAAATTATTCTTTGTTGGCTCCACCCTCTGATATTTTTCCATTTTAAGGTTTCCAGAGATGACTAAATACAGGTGGCCTGGACTTCTTTTTTTTCTTATGGGGAATAGATTAGATGGAAACCAAGTTGAGAAGGAGCAGTGGAATAACTAAATGGGTTTTTGAGAATCCTACAAGATACCAGGGCACAGCCAAACAGGTAAGTACTCTCTGGAGTCATGTACAACCAAAAAGGTGCAGTCCCATTATTAAATTTTACTGCATTAAATTGGACTAAATGTGAGATGTTGCCGCATTTTTTTGTTCATCACGAGCTGCCTGGCCCTGCTGCCTCTGATCTGTTGAGTGCTGGCATCTGAAAGACTATGTAGGGAACCAACTCTGGAGACTGATGTGGCTGAAAACTAACTTGTCAAAAATAAAAGATAAAAGTTTTTAGGTCACTGCATAGCTGCCTGAAGAGCAGTACTTATTCATGGGAGGTGACAGGTATATGTGGCTGAATGATAAAGCTCAAGGTTAAGGTTCATGGAACTTGCTTTGATTAGAATGTGTGTGTGGGTAAAATATTGGCTAATATTTAACTATATTTCTAAGAAATCTCTGTGAACTACAGGTATAAACAGTGGACAGCCTTACAAGTGTTAAAAGTTATGTTGATTATTACTATATCGAGTGTTCTTTGCCTGAAATCTCCATATTCTTCTGGACCTGAAACTGTGTGAGACCTGGCCAGGCCCCTAGCACACTGCTGTGTGCTGTGGAATGCACTGCAAGGGCTGAGTGCTGAGGTTTGGTCTGAATGGATCTTGTTTATTTATGTGTTTGTTTGTTTTTAATATAAACCACACATTTCTGAAGAAAAATATTCCGAAATACACAAGGCTCTGAGGAAATACTTGATCCCAGTCATTAAGCTTGGCAATCTTCTCTATGATCAGTACTTTGGAAAAGTACTCAAAGCTTATCTGATAGCTTGATCTGTGTATGTCAGGGACATATCCTGTTGCTCTGGTGAAAGGGAGCTGCAGTCAACTGAACTGTAAGCAATCAGAAAAGATTCCTATTTCCTAAAAAAAAACCAAAAACTTGACTGATGAGCTTTCTGCTTAGATCTGTGGGCCATAGGGTTGGGGTTTGGTTTTTTGGTGTTTTTTTTCATTAATAACTTTTCCGGAACAAGACTGTGTTGGTGAGCTGGGGTGTTGTCTATCTGGACATTTTTTTTATACCCACTTGGCTGCAGGGCACACCAGGTGCTCAGATGTATGAGTAAACTGTCCACACCCTTGAGAGTTACCGCACAAAGTCTGAGTGGATTAACTTCGCATGTTGCAAAATGGCAAAAAAGTGCACTAGTTTAGCTGCCTGTGACAAAGGCTAAGCCAAATTAATTTTACCTCACATTAACCTTGAGATAAGATGGTGTAATTTGCTGCAAGATGAATTACTGCTGCTCTGTTGATGGACTTGTTATGCTGTGATGACTTGCTGATGTGTTTGAACTGTAAAATCAGACAGCGGGAAGTAGAAAATTTAGCAGGGTAGGACTAGCACTAGTTGGGATCAGAGCAGTAGCTGAACAAAGGCAAGATGGATTGGACATGAATGTGTGATTTCAGAGGAGAAACTTGGCTGGCTGAGCAAAGAACAAATAGTAGGAGAGTCGGGTGGTAGAGAACCAGTATGGCACAAGGAGGAGGGAGAGACAGGGTGAGCAGCCAGTAGAGCAGAACCGAAGAGGTTTGGACAAGAAAATGGGAGACGTAGGTGAGGAGCTGAAAAAGTGAGGAAGGGTGTGGAAAGGGCAGGATCAGGGAGGATAAGGCAAAGAAGTTGAGCTAAACAGATGATGAATGAGTCTCTAGTCTGTTTTCCTTCTGTCCTCCAAAGCCTGGGAGGGAACTGGGTTTCTTGAATGTGACTTTTATCCTGCAATCCATGAGAATCTGTGAAATCCCTGGCAAGATGTCATCCATCTGGCTTTAAGTTTCATTCCATAGATGGTCATCTTCTGCTCTTAAGCAGGAGTCAAATGACAGCACTGTCATGGTGTTGGATGCCTGTGATGCTTCATGGTGACCTTTTCTAGTTATTAAAAAAAAAATCTAAGCTACAGGTAACAAAGTTCTAGCCTTAAAAGCACTGTTGAGGCTTTGATTTCCGGAAGTTCCAAAAGTAATCTATTTAAAATAGGTAACCGTTAGTGTGCCATTTCCCATTTTTGCCACAGGATGTCACAATTCCTCCATGTATGGTCCTGCCCATCACGGGCTCTAACCTGGGTGCCACCAGTTCAGCTGTTGTATCCAAAAGTGAACTGATGTAAAACAGATTCAGACCCATCCACAGGAATCCCTGGGATTCCTGTTTGTTCCCTGCCCATTCCACACAATTCACTCTCTGTGTATAATAAACATCTTTTCCGGCTGTGTTTTTCAACAGGAAAGGAGCAGCACAAGGCTGCAGTCCATGTCATTGCTAAATTTTTAATCCAGAATGGAGCCTTCCTTCCAGCCAGCAAAAAGGAGGAGGCAGATGTGGTCACTATTTCCATCAGAAAGCAGAGGTAAGTGCCAAAAAGATATGAAGAGACAGATGCTGTGACATTTACTGCTTTGTGGATTGAGGCCTTGTCTCTGAGTTGACCTTTGGCTGTAGTAAGGCATGGTAATCACTGTGGAATACCTCGCTTGTAACTTGTGACATCTTTTGTAAAAATGGCCTTGGAGTACTGATCGTGGTAAATGGAGCTTCACTAAGGTGAAGTCTGTGGTTAATTTGTGCTGTTTTTACTAAGAGCTGTGCTAAGAGAGGCGTCTTCTCATACAACAGCTGAAATGAAACAAAAAATAGATGAAAGTGTTTATAGGAGACCTGTTCTCTCTTGCCATCTTTTTCTCAGTATGACTGTAGGCACATTTCCTGTAATAAAGGCAATACACAGATGAGAATAGCCTAAAAAGTCAAAGTTCAAAGGAAATGAAGTAGTAGTACTTTGTGATCACAGTTAAAGAATTCACTTCAAAGCCTGCTAAAAGACTTTTGTAATGATTTTGATTAGCACTTTAAAAAGTTTTAAAAAAAGAAGGCAGAATTAAGGACATTTTCAGCCTGTGGTTCAAATTCTGACAAAATCCAAATTTTACCAATATTTCAGGCATCCTCTGGAGGACACTCATATACTTAATTTCACTTGGATTGGGTCATCTTCTTACATGATTATTCTTAAAGAATAGACCTGACATTTGGATGGTTTGCAGGGCTGTAGTCAGGCATGTTGTCTTGCCTCAGGAGAAAAAGGATCTTGGATTGAACTCCTTAGGGAACTAGAGAATTTCTAATGTTCTCACTCCTCTCATGTAATATTCAGAGGATTAAATGCCAATACCATTGTGTTAGCTTGCAGGTTCAATTCTCAGTGCATTAAGACACTTTTCTGGGGACTGAATTTTTGTGCTTGCCTGATCCGAAGCAAGCATTAGAAACTGCCAATCTTCTGTCACTGTTTTAGCCACTCCTTTTGCAAAAATTAAATATCTGGACAGAAGTGCTGCAGAGATTAATTTCAGTTTATTATGACACAGTATAACTCTTCCATATATTACACTCTTATTTACTCTTAAACAATTAGTGCAACATAATCTTAATACAATCTATTAAAGCTTTCAGCATTTTCTTATCATCTTTCATCTTTAATAAAGCTTTCAGCATTTTCTTATAATCTCTCAGCTTTATTTGCAGTCCACCAGATGAAGGTCAGGTGAGGGCTAGCACACATCCAGGGGCCCAGGGGTTCAGGCCTACCAGAGACAAAAAGGTGAGGAAGCAGTGACAGGACACTGGGGCCATTGACAGAAAAAAGCTAGAATTGGATGGAGTTTCAACAGAGCCATTCCAAGGACTGGGGAAAGATGTAGAAGTATCACTTCACTCATGTAAGAGAACACAGCCTGCACTCTCTTCAGTCCTGAAAGTTCCCCTGTCTTTCCCCTCTGTCTTTGTCTGCAGGCACACAGTCCTTCCCTCATCACTTCCCAGTCTCACATGGTGGAGACTGAACCAAACAGGATCTAGAGCACATCATCGTTGTCTTGACATACCAACTCTGAGAATATGATAAGAGTTCAGCCTCTAGCATGCTGATCTGGAAACATCCTCTCTTTGATAGGAAGTCTCTGTATGCATGAGAGAACCAGGAGAGAACCAGACCTTGAAGAATCCATTCTCATTTTAAATAAGGGACTTGAGCAGATAATGCCAGACCATAGAGGAAGCATAGATTAAAATGTAGAATTATACAGAGTAAGTAACAACTTAAGACAGTTCTTGGATAAAATACTGTGCAGCATATGGAAAGTCAGGGTAAAATAGTCAGGATGTGGGCTTGAGCTGAGTGTTTAGATGAAATTTTCTGCCATGTAGATGACATATGTTCCCATGTCACTTTAAAAAAAATAATTGTACTCCAGATGAGCAATGTATTAAGGGAGATGTCAGTGTAACTAGGCTCTCTTCAGAATCTCTCCACCTGCATATGGAGATGTCCTAGTGCTTGTTAAAATCTGACCATTAAGCACTTGATAGTCAAGTGCCATTGATTTTGGTGGGAACCAGGATTCTAAAGATCCTTGAGAAGAAGATCAGCAAGAAGAAAAGCAGAAGAAAACAAGTGTAAATGAATGAGGTGCTCAAAGTTGAAATCTAGAATGACCACTGATGTGAAAGAAACAGCTCCAGAGTGACAGAACTTTCTACATTATCTAGTAACTTTGTGAAAAACAGCTGTAGGGATTCTGAATGGATTCAGAAGGTATGTGATGTTGCAGGCTCTTTGGAAGCAGCTTGCAGCACTGCACAGCATATGTCTTGATGCAACATTTAAAAGAAGTGAGATGCTGGAATGTGAGTACAGAGAAGCATGCAGCTGCAGTCAGTGACATCTCAAATATGGAATGACTCGTGTATTTGTAAATACTAATGATTCCTTCCAGGCTTCCAGTTAGGTTCTGCAGTTCATTGAGAATGCTAAACCATTTTCTGTAGTGGAGCTTCACATTTCATAAAATATGATCATGAGAGACTTGAATAGATTCAAACAAGCCAGGTTTGCCACTGGCACAGGCATCAAAATGGCCTGCCATCAAGCAGAATAAAATTGTTAATAGCAGCAACACTTACAGGGAAAAAAAGGACACATGGGATGTGTGCAGTGGAAAAGAAGTGGACCTACAGTTTTGTTGCTTCTCAATTGACTGACAGCTTAACACCATTCACGAGACTTGCAGAAACACTGCCTGGTTTGCAGCAGAACTGATCAAGGTTATAAGTTTGTATTAGGGAGGATTTTATGGAACTACAGTGAGATTTTTTTTCTTTATTAGACAGGCTCCTGGACTTGGTCTCTGAATGAGGTTTGCTGTGATGTACAAGAACAGACCTTAGGCAGCATTTGCTTTTTGTGGGGTGACTAATTGGAGATGCATGCATGTTATGTTTTTGTTAACATGTGGCTCAGCTGTCTGATTCTGGTCAGTTCTGACAATTCATATAGGTCTTTTTGCAGAAGTTTGAAAATCCTGCTCTTTCAAGTAATGAGAACTGAGAATGGAAGAGATTTCCTCTTTGGAAAGATCTTTATAGGCCACTGTCTTGGGTAACTGCAATATTGGGGGGAAAAAAATCCCCATGGGTGACTAATGTGTATCTGGTTCACGCCTGAGTGCTTTCAAACCTAGGCTATTTTTTTCTGATTTTTAACCAAAAATAGTGAGCCTGACTGCAATATAGGGACAGTCCTTTGCAGATTCAAATCTTCTGGAGGACTAGTGATGTTATTTCCCAAATGCAGATTAAAATTTTCTAAGTTATTATGTGTAGAGAATATCAGAAAACAGACAGTTGTCTTCTGTCATGCTTTTTTGGTGTGTTGGTAACACATGCAGCCATTTGAGTGCAAACACCTGTCCTTCCCATGAGTCTGTGCAATAAGATTTATTCCAAAATGCTCAGATTTTCCTGGGTGTTCCCTCCACAAAAAGGAACAGCTGGTCAGTCACCCCAGCAAGCACTGAAATAAGCCTGACCGGCCTTTAAATGCACGTTGAACATCAGCTGCTGCATATCTGCATTGTGGAAAAGCTGCCACATGTCTTGTGCCTAAAGGCTCATAGTTCCTGCTTCTAACATATGTGGGGCAGGCAGGTTATTTTGTGGCACAGAACAAAACACGAGCTTCCTTCTTTTGCTTTATTACCAGGGAGACTGCATGCTGAAATTGCTGATCCAGATTTTGCAGTGTTGCATGCATGGCAAATTCCTAATCTTTACTAATATGTTTGGATATGCTTTCAATGGACAGTGACAAGAAGGGGCATAATATGAAAGTGATGATAGTCCTAATCCTAGCACAAACTGGTGAGAGATGTGCAGAAAACAATGTAAGGAAGGCATTAATACCTTTTAAGTTTATACCAAAGCTTGTAGGAGGGTCACTGTCTTCTTTACTGGAGAGGGTGGGGCCAGAGTCCTGGTCCCAGAATGAGACCCCAGAATGTCTGGGATGCTGTGGACTAAGTCTTGCTGTTAGAGACAGCAGTTCTCGGTTTTAAACTGGAAAGTGACTTCATCCTTTCAAACTGCCTTCCACCTCCAGGCTGATGCTCTGAAGACTTGGCTGTGTTTCTGGCAAGAGATGATCTGTTGCAGTACTGGCTTTGTAGAGCGTTCAAGAGACACAAAAGCTTTTAAAGTAATCTTGATTCTGCTCTTGTGTTTTTAAGGGCTTGCTTGCCAGTGCAAGGAGACTTCCTCCACTAACTTCCAAGGTGGTCTCCCAGGTAGCGGATGGTTCAGTCCTGTGGTACAGAATCCTTGTGTACAGAATTCATGCTGTAGTCCTGAAACATGAGGATTTGCCTCTTCAGTCTGGGAAAGGACTGGTGCACTGCTTCTTGAGGTGATATCAGTTCAGTGTTTGAACCCCTTGCCTTCACCTAAAGGTGGAGTTTGAAGCTTAGAGGGGGTGTAAATAATGACCTTAGAGTCTCTTCCATGGTACTAGATTGGAGCACAAGCCCTTCTATCACAGCATTCATTTTCTCTCTGGTCTCACTTCTAAATGATAGCATTTGGTAGTTGCAGGTCTGCAGTTCTGATCAGAACGAGAAACTCTGTCCTGTCCTGTTCGGCCTAAGAGGCAGCAGGGTCCTGACAAGACATCTTGCTCAGAGCTTTGAAATCCTTTATTTTCATGTTATCTAAGCATTGACACAAAACACAAACAACTTCTTTGACAGTAAAACACAGCATATGGTTGACTGGGCTGCTGAAGCATTGGCTGTCTTATGTTTATACTCAGTCAAAACCAAAAATACTTCTTTAGACTATATTGAACAGGTTTCTTTTTTCAAGATGATAAAGTGGTTCCCAGAATAGGCACTACATGGAAAATATCAAAATACCTTCAGCTCAGTTTCATCACACAAAATTTCCACCGCTTAATGTACCTTCTATCATGTATATTAGAAGTGAAAAAAATCTGGAAAACCCCAGACTACCCCAGACTGTTGCTTTCAACTGACATTGATAGGGGCTTACCCAACCTAACAGTAACAATGAATGCAAATACATTTTTGAGATTCCTTGAAAAATCTGTCCATTGGAGACAAGTAGATATTTTTTTGGGTAACCATTCTTTTAGTGGGTGAAACTGAAGACACAGGAAGCCAACGGCAATGAAAACACACAGTGCTGCTGTGATGTTCACACATTATGAGCCACTGCTGTGTGTTCTTCAACTCTGATAAAAGGCTGTACAGGAGAAATAGTTTGGAAACCCATGACAGCTGGGTAGTCTCTCCCTGTTTCACCCATTAGTCCTCTAAGTCAAGAGCTGTAAATGTTCAGTGCTACCTGCAGTCCTTGTACTCTCGCATGTGGCACCAGGCTGCCAAATGATATGGCAGCTTGAGGGAGGGTCTTTTCTCATTATCTTTTCAGAGACTGAGATTTTCACTGGATCTTTTTTCCTGGGTACTTGTTCTGACAATTTTCTCACAGTCTTATCTCAGTAGCCTGCCCTTAGCTATTCCTTCTTGACTGCTAGATAAATCTGTTCGTTCTCACACATAGCTCTCTAACATAATTCTTCTGCCAGTGTCAGCAGACAGAGGAGAAATAGAAAACAAAAATCACTGAGTTAACAATCAATTCTTATGCACATTGCAATGTCAGAAGAGAAATGGCTGTGGTCTCACCTCTGCATTGTACTCCAAATTGGTGCAATCAGTATCAAAATGTGTTAACCGTGCTTTAATGGGTATTCTCTTCCTTCTCCTCCCTTCCAGCCTCTTTCCTTTCATCCCACCAAGAAATTATTCCTTCTTATGGGGCAATTCTGTTACAAACTGTTACCCTGTAGAGAGCATAGCCAGAATAGCAGTGCTTCTCCTTAATCTATTTGGAAGGCTGCTTCCAGAGATGTTTAGTCTTCAGAGGCCATACCTTTGTGCAGACCCATCTGAAATCATCTCTCAAGATGACTAAATTTTAACCTCCCTCTGCCCTTGGCATTCTATAACTTGGGCCAAAATATAAAATGTATTTTATATACAGAGTATATGGCCAGAGTATAAAATGTATTTTGTTTTGTGTCTTCCTGGTTTCCACAGGACCAATCAATGTCTTTCAAACTTTCTTTTTAATATTAAAAAAGCTAAATAAAAGATACCATTCAACTGCAAACTTGAGAAATCCTCTTGGAGGTTTTATGATAGTCTTTCCCTCAGAGTTTGTGTTGCTATCAACAGCTCTATCTAGGCCTTTGGAAAGTGGTCAGCAGATAAAGCTTTAGGAAGGAAAGACAAAGCTATTTAATTTTAAAGGAAAACATGCTTAGTATGTTTAACAAACTAGCAACAAGGTACTGCTTTGGAGAATGGATGTGTGGTTTTGATAGATGTTTCAATCTCAGATTTTATCTTGCAGCATGTTTGTGTGAATTTGGGAAAATCATATTTTGGTCAACAAGTGCAACCTGTGTATGTTCCAGAACATCACACCTGGCTGCACGGCCTCACAATGCATGTGTGCTGAACCAGGAGGCTGTGTGGGTGCCAGTCACCTGAACAACCTTGCCAGAGAAATGGCATGGTGGGGAACAGAGATCTATGGATAATTCAGTGGTGGTTAGGTGAGTGAGTGAGTGAGTGAGTGAGTGAGTGAGTGAGTGAGTGTTACATTACACTTTCTGTTCCTCCTTGTTCTTGTCAGTGTTCCCACAATTCTGGATCCCCTTAGTACACAACAGAAACTGCCAGTTCTTTTTTGACTCTTGCAACACCCCACTAAAAGAGGGAAAAGGGAAAAGATTAATGTGCCCATTGGGATCCCAGTGGGCACATTAATCTTTTCCCTTTGCAAGGTCTCAGCAGTGTCACATCCAGTGCTGTCCTGCTCTGCTCTCATTACCTGTGTGGGTCATCCCTTTGGATGTGGGCTTGTCTAAGTATCATGCTGGAGTGGTCAGGACTTGGAAAACACAAATATAGCACTGGGAGGTGACAGACTGTGGCCTAAGAGTCAAGCTGTGGCTTGTATGTGGCAGATATCTAAAAGGCAAGAGCTGCTACTGATGCCTTAGTTTGGGACAGACTACGAAGGAAAAGCAGCTCTGTATCTTCTCCATAATTGCCCATGCTGTGGTCCACAAACGTGGGATTCATTAACTGGTGTGCAACAACCCAGTAATTACACAATCAAGAGAGACATTAATTATTTACTTTAGAGTTGTGCAAGCCTGAGTGTTCTGTGGTATTACACACATCAAGCATACCAAAGCTTTTTACTATTTACATGTTTTAGAAAACAAAGGAATTTGTGTTCATTGGCTAGAAGTTACATAATTCTCTTACAAATTAGTATTCTGTCTTCTGTTGGTTGATTTTCTCACTTTTCAAGACTGCACACTCAGTCTTCTACTTGAGTCAGTGGGTTGCTGGGGTCAGTGGTACCTTACTTGGTGGTCACCATCTCCCCCTACCAAAATTAACTTTTACCCTGTTGGAGCTATTTTAACACAGTTGCTGAGCTGGCTTTATTACTTTCTTCCTTATCTTGGCAGTTCTGCCAGATGTCCTTGTGGCCTATAAATTCTGCATTCTTTGTGTCCAGTATCAGTGCACATTCTTCTTTCCAAGACTTGTTACTACCCCCCCAGGTCTGAGATCACTGAAGCATGTCAAGCATGGACAACACTTGGAGCTCATTAGTCGCTCTCTGTTTCACACACTAAATACTCCTAGTTGCTTAGGCTTGAAAGCATAAAAGATCAAGCATCAAAGCACATCTTTTTGCAGCAATGCCAAGGGCTGGCCCTGCTGGGCCGCTGCCATGAAACCATGACATTAATGATCCCAGTGATGGTGACTGTGCTGTGTCCGTGTAGCCACCGCCACAATGAACTGATCCCCTGTTTTCCCCACTGGCTGCGTAGGAAGAAGGAGGTTTAGGTGCTGGCCAGCACTTTCAGGGTGGAGCCCGGCGCTGGCAGAGCCGAGGCCGTCACTCGCTGCTCCTGCTGACCGCGGCGGGAGCCGGCTGCTCTCGCCTGACGACGCCATTTTCCCTCCCTGCTGCCAGCTCCCTCCTTCCCCTTGGGGCTCGTTCAGTACCGAGTGTCCCTGGAAAATGTCACTTTCGCCCGCCGCTGTGTGGCATTCCCCGCCCGCCCTGGGGTGACGACCAGGAAGAGGCGGGGCAGCCGGCGGGAGGAGGCCCCCTTTCCCCTCCCAGCAGGCCGCGATCCGGGAAGGGCGGGCGAGGATTCCCGGAACCAGCCGCGCTCACGCCGCCGCCGCTGGCCCGTTCTCCCCGTGGCTGAGGGAGCCGGGAACTGCCCGCCATGTCCTCGATGGCCGCCGCCAGCTGCGACGGCAAGGGCGCGGGGGAGGCGCGGGAGGGGAAGAAGCCGCTGAAGGCCTGCTGCGCCTGCCCCGAGACCAAGAAGGCGCGGGACGCCTGGTAGGGACCCGGCCCCGCGTTCCACCTTCCTGCCCCGCCGGCATTCCCTCCCTTCCCGGGGTTTGTGCCCCCGCCACCCTGCGCCGGGCATTCTGGGGGCGCTCCCCATCCCGGAGCTGGAGGGTGCTGGAGCATCCGAGGGAGGAGGGAGAGTGTGGAGGAGAGGAGACTGTCTTAAAAGGATTATTTAGAAATGATGAATTTAAAACCTCGTAGCCCGTGTTTAAAACAGGTTTCAAAGATCAGCTTTTAATGCTGCTTTTGAATCTTCACTATTGATTGAAGCAACACGTACCAGCAGGTGATAACTTCTTTATTGTTCACCTGAGTATAATTACATTTTCTTTCAAATAAAGCAAAATACTCTGGGGTTTTTTGAGTCTCAGAGGATGACATTTCCCAGAGAAGTTCAAAATTCGACAGTGACCTATATAGCTGCATTGGTAATTATAGGCTTAGTCACGATCATAGGACCTATAAAATGGTATGAAGTGTACCCTCCAAATGGAACTCCTTTGTCTTTGATAGTGAAATAGTGAATCTTTAAAGTTTAAAAAACTTATCTGATGACCAAGTTGTCTTTTTTTCCTTTTTTTTTTTTTTTTTTTTACTTTGCTGGTGGTATAGATGGTGTTTGGTAGGTGCCATAATACTGAACAGTGTTTTTGGTAAGTTTAGGGGAGCATGTCTAATTACACAGTAGAGTGAGGGTGACTCCAGGGCCCCTAAGAAAAGGGTGGTAGGATGGATGTTACTGGTCAGATGGAGTTGCCCTGGGCAGCCAGGGGACATGTCCATGCTTTTTGTAATAAAACCCAAGAAGAAAACTAAACAGCTCTGTCATTCAGTCAAAAGCAAGCCTGAACTGCTTTTGTGGTATACATGATATACCAACAATGAGAAGCTCTTAGTTGAATAGATGAGTTACTTCAAAAGTTCCCATATATGGTGAATAATTTTTTCAACAATAGCTGGACAGGTGTGTTTTGTTTTGCTTTTTGCTTCAGGGTCCTTAATTGCAACTGAAGTTGGATTAAAATATCATTTACTGGTTAACCTGTTCTGTATTGTTCTCTTACTGGAGAAATTTTGTTGCTTCCCTACTGAATAATTTGAAACTGGCCAGCTCAGCATACTTGATGGTGTGACAGCCTTGTGTTGTATAACAGATCGCCATCCGGACATGCCCAGAATAGACCCTGGCCTGTTAACAGGAAGTTCTGTTCTGCCTGCTGTCAGAGTTTTAGGTGCACAGCTCCAGTCTTGGGTAACTTTTTGGGATAGTTTTATATTGTCCAAAACAGCACTACCCTGGAGAGGATAGGAAAAAAAAAAAATCTCTGGATCCTAATAGGGATTTTTAATTGTCCCCAACAGTTTGTCAGTTCTGTTTCTTTACTAAAAGTAATTGAATGTTTTATTGCTGAACCCTGGAAATCTTTTTGTTTTGCAGCATTATTGAGAAGGGAGAAGAAAATTGTGGGGACCTAATTGAAGCTCACAAAGAGTGTATGAGAGCTCTGGGCTTCAAGATATGAGTGAGATGAGCGGGACTGAGTGGGGTGAGTACAGCCTTCAGGACCTCTGCCTCTGAAGTGTCCTGGCACCTCAGCTGGTGCCACTGGAAGGCCCAGAGTAGTGTTTGTGATGGTGTTGCCCTTATGAGAGAGAAGGCAGAGCAATCCTCATTGACACTACAGCCAACATACAGTCCTGTGAGGGTGGTGAAGCCCTTGGCAGCACACAGCCTCTGTGAGTCACCCTTCAGCAGTAGAGAATGGTGCTGCCTCTGTTGTCTGCTAAGAGATCCAAACCTCAGTTTAGATTTCTGGTGCTAGGACATGTGGGAGTTGGTTTTTGTGGGTTTGTGATGGGGTTTTTTCGTTGATTGTTGAACTGTTGCTCAATATCCAGTGGAAATTCATGTTTTGTGAAGCTGTGTTTCCTTTCTCTCCTAGATGATGTCTTTGGTGTGACTGTGTTCTGGAAAGCTGCAAAATAAATTATTTCTGCAAGTTACTTCAAAGAACAAATATAAACAGAGAATCTATTTATGAAGAGTCTTTAATGATAGAGTATGCATCACATCTGTAGCTTTTCCACTGCTTGCTCTTGACCACTGCTATAGAAAATATATTTTTTCCTCTTAATAAAAGCCTGAAAATGACCTGTGTTCCTGACTTCTGTTTCTTATTAAGTAAAGAAATGACAGTGCCCTCCTTACTGAAAAAAGCATGGTGCAGGAATGAGAGAATGAGAAAAGCCTGCTTAGTCATTAACATAGGAACTCTTTCTTCCTACTGATTACTGTGGTGGTGTGGTTGGACAGAGGGCGCTTTGGTGGGTTTTCCCACTGATGCAGATTGTGAAATCGTGCATTGCACTCCTGCAGCTTTCAGCAGTCATGCTGAAGCTTGCAGTGCTGTTTGTGACAGTAGCTGTAACTATGTTTGTACAAAGGCAACCACAGTTGTATGAAATGAACTTCCTTAGACTCAAAACTGTATTTGATTTCCCCATGTTTGAACTCTTCTGATGGTTTTTGAATACCATTACCGAGCTTCATTCTTTGTAATGAAAAATTAGGTACTTCCCATCTCAAACTCGCTTGAGCTGGTAGTTCTTCAACAGAAAGGGAGCAGAGGACTGCTCCCTGTCACTGCAAGTGACTTGTATGTACAGGTTACTTACCTGAAAGTAAGGCTTTTTCTTATGCTCGGTTTTTGTTGTGTTGGTCTTGTGCTGTGCATGTATGGGCTTTTGTTTTCTGGCTTCTTTCACTTGAATGAGTTGATAGTGTTCAATGAGATGGTAGTTGTTCCTTTTGATTCCTTCTTAGAATCTAGAGAAACATTAAGTGCAATTTCTGGGTTGTTACAGGTGGGGCTTTTCTGACTTCATAATATATAATTGTGCAACCCTAATGTTACTCCCCCTGTGGTGAGTTGACTTTCCTGAATATGGTATCGCTAATTACTTTTTCTCCTGATGAGTTTTCTCTTCAGAAACTGAAGAGACAAAATATGTGCTTTGTCTTGATTTTTCTCCTGGCTTTGATCTGCTGCAGGGATGAGTCCAGTCATGATTGTTTCTCTGCCTGCTGGGCCCCATGTATCCTGAGGTAGCAATGGTTTTTGGCTGTGAACCTTTAGTATGTCACACTTGGTGCTACCCCTGCTGAGACTCACAAGTTGCATGAGGAGAGTTTAGACTCTTCCTCTGGGAATGTTTTCTGAAGGTCCTGTCTTGAGGCAAGAGTTGTTGTGTCCACACTGGCTTTCAGCCCCAGAGTAGGGATGCAGGTGTGGCTCTGGCAGAAAGCATTCAAAGCTGCCTCTGGCACTGTAGCTGTCTGAGGAGCAGGACCTGGTGCTCTTTTTGTAGGAACCTGAATAAGGTCATTCCTTGTTGAATCATTGTGTATCAGAGCATGAACTGAGGAGAATACTAAAAGGTGGATGAGCACCAGCTTTGTGATAGCATGGTCTGGGTAAACTGTGAAAATGGTGCCACAGAATAGAGCAGGGCAGGAAGTGGCCAAGTGAGAGTGGAGTGCTGCTTATATCAGGTCAAGAAAGAAAAAAGCATATTCCTGCACAATTTTACACAAATTCTATTTACTTAAGAATTGGGATGTTTAGACCTCCATGAGGGTAAAAGCTAGGCAAATACTTCAGAAAGTTTTTGGAAATGAGTGGGATGCTGATGTACCTGTGTGCTACAAGTACAGAAAGGACACTGGACAACTCTACACTTAAAGCAACAATGGAAAAACCTTGTAGTCAAATCAAATTCCTTGCTGAGTGGCTTCATTTCTTACTATGGTATTCCTGTGGAGTGGATTCAGGGCTTCATTCAGGGAGGGGAGTTCCTGTGTTAAGTTACTGACAGTGTTGGTGACAGACACTGCCCTGCACAGGGTGGTGGGTACCTTGAGGGTCTGAAACACAGCAGTAGCAGGAAACTTGACTAAACTATACAGCAGCACAGCTAGATACAGGAAATGCCATCTTTGAACCTTTGTAATTCAGTGTGAGCTAGTCTGGAGTAGGCTTGAGAGCTTTCCCAGCAGTTGTAAATCAAATGTGTATATTTTGGAGCTACAGTGTTTATTCATGTGTAAGTAACAGTTCTGCAGACTAATTCCAGCAATGCACTATATAATAAATCAAAAAAGAGGTGTTTGATTATGCCCTCTCTGACTTCAAGCCACCAAGGTCTTAGTGTCCTCAACACAGGTGATTGAACTGGTTTTCAGCTTATGGGATCAGTAGTGAACCTGTTGACTTCCTAAAGGATGGGCAAAATAACCAGTCATGCAGCTGCTGTGAGATTTGGGACTGATAATCTCTGTGTTGTGTGGCTCTCAAGGACAGAGGATTTATTTGCCAAACATAGTGCAGGCTGTGTTGCATCATCACATGCAGCTAAATATTGAGTCCATTTTAAGTGGGGAAATAGTGAAGTACCTGTTTCCACACTGCCTGTTTCAGTGCTGAAAAGCTTTACGTGTCTATTTTTCACAAACACATTTTGTAGTAATGCTTACGTGTGTACTTTCAGGGAAGGGTGTTCATGTTGCTCAGGTGTTTTCTATGAACTTACCATCTTCATTTCAAATGGTTTTCAACTTTGGTATTTGATTCAATCCCTTTCCTATTGAATCAGTATTGGCTTTTGAACACTTGTCTTGGATGAACCAGTGTCCCTGGATGAAGGGCATTTAGTCCAGAGCAAGGCATGAAAATAAAATGTCTCTGTGGTAATAAGAGGGTTTTTTACTTTTGCTGAGTAGAAAACTGAAAGTGCTGTGAAGATGATCTGTATGGCCGTGGTACTGTCGAGGGAGAAAGGAGAATTTAGTCTTGGTGGTTCAATCACTTTACAAATCTTCCTTTTAGAAATTTGAGTCTGAAAACACTAAGTTAATCTCTAGTGTGTGCTCCGAGATCTACCTTTTCAAGTGCTGTATCATTCTCTCTCCAATGTCACATTGAGACCCAGCAGAAAAGTTGTGTAGTTTCTAATGAGAGCTTTGTGCTGCTATTGCCGTGGGTTGAAAGCTTCCTGTCTGCCTTTCACAGAGAAATCACAACGGGTTATCCTCACCCACAGTGTTGGCTTCAGCATCACTGCAACACCACTATTTATGTCCTAGAAGATGTCAGATGAAGGCCTTTCTTGTCCTAATGAGTCATTAACACTGTGTTCCAGTTTATTTTTTACTCAGGAATTTACCTAACAGAAGAATGAAATTACTAACTTCCTTTTTTTCCACTTTCTTTGATGCGCCTGCAAAAGGGTTTTGGTAGTATGAAAAGGTAGGAGAAAATGCAATGGTGCTTCTCAGGATGCTTCCTCTAATGTAGTTCTACATTTCTTCTCATAGCAGTTCAGTTTTGTCTCACAGATCTTATGTAAAGCATCTTTCTCCTAAGTGTTCACAATCTTGATATCCCAACTCCCCATTTTATCAGATGTCAGCCTATCTTGGAGAGAAGGCTCCTTACAGATTTTTTGCAGAGGCCTAAAGGTAGACAAGTTGTTGTCAGGATCATATAGCGAGTATATGGCAATGGTATGAAAAACAGAGCCTGGATCCCAAGATTTTTTTATTGTGGTGCTTTAGCTATCCTGCTTTGGAGAGAAGGTTGAGAGAAAGTTCTTCATTTCCTCATAACGCTTGCAGATGGGTGTTGTTCTGCTTCAGTAGCTAGGATTTATTTCTTCACTTAGTTAAGGGGCCCCTGAAGACCAGGTTCCCTGTTTCACTTTGTCCTTAACAGAAAGCACCTTTCTGAATGGACTGTGCTCACCCTGTGCAAAGCTTAATTTGTCTTCTTTCCTCCCCACGTGTCAGCCTGCCAGGATGGCTCTTAGGAGCCATGCAGCTCTGTATTGCATGTGGCCTCATCATTGCAGAAATAAGATTGTGCTGGCCAAAACTACGATGAATTCTTGAAGGTTGCCATAAAGCATTACTGCAGCCTTGCCTGGGAGACAGTGTTATTCCAGAGCACTGTTAGTTAGGAGAGGCAATCAGTGTGTCTTTAACTGAATGGTGCCAATGGGAATGGCATGTTAGGCAGGGCAGCTGCAAGCTCGGCCTGAAACACGACCACCCTTGAAACCCTATCTCTACCCCACTGACCCGTGCAGGCTGACTTCATACTGTGATGGGAGACCACGTGGGTTGCGTCAGTGCCTGAAATGTAATTGCATCCTGGCAGTGGGGCAGATCCTGCCTGTGTGACTGATAATGTGTTACTTGAAGCAGGGGAGGAATTGCATTTATGCATGTTTTGTGTAGCTGACCATGGAGGACTGACCTCAAAAGCTCCCTCTTGTGCCTATGTCCTGGGTTACCTGAGTGGGAAGTGTTGGCTGTCCTCATTGGGCTAAATGAAGTTTTGGGGCAGGTTCTAAGTAGCTATTAGAAAAATGAGAATGTGAGATGATGTTTCTCAAGGGTGCTTCCCAACAGAGCCTGTAATCCCTCAACTAGGATTTCCCCACAAAATGTGCTTCCAAGTGTTACACGCTCACAAAACTTTTGGCAGGCTGGATAGTGTCATCTTCATGATAGATGAAACTGGGTGCCAGAGGTTTGTTTGCTCTAGTTTTATCCCTTGCATTCACAGTTCTCTGGCTGTGCAAAGCTTTTCCTTATGCCCCTTGATCTAAAACACCCCACGAGAGGAAGCTCGCTGGAGTAAGGGGAGGCTGTAATGGACCTGGAAAGTATTAATTGAGAGCCAGCCTCTCTTCTTTTGCCAAGTCCCTGCCACAGTTACGAACCACAGTGGGAAAAGGGGGTGACCTTTTTCCTTTTTTGTGCTGGGTGAAAGTCACTCTCTTGCAGAAGTGCAGAGCAGTGGAGAGCCTGATGTGTGACTGGAGCTCGACACGATAAGCTGGTTGTTTTCCCTTCTCCTTTCCCCTCCTCGCGCTGTGCTGGGCTTATCTGGCCGCCTGAGTTATGTTAAGTAGCGGGTGCATGCTTGCTCTCTGTTCTCCTCGCTGCTTTTGCTCCTTGGATTTCAATTCCAAACATGGTTATCCATTTGGGGTCTCTCTCCGTTCCACTGCCAAGAGATACACATTCCACACTCATCACCAGCTCCCTCTGCTGCTCTCTCACGTTCGCTATTCCATTTGCTGCAGCGCAGGCGAGACAGGCAGTGCAAGGAGATCTCTGTCCTGTCTGTGAGTTTTCCAGCTAATGGCCTCGACTCTTTTTCTGACTGAGCTGTTCTGGCCTCACATTTGCCAGCTCCTTTTCTCACTGTTGTGGCTAAGAAGGGGGCCGGCCGACGCTTTGTAAGCCACAAAGAGGAGAAGCGAACACTTTTGGAATTTTTCGGGTGCAAAAACATTCGGCAGCACTTTTTTAGCATGTTACTTTGAAACACTGCTGTGGGACCAGACGGTGCACAAAAGGAAGAGGAGGAGGAACAGCTACCCCGCAGCTCTGCTTTCCAACCTCTGCAGCACCCTTTGTGTATGACAATTCATTTTGAGCGCAGGACGGCTGGGGAGGGTGGGGAGTGGGGCAGGATGAGTGCAAACAGCCCCTCCTGGGACCAGGCTGTTCTCCAGCCTCCGGTGTGTGATGCTTGGAAGGAGATTACGGAGGAAGCAGCCTACCAGCTGGCCAGCTGCATTGTCCTCCTGGGTTACATGGGGGGAAGTGGCATCTTTGGGTCCCTCTATATCTTTGGCCTCCTGGCCCCAGGCTACTTCTGCTATGCTCTGTGGGGCTGGCTGAGTGCTTGTGGGCTGGACATCTTCATCTGGAACATGCTGCTGGTCCTCGCCTGCTTGCTTCAGCTGGCTCACCTGGCGTACCGGCTCCGCAGAAACACCATCCCAGAAGAGTTTGACCTCCTCTACAAGACCATGTACCTGCCCTTGCAGGTGCCCCTGGAAGTCTACAAAGAAATTGTGAAGTGCTGTGAGGAGCAGGTGCAATCGCTAGTCAGAGACCAGAATTATGCGGTGGAGGGCAAGACGCCCATTGACCGCCTCTCGCTGCTGCTGTCTGGCAGGTAAAGGCTCCCCCATTTCTGAACAAAGTCTGACAGCAAACTGCTGTGGCTTTTTGTTGTATTATCACCCTCTGTAGAAACTGGGGTGAGGATTGTTTCCTTCCTCTGATAAGGATCTGAGATATGCATGTTTGTTGGGGAAGGGGGAAATTTGCTTTTTGGAGTGTTAGTTTTGTTTTGTTTTTCTAACTTGAGAGTATTTAAGGGAATGGTTTACAGACTCAAGCTGTGGGCAATGAAGTGGAGCTCAGCCTTACCTGTGATACTTTTGATGAATCCTTACCCCTTTGTCTGTCATTTTGAAGTGATCTTAATTCTGATGGGAGCAGACTGGCTGTGAGAATGTGTTTCTCAAGGCAGGAGAGCAGTGTGTCTGGACCTGGGGATACCAGGCACACCTCTGTGATGTGAAGAGCTGTGTGCTGAGTGTGCTGAGGCCTCAGTTCACCTGCTCTCCCTGGCCAGCCGTGTTCAGGGAGAAGTTCCTGTTCCCAACACCTCAACCCTCAGGGCTTTGACATTTTTCACTTTGAACACCATTTCCTCAAAAGAGAGAGTATTTTCCTGTGGTGGATCCTGCCTAATCAGGTGCTTTTCTTTCCCTGTGCTGTCAAGTATTTGTGATATTCCTTCTTCTGGACCACCAAGGAGAACCTTAGGGACCTCTAGAGAGTGACACTGGAGATTTGACTGAATGATCAAATACTGGCATTCGTTCACCTGAGATCTGCTGCCTTTAGCAGCATATCCACTTAACAATTTGCAAAATCCAGATGCATACAAATAGCAATAGTGTTGGCTTCCTGTCTGCTGCCAAAAACTTGGCACTAATGTTACATAAGAATGGGAAAGAAAGAAGATCTCTAAATAGTAGCAGTGCTGAGCTGCAGGAGGTGTGTCTCACAAGGATTTTCCTTTGGGAATACAAAGCATCATCTGGGGCTCCTGTTTTACTGCAGTGACCAATCCTCTCTGATGAGGGAGTTTGCAAAGAAGAATGGCTGACCTTCCTTTTTTTGGTGTTGATCCCTTTTCTAAGATGTGTCAAGAGCACCCTGGGTCCACCAGGATATTGAATGGCAAAGCACTGGAGGTAAATTTGGTATGTGTGTTTCCAGTAGTGCTTCACCTTACCAAACATGTCTGGTGAGCAGCTGGCTCTGAAATAATAATAAATATAATTAATAAATAATAAATAAACTCCCCAGTAAATAATATTGCTGGGGAAGAGT
Organism: Agelaius phoeniceus; assembly: GCF_051311805.1. Lineage (NCBI taxonomy): Eukaryota > Metazoa > Chordata > Aves > Passeriformes > Icteridae > Agelaius > Agelaius phoeniceus. The sequence continues at coordinate 92,473,487 of NC_135266.1, forward strand.
CTCTGCTGTCTTGACCTGCACTGGATAATGTGATGCTACTCTGTGGGCATGACAGTGCTGCAACAGACAGTAAGATGGCGATGGTGGGTAGTTGTTGGGCTCTCTTTTGCAGTGGTAAGGATGCATCTTGGCTGGTAAAGGATGCTCCATGGAGGTGGGAATAGATTTACATTTCCTAGTACCCACGCTATTGTCTTGTGAGGTCCTTGCTGACCCAGCAGAGAATTGCTGTTATGGTGCTCTTTCTTAAACTGAGCAAGTGGGGTCTTGGAAATGCAGAATATGCCTGGATTAGGAAATGTGCTTTACAATCCAGGACCCTTGCAGGCAGCACTGCCAGCAGATTAGAAGCCAAAGGTGAACAGAGTCTTTTAACTCCTGAAGGCAAGAATTGCTTTTGAGCATCATACAGCAGGGGTACATGGTGACAGGAAAGCAAGAGGCCCCAAGTCTGGTGATGCAGAGCTATGAATAGAACTCCAGAGTGCCCTGGCATTGTCCCTGCTTCAGGCCTGTGCAGGTCCTTCTCCGTTCCCACAGCAGAGCTCAGTGCACGTTTGACCTTGACCCTGGCAGGCAATTGTAGCAAAAGTAGGCAAAAGGGATACTTAGAAGGCCAAGAGAAAATGAGCGTTAATGTGCAGCAAACTATGAGCTCTCAGGGTGAACTGTGAGGAGCCATGGGCAGTGGGATTTTGGGGGATCCTGAGCGCAGTGACTTCCCAGTACCAAGACTGGGAATGCCTTCATGAAATCTTGGAGACAGGAAGGAGATACAAGTACAAAGAGCCACAGGCTGGCTTAGAAGTACCTAGAAAGCAGCAGCCTGTGGACTGAGAAGTCCTGGGTTAGGACCAAGCATTGCACCTGTGAGGGCTGTCTTTGTAGCAAGGAACAGAACACAGATGGAGTATGGGGAAGCAGCAGCAAATCCCACAGAGAAAGGAGGGATAGCCTCATCACTAAAGCACCTGCAGCTGTCCCAAGAAGGTATGAGACATCTGTGAGACAAGTATTTCTTTCCTCCCTGTTTGGGACACACTGTTTGAGCTATCAGATTTATGTGACATCTGTTTTGTGGCCTAAGCCTGTCTGCCTCACCTGTCCTCTGCAGGATCCGAGTGTGCCAGGATGGACAATTCCTTCACTACGTCTTTCCATACCAGTTCCTGGACTCTCCAGAATGGGAGTCGCTGCGACCTTCTGAGGAAGGAACTTTCCAGGTAACCACAGCTCACCTTCGCTCCTTGGTGCTTTGCTGCACATCTGAGAAGGAGGTAGAGAGGCCTCATTGTGCCATTCAAAGCTTACCAGGAATACTTTCCTCCCCTTCCTGGTGGTTTAGCCAGCACAGGATTGTGTGATCAGCTGTTTAACCTTTTTTCCTACCTTGTTCTGAAGACCTCAGGGCATGCTCCTACTATCTGCTGATAGCAAGGAGGGTGGAGCACGGTGCTCCTTCCTGTTTATCAGGGAATGGAGGTGTCAGACTGCCAGCTCTCTCCCCTTACAGTGTTCTCTAGTGCCTGTACTGATGCATTTGCCCTGCACGCTGCTAGCAGGGGGCGTTGTCCTAGCATCAGGATGGCAGCCATGGCAATGTGCAGCAGTGATGTAAATCTATAAACATCCTGCTCCTCACAGAAGTTTCTGATGGTCATTTGTTTTGGGTGGAGAAGCAGAAAGGATGATTCACACCCAAATATGGTTTGTTCTGAGCAGAAAGATCCCCTGCTGAGAGGCCAGACCAATTCTTATTTGCAGTAACTGAAAGGATTTTGGCCTTGCTGTCAACACCCCACAGTGTTTCTTTGGCTTTCCTTCTGGAAAAGATTACTTAAGCCTACATCTCTCTGTCTTTAACACACATCTCACATCTCAGGATGGCCTGATACCTGTCAGGATGTCAATCCTCATTATGTCAATTAGGGCATATGAGGAGGGATTTTGCTAATCCCTTGGGAGCATGGGAGGGTCATGAGGGAATGATGCTTTCTCATGAGGGTAGCCCCAAGCAAAGTTGGTTAAACCAGGGCAGCTCTCCAAATCTGCTTTCCTAGGGTCTGAATTTGGCTCGTGTGTGACAGGTTCATGGTGATTGCTCCTGAAAACAGTGCCATCACCAGTGGTTATGGTTGTAGGAGATAGCCAACTATGTGACTGTGGCACAGGGCTACAGATAGTGAGCAGAAATAGGGATGTTGGAGCAAGATAATGAAGTAGAAAAGGCAACAATAGCATGGCTGTGCTAGGGCTGGTGATATCTCATGTTTTGCACAGTCTTCAATCTGGCAGCAGACTGCTGCTAGCTCCTGGGCTGTATTAGCTCAAGAATCCAGCAGAGAGAGTCATGGGCTATGGGCAGGGAAATAGCTGACTGCAATGGCTGACTGCAGGCATGCAACCTGCAAAGACATCCACAGCATTTTCTGAGCTGATTCCTGTGGAACTGAATGTTCCCAGACCTCCTGAGGTCTTCATCTGTGGTGCATGAGACAGACTGGGAGCAGGCTAGGGCCAGGCTGCACCAGCCCTTCCAGCACCATGCTCTGGCACATCTCCTGCTCTGCAAGCCAGGGCTGGTCAGTGAGGTCAGCTGCGCCTGGCATCAGGATGGGGAGGTAGAGCCCTAGGTAGGGAAGGCCATATGCTGGAAATGCCTCAACCCCACATGTGCTTATGGAGGAGCATGAAGAAGTAGGAGCTGTGTGAGACCAGCAGTCACCAGGTGTCACTTGACCAGTCCATGTACCTGGAAGGACCTTACTCTTGGTGGCCATGCTAACCATGGTGATGTGCTGCTTTTGGCAGCTGTTTAACACACTCGTCCCTCTCACCCAAGCAGTTAATAAAACTCTGTAACTTACCTCAACCTTGTCTTAGCAACACAATAATTTGGTTTAAAAAGTGCATGTTGGACTCTGGGTGTTTGCTGGAGGAAGGCATGGAAGGTTTTTCTTGCCTGAAGTTTTTCTTGCCCCATTGCTCTCTGGATTGAACAAATTCAATTCTGAGCCCACTGAAAAATGGCAGAAGCATGACTTAGTCTACAAGAATAGCTGCCTTCCTTGAAATTCTGCTTTGGCTGATTGCTTCCCACAGGACTGTTGGGTCCGAGTGCCTGAAGGAGTTTGGTTTCAGGGCTGGCACTTTCCCCCAGAAGACTGAATTACAGGCTCTTGCTGATGCCGGAGCACTTGTGTCAGGGGGGATTCAGGAGTGAAATCTGTCTTGCTGTCCTGGTTTGGTGGCAGGTTTGCTTATTGCATCTCAATCCCTCACAAGAAGGGATCACTTTTGATCACTGCACCAGAGGTTGGTTAGGAAAATGAGATTCTGGTCATTTCAATTTCTGTGTGACCCTTCTTTTTGCTTGCCTGGCCTGGGAAAGTTCTCAGGTTTTATCTCTTATATTTCTTTCATCAGACAGCTGTTTGCAGGGCAGTGGCATTAAATATCAAACCCAAGGACACACACATGCAGCCAAGCCATGTTCAGCTTCCCAGTGGCCCTCTGCCATGGCGGCTGACCAAGGAGACCCCTGGGCACAGAGTGAAAGGGAGCCCCCGGGATATTTTGGTTCCGGCACTTGTTCGCATGCCAGTGTCTCCATTACACTCGGATGTTCTTCTTTGGCCCAGGGCAGCTTGACCCTTCCTGCATTTCTTGTCTTTATTATTATTATTTATTATAATATACACTTACATACTATATAATGGTTTTCACTGAAATTGTTCTTGTCCTACACTTAGGGGGAAAAAGGTCTCTCTTTACACTGGCAAAACCAGAAGGAAAATGAAATGTTCTCTAAAATCAGTCCAATAAACCCTCATGAGTTTTCTACATATACAATAAAACCTTTCATTTGCTCTCTCACTGAGCTGTGCTGCAATGTCCTTCAGGGCCATTCAGCCCTACAGAGTCTAGCAGAACTGCTGAGACAGGATGTCCCTCGGGCACAGGATGACCAGGCAAGCTTTTCAGGTGGCCCTTCCAATACTCAGGGTCTGCTTGGAGCAGGGCCTGTGGGGCTTTGCGAGCCGGCAGCAGAATGGGTCAGCAGCCTCCCCCAGGGCTCCTTGATGGCAACTCAGGCTGACTGGGCATGCAAAAATATCCCCTTCTGTAGCATTTCTGAGGGATAGGGATGTCTGTGCTGCCCTGTTCATTTCAGCTCCATCCCTCAGATGTCAATAGGGAGCATCATCTGAAAGCAAGAGGGTGAATCGTAGCCATCCATGTGGCTGGGTTAAATGAGGACATGCTACTAATTGCATAGGAGAATGGGGGTTTTGCCTCCTTAGGGAGAGGAAACAGCAGCAGGTAAGGATTTATCCAGTCATTCAACCAGGACAATCCGGCTCTCCAGCACCACCATCTCCAAGGGGAGTAGGATTCAAAGGGGCTGAGGGCATTCCCTGGAGCGAAGCACATTGCTCCAAGGTGGGTGACCCCGCCCAGGCAGTGGAACTTACTCCACTCACTCCCTGCCCCACAGGTCACGCTGACAGCCGAGACTGACTGCAGCTACATCACCTGGCCGAGGAAGAAGCTGTATCTCCTCCTGAGGAAGGACCGCTACATCGCCCGCCTCTTCTCCTCCCACCTGGGCTATGACATCTCGGAGAAGCTCTACTCCCTCAACGAGAAGCTCTTCGCCAAGTTTGGCCTTCGCTTCGACATCCGCCTGCCCAGCCTCTACCACGTCCTTGGGCCAGCCTCCTCGGAGGGCGAGTCAGAGGACTGTGAGGAGCTGCTGCCGGGCCCTGGCCAGGCCAGCGTCTCTGAGCCGCCGCCGCAGCCGCCGCCGCCACCGCCGGCCCCGCGCCCCCGGGCGTCCCGGCCCGACAGTGATCTGCTGGGTGAGGACTCCACCAGTCTTGTCTTGGAAGATTTTGCTGAGTTGCCGGGGTCTTTTATGGACTATGTGAGCGAAGGGGAGTATATGAAGTGAGGGCACTCCTGGCACGGGCACACCTCACCCTGTGTGGGACCCTCGCGTAAGTACCCACTTGCAGAGCAAGTCTTTCCCGGGATGCATCTGCCTGGACAGAGCACTGGATCCCCTTTGCCATGGGTTTGCACCTCTGCAGTGTTTTTTGGCTCGCTGCCCCAAGGAATCCCAGAAGGTGGGCTCAAGCTATGTGGTTTTCCTAAGGAAAAGCAGCAGGGCAGAGGCTTGACTCCAGGCACCAGCTGTACTGTGGGGTAGAAGGGCCAGTAGCCTGAACATAGAAAGCTCTTCCCTGCCCAGTTCTCTCCCCATCCCTGAAGAGAGGCAGAAACACTGAAATGGTGTCCAGGCTGGCAGGTGGTACACCAGTGGTCACAGAGATCATGAGGTAGAGCTATGCCAGGAAATACTCTAGTATTGAGCTGAGCAAGAGCTCTGCAGGTGAGAAAGCCCACATCCCAGGAGATGCCAACAGGACTAGAAACAGCTCCAGGGTTTATAGCAGATTGGTAGCAAGGAATTGCTAGAAACCCTGCAAGTGCTCAGTCTCAGCAGGGGGACAAAGCTGAGAGTCCTTCCTCTCCCTGCCCACTACAGCTCATCCCAGCATTAGATCTGTCCTCCTTGTTTCTGCTGAGATTCACCTCTGCCAGATCAGTAAGATGTTGAAAATTATGCCCTGTGTGGTATAGGTCTTTCCTCCAGTCACCCTAGGTGGACTGACAGGCTAAGCATTGTTTTAAGATGCCCCAAACTCTGCTTTGCAGTGAGTGGGAATGAGATGCTCTCTTCAAAAATGTCAGCTCCTTACTCCACAAGGGAAAAGCATTCTTGTGCCTGGTGGCTGTTGGGGCAGAAGAACAATGCAGGCAAACAGAAATAGATGGGAGAGTGGCTTGTGCTTGAAATTCAAATCCAAGTGGCCCAGAGAGAAATTCCACCCTGAGCTACTTTTAGCTAGCCACTGCATGCCAGCTGCTACACACCAGCTGCAGACCCTAAAATGTGCATTCCTGCTGCCGCCCACAGTAATCCAGCTGCCAGGCACCAAGCTTGGGACTGGGATTTCTGTCCTAGAAGTGACCCCTGCGTGTGTCTCAGTTGGGTCTGCACAGCAGGAAGGAAGTTGCAGGGCTGGGCTGCAGCTGGGGTGGCTGCCTTCCATCAGGCAGCCTTGAACACAGAAACATTGCACCCTGCTCTTCTCTGTGCCTGCTTGGGTCTACTTAACTACCTCTGCTGTGGACCCAGTGGCAGGGAGCATTGGCTCCTGGCATGAGCCCTGACAAGTCTGCATTATTCTTCATATTATCTGGGATATAAAGAAAGTGACCAGGGAAAGAATAAGTGTATTTGTTTGTGGCTGGATCAGATAAAGAGTTAGCAAGAGTTTTGATTAGGGTTTTGTTGTTGTGGTTGTTTGGTTTTGTGTAGTTGGTTGTTGTTTTCTTTTTTTAAGGAGGCAGAGAGAGGAAAAAAAATTCACATTTGTTCTAGGAATGTGAAGCCCCTGGTTTTGCTGGTAGGCTGCTGGAGATATGAATTTGCAGCTTTTTCAGTCCTTACTTGGAGAGGCAGGAACACTGAATCACTTGTGAGACATCCATCGTCCTAGCTGTCAGGGTGTCTGCGAAAACGTGCAATCACAAGTGCATGCAAGAAGTGTTGTGAACACAGCAAAGTCACTTTGCCTGTGCTTTGATTCTATTTTGCCTTCTCAGAAGGAGGATATCCATTCTCAGATCACTGGTAGAATTCTCCTGGTTGATGAAGCTCAATAAAACCAGAATTTCAAATGCAATAATAAAGGAAGAAGGCAAGTAACTTGTAGCTTTTTTGGAAAATTTCCACCCATTTTTGGCAGTGAGGCAATACTGTGAACATACACACAAGGGTGTGTGTGTGTGTTGGGCAAAACTTTGCTACACAGAAAAAAGATATTTTTTCTTTCACACAGTCCTCTTGTGAGCTGGAAGCTCTTGTCTTTCTAGATCTTGTGACAGAGACAAGAGTGCTGCTATTGGCAGCAGAGGCCTGCAATAAAAGCCAGATGTTTAGAGGCTTGTATTTGAGGTGGGAGAGGAAGATGATCTTCCATGTCCGTCAGTCTGGAGACAGTAGACAGTGTGGTATTTTAATTTTTAGGGTAATTAGACAAGGAATCAAAAACTCTGTTTATTGTGCTCATAGTGGTGGAATGAGAACTTCCCTGTTACCTTACTTGGCACTTGTGTGTCCTAACCACATCACATCCCAGCACATCCCATCACATCCCAGTGGCACAGCAGCAGTTGTCACATCTGGACAATATTCCACAGTGACTTGAGTGCCTCACCACAAAAACTAGTGATACAGAGGGCCTGCAGGTGCTCCCTCTGTCCAAACACTTGTCACAGCTCAGCAAATAATCCAAGCAGGTCTGCCATGGCTCAGGTAAAGCACTTTCCTAACTTTTTCATACATCTGTAATAAACAGGGAAATCCCCTGAAGTGTCATTCTTCAAAGTAAGTCCCTGAGGGGAGAGCTCCCCTGGGGCTTTCCCCTGGTCTGTGCTCTCATTTCCTTTCCCAGTAACTCCCTACATGGGTAATCACCTTGCAGCTCTCTAGATTCTCTGTGCTGAAGTGCTTCTGTGGGTGACGTTCCTTTTCCTTTTCTGTCACTGCAGCAGCCACCTTGCAACACTGCAGTTCAGGAGGCAATTCTTGAATGCCCAAAGTGCTACAAAGGTCATACACAAGAAAATATTCATGGAACATATTTTGGCCTACTATTCGTGTCATCTGGTTCCTTGAAAGTGTTTCTAGTCTGCTTATGAGTAAGATGGACTGTGATATCCCACTGATGAGCACATTCATTCTCTAAGGAGGATGCTGCCTGTTCGAAGGAGGCAGGTTCAAAGGTTCTGTTCACTACTTGCTTTAACAGTATAGTATAGCTCAGTGCTCCAGGGGAAGCTAAGCTTTATTCCTTGCCAGGAAATTTAAACAATCAAGAGTCACCTGCTTTTTCTCCTGCTCATACTGCATTTGTTCTAGTTTGTTGTTATCAAGTGCTTGCAGGATGTGTAGCTGTTGCTACCTGTTTTTTACAGTTACATCTTGGGGCTGCCTTTCTGTTTGGTGGGTGAGATGGGTGGATGGATGCTTGATGGTCTGCAACTTGGTGTCTAAGTTAGTAGTTAATGTTTTGTACCTGCTTTGAGAGCAAAAGCAAAGTAGTTGTGGGCTTTGTTTAACCAATATCACAGAAGCTTTGTGGAAGGGTTTGTTTTTGCCATCTCAGAATGGGTGCATAACCCTGTTTCCTGATTTATCAGTTGTTGAGGAATTACATAGTTCTGCAGTTTTGCAATGTCATAGGAGAGGAGGGGAGAAAAACAGGTAATGGTGGGCTCCAGGAGGGTTGTGTCTTGGAAAAGTTTGTAAGTATGGTAGTAATGGTGTGCTCTCTTTCTCTCTCTCCCTCTCTCTCCCTCCCCCCTCTGTTCCCTGTTCCCCTTTTCCTCTCTCCTCTACTGCATTCCTTCTGCAGCCTCTGAAAACCATCTCCAGAGCTCTCACCCTCTCTGCAAAGGACGAGCCCCTCTGGCTCCCACCCAGACCCCTGAACTCTAGGGAACAACAGGCTGCTTTCATCCCGAAGCCCCTCCAAGGGAGCAGATGCTCACACAGGTTTTTGACCAGAGACATTCTTTAGCATGCAGAGACGTCTGCCAGCAGATATCTACACTCAGGAGCACATGAAGCACATGCTTAGGACTGCAGTGTGACACTCCAGCACCTCCTACCCCATGGCTGTTCACCAGAGCTGCCTTCCCCAGTGTGCTTCCATGGTCTGTTTTCTAGTCCTGCCTCTCTGAGGTTGTCAGCAGCTCTGTCACCAAAGTGCACCAAAATCCTGCAAGCAATTCCAGCCTGCTTGCAGAATCTGTGTTCCTTTTGATTCAATGATTCCCATTAAAGGCAGAGATGAAACTACTGGTGTTTGAGGATTTGAAGAGGGAGAAAACAGCTGAAGGGAGGGAGGGAGGATTTGAAGAGGGAGATCACTTGAGGTGATCTCAAAGCACAGAGTGGATAGGGCAAGGGGAAATGGGCCTGACAGCTTTGGTAAAGGGCTTGCAATGGAGAGTTTGATGATATGCATCTCGCTGGGCATCCACTCTAGTAAGACCAGAAATTACTTTTCCAGGAGTTAGGATTTCTCATTTATGACAAGCACAAGTTCTCAAAGAAGCTGGTGAAAAAACACTTCTGATTGGTTGTTTGCATTGATTCTTGAAATAAAAAAGAGAAGGAATTGAGATTGGGAACAGGTGTAGGAAAGAACCTTTTTTTTTTCGTCTGCTCAAGGTGGGTGTGACCTCAGGGTGCACAAACATCAAATGAAGAAAGTAATGGATACAAAACATCCGTGAAGAGAGCAGCCATTGGTAGGAAGGACAATGCCTTAATGGAAGCAGTCTAGAAATGGAAGGCCTCTTCCAAGTTCAGCTGCAACAGGATTTGTCTCATGAGCCATTCCCCAGCCTTTTCTTCAGTCAGGGAATTGGAAGTACCTGTGGAAGAATCCTGTGTCTCACAGAGCCTGGTGCAATCAAGTTGAGCACTGGGAGTAGGAGCCTCTCCAGGGCAGGTATTCAGGGAAGGAGCAAGGAATGTTGGTCTTCCCTCAGCACATGGAAGAGTGTCCTTCAGTGCCTCTTGGCACAGCCATGCTGAGGCACAGCCATTCTGCCTGTGGGGCTGGCTTTGTGCAAGCCCTGGGCTGGTGGAGGCAGCCCCAGCTGCCCTGCTCACACAGGGGCTGTGGCCCAGCCTCTGGTTTGGCCTGTCCCACAAGTCTCAGCTGGGCAAAACCTGTGCCCTTGGGATCTGGCACTCTTGCCAAGGGCCTCTGGAATGGTGGGTATGTGGGATCTGTGATGTACACAGCTCCTTGCACTGCTCACCTTTGCTGCCACACCAGGGCAGGAGAATGGGGCTTCCCCAGGCCTGGGAATCATCCTGCTCATGGCTGTTACCATGCTCTGTCAATACATTGGTGATTCAGCCTGACTCCACTGCCTTTCACAGCTCAGAAATGTCTGCAGCAGATTGACATGGGAGCTGCGGGGGTCTCTTCTGCAAAGGAGCTGAAATGTGCAGGGGAACTGGGTGCATCTGTTGAGGTGCTTTATGCAACTGCCTGAAGCAGTGGACCAGGCTGGGCTGAATTACACACTGCCCTTCACAGGTGTCTGCTGAGCTTATATTCCAGTCTTCAACAAGAAGATCCCAGGAAACTCTTCAATCATGGTGCCAACTAACCTGGATCTCCCTCAGGTTGTCAGAGTCCAGCTCTATCCCCCTCCCAAGTGTGTGTTGGAGATGGTGTTTCTTAGCTCTCCTTTCCAACAGTCATAAGGCAGGGCCCAAAATCTTGGATGTAAACTGAATGCAGGAGCTAATCCTGCTGTGACACTGTCTAGTGGAGCAGGAGTGACAGCTCATGGCAAATGACTTGAGATAATTCTTCAATGCTTTTAGCATGTCCCTCACCCCTGATCATGGAATTCCTGGTGCACTTTTCTATCTCTCAGTGAAGCCAGTACAGGGAACCAGAGAAAATGGTCAACAGAAGATGTGATTTGTAGGCAAAAATGATGAAAGACTTGTCACCTCTTTAATTTGTATACGTATCGTGGTGTGGAAAAAGTGTGGGTGTGTTGTTTCTGTGGTCATGCATCCCTCTGTAATCTTTCACCAATTATTTCCAGACTTCAACTACTTTTTCAGGTCTGAACGGCTGTACTGAGCTCCTGGGATTCATTTGTGGTAGGTGGCCCTGTTGCTACAGTGCTCCATTCTCCTACTACCTTCTATTCTGGGCAGATGGTGAAAGCAGTGCAAAATTGGATGTGAGAGCTCTGTGCTGCTCCTGGTGCCTGCTTCACTTCATGTGAGCTTCAGAGAGATTTATGTGCTGTGAAATCAATAGGGTCTCCTTCTGAAAGCATCTTGTAGGTGAGACTAGTGAGTTTCCCTTTGGAGCTCTGGCTAAGAATGACTCCTTCATGTGCCAAACATGGACCACACAGTTTCCTCTTGGTGAGGAAAAATAACAGCTCTCACCTTTAATATGAAGATTACAGAACAGTTTATATATAAACCACTAATGAATTATACTAATAGTCCCACTATAAAAAGAATTATATTATCCACTCCTTCTTTCATACAGATTCAAGCCTCAAGATTAAATTACTTTCCTGTCTCACTTTGAGAGCTGGGTACAGGACCCATGAGACAAAAGTGTCAATCCAGTCTTTTAACTGGAAGATTTTGCTGTAACCAGTTAACCTTGTATTTGTCAATCTGCCATGTACTTCTTTTCCTTGACATCTTGTCCCTAATGCAGGGAGTAAAAAACCCATCCAGTTTTATGGTGAAAGGATCATCTGGGAGAAGAGAGCAGCAATAGGTTTAGGACTCCTTTCTGGTTCTGTGTGTCCTGAAGGCAGAGCTAGGCACAAGCAGTAGGCAGGTCATAGGAGATGTCTGTTTTGCTGGGGAGGGTGAGGCCCCAGGGCAGACATGACATTGTCCTGCTGTGGGAAGAGCACAGAGAGGTCAGGCTGGGCATTGGCAGGTGCAGGTTCCTATCCTAACACAGAAGCAAGCAAAGTGCTGGACTCTAAACTGCTTTTCAAAGGGTAGGGAATGGGGTGCTATGCTCTGGCTGGGATGAACTGGCAGGAAGGATGTGCATGGGCTTGTGTCCTTCACCTTTCCCTTGAACTGAGCAGCACCACTGCTGCTCTGAGTGTTCCCAGCGTAGTGACAGAAGCACAGTTGTGAGCCTGTGCAACTCTACAGATTTCTATCTGTACCAAAGCCAAGTCCAGTGCTTCCAGGAGTGCAGGTTAGCACCTCTTTCAGGTAATGTCCCTTGCTGTCCCATTCATAAGGGATAAAAACACATCCATCCCAACTCTGGAGTGCAAAACATGCTAGTAAGGAATAGTCCTTATACTCAAGGGAGTACCTGGTATTGATATAGGATTGCCTTTTTTCTTCCCCTGTCTGAGACTACTGGATATAGGTAGATAGATAGTAGAACTTCAGCCTCCTTACTGTCCATCAAAACAGAATTTGAACCTACTTTGAAGTATCCACTAGCTTGCTTCAGCCTTTAGCCAGCATTTCAGAAACAATGTGGATGGACAATTGAATGTGTCAGTATAAACCCAACTGTTTTGTCCTGCCTGCAAGAACTTTGGATCTGCAAAACTCCTGTCAAGAATGTTGCATTATGGAGAAGACAATTATCTCTCTCAGGATGAGAAGGACTTGGCTGCTTTTACTCTGGGAAAGGTAACTATGGCTGAAGGTATATACTCTACCATGTCTGACCTAGAAAATGCCAAAATGGTTGTCTATAGCCTTAGAGCTTTATAAACCTTGCTGTATAAGACACAGAAATATATTATTGGTCTTCTGTTGTCTCATCCTGAAAAATGTTTGCCTGTCACGTTTTAGATGGGGGCCCATTGTTGACAGGGGAAGATGGAGAGGGCAAACAAGGACAAAAGAATAAATTCTAGTTAGTACAAGCTCTTGCCATGGTTTGTGACTTAAGTATCTTCAAGGTGATGTGAGTTGCAGCCCTATTCCTTCCATGGCACAACACTTTTATCCTGGGGAAAGAATTTTGAAAAACTCCCAGACAACTACCTTTGTAGCTTTTCTCTTTCACAAGTACAAAATGAGTTACATGGGGACACAGAGGTGATGCAAAAGACTTCTTTAAGTGTTTCCCTAAACATGAGGAAAAATGCAAAACAAACCACAGGCTGCATCCATAGGCTCAGTGCATCCCTGTATGACATTCCTGAGGCTTACCTGCTATTGAGAGGCAGTGGTGCTACACAGAATTTGCCAACAATGAATGGCTCATCCTTGCTCCAAAAATGATTCCTGGGGATATACTTGAGGGTCACAGTGTTTATCTGGCAGAGGGGAACTCGGTGGGCTAGCAGCCGTTTGCCTGTCTCCTGGTCCTTGGGTCTGCAAGGCAGGATGAGAGATGTGAGGGATGTGTTCGGCCAGCCTGCAGATACAGTCCACGTGCACATCCATGGAAACACTGGAGGAATCTGTGGTGTTGTTGTGAAGCCCTCACATAACAAAATGGAGTGAGAAGACTCGTCTGTCAAAATAAGGCATTGCATGAGCGTTTTACAGGCTGTCTCTCCATGTTTTATCTCTGTATTCAGGAATATTGCTGTATAAATAGCTTTCCTTCCATCACCAGCTCTTCTTACTGTTGCATATTGATTGAAACACTGCTCAGCTTGCCACAGAGAGGTAAGTAGCAGATAAGTCAACATCTGTGGAATGGTGAATGGCATGGATAGGGATCAGTGGGGATCAGTACACAAACTGATCCTCAGTACACACAGTCCTCAAAGAAAGCTAAGAGGTGTCAGGCTCAATAAGAATGCCCACTGGACAGAGTACCACTCCTTTCCAGCTGTTATAATCCTTGCTTTGGGATGTTGTGAATGCCAGGAAGTTCATATGGCTGTGCAAGTCAAGGGAGGGGGACTGGACAGGTTTGTGGAATACAAAAGCTAGTAAGGATAATGATCTCTGGCTCTGAAAGTCCCTGAGATGTAACTAGACACAGGGAAACTCTTTGGGGAAGTATTGCTACATGCTTTCAAAGAGATATTTTTTATACTCTTCTGTAGCTACTTGCTTTTGGTCATGTTGAAGGTGGGATGCTTGGATAGAGGGACCTTTGTCCATTCCTATGCTCTTACCCAGGCAATGTGAACTGAGAAATGACAGAGGTTTGTTAATGAGCCAATGACCAGAGCCCAGTGAGTTGTGTGCCACAGATCTGTGCTGCCCAGGTATTCTAAGTCCCTTCTATGGAGTCCATCCAGGGGGCCTTGCACTTGATCTATTTGGCACCTCCTAGAGCATGGAGATCATTGATTTCCTTGTGCTCATGAAGAATGACGTGTGCAGCTGGCTTGGCACAGTCCCAGAACCACCTGGGTGACTGTCTGATCAGAAACATGATGGCAGGGAAAGGGGAGAGGTGACAAAAGGGTCAGGAAGAGCCTACAATTCTGCTAACAAAGGCTAAACTCTCAGGCATGGGCTGACAGCTGCACTCACAGCAGCCAACCCACAGCAGCACACCCAGTCCCTCCCTTAGACTGCAGAAGTAGTTGCTGGGTTCTGTGTGTCTGTGTCTGGCTTGAAGCTGCTAAAAATAAGAAACATGGCAAAATTGTGGTTATAAAAGTGAATAATGGATAACAAATGGGGGCCATCTCTCTATGGCATGTTGTCCATGGACAGAGGAATGCAGTACAGTTAACCATGCTGGAAGAGCCACTCCTAGGACTGACACTTGGTCCAATCCTGCACAACGTTTGGATGGATTTATGAGACTTGGCTGGCTTCAGAGATATGTTTTCTTGGATATGGGGGATGATGTCATGTGATGTGTAAGCACACAGCAGTGGAGCTGGGATGTGTCCTGTGTAACAAACTCCTCACTCATCAGGCCCATCCATGTCAGCTATTGAAGCTTGGGGACATGTCTCTTGGGCCATTCTGAGTAACATGTGGGGAGAAGTAAGATTGGAATGGATATTTGGTAGAGGAGATGAGAAGGGCAGTTTGAGGCAAGACACAACCATTTGAGTCCTTTAGCTGAACAGTCCCAAGTAAGTCCCTCTGCACTTCTGGGAAACTGCAGCATGATATACATGACAGATCATCTGAGATAAGTCACTGATCGATCAGTGTCTCAACTGTGATGTGAGGATCTATGTTTAGATGCCCATTTGATACTCTGAGCTTGACTGCACTGGAAGGCTGAGCTTTGCCTACAGCAGGGAAATTTGCCCTTTGCTACTAGTGGTAAATAAAATGGGTATCTTCAATTTTATACTCTCAAATCTGTAGGTTTATAGCTGTAAGCAAATTTTTCAGTTTAGCCTTGTGCTTCTAAGAAAGGCATTTAAGAGAAACACAGCTGCTGCTCCCCCCCGCAGGGCATCTCTGGCTCGGTTACCCTGCTCTAACTCCACTGTCTCATTAAACCGGAGGGTACAGCAAAGCCTCGGGATTGCCTGCCTGGCTCACTTCCTTTCCCTCCAGCGCTCACATGCCTCCTGCTGGACTCCCACCAAACCTAGTGTCCGACAGCTGCCAGTGGGAGCGCCGCACGGGTCCTGCTCTGACCTGGGCACTACTATTTCTTCCCTCCTGCATCTGTGGAAAAGGCAGATTTGGCTTCCAAACCAGGAGGAGTTGAGCAGACTGAGCTCCACCAGGCTGGAGTACAAACCCAGATTCTAGTGCCTGGCTGGAAATCTGTGACCAAGCATCTGCGTCACTCTGGAAAGTACCCTGGAGTGTGGCTTCCCCTTCCCCATTTCTCCCCCTGCCTCCTGGTGCCCACGACTGAATCAGCAACACAGTTAGCTCCAGGTCACAATATTTTGGCTTAGCAGTAAGGACTGTGTGGGAGCCAGCACTGGAACCCCTGTGATGCCAGGAGAGCTGGCTGGGACTCTTTATCAGGCTGCTGTCCTGCTTCCTGAGGCAGCCAGCAGCATGTCCTAGCTGCATTGTGGTTCCCAGTCCAGAGCAATGGGCAAGGAGTAGAAAGAAGTGAGGAAGACTCTGGGGAACTTGTTGTGGTGGGGAGATCCCCTGGTGGCAAGAGCTGTGGAAGCTGTGGAGTCTGATCTTTTAATTCAGACACAATCTGGTGGAGGGTGGTGTTTTCGAGGCATCTTTCTGTCTACACAGTGGATCTTGGTCCCCTGCCCCTTGCTTTTGCCTGCAATGGGTGTGAGAGCATTCCTCCCTTACTGCAGAGGCAACAAGTCCTGACACATTTCTGACTATGCTGAGGTGCACTTGTCTCCTCTTTGCAACTGCTACCCTCTTGGGCATCAAGAGAAATGTCTAAGCCACCCAGTCCATCCCTCTGGAGCCTCTGGTGGATTTGGGTTCTGCTGTAAGCCACCCCTGTCTGCCATGGCAGGGCTAATAACTATCTGACAGTGATTCAGTTTGAAGTGGAGCCAGGTCAGGGTATGGTGTGGAAAAGGAACCAGCGTAGCCACACAAAAGGATGCAAATCTGGGGCTCCCAGGCTGTTCCTACTGCTTTGTGCACTTGGGAAAGACATGGACCCAGTCAGGGTTACTGAGTAATGGTAGCACATGCCTGATTCTTCAAGGAATTTAAGGAAAATGGGGTGGGACTCAAGAAACAAGGTTGTGGTTCATCACTTAGGGAAATACACTTTGTTGTGCTTTTCCTGGGCTAGGATAAAACATCCTTACTCATGGAGCTGGGAAAAAACAGGCCAGAAGGAAGCACTGTCACTCACATGATGATTTTTGCTGTGTCCTTGGTGCTGTTGCTGCTGAAACTGATCTCAATGATGGTGATTCTGTTTCTTTTCTTCTGCAGCTGGAACTCAACCAGGCTGTGGTGGACTGAGCAAGAAAAGAATGTGGGTGTGAGGACATGTACTATCTGTAGGACCCGCCCATGACAGAAGAGGGGCTCTAGCACTCATTCCCTGGCCCCACCAGCAGAAAAGATTGAACAGACATAAGAAAGAATCAAGTCTCTGTGCTGTGTGAGGCACAGGGGACATGTCTGTATAGCCCAGTGTGAACAGACAAGCATTTTCAATGCCTTGTACTTCAGCCCTGAAACACACATGGCTGTGTTTGCTCAGGGCTGTGCCCACACTGACAAATCTGTTGGAAAGGGCTTTATGGAGGAGATGTGCAGGGTTATTGCTCTTCAGTGGTGTGTCTCAGATCCCATGGCCCACAGCAGCTGACTCTGATGGGGCAGTGTGCTGTAACCACCTGGGCTCCTCAGAGGATCTGCCTCATTGGCCAAAACCCTCTGGCTCCTTTTTCTCTCATGCTACTTACCACAGAATGGGGCTGAAGGACTGGTCATTAAAAAAACTTTCACTTCCTGGGGCAGCCTGCTCATATTGACACCTGCCTGCTCCAGCAGGCCTGCAGGAGGAAATAAAGTCAGTGCAGGGAAAGCCATGAATGACAGAACAGAAATATAAGTAAGAAATATAACAGAAATATAATATATATCAGTCACCTCCTTTTCACCCTGCCTGACTCCCCTGTCTTGGAGAACAGGTCCCTTTCTTAGACCAGTGCAAATCAGAGAAAGTACAAGTTTGTGATGTCTGACACGTTAACATTCCCTCAGAAAACCTCCTCTGGCTACCCCAGGTAATCATCCCCAGAGAACCTCTTGGTGGCTTTCTTTTCATTCCTCTGCCAACAAACTGTGCTGTCAGCTGCATCTGTGCAAAATGAGCAAGACTAAGCACTACCAAGTCAGGAAACTTGGTGCAGATGTAAATGACAGTGCAAACACAAGGGAAATTGAATTCCTTGGTCAAATGAGGAAACCACCATAACTTGTGGCTTGCATCATTGAATAGCTGGCAAAATGGTTTGGTGACAGAACCATTTTGGTGATCTGAGAGAACTTAAACCAAAAAAGGCCTCTCTTTATGTTCCTCTGGTACCATACTGAAAATAGCAGCAGAGGATACTTTCATGCCACAGCCCAGTTTAAGAAGCCTAAAAGAGGTACCTACTACCTTCTACCAGTCCAAAGAGTTCATCTTTGGGGTGACCATGGCAGAAATTTATGAAGAGGAGGTGACTCAGCAACACTGAGTGGTGTAGAAGACTGGGACTTCAGGCTTGAACTAAAATTTCCAGCTGCTTCGCTAAACAAGACATTTTTTTTGAGCTGATTGCCTACTGATTCTGGATGGCAATTCTGGAAACTCTCTTTCAACACATATCTAGGAAATGTTTAAAGATCAGAAATGTTCAAGATTTTGCTGTTCTACCCTGGCTAATATAAGAGTTTTCATATTGTATCTACAGAAGCCTGAAAACAAAACAGCTTGTCACTCTTCCCAAACAGATCCAAAGCAAATCCTGCTCAGAGAAATCTGGACTACATCCTGTGCTCTGCACTGACACCATCAGGAAAGTATTGCCATCTGCTCTGGGCAGGTCTCATGCTGATACTGTACCTATTCTGGGACAGGAGGACAGGAAGGGTTTTGCACAGTCCAGGCAATGACCATTTAGAAAATCTTGATGACTTGTACAGGGGAAGCCCACGATAGGACAGGGGTGGCTCAGGGCACTGATGTAGAGATGCACGGCCCGCATGTGATCACAGATCAGGAAGTCATAGCCGGCAAGGAAAACACCAACCAGAGAAAAGCAGCCATGAGTCTTCCTGTCAGCTTCAGGCTTTTTGCTCATTCCCAAGGAGCTGGGAGTGAAGGAGCACTGTTACTGCAGTGATGACCTTCCCATTAATAACATTTTGCAGGGCATTTCTGTGGCTACAAGCCCAGATCCCACTGCAAGAAAAGTTCTGCAGGAAGTTAGAAGTGTTTTTGTCTCTCAGACTGAGTTCCTTGAAGAGAAGGACTACAGGGATGTCATGTTTCTGTCAGTGTCCATCAATCAGGCCATCAATCAAGCTCTCTGCAAGGGGGTGCAGCAGCTTTGACTCCCACCTGTGTGGAAACCCCAGCTATGGGAAATGAGGTAACAGAGGTGTCTCGGGAAAGCTGACTCTCAATGCAGCTGACTCATACAGAACATATTTGAATGTTAATGAGTTCACACTGTTTACTGTGAAGAGTCCTCTTCTCTAGAAGAAAAGGACAGTAATTGTACAAACTGTCTCTCTAAGTAGACACAACTTCCAGCATGAAAACAAAAAGCAGCTTTTGTTAGTGCTACCTAAGAGCCTTGCTAGCAAAGTGTCATCTCTACTGAAGCTAGAGTTTTGTGTCACAGAGAAGCATCACCAAAATCACATCTCCTGACAGTGGTGCTGCCAAGACACTTGATCTGTATGTGATTTTAATGTCACCTGCTTCTTGTACTGCTGAGAAGAGGTGTGGGCTCTGAATATGTTTGTCTCGCATTGCTGACTGCCCTGGCTGTAGCAAGAGCTGCTTGCCAAGCAGCAATTTCAGAGTCTGCTAAATGGCCATGAAAGCTCTCTGCTTGGCCAGAGGGTGTTCTTACCTGCAGAGATGAATCGGGGGCATCCTGGCTGATCTTTGCCTCCATTGACAAAGTAATCGATGTGGCCTACAGGAATCCGGATCCCAAAAACTGAAAGGAGGTGAAATGCCACTTCATTCTCAGCCTTGGCTCTTCTGTAGGCTTTACCATACATGTTGATGATAGGTCCCAATAACTGCTTGAGCATTAGTAGTACTGGAGCCAGCCCTAATGCTGGAGACATCAAGGCCAGATTTCCTGCTCCTACATGTGCAGGTTTGATGCATGGGGCAGAAAATGCCCTGGGCCCTGCCATCAAAATGACTGGAAACTGTGTCTTAACCACCAGCTCAGCAACTCTAGTTCTTGATTCTATGTAAAGGAGAATTAACTGACCCCAGCCTTAATGTGTCATTGTGAAGGATAATTGAGAGTTGTGTTGGTAGAGGTTTTCATGGTCTTCAGGCAAAAGGTGTGACTCAAAGGCACCACAATATTCTTTAGCACATGTTCTGCCTATGCAGATCCTCAGTGCTTTAGAGAAGTTACTCTGTTGTTGCACCAGCTTTTGGTTTGACTCTGTTACTTTCCAACAGCACCCTGGGGGGCACCTTTCTTACATCAGGCAGGAAAAAAAAAGGGAGGCTAGACCTATAAATTCTCTTCAGGCAGAAAAATCATGCTGAGGTGGTTCTGCATAAACTCACTTTGCTGTAGCAAACTCTGCCTGTCTGTTGTTTGAAGTGCTCTGGGGTACAAATTCATCATCAAATCTTTCTTAACAAGAATCTCCCTCAAGAGTGAACTTGAACTCATAGTAGTTTGGCAAAAAGAGGGACAATGGCCTACAGACTCCTTAGCAACAATGATGTCAGGAGGAACAGGAGGCCAGGCTGAGGAAGAGGGAAGCCAGCTTACTGTCAGCATCAGTGTGAATGGCTTCCACGAAGAGGGCATCCCCAGGATCCAGGCGTTCCTCAGGGCTGGCTCTGGTGTACTTAGGGCCTGCAGGATCCAGGGCTGTAACAAAATCAAACACCTCAACAAGTACTCTTCAGCCCCTCTCTTTCTTATTTCGGGACCAGTTATTTTATCTAAAACTCTAAAAATAGTGCTAGGCAGATATAATAAATTATTCCCAGGTCGCAGTGATCAAGCTCCAGAATAGTTTCTGCTAGGAGCAACTTGCACTACAGCTTCCTTGCATTGTTCCCACTGTTCCACACCCTTTGGCAGTGTTTTAACTAAAGGTTTTATGCTGTAAAGCCATGGCTGAGCCTTAAATAGCTCTAACAGAGTGGGTGCATAGTATCTCTTGGAGTTTGGGTGAAACTTTTTAATGCCTTCCCAAATTGTGCTGTCATATGTATTAGCACTACATGTCTGAGAAATGTCACTGCAGATCAGCAGTGAATTCAGCATCCCAAGCATTAACCAATTCAGGAATTACAGAAGTTTCATACTACCTAACAATTTTAAACCAAAGAGGCTTCTGAGCCCTTTCCCCACAAATAAAACTGAGTCTTTAGCAATCATCTACATTTTTGCCTAAAACTTGCTCCTAGAGCAATTTCTGTGGACTCAAAGGAAAACAGAAAAGTATCCTTGGCAATACCAAGAAGCAGATTTTGTTGGGTTTTTTTTTGGTTTTTTTTTCCTGAGGTTTATCCTGTTCTCATTTTATAGAAAGTAACCTCACAAGACTTTTTGTCACTCCCCAGGCAACAGTAGTTTAGGAAGCAGGTCTGCTCCTTGTGCCATTAACCTTGGAGCTGGCTGGTTTCACAACTCTGGACTCAGTCTCATTAATTCTCCATGGAGAAGGCAGTATCAACAATATACAAATGGGCATGTCTGCATTTGTGAGGAGAGAGGGAAGGAGAAAAAGAAGGAAAAAGCCTTCTTTTCTGTTCTTTCTGTAAATAAAAGCTAAAAATAAGATTTTAATGCTCTTTAATCTTGATATGCACAAAAAGCTGAGAGGTTCCCCACCCACTTCTACAGACCAAGTTGTAATTAAAAGCTTTAAAAGGTACTGAAAATTGTTATTTAGTGTGGCATAAAATTCTTAGTGAGGAGGCAGAAACCTAATATGAACATACACTCCAGCAAATTGTGGCTCTGGGGTCAAATTCCTTTGTGAGGAATTTGTGAGGAGGCAGGAGATGAGATCAGGCATATCTTGGGTCTAAGCCAACCTGTCTTCAGGATCCTAAATCTGAACTGGAATCTGCAATGCCCAGTGTGCCTATAAAATCACAGGATAAACAGGAATGTGGAAAAGGGGTTGTATTCGAGCAGAGTTAAAAATGGAATAAATAAATCTACAGAGCTTGTATTACATGTGAACAACATATAGGGGAAGGGTGCTTAAATATGAAGTTTATTACTATGGTTTCATGGAAATGTGTCTGCTTCTGCTCATCTGAAGATCATAAAACTCTAGTGCAGGACAGAGACTACTCTAAAATTCTCCTAATGTAAATTTTGATTCACAGCTTTAACAAGGGCTCAACATCAAATTCACTTCCTGTTAAGAAATGCCTGTATTTCATGCAGCATGGGTGGCTGTGAAAACTGAACCAACATTTCTCTGGACTGCCCAGCCAAGAGTGGAGTGAGAACCTTCCTGAGGATGCCTCTGTGAGACAGACCAGCATGGGCTGAGGCAGCAGGAGTTTAGGCCACACTGCTGGAGACTTTGTCTGTTCCTTCATAGTGGCATTCCCCTCCTATCAAAATGAATCTCTGTTGGGGATTCCCTGAATTTAGTAAAACCCTTGACAATCTGATATGACATACAATGCAGCCCCACTTTGAGAAGGGGTGATGGTGGTGGTGGTAGTGTGTGGACTAGAGAGACCTTCCAAAGTTTCTTCTTACCTAAATGATTCTGTGACTGTATTCATGATTCACTCCTGAAGGCTGAACAGGTCCTGAGTGCACCAAAACCTCTAAGTGACAGGATCAGCTTATAACCATTTTGCTCTGCAATTCCCCCAGTGGAGTCTCTTCCTCACACCTCTGGCTGAGTTTAAGGTCAGCTCTGTTTGGCACACACTCTGTTTGGGTGGCATTAGCCCAGCCTACTGTGGAAACAGCCAGCTCGTGGGGGAGAACAGCAAGGAGCCTCATCTGGGTCCTCCCAATGTTGGCTCAGGCTCTTCTTGCATTTGTTCCTTGCCTGAGCTGTGTGGTTGGGATGCCATGCCTTGGCCTTTTCCTTGTTGGTCAGCCTTGGTCCTGACTTGACTTCCCAGCTTGGTCTTGGGCTTGCCTTATCACTACAAACTAGACTGGGCATGACCCTGGTTCCTGTCTCCGGACCTGCTCTGCTCTCCTGCCCAGACACAGTAGGAGTCATCCCTTGCCTGAGGCCACTGCCCATCTTACTGTCCCCTTGGCTCTCAGATCATGTTTTCTTGCAGAGCAGCTCACTCCTGCTGCTCCCCCCACAATTGAATGGTGGGCTTTGATTTTAAGAACCACAGGTGCATGCTATAATTTGGAAGCAAAGCTTCTAGGTGTTGTGGGCTTTCACTAGTAATGAGGGCTCGTACCAATGCTAAGCTGGCACCAATCTGAAGAGTGTAGCAGAGGTAGAAGCACCTTTTTGCAAATACTTGTGTTCTTTTGGCAGCATGGAGGGGACTGATGTTGGAAAGGCACTGTCAGAACCTAGGGAGAAGCCCACAAGCCTTATGAAATTAAAAGACCACTCTGAATGACTCCCCTTTCTTGCTCTTTCATTCTCTCTCCTGAAGGACAGGGGAGGCTCCCAGACTCAGAATGGATACCTGTTATCCGTCCCAGGCGGCCGCCGTGGAAGTGCCCCACCAGGCCCCCGACATGTGCTCCCAGGCTCACCCCAATGATGTGGATAGATGTCCCTGGGACTCCCAGAGCCTGCAGGGTGACAATAATACAAATTACTCTTTCTGCAGCAGAAAGGTGAAATACCCTGTCCCAGCCCACACAGCAGCTCTAATGTAGGATTTCTTTTGATGTGTACAGTGGGAAACCAAATACTCAGGGAAATGATGGGTTGCACTTTCTGTTTTTCAGGGCCTTTCTTTGGTTCCACAGATGCAAACCCAGCCCTAAACAGGTTGGTCAGAACTGCAAACATTTCATGGAGTTTACATGTAGCTGGTTAACACAAGGATTCATCACCCTGATTGCAGAAGTCTTGTTCAGCTGTGCTGGCACGAACAGAATGGGACACATCTGGGTATTCCACATACTGGGAAGTCTATCTGAAGCCCAGAGCAAATATATTATAGCCTCAAATCTCACTCCCTCTAGCTTCCTGGACAAAATTTCTCAGCAGAAGAAGACTGTCCAGTGAATATGGATCTGAGAAGACCCAAGGCAGACTATAGGTTTGTTCTGAACTGGAGAGGCAGCTGACAACTGGGATTTTTTTCCAGAAAATGTCAAAACTCCAAAGGAAGAAGAAAAATGGTGGCATGGTCAAACCTGGATTGAAAGAGGGTAAAAGGAAAAATCTGGAGTAAAAAGTCCACTTGTTCAGCTCCTGGATAGAGCAGGTTGGGAGCAGCTCCCTGGCCATTCTCCCTGCACTGGAAATGCACAGTGGCTTACCAGGAGCTTGCTGATGAACTGCGAGATGGTGAGGGCCAGCTGTGTGACATTGTCCACTGCAGAGGGATAGGCTCCTGTAGACCCATAAACCCAGTCCACTGCGATCACATTCACCTGGCTGGTCTGCAGTATGGCTTGGACAAGCCCTTCAATCCAGGAAGGTTTGGTACCCAAAGCCCTGAGGAGTCACCAGAAACAAGGATATTAGCTGTTCCCCAAGCAGGGCCTGTGCCCCTGTGTTGTTCTCTGTGCTGGAGCTTCACATGTCTCAGAGGAGGCTGCCAGACAGTGGCTGGAAGTTTTTTTTGTGCCAGACACCCACACCTGGAAATTTTATTTTTTTTTTGCGGTGGTGTAATAACACTTCCCAGAATGCTCTGATCTGGGAGGGAACCAGATGTTTTAATGAATGAGATAACATTTGCAGGGCACAGGCTGAGATCTCACTGTCTCTGTGGTGATTCATTTAGCCACCAGAGAGCCCACCCGGAGTAAGTGAGGTGACTGGGAACACCTGGATCCTTCTCTGCTGCCACTGGCAGGAAGTCCTTGCCCAGATCACCTGGTTTTCATTGCTACATTTTCTCATCTCTCGACAATCAAAAATAAGAATCTATACCAAAGAATTCCAGGAAAACCAAGGAGGCTCTGTTCTGCCCAGTTCCCCTAATGTTGTCTGGTGAAGAATGTGCTGTCTCTCTTGAAGGCAACAGCTGCTTTTCTGAGAAGAACCTGCAGTATCTGCTGTGGTTTCATCCTGGTTTTCTATGCACTTTCTATTCAGGCTTCTGCACTTCAAAACAAAAAATATTATATGGTCACACCTGACTGAAAAATGGCACAGAAGCTTGCAGAATGATGGCAGTTAAAAAGAAAAACCCAGCTCCAATCCCAACACTTTCAAGAACAGAAGGATAATCTGTCTGCTTGGGGTTCTAAATGGCTCACTAACCCAGGCTATTGGGCATGAAATCCAAGAAGACAATTTAAAGGGACAAGAATCTTAAAGAAAAGACCTCTTAACTAAAAATGTTGAACAGAGGAAAGAAAGAGAAAGATGTGGGAAGAGAAAGAAAAAGAGACACAGAGGAAAGGAAAGGAAAGGAAAGGAAAGGAAAGGAAAGGAAAGGAAAGGAAAGGAAAGGAAAGGAAAGGAAAGGAAAGGAAAGGAAAGGAAAGGAAAGGAAAGGAAAGGAAAGGAAAGGAAAGGAAAGGAAAGGAAAGGAAAGGAAAGGAAAGGAAGAAGGAAGGAAGGAAGGAAGGAAGGAAGGAAGGAAGGAAGGAAGAAAGAAAGAAAGAAAGAAAGAAAGAAAGAAAGAAAGAAAGAAAGAAAGAAAGAAAGAAAGAAAGAAAGAAAGAAAGAAAGAAAGAAAGAAAGAAAGAAAGAAAGAAAGAAAGAAAGAAAGAAAGAAAGAAAGAAAGAAAGAAAGAAAGAAAGAAAGAAAGAAAGAAAGAAAGAAAGAAAGAAAGAAAGAAAGAAAGAAAGAAAGAAAGAAAGAAAGAAAGAAAGAAAGAAAGAAAGAAAGAAAGAAGAAATTTATACCAATTTCTAACTTTTTTTAGGCTCCAAAGGGTGTGAGGCACACACAAGAAAAGGCAACTAGTCACAAACTAAAGGACTTCAAGTTGTGCTGTAATGTGGGGTGTCAGCAGCATTTTCCACCAACAGCCTCCTATAAAATTCCTGGGTCCAGTTTGGGGGTGAGAATCCCAGACTCTGCTCTTAGGACTTGTTTTTCATTCAGCCACTCTGCTGGGAAGACAAGGAGGTCACACAAGCAGGACAGTTGCATGCCAGCCCACCCAGTGTTTGGGAATGCTCGGGCAGTGTTTAGTTCACCAGTGAAAACCTAGTCACAGTGCTCTTCTTTCTCTCACCTGAAGCCATGGATAATAATTTTGGTGTCCAGGCTGCTGTTGAAGCTGCAGTTCTTGATGCCATCATCAGCTGAAATCAGCTCTCCACAGCTGGGGCTCGAGGAAGTGAACAGGAGAAACTGGACCTTGAGTTTGCTGCCCCGTAGGAGGTTGGCTCTCTGGAAGTCCACACAGTGATGCTCTGAGAGCCTGTCTGTATTCCCTGCACAGGAGGGAGGGAGTGGCACATTTAGTCTGGGTCTGTGCAATGGGAAAAAACCACCCCTCGTTCTAATTCATCAGCAAAATGAAGGAAGCAATTTCACGTCTATTGATAAAGATTAAAAGTATCTAGCATAAATTAAAATGAGACAAACTGGAAACTTTACCCAACTGATAAAGTTGTTTCTGTCCTTTGATGGAATTCCACCTCTGTCTGGGAAAATAACCATGGATATCATATCAGCTTTGACTTCTGAGAATTGTTTTACCATGAGGTGAGTGATATTTTGCTGGTTTTTAAAGCAAATTGGCCACCTACACCAGCTACTAAGTACATTTATGAGGTGGCTTTTTTAAAAAATGGTTGCTGACTGGTAATCACCACTGAATGGGGATATTTCTATTCAGATTCTGGTAGGCTTAGTAGAAGGTACAAGTCTAACTGACAATGGCATCAAAAATCCAGAAATAAATATGAGAATGCTGATGATAAAGCATGAGAATGCTGATGAAAAAATACGTCACTGATAATGTCACAATTGATTCATTTACTTCATGAAAATGCTTTATGAGAAGGAAAAGGTTGCTGCTGGAAGGCACTTTGACCTAGGCAGAAAAAAATAAATATCTGATCTGCAGCTATGAGCTACACCTGAGCAAATTTAGGCTAGAAAGCAAGCACAAAAGTTCAGCAGTGTGTGTCACTAGCAGTGCTACTTTAAGAGCTGGTGTAGTGGTATCCTGCTGCAATGACAATACATGCATCTTCCCTTTCTGGACTGGAGGAGGTGAAGCAGCCTTGAATCTGACATATGATAAAATAATGATTCATTTATGTATTTTTAAATCAAACAACCAGCTTCCCAATTTCCCTCAGAAGATACTTTACACCAGTTAGACAAAACACAGCCTACGGGTCAGCACAAAGGGGCGAGATTCAATATTCAGATTCCCCTAGAAGGATGTGACTATCCCTCATTGTTTTTTATTTCCGTCTTCCTGAGCACTGACAAGGAAGAAAGAGATATTTTTAGAGATAAGCTTGGAAAAAATGTAGGTCATGAGCCAGTCTAAGTAGCAAAAGTGGGCCCAATGCCCGCACGGTGAGTGTCAGAAATGGCGTAAGATGAGGGGGATCATCAGTAAAGGTAAGGCAGGAGGTGCACTGCAGTGAAACTGCAGGTGATGTGGCACTGTAGATGTGATCACTAAGGCAGTCTCATTGACTGTACAATTAAAGAAAGAAATGGAATTGTGGCATTTGTTTATTTTTCTCTCAGCTAATGCAGATCACACTTTTGAAGCAATGTGGCAAAGATGCCATTGCCAGAGGCTAAATGGTCCCTTTTCCTCACACTTCAGGACAAACCTGGATCATTCTTGTAAATCAGGTTAATGGAATTAAATCACTGAGAGTAATTGAATCAAAGCATAAGAGAAGAAAGGACCATTCTTGCACTACTTTTTGTCCCCGGCACCTAACAAGGTTATTGCCAGGACCTCTTGACATACAGCTTGTTTAGGGAGAATTGAATTCAGATCCTTCTCTGTAAAACCTTCAATCCCTTGCCAGGCACTCATGTTTTTCTTACCTGTTTGTGCTGAGCTGGGCAGCAAGAGGAGAGCAAGAACCATGAGCAGTTTTCTCTTCGTATCTTCAACCATCTTCCTGTTCATCCAGTACAAGTATAAGGATTGTTCAGGGGAAAAACAGCTCTGGTTAATGATTAGCTTGACTCTGTAATGATCAATCAGCCTGTGCACTTTTGGGAAAATGACCAAATTTGGATTTTGAGAAATTACCTCTGCTCTTACTTAACCATTAGTCAAAATTTGAAGCAGAGGCTTCACTGACTTTTTGGTTAAAGGAGATGTTGACCTTCCTTTCCTCCCTAACTCCCTTTCCTCAAGGGAAATTCTCACTTCAGAAATCAGCCAGTGAAACCAGTCCCAGCAAGCGATAGAGTTACAGTGCTTTATCCTTGCTACCGCGACCTTTCTGCCAAATTCTGACTAGGGATGCTGGTTTATCACAAGGCTTCACAGTGAGTCCATGCCAGGACTTCATATCAGCCTTGCATCATATTCTCCTACTGCATTGCTGTCTTTCCTGTATTTCTGCTTTTGGTCAGATACCTGTAACAGTCTAATAAAGGCAAAACAGTGGATTATACATGAAAAGTGAGGGAAAGGCAGGCTAAAATGTAACTGCTGGTCACATCACCATAACAAGCCCAGACCACATCTTTTAGGGTGGGGGCACCCTTCAGTAATGCACCAGCATCATAAGCATACAAATACTTCAAAAAGACCTTTGAATAAAAAACTTTTCCACTTTGATGTATACAGATGGAGGAGCATAAGTGCACACCCAGATGTGTAACATGGCATTGGTGATGTGGAGGTACCATATCCCTGGCTGAGATGGGCTTTCAGGTAAGGACACACCTATATTCTCTGTGTTGGTCTGTCGTGTTGGACAAAGCAGCTTTGCCCCTGGCTGTGCCAAATGGCAGCAATGGTAATGAGCAAAGTAAAGTTCCCTGTCCAGGTACTAATCTACAGTCGCTTAGTTGAACAACATAATTAAGAAATTTCTTCAGTCTGACCAGGAAGATGACGAAAGACATTTCAAAAAGCATCAGACACTACTTTTCGTTAGAGCTACTGGTGATAGCAATGATTTCCTTACCCCAGTTTGCTCCAGCTGAAGGCTTTGGGGCTCTTTTAGGCAGAAGTTCATTGTATCTCCAAATCTTCTGAGATAAATTTCTCCAGTTTTCACTGAAAGTTAGGCAGCCTCAGCTGCCTGGCCTGGAGGGCTATTGAATCCCACCCCAACTGCATCCTCCCAGAGATACATGCAGAGATACCTTCTGACCCTGAAGTGCTTGCCTCCAGGATCAAGCTGGCTTCTTATTGTCAAAGAAGCAGGTCCTCAGTGTCTCACAAATATGTGACTGAGTTTGTCAACCCAATCAATTTTCCAAGACTGAAAACTGCAATGCCAATAACCATCTCCTGGCTTCCAGCCCACGCTTCATCTTTCCATTCCCAGCATCAGATTCATCTTATTTTATCTTACAATTCTCAGATTGTAAGATAAAGCCTGTGCACTCCAATGGGCCCATTTCTTCTTTGCCAAGTCCTATGGAAATTTTGAAATTACTTGTAATATAAAGCAGGCACCAGTATTACAGCCTTAGAGTTAAACATAACTTTGGCCAAGATTTGCCGATCTGGTTTTATTTTGTGTATTTGCAGAGCTGTTAAACAACATCCTGGTGCTTAATAATTCTGCAAATGCACAAAACTGGAGTTTTTAAAAAAAGAAATGTCTTAATGAAATTGAAAATTCTGTTTCCTGAGCAGTATTTTTTTCTGAATTCTCAGATTTAATAATTCCTGGATTTGTTCTTATTATAGCATCACACCATGGCAATTTCTTATGCAAACAGCAAAAGCCACTCAAGTTACTCTGTGCTTAAAATGCTCTTACTAGTAAAGCTATTTTAGTATAAATGGTTTTCTGTTTATTGCTTGTGAACTTAATTACAGAGTAATTACAGTTATATTAATTCAGAAGGTTAATGCCACTTATTTTGCTTCCCAATGGGAGTGATTATAATGGCAATGGGAGCACTATTGCAAAGACTTTCAAATCACTTTATATTTCTTTTAACAGTCCCTTACAGCACACAGTCATGAAGCACAGTGTGATTTGCTTGCGAATGTCAGGGATAGTGAAAGCAAACAAACTTGATTTTATGCACAGATTCTTTTAATTAAAAAGCAAATTTTAAAAATGTGCTGTCTGCACATTCAAACTGCTGAAAGTGCCCAGCTCAGCTGAAAGTGTCGAATCCTCACCCACAAAGCAACAGCTGGCAGAGGCATGTAAGCACTGCCAATACCCAGTGGTCAAGTGGAAATCTGGTCACAGGAAAATTCACTCAGCCTGGAGAACTGATTTTTGATACTTGAAACAATGCAGCTGGGGAGCAGCACCAGACCTTGGGGGAAGCCAAATGTGAGCTAAGCAAATGATGACTATTGAAGCCTCTCCCTGTGGCCTTTGCATTTGAAGAAGGGCATGAAATACACCCCAAGCTTAGCTCAGTGTTCATTAAGTTCTGGATCCCCCCTACTGCTGGAATACTTGGTCTTAGATCTCCTGTATTTTCTGTCATTTGTCTGTGAAGTAGAAATTATGGCCCTGTGTTAAGCATGCAGTCTCCTGTGTATTGTTCCCAGGATTGACAGAGGAACCAGGATTTGTTCTCATCTCAAAGCAAGTTGACCTTCAGAAGTGTGTCCCAGCAATGACAGAGCAGGAGGTAAGCATCAAAGATGTTTTGGCAACTGAGGAAGGGAAAACATGGGCAAGCCTGTTTGGGTACTCTGTCAGGAAAGGAGGAAAACCAGCCATCTGAGCCTTTTTTTTAGTACTTTATGGATCTTCCACCTGGTATGCCTGTATAAGTATGCATAAGGGAGAATGCATCCTTACCATGTATCACCAAGTAGAAGAGTCTAGGTGAGGGCACCAGCTTCCAGGTTCAAGTTTTTCTCTCAGTTTCTCTGCCCTGTGAGGCCCTAATCATCCTCTACAATTTGGAGCAGCTTAGTAGGAAGAACACAGGCCTGCCTTAAGTGCATGTGCATGACCTCCTGTGGTTCCTTCCACCCTGAAATAACCTGTTTCAAAGTGAAACTGTGTGCTTCAAATTTCTCTCTCCTAACCTCAAAGATTTCATGACCTACAGGAAAGCTGTCTCCTGGAAGCATTCTCCCAGCAACAAGGTTCAATCCAAAGCCTCTGACATCTTGGGAGGACATTTCCCCTGACAAGAGGATGAGTCAGCAGCAGAGAACATGTGCTCCTGCCATGAGAGTGCTGCAGGAAGATGGCCATGTTACATTTCTGGCATAAACACTCTGACTTGGAGCCTTTACAGGCTAGGGGGCTCCCTTTGACACTTGTCAGAGATCAAGAACAGAAGGGAAAAGGTAACCAAGGGACAGATGTGTCCATGTCACTGAGCAGAAGGAATTTATGGGATGGGCCTGTCTCCATTTGTAAGTGAGCTACACGTCATGGCATTCCAATGCAGCTATGGAGAAAGGATCAGTATTATTAGGTTTTTATAAGAACTGAATGCATTGCTCAGAATGCATTGCTCAGAAGAACTGAGCATTGCTCAGCTCAAGATGCAGTGTCATTCCAGCTCATGCTGCTGCCTTCAGCGGTGAGTCAAAGGATCTTACAGTAACTCCTAGATGGAGGGGGAAAAATCCCTCAGAGCTGGGATTACTTCAGTGTTGACTCTGGTAGGACCTCTGCTTAGAGATATCCATGGCTGCCAATTTATTTTTCTCTGTGTGATGTGTGAAGTGCAAGGCTGAGGTCTCTCAAAGGGGTGGTGAATAGTCCGACACAGCTGCTCCTCAGTGAGTGTGGGGGCCAAGTGTGCTGAGAGAAATCTGAGAGACAAACCTGTGGTGAGAGCCTCCCTCCCAGCACTGTGCTGTGCTGGTGTTCCCCAGGACTGGCAGACACAAGCTGCTGGGAGCTGAGCATGCTTTGGGGCTGTAAGGTCTGCACCTCAGGGTAATGCACTGGGAGTGGAATGCAGGCGAAGGAGGTTGAAGCATCCGCTCACAGCAACTCACTGCCGTGAGAGGGAAGCTGTCTCAAAGCTGCCTCTGGAACACTGTCAGAGCAGCAATTTTTCAGTAGCTGCTGAGTACTCATGTTTTCCAAACTGTTGTGGTTTTGCCTTTCTTTCTCAAAAACACTCAGTAGTGTCAAGAGGCCGGTCATCCACTCATGAAAGGGAATCTAAGTGTGTTTGAGTTTTGTGAATGGGCTGCTGAGCAGCTGGTGTCAAAGAAAACCCCTATAAGTCAGAGTTGGTTTCTGTTCTATTTATTTCCTTCACTCACCTCCCCCAGAGATCAACCTCACCTTGTGTGGAACAGGAGAGCGCGGCCCACCCTCAAAGGCAGATGTTACCAGGTGTCCCTCGAAGAGAACAGGGGACATTTTTGGGAGCACGAGGGTGGTCAAACACCAGGCTCTAGGGAGTGTTAGGAGCCGGAGCTTCCCCTGCTCATGGCAGCGGGGCTGGGACTGACCCATCTATTCTGTGATCATTTTCGGAGGCGGCGGAGCTACCTGCCGCCTGCTGAAATTCGTTCTTCACCTAATCTGCGTGGCTCCCATCCACACTAAATGGATTTACTCTCACGTTTTCAATTATCACAGCTGAACCTCCCTGAGGTAAGACCAACCCAACAGCTTCTGTCGCCAGCACTTCCTGGAGGCGCGCCCCACAAGCCACAAACGCCCTTCGCTGGCACTGCAAGGCCGCGTGTGGCATCCGACCCCGCACAGGGCACACGGGAGGCCGAACCCTCCGTTCCCCACGCCCCGGAGCTCCCGGCTGAAGCCTCCTCGGGGCCCTCCCCGCGGAAGCGGCTATCGGCGGGCTGGGGTGGGCCGCGCTGGGCCGGGACGGGCGCGGCAGCTGCCGGCTTTGGGCTCTGCCGGGGCAGTGACCATGCAGGCGCCCATGTGGCTGCTGACCTCGCTCCTGTGCCTCTCGCTCCTCCTGGGTAAGCTGTGAGAGCGCTGTGGGGACCTTTCCCGACTCCTTCGCGTTCCTTCCTCCGTCCCTCTGTCCCTGTCCCCGTGCCGCCCGGGGCAGCGGGAGCGGGGCACCCTCGGCCGCCGCTCCCCGGGCATTCGGGCGACCGTGTTCCGGAGCCGGGCGCGGCAGGGATTTGGGAGAGCCGGGAGCCCCTCACGATCCCTGTGACAGTGGCTCCCTGCGGGACGGGCGTCCCCGGCCGCTCCTGCCCTGCCCAGGGCGGCGGGCACCACCGAGTGGCTGCTTCGGTCCCGCGCCTAAAACCAGAACATGGCTTGTGTATCGGCCATCCGCACGTCCAGGAGCTCCCCTCCCTGTTGTCGGCAGGTTCCTGTGCCCCGTTTGCTTCAAACTTGCGTTGACGGGAAGCTTGGGGTGGGGATGTGTGTGATTTTTGTGGTACAAGTAAATGATTACCGTTGACTGCTGCTGAAATAATCAAAGGGCTTCTTAATCTTAATCCAAATGCCACCGCTGTGCCTTAGGAGCATAATCCTTACCCGCATAGCCCTTGCACTGGGCTGTGAACATGAGGAGGATAAACAAAATCTGTTCATTTTTGAAATTGAAGATGGATGTACAAACGTTCTTGTTGTCATCAGAGCGAGCTGCTATTGTTAGATGGGCCAAAAAGCATGATTTAATCTATGAAGACCTTATCATTCCTTCTGACTTTGGGTTTTGGATTTTTGTTTTGTTCCGTTTTCTTTATTCTTTTTTTTTTTTTTTTTTTTTTTTTTTTTTTTTTTTTTTTTTTTTTTTGCTTTGGGAGTTTCATGAATGTGCCTAAAATAGGAGCTATTGTATTCCCCTGTTTAAAAAGGAACTTCTCTATTGCTGAGAGCTCAGAGCACCTCCCTGTGATTTCCTCCTCATACCATTCCTGAGGTCTTCAATTTGCTTTATTTAATTGATATGGAGAGATCCTGTTCTGTAAGAGAGCATTGGGGATCCCGGTGTGCAGAGAGGACCAGGGGAGAAGCCGGGACACTGCATGACTGTGCCCATGTTAAGCCTTAGCTGCAATTTCTCATCTCACCTGCAGCGCTTTTGACGAGTTCTAAATGAGTGTGACTAAGGCATGATTAACTGAGTATCTTCTTGTAACTTTCTCTGTGAGTCGAGGCACTTATGTAAGTTGGAGTGCTGCTGCTACTCTGAGCACTCAGTCCACGTGCTATAGAATTGCCTAGAGAAAAAAAATTCCAGGTTCCTAAGAACTTACAATTGAAAGGAAAAGGTGATGGTGCTTAGACAGCTAGAGAGTGTAATTGTGGCTGCAAGTATCATAATGTCCTCCTTTAATGAAAAACTTAGCTAGTTCTGTTGTCTTCTCTGTAAAACTTTGATTCTAAAGTGGTTGATTAGGGCGGGAGATTGGGAATGCAAACACTTTACTGTTGTTCACTAAACTAAATAGCCAGGGTTTCACACCATGTTCTTGTTTGTATGCTTGCATTATTGCTGTTATGTATGTGTTGACTATGTGTAAATATTTAATGTTAATTTTAACAAGGTAAAATAACCCATCATCTCTCCATGTGAAAATCAAGGCCCTGAAACTCATACTGATCTAGTGCATGAAGTAAATCAGTAGCAGTTCAGCTTGGCAAGCAAGTTTCTAGCCTTGCAAACACCTGTTCTAAACACAGGATGCTGTTGTTAGATCCTCATCCTTTGTCAGCTTTCCCCTGCAGAATCCTTTCTCCATCCAAATTAAAAGCTCTTCACTTATCCCAGTCATGCTGCTGAATGTCTGGAGTAGGCGAGAAGATGTCCTTCTTCATTCCCATGTGGAAGTCAGAAGCTGCAGTGTAGCTTTGGTGCCTTCAGAATTCCTGCTCACCACATAGGGATTCCTGCTTTTCACAATGCCAGGCTAAGTCAGTTTTTTATCTGGTGAAACCTCAGACTTGTCAATTACAGCACAAAACCTCACCTCAAGGCTATGGAAGGACTTTGATTTTAGACCTACCAAGAGCATGCTCATTCAGTTCTTGGAAGTTCAAGACAAAACTGTTCAGATCTGGGATCCTGGATGTTGTCTGTGGATGGAAAGAAAGTCAGTGTGGTATCTGTGGCCTAGTTTGGTGAAGGAACCCACAGAGTCTCGCGACTTCTGCTGATCAGAGTGACCCTGAGATACGTACAAGCCTCTTTTTCCCAGCCTGGCTGTTAAAGAAAGAGTCAGGATTTTTCTGTTCTCGTTCTCAAGGTTGTTTATTGTTTCTTATCTATTACATTCTTTCTCCAACCCACTGAGGTCTGTCTGGCAGGCCGGGTTGAGGCACACTGCCCACCTCAGAGGCGGTGTTGTCTTTTATACTAAAAATGACTTGTACACTATTTACAACAACTTTCCAATACCTATCACCTATGTTAGACAGTGAGTTTCTACTCTAAACCAATCTAAAGGTGCCAGCATCACCCAGAACATGGAGGCTAGGAAGAAGAAAGAAGGACAGGGCATGCCCAAATTCCTCCATCTTGGGACCCTGAGCCCCCATTCTAAAACCCCAAAAATCTATTTTTCACCCTGTGATAAATTCACTATCATTCTCCTTAAACTTTCTTGACTTGTAATTCTTCATATAAAGGTTGGTAATTGTTTTTTCCAAGGGCTAAATCAAAGGCACAGGGGTTTTGGGCTCTGTGCCAAGGTCTCTGAGCCCCCCAGGCAGGGGCTCGAGTCCTGCAGGGCAGCCAGAGGAATTTCCTGGGTTCCAACAGCAGAGAGATCTTTTTGTCCTCCCTGTGGAGGAAGTGAATAAATAATACCATGCCAAGAGGGGGATCACAGTGCAAGCCACACTTGTGAGGATGTTCTGTTGCACTGCAGATGGCAACCAAACTTGCTTTAGCTGCATCAAGATCCTGCCCCAAAAGGAGAGGGAGTATGGGAAGTAAGCTGGATATGTGAACTAGAGCATCTAGAAGCATTCTGCATCTGATAAGTAGTAAGGCTCATCTGAAAGCCACACAACAACTCTTTCAGTGTTCTGAGCATCAACTCTTTTTTTATGCAGTATTAGTTCTTGCCTTCTAGTTCTTGCATATTCACATCTATTCCCTAATGCCATTTTCATTGTATGATTGCATTAATGGCTGCTTTGTTTCTCAGTTTAACTTCTTTATAAAAATTGAGTTGAACTGAGAAAACCTGGTTCACCTAAAAGCAGAAGTTGCCATCTACAGTACTGAGCACAGACTAACAACCTGAGAGCTGATAAAAATGATTTTTCTTTCAGACTTCTTCTGAGAGTGACCAGCATAGAAAGCAAACTTCCCTCAATGTGGATTTTTGTGTCTGTGTCATTAGGCAGTTCAACAAGTTTGGGCTTGTTTTGTTTATTATTATTTTTAAATTTCCTGTTTTTTTTTTCTCTGTACACACAAATATATCTTCCTTTCTAAACTTTTAAAAATCAGAAAAACACTGGGGTTGCTCCATGTTTCTTCTGTGTCTCTCCACTCCATGAGAGGTGTCATAGGAACTACACTGTAAGGCATTGCAATGAATGTGGGAAAATCTGGACTCCTAACAAATTGAGGTTGTTTGTGGAATGTGGTTATTTTCTGTGTTGCTAGTAGAAATGTCAAACACAATATTAAATAGTATAAATGGAAAAATCAGTTATCAGCACTATGAAGCTGACACCTACTTGTGTTGTTCTGTCCCCTCACCCTTGAATCTTCCTGAATAAACAGAGGAATTATAATCAGTTATAAATTCCACACACAGAGGGGAAACAACGTTAAACTAAACCTTTGCCCTCTCCTTAAAAACTCTTGACAAAAGCTGAGGTTGTTATGTCATGTTAAAACCAAAATGAAACAATATTTTTGCCATTCCTATTCAGCACTATAGGATGAACAGAGTGAAATTTTTTTCAGTTTCTTGCCTTAATGTTATTAATGATCTTAGACTTTAGAGAGTGAAGATCATCTCTTGATTGCATACACTGACTCCTTTGATTCTGGGTGTGTTAAAGGTGTTAAAAATGGGTGTAGCTTTGTTTATTTTGGGGGGTTTTTTGTGTGGTTTTTTTTTTTTGCTTTTGCTTTTGGGGTTTTTTTGTTTGTTTGTTTTTTGGGTTTTTTTGTTGTTTTGTTTTGGTTTGGTTTGGTTTTTTTTTTTTTTGTTTTTTCCTTACTAGTCCTCCTATCTGTTTTCAGCCTCAGGAGAGCCTTTTGGCCCTGTTCAGGGTGGTATGACAGTGGGCTGGCTGGGTGATACAGGGTTTGTAAGGGACAGAGGTTGTAATTTGGAGTGGTTTTAAGCTGGTGTTGCCACAGGTTGGGAACAGTTCCTGTCTGTGGCATCAGTTTGTGTCATCCTTTATAAGTAGAACTGCAAAGATGATCTGGCTGAAAATGAACCCGATTGAAGGAAAGAGTTACCAAGACAGATTATTTTCCCAGTGCCATTGATTACAGAGCCTACATGAAGATGTGCTTGTACAGCACAGGAAGTGCTGCTGTCTGGATGATAGGAATAAGTGACCAGAGGATTTGGAATCATGGAATGGTTTGAGTTGGAGGAGACCTTGATGGTCATCCAGTTCCAACCCTCTCTATGGGCAGGGACACCTTCCACTAGACCAGATTGCTCAGAGTGCCATCCAGACTGGCCTTAAACACTGCCGGGGATGGGGCATCCATTCTCTAGGCAACCTGGTCTAGTGCCTCTGGACTGCTTTCAAACAGCTGCTTTTTTCATAGTTCAAGGCAGGCTTCAATGCAAGTCAATTCTGTCCCTAAGCAAAGCCTAGAGACTGTAAATAATCAATAATCTGCAGGACTCAATTATCCTTTGTAACAGTTCACCAGTGCAAAAAGTGGCGATTCCCAGTCCTCTCCCTCCCTGGCCTGTTCCAGTGCCCAACCACCC
The DNA here is from genome assembly GCF_051311805.1 of Agelaius phoeniceus. NCBI lineage: Eukaryota > Metazoa > Chordata > Aves > Passeriformes > Icteridae > Agelaius > Agelaius phoeniceus. Next base: position 92,510,786 of record NC_135266.1, read on the forward strand.
TCTGGGTGAAGAACCTTTTTCTAATATCCCACCTAAACCTCCCCTGACACAACTTCAGGCCATCACTTGGGTCTTGTCACTGGTCACCGCAGAGAAGGGATCAGTGCTCGCCCCTCCTCTAGGCTCTCACTCTTGTTCTGCATTTTGCTCACTTCTGCTGCATTCCATGCACGAGCACTGGTGTTCCCACAGTGAGTCACATCTGGGAATTACAATCCTTCTGTGGGTGTTTTTGTTGTTTCTTTAGTTGGAGTGGGGATGTGTGTGAAGTTCAGTCTGTCAGGTTGTGCTCTCTGCATGCCTGTTCCACTGCAGGAACAGGCAGACAAAAAAAGGGAGAAGGAAGAATTGGTAAGTCATCCCCATGCATAGTTTAAAAATGACTGGGTAGCCTCTACATGGGAATGCTGCCTGTTGTTGGGCCCTTGCTGAGGGATATGACTGAAGGTATGGATTTTGTGGTAGGGAGGGACCCAGGCCTGTTGGTAGGTGCCACCCTTGGCTGATGTGTAGAGCTCTGTAGATGCAGGCCCATATTGTCCAGGAGAACAACACACACATCTCTGAACGTGCTGCAGTGTGCAGGAGAACACCTCTGATTTGGATGTTATATGTAGAATTTGAATTCATTCCTGCACAAATTTTATCTGATTTTATCTTGCAACAGCCTGGGCTGCTGCTACAGCTTATGGTTATCTGTGCTCTCTCTCCCCTGGCTGTAGCTTTTGTCTGTGCTTTTACACCATAGCTCTAAGTGCTTTCTTTCTGGAGTTTGGGAAGTGGATTGTTTTTGTGGCCTGTGGGGGAATTCAGAAGGCTATGATTGGTGAATGTTCTCATAGTCCTTCTGAACTGAACATTTATTTCAGGGTTTTCTGCACCTGGTGGTTTTCAGGGTTAGGAGGGAGCATAATTGTCTGTGGTTACAGTTGCTGGGGGATTTCAAAATTCTAAAAAAGCTGAAGAGAGGGGGGTAGTTGGGAAGTTACAACAATTAAAAGAAAAATTTACTCTTTAGAAAGTCCTACTCCTGAAGCAAATAAACTACTTATAAAGGCTTTTCCACCCATTTTCAGCAGGTGGAATGTTAGTGTCTTAATGGTAATAGGAGAACCTAGCTGCTTCCTGTATAGACCTAATATATACCTATATGGATATCAAATAGGTATTTGAGACCAAAAATATTAATGATAGCATTAAACATAAAAAGGTCTTAGCTTACAGATGTTCTCCAAAATAACTAGGCTTTATGTCAGCTCCAAGAAAAATAGTGAAGCAAGTCAAACCAGGCAGAAAAATTTGGTAAAGAAACATTTATTGCTAGTAAATGGAGAATTAAGTTCTACTTAGTTTGAACTGAATATTAGTCTGAACTGAATCTTTCAGCATTTTAGCAGCCTTTAGCCTGCTAAAATGCTGAAAGAGTCAGAAGTAGTCTGGGGAGTATTAAAACTCGAGTACAGCACTGGGATGTGTGGGTCTGGCTGCTGGAGAAGTAAGAGCAGAAGATGATGTAGACAAGGTGAGATGTTGGGTTTGCAGAAGAGGCTTTGCCCACATAATGTTAACTCCTCTTTGTCTGTGCCACTTTGGGCATGTGATTTGACTGGAAGGAAAGAACATAAAGATTTGGCATAAGAAGGAATTTGAAGAGGGTTTTAGGAGACACAGGAGCCGGTAGTCTGATGGTTTCTGCAGAGGCTACTGGAGGCCATAGCACAGCACTATTTTGTGAACTTTATCTCAGAATAATAGGCTACAGCAAGAAAAGAGGGAGAAGGCAGAGAAATTAAAGAAAAGGCAGTTCTAGCCTTCCAAAAAGAGTGTGTGAGTGTTTGGTTGTCACTTCTCCCTCTTTGCTCACCACTGTGGAATAGGAAATATGTTTTCATATAAAATGAAGTAGAAAATATGGGGAAGGGTTTCTCAGGAATTTAGAAAACATGATGACACATGCTTTTCCAGAAGCTCAAAGATGTGTGGTTATGAGCTTATGCAATATTTCTGTATGATTTCTTTGAAAAAAGGAAGCTGACGGCACTGAGTGGGAGACTTCACATTTTCACTAGGACAGTGAAACACGGAAATAAACCCAGAGATTTGAGTTCTAGGGTGGGAGGAGATGACTGTTATCCTTGAAGAATAACTTTTTCCTTGTCCTGCTGCTGGGAGCCCTGAATGCCCTTGGGAGGAGCTCATCAGCTCCTTGCTGCCAAGCCTTTGTTCCACCAGCCAGCAAGAAGAGAGTGTGCTGAAGACAGCACATCCCCCTGTGCCATGCAGACCCTGTGGAGAGAAAATGTAGGTTTTCTTCAGCTCTGCTTTCCTTCAGCCTCACTCCTGGGCTTGAAGAAGCAACAACTTTGCTCTGATAACTCCAGCTTAGCACTTATGACTAACTGAGAGTAAAGACATGGAGCATTTACCCGGTTGTGGGTAAGTGGTTGGCTGAGCAGTGGTGGCTGTCCTTGCTTGTGCTCTCAGGGCCCAGCAAGCAGCTGCTGTCCTTTCTGGAGGCTCTTGTCAACAGCCATTGTGGTTTGGCTTATACTGATGTCAAGCCACCACAACCTGGTTGTGTTCTGTGAGCCAAAGCTACCTAGAGGTAGAATTTCACAGTGGGAAGAGCAGGGGGGGATTTCTCCATACTAGGAATACCGTAGGTCCTTAAGCAGTGAGGAATATGCACTCCTTGAGGAATATGCACTCCTGGAATTTGTCTTTAGGAAACAAAGGTGTCCAACTAGACTCCAGGCTTTGTCAGATCAAAATAGTGTTCCACCCTACCCAGCGTATTGCAATCTTGTGGTCTCCAGACACAAAGTCTGGAGTTCCTGAGTTCTTTTTTCTTCTGGAAATCATGAATTGAGATAAGTGGAAAGAGATGCTCGAGTAAAATGTTTAAATCCACCTGAACAGGGGAGAATGCGAAGAAAGCAGATAGGTAGTGTTGACCAGATGTGGGTGTTGATAGCTTATCCTGATTACTTCTACAATCCCTGTGCCTGGAAAAGGCGACCATGTTGGTGCAGACAACAAGAAGTTGCAAACTCCAGTGGCATGAGAAGAGTGCTTCCATGGGTAAATTGCAAACAAATTGGATATTCCATAGAAAGTAAGGCATGGAGGAGACAGGTGTGTGCAGTTCTCTAGCCAAGCACATGGAAATGTGTTTGTATTGCTTGTGTTCATTGTGCTGTCAGAGAAAGTCTGTGTTTCTGTGGTGTGGCAGAAGAGCTGACAGGCACTGTCCTTTGCCAGTGGGAAAGGAAGGCCTAGCTGACATTCTGTCTGCCAGGATATAGGAATTGATGTGTCCTTAAACTGATGCCATTTAGGAATAAATTAAAATTATCTGGGTTAAGATAAAACCCAGAATACTAGTTGTCACTTGGAACCAGTTGGCTTGAGGAGTAGACATCTGAAATATTTGTTTCACGATGCATAGCAACTATTTAAGTTGCTGGGAATTTTACATGGTGCAGATTGGGAATCCTGCCTCAATGTGAGACCTTATTTGTAGCTTAACCATGCCCTTCCTTCAACATAGAAGTAAAAAAGTTACCAGCTACTGTGGACCAAAATCGATTCCTAAATGCAAATGTAACTGGAACTCAATACCAGAGTGTTTTTGTCTATGTTCCTGTCTGCCATGACAGTGATCTTGCAATTGTTCTAGAGCCATTTGGAGCTATTTAGAAGTGGGAGGTTGTTGAAGACAGAAGCAGAGACACGGAGATGCTGTTGGTTTAAAGGTTGTGGTCCTTTCCCCACAGCAGGATTTTGTCTGTTACATCAGTGTGAGAGGTTTTTTTTCCTCACAAATGTAGCTGTTTTCAATGAAAATTAAGGAAAAATCTCTTATCTCTCTTCTGTTGTGGTTTATTTATTTATATTGAATGCCTGGGCATTTTAGCAGAATGTAATTGATTCGAAGCTGAGAGCAGTGGAGGTTCCTGAACAGCTTCATTCTTGCTGACAGCTCTGCAAGATCTCAGAGGATGGGATGCTGTTTCACACATACTGGCTGTGAAATAAACTTGCTTAAGTGACATTTCAAGGGAAATCCCTAATTCTCCCATGACTTCAGAGCAGATGCTTTGAACTCAGTAACAGTTTTGCATCAGAAGTGTGCTTTTTACTAACTTGAATATTTTCATACTGGAAAAATTACAGTTTATTTGATCAGCAGGAACTTCAGTGTGGGTGTTCTGCAACAAGGTCCTAAAACAGATTTTGGTGGTGACAATTCTTCATTTAATATTTTTCACCAGATCATGGGCAGGAAGCCTAATTCAAGTGAACAGAGGGAAAGTACTGAAGATGGAAGGGCTTAGGATAGGGAAGATCATTGGGGCAATTGTTCTGCCTGGGACCAGAATGTGGAAACTGGATTCCTTTGCCATGCTTGTGATACAATTGTGCTGTCGGCCTGAGTTTGGGTAATTCTTACCTGATGTGTACCTTAGTTTGCAACTTTGTGATGTGCTTCTAACCTAAATTTGAATGTATCTGATATTGAATAGGGCATTAGTTAAGCAGTGTTTTATAAAACAATTGTTGAAGTAACTTTTTCTCTTTTTTGCCCCCTATAGCACATGGCTACCAAAAAGAAATAGTTGGCATCATGGGAGAAAATGTTACTTTTCCAGTACAAATAGACCAAAAAATAGTGGAAATTACCTGGAAGAAAAACAAGAATAAAGTGGCTGAATGGGAATATCCAAACAAGCCAACATATTTTGGTCATCTTGGCAACAGGAGTGTACTTATGGAGAATGGATCCTTGACTATAGTTAACTTGGAGAAGGATGATGCTGGCATATATGAGTTAGTGTACTGGGATTCTGTGAACGAACACCAGTTAAACTTCAAACTTGTGTTAGGTAAGTACCAGAAGAACTGCATAAAGAATGTGAAGTACTATTCACTTCAAAATGTCTAGAAAGGGCGTTGTTTATTTGTCAAGGAAGCAAACAGAAACAGAGGGAGCTGTTCTTTGTCTCTATTTTTAAATTGCTTAGCCACTTTGAACAAATGGCTAAGATGGCACACTGCACTTTCAGGTAGACAATGAAACTTTTTGAGCAAGCTGGCCAGGTAATCCCAGGCATTATGTACCTATTAAAGATATTCCTGCAGGCATATTACACATTCCTGAACATCTGTGGCATCATCCTGTGCAGATCTACTCAGCCTCACTAGGAGTCTTGGGGAAATGTATGTGACCAGTGTGTCTATTAGTCCTGTGGATGGTGAACCACGAGGACTCTTGGACTAGGAATGGGAGAACCACAAACAGGAGGTTTACAGGTCACTTTCAGAAACACATTTCTCTCTCAGGCATGTCTGCACATACCCCCACACTTTTGTCTATGCACTCTCCTGCTGCTTTTGTTGCTCCATCCCTTGTCCTGTGCTGAAATTCTATATAGTTTATAAATTAATAACTAAAGTAATTAGAATGTTTTAGAAACTAGTAAAAGGAATTTAGAAACTAAAGTAATATAGAATGCTTTCTCTCCTTCTAGATTCTCTTCCAAAACCTGAAATAAATTGCAGCACCAGTGATGATGAACTTGTATTAAACTGTACAGCAAATTTTCAGGGATCTCTGACTTACACTTGGAAGCTCAGTAACAATCCACACAGATACCAGAACCAGGAGCTTTCCATCCCTTTGAAGAATGTTGATATTACCACCAACGCTACGTGTATCATTAAATATTCACAAACAGAAAGGAGCTCTGAAATCTCTTTGATTCAATGCCTTCCAGAAGAAAAAGGTAATAAATGGTCTGAGGGGTTTGTTTGGGAAGCAGCATGGCCTTTGTAATGCTTCTCCTGACTTCCCAGGAAGTTGAATTCAAAGAGTAAAAAGCACCAGAAGTGATTTGTTGGCTAAAAGTGTGTATAAAGTTTGTGAAAAGTATGAGGATGACAGTTTGATCCCCTTGGAAAGATACTTTTTACAGGGATCTCCACAGAATAAAACCTTTAGCCATTACTTCCTTGATTGAGTAATAATAAAGATTAGAAGGTCTTAGAAGATCTCTTCTGAACCTTCTGGCCTTATGTGATTAATGCTAGGAGCTTGTCCTCTTTGTATGCTCTCCATGAATTGGAGTGAAACTATTCAGCCATTTCAAGCGAGTCATCTAGCAGCCATAAGATAAAATAATAAATAAAATAAGATTAAATAATTTCTCATCTAGCATGTGCATGAGTCAATGAGCATAGTTCCTTCCTCCTTCATGGAGAGGTATAAGATAGAAAAGAGAATTTCCCTCCTGTTGCTTATTGCTTTGGGGACAGCCTTCAGCTTGAGGCTTGAATTTTTAGGGTTTCTTTAAACACAGAGTGAGAATATGTTTGGAACCATCTGGTTTGTAGGGTGTGTAAGGCAGTCCCTAATGACAAAAGTTCTCATTTCTGTGCAAAAGTAGTTGTCATGGTTTACTAGTACAGTATTCTTCCTTTACTGGAGAAACTTGTTAGATGTGAGACATATGGTAGGTTGACCTGGCTGGCTGCCAGGTGCCCTTCAGGCTAATCTGTCACTCCCCCTCCTCTGTGGGGCAGGAAGGAGAAAATATGATAAAAGCCTCATAGGTTGAGGCAAGGACAGAGAGAGGTCATTTGGCCATTACTGTCACAGGCAAAACAGACTCGACTTTGGAAAAAGAGTTTAATTTATTGCCAGTCAAAATGAGAACAGGATAATGAGAAACAAGAGCAAATCTAAAACACTTCCCTGAAACCCCTCCTTTCTTCCCAGCCTCAACTTTGCTCCCAATATTGTTACCTGAGCAGGTCTCCCTGAGCAACACAGGGGGATGAGGAATGGGGCTTGAGTCAGCTCATTATACATTTTCCTTCCTCCTCAGGGGCCTCCTCACACTCCTCCTAACCAGTGTGGGCTCCCTCCCACAGGAGACAGTCTCCATGAACTTCTCCATGAACATGAGTCCTTCCCTCAGTTCTTCATGAACTGCTCCAGTGTGGGCTTCCCAAGGGGTCACAGGTCCTGCCAGAAGGCTGCTGCAGTGTGGGCTTCCCATGGGGTCACAGCCTCCTTTGGGCATCACCTCTTCTGATGTGGGGACCTCCATGGGCTGCAGGGGAATCCCTGCTCCAGCACCTGCATCTCCTTCTGCACTGACCTTGGTTGTCTGTCTCTTGGGCAGATTCCCTCACATATTGTCACTCCCCTCTCCCCCTTGCTGTTGTTGCCCAACAGTTTTTCCCTTTTCTTTGAAGTGTTATCCCAGAGACACTGCCACAGTTGCTGATGGGCTCTGCCTTGGCCAGCAGCACATCCAGCTTGGCATTATCTCTACCTGACATGGGGGCAGCTTCTGGCATCTTCTCACAGAAACCATCAAAACCTTGCAGACAAAATCCGATACAAGATATTTGCTGAAATTTCATTTGTTTGAAACCTGGCTCAGCCTTTCATAGGCCAAGAACTGGAATAGCCATTGCCTTTCAAGTGGTGATGTGCCTTCACTGAAATGAGGTACTTAACATGTAACTGTCCTGGAGATGGCTCAGGGTTTTGCTAAAACTGACTCTGGTGCAGTAATTTATTGAGGTTACTTTTTAAAAAATAGCTATAAAACATATTTGGGGTTGTAGCTGTACTGTACTAGTGTATCATACAGTTGCTTTCTAACTAACCATTATAGTTTTTGGTTTTTTTTAAAGGAGACAGTTATCACAAACGACATAGACGTATTCTTATTTCCTTCCTTATTGTACCTGTTATCCTACTGGTAATCCTAGAATTCCTGCGCAGGAAAGGTATGCATAACATTTCCTAATTGAGCTTTATGTGCTTCCAGATTATACTCATCTAAGGTTCTGTAGAATGTGTGAAAATTTCTGACCAGCAAGTGTTTTGTAAAATCAGTAGAAGAAACAAGTCCAATTTAGGCAAAAATGAATAGATTTGAAGGAAATAATGTACTGGACTTTCTTGCATTCTGACACTGGGCTCTGAGTCCTAGGAAACACTGCAGCTGGTATTTGCATAGTTCTCCTTCAGACTGGGTGTTTGATTTACAGTGTGTTTCTACTTACCAAGTATTTGTAGCCTCTCCTGTTCTTAACTGAGTGTGTTTTCACAGCCTAATTTTTAAGAGCATTATAAAGCTGCCCTCAAGATCCCATTTACTGTTGGAATCGGCTTGTACCAGATCTGAATATCCTATGTTGAGTCCAATCTGACAACTCAGTGTGGTCAATTGATAAATGGGACCTTCTGTGCCTCCTGACAGCTTGTGTTGCCATCATCTTGGAGTTCTGTATTTGTTTTTTGATCCATCCCTACACTGAATTCAAGTATCTTTTTTGTAAATCTGACAGTTTAATCAGAAATAGTAATTATAGGCTAACACTCTGTAGCCTTTTCTGCCACATTTTTGGATTTCTGTGTTAAATTGTCTTCTGACTTGAAAAAGAGGGGCACACCGTATTTTCTCCTTGTGTTGGAGAGAGTCCCAAACAGGAATATATTTCTTCATCCTATGCCTGCTCTGCATGGAAGATTCATGTTGACTTCCAGATGGGGCCACCACTTGGAGGTGGCTGCAGGGTGAAGAGTACTGGAGGCATCTCCCATCTGGGAAGGACTAATTGATGATATTCTGATCAGGACATAAATAGATATATATTGCATGTGGACCTTTTGCTTTCCTGTTCATTGTCCATTTAGTTTCTTTTGGCATGGAATCATAAAATAAACTAGGTGGGAAGATATCTCTGGAAGTTTCAACCAACTTGCTGCTCAAAGGATGACCAACTTCAAAGCTAGATCAGGTTGCTTAAGGCCTTGTCCAGTCAAACTTTGAATAGTTCTAAGGGTGGGAATTTCCCAGCCTCTTTCAGCAAGTGTTGAACTGTTGAATCACTCTTGTAGGGAAGGAAATTGTCTTTATTTCTGTAAGGGATTGCCCTTTGGCAACTGGTAGCCATTGCCTCCTGGTTTTTTCTGAGAGGGGTTTCTTTTGTTTTCTGTAGTTAGTTGTAGACTGCAGTGAGCCACCATCGTCTTATCCTCCTTCTTGAGGCTGAACAAAGCCAGTTCTCTCAGCACCTCCTTGCACAGCTCCTGCCCCTAGACATCTTGGTGGACATTTGCTGGACTAACTTCAGAAACATGGTGTTTTTACATTAATTGGGAGACTTAAAACTAGAGAGAGTACTCCACATGTGGTGTCCCCAATATCGAATAGAGAGGAGGAATTATTTGTGTTGATGGGCTGACTGCTCTTCTGCTAACACAGCCCAGTACTTGGAAGCCTTCTACTGCAAGGGCACATTTTTCTGTGTAATGTTGAGCTTGTTCATGCTTTCAGGTCCTTTCCTGCAGAGCTGTTTCCTAGCCAGGCAAAGCCCAGCCCCTGGTGGTCCATGGGCTGACTTAAGAGATTCAGGACTTTGTTTGCCTTTGAATAGCACACCTTTTCTGCCAGCATGTTTCTCCAGATTGTTGAAGTCAGTTGGGTGCCAAGCCTGCTTTCCAGCATGTCCCCTACTCTCCCCAGTTTGATGTCATCTGGAGGCTTTCTGAAAGTGCCTTCTGTGTCCTTGTTCATGTTGGTGGTGTTAAACAAACTGGTCTTGGTGTTAACACGCAAAGAATGTCACTTAAAACTGACCATCAGTTAGAATCAAAACAATTCCGTTGATTCCCTTGAAACAATAGGGGTTTGAACATGCAAGAAAATAAACCTGTTATACCATGGTAGGAGAAACATTGCACAGGTATAATCAAACAGCAGAAGTTTGCTGTTTTAAGTACAAGATATATAATCAGAAATTGTTAAGCTCCACCTTAGATTTGATTAGATGTGTTCTGACTTGCTGTGATAGGAGACCCAGTTGCAGTATTCAGTTGCATGTTTTTAGTGAAGTGTATTATTTTTTGGTTTGGGGGTTGGAGAGGGGGATGGAATGGATGGAGGCTGTCAACAAGCTTGCAAAGGAACAAAACTTTGTAATTTCTCCAAATATTCTATTTGTGTGCAGGTATAATTAAACTTGGAAGAAAGACTGCTCAGAATAATAGTCCAGTGAATGGCTCAGGTAAGAAAGTGTCACAAATGTGTGGAAATCAGACTGGTGCTTGGTCTGGGCTTGTCAGTTTTTATTGTGTCAGTGTAGTCTTTCATTGGAGAGGTAAAGGAGTAAGTTTTCTTTGAGTGTAGTTATTTTGTTTCCAGATCATTAATACATACTTTCTAAAACAAATAAATTTCTTTATAGGAGAGCACGAGCAACTTTACCCTGGGAACAGCCAACAACAATCTAACTCAGAGAGAGGTCAGAAACCTGTATTGGGGTATTAATGTTTCTAAACACCTGCTCTTGGTTGGAGCAGGGAGTCTGATTTGCTATTTCCTTTTTTGCAGGGTCTGAGCTTTTGAATTGGTTTTCAAAGTGGGCACATGCAGAGTCAAAATCTCACTTGAGGTCCAATACTGGATGATTATAGGAACCTGCATCTAGTGAATGTGTTAGTGGGGCTGGCAAAGTTACTGACAGTGAATGGCCTGAGATTTTCCTGGTCAGCAGCTGTCTTTGGAGGTGAATTACCTTTCTAACAATGGAGAATTGGGGCTGGCCTCAGACTGAGGGCTGGAAAAGTGCACACTGTAGGGCAATCTGTCATTCCCCTCTTCCTGTCCAGATCTCTGCCTGGGCTTCTGCCGTAAATTCTAATCTGCATTGAGTTGGGGTTTTTTTGGTGGGTTTTTTTTTTTTTTTTTTTTTTTTTTTTTTTGTTGTTGTTGTTGTTGTTGTTGTTTTTTTGGAGGATTTTTGTTTGGTTGGTTGTGAATTTTTGTTTTGTTTTTTTTTTCTTAGTGGTTTGTTGAATTGTTTTGGGGTTTTTTTACTTCCTTAATTTGCAGCAAGATTGTGCTGTTTTCTGGCTTCTTGTGTGTTGGGCTGTGGAAATCACTTTATACAGTGAGCAGCTAGGGAGGGGGACAACTCCTTTAGTCTGTGCCCCTTTCTTAGGAGTGAATTTGGCTATCATATTCTAGCTTGTTGCCAGGACTGTGGTCTGTTATAGGAACCAAACAAAATTAATCCCCATGACAGTCAAGCAGACGGGGGAAACCAGGGGAAGATTCTTAAGAAATGTTCTGTTCCCAGCCCAAACAGTGTTTCAGTGGGGAATGGCCAGAGCTCCTGCCATCAGGTGCAGGCTCAGTGCCCTCTTGGACTGTTCTGGTGTTGAGCTCTCAGTGCCTTCATGTGGGTGCTCAGTCTGGTACCTTACATTTGTTAAAGCTGTGGTTCTAGCCCATGGTTCAGAGCCCGCTGAGGTTGAGACTATGGATGAATCTGAAAGTGAGAAAATGAGGAGGATGGGTAGGAAAAAAACCCCAATAAACCCCCCAAAAAACCTCATTTTGGTACTGCACTTAAATTTGCTTTATAATGTTTCCATTAAAGATTCTTTAAGGTCTGCAAAGAGCAAGGGTTTAAAGTTACAGTGTTAGTGCAACACAGATGAAGTAAAAAAAGTAGATGCTGGTTCTCAGCTATCTCTGGCTCTTTTTGGCAGATCTGTGCAGCTTTACCAATAGATCTACATGGGCAAGACTTTTGTGAAGTTGTAGGCACAAATATAAACAATGCTGGTCATAGTCTGGGACCTTAAATGGTTGGAGGGAAGCTAAAGTTGAAATTAATTGTGAGTCCTTAAAGTGGCATAACATAGTGGTTCTCAGGAATATCTTTAGAAAGTGTTATAATGAAGTTGTCACTTTAGGGCTGAGTTGCATATTGTGCCAGAGTTTTCCATTCCCCTGTTGGCCTAGAAGAACCTGTTGCCTTAGGAACAGTAAATGTTGATGGGTAGATCAGTAGAGGAGAAATAAGAAAGACCTGGAGGCTGGGTTTGATAAACAGCACAGAGCAAGCACCTTCTTGGGGCTTCACCTTCCCTCTTGATATAATGACAATGATGCTGCTTTTGCCATCTGTGGGGAGAAGAACTAAGCATGGAGGAAAGATAAGAGCTTCAGCACATCAGTCTAGAGATGGGATGCTTAGCAGCTTGCAAAATTCATATTTGGGAGATACTTCATCCAGAAATGTTGTTCTCTAAGGAACAATGCCTGCTGTATCTTCCTCTTGCTTTATGCTTTAGGAAAGTCTTTGACTGCCTTCATCAGGCAGTTAAGCAAAGCTCCAGTTTTGTTTTCTTAGTCCAGTCAGTGTGAATTTCAAGGAAGTTCTGGGACCTGTATTTTTTCTAGAAGTTCTTTTAATGCCAAAGGGTTAGTGAAATCGAACATTATTGTTCAACTTGAGAAAAAATGTCAGTTTTTTCCCCAGTCTTTTGCACTAGTGATTCATTCACTCATTAACTCTTCCACCATTTCCACAAGTAGCCGATAATAAGAGGTTGGTGAAAGCAGAAGTATTTCCTATAAAGGAAAAATAATCACCAATTATGACAATAAGGAAAAAGAAACTCAAAAAAATTCAGAAGCCCCTGAGGTTTGCTGTTTATTCTTCCTGCATGTATTGTAGTGGGTATGGAACAGCTTTCTTTCATCTGAAGAAACAGGGATTGTGTAGTTGATGGTGAAGGTGTGGTGCACTGCAGGATTGTGTCATCACCTGTGTGACTGTTTCCATATACATAGACCTGGGTATAGGAAAAGGAGAATTGTTTTACACCTGATTTAAAGTAGAAAGGAGGGAAACACACAGTTCAGGCAAGAGAGAAATCAGGTCCATAGATAAAGGTTGTCCGTTTGGACACAAGTTACAGAAAATAAAATCCTTTATTTTGTTGCAGAATAAAATGGGAACATCAGGCAGGGGAGTCAGTGCACCTCTATGCAGTGCAGCCAGCAGCACCTGGGGAACAGGCAGTCACTGCTCTAGGGGTGGGAAATAGCGGGCAAGGCTATGATGTCCTCTGAACAAAGCAATTTCAAGCAGGGCTTTTGCTGATAGCACAGCAGCACTGAACGTGCAGAGGGAAGGTGTGGCCTGTGCTGGGGAGGGGCAGAAGCCATGGACTGTGCTCCTCAGGAACTGCGGTTCCCTGATCTCTTTTTGTTCTCTGATCTCTTTTCAGACAGAGCATTGAATGAGAATGACATGAAAGACAAGCAGATAGTTAAGAATGGTGTAAATCAGGAAGGTAAGTGCCTGTTCTATGGAGCAGTGAGTGCTACTGACCCAGCAGGCAAACTGGCCATGATCCCTTCATAGAATCATAGAATCTGGTGAGTTGGAAGGGGCATATCAGGATTGACTCCAGCTCCTGCCCTGCCAATGACACCCCAAAAATCACACCATATCCCTGAGAGTGTGTTCAAGTGCTTCTTGGACTCTGTCAGGCTGGGTGCTGTGACCACTTCCCTGGGGAGCCTGTTCCAGTGCCCAACCACCCTCTGGGTGAAAAACCCTTTCTTGATATCTGGCCTAAACCTCCCCTGACTCAGCTGTTTCCTTGAGTCCTGTCACTGGTCATGAGAGTGAGGAGATCGTACCTGTCTCTCCTCTTCCCCACATGAGGAAGTTGTAGACTGTGGTGAGGTCTCTCTTCAGTCTCCTCCAGGCTGAACAGACCAAGTGACCTCAACCACTCCTCATAAGGCTTCCCCTCCAGACCCTTCACCATCCTCATGGCCCTCCTTTGGATGCTCTCAGGAGCCTTTTTATATTGTGTATGCACACAGAAACCATGCAGATGGCCATGATATGAATGAAGGAGGTAGTGCCTGGACTGTGAAGCAGTCTTTGTTCAGTGTGAGTTTTGCCTCATACCACCTAATGGGTGGCACCACAGGCACTGAGTGCTTCCTGTGCTTGTGGAGGGATTGTGAAGACAGTGCAGATCAGGAATGGAGGAGAGAAGGGAGGTGTTGGATGGTGATCCCATGGGAGTGAGGCATGTTGGTCAGGGTTACTATTGTTGCCAAACAAATGGTCCAAATCTCAATCAGATTGTTCTTGATCCATCTGGGGCAGAGAGGCAGAGCGTTGTGAGGTCCAGGATTGTCTGAATATTGCCTTTGTCCTTGCAGAAGCGACCCAGGATGCAGAAGGTGAAAATGGGGTGCACCTGGACAGCTCTTCCAACGGTGCTAAAGAACGTATGTGAGGTTGGAGCTCTCTGTCTTGGGAGAGTGTGCTGACTGACACTGAGGTTGACACTGAATAATTTTCCTTTCTTGGAAAAAAAAAGAAAAATGTCATTTTGTCTGTTATACAGTCCTTACTTGAGTGGTGTAACTGTGGGCCTCTTACACTAATTTCTGATATTTCTATTGTAGGTGAGTGGTCACCAATCCTTTTGTGATTGTCTACCATATCAGTAAAATACTTTGAACATGCACACCCTATTTATGTCTATTTATAAGTTATATAGAATTATTACCATTCTCAAGTATGACATATATTATAAAATATGCACAAAATAAAGGTTTAAAAATTATAATGATGAAATAAATAGTACTTATATTTTTAAAATTTTATTACTGGTGCAAAAATACTTTTTTCCTGCACCACAATGGATTGCCTTGTGCACACCCACTTTGGAGTCTGCTGGTGCAGGTAATCCATTTAAACATTCTCAAAATGCACAGCTGTGTGAAAGCAAGTGGCACCTTACTGCTGCAGGGTATTTTGTTCTGCCAAGTTTGATACTTCTGTTGAATTACCAGCCAAGCAATTGCATCTATAAATTCTGGTATTTGCTGAAGACAATGTTGAAAAGAGGGGTGCAAAAATCTCTGAATGTGAAAAAACACGAATGAATGGGAGGCTGGGAGAGAGTTAGGACTGAGTATAAAAAACCTGACTCTGTGATGCAGACAAAACTGCTGATGAATTTGTCATGAAACGAGGAAACGGACTTGGAATAGTCTGCATAGTTGCAGAGGGAGTTGTGGTGTGTTGTAATAGCTGAGTAAGATCCTGTTAGCTGACAATGAGCAATACTGAAAGCCAAATGAAGCAACTCAGTGTATTATTCCTGGTCCATGTGACGTGCTGCTTTGCTGGGCTAAACAGCTGTGCTCCTGAGTCACCCTTAAAGGTTTAGCATCTGGAACTGCTCTGCTCTTATGTCCTGCTGAGGCACCAGATGCAGCTGTGCTTGCTTTGGTTCTGTTTGCAAACCACCTGAGAACAGAGCATTTTGTGTGTTCTGGGGGTAGGGGGTGGGTATGAAACCTGGTGCTTACCCTTGAAGCTGTAAAGTGACAGAACCCTATTTCATATTCAGGCCCTCTCACTGCACAGACACAAGGAAATAGCGTGTGCGCGCGCACACACACACACACACACACCCCCCTGGCTTTTTGGTTGTGTTCTTTAGTATCATCAGTAAGGTAAAGCAGTAATGTTGCTTGGATTTTAAACACATGAATCATAAAAATACTTCAAGCCTGTCCAGGGACCTTGTGAGAACCAGACTAGGGGCAGCTTTCTTTTTGTCATCATCTACAGAGCTGTGTACCATATGTCACCATCCTCTGCTCTCCTACACCGTCTCCTGACATCTTATCTTGGTGTGATGCTGAGCTAGAGATTAGTGGAAGGGACGGGTAGTGCTATCAAAATGGGAGCAAAGACCAAAGGATGTGTCCTGGCACATCCAGGTGGCTTCCCCTTACAGAGTTGCTATGTTTGCAACAAGGTGGAAACAGTGATGTAAGTGGGCTTGTGGGTGCTTTGTTGGAAACCAGCCTGGTTAGAGGCTGATGCATGTTTCATGTGGTGAGTTAGGCTGGGCATGTAGTCTTGAACTTCCTGCACTGTAACTTCCCTTGGCCTTCAGTCTCCTTGTCAAATAAGAGCTGTATTTTCAATCCTCAAAAGAGAAACCTCCAAAAGCACCTGGCATTATTGTGTGGAAGAAATAGCAGCAGCAACACGTGCATGTGTGATGCACCACTTATATTGAGATAATGGATATAAAACATTTGAAGTGGTGTCTTAACTGCCTGATTATGTGATCCAAAGTCATGGAGTCAGAAGAACCTCACAGGTTAACAGCTGCTTAGCAGGTGGCTGGCAGTAAGTAATAAATGTTCTAAATGTGGTCCAGTTGCACAGGAATGTGCTTAATCCTAAACAGATAATTTGGGTAAAATGTTTAGAGGCAATCAGCTACCATTGGTGAGGTACCTCCTCTGACTGGATTGTTAACAAGTCATGGGACAGTGTCTTGGTGCATCTTCACAGCCCTCATTAGTATCTAAAGCCTGCAGTATTCTCGTGTACCCAGTTCAGTTTCTAGAAGAAAAGACATAGTAATTTACCTGGGTGCTTTTCTTATTCTTTTGTTTCAGATCTTAAAGCATAAGCAAATGATTGCTTTGTTGCCCAAACAAACATGGAAGACAAACAGGAGAATTCAGTGATGAAGGAGGTGCTACCTTTTCCCTTCCACAAGCAATGAAGTTGTCAGAGCTTCATCAAGAAGCCCTTTGAAGACAGGCTGAACTGTTTCCAGTGCCTATTTTTCTTTCCTCAGGAAAAACAACATCCTTTTTTAGTTTTACTATGTGAGGACAAATAGGCCAAATCATGGAAAAAATGTTTTGAATTATTTTGTACATGCTTTTAACAAACCATTTGGTTTATTAAAAAGTCCTAAAAGTTTAAAAAATATTTGTTTGTTATATGGTTTGTTTTATGAGGTTTTTCTACTAACACACTAAAGCCTCTTTGTAGTTAATATTTAGAGATTTACAAAGTTATATATATTTGCATGAATGTGAACAATCAAAAACTGATCAGCTTTCACTTTTTTATCAGTACCTTTTTACAGTCAGAAAAAAAAACTTCATCCTTCAACAGGCCCAGATGGTGGAAGTTTGCATATTCTAGTCTTGGTTCTAGACAAAGCTATGTCCTAGATTTGCCAGATGCCTGGCAAATGGATCATCTCCTGACAGTGGTTCATTCTGTGATAAAACTACATTTCAGCTTGTTGTTGCACTGTAGCAAAGCTGTTATTAACAGCAGGTTTGGGCTTTTTCTAAAGCTTTTTATATTTTTTAAACTTTTAGGACTTTTTAAGCCTTTGCTCTTCATATTTTTCGAAGAATGTCATCTGACTCCTACTCATTCCTAGGAAATAATAGTATGTTTTTAAGTTGCTTGAGACTAGAACAAAAACTTGAAAACTGAGGCCGTGTATATAATTAAATTTAAAAAGAATCAAAAAGAAAACCACCATGCATTAAGAACACCATGCTTTCAGAACATCAATTTATGGGGTGTTTTTCATTATGTTTACATGTTGGCTGTTTGTGAAACTTGAAAGCCAGTTTAGTTCATTTTGAACCTGGTATGTGTAAAGAATCATGAAGCTCTGACACTGGTAACCAAAGATCAGAAGACACTGGTAACCTGCAGCTTTCCGCTTGTTTTGATTTTTGCCCTTTCCACTCCCACAATTTCTTCTTCTATATGCAGCCGTACTGCATGAGTGATCAGCTTGTATACTGTATACTGTATATTTGTATGTAAAAATGTTCAAAAGTCACTTTTGATAGGACCTTTTACATCTACTTCTCTCTGTAAATATTTGTAATTTATTAAAAAAAACATTCAAGATGTAAAAAACATTGTCATGTCTTTTTGTAATATATACATGCATTTTTTAATTTAACCTTAAAAGTTACTAACTGATCCCCAAAATAATAATAATAATAACCAAAGTGATGTATTTTATACGGGCTTTTTTATTTGTTTGTTTGGTTGCTGTGTTTTGTGGGGGTCAGTATTCCTGACCCAAGTGTCCTTCTCCATTCTACCTTCAATAAATTTATCAGGATAATGCTGTCTGCTTCTTAATAACTTTTTAACAAGTCTCTTCACAAAGATATCCTTTGTTGTGGTTATCATGGTAAAAGTAAACCTGTAGCTTGTTTGCCTGCTTGGGCAAAGTCTTATTTTTTGTTATTAATGTGAGAAATAATAGTAAAAAAATTATTGGTGAAACTGGCTGAAACTACTCCCAGCAACTATACCAGTTTGTGTCATGGTCTCCATTCATCCCGTGCAATTTCATACTAAACAACACAGAAGGGTTCATATTGTGTGGTTTTGAAAATTCTTTGACTCCTGGTATAACTGACATTGTTTCCAAAGCAAGAAGCAACAGCCTTCAAAAATAGTAAGCAGCTGTGTTTAATTAACCTCAGTTGCTGGAAATCTTCAGAATAGTTTGTGGAATTTTGGAGCTTGATCAGAAGTAGAAAAATCCATTTACATGGGAGGCTGACATAAGATCAAGAACTACAAGCTCAACAGTCTCACTGCCAGCTTTCACCCTTTTACCTTGCATAGGTTCTTCTGGGCATGAGAAACTTCGGGTAGAACTGCAAACCACAGTTTTCAAAGCAACAGTGAAGCTTTTTTTTTTTTAATTGGTATTGTTGTTTCTTTGGGTTTTATGAGGGGTAGATTTTGGGGTTTTTTTTCCTATAAGGATGTGAAGTCAGACATTTGGGAGAATAAATTCACCTCACTTCCTGCTGGTTTTGGTGACAGTATTTGCAGTGCCATTCCCTGTGTCCTTCTCTTCAAATGTCCCCTCAATGACTAAAGAAGAATAAACTTTGTTTTTCTGTGAAAAGCTTGTGTCCAATCTTACTTTGCAGTGAATGGAAAAACAGGCAGGTTTCAATAGCAGAGAGTAGAAGCTCACTTGAAATGCAGTTATTTTTGGCCTGTAAGCAACTTGAACCCAGGAAATGCTGATTGTATTCCAGGAAGTGAGCCTGCCCTCTAACATCCCTGATGCTGGTGGTAAGACCTGTTTTTGTTAATAACCAAACTCACAGTGAGTAGAAGCTGCTGCTAAGTACTTGTGCTCACAAGACACAGCCTGATTGATTCCTTGGTCCTGACTCTCCTTGCTTTATACTTTATACCTAGCTTTAACCTATGAAAGCAGTGCCTACAGGAGATGTTGCTCCTAATTAATCCCAGAATAAATGAGATCAGAGCTCGATATCTGCTGCAGAGCTGAAAGTGTGAATTTTGGTCCCAAAACTCAACCCACAGTTGGGCAGGCAGCTTTGTGTTGTGCTGACATGCCCAGCTTTCAGTTGTTTGCAAACACACTGTGCTGGATCTCTCTGTGCTGTTGAAAACTTGCATCTTCCACACATTAGCATTGACTGCACAACTGTTGGGAACAATCTCTTACAGATTCCAGTGTGAAAGCAGCCCTGTGAGTTGAGACAGCCTTCATCAGTGCCTAAGAGATAGCTTCATATGGAGCTGCACGAGCAGAGGTGAGAGGATTGGCTTGCAGCAGCAGGACTGCAGCTGAAGCTCAGGGCAGCAGGAGCACCAGCAGGCAGTGTGGTTGCCTTGTGAGCTGACTTGTATCTGTGCCTTAAAACCAGGGACTGATTATGCCTGGCAGACTGCAAGGAGATGACACACACCATGTGTGGCATCCTGCTGCTGGAACACAGCTTTGCAGTCCTCTTCAAGCAGTAGCAGCATAATTTAGGGCCACACAAAGCAAAAGGGCGAGGTGAGCATGTCTGCTTGACCATCTCTGGGTGCAGTTTGAACTGTGGGGCAGGGACAAGGACATAAAACATTTCTAGGGACCCTAATGAGCATGTAAATGCTCAAAATTCTGAGGAACTTTGCCTTAGCATGACTTCAAGGGAATTTCCCTCCTTAAAAGATGTTGAGTAGAGTTGATTGTGGGGCATTATCTTGGCCAGTGGAGCTTAACAAGTGGGAGAAACCAGTGTACCCTGTGCTCAAGGACACATTTAAATTTCTAAACTATGAAATTTTATGTGAAAAATGCAGATGCTTCTTTATCCCTGTTGGATGTCTGAAGAGATGCTTGTGGGTCACAAAGCTTACCAATTTTTTCCATCAGCTGTGCCTCTCTACCTAGAAAAAAAAATTCCTAGCCTTATAAGTTGCAAGTTTCTTTCCAATTTAGAATGTGTTTTACTCTTCTATCATACCCAGTTATATTTGTTTACCATTGCTTTTCACTGGGGAGTATCAGTGCACTTCAAGTATGCAGTTTTGATCCTCTTTTGCTTCCCGGGGAAGAGAGGAGAGAAGAGAGTGGAGTTGGAGCAGGAAGATGGAATGGAAGTGAACAGAACAGAACAATCAGTGATTGGTGGGAGTAAGTGCAAAGGAGATCCAGAAAGATTCTGTGCAGAGTACTGCAAAACAGACAATTTTAGGGCTACAAAGATAAATTAATTCCAGAATAACATTTTTAATGCTGACCTTATACTTCAATAAGCTGTCTTGCAGTCCTGATTACAGATATTGGCATTTTCCATTGATATTGGTGTTTTCCTCTAGGTCTGGTTGAGAATTACATTTTCAGATGTTTCGCTTCCAGTTGCAAATTCTCCGTTTTAAGTAAGTATTAAGCTAAACTAAACTAATTTAACTAAACTAATCACCTTGATGTTGATGGTGGTGTCTCCCATTTAAGCCAGAGGATTGTCTCAGAGGGACAACACTTGAAAAAGTGGCAAGAAGCTTTAAGTGCCAGAATGGCAGCCTGAAGCTCTGTGTCTGGGTGACACTGCTCTGCTGGGGCAGGACTTAGACACAGCAGTGCAGGAAATTACTCCCAGCTTCCCTCTGCTGTGTGAAGTGTGAAGCTTCCCAAGGAAGGCCATTGATTCAGAGGGAGAGAAAAAGGTTCCTTGAGATAGCTGTTCTGCATTAAAAGCTGTAGGAGGCAGGTTGCTGCCCACTTACTCAATGGGCATTTGGTGAGTGTGAGGGTGATTAGCAATGTGGGATGCTTAGTAGTAGATGTTTTCAAGGGCCAATATAGTTGTTTGTTTTTTTTTCCTAGAGAAATTAGAAATTGGTGAAGACATTCAATATTTTAACTTATCTTTAGGACATCTGAAAGAGGGGCCTGTACCCTTGGGGAATTGATCTCACCAATATCATCAGGACTCAGGGCAATGCAAAGCCAGCAGGCAGGATGAGCCAAAGCTTGGATTTAATCCCCACAGGGATGGGGGGCTTGTTCCCTGTGAAAAGATGATGTGACTCAGGAATGCTGCATATCACATCTCCCTTTACATCTACTCTGAAGTGTGCCAGGGTCCTGAGAAAAGCTGCATGGGCTTCCAGAGGTGTGGACCTGGTTGGTTCCTGTGGCCCACCTAGCAGGCAAAAAGGTCATGGGAAACAATACTTAGTTTGGGATCACTGTTAGATGATCTCCAAGTAAATAACTGTATGGAATGCAGTCAGACTACAGTTCTCAGGCTCCATCATGGCTCTGAACCATGAGTTTTGCTGAACAGCACTGATTAAGGATGAAAGTCCTCTGGTCAACTCTAGAGTATATTAACCAGAACTCATAATATGCTTTTTCTAATCACTACAGTGTCACAGTGGTAACATGCATATGGTGATTTGGAACACTGTAATCACTAGTAATGTGCTCCACATTAATAATTATTTATCATCTGGTTGTTTTTCAGTTCTGTCTTTCTGAAGCCAAATAAATTAGGACAGAAGTTCATTGCAGTGGCAAAGTCAAACACTGAAAGACTAATTCAGTATTTGCCGCAGTCTTCCCTTACTCCCCCAGTTCTGAAAATAGACTTTTATTTTCAGCAGATTCCTCTTGTTGGTAGAAAAATGATCTGCTTCAACATTTATTTTGATTTTTTGCATTAACTTTGTGTAACCCACAGGCTTTTGGAGATGTACTTTTAAGTAATGCACTTTCTCTCAAATGTTTTTGAGTTATAATGTTCACATCATAACATCTGACCATTTCCCAAACTGGATATGGGGAGAGTCCTTTTATCATCTGAGATAGGACAGCTCAAATTTGTGCAGTTGACAGTTCAACACAGATATTTGGCCAGTGTTTACCTTAAATACATATTCAGCTGAATGTTTTGGTTTTTGTACAGCATGGGGGAGCTCAAACAGATGTACAGGTAACATCCAGTTCTTCAGAAAGGCATTTAGCAGTCTTCTTGTTGTTTTTATTTGCCTGCCCACCTCCCACCTATATCTGCCCTGCTCGTGTTGAGGATGTAAAATGTCAAACTGACAGTTCGAGTGCAGCAAAACAGCAAACATATGTGAGTAATGGGAAATCTCTACCTGAGGCTGCCCCACGTGCCATCAGTGGGAAAACATGGTCCAAGAGAGAGATTGCTGTACTGTCTCAGCCCCTGGAAGACCCATGAAGATGGATGCAACCCTCTATCATTACCAATATCAGCCATTTTAAACTCCTGCCTTAGGAGTAGAGCTCTGTGTCTGTGTGTGTTCGTGTATGGAGAGGTGTGACATTATCTGTAAGAAATGTGGGCTTGGGGGAACATAATTCCAATCTTCTGATAGAACTCTACTTCCCCTCATAAGTTCAGGAATCACAAGATACACTGCCTATTTTCTTTTTTTTAATATCTAAATTGTCTCCAGATCCTCAGGCTGAGGATGAATTCCAGTTTAATACCTTGTTATACATGTGTGACAGTGGCATAAGAGTGCTACATTATATCTCTGGACATAATAACTTTCTAATTTCATCTTTTTTGTGTTTTTCTATTTGTAAGCATGCAAGACACTACCTCTGTGATCAAAGCTGTTTCACCCACAATATCATTTCTTTGACCAGCATGTCATAAGGACAGTAAAAGAACAGTGGCTTTGGCAGCTGTTTCACCCACCAAGTGGCATTCTTGCTGTTTTGAGCATGTTTCTGTATGGCAAAGGTATGTAAAATGTCAGACTTTTCAAAAGGTCTAAGTGATGTGGAGTATCTTATGTTCTCAGCATCCAACACCAAACAGGTTAATGGTCTTGTTGAGATGACACTGTTGAGAAGCTGAACTTTTACAGGGAATTGCATTATCAAGATAACATCAGTTATACAAAAATAATAAAGTCATCAATTATGTTGTGATTGGCTTGAAAAATCATAAAATATTAATGAGTAAAGATAAGAAACAGTGTGGGGCTGGAGATCTGATAGAAATAAATACCAGACTGGTTCACAAAATTAGGACAGCTTGTTTGCAGCAGGTGGGAACTTGGATGGCAGATTCTGGCAGAAGCACAGCAGAGCAGGACAAGCACCTCTTCCCTAGAAATGTTTTCCTGAACTTGACTGCAACTTTGTCCACTGTGGAAATATTTCCAAGTGCTTCTGATATGACTGGCCAGCAGGCACCGCTCTAAGATCAGCAATTGCTTGGCTGCTATGGCATTTGACAAAGAGCTCGTCACAATCCCTTCCAGTTTCCTTTTATGGGGGAATGGTGTCCTTATAGCTCAAGGCACCAGTCTGGAGTGTATTTACCTGCTCCCTGACATAGGGAAGGGGTTGCCACAAGATTTGCACTTGGTTGCTGCAGGCAGTTCTTGGACTTCTCCTGGGTTTCGGGATACATAGAGATAGCCATGAAGCATTGCTGGCAGGTAATGGACAGGAGGGAGGTATTTTTAACAGATGATTATTTAATGCTCTGTGCTTGGAGGTTTCTGGAGGAGCTACCTGAAAAGAACTAGAAAAACAGATTTCCTGGGGAAAGGCTTCTGCTTCCTGAATTGGATTTTAGCCTCTGAAGTACGCAGTGACTTGCAACAAAATGCCCTTGTGCAAACAAACGTAGTCTGTGTACTTCTCAGCCACATCTAGACAGGACCTGTTCAACTGCACTTCTTTCAATACAGCTGCAACACCCCCTGCCCCCCTGCCCTTCCCTCCATCATCTGGTCACACAGGTTTTGATCCCAGGCTATTAAAGCAGTGCAAAGGCTGAATTTTGCAGACTAGCTCTAATTAAACCTCTCATCTGCAGGGGTAGTTTAAACAGGTACAGCTCAAATGGACTGAATTTTTCCTTTACTGCCTTCTGGGCTTAGACCAGAGCAGGGATGCTGCTGCCTCCTTGGAACAGGTAGGGGAGGGAGCTGTAGGGAGAGGGAAGAGAAGAGACAGCTTTGTCACCATCTGAGTGACCTTTCTGCTTTTTGGACTGAAGTGGGACCATTTCCTCTGTGTGCTGACATTCGCTCCAGCCCTGTCGTCCTGTCGCTTTCTTCATCTCCGCTTCACTTCGTAATTGCCTTTTGTTTTACTGGTTTACTCCACCCATCCCCATGCTCTTTCCCTTCAACTTCTCCTCTCCAGGGATTCCTCTGCATGAATCTGGCCAACACAGCAGGCAGAGAAAGGACAGCCATTGATCTGCTTTTATTACCCAGTTCTCCTCCTTCCTATATGTTGGGTCTGTCTTTGAGATCCTTAACGCCACTTAAGGTTTCTGTTTGAGAAGGAGAAAAAAAGAGGTATGAGGATCTCTTTCTTTTTTTTTCCTCTTCTTCTTGCTCTGCAGATCTCCTGGGGTACTCAGAGTTTGACCTCTGTGGATTCTCACACCCTGTCTGGAGCTGCAGGAAAATCAACTCTTGAATAGCACATAATTTCTTACTGATATTTTGTGCGTCATTTTGTTACTGTGTTTATGCAGTTGTTGCTTGCAAACAGCACGTTGTGAGTTTGGCTCCATCTCCTCTCCCCTCTCCTCTTATCCACCCTGTTCTTGCCCTCTTGTCTTTGTTTGGTCCCAGTTTTGTCATGATCTAGACAGACTGGAGACTTCTAGGCTCCGGAAGACCTGCATTGCTAATGTAAGAAAACAAGTGGAAAAACGCTTAATCTTTTTCCATTGGACTGAAATCCTACAGGCTCCTTAATCTATTACAAAGTCATATAAAGGGCATAGGCAGCATTTTTTTTCTTTGGCGGTCTTCTTTAAGGGGGGCCAGGGGTGGAGCAGAGACAATTCAGTTGATAAATCAAGAAACCAAGAGCTAGGATTCCTGATTTCTGCTCTTGGAAATCTTTTGCCACTTGTTGGCTGTCTCACTCAGAGATTGTAATTTTTTTTGTCAAAGTTTACCTAGCTGTTAAAGAATAGCTGTTGCACTTGCCTGCAGGAGGTGATTATGGAAAAGGTAACATTTCCCTTAACGGCTGAGCTGCGGTCGATTTAATTTGCAGTTTGTTATGAAATGGTAGGTATTGTTTTACCTCTCTTCATCCCCAGGCTGGGAGAACAGGCACAGAGAGTTCCAGAGATAAATGGTGAGCTAAATAATTACAGGCCTGGCTCCCAGGGATGGTTTGAGGATTAATGGCTGTTTGTACAGCACTTCAAGATCCTTAGCTGAAATCTGCTTTGAACTCTGGGGCATTTCAGGCTGCAGGTGATGGGTACCCCCAGGCTCTGGCAGAGGCCAGTGTTCAGAGTATACCACATCTTTTGAAGCAGACATGCAGCTCCAGGGATGTGGCTGGCCAGGCTCATGGGGAGGTTTATTGTAAATCTGAGAAATGCTCCTATGTAGAATGGGAAGGTGACAGGGAGGTCCTGTCCCTTCAGGCTCATTTCTTTTAAGCAGATGAGGCTGCTTGAAAGAGGGACTCGAGGATAAACACATCCAGTGAAGGTTTCTCTAGCCATCTTTCTGGTCTTTCTGTTGATTAGCAGTGTCCCAGCTGGTAAGAAGTCAGTCCTCAGCTGTCATGGATATAAGAAGCAAAAAGCTTGAGCTGCCTTCTGATGCCAGCCAGAGCTTCCTTGGTCTTTTCTCCTCAGGACCCCATGGGTTCGCATTAAGCCAGACCACTGCATTTCAAGTCTTTGGGGCTACTATTCCATGAATAACCATAACTTCTCTAGGCTGGGACATTTTCTGTCATTATCACAAATGAGGAAACTTTTCTGTTAGATGTCTGCAAATTGCTGAAGTGCTAGCTTGGCTTTTACAGCCCTAGAAGGCAGTGCTGAGAGCATTGCTTTCCAATCTTGCAGCAGAGGTTTTCAAAGGGGAGGCTGTACTGTGGGAAGCAGTAGAAGATTAAAATGGATCCAGCCAGCTTGCACTTGTTTGACTACAGAAGCAGCCATCAAGGGCCAGGCCCTTGGGGAGAGTTCTCCCTGTCCTGAGGGAGGAGCACATGCATTTGGGAAGGTCCTTGAGTGCAGCAGCCACCGAAGGCGCAGGAGGGAAGAATCTTTCCAATCTTTCCCTGCGTCTCAGGAGTCCCTCAGGGCGGTGCAGGCAGTTCAGTGCTCCCAGCATGGTCCTAAGCAGCAGCTGGTGGTGCTGTGTGACAGGGCTCTCATGGCACTGAGGTACAGGGACTGTCGGGGGACTGACTGTGTCCCTGCAGTGACCGTGGGGAAATGGAACAGGACATGTCATGGCAGGGGAGTCTGCACTGAACAGATGCAGTGAGTCCATCCCAAATCCTTTGCTACTCATCTCATAATGAGGAAGAAGGGAGAACAGCTCATCTTTTGTAGTCAGGGACCTCATCAGTGTTATTATTGTCCATCTAGTTGTGGACAATATGCTAGGGAACAGATATGTCATCTGATCTTTGTCAACCCTTTTGTTTTTCTTTTCTTATAAAGTGTTGAATCCTGGTTACAAGCAATGCAAATAAAAGTGTCAATTTCCACCAGCCCTGCCTCCGGAGAGCAGCACACTGGAGAGGAATGAAGGGCCATGGGAATACAAGCATTATTTTATTATGGAGACAGAGTGGGGACAGAGGAGGAACACAAAGAAAACACTATGATAAGACCACACAGATGGTGCTTACACTGGGGAGAACAAACCCAAAGAGACTTCAAGAGACAAATAGATAGGAGAAGAGGAAGAAAGATGGAAACAGGAGACTGAGCAAGACAGGCAAGGAATGACAGAGCCACCTTCTTCCAGTTTATCCAGAGAGTGGCAGGAGCAGACCTGGGGCTCTTCATCTGTGAAAAAAACAGTTATCTGCACACCATTCTCCCATTTTCCTGAAATCTCTGCTTTTGCTCCTCCAGGCAACCATTAATCTAATATTAAGCCCCTTAACCTCTCTAATTGTTCCCTTTCAGTGTCAGCTGGCTTCCTATTAACCTTTCAATCTCTCAGTAATGCAGTTACTTCTGACTCCAGCCAGACCCAGCTCTAAAGCTTTACCTCCGGCAGTGAATTTTCCAAGCTTTCACTTTTTTTTTTCCTGTTTCTTTTCGGTAATGATTATTACTGCTGTTAAGAAGCCAGTTTGAACCAGCCTCTAAGTGCACGAGGCTGAACCAGTTGGAGTCTATAAATAGCCCTTCACTAACCTTGTACCTTATTTCATTAGGTTGATTGGCTTCCCTCTCTCCACTTCATTGCACCTCTATCTCTCTCTCCCCTCTCCATTATTGATGCTGCTTCTTTTGTTACTCTCTGAGACATCTGCTTGCTGATAGCAGGGTGGATCAGCCCTAGGTTTTTCGCTCCTGAACAAAATAGTGTTGTTGCTGGAGAAGCATCTCTAGAGTTCTATGACAGAGGGAAGGCAGAGGGTGAGGCAGGTCTGAGACAGCAAGTCAGAAAGTGTCTGTGCTGTGCAATAGGAAAATTGTGTGGCTGAGCACCAGGGACAGAGTTTGCCACTCACAGGCTCCTGGGTTTCTCCCGTGACACACAACGTGATCGCACTTGAGTGCAGCCTCCCGTGTGAACCCCACTGCACTCTGTTAAAGCCAAGGCTTGTGCCCAAGGACAAATGGTGCTGCAGTTCAAATCAAGCAGATGTACAGATCCCAGAACTGTCTGCTGTTCCTGAGAGCAGTCCTTTGGCCATTTTGACATCATTAGTCAATTTACTACTGCTGCTTGACCCTGCAACCTGGCAGACCATAGTTTGCTTCTTTGCTTCACGTCTCAGCTCAAAAGCATTTTCATGCTGTGCCTCCATAATTCACCTACTTCTTCTAGTGCTAATAAAGTTCCTGAGCTCTTCTCAGCTGTGGTGCTTCTCCTTAAAAACTGCTCTTTTCTGTTTTGGTTTTTTTTTGTTTTTTGTTTGTTTTTTTTTTGTTTTGTTTTGTTGTTTTTTTTTTTGTAAAATACAATGAATATTTGCACCAAAGACTGAATTAGGCAATTGCATAAGCTGACCTGAAATGTCTGGGGCCAGTGTAAATCACAGCTCAACTTCACAAGTCTGTGTCTGAGTGGCACTTGCAAACTGCTCGCATGCAGCCATGCAGTGGGGCTGAGCATCTGCCAATGCTTCACAAGTACTGGGGGTGCTGTTGCAGTAGCTTAACAGGTTTTGTTTGGTGGATTCAGCTACAGCCATGGTTTCTACAGGTGGTGAAGCACCATCCCAATGCAGAAGAGCTGGGATCGAGGATCCAGTCCATTTTGCTCCCTGAAGAAAGGCAAGTTCTTTCCCTGTGAAGCCTCCTTTTTCCCCAAAGAGAGAGACTAAGAGGAAACTTTTCCAATCTGTGCTTAGGCTGACGTTTGCAACCTTTTGCTTCAGCTCAGAAGAAGGATTTGTGTGTCTAAAAGCTCTTCTGTTTTTTCTAGCTGTATCATTTGTCTAACACCAGCTGTTACCTTTCCCTGAGAGTCCTGCCTCAAAGTCAACAGCAACTTACCAAAATAATAGGAGCCATTCTCTTCTGCTCTCTGTACAGCTCTGTGTGTTCCTACTTGCTCACTTACTGCTATTCCTTGTTGTTAGAAGGGCAGATTCTGGCAGCAACAAGCCTTTGTCTTATTTTCTGGCAAACAACCTCGATCTGTAACAAGGCAGGAAAGGCAAACAGTGAAGAAATGAGAGCTGATAAAACTGGGGCTAGAGGAGAAGGTTAACTTCTGGCAGCTTAATTTTTTAAGTTTGATGGGGGAAAGGTTTTGTAAAAGCACCACCTGTATGGAAAACTAATGCTCTCCATCCCCTCCAGAGCAGCTGGCAGCTGGCATTCACACCTGTTTAATAATACAGGTTCTCCAGGGTGGCTGTGGGCTCACTTTCCATTGCCCACAACCTCCTTGTCTTCATGTTTATCCTTCTAAACTCCTGTGCCTTGTTTTTGCTCCTGTGTCTTTTAGGTATCCAGGTCTTAGCAGGAAAAAGGAGCCTCCCTGGGGGCTGCAGCAGAGCCCCAAGGTGGTCACTGGGGCAGGGCCTCCCTCCCTCCTGTCTTTCAGGCCTCCCAGTGATAATTTTGGTTGCTGTGAGTTATGGAGGGAGCTTGATAAACTCTTCATGTCAGGGCTCTGAGTGCCTCATGGTGAGAGGGTTTATGGCTGAGTCACACCCTGGCTGTGCTTATGGAGGCCTGGGCTCAGGCCAGGATGTTGCCCAGCATTTATGGTAGAAAGAGGGGGCCCAGAGGCCTCTCTGCTCCCCGAGGGCCATCAGCTCCCCCCTAACAGAGGCCCAGCACAACAAGGGGCACAACCAGGTGCTGAGTCGAGCTGGGTTCCACTCTGCCCCACACACTGCCATGGTCTGGGGGCTGTCAGAGCCCCTTTGAAACGTCCTGGCCCACCTGCCCTTCACGGAGGGTCCCTTGCTGCCTTCAGGAAGGTCAGAGCCCATGGAAAGGCCACTTCCCCTGCTGCTGGTGAGCACACAGTGGGCACTGGGCAGTGCCTGGCTGTGGGGAAAGGGGAGCATGAGTGACCTGAGCCAGCAGAGCCTGGCAGGATGGGGACTGTGTGATGCAGGGACATCTCTCTGTCCCGCCTGCTGAAAAAGCAGTGCCTGCTGAAAAAGTCAGTGAAGGTGATGTAGAGTCCTGTGGAGCAGAACACGCGTTCAAAGGAGGAGCTGATGGCAGAGGTAATGCCCATAGCAGAGCTACCCCTGCTTTTTTATCTGTATTATGACAGGTGAATGGTATCAGACCCATCATGAGCTACAATCCAATCGCCCATTTTGCCTGGTTTCTATGGCCAGTCCCATCTATTCCCCTTCCCTTGGGAAGCTTCCTAAATATTTATCCCAGTGATCAATCATATGACCCCACTGTAGCAATGTGATACGGCTTTAGCTGTGCTAATCAGCTTAGCTTGGGCCCCTGACCCCTGTCATCTTATTTTAGGAAAAAACTTTACACAGTGCCTGGTAAGGGCTGTTCAGTCCAGAGGATTTAAATCCAAAGTGAGAAATAGCGACACAGACTTTTGCTTTTTTGTTTTGTAGCCAGAATTCAGTTTACCATTATTCTGATTTGTCATTTCTCTAGGAGGAGCTGAGCTTTGAATAATACACAAAGACTGCAATTTCATGATAAAATACATGACTCTTGACTGTTAACAAAAAAGCACCCCAAATAGTAAAGGTTGAGTGCTTTGGCTGAAGCACTTAAGAGATGTTCAGTCATCCAAATGGACTAGGACACTGAATCCCTTTCCTCCTTTCTCCTCCCAACTTTAAATTAGGCCCTTTAAAGCAAAATGGGCTCTAGAGAATAGTGTCTGGAGTAGGGGACTGAAAATATGTGCCTTGAACCTCAGGGGGTTTTGGGAGGAATACATCAGAGGACAGATGGACCCAAAGATAAATATATTCTTGAAGTGTTTTTTTTCTCCACAGAGATGTCTCAACTCCAAGGCAGCAGCAGAAGTCAGAGGTGAATTAGTAGCCAAGAGCAGCCAAGATCTCAGCTCATCAACTGCTCATACTGGTGGGAGAAAGGGTGCTGAAAACCAAGCCTCTTTCCAATGCTCCAGGAGTGCAGCACAAGCCCTACAGACATTATATGAAAATATGAGCTACATCATATCTGTAGAAACTTGTTTTATTAGAGACATGAGTACTAACAACCTTCTCTGCATAATCTCTGGAGGAAACAGGCTGGCTTTGTAAGGGAGAGACAGATGAGAACAAACTATACTTGGATAAAAGAACAACTGGAAATATGTTGTGTAAGAGGAGGGTCTGGCAGAAACTGAGCACTTCCAAAGCCTGAGAACTCCTACCAGTGGCAACTTCTGTCATTTCTGATGGCAAACATCCCATGGGCTGCCAGGGCAGGGAATGTCTCCAGACCCCCCTGAGGGCTTTCCCAGTCCAGCTGCTGCAGCAGCAGCCTCCTCATCCAGGCTTATGAAACACCATCTGGATGCAACAAGAGGATCTTCAAACTCCTGTGTGCCACATCTTCAGCCCTTCCCCCACCCTATGAAGCATGTCTCTGGGTGAGTTCATCATCCTGCTTTCTCAGCAGGTGAAAATATCCTCCTTTTTAGCATCTCAGGGAAGATATGGCAATTCCTGAGGTGTAATAGCAGACTTTGAACATCCTCAAGGCTTTTGAACCTGTATTGTCCTCTTGACACCCATGACTTGAACATATTCTGGAACTGATTAACTTGACTGCTTCAGTCTCTGGAAGGCAATGTTCTTTCTGCAGTTAAATATTTACTTATCATTGCGCATGGACCGGGCACTACAGGAGCCTGAGCAACATTTGCATTTTCTCCCCATAAACTGAAAAAGTAGCATCCTCCATTATTTCAGTGCTGCCACTCCCATCCATCATGATAGTCCAGTCATCTCCTGTTCAACCTAGCCACCTTCTTAGCTTCAGCAACATTCCTAAACCATGAGATTTGTAGCCCACACCATGGGGAGGCCCCATTGCGCATCCAAAATATTCCTTGGTTCCAAAGTACATCCTCAGACAACAACATGAATCCTATTTCTGAAAATTATGTGTCTCTAGCACTTGCAATCACCCTTGCATGACATTGCTTGGGGAGAAGTTCAGCTCTCCCCTACCCAGTCGTCCACTGGCAGAAGGACTTTTATGTTAGAAATAATTTATATCTTAGGCAGCACCACAGTGAAGTGGTAAAAATGAGAAAACCTGAAGCATTGGTAGGGGCTTTTAGAAATACTGGGGTATTCTCATCTTCTTTCCAGTTCCTACCTGCTGTAAATGCTGGGGTGGGTACTTCTGACATGCCAATATACCCAAGAGGAACATATCACCCCTCTCTGCTGCTGTCCACATACTGCTCCATCCTGACCACAGCAGGCCAGGGAGAGCTGTTTGCCAGCCCCAGGACTGGGTCTGGCCCCCAGGATACCAGCAGGTTGGCACTTTGGTGCCAGGTTGGCTGGATCTTTGCAGGGAGTGAGGAGAAGCTGGGAGGTGTTTTGGCTGTGCTCAGGGCTGAGTAAACAGAGCAGCTTTTGCCTGGGAATAGGTGCAGTCCCTGAGCACACTGGTGATGCAATGACGTCCCTGTTGCCCCTCCTGGCAGGGGGAGTCTCCTGTTTCCTCTGGCTCAGGCAGAGACTCCTTTTTTTTTTCCCACCCCCTTGGCACCCTGGTTAGCTTACCATTTCAGTCACCAATGACAGCAACCAAAAAATAATACTACTGTACTCAGTTAATCCATAGGAAAATCCCACATCGGCACACAAAAGGTGGAGACAGTGCTCACGAATTTTCCCCTAAGGGCCTTAGGCAATGGAAATTTTCTCAAGCTCCATTCATTAACGGAATAGATGAACAGTTACGTAAGGTCACATGAGGGAAGTGGTTGGTCTTTGGTCAATGAAAGAGTTAGTCACACATCATTGAGCTGGATGGCCCTGGGAGGAATTGTGGAGCCACCCTTTGTATGTTCAAGGACTGAAGAGGGAGAACTTTAGCTATAATTCTTCACTATGCCCTGAGCTTGGGCACCACCTTTACAGACCTGGCATTACAGGAGGCATGTGGTGCTGCTGAGCAAAAAAGCAGGGATTTGAGGTCTCTTGAGATCCTCCACACTGTCCTCTTCCCAGATCACTCAACCCTCCTCTGAAGGAATTAAGAAACTACCTGATGATCTTGGGGTGTCAGTGTGCAGTTGTGCATCCCCCCAGCCAGTCTGTTCTTGACTGGATACTCAGAGGGTAAGTAACATGAAGAAATTCAGCAGTCACAGGGCAGATAGAATCTGTATGAGGGCTCTCAGGAACCACTAGAACATTACTAAGACATTCAGCTGGGGGAGGATTTTCAAAGATGTCCTCTGGAACTTGTCCATTACTGAAGTGGTTTGGACTTTCTCTCTCCCCCTTTGAACCAAGGATGATGCCATCATACAGAATTTCCATGGGACTGACTGTAGGAGAGAAGATAAGGCACTGACTGGCATCCAGACCTTAGTACCCAGTTAAAGAGGATCTGCAATAATATTCTCCCACTTCTCACCAGCTCTCATCCTTGTCCTAGGCAGCCCAGTCAAGAGTCCTCCAGTCCTCTGAATTTGGGTTACCTTGGCCCTTGGCTCTTCTGCTTTGGGGCTTGCAGCTCTGACTTTTAGACAAGGATGTCTTGCAGACAAATAAAACCAACTTTGTTTGCTCATTTGCTCTAATCCCTGGATGTTGAGTGACCAGCTTCAACCTGCTTGTGTACTTTCACCTTGCAGCCAATCTCTTGAAGGTCACTTCAGACCATTGGAGAGGCAGAGGGACAAAACTTGGCTGGCAGCCCCCACAGGACATGGAGCAGCAGTCACCCGGCACCAGCCATCACTCAGGGCCTGATGAGTGAGAGGGCGGAGGAAACTCGTGTCGAGCAGGTGGGGAGAGTGTGGGTGCAAGCTGTACCTGTACCGTGATCCCATGCCTGAGGGCTGGTAACAAGTTGTAACTGTGTAAACCAAAGTGCCTCCCACATTTGCTGAGTGCTGAGGCTGTAAAGCCCTGCGAGGAGGACAACTTAACCCACCCGGGAGGGGCTGCGGTGTAGATCTGGCCCTCAGGAGAAGCCCAGCTGTCCCCCTGAGCAGGTGGCTTCCAGGAAAAGCCACATTCCTGACTGTGAGGAGCTGAAAGGACCGTGTATGGGATATGCCTTAAAATAGACAGAGATAGAGGAACAGAATTCAGGTCCCAGGCAATGTGGACTCGATGGCATCTCAGGCGCTTGGTCAGGAAGGGAAGTGCTGCTGAAACTACAGCTGCCTCAGCCTTGACTGCAAGTGTGTCTGATAACCTTAGGGCTGCTTTCACTCAAGGAAAGGATTCTGGTTGAGATTTTTGGGGTTTTCCAGCCAAATTCCATCCTACTTTATTGTTTTCTGGTTTTCTAAAAGTCAAGCTGAGCCGAAACAGATTTCCCCTTTCCCAAATGTTTGAGATATTGTGGAAAGAGGTCTACCTTATATTCAGAGAAAAGGTTTAAATCTCTAACATTTAAAATAATTGCTATTTTTCTAGGGGAAAGGAAGCCCTTTTTGAAATATTTAATTTCAGTAACCTTAAAATGGTCTTTTTAGAACCATCTTACTATATCTAGCCTTCTGGCTTTTAACAAATATGTATTGTATTAACAACTAAGTATTGTATAAGCATTGTACATCTGTAGTAATTTTTTTTCTTAAAAAATATCTAAATGTTATAATACCTAGAAAAGGGATTCCCTCAGCAGTATTTCAAGCTGACACATTCTTTGAAAACATCTTTTCTCCAAAAA
The DNA here is from genome assembly GCF_051311805.1 of Agelaius phoeniceus. Taxonomy (NCBI): domain Eukaryota; kingdom Metazoa; phylum Chordata; class Aves; order Passeriformes; family Icteridae; genus Agelaius; species Agelaius phoeniceus. The sequence continues at coordinate 92,545,111 of NC_135266.1, forward strand.
TGATCTGGTTCTGAGGAACCAGCAATACATTGAGAAAAGTTTGGTGAAAAGTTTCCAGCAAATTCTCCTGAAGCATATGTATCTTTGCACTGTAAAGCATTTCCTGGCCATTTGCAAGCCAAGCAGTGGTGGGTTGAAAGACAGAGCTTCCTGATGGCAGCTGGAAAATGCAATGAGATGAATTTTGGCTTCCATTCACTCTTGCTGCATAGTTTGGCTTTGCTGTTTGAAATAGCTGCTGTATGTTCCCCATTGAAAAAATTCACCACAGTATCAGTTGTTTCGGTAAGATTCTGGGAGCCTGCAGAGTTCTGAGAGCTGTTGGGGCAGCACACTTCAGGTAACAGGACCCCAGAACTGCTCAGGGCACAACATCAGTGAGCAGGAGGAGAAATGGGTTTTTCCTTATTGCCCACCTGCTGCTTGGCTCTCTCCCTGGCACAGCCTTGCTGGAACGTGTGGCACCCAGAGACCATGTGAGTTAATTATTAAACAAAATGCAATCATTATGCCCTGTGCCACTGCTGTTCCTCACATAAATCTGTTGCACAGTAGAAAAACGATCCTGTGCAATGAGAACAAAGAAACCTTTTCAGGATGAGCACATTTTCCTCTGCTGGAGAGCTGCTCTCCCTTCACCTCCCTGGAAGAGTGATGCATTTGGTCTCCATAAAGGTGGGGGATTTTGGAAAGACAGATGAAAGTGATACAGAGCCTCAGGGCACTGATTTCCATGAACAATCTCCCCAGCTGTTAGCCTAGGTCTAGAGCTATTTCCTTTCAGAAAATACATTTCTACTAGCAACATTTCAGGAAGGAAAGGAAGGAAATCTTTACGAGTTACCTTTGGCATTTCAAGGCTAGCACAATTTCCACCGAGCTTCCCTTGAACTTCTAGATAAAATATTGACTCCTGGACACAGTGCAGAGGCCCTGGCAGGTTGTCAACCAGGAACACAATTAAGAAGACAGTCTCTGGTGAGATAGCATCCAGTACTTTAAAAAGCATCTGTGAATAGTTTCACTTGACTGACATAGAGGAAAAAATGAAGACTTACAGGTGAGATCCCCAGATGCCAGCTACCCAGGGAAGGGTGCCCTTAGCTGAAAGAGCCAATCATGTCAGCTCTGGGAGGGGACAGAAGAGAGCCAGTCTGGTTTCTCTGCTGTGAAGCCTTTCTGAAGCTTTTTCTCTTACACAGAGGGGAAAGGGTCTCTCCTCTGTGGCTGCTCAGACTGGCAGACATGGGAGGCCCAGGAAGGGCATGTGCTGTGATAAAAAAGGTGCATGGGCTGAGGCCCCAGCAGATGGGGGTCCACCAGCTGCAGAAGTGCCCTGCCTGGGGGGTAGAAGCTGAGATACTGGCAGAGGGTGGGTCAGGCCATGGGTCTCAGGGTATCCTAAATATGTGGCTTTTGTCCATCATGTCCAGCTACCATGTGGAGATAGATGCCCAAGCCTCTGCCTTTCACCACTCAGCATAGTGGCCCTGTGGAGGCAGAGCTCTGTGGCTGGAAGTGAATAGATGGGCAACAGTGGCTGTTTCCCTGGGGATTTAATTCCTGGGGATCTGTGCTCCAAGCACTTCTGCAGGCAGCCTGAGTACTTGACACTGGCATTTTGCTGTCCCTGTCTTCGCTGGCCAGTGCCAAGCTGTTGGTCCTTTGCTGCTCTCTCAAAGAGGGCAAAGGTTTTGGAAGGAGTCCCTCCGCTTTGCCACATGCTGTAATAGCAGGGAAAGAGAAACATAGAGGTCATGTGGCCTAGGCAAAGCCAAAAAGCAAAGGGACTGGCAAGGCTGGCCATGGCAGCCAGGACTCCTGCCTCCTGGGAGGCAGGGACTGGCTTGTAATGCTACTTCTCTGAATGTTGTTTAAAGGGACAACAGAGAGCACACGCCTGCTCCTGCTGGGCTCAGTCAGTTGTGTTTGTGGTGGCTTTTGCTTTTCTTCAAGAGTTTACCTTGGCTCTTTCCCTACTGCTTCACTGGCACCCTGTGAAAGGACTGCAGTGACCCTTGTGCCCTGGATGCAGAAGGAGTGCCTGGAATGGACTGAGGAGTCAAGAAATGTGCATGCTCCATGCTGGCTAGCTGTGTTTTTCAGGCCTGCTGATGCCCAACCACAGCTGGATGTGAGATGTGTGATGAGTGTGTCTCACTCCCTGTCATGTACCACACACCACAGCAGTGCTGTGCTGTGGTCACCTCCTGTGGTGACCCCAGGGGCTGCACACAGCTGCCCAGCCTGCCCTGTAACCTCTTGGCTGTGATGTTGGGCTTCCCCCCCGTGTGATGCTGGGTATCTCTGCATTCCTGATGTATCCCTTTGATGAGGCACCTGCTCACACCTCCAGAGTCACACAGCCAAACTGCCTTGGCTTCAGGGGTGCAAGTGCTGTGTCAGAGGTCTGTGGTATCCTGCAAGCAACAAAGTCCAGCAGGCTGCTAAGGGAAAGGAAAGCTGGTGAGTAAAGGGCACCTGGCACTCCAGGGCTGTGTGGTCCATTTTATCACCAGCTCTCCTTCACTCTGCTCCCTGTCCCCTCCTCCAGACAGCATCACAGGGAGATGGTATGAAGGGGCCCATATCTGCAAAGACTGGGGAAAGCCTGGACATGAATAAAAGGCACAGCTGAAAGCCTGACCTGCTTCAGGCTCACTGCACTTTTTCATTCCTTCCTGAAGCAAGCAAGGGCACATCCTTCCACAGGAAGTGGGGGCAAAGCCCACCTCCTTGCTTGTGCTCTGAGTTAGCTGGATGGGAAATAGGTCCAGTTCAGGGGAGATATAGGTGCAAAAAACCTGAGACGGATTTGAAACCTGTCTCTTGGTATCTGTAGTCCACTTTGGTGGTTAGGTTCTTGGTATCTTTCCACTTCTGTATGTTTACTGCTAGCATGAGACATACAGGAACTTTCTTCTCTGTTTCCTCTCTGCCTCTCGGAGCAGTTCAGAGGCTCTGTGTCATCAACTGGTTCTGGACAAGAGCTAACTGCAAAATGTGTTAAATGAATGTTAGTCCTCTATTTCCACAATTGGCTGACTCAGGGAGCTGCAATCACACAGAGCAAACTCTTCTCTAATGCCTTTCTCCATTGGGATTTCTCGAGAGTTCACATGGTTGAAGATATGAGGGTATTCTGGTCATCCTCAGGTCATTCTGAACTAGTCCCCAGTGACCCCCCAAGCTGTGCCTCTCTCCTCCCTTCCTGCTTGTTAGAGTCTTGTTCTAATCTTTGCAGAGGAACAGACACCCCTCTGTAACCAGGTATCCTGCTTTGCCTGCCTGGAACCAGGACCTTGCAGCTCAGTGCTCTGTGGACTCTCAGCATCTCCACTGCATCATGGCTAAGAGACATGCAAGCAGCTTCCCAGAACTGCTCTGTGTAAAATATTCAGCATCATAGCAGGAACAGGGTGTCTCTAGTACATGTCACATCACTTAGGTTCAGCTTAGCTCTAAGTCAGTGTTTACAGGTGGATTAGTTTTAAGTAGAAATTCAGGTGAATCTAGTGCATGGATAGGTTCAAGTTATAAAGAAAATACACAATGGTCATGCAGAATTAGGATTACTCTGTGCAGAAAGAAGTTCCTTCAGTGCTCAGTATCTTGGCTAACTCATGAGGCTGACTTGTCTGTGCCCTAAATCAGGACTAAAGTGCTGAGAAAAGTCCTAGAACTTCATCTTTCCTGTCTCTGGTGATAACAGTGACTGAGGAGATAGGATATGGAATCTGGGCAGTCAGCACCTTCTTTCTCCTAAAAGGGACTGGACCAGCCTTCTTCACTTGCCCTCTGTAAACCTTAGCTTCCTTAGCCATTGTGGTGGGAAAACACACAGAATTAAGTAATTTTGTCTTCCCTCCTTTCCAAAGAACCCTTATTTATTGTTTCTACTGCACACCTTGATTTCAGGATGTTATCTTGGATTCGGATGTTTAAGTGTTTTCCCATGCCTGCAGCCTCCCTGTAACCATACAAGCCAGAGATTAGGAGATAGATATCACAGCAGGGGATCTGGCACAGCATCCGTCTTTTTTCCTCTACTTGGAAAGAACAGGGACAAATATTACTTTGAGATGAAAGAGAATGTCTTCACTTTGTCAGGAGCAGGGCACTGATAATGGCTCTGCCTCACATGCTTGGCTAGCTTTGTGCCATACCCTGGGAGGCTGCCAAGCTCGAGTTCAGCTGATCCCTTGCTATCTGCAAGGGGAGGCAGAGCCAATGCCCACTCAACAGGACTTTGTCCTCCCGATGGCAGGCAGCTTATGAAACGTCAGCCTTTGCGTGTGCTGGCATGGCAGCAAGGCTCTGGCCCTCACAATAGCAGTGTTCTCTGTGGGCTCAGCTGGAGGAGGCTCACACACAGTTAAACCTGTGCTTAGAGCACCTTTCAGTAAGATCCTATCAGGTATTGGCAGAGCCTGAGGCAATGGCTTTGGGCTGGATGCACTTTCCACAGCAGGACAATGGTGTGTGTGTGTATGCATGCACATATGAGTCTATATTGCATGTGTGCTCTGTACATGCAGGCTGAAACCCACAGGCTTTCAGAGCTCTTATTAATCACCCAGCACATTTCATACATTCTGTGGATGGTGCACAGGGGAAGGCTGGCCTTGTCTGACCACACCATCCAGACCCTGAGCCTTGGGCTCCTGCTATCGCAGCGCTCTCTGTGCTGCTGCCACAGACCTGTTTGCATGGAGCACCTCTTGGCCAATGCCATTAATTCTTTCCTGTTCAGAGATGTTTTCAAACAGTGAGAAAATACTGTTCTGGCTTCTGTAATCCTTTCAAAGGGTGAGTTAACTGTTCCCTTGATGCCTTCATGTTTGGATCTGCTGCTGGCAGGATTGGGTGCATCTTCCGAGCACAAGTTGGCCCTATGGCTATTTATAAGTTAAGGGTTAATTAGGAGGTGGGGCTCTGAAGAGTTTTGTCTTGTTCCTTACAAGGTCTGAGCTGGATCACCTTCCTCTGAGCGTCATTTGCACTAGCTGCTTGCAGAGGGAGCTCTGCCTTCAACCTGATTTGAGAGAGCCGGGCAGGGTGCTTGAGAGAACTCTCTCTGGCTTGTAGGAAAGTAATTCATTGGCGTGACTGCGGTTTCCCAAGCAATCCACTCTTTTGTTGGAAATCAAACTAGCTGACACAGGCAAGGGGAAATGTTTGTTCAGTTTGAGATCAGAGGCTCTTGTTTTGAAAGCTCAGTTTTATCCTCAGTCCCAACTTCTCTCCATACACCATTAATCACTTGCCTGGGAACAGAGAGTTTGAACTGTCTCCAGAGCTATACAAGCAGATTTGGTGGCTGTCAGTAGTACTCTGTAAATAAGTACCAGCAGGCAACTGTGTAAGTAAACAGCTTCTTTGGGAGCACCAGTGCCTTTCTCCACAGTTTACGTAGTGCAGCGGAAGGGCTCTGTCAGCTTTTGCAGGGACAGCCCAAGCACCACACACCAGGCAGGGACAAGCTGCAGCTCCCAACTGACAGTTTTCCCACCCGCTTCGCTGCAGCTCAGAAAGAGCAGGATTTGGGGAAGCCGGGAAACCAGCTGTGTCATAGCAAACAGCTGTGCCATGACATCATCTTTGTCCCTAGGTGTGTATGTGTGTTTCAACATAGGCTTTAGTTACACAAGTGTGAACTCACCTTACCTACGGGGCCAGCATTCTTACAAAATGGGTTGTGCCTGCCAGAAGAAAGGCATGGTTTTAGGATGGATGAGTGAGGAACAAATTCTCTTTTAATAGAATAGGTAGGCTTCTACAGAAAGGCATTCTGGTGCAACTGAGGGTAATATATTCCTGAGACTTTGACAACTCTTTTAAGTATTCCCCCTAGAAAATATTTTTATGCCCATTTACATGGAATATTTCAGAATTTCTTTTGTATGTAGGTGTGTGGTTAAAATGTAGAGAAAATGAATGTATTTTCCATTAAAAGTGTTCATTTCCATTAAAAGGCTATTTTTCTGCTAAGTAATACCTGTTGTGTTGTGGGTTTTTTCCAGGTGGACAACATTACCCAGCCCTCAGGGCCCTGATGCTATTGGGCAAGACTCAAATTATTGAACCACCAAGGATATAAATAAATGCTGCTAAATGGCTTAGCTCAATGGCCTTTGCCCTTCCTGGGGGATGGAGCTCATCTTCCATCAATATGATTAGCGGAGGAGATTGTGTATTGATTAATTGTCCAGACTCATTTCTCATTAGCTGGCAGTAGCCTGTGATGCTCGACCTTTTCCACCGAAGTTAAAGCAGCACACTTTACTCCCTAGTGGTTGGGTGCTCAAATCCCTCAGGCTCTCCAAGGTCTATGCTAAGAGATTTGATAGCTCTCATTGAGGGTAAACAACCCCACATCCTCCTCCAGGAGGCCTCTGGGGCAGAGCTGAGCTGCTTGGTGGGCAATGGGGTAGCACACTCTGCTACTCCCTTGCCTCTCTAGGAAAAAACATCCCTAACACACAGAACTTAGTGAAAAAGAAGCACAAGAAGCATCCTGGAGTGCAGGTGTGCTCTGAGGTGTGCACACTGCTCACCCGTGGGACCATGATTGCTGAGCAGCCTTAATCACCCCAGCTGGGCACTGTCCATAAAATCAGCATTTTCCTGCCAGGGCTGGAGTGCAGGCAGCTGGGCGTTGCTGCTTTCCCAGGGAGGAACTCGCAGTCCCACGGGCGAGGGAGTGCTGGTGCAGCTGGATGGGGCCCCAGTGCTTCCAGCACAGTGTGTCCCCAGGTCTCCAGCTTGCAGAGCTGGCACCTCTCACTGCCTATTGTGTGCACGGCGGGGGTTTCAGCACAAGTGTTAACCTGTTCCCGAGCTGCACAACAACACCCGGGCACCGCCGCCGCTGCTGAGCTTGGACGGATATTGCTTTTTCCCAGCTGAGCCTGGCTCTGGGTCAAGTGGGATAAGGAGTTAGAATTCACAAGCTCTAGTCCTGTTGCTGCCATGCAGCATGACCTTGAGCAAGGCCGATGGGAGGTGAAGGGAGATGGGTCTGTGACAAGAATGTCCTTTGCTGTGCTGTGACAATTTGCTCCTCAGCCCATCATGTCACTCACCTTAGACAACACAGCCCTATCTATCTGGGATGGAAACTTTGTGGAGGAAACACACATTTTCCACCAAAGGAAAGCTACCCAATGGTGCTGTGCCAAGCAGTGCTATACCCAAGCTGTGGGCAGGACTGTGGTTCTGATGGGAGGCTCAAACACTTGGATGACAGTGCTGAAGTTATGTCCATCATTTCTGCCTCCACCTGTGCTGTCTAAGGCAGCACAGTTAGGCTGAGATATCTGCAAAGGAGGCACATTGACTGCACTCCCCATCTTCCTGGCAGCTCTCACCTGGTGCCAAGGGGCAGGCAACAGAGGTGTCTGGAGCTGGGTTCTGTCAACAGCAACAAGCAGGTTATTTAACCTCTGTCACTGTGATGTACGATGCAAGTAGTAGTAGCTGCCCACCTCCTGGAGAAATGAGATTCTCCATTCAAACTTGTAATTGCTGCCTTGAAACAAAGGCTGTTGTATGTTCTGGCCCTGTGCTGCTACAGCCTGCTTTTCTACTTTAAATCAGCAGGCCACTTCAGAGCTAGGATCTGGGTAAATCTAAATTAGGAATACAACTTCTGTGCTGCTGAAATCTGAGACGTCTTTTCAAGATTTCAGGTTTTCAGTGTAGACAGGAATGCACTCAGGTCATCTCTACCGTACCTTCTGAGCAAACAGAGCAGAGTTTATCAGGCACATGCAAGTTCTTCCCCGCAGCTTCTTCATTTGGAGTTCAAGAAAAAGCTTGTGGAGTAGAAACAAGAAGGAGAGAAAAACTGAACCTAGAAGAGAATGAAAAGATGAGATAGGGATGGCTTGAGGTCAGATGCCAGGAAAACATAAACATGGAAAGAAGAAGAGGCTGTAGGAAGCACTGCAAAGGGGAAGGGGAAGAGACAAAACAAAGCTATAGAGACCAGGAGGAGCACCAGGAAAAACACGTCTATGTGAGTGGGAACACTTTAAGACAAATCCTGTAACAAAGGGGATCTGGAATTGAAAAGGTGCTTGTCAGGAAAAAGAATAATCCAGTGATTCCTTTCATGTTGAGACAAATGAGGGAGCTAGATTCCCACTGAAATGGAAGAAGGATGACTGCAGATACTGTTCAAGGCACTTTACATACCTCAGTAAACCATGTCCTAAGAGAAGAAGGGCAAATCCATGGCCCAGACATTACAGATTCTTTGGGAACTCCTGCCAGCAGTGTGTTTTCTCTTTGAAGTCATCCAGAGAAAGAGGACCCTCCTTGGCAGCTTGAGTGTGCATGTGGAAGAGCACAGCCTGCCGGGAGCGAGACACCCGAGACAGGTATGGACTAATGCATAAGGAGGAGGGCTTGGGATTTTGTCTGGGATTTTTAGGTGGGACTTGTGTAGTTTCCATCCCGGCTTTTCATGTTTAGTTGAAGGAAGAGCATAGATATTAAGATACAATGATGACTAAAGGAACATATGAGAGCAGGAGTGTAATACTAATTTGAGCAGGAAACCAATACTCAATCCAAGATTATATAACCAATGTATATGGGAAACCAGGAGAAACAATGGAAGTACCTGACTGCTAAGACAAGGACCTCATGAGCAATATGCAGACTGTGTATGTCAGGACTTTCAGGGGCTGGATAGACAAATGGCATGGCTGGACCTCTGAGACTGAAAGATTTGTGCTGCTCAGAGGAGCAAAGACCAGTGGAGCGTGTGGTAGAATTGCCTATGCATGATATTGTTGAGTGTGAAAGCAAAAGCAGAAGCAGAAGTGATAAAACAGATTTTATTTGGGTTCAAGTCACCTTGAGGAAAGACAGCTGTAGTTCTGCTGGTGTTATCCAAGGTTGTGTCTGGATATTGATGATGGCCCCTTATGTTTTAAGAATGATATGAAGAACCAGGGATTGCCATTACTACAAATTTTAACTTCATACATGGAGAAAAAATTGCTACTAACATTGGCTGGGCCTTGGATTTCTAGGATGCACTGCCTGACATTCCTTCACTAAAGAGGCAGCAAACAAACCACAGCTGCTGTTGTGTTTGACCTGGTCTTGACAGCCAGTGAGACATTGCAGAACAATGTGCAGAAGATAACTTTTAACCTTGACTGTGCACAGGCTGATTCGGTTTCAATTAAATGGAAGAGTAAATATTGTGGGGCCAGAGCTAAGATTTTTCAGCCTTCAAACATTAATGGTCAGAGAAGTTGTAAGACTGAAGTGATTAAGCAATTTGAGTTAAAATTCTTAAGTATTTGTACGTGGAAGGCATTCAGGCTCACTATGGCAATAGTTAACTTACTTTCCCAAACAAAGAGCAGGAGGAGACTGTATAGAAAATGTGGCTGACTGGGGAAAAAAATTCCTCAGTGAAAAATGGGAGTGGTCAGCAAAGAAATCTATGTTGCAGAGGTCACAAAGTTCAGAGAAAGAGACACGTCAGTCAGCAGAAATCCAGGTGAGATATAGCTGGCAGAGTTGCTGAATTAAGTTCTTTGTAGAGGTAAAAAGAGCAGGGAAGGCATCAGACCTCTGTGCAGCACAGATAAGATCAAGGCATGCTTCAGAAGCCAGAAGTTTTGCTTCATTTTGCTGGAAAGATGGTGCAGAAGAAGGGGGTTACAAGTTGATGGTTAAAAGTTTCTGGACACACAAAGAATCTCATCAGAGGTCAAGGCAAAATTTGCAAGGTTTTTTCAGATCAGAAGGTTCCTGGAGACAGATCAAGTGGTAAATCCAATAGCACTGATATACAATCAGCCTGTGCAGATGGAGGTTGGATGGGGACCAGACACTTGCCTAGTATCAACAATTTTACCTGAATTTAATTAAGGAACAAAACAGGGAGGTAGTTACTTACAGACCCAAGAGCTTAGAACAGCTTTTCTTTTTATCCTAGAACAAAATAGGAATAATTAAAGATATGGAAGTGCACGGACAATCAGACAAAAATTAATGTGGCTGTATGAAAGGTAGAGTATTTTTTATTATTTTTATATTTGGATAGGAGAATAAATAATTTTAAAGCACTGGTTATGTGGTATATGAAAGATATCTGGGTTTCACAGAGGGGGGTTGGGAAGTTATGAAAGCAGGGGAATGCAGGGATACACACTTTGATAACTCAAAAGAGGGTAACAAATTGCTTAATGAAGAGATCCTGAAATAAAAAGTTGTGGGCTCATGAAATTCCTTAGGGACTGGTTTTGGCACGAGCTAATTTCATATCTTCACTGATGACCTTGGAGAAGAAATGTAAATATTAGCTGAAGAGACAAAACAAAGAAGTATCACTGATACAGAGAAAGGGAAAAATGCCTTCCAAAAAAGTTGGAAAAGGAGAGAGAAATTTCTGACAAGCAGAAAGAATGGCACTAGAGTGTTCTGGACAAAAAGAGAGGTGATGGTAGAAGTCTAAACAGTCTTTGCTTTTTATAGCCTAGCAAAAGGAATGTTAAGAGGGCATATGATTTCTGCCTATTAATACATCAGATGGGTAAATCCCAATGAAGGGGAGCTGCTATTTCAGCTAAAAGGCTGAAGAGTACTGGCATGAGAACACACACGCATCACCTGCTTAAAATAGAGGCTAGATACTAGGAGGTCATTTGAACCACAATAACACAGAGGCTTCCTTCTAGCCACATGTAAACTGTTTTCATACATATGCCATTAAAAACAGCTCTGGAGACAAGCTCTTTCTCTCCCTCAAACAATCTCAAACAAGCTCAAGCCCTTCCCTCTGCTCTGTTGTGGGAAATGTTAGCTAAGCCAAGCTGTAGGCAACTCGTAATTCCTGCTGCAGGTCATCCCCACCTCCTCTTAAACATCACAGATTCAAGGTCACAGTTTTTTGCCCAGCTTTACATGAGCTATGAATTACAATTCCTGGTCTCATTGCTCCTGGGATTTGAATGCATAGGTGGCTCCTGTTAGCATACAGAAGAAGCTTCCGTGCTGGCCTTCCCAAAAATGTGCATATTTGGCACAGCTTTCACCACTGAGCAGTCCCTGACACAAGTGGGGACATTACCACAGCTCCTCCAGACAGTGTTACACGGGGTAAAGGGAAATAAACACATATGGGTTAAGCAGGATGTCTTGCACCCCTAACAACTTTTATCTTGCCTTTTCATTTTTCTCCTGAACTTACACTACTTATATACAGAGTCACCTGGCTAATCCTGGCTGTCAAAAATCAGCACTCTATGATCCAAATCCCATAGGAGAGTCTGAGCTGTGTTTCTGGGCTGCCTGTGGAGGCCTCGTGACAGAGTTGTGTTGCTCGGCATCAGACAAAACCCTAAGGGGAAAAATAAGCTCCCAGGAAGCATAAGGATAGAGGAGAACACTGGTCACAAACCCCTGGAACCTGTGACTGTGTGGTCAACTCCACCTGTTCAGCTGCCACTCAGAAATGTTCTTCTTTTGTTTAAGGAACTGCTCCTTGTGGTTGTGATAGCTTGTACAAACATGACTTGGAAACACAACTTCCAAAAAAAGATTTGGAATCACTTGACTGCAGGCATCTCCCAGTGGTGGGACCTGTGTGCAGGCACGGTGGCCAGCATGTGGTGATCCTGCTGAGGCCTTTTCTTGCACCAGAACTCCAGCTGAAGCAGTGGCTCCTATGTTGACTTCTCCATAGGTTTCTGTTTGATGATCTCAGAAGTTGAAAATTATTTCCCTGTTTTCTGAAAGGGAGACACTGAAACATCAGCTTCTAAACTAATGTACTATACCACCTTTTCTAGGTTCCCTAGGGGACAATGACACTTCTGATTTCTTGTAGAGCACTAGAAGATGTCTGCCTGTGTCATTATCTCCATGTACTATTCTGCACATCCATGCAAGATCATAGAATCACTTTGCAAGTGGGTGTCAGAGTATCAGCCTCTAAATATGTCTTTTTGCATGTCAGGACCCACGTGCATCAGGGCATGGGTCCTATTTTGTATCTCTGTGTGTCTCTGTGCAGGTTCAACCCTCTGTACCAAGGACCTCAGAAAGGTAATGAGGGCAAAATCCTTATGCTGTCAAGTTAAAGAGCACTGGAAATGTGACTAATAATAATAATAATAATAATAATAATAATAATAGTAATAATCCTGCTGTTCTAATAGCCCAGACTAGAGCTGCTCAGAGTGCACAGATGAGGAATGCAGGGATCACATCAAATGGTCTTGCAAGTGCAATATCACATCTCAGGTCTTCAGGTACTGCACCCCTGTGCATGCTCTCCCTTTGCAACAGGGAGATGCTGGGAGGGGAGACCTTCACACCCTGGCAGTGAGGTGGCAGAGAGCCCACCAGTCAGAGGGTGGCTGAATGTGGGAAGTGTGTTTTCCAGCTGAGTTCCTTGTCAGGAGAGCTCTGCCACCCAGCACAATGCCTTGCATCCTTCCTTTCTGCCAGATGTTGGGCGCAGTCACTTGCCAAAAAATCACTGGCTGAGAGGCTACCTATTCTAGAAAAAGGAGGCACCACAGGCAGAGGTTACACTAAGAGCCAGAACTTGTCCCTTTTCAGGCACTGGCCAAACCTTCTAAAGTCTCTTTTTTCCAGGTGGAGGGAGAAGGAGGTCACTCTGATGAACACCAGCTAAGACTCACCAACACCAGCTCCCTTTCCCAGTGCTCATCTGCCAAGAAAGATGGGGGAGCAGAGTGCCCAAGGGACAAGTCTCGGAGTGCTGAGGGTAACCAGAGAGGTCAGCAAGGAAGTGATAGGAGCACTGTGTGTGCTCCTGGTATCCTGTGGACCTGCTGGCTCAGGGCTTGTGGTCATGTTTAGTACCAACAGACTCTTGGGAGCACACAGCTCCACCAGGTGATAAGGAAATGAACCTTTGGCTGCACCCTGCGTGGGGTGCTCTGGTGCACGAGAGGGACACCTCCCACGGGGCAGGGGTGGCTGAGGTCCTGATGGGACCTGGCCAAGGCATGTCAGCCATAGCTGATATAGTTTTAAACATGCCCTGTTCCAACATGCCCATGAACAACTTGCAGGAGGTGAAGGAAAGAAGGGAGCCCTTTGTCCCTGCACTGAGAACAAAGGCTGTTCTGTGAGCCCCAGGGCAATGCTGACCCAACCAGCATCAGCTGCCGCTGTTTCTTCCGTCACACTGACAATGCACAGTTGCAGGGTTTCTCCCCCTGTGAGGAGAATGGGATTTAGTGATACCATAAGTTAGTCAAACAGCAGCCAAGATACCAATTCAAGTCCCGTTCAATGGATGCAACGTTTGCTTTGTGCTGTTTTTCTTCCACTTCCTGTATTTTGCACTAAGCCTCATTTCCTCTCCCTTTTTCTCTGTAAGCACAAGCACCACAAATGCACACACACACTTTCACTCCTCTCCCTTCTATTTAGCTCCTATTTTGGAGGAAACAGCTGCGTATTTATCTTGCTAGAGAGATCAAATGTTTTTCCAACACAGCTCTCAGAGAAACAAACAATGTTAACCACTGAAACCACCACTGGTGTGCATCAGCTGTGTCGCATCCACCCAAATGAGTGGGACAGAGCACCTCACTCCTTCAGGCTGCCAGGATCTTGGCTAGACACTGGATCAGGGTCTTACAGTAAGTTTCCTCTGGGGTTGGGAGAGAGGCCACAGCCAGTCCCTGCTGGGGGTTGGCCTTGGCAGGGAGCACAAGCAAGGAAGCCAGCCTGTGGAGTGACACTTGGTTGCTGGCTGGTGACCTTGTGTTGCCATTAGATAACCCCTGGAGCAAGAGCCAGCCAGGAGTTCCATGTGCAGGAGCTGGCTGAGGTGAGCTGTCCCTGCCCTTGCCACCCATCCACGTTGGGCAAAAGGTTTCCTTCTCCTGCCTGCTGAAAAATGCAGTCCTGATCCTGTGGCTCCCACTCGCAGGGCCCCAGGCAGCTGGTGGAGGGAGGGAGAGGGGACAGGTCACAGGGTCATGGGACTGCCAGTGTCCTTGTGGCACCTGTAGCAGTGCACACTTGGTGCACAGAAGCCAGTGCTGAGCTACAGCTTCCCTTTTCTCTTGAACTGCTATCCAGGTGTGAAGATCATTCTCCAAAATTTCCTCTCCATCACAGATGTGCCTGCTGTCTGCATGGTCCAGAGGAAGGCATGCTGTTGGCCTAGATTTTGTCTTTGTCTGTAAGCCACTTGCTTAACTGCTTCCCATTGGTGATTACTCCTGTAAAATCAGGGCAGTTCTGGCTGACTCTCTGGAGTTCTAGGGACTGGCCACAGAGAGAGAGACAAGCTGAGATGTGTATACCTTGAGTTGGGAAACCTCTCAAGGATGTCTCTTATTTGTGAGTTCAAGGGTAAACCAGTATCCAGACTGAAGACAGGAAAAAAAAAAATCTTTGTTCTGGTCGGGAAGGAAAGAATTGTGTGAATGTGACTTGGTTGCCCAGGATTTCATCTGGCAGATATAGTCCTGCTATTGCAAGGAGCTGGGAACTGGCACTCCTGTCCTTACAGGCTTTTGTTTGGAAAAGTTCCCATCAGTTAGAGGTGCTGGGAAGGATTTCTTGAGACAGAGAACAGGCAGAGTTTGCATGTAATAAACACAAAGGTGCCTCCTTATTGACCACAGGCAAGCCTCTGTCCTGCAAATTAATAACTGAATTATTGAGTAATTTCTGATGGTCACACAGTGCCAGACATACCAAGAAAATATCAGAGCAGAAGGGTGGAGGTCTTAAAGCTCCAGAGGAGTTCTGGGGCTATGGGAAGCAGCAGAGGAAGGTGAAGGACTGCTTTAGTCAGTGCCTGCACGAAATGTGAGCACATAAAAAGATCTCCAGAAATAGTCCTATTTCTTACACTAGCTGGTTCTGATGTGCTTGTTAGTTTGGTAGTTTTAGGGGAGGAGAAAGGAAAAGAGGAGCATAGCCAGCTCCCTTAGAAGAGACCAGCCCATGGCTGGAACTGAAAACAAGGACTGCTGGAGAGCCAGAACTAACCCTGGCTGTGCCAAGCAACACAGTGCATCCCCCTTAAAAACATGGCTATGCCTGGGTGAATAGTGTCCTGAAACTGTTTGCAGAGCTGGGAATCCACAGCACTGCAAGAAAGGGAGCTAGGACCTGCAGAGCAGAGTGTGTGGACAAAGGATGACTGCACATCCTGTGGCCCCTGTGGGCCCTGCAGAAGCCACACAAGCCACAAAAATCTGAACATGGCTGGATACAGCTGCTGCTATAATATGATAGTGCATGAGACTGGCTCCAGTTCAGCGGGGCTGTGGTAGAGCACGCAGCATAGAAGAGATTCAGTTTGATGGCTGCTGATGCCTATCATTGCCAGTAAAATGGAGGAATGGACAAAATGGGAAATTATCCTGCTTATTCTGAAAAAGACCCCAGAAAGGACCTAAACTGGCTCAGAAACTTACTACACAGCTCATGTCCCAGAAACCCTGCTATCACAGTGTCAAGAAGCTTTCCAGTGCAGGGCAACTATGATGTGACAGAGTAGTGTCATGAGTGTAAATACAGACACAGATTACAGAGATATACATATGTCTGTACAAATGTGTATGTTTGCATGTATGTATGGCACACAGAAATCTCTTTCAAAGAGCTTTGGGCTCTGAACAGCCCCAGAATCACTGGCAGCCCCAGCGGGGTGTGCTCTGTGCCCTGGCAGTGAGGGCACTGCAAAAGGGGAGCCCCTGGGGCGCATAGCCAAGGGCAGAGCAGCCCAGGGTAAGCTGAAGCCAGCACTTCCTGGCCAAAATTAACATGCTCCTTGTTGCCTAATCTGTAGGACTCATCCCAGGGAGTTCTGAAAGAGACTCGAGCTGTGGTATGCACATGTGGAGGGCAGAGCAGTGCCTTGCTTGGGTTAACAGTACCATCACGTGTTAACCTGGGCAGGAGTGTGCTTCTGTCCCTGTTATCACCAGGGTGTGAGTGCTTACTGGAAAACTTCCTTACCCTGGAGTGCAGAATCTAAAGGGAAGCAGTTGGACTGCATCCTCAGCTCCCCTGGCTTTGGCACACATAACTGAGCTCCCCAAATATTGCTTTAGCAGAGAGCTGGACACAGAGCAGAGCAAGGAGGGTGTCTCTTGCATGGTGCGGTGACACCGAGCCCAGCTTCACGAGGTTCAGCATAAAGGAATAATAGCAGCAAAAGCATCCTTGAGCCTTGGCCAAAATCCGCCCAAGAGGGAACTTCAGGTGCCACTGCTGCTGGGAGGTCAGGCCAGTGTGCTCAAGGTCAGATTCCTGTCAGAGGCGGCTCTGCTGGCTGCAAGATGATCTCCACGCTGAGTCTGAAATGCTGCTGGTGGCCACCTCCACCAGCACCACCACGATTGTGGAACTTTTTTCATGGAAACTATCAAGCTGGGAACATCCTTGAGCATGGAGATAGCTTTCCTCACTAGAGAGGGTGAATGGAGACATTCTTTTGCTGTGGAGAGTTGGGGAGTCGGGAGGAAAACATGGCCTCTCCTGTTGCCATGCTGGTCACTGATGGCAGCCTTCTCTGGCTGTGCCCTTCTGCCCCAGCTCCAAGTCTGCATGCTGGCTGTGCTGTCCCTGCAATTTAAGATTTGTTTGACCAGCAGGGAACCACCAAAGAGTGTGTTTAAGATAAAGACAAGACTGTGTTGTCTGTGGAAGAGGAGATCAGGCTGAATCAAAGGAGTGGAGGAAAGATCTCGTCTGAAGTTCATTACCTTCATGTAACTCAGGGTGTGGGTCAGAGCCTTGAATGTGCAGGGCAGGAAAGAGATTAAGTGAGAAGAGTGGAAAAGGTAAAACCACAAAGGCTTTGAAGGCCAGGAAGGGAACATTCTGCTCAGATGCCTGGACAGAGGTTTATGATTATTTTCTATGCAGCTCAGTTGTATTATCCACTATGAAAAATCATTGGCCGTGGAGATATCTGATAAGAACTGGGCTGGCATCAGCTGGGAGAACAAAATGTCAAGAATGCATCGCACTGCACCCCCACTTTTACCAGCAGGCAGGACATTGGTCTGGGAACAGTGTGTTGCTCACCCTTATCTCTAATTGCCCTGCTTGCCTAGCTTCTTTACTGCCTCCTAATGAATGCAAATATGATGTTTTGAGATTTGATCTTCTTCTAAGAACCCCTTCCCCTCCTGCCTCTCACCTCCTGACCTGTGTTCCCTAATGCATGGCCTGGGCTGATGATGGGAGGTCTGGGGAGCTGGGAATGATGTGAGTACAGAGGAATACCTCTAATCTGGCTAGCTCTGTACTCCTGTGCCAAGCTTTCCCCACAGAGCAGAAAAAAGTTGCCATTTATGGCAAAATCTATCTGCTCCCAAATGCTTCACAGTGAAGCAAAGCAAAAATCCCCTTCCTCACTTATTTTGGCAAGAAAGAGGATATGGGCTATGGGTTGCTGAACAGCCTCAGCCTAGACCATGACTGTCCAGGGTACTCAGGAGATGTCAGCAACAGGCACCAGGGAGAGGAACAATTTCAAGGAGAACCAATGGACTGAGGTGAGACACACTGCACAGGAGCTCAAGGGCTTTTCTTCTCCTGCCCATGCTACATCTCCTTCTATCAAACCTACCCCTCAGCTCTGCAGGACTGGAGAGCTGTGTCACCAGCACACCCAGTGGGTGCAGAAGCTCATCCCACAGATGTGTGAAGAGCTGTTTTTCTAACAGTAGCACACACATGGCATCTGAAGAGACTTTTGTTCCTTGGTAAGGTGGGACAGGCCTTGTTAGGGTGGAATCACTGTTAGCCTGAAATTCAAAGAGGGATTGACCTCCCTTTTCCTGCTTAAGATTTGATAGGCATGAAGCTATGAAAGAAAAGGCTTTTATTCACTCCTTCCTTTCTCAAGCTTGACTGTAGCAGAGTGTCTTTCCTAAGACTGGCTTGGGAGGCTTTGCTTCCCCACCCTTTGTGAGCCATCACATACAACAAGGCATGTCCTAAACTGCTGCTCAGATCTGCTGGCAATTCAGTCAATTTCTGTGGAAGCCTGAGTAGAATACATGTCTCTCCCTGTGTTGTTGGATATACAATGCCATCCCTGTCCCCAGGGACTGCTGCACCCTTCCCAGACTGCTGCTGGAGGGTATCCAGAGCCAGCTCCCTGATCTCCCTTAAGGCACAGCTGGCATGCTGAGCTGATGGGGCTCAAGCCCCAGTGACACCCTGGGAGCAATAGCATTGCTGAGCTCCCCCTAGACAGCAGGACAAGCCTATTCAAGCCTGAAAGGTGGTCAGGCAAAAGAATGTTTATGTAGCTGTATTTATACAGCTGTAGCTCTAAGACACCTGTGGGCATGTATTTAAACAGCTAGATCTTGCCTGAGTGTTCAGGTGTTAATATTCCACTGATATGAGTGAATACAGGACAGTCCTTCAGGACAACATGAACAGAAAACTCCTGACATAGTTATTACACACCGTGTGTGGGTCTGGGGAGAGGGGCTCATGGATGTTGGCTGAGAATCCAGCAATCACGTGCATGAAGCACTGGGTGGAGAGCTTCATGTGAGGGGTAACTCATGGATAAGGCACCAAGGGCAGGAAGAGGTTCTGGGTGCTTCTTCTAAATTTGGTTGTAATTTGGGGATCTCACCCGTGGCATGACCCTGCTGACACCAGTGCAAGTTCCTTGATTCTAGTAATGATGCATGGATGAGTTCAGGCAGCTGGTAACAAAAAACACACTGAAATCCAGAATGAAAAAGAGGAAGGCTCGGCAAGCTGTAGCTATGTGACTGCTTCCAGAGGAGGTAGTGAGAACTCTGCCCTGACTGCTCTGTCTGTGACCAAAATAGACCTTCCCCAGCAGATCCTGAGAGTGGTCATCTCAGTATTAAGTTTTCTTTCCTATCATACCTTCATTATTTCCAGGTGATCACACTGTTCCCAGCAGCTTGCTCCGACTGCCAGCAGTGCAGCTGAGCTGTTCCTGACCCCTGGCCTATGGTAATTAGAAGGCTTTGCCGGAAGCCTTCAAGTGGTATCTGTTGCTTTGGGAGTGATTTGTCCAAGATGGTCAATTTTCACTGTGGAGGAGAAGGAAGGTCACTCGGAAATGTTCGCTCCAAGGAAAAACTCCCTTCATATCTATTTTAATCTCTCTGGGGATTAATTTCCTCCTAAAAAAAACCCTGGAAGAGCAGAGAAGTAAGAGCATGCAGGCAAGCACGTGTAATAAGGATAGGCTGGGGACAGCCATGTTTCAGACTGGCTGTTGTACAGACTTGCTTTTAGAAAGTATTTTGTAAAAGGGAAAAAAACATTTAAAAGGAACAGAAAAATGCATGATTAGCTGTAGATAAAACTTTTAAAAACAGCAGAAAATACCCTAACTGGGAAGAAAGAGCCCAGCTGTCTGCTGAGCACTCCCTTTCCCTTCTCCTCTGCCCCTGGGCCCAGCTTTGTCTGCTGAGGCAGCATGGAGCTGTGGGAAGACCATTCTCAGCCATTTCAGGTTGTAGCTTGATGATGTGGTAAACCTCCTGCCATCAGATCAAACACACCCCAGCCATGCCATACACAGGGCAGATAAGTATAAACTTGTTGGTTTAAAATAGTTTCTGAGTTTTTGAGACAATAGTTCTTGCACAGCCAAGCTTCATGCCTGTGCTGCTCTATTTTTTCACTGGGTCAGGTGCTGCTCATTCTGCCACACATGGGATGAAGCTGTGAGAGCACCACACAATGTTTATTCAACAGAAAGGAGCCCTGTCACCATGCCTCAGCCAGACCAGATTTATAGGGATGGGTAATGCAGGGCATTGGCTGGATGAAAACTATCAGATTGTCACCACAGAATACCTGTCACCAAAGATATGTGTGGATGGCCTGGCAGGTGTTATATGAATGAAGGGTTGTGTGAGAGCCAAGTCACCAAGGGGAGTCACAACTGAGCTGGGTCAGTTTGTCTGGGCAAGGGTCACCACCAGAACTCCTTTGGCCAGAGCTGTTGCTGAGCTGTGTGGAGCTGCATCCTCCACAAGAGTGCTCCTGTTGACTTCTTGGCTGTCTCCCCATCAGCCCCGCTCTGTTTAGTTGTGAAACCCGACCCTCGTATCCCATGTCCAGCAGGTATGAGGACCAAAGTAAATAAGCCTCAATAGAAACTACACTTGTTAGGGACAGAATGCGTGTTAGATTTCATAATTCACCTTGGGACTCATTTGCTGAAGGCTGCTCCGAGCCCATTAGCACTGATGTCTATTTTTAGCCCTGATTCCTGTCAGCTGTGGGTCCCAGTCCATGAATGTGACACGCTGTCAAGAATTCCTTTTTTTTACCCTTTAACATTTAAAAAATAGCTATGGGGTTTTCTGCTGGCTGTTCAGTGTCCTCTGCCACAGTAAAGGGAAAAGCTGAGCTGCTGTGCGTGTGGAGAGGTTCCCCATTCCTCATGGGTGACAATTTTCTAACTATCCCTGACTTTCTGGCTTATTCCAGCGCATCAGGGATCCAGTTAAGTGAGCACATAGGACATGGGGGTGCTGGCTAGGCAAACCTCTGGGAGGTGACACCAACCTTCCCAGGCATTCTTAGGAAGCACAGCTGTTTTCCAGCTATAGTTGGAAAGTTCTGGTGGCATTTCACTGGAGGGTTTTCAGTATCTCCTTCCTGATCAGATCTCCCCGCTGGGCTGTTTGAACTGGCTCTTTGCCGGACAGCAGCATAAGCCTCCCAGAGGCAGAGGGAAAGTTTTGTGTACCGTGCAGGAAAGTGTGGGGCCTCCTAAAGTGAAAGGAAGCACATAAATGCAAGATTGTACAGCTGCTGTTATCAGAGCTGGGCAAATCAGCCATATTTTCTTTCCAGCCTTCTGAAGAGTCAGAGAGCATAAAGGTTCACGCAAGTGAAGAAGTTACTGTGCTTGGAAAGCCAGATGGAAGAAGCAGGGAGATAGATGATCTCATGGGAGCAAAGATGAGAGTGATGAGAGAGATTTCTATCCTTCCATATAGGGAGTAAAAACTTTCCACAGACACAGACCTTCTGCCATACTTTTCATCAGCAAAGCCCAGGAGTCCAGAGGCCCTTGGGATGGCACATGGAGTGATGGGGAAAGACAAGAAGGGCTGCAGAGACTGGAGGAGAGGAGAGATAGAAGAACATGTGAAGCAAGTGCAGGCAGGATCTGAGCAAGCCTGAAGCACTGAGCTGTGGGAGAGCACAGAAGGGGCTCTAAGCATTGGTACAATTTGGGAGGTGATGGAGTAAGAAGCTGTAAGTGTAAGCTATGGAAGGTCCCTGGGATGCATGTTCAAAGCCAGACTCCTGGGAAGCCTATCCACAGAGCTTTACTGAATATAATTGTTTATACATTTTCACCTAATTGGGGTTAATCTGCTTTCTACTTTGGCTAATCAGCTGATTCAGAGGCCTAATAGGTTGGAGGGGGATGTTTTGCTCTCCTCCTGTTTTCAAGGCCATGGAGTCAGGGGCAAGCGAGCACTGTGGAGGGGCTCAGAGCTGCCTGCTGTCAAGTCTGGTAGAAAAGTGCTTTATCCCTTGAGGAATGGTGCTGGGGAGCAGGTCCCCAGGAGAGACTAGTGCCTTTCTTCTTGCTAATTGGCAGATCTTGTGAAAACGAAGGATTACTAGGAAAAAAACTCCTCTGCAAGAGCCCAGCACTGAGCAAGGTAACCGCTCTGCTGAGGTCTGCTGAGGCTCCCACATCCTGGGGGGTACCACTCCCAGCTGGCCCCATGCCCTGCCCTCACCCTTCTGCCTCAGACCCCCACCTCAGCAAAGGATATGCATGATTCTGGCACAGACATCTGGGGTCCATCCACTCAGGCACTGATGCTATTTCAGGTTCCTTTGCTGGGTGGTGAGTCATGAGCATCTCATGCAAAATCTTCCATGTCACTTCAGGCTAAAGGAGATGGTGTTGCCATCATAGGCACATCCTGCCCTTTGAGGGTGGGAAAAAAGTCAGGGTGAGCTCAGCCATGTGATGGGAGCTCACTGTGCTACAGGGAAGCTGCTGTAAAGGCTGTCTCTAATTGCTGCTCATTACTTAGCTTGTGAATATTGACCAGCACCTAGAGCCAATACAGAACATCCTCCATTGCCTTCTCTACCACACCCTGGTCCTGGCTACCTGCTCCCTTCCCCAAGCATTGGAGCCCCATCCACCCCAGTCACAGCTCCCTCAGCCCCTTACCCAGAAAAGGATGCCAGGGCACAGTGGGGTGAAGCTTTCCTCTAACGTGAGTCACTCCTTGTCCAGACTTGGCTTCAGAGTAGTTTTCTTTTGGAAAATGGCAACTAAACTGGTGAGTCACAGCATGAAGTGCAAGAAATGCTCCTGGACTAGTGTGAGATGTCCAGGTGAGCTGGAACTCCTGAGCAGCAACTGTAGCCAAAAAAGCATTCCTGCAAGATGTGTTTGGATGTGTCTGGAAAAGAGCCTCAACTACAGTGCAGCACAAGGACAGCCCAACAGGGAGCCCGGGGGCCACTGGGGAGGGGGTCAGCTCTGGCCAGGATGTTCTGAGCAGCAGCTGGACCTTCAGGAGTCCCTCCTCACCCACACCTTTGAGTCTTAGTGAGAAGCCCAGTGCTAAGGCTGTTTAAAGCTGAAATGTCAGGGAGAGCAACAGGACTTTTTCTTCTTTTTTTTGCCAGCATCTGACAACCAACACTGATTTTGCAACTTCACTGCAGCGGGCCTCAGGCACTGACCAAAATGTTTAAGGAAGTGTAATGCCCGAGTCAAGGAAGTGTCACGCCTGGGTGGACTGAGTGTCATTTCTGCATCACCTCTCAGTCATCATCAGATCCAGTAACACACATCCCACCTTTTTTGGTTCCTCCCTTAGTGCAACTCATCATCTCCCCTTCCCAACTGGGATCACCGCACGCTCAGTTGCATCAACTCAACTGTTAGCATGGGCAGACTCCAACAATTGGAAGACTTTATTATTATTTTTAATCATCTCCAACTGGGGGTTCCACAGTAGAGTGTCCAAGACAAAGTGAAACAGTTGCCACCCTCAACTTCTCATTTTTTCCCTCCCTAGTGCTTTCTGAGTTTATATTGTTCAGTACATGAGGTAAGTGACCCAGCTTTAAAACACCATCTTAAAAAACCAAAAATTTATGAGGAAAGAGGGATGACAACATGGAGTTTTAATTGCAGAGCCTTTCGGTGAGGTGGTTTAGTGATCCTTTGCAGAGATAGACACATATCTAAGAAGGGCACAGGCCAGTAGTTCAGGAACAGGGCTTGAAGCATCTCCAGCTTGTTTTAGCATAACAGCACTAGGAGCAATGAATAGTTAGGACTTCATGGTGACTGCCCACATGCAAAAGGCCAGCTCTCTCACAGAGTTCTCACAAAAGAGAGCCATACAGGCATTAACAGTAAATCAAAGCATACAGAAAAAGGTTAGATACTCAGAGGGAAGCAGCATGACTCACTTCAGCTCACAGAGGCAGCTCAGACCCCAGACAACAGCAACACTTTCCTCAAAAGTGGAGGATGCAGAATCCATGATCAGCCCCTGCCCTCATTCCACAGGAGGCACGAGCCAGTATCAGGACAGGGCATGTGCCATGCACAGAGGTCACCAGGAAACACTATCCCTTGCTTGGCTAAGCAAGCAAGAAAATCAGTGTTGATTTTGAGAACAAGGCTGCTTGGATCCATGACAGTCAGTGGAAGCCTGCTCTCAAGTCAGGACCCAGCAAGGAGCCCCTTAAGGCAGGCCAGCTCTTCACTCAATGCTCCATTTGCTCAAAGAAGCCAAGATGCACAGCCAAGGAAGCTTCCTGAGCTGTGAGATGCAAGTGCTGGCAAACAGTTTGTCACATTAAGCACTGAGCTGGTGTAAGGTGGACTGGGGCTTTTACACATGCTGTTGTCTGTGGGTCAAGCAGCTCTGCTTCCCTATTACAAAAACAGGAAGCCAGGGACTAACCCTTGCACTCACCACCACACCCTAAGCCAGGGTGGGGAGGCTGCCCTGAACCAGTTTTTGCCTTGAGAAAAACATCCACCTAAGACCATGTGGGGGCATCCTCTTATAATCCATCTTTATTTGTAAAAATCCACATATAAAATCTTCGGTTTCCTTTTACAAAAACATAAAGGCACATAAAACTACTCAAACTTTCATCCCCCTGGACTGATGGTCGGACACTCCCCTCCACCCCAACCTCCCCCTTGCTTTCTTTCTCCTCCAGTCCACGTTTCTTCATGTTTCCTTTAGTTTTCAGCTCACTCCTGCTCAGACACAGTTCTGCTCTTGCAAAGATGAAGTATGCACACAGGGGAGATGGTGGAGAGGTGGCATGGGCTGTGCGTGGAATGTTTTACAGGTACTTTTTAGTAGTAGGTCTCTCTTTCCACCCAGCCTGAAGGAAAAGGAGGGAGAAAGCACAGTTAGTCTCAAGGCAAACCAAGTATGAGGCTCATGAGAGCTCCTTTTAGATTCTTGAAAACTTGCACTGTAGCACCTGAGCTAATAAGTGACCTGCCACAATGGGAATATCTTGCCAAATTGATGTTCTCCAGCTTTCAGGAACTCTTCCAGCTTTCTAGAGCTATCCAAGCATTAATCAGTCATTTCCATCTACTTCAGTGCATCTGTACTTTTATATAATGGGAGAGAATGTAGGGACAGCAAGAAGGCCTTAATTTGCACTAACTACACAATTAATGTTGAGGAAAGGGAAAACACAGCAGAATACAGCCCCAAATAGTGCGTAGGGGTCCCCAAGCTTTGCTGGGGTTTCTGGAGAACTCAGCAGCATGAAGAGGTGGGGAAGGAAACACAGAAATGAGCAGCAGATTCTTACCGCCAGGGTTGCGCCTGATAATGAGCTTTCTGACTTCATCATACACGAATATGAGGAGGGAGTATGGGAAAGCACAGAACCACCAGGTCGGCCTGTTTGGGAGAGGAGACAGTGAGAACACGGGCTGTGGAGATGCTCTTGGCCTGGCACAGCTCTGACTTGATGGCACACTCAAGTGCAAGAAGGCTGGCATGACCCAGCTTGCCAGTTCAGTCAAGAATCCTCCAAGCCAAGCATTACTACCAGGTTTTCTGCTGCAATAGATTAATTCACTTTTGGATAATAATTCCAACACAAGGTGTGTCATGGCACCTTTGCTCATCTCTGTACCAGCACCTCCCCACCTACCAATCAAGCAATATTTCCTCTAAGTACACAACCTTTGTGCCCAGAGCCTTGCTGGCTGGAACTGTATTGTTTCCCCTTGTGATTTACACATACTAACATCCAGATGCTGCAGGCACTGGGCAGAGGCCAGCTTTCTTGTTAGGAAATGCTCACACTTCAGCACCCAACTCTTGGAATGCAAGATGTACCAGGATTTATTTTTTTTCCATGAAGATTTCCTGACACTTAAACTTTGAACAGTCCTCTGGCTTAAGACTAAACTCTGCCATGAAGTGTTGCAATGCTGTTGAGCAACACTTAAAATGTTGGCACCTTCCCAACCATTAGGAAAGTTAGTGTGCATCAACTGGTCATCTGCATCTACGTAGCAGCTTTTAAAAGACTTTACTACTTGTTCTCTTCCCAAGAGATGTAGGAAAAAAGCACAAGACGTCATCAGCAGTTCTTCAGTACCCAGGAGTCATCTGGCCTATGAATTACACAATCTAACTGGCTTTCTTTGGAGGTGCAGTACCATTCCCATAAAAATACTCCATGAAATAAGTGCAAGAGGCAGCTGCACTAGAGCACACTGGTATTGAAGTTGTATCACTGATTTTTAGTGAGGCACTGAACAAGAGGCTCCTCATAAACATTCCACACACAGTGAAGAAAACCCCAGTGTGCCACAGGACAGCAAAGGATCACTAACACCCTCTAGCCTGAACTCTTAAGACTAGGTTTGATGCTCCACTGGTTCACAACTACTTTCATCCATCTCCCCACCCAAGTGCTATTGTTCTGTGGTACGATCTGTTACACAAAAAGCATGATGCAACTTACTTCAGAGGATACATCCTTAGAGCAACATCCATCCCAGGGCAGTAGGACAGGAAGGCAGCCAGAGCAGTCTCCTCAAAGAGACCAAATATTAAGATCTTGTTCCTAGAAGAGACAGGAAGGAAGTCAAGAACAAAGTACTTTCAGAGATGATCTCCTAAAAAACAACCTAGCTGCCACAGGGGAGTGAATGGAAACACATTCCAGTCCAGCCCAGAAGGTCATCAGGTGGGGACTACCAGGCCATCCATCCAATGCAACTGCAGAGCTGCCATGATGGTATTTTAAGTCTCTTCAGAGACAGCTCATGATCAAATCAACCAGCAATTGATTTCATCACAAATTCAGGAGGCAGCTGGAGTTTATGCCATGAGATCTCTTGATGTACAAGACCAGGAGTTCAAGGCTGTGTGCTGGAGTGTCTATGGGCTAGTGAGGTGTGCTAGCTTCCACAGACAATGCCAACAGAAGCCACCATTTCTTTGTCTCAGCCTGACAACTGAAAGTACTACAAGGAAGAGAGCACCCAGTCTTTTACCCACTCCCAAGGTAGTCTGGTCAAGACTTTTGCCAAAACACCCAGACACTGCTGGGATGAAGGACTAGAGTGCTGTGTGCTGGAGAACACACAGAGTTCAATTCTAAATCCTCCATGGACAGGCTGACTTACTTCATCCCCTGCTGGAAGACAGAGTTTCTTCGGGTCTTGCAAATGATCAAGTCTGCCCACTGCACGACCACGATGCTGACAAAGAAGGCTGTGTGGCAAGTGAACTCCACTATCTTCCTCTGCTCATAGGTCTAGGAAGCAGACAAAGCAGAGAGCATTTGTTCAGACACGCTGCCTTTGCTCTCTGGTGCTCACACCAAGTTCAGCAGGTGTTAATATTTTGGCTGGCAGCCTCTAGGGTGAGCCTCAAAACTCACCCATTGCTGCCCATAGCTGTCTTCCACATCGTTAATCCATCTGTCATCCCACTGAACTCTGATCCCTAGCAAGCCAGAAGGCCAGAATCCATTCTCTGCCATGATTACAAAATAGGTGAAGAAACCTCCAAGGGCCTGGATCATACCTAAACAGGTAAGAAAGTATGATAAAACTGATTAGGCTACTGTGCAGAACAATTATAACAGAACAACAGTTTGTAGGCAACCCTTAACCACCTTAAAAATTGCTCCTTGCAGTGCTCCATGTCCCAAGCAGCAGCTGTAGAAATAGTTCACACTAACATCAAACTCAGCTGCAATCCTTTTGCTGAGCAGCTTCTGCCCCCAACTTTGTACAGAGTTACTTCTGTTCTGGCCCTGTGCTGTGATGGCACCATACTCAAGGACAAAAGATAAAACTCCCTTTGTATTCTTATTATGCCTTGCCCACCCCCAACCCTTGCAAAGTACAGTCAAGAAGGTTCCCAAGGTCTGCTGCAATTAAGCGTGAGCTCCCATCCTGTGAACTGGGCACGTCTCTGTAGCTGCCTTTAATCAAAGCTCCTAATGCTGTGTGTTTAGGGATACGCTGGAGAGAATCCTTTACTTCTAATTAAACTAACAATGAGATCTATGTTCTTGCTGAACAAGTCTGAACCAGAGGAGAGCTGGTTGTCAGCCAGTTCCTTTACAGCACTGTGCAATTAAACAAAATTACTGTGAAAGCGATTCAATGGATCAAGCTGCACAAGCCACCGCTATAAGCCATGGGGGAAGAATCATTGCAAGTTCTTTACAGCCTGAGGTTCTGGTTTACACACCCCAAACCTCAACCCTACCAAAATAAGCAGAGCAGTCACTGACTCAAGATTGTGTACAACCCCTGCTACCACCAAGTTCAAACTGGTGCCAGAGAAAACAGAGCAGCTTACCAATCTGCCCATAGGCCATGCTGATCAGCCGTTCATTCACCAGCTTGTCTGTTTTGGGATTTCTGGGCTGCCTCTTCATGATGTCACTCTCTGCTTGCTCATATGCCAGGGAGATAGCGGGGACCTGAGGGTGGCAGGACTGCTCTTAGAAGAGTTTCAACTCTCCACTGTATAGAGTCTTCCCTGTCCTGTGTATTCAGTGCCAGAAACAGCACTCCCCAACAAAAGGGGTCTTCCAAAAGGACCTTACCCCCCTCCCTTTCCACAGATTATTCTTACAGGGAGCTGAAAGATCCTCAGACTCAAGAGCCATGAGATGAATGTGAATAAAAGGAGTATCAGATGGCTGCTTACTTTAAATCAGAACACTAGAGGAAATTATTTAAGCATTTTCCTTCCACCTGTCCTTTCTTTAGGGTACCTAAGAACATGCACATTTTTTCTGGAGACAAAAAAACCACATTCACCATGTCAGTGCCCAAGTCAATGCAGAGGATGGTGACTGTTCCCAGAGGAAGGGGTATGTTTGCAATGATGAAGATCAGGAACGGCGTGATTTCAGGAATGTTACTGGTCAAGGTGTAGGCAATAGACTTCTTCAGGTTATCAAAGATCAGACGACCTGGGGAAGGAAGAGAGAACAGGGTAACTCTCACTTGTTAGCAGAAGGCAGCCAAGCAGCTCACAGGCAGCCTCAGTGCTAACACCAAATGGCAAATTGCTAGTGCAGCAAATGAAAGGGTTCTCTCTATGTAAGGGTGAGACTGCTCCATGCACAGCAACACCTGTGGAGAGTGACACTTCTGGTCACAGCACTCAGGGCTCACTGCATAGAGCCTTGGTTTCTGGACATCATCAGGAGCCCCTGGAGGGACCCTCTGTTCTGCTCCTGTTTGAGAGCTACTTCTCCATCAGGGAGGAAAACGTCACACTCAGCTGGCAAAGATGACTGTAAGGTCACGTGTTAGGCAACAGCACAAAGTAGCTTTTGTTACTCAGCTGCTTCCTACTCTTACCCATCCCCAAAGGCTCCTGCAGAACACCCATGGAAAGAAATAAAACTTTGAAGGGAGGAGGAAAAGTGCTGCTCTCCTTGAAAACTCTTGTCATGGAGGCAAGCTCAAAGAAGAGCCCCCCAGATGCCTCTATTTCAGAGGGGATGCTGAAGCATGTTACTTTACCACCACTGCACACAAGTTACAGACTCACCTTCTTCAACCCCAGTGACAATGGAGGCAAAGTTGTCATCCAGGAGAATCATGTCAGCTGCCTGCTTGGAGACATCTGAGCCAGCAATACCCATAGCAACACCAATGTCAGCCTTCTTCAGGGCTGGGGAATCATTCACACCATCACCTGTGACTGCTACAATTGCACCCTAGTCACAAAGAGAGCAACAGCAAGACTGAAATAATCATGTAAGACATGTTTTTGGCAGAAAAGCTTTCTACTACCTTACAGATGAAGCACAAAAAACTATTTCACTTTGCTGTAAAGAGACCTCAGTTCCTCCTTGCCCTCCCCTCACCCTTTCCCTGTTCTGATCAGGCTCATCAAGGGAACCACGGTGCTCTCTCGAAAGGACATACTGGATAACACATGAGCATGTTGGATCCTCCTCTCCCAAGCACATCCAGAGAATTTAGGAATTAAGTTTACTAATTAACATCCTAGGATGAGAAGAAAGTCTCAGTACAAACTGAAGATGTTTTCCTGTCAGACCCTTATATTTATGTATTGTAGAGCAGCCTGACATCAGCAGCTGTAGGCTGCTGACAGACAGATTTAATCTGGCTCTTTACATGTGGGCACTGAGGAGACTTAGCCCTAGCACTTCAACAGCAGAACAGCCTGGTAGTTTACATATAAATGTCTGGGCATTTCTCTAATATGACATCCTTACTCCCCCTCTCTTTACCTGTCGCTGGCAGCCTTCCACAATGATAAGCTTCTGCTGAGGAGATGTCCTGGCAAAGACAATTTCTGTGTGGTGAAGTAGGATGTCATCCAATTGCTCGCTAGTCATGTCCTTCAAATCTGAGCCATGAACCACACAAGCTTTGGCATCCCTGAAAACAAGATAAGGTATGTTTTACTTTGCATTAAGTTTCTCATTAGCTGTACTTGCTCCATAAAAATAAGGTTCTTCAGTGATCTGGGGAAAGAGCAACTTCTGCTATGACTAAATACTGATCCAGGCAGCCTCTGCACAGAGGTTTGATGTTCAAAATTTTGAGAAGCAGATAGGGAACACCAAGAAAAAGACAACAAAACAGAACCAAGCAACAGACAAAAACCCTCATGAGCAAATTAATTCTTTCCATAGCTTTCTAAAAGGCATCAAGGCAAAGACTAGTTGTTCCCACAAATCTTAGCCTCTCTGAAAAAAAGGAACTCAGGTAGGTAACTTCCAAGGTTTCAAGAGATGTTGCTGTCTTCTGCAGGCAATCTTTTTTGCAACAGACTGATGACCATGTGACTGGTGACACATGGTTCTTCACAGAGAGTGTTCACACCATGCAAGTTCCAACTAATTTACACCCTTCGGCCACAAAAGCATGCAATGTTATATTTAGACTGGTTTGGTACCCTACAGGCTGCAGTAAAATACCATCTCTCTCCAGCCCAGCATACCATCCCTTATAGGTCTAGGAGACTGTCCACGCAGCTCTTGACATCACCCAGTTTAAACAGGGAAATTCCTTCCCCACCCTTAGAGCCAGCTGCTGACCTGCTCAGTCACAGAGCCCAGCCTGCACTGCTGGGTTTTGAAGTTACCCTCAAAATCTAAAAAAAAAAAAAAAAAAGAAAGAAAAAGAACCAACCAAAAAAAACCCCCAAGCAATTTCATTTCACAGGGTGTCTCTATTCACAGTTCATAAGCTACATGGCTGTCCTCCAGCCCAAACACAGGCTGGGTCAAGCTAAGCAATGCAGACAGCCCAGCCATTCTGCAAACAGCCTGCTTATGCCAAAGCACATTTTCTGAGGATGCCTCAGTCCCAGCTAGGCTATGAAGGCAAGCATTAACCCTTAAGAGGAAGGAGTTCCCTTCTGACATTTATTCTGCTTGTAGCTGTGCACTAGTGTCAACTCCTCTACCCGGCATAAATCCTGCTCCCTTCGCTCTCCTACAGTCTTACTCTTAAGTACTTCCCACACACAAGACACACACATTTAATGCAATCTTTTGTGCATTCTTCACATAACTCATGATACACATTGCAGAGCCACAATATGCTGAGCTAAGCAAATGCCATCTTTTCGTGTCCAGAGGGGAGATGCTGAGGGATTATCCAAGACAAGGAGAGAGGCAAATGCAGAATTCTTTGAACAGATCTGGCCTTTCCCAGCAGACATTACCTAGGGTTGACCTGGCTGACAGGAATGTTGAGTCGAGCAGCAATATCTTCTACTGTTTCATTGCCCTCGGAGATGATGCCGACACCCTTGGCAATGGCTTTGGCTGTGATTGGGTGGTCTCCAGTAACCATGATAACCTGAAATGCAAACAGACTGCCATGGAAGCCTTGCCTGCACTGCAGAGCAGCACTGCCCAAAAGGCAGGGTCCCTTACACTGAAAAGGCCACATGTCTTCTGTTCTACTCGCAAGCACTAGCGCAGAGCAAGTCTGAGGTACAGGCAGTAACCTGCTACCACTATGCGAGGGATTGAGGCGGATGGAAGACGAGAAATTGTTCATGTTGAGCTAATGGAGCCAGTTCTGTCTCCAGCCGATGCTTCCTTCTCATTTTAGTCAGTACTGTGGCACTCTAAGCCAAATCATGTGCTTTGGGACACCATGCTCTCAGCACCTGCCAGGGCCCAAGCAGTTTGGAGTTTCACTCATTTTTCAGTTCATGAACACACAACCATTTGTATTTAACTTAGAAATTAAGCCTGAAGTAGCAGTAGTTAAATCCTGATCAATTACTTCATCCACTCGCATTACAGTAATACAAGAGGTCAAGAAAGCCCTTTATTTCCCCAGGTATGAAGTGAGGTGATTTTCAACCCAGGAATAAATTACCTTGATCCCAGCGCTTCTGCATTTGCCAACAGCATCTGGCACAGCAGCACGAGGTGGGTCAATCATAGACATCAGTCCTACAAAGCAGAGTTTGTCCACAGGGAAGTTCAGGTCGTCTGTATCAAACTGGAAGCCTTCAGGGAACTGATCATCAGGCAGAGCCAAGTGGCAGAATCCTGTAACACATCAAACCCACATTTACTCTGTTCCTACACATCAGGAGGCAGAGAGTGAACACTTACTGCTTCTGCAAACAGCTGTGCAAGAATAACAGGGCAGCTTAGTCAGAGGTTTAGCCAGGGCTGTTGAAACAGGAGTCACGCTCCTATCCTGATAACTACCAGCTGTGGCTAGGTGCCCAGACACAGCCTGGTTCCTGTGCAGTGGAATAAACCCAACAACACTGTGTGGTCCCATGAAGGTCCCAAATGCTTTGCTGCATTTTGATCTAGGTGACTTCGCTGCCGGGAGACACCAGACCCTGCAGGCTGCCTTTTAGATTAAAGGCAGGACTGTCCCTACATGGATTGCGGAAGTGACCTTAATTCTATGGTTACACTGCAGGAACAGAGTGACCCTTCACTTAATCTGTGAGGACTGCACGGGAACATGAAGGACAAATCTTTTCCAAGGTAATTGGGCTGTTTTTCCTTACCTAACACTCTCTCCCCGAGGCCTCCCAACTCAAGGTAGGCATTCTGAAAAGCATCTTTCATTTCCTCATCCAGTGGTTGCTCTTTGCCATGGATAAGAATAGTGCTGCAGCGATCCAAGATCCTCTCTGGAGCTCCCTTCATCACCAGCAAGTAACGGGATTCTGATGGATTAGCGTTTTTGTGGATAGACAGCTAAGGGTAGAAGAAATGAATCTGCTCTATAAACATGTACTGTGAAGGACACAGTAATCAACATCAGTGTTCTGCAACTATGGCAGCTCAGGGCCATTCATGATATTCTACTCTAGTTCTCATTTACCCATACTTTAAAGAGGTTTACAAACTAACGAATCTGAGCATTCTTTGGTATTAATGTGTAACTGCAGGTGTTGTAATGACCTGTTCTGTATTCAAGTGCCACCTGTTAAGGTCACTTCCCAGCAGTTCACTCCTATTCCCAGATTTGAGTTACTCCATGCTCTGTGCACTACTGCTGCACAGGTTGAGAACATATCTGATTCTTTGTTAGCAGCTAACACCTTAGTGTCAGTGCAGTTACATGTGAAGAACACATGTAACTATAGTCTGTTAACTTAGATTTATAGAACAGTCTTCAAGCAAGTAATGGCTAGACAAAATGTGGGTGCCAAAACAAGTTTTGAGGCAAACAGTGCACAAATTCGCACAAGTACTTCACACAGCAGCTCCCCTTCCAAGAGCACACCTGCTTACCTGGTACTTGTTGGTAGAGTTAAATGGTATTTCCACCACTTTGGGATACCTTTCTCTCATCTGCTTGACAGAACCACAGCACAATTCAATGCATTTCAGAAGTGCAGACTCAGAGGCATCTCCTGCCACAGCTCGCTGAGGAAAAAAGACAACTATCAAAACATACAACCACAGAAGACTGGGTATTTAAAATAGATTTTAAGAGTGAATTCATCACAGTCCAGTCCCAACTTCTACATAAAACTATATGAAAGCAAAGAATAAATAATTCTATTATCTAGTACCAACAAGTACTGCATTTCAGAAAGCCAGGCTTCCCATCTTAAGAGAGCAGCAGTCTTCTTGTGACAAAGTCAAGAAGCCTTTTAAAAGGGTTAGACAAAGTCACATAACCAGGTACAGTCAGACCAAGTGAGGCTGGAGGGTAAATTTTGAGAAGAACTGCTCTAAGTTGCTTGCCATGAAGAACAGTTACTGTGAGATGAAGACTGACTACATGCACACAGAAACACTTCCATGTGCCCCCCACTCCAAGATAACATCAACTTATCAGGCCACTGGGAGAAATTTGATCTGTCCCTTCCCCATAAAGGTTATCACTGGCAGAGATGGGGGTTCTCAGCCCAGGAGATCTGTATGTGCTCAATGCCCTGGTGGAGCTTTCTTTGCTGCAATTGAAATGAAGTATTTCTTGCCCTTCTGGTCTCTCTCTTTGTGAGCAATTTTTTTTTTTTCATTTCTGTACTACTTTTTGGCATCTAAAGACTTCCCTCTCCCAAGCCTTCCTTAAACAGGAAGAACTCCAGCTCTTTAACTTCAGGTCACATTTTGTAGATTTAAGATATAGTCAGAGGAGTGCTGGGGAAAAATAGTTTGTTCCATCATCTCTCTTACCATTGCATCAGAACACCCCTGGGAATAAGTTTACTAAGCAACATGACTAATACTTGACAGATTATAAGCACTGTACGGTTAATTTCAGCCTTGGCTGGGTCACAGTTCAGAAGGAGGAATGTGAACTGGTGCTATGCCAGCATTTGCACCAGCACTGAACTAGTGAAAGCTTAAGGAGACTTGCCAGTGAGAGCAGACTGTCTCTAGCCAGTCTCCCACAACCACTGTTCCCCCTGCTCTGATGTTTACTTCTCCCAGCACCAGGTGTTTGTAGCTTTGAAGTATACAAATGCCAGAGACAGCAATTCCTGGAACAGCCAGATACTGGGAAATGCCTAGGAAAGCTTTCTGTTATTTGCTAGCCCTATGTGAAATATCTGCCTCCCAAACTGAGTGTAGATGGTAGTGGATGGCAGGGATTGTGCTATGGGAAAAATGCCTTTTCAATCCCATCTCGCCTGCCCACAGCACACTTCCTCTAAGAGTGCTAGACTGCAGAAAAGGTTAAGAGTGGCAGCTACCTCTACTTGGCAGGTTAATGTGACCCACAGGAAGTAATCTCACCACCATTATGAGAGGATGGTGGTGAGGAACAAGACCAACACTTTGTTTTGGGAACTCACCTTGAGAATTGGTACATTTTCCTGGCCAGCCTGAAACACAGCACGGTTACAGAGACCTGCAATTCTGGACAAAGCAGTCCAAGTGGCTGAGCTCTTGTCAAAGGAAGCACCTGGAAGCAGAGGAAGAGTGTCAAAAAGCCACCCCTCAAGAAGTCATATAAGCTCAAAAAATCCCACAGGTTTAAGACCAAGAAACCTTTATCTCAAACAGGAAACACCCAGAGCATCACTGCATCTCTTTCATTCCTCCTCCCTTCCCAGATACTTGATGAGGAACTGATTATTTTAAGACAGCAGCAGTGTAAGAGAACGCCTCTGCTTTCAAGATTCCAGTAATGGCCATATCCAGCAGCAACAGAGGGACACAGTGACAAAGCCAAGAAATTCTGTACAGATAACACTCATTCAGAGGGCTTGAGAAAGGGATGCTGGGTTCTACCTCCAGCTTGTCTCACTTTATCTATCAACCCAGGAACTGGATGAAATAGCTCCCAAAGGAACAATGCTTAAATAAAGATACTCTCTCATTCTGGCTCTTAAGCTGGCTTTAAATGAGATGAATTGAAGAGACAGCTAACCGATAACCTAACATACTTTCCATGAAGTGAAATCTTCTAGGTTTACTTCCACTGCAGCCAAGCCAACCATTGCCAGGCCTAGGGCTTCCAAAAGATCTATTTATAGCTCATTACTTTGCTTTAGTGTTAAATAATGTGGCTTTTTTAAGCAGTGGAGACAAGCACAACGTTTTGGACTGGTTCAGGACAGGGTGCAGCAGCACCACTGGAAAATATTTATGCTAATAACATGTTGCAAACACAGCATTTCACAAGGTAGACAAAAGCTAGGAAACTCCTGAGTTTGGTTGTACTGAACAGTTCTGGAGAGATAAGCATTTCGCTCAGCTGTACAGCACACAGTTTTCAGATTCTTATCAACTAAGAGAAACTTCCTGCTAAAGACTTACATTCATAGCTGGCACTATGTAAACACCACCTGGATGCTCTGGGAAAACCCCTGTCCCAAAGGCAAACCATCTAGTTCCACATGGGAACTTGCCATCTACATCCAGCCTCAAGTCATTTTTATCAGGGCCAACACTTCTGCTGTCCATACTTTCAACAGACTTAAGATTAAGCAATTTCATCAAGATACATTTTAGCAAAGATAATCAGGTACTTTGTGAATATTTCTATGTACAGGACAAACACGTGGTGTTGGGGCTGAACATTTAAGAGGTTCAAATTCCAGTGGAGTAATTCTGCACAAAAGGCAGGCTAAACAGAGTTTAAGGATTAAACAGAATCATGGTACAGTGCTAAAGCTTTCTAAGTGTCAATTCAATTTTTTTATGCCCATTCTAGACTGTATGTTAGAAATCCCTGCATTGTGAACATCACTTGGACTGAAGAGCTACAAACACAGGTTCTTAGAAGTACCAGTGTCCAGGCAGGCCCAGAAAAAGCCATTTTTAAATGAAATGCCTCAAGCACAGCAAGGCTGTCTTACCACTCTGGTTCTCTGTAGTGTCAGCCTCATGGATCTGATTGTCAAACCACATGTGGGCAACTGTCATACGATTCTGTGTCAGAGTGCCTGTTTTGTCAGAACAGATGGTGGATGTGGACCCCAGGGTCTCCACAGCCTCAAGGTTCTTCACCAAGCAGTTCTTACGAGCCATACGCTTGGCTGTTAGTGTCAGACATACCTGGGAACAAGAAAGATGATGTCAGGTTAGATGCACTTGTGCAGAGTAACACTGCTATCCAACTCAATGTGTACATGGAATGACACCCAGCTTCCATGCCCTGCAGTGATTGCCTAACTCCTTGCTCACCCTGACAGTGCAAAATAAACAGCAACACTTCAGCTCAGGTGCTAGGTTTAAATGACATTTTCCTCATTACAAAACCTCCAGAACAGGCTTCAGCCTCTTACTCCTCAGTGTATTAGGAAGGAAATAACATGCCTCAGACTAACGTTTCAGTCAAAGTTGCCACCTCCTAACGATAAGAGTTCTCAAAATAGGTGAAGGCAAGCCACATATGAGCAGGCCCAAATTAGCTGTGGTGATAAGGCTTGCAAGTTGCTGGGGTAGAAAGTGAGCAGCTCCAGCTCACTTTCTTGCTAGAGGCTGTTATCTGGTTCCAGTTCCCAACCACTCATTTCCTGGCTTGGTTGCTACTCTGCTTCCTAAGGCAGCATGGAAGCATTTTCTTCTGTCTACCACCACTCTCCATACACCTAAGAACACCTAGATACTCTCATGACCTCTCTTAAGGAAACCAAACTTAGAGAAACCTGTGACAGATCCCAGACCAAAAGCTGGGGCTGGAGTGAAGCCTGCTGGATCCTCTGCCAGCCCTTAAGGATTGGAAAGGTTAGTGTGCATGTGGGTTTCTGATGGATGTAGCAGGAAAACCCCATATTACCACAGAAAAAGGACTCCTAGTCTTGCTCACTTCAGCTGTATAGTGCCAAGCCTCTGGGTAGGTCTAACTTAGGGACCCATCCTTATGAGATAATTGCTGCAGAACTTGACGTTGATTCAGGAAATTAGTTAAAATACACTGAACTTATAAAGCCCAACCCTACACACTCACTTCCATTACTTCAGTGTTCACCTCTCTGAATGCACATTGAGATAAAGCACTCCACTTCCTTAAGGACCAAATTCAGTCTTTTTTCCAACTTCACTCACCGTAACCGTTGCAAGCAGCCCTTCAGGGACATTGGCAACAATGATCCCAATGAGGAAGATAACAGCCTCCAGCCATGTGTACTCAAGGATGAGGGACAGGATGAAGAAGGAGACACCCAGGAACACAGCCACTCCAGTGATAAGATGGATAAAGTGCTCGATCTCCATGGCAATTGGAGTTTTCCCCCCTTCCAGTCCAGAAGCCAAACTGGCAATTCGGCCCATCACAGTGCGATCCCCAGTGCTAATGACAATGCCACGGGCAGTGCCTGGAAGAGGGATGGGTTTGAGAAAACAAAAACAACACAGCTTAATATCCTGTAGGTGTGGAAGAGATGTCCTAGGTGGGCTTCAGCACAAAGACCCCATATTCAGAGCTGCAGCAGAAGTCCTGCCAGACACGTCTGACATTCCTGCTTCCTGCAGCTGTAGCACTTCATACAGATCTACCTCATGGTTCACGCTACGTTATCTGCACGTCAACATTTTTTACTTGTAATAAAACAGGCTGGAAGACACACCACATAGCTGCTCCTCTGAAAGAAGCAAGAACAAAACACCCAGTAGTGCTGTGGAGTCTTTACCCATTCTAGAGTAGTGCAGTTGGAATGGGCAAGGACTTTGATGGGAACTTCCACCCTGCTTATCTACACAGTTCAATATCATTGCTCATACTTCAGGGAAGCAGGAGACACACATACCTTCCACACAGTTGGTGGAAAAGAAGGCAATGTTCCTGGTCTCCAGTGGGTTCTCATGGGAGAAGTCTGGAGACCTGGTTTGAGGCTCTGATTCACCAGTAAGTGAGGAGTTATCCACCTACATGAAAGAGAGTACTTTGTCATACATGAGCAGACAGATGCCTACTAAGTACTTTCCCCATCCTTCTCTTCCACTCCAGCCCCCATTCACAGCATAGAAGACTTATTCATCCTCCTTCAGAATGAAGTTTCCTAACAGCCTGTCACTACCGTACCTTGCAACCATGTGCAGATATGATCCGAAGGTCAGCTGGAATTCTGTCTCCTCCTTTTACCTCCACTAGATCTCCAACTACAACACCTTCAGCATTTATGCTCATCTTCTCACCGTTTCTGACTACAAGTGCTTGCTGAAAGACAGTGAAGGAACAATCTGTGTCAAAAACAACTCTTAAGAAAAGGCTCAAAAGATCTGAGAATCTTTTATGCTGTGCTTCTACAAGGTTTCTACTAAGGTGTTTATATCTATGTTATTTAAGAAAAGTAAGTTGGTTTTTTTTCTTGATATTAAAGCTCCTTGTTACCATCGTGACAGTGTGACAGATATGATCCAGATTGTCCACGAAGGAATTAAAATTTTAGTGCTTATCACACCACTTACTGAACTCCCCAGACTACAGAGAAAGTGTCCTATGATTGTTAACAAGCTGGTGGAACCCACAGGTTTTCAGGAACTACCTTGGCCTATTAGCATAGCTACTTGGAGCAGTCTCACAGATCCCTCAAAATTAAGAGCTAGTAACCCACATTAACAGCCCGGCCCTTGCAATTGGAGATGATGTTTAAAACAATTCATACTTTTGAACAAGCTATGGCTTGCCAGACAACAAGGAAATTATTTATTCCATACCTGAGGCACCAAGTTCTTGAAGGACTCCATGATCTTGGAACTTTTTGCTTCTTGGTAATAAGAGAAACAGCCAGTAATGATAACCACAGCTGCCAACACAATACCCAGGTACAGCTGCAAAGAGCAGAAAAAGTGAGTCAGAGGACAATCTGCCTGAAAGGCTTCCAGTTTGTCCAAATTAATTACCTGGCATTTAAGTGCCCCATCACAAACATGAAGGTACTTGCAGTCTCTGAACATTTTGAACACAAAGGCTGTCCACAAGCTAGTGTTGTTAACACAACACAAAGGAAGTTGCCTGTTCATTTCATTATGTGGAAGCACTCCAAAACACGTTAAGCTCACACATTTAATTTCCCGTGCTTATGGGAAAAGCTTCTGGACTGAATGCTTAAAGGAAGTTAATCTGCCTTGAGCCCAAAAGGCTGCTCAGCCTGCCTTTGAGGTAAAACAGACATTTTTACTTACATTATCGTTGTTAGGCTCCTCCTCCATCAAGCTCTGTATGCCATAAGCCAGAAAACACAGAATAGCACCAATCCAGAGCAGGAGCGAGAATCCTCCAAAGAGCTGCCGACAGAACTTTACCCATTCAGGAGTGGTGGGTGGGGGGGTGAGGGCATTTGGGCCATCACGAGCCAGGATCTCAGCTGCACGTGCAGAAGTCAAACCCTACAAGAGAGGTTCCTTTTTAGGCATTGTGGCAAGACCCAACTGCACAAGGTAGGTCTGAATTTGCTCAAGTTCTACAACAGCAACAAGGAGCTGCTAACAGAAAACAGAGATGTCCAAAGCTGCCAGGGTTCCACAACACAAGTGCAGGATGTGAGAGCTGAATGCCAGAACAGGAACTAGAGGATGCTGAATGCTACTTGAGGAGCCTGCAGGCCATGGGCCACGAACACAGAAGAAGGGCAGGACAAGAAGGTTACAGCCACAGACTTTGGAACAGCACAGCGCCATCCACCCTCATTAAATTATGGAACAAGTGAAAGCTGGAGGCCATAAAAGTGATGACATGTTGGAAGAACTTTCCAGGAAGTACAGCTTTCAGAAGCTGAGATTTTGGACACAAAAATGCAAATAGCTGTACTGTTTTAAAGAGCAGACTTGATGCTAAATGCAATCATGCAAGAAATGCATTAAGCAAAGCAAACAACAGCAGAGGTGTAAAACTACTGCAGTGCTTCTGCACTGGACTCTAAGGAAGCCTAAGATATTTTTACACCTCTTACTGCAGAATTTTAACTGGTACTAGCCATCATTGAGTGTCTGGGCATGTGCTAGCTCTCTAGACTATATTTGCAATATAACAAACATGTGTCCTCATTACATGCTCCTCCGGAAAAAAATAACACCAAGAATCAACTTGACCTTGAACGACTCAGAGGCAGATAACAGTGACTTTGTTAGAAGCAAAGTTGCTAAAGTATTGCAGTCAAGTTGTTCAGTGGGAGGATAAAGAGAAGTATTTGTGAATTCAACAGTTCTCCCAAAGCCTGAGAAACTTAACTGGAGGAGGGGAGATTAAACACTAAAAGAAAAAAAATACCATGCCAAAATCAGACCACCCAGATCTCCCTTTGTGAAGTGCTCTGAGCTGTGGCTGTTTCTTTTCAGATCAGGGCAAAGAAGAAAGGAATACAATGTTTACCTACCCGATTCAAGTCTGTTCCATATTTACGATGAAGTTCATCAAGGCTCAGCTTGTGGTCATCCTGAAAGACAAATAGTTGGAAGAGAAAAGAATCTGAGAAAAGAGTTCAGCAATTCTACTTCCCACCCCAGGTTTCCTATCTGTAATGGTGTGATAGCAGGACTCTAGCTCATCCTTTCTGTGAAGAGAAATCTCAAACTCATTCTGGAATTCAGCACAGTCTAATCTTTAGCATTCTTGTGACTATTTGGGTACTTGAAAGCTTATTTGAAAAAGTCTGACTTTCACTCAGTGCAGTCCTTACACCCCCAGCAGATTCTGTTAAACCTCAGTGGGTGGGTTTTTTTGGGAGGTTGAGAGAGGAATGGAAAGAAAAGGAGTTGGGAAGGTAGGAATGCATTGAAGATTAAACCTGTAATTTCACACATTTTTAAGTAGTGTTGCCATATTAAGCACTACTTTGGGGGAAGTGTTTCTTTCCCTGAAGAGGCTTCTTTTCATAGCCTGGCTATTTTTCAGTTGGACTGAGTTGGTTCAGAGCAGTACCTCACTTAAAAACTTGCACTGGAGGAGCAGATGCTTTAAGTACACATCTCTACTGAACACAGAATGTAATCTTAGAGCAATATTTAGAACCCCCTCTTCCTAACAGAGGGGTCAAAAACAGTAAAGCACAGTCTCAAACCCATGGAGCAGAACCAACATCTGCATCACCTTTAAGGACAGCAGATCTAAGCCAGATGATGCTCACAGACAGATACAGCATCATCTAGCTTGCACAGATGGAGATGGGAGACACTCCCCACAGCCTCAAACATGATTAGAAGGAATAACACTGAGGTCAGTCTGAGCAGAAGCCAGCAGTAAATGGAGCTGTACAGCCTGAACTCCTCAGCTGGAATGAAAACAGCAGTCCCACTCACATGACAGCACAATAAAGCCTGTAATGCTGCTATGCAGAGCTGAGGAAATACATCCATACTGTGCTATGGGTATGCAGGCAAGCACAGACTTAGGTTCTGTGTCAAGTGCCTTTTGAGAAGTGATGTTGCCAGGGTCTACTGTGTGCTTATGTTGATGCTGAAACACAGAACATCTGACTTGGGGACAGAGGGGAGGAGAAGAGAGATCAGCACCTTCAGTCACACCATACTGTCAGCACACTAACTCGTTTCTCTTTTAGTCAGGTTAGGGACAGGGCTTTGGGCATAGCAAACATCCTTAAAGCTGCTCTTTCTGTGCTCTGCACTCTTACCATCACAACTTCCTTTTTAAGTTCATCCATATCCCTCTCCTTTTTCCCCTTCTTCTTTCCGCCATGCTCTGATGTAGCAGTGGGCTCATACTTGTCTCTTCCAGCCTGTAAGGGAAGATTCAGCATTATTAGAAACATCTTACAGTCAAATTCCACAGCAGCAGACATGAACTATACACACACAAGGCTGCCAGGCAGACAAAATTATTACAGTTTATTAGAGCTGTCCACCTAAACTTCAGTAAAGCCTTTGACACTGTTTCCTACAGCACTCTCTTGGAGAAACAGGCTGCTTGGACAAGCTTGTGGCTTGGACAGGTGCACTGTGTGCTGGGTAAAAAACAGCTAGAGGGCTGAAACAAGAAAGTGGTGGTGAACAGAGTTACATCCAGCTGGCATCTTGCCACCAGTGGGGTTCTCCAGGCCTCAGTACTGAGGCCAGTCCTGTTTAATATCTTTACCAGTAATCCAGACAAGCAGATCGAGTGCATCTTTAGTCGGTTTGCAGATAATACTAAGTTGGGCAGGAGGGTTGATCTGCTGGAGGGCAGGAAGGCTCTGCATAGGGATCTGGACAGGCTGGATTGATGAGCTGAGACCAACAATACAAGGTTTAATAAGGCAAAGTGCTGAGTCCTGCCTTGGCATCACAACAACCCCAGGCAGAGCTACAGGTGGGGAGAAGAGTGGCTGGAAAGCTGCCCAGTGGAAAAGGACCTGGGGGTCAACAGTGTCTCCACATGAGCCAGCATGTGCCCAGGAAGGCCAATGGCATCCTGGCCTGTGTCAGCAACAGCGTGGCCAGCAGGTCCAGGGCAGTGAATGTACCCCTGTGCTTGGCACTGGTGATGCTGCACCTTGAGTGCTGTGCCCAGTTCTGGGCCCCTGACTGCAAGAAGGACATTGAGGTGTTGGAGAGGGCCCAGAGAAGGGCAACAGAGCCGGGGAAGGGTCTGGAGCACAGGTCTGATGAGGAGCTAAGGGAGCTGGGATTGTTGAGCCTGAAGAAAAGGAGGCTCAGGGGAGACCTTACTGCTCTCTGCAACTCCCTGAAAGGAGGCTGTAGCCAGGTGGGTGCTGGTTAATTCTTCCAAGAAGCGACAAGCCTAGGGCAAATTACCTCCAGTTGTGCCAGGAGAGGTTTAGATTGGCTGTTAGGAAAAATTTCTTCATAGAAAAGGCTGTCAAGCCCTGGAATAGGATACCCAGTAAACTGGTTGAGTCACCAGCAGTATTTAAAAGATGTGTAGATGTGGCACTTGGAGAGATGGTGTAGTGGTGGACTTGGCAATGCTGGGTTAGCAGTTGGACTCAATTATTCTAATGGTCTTTTCCAACCTACATGATTCTATGACAGTTATGCCACTACATTAAATAAAAACAAGCTAGTGAAGAGAGAAGTCTGCTTGGTATCATACCCAATACACAGACTAGACTCAGACATTGTGCAAGCCTAGCAAGGAGGTAAGCAAGCTATACACTATTCAGGCAGTCTTGACGTGTGAGCCCTGGCTCAAGCTGAAAAAGTGATGAAGAGCAGAAGAAACCAATTCCTGAGAGCAAACGTATGTTTCCTCAGGACATTAACTCCTTCTCCTCCCTCCCAGCCTTCCACATCCTCTGGTGAGGAGCAGCCTATCAACTGTAGATATATTAAATAAGAGGTGGTACCTCTGCTGGTCTATTCTGAGGGCTAAGTTCCAACACTTTCATTCTCAGTTTGGCAAACTAGCTGGCCAGTTTACACAACAGGAATCTGCTTTCAATTTATGGCAGTTTGAGCAGCAAGAATGGTATACAAAGTAGCAGTACACTTCTGCAGATTCAATCTGCGCTTAGTCCTGCTTACACCTCACAGAGCAGATGATTTGCTTAAAGCCTCTTTATTCAGTAGGATTTTTATTCACTTTTATTATGGTTAATTCTACATGAAATCACGCAAAGATTTAGATCTAGTCATAATGGGGTAAACAAGCATCTAAGGACAAACAAATGATGACTTAGTGCACATAAACATCACTTAATCTTCTGTTCCCTTCTGTGTGGGACCAATTACATCCCCACACTCTGCCAAGTTTTATGTGATGAGATTTTCACCTAATAAGATCCCTGAGAAGAACTTTAAGATGAAACAGCACTTAGTGGCACCAGAGTCAAATCTTTAACGAGATTAAGAAAAAGTTTCAAAGGCATTGCCTTGCTTGTTCTTTGCATGAACACCTCAAACCACGAACTGGGCTCCTGAGAGCTGGATTCCTGAAAGTGACCTGGACACAGGAACTACTGTTTGCATCCAAGACCTGTCCTGATGAGCAGCTAGCACAGGAAATTATTATCTGTTTTGAGAGAAGTACAAACCAAAACCAAAAGTGAAACTGCACCCAAAAAAAAAAAAAAAAGGATGACCATTACTTTTCTGAAAGAACCCATCAGTGACATCTAGACAAGGGTTTTTTTTACTGTGCTGAGAAAGCTCTGTGTGCAACACTCTGCAGCTACAGTCACACACATAGCCATAGTCACATGCACAGAAGTCTCCCCTTGCCCTGCTCAGTAAAGGCAAGCTTTGCATGCCACCGCGAA
Source organism: Agelaius phoeniceus (assembly GCF_051311805.1). Classification (NCBI taxonomy): domain Eukaryota; kingdom Metazoa; phylum Chordata; class Aves; order Passeriformes; family Icteridae; genus Agelaius; species Agelaius phoeniceus. Next base: position 92,589,723 of record NC_135266.1, read on the forward strand.
GCTGTGCAATGGAAACAGTTTTTAATAAGTGCAGCAGAGCAAAGCTATTTGCTTCCACTGATCCAGGAAAAGGACACAGAACTCCAGACTGTCAGCATTCCTGACATTCTCTTCCCTGCACCTAAACTCCCATTTCCCTTCTTAAAAAAGTGAAAGCCACGGTACTTAAACCAGCGAGGTCCTTGCATTCCTGCATCACAGGAATTTGCCACAGGGCAATTCACAAAAAGCCACCATCAAACATCTCTCTTCTTCAGTCTCTGAAGGAAACAACTTTGACTTCTGCTGGAGCTATGGCAGACAAGTCCAAACACGGCCCTGCACAAAACACATGCCTCTTGATTGCTGCTTGATTTGATTTCTAATGAAGGTGAAGGAGCTAGTGCCTTGTCTGACTACCACTCCATCACCTCCAGCTTCACCCCTTATCCACAAGAAAAGCTTGGCAACTGCTTGCAGGTGGTCTAAAAACCTCCTGTTTTTTTGAAACTACTGTGAGAAATACAGTTTCTCACTGGGGGCAGTGAATAACCCAGGAATATAGGAGTGCTTAGGCTTTTTCAGCTGCAGCCAAATCAATCTACAAGTGGGCAAACATGAAAAGGCTCATTGCCCTTGTTCAAGCATGATTTGCTTTAAAAAAAAACAGCAACCAAAAAAAACAAACCCAAAAACCCCAGCGATCAGCTCCAGTCAGAACAAAGAGTGGATAGAGTTACTTGTTTCTTTAAGCACCCAAGTATTTGGGTCTTAATGGAGTCTATCGTACAGAGGAGCTCAGCAATTCCCCAGCTTGGAAAAAAAAAAAAAAGCACAATACTTTCAGTACTTTCCCTCTGTTGCTTTATTACTACATCCCACCCTTACTGAAAAGGTAAGTAGGTAAGTCAGGAGAATCAGCTTCAGCTCTTGTTACAGGATCATTTCATGCAGAATCTGAACTTCCTGCTCAATCATTCAAATCTGAACTTGACACACGCATCAGAGTCCAAGTCCTGCCCCTGTTCTGTGCCTCCGGGGCCATTGCCTCCCTTCCTGCAAGATGAGCCCAATCAGTTCAACAAAGGCTTGTGCTGGCTGGGCTGCCAGGGGAAGAGGTTTTCATCCCACCTCGGCGCTGTAGGATTTCCCTGCTCTCCCCTTCTTTTCCTGTTATACAAAGAGAAGAAGGCCTGTGGTACTCCACATCCACGTCTTATCACGATTTAATCACATGGCCTGAACACAAAGGAAGGTCTGTCTCATCAGAAATGTCACCCCTGTTCCTTGACTTAGCCCAAGAACTGACTCATCAAAACTGCCTCAGAAAAAAAACAATGCTGCTTCTTTTTTTTCCATGCAAGATTTATTTTTTTTCCACTGGCTTAAGCACAACATTTGTACACACCAGTGTAAGAAGTTTTATACATCCCCCAGAAAATCCTATTGTCTTCAGCTACAGCTGATGATTTTCCGCTCTGGACTAATTGAGCCATTCATGGCTGATGTTCTCAATACAAGCCATGATTGACCAGGAAACAGGAGGGGTACAAATTAGCAGACAAGCTCAGAAGTACCCTGTTCTAAGATCACCTAATCCAACAAGAAATGTCAAGTAAGAGCCAAAACAAATTATGCAGTCTCTGGAGGCCTGGTCTGTTTTACTGCTTATGTCATTATAATCAATTGTGCAGAGAAAACAGAAAAGTTACTGTCCTGCTGCCTTATGAGACAGTAAATATATTAACCAGATGAGTCATAAAACTTACTCCGCCTATTGGACTGGAAACTCTGTTCCATGACCCTATGTAATCCTAACAAGAGATGGAACGGCTTCTTTGGATCCTTCTTACTCCCTCCCAAGAGCTGCCTTCAATCTCCTATCTTGAATCAAAAATTTAAACCGCATCAATTGATCACTCTCAGCATCTAGGACAGTACAAGGCAGTTTTTACTCAACAGCTAGTAATTGCTAATTGTGCACTGTCTGCTGCTTCCCAAATTATGAAAGGACAAGCTCTTCTCCCAAGAGAAGAGATGTAAACCTAATCAGGTTTTTAATAATCAGGATAAAACAAGGACCATCCATACACCTTAAGCCCTGTCTGGGTATTAGGAAAACAACTCTACTGCTCTGGAGATGTGTGAAAATCCAAGAGCAGAGAGGGCTTTTCAAATGTCATCACTGCACAGCTGAGTAGCCCAGCCTGGGTTTTTCGGTGCTGTGCCAACTACAAAGAGTCACCTTCCTCACTTCTTCACCCGTAATAAATAGTCATCATAACTCCAGACATCTCTAGTAGTTGACAAACACATCAAGATGAGGGGACAGGACCCAGTTTTCCCCTAGACAAGCTGGGGAAGGCTACCCCTTGGAAAGGCCTGGGTGAAGGATGAGCTGCAGTTTTCAGCAGGTCAGGATTGGAGTGGGTTGTACAGCTCACCTCACTTGCCAGAGGCCCCTGTCCGTGTTCCCCTGTTTTTCCAGAAACCCGTGCTGATTAAGCCCAGGGTTTTCTTTGGAAAAAGGACTATCTCTAGCTACAGTAATAAAAAGTGAACTGTCATAAAATAGCCATAGTAATAAAGGAATGAATAAGATGGGGGAAGGTAAATATATAAGATTTTTCTTTAATTGCACCAGATAAGGATTGCTTTGATTTGCATTTTTTCCCCTCAGTTGGTTCCATTATGTGATAAACCTTCCTAGTTCCTGACACGGGGAAAAAGCCCTTAACTGGGGTTCAAGGAAATCTGAGCTACCTAAGAGGTGTTTCTGCTCCACACAAGAGCGCTTGATCGCAGCATCCAGCTTCAAAAAGTCTTCACTACTGTTTCCAACAGTCTACACACACACACACACACTTTTCTTTAGTTAGAAGATACGATCTGAATTAAGGACATCTCCTCCTCATGGCCTTTAAGGCAGAGCTGACCTCCAGAAGTGACCCCAAGCACACCACCAACTGTACGCAATGCCTGCATAGTCAGGGAGATGGAGTGAAACACGCTGCTGTCTACCAACAGCTTCCAGACAGCTCTGAACAGGAAAGAAATCCAGAGTGCTTTCCTCCACTAGCTACACACACCCCCCCTCGTTGGATAATGTGCTTTTTGGGCTTCGTAGCAGCAGCTGGCCCTTCCCTTGCCCCATTACCATTTAAAGTAAAACAGACTCAGCTTCACAGCCACAGAGAGAAGAAACTTGTTTTCTCACACTTACGCTCCTTTTTCCTCTTCCATCCCGTGCACCCATGGGAAAGAAGTTTCCCTTTTGGGCACCCTAACTCAAGGCAGGCACATGCTGCTCAGTGTTGCATCCACACTCCGCCTTTTTCACTGCCTCACTCTCCCACATGCCCATTTTCCAGGGGGTCCCCAGTCATACGCACACATTCTCAGCGCCGAAGGAGCAAATCTTGTGACTTGCTAACAGAAAGCATGAGGCAGACCTATTATCCCTGCTGAATTATCCCTTGTGGCGGTGCTTCAGTTTCAGGCTAATTGCTTTATTATCCATGCAACCTCCGAAATCTGAAGTGGAGCAAGACAGCTCTCTACATTGGAAGGCGTTTGTACCTTTCCTTAGTCCCACCAAGGCACGCAAAGCCCCTGAAGCCTTTTGTGCTGCAGTCCTGCATAGACACAACTCAAAGGCTGCTCCGATCATTTAAAAGATTCAGAATACTGCGCACACTGCCAGATCTCTCCTCAGTGTTTAATCTCCTAGATGAATTTTACTGTCCATACAGCCTGTTGCCTACTGGACTTAAATACAGCAGGCTGGGCTGCCAAGCAACAGAAGAACTTCCTTAGGAAAAGAAACCCCATACACAGAACAAGTGCTGAAAGCCCACCCCACGCACCCCATTTTCCAAGCAACTCTCCATTCAGCCATGTTCTTGCAGCTCTCCCTACTACTCATGCAGTTATGTCAACATTGCTGCTGCTGTACTGCACCGATGAGGACAATACAAAGTCAAGTCAATGTTTGAACAGCGCTTGGGAAGCACAGAACACCTGTTGGCAGGGAGCAGGCTACCACCGCTGCCATGGCCCTGCACGGTCAGTCTCTCCTCAGGAAGCAGAGAAATCAGGGAATTTTACAGGAATGCGTCTAAACCAAAAGTAAACAAGAACCTACACACCTCCAACTACACAAGACATACCGGGAAGGATTCGAAGGGAAAAAACAAACATCCAAGCAACAAACCCCAGAACCTAGTCTCTAGTTTTCTGACATAAAATGAAATCAGAGCAAGCCAAGAGGTGTTTCTGCTCCACACACAGGTGCTGGAGCACAACATCCCCCAACACCCTTCACATGCACTTTTCTTTAGTTAGAAGATACGGTCTGAATTAAAGACTTCTCCTCCCTATATAAGTAGAAACAATGCTGATCCAGGGGCAGAAACCGCTGCAGGAACCGCACAGCCTTCTGCGCCAAGTTATCGCCCCAGTGAACAGGAGACCTCAGCCGTGTCCGCCTCTTTTCTGCCACCATCTCCCATCACACGCTCACTGCTACCAACAGGCAAATCAGCCGTAATAACGCTGAGGGCTCCCCTTCTCCCGCCCCCCCCACGCCGGGCCCTCGTGTCTCAAGGAAAGTCTAAAGTACTCTCAGGAGCCCCGGGAGCAGCCGCGCTCCCTCCCCAGCTCCGCAAGGCCACCAGATAACACCAGCCCCGGGGGCAGTGGGACGAGAGGCCCCTCGTCGGGGAGACACGGCCTCCAGGAGGAGCCGGGGGCTTTGGGACGCCGGCTCCTCGTCCCGGGCTCCGCCACGCCCTCGGCCGGCTCTTCCTTCCCGCGGGCGGCGGCGGCCCTCGCACGTTGCTGGGGCTGGCGGCACCGGCGCCGCTCGCCAACGGCCGCGGCCGCCCTCGTACCCGGCCCGACGTGGCCGCCCCGGCCCGGCACACACAAAGCGCAGCCTCGCCGAAGTGAAAGGGGCACCGGCCACCATCCGATTCCTTGAATTTCCCACTTCCCGCCCCGGCCCGGCCCCGCCGCTCACCCCCTTGCCCATGGTGCCGGGCGACTGCGCGCGGGTCAAGTGACGGGGGGCGAGGAGCGGGGCTCAGCGGCGCCACGTGTCCCGGCCGGCGCAGGTGCGGAACAATAGGAGCACCCCGGCCGGCGCGCTCCTTCCTCTTCTTTCTCCTCCGCCTCGGCTCCTCGCCTTCGCCGCGCCCCCCTCTGCCCCCGCCCGGGTCGTTCCTCTCCGACGCCGCAACCGCGCGCAGCTCCGGCCGCCGGGTTCCCGCCGCATAAAGAGCCTCGCTCCGCCGCCACGCCCAGCCCGTTGTGGCACCACCCCCCGTGCGCTGAAAGGGCGTGAACGGGGCGGTGCTGGGGGAGGGGACAGTGCCCGCGGCCGGGACTGGCGAGGAGCAGCGCCCGAGGGCCCTTCCGCCGTCCCGGGTGCATCTCGGGACGGGGCGCTCACCTTGAGGCTCGTCCGGCATGCCCCGGCCGCGCCTCACCGGGGTGAGCGCCCCTTCCGCGGCGCCGCCGCCAGGCCGGGGCTCTCCAGGCGCCTTTCCCGCCGCCCCTGCGGGGCCTCGGCCCTGCGGCCGCCCGGAGCCCCCAAGTGCTGATGCCCCCCGGGTTTTGCCGCCGGTCGCTGAGAGGCTCAGGAGCCCCGGTGCTCCCCGTCCACCCACGCTCTTTGTGCTGGGCATGGTCCCTGCCCTGCTGCCAGCCTGCCCGAGCCGCAGCGCGCTCCGTTCCCGTCCCGCGGGAGATGCTCTTGCCGGAAACCACTTCTGTGGTTCAGGAGTCGGTGAAGAGTTTGGGGGCAGCGTTCTGTGCCCTCTGCTGCTCAGGGAGCCCGGCTAGGGGACCAAGTTTGGCTATGGTCATCCTTCCCTTACCTTTCAAATTTGAGACAGATGCACAAATTAGGACTTTGTGTCTGTTCACTTTGTTTGGTTTTGGGGTTTTCTTGCAGAAGTTTGTCGACTTTGCTTTTACTTCTGTCTAGATTTTCTGGCAAAGAAAATGAGCTGATGCTCTTTTTTTATTCTCGATGGCTTAGTTGAAGCCTTGGAACCCTGTATAAACTTGAAAATGAGAAAGTGTTTCAGGAGGCATCACCAGCTGAGGGTCCCAAAAATAGCTGTGAACTTTCTTGGGAAAGAGGAACATAGTTAGAGCACTTCCCTGCTTAGCATGGCTAGAAACCCTTCCACAGGAGTAGAGAACTGAATTCAAGCCTTAAACATCCTGCACAAAGAGCTTGCTCATCAAACTGTCCATGGAACCATGGACTCTTAGGGGAATATCTGCCACTGCAATCATGTTTATTTTGTGTAGAGGCACCACACTGGTGGTGGGCTTGGCCCTGTCACTGCTCCCTAGACCAGCTTTTAGAGCTTCTGATGGATCTGCTGTTTGCAGATGTGGGACATGCTCCATTGTTTTGACTCCAGCTGGACTTGGAAGCATCTTGATCACTCAGTTCTGAGATGCTTCTGCAACAGAACAAACTGAACATGAAAGCAAAAACCAGCAGTGAGATCAGATGCAATTCTAGACAGCAGGCCAACATTTCAGAGACACTTTTTAGTTGTCTGCATAAGCTCCATCTTGGAGCCTCTCATGGTCATTGTTAGATCTGGCACTGTGTTGACAGCCTCCTCAGATGGGAGGCTGAAGCTTTTGGTTTACCTAGAAAACACCTGGACATCTGTCTCCCTACCAAGCTGCACCAACCCAACCCTGAGGCGACAGAGAGCTTTCATTACTTACCCTTGATATTTTCTTCTGAAATTTCCCAGGAAAGGCTTGGCTCTTGCCTGAGGGTGGGGAGAAGGGGATAAGCATTAGGAAGTGGGTCAAAATTCCAGTGCCTGAAATCACCTATTAGTTTCGTTTTCACTCCTTAACAGCATTTTACTCCTGAACAGCAATGCACCATACCAAACTTGGCTTTCTTTCTATGTGGCAGTGAAGAAGCATCATCAATAGGACACTAAAAGAAGACCTCCAGACCACTTCTGCACTACATTGCCCCTTGAAGTGCCACCTAACCAGTGTAGTTGATTTGGCACACTATCGATTTGACCCATCTTTTCCTTGGGATAGTTGATGCATTGTCATTTCTGCATCATACAAAACTGTAGCATGCAGCTGTGGTGCTGGAAACCTGGATTAATGTCCCAGTGTCACTGTCAGTGTTTTAAACAGAGAACAAATCCATACAGATCAAAAGAAATTTTATTACATCAAACCAGGCAGGGAGTGTAATGTTCTGTATTGGAAATGCTTGCGTTCTCTTTCCGTAATAGGTATCAGTGAGATTAGCTTAAGAAAAATCAGGACAGCTCTGTTTTCAGTATCTACAAGCAATTACAAACTCTTTGAGGTCTTGGCAGGGTGACTGAGAAGCAGAGATAACATACAGGGAACTTCACTCCTGCCAGCAGGTGAAATCCCGGGCAGGCTTTGATACCTGAAAATTCCTGCTCTTTGGCTTTCGTGTTCCACTCCAGGTTATCCCAGGACTAATCTTGAGTCCTTACTTTGCAGATCTGCAGCCATACATTGTTTTCCCCTCAGACAGCAGCTGTGGTGTGGCTGTGGGCTGCTGCACAGCAGTCAAATTCCAAAGGGTAGGTAGCATGGGATGCATTGAAAGGAGAAGGATGAACCTTAGCTAAGCAGTGCAGGGCATTGCCTGCTGCTGTGGACATCACAAGACCCTCCTGCCCCATTTTCTACTTTGAGAAGCAGGGATTGTTTTACAGCAGGGAGTTTTATTATGGCCATTTTCAGAACAGGAGAACAGTCACAGTGAGGGAAGGCCGGCATGCAGGAAAGCTGTAGCAGGTTCCAGTTAAGAGGCCAAGGGTCTGAAAGCCCTTTGCTCCTGCTGCTAGATATGACAGCTTGCTCTCAAACATATTCCTTCTTCCAGTAATGGACTCTATGTAGCCTGACACAGAGAAGCAAATCTTCTTTACCCCTTCACACCTGCTGCAACCTAGGACTGTATTTGCTGGGAAAACTAGGATCCCACCAGTGGATAGTCCCCGAATAGGAAAGAGTGCTATCTCTCATCTGTATTTTCTTTGTGTGACATCTCCACCACAAGTTCTCTGTCAGTGTGCCTCAGAGAAGTGGTCAAAAGGGGTTCATGCTTTTTTGAAGACCACCCCCCTTCAGAGGGGAAAGAGAGATGACAAGATGCATGAAGTGGTATTTCTATCGACTTTCCATCTGTAATTACAGGCCTCCTACCCTCTGCTGTCTTGTCCCCTGCTTTAATGAGATCATTTTAAGAGATAAGGCAGTAATTCCATTAAAAGGGGGGGCAGGGGGAACAATATGTAACTATTGGGTGAGCAAAGATCAAGATCCACTATACCCTGTCAGGCTTGGCTAAGCTTCCGGCATGTTTTTTCCCTCCCACTGGATGAGGGATTTTGCATTTTTGACAGTATTTCCTATTTTTCTGAAGCCTTCCAAGTCATTCAAAAATTGTTGTGTCACAAAAACATGCCAAAGGCTCCTCAAAGGCCCAGAGAAAATGAGGGCTCCAGCCTCTACCAGTGCATATAAATAGATTCACTTTCCTGGTGTCAGGACTGCAGAGGCAAAGGGCACAAATGCACAGCATTCCCGTCATTGCGAGTGCCTCAGTGCTGTGCCTGCACAGAATTCCTGTGCACTTGGCACTTCCGTAAGTGGGAACTCAGGCTGCTCAGCCTTTCTCTGGACTAAGCTCAAAGTCCCTCAGCCTGAGGACTTAAAGACTGTGGATCTTTTGTGTTTTCCCAGAGAGGAGGTGGATGGAGGCTTACAAGAGTCATGCAGTGAATCAGATCCATGTGTGGGATTTAGGGGAATGTGGTTCCTGTCTGACTGCTAGGAGATGGGGTTTTACCTCTGGTTCACAGATCCCCAAAGACTACTTGGAGGGGCGCGATGCTGTGAGAGCACAGGGAGAAAAGCCATTGCCAGTAGATTGAAATACACAATTCAAGGATTTGTGCTTCTCCAAGAAAAATGCTTAGGAACCCACAAATCAAAAAAAAAAAAAAGAAAATAAAGGATTAATATCTTACTCTGAACAAATCTGTAACATGCATTTAACTGACACTTCTTTTTTAAAGCCCATACTCATAATCTATCATTCCAGTTTTAGTCACCAACACTGTTATTAATTCACCCTTCTTTGCCAGTGAGTTATCTGGGAGATAAAGCACCTTTGAAATCCCTAGACTCCCTGGAACCACAGTGTATATCTGGTTGTGCACTTTGCCATTCCAGAGCAGATAAACTGAGTGCCATGTAACTTATGCCTGCTCTGGAAATCATTTGAGCACTAGTAGCTGTATGGGAATAAATCAAAGAGAGCATAAGGTTTAGCCAAAAATGTCTGCATGTACTCTTTTTTACTTTTTTTTTTCTCATTTTCTTCCCATTTGCATCTCCCTGTATTCCATGAAGGGAGGTGGTTGCATCTAAGTATAGACAAGCTGGTGAAAAATGCCAGATTTTCTTTTCAATCCATACTTTGACTGTTTTCTGCCTAACTGTGAGGACAAGTGGGTGTGTTGATAAGTAAAAGGGAGTTGAAGATTCTTGCTGTAGGGTGGACAAGGAGAAGAAAATAAAGTATGTGTTGCCATACTGGAAACAGCTCTCTTTGGCATTTCACTATCTATGGAAATATTTTCAAATATACAAAAGGCATAGATAATGTTCTACTGAAAATTTTCATTAGAAAAAGATGATGTTTCTAGGGAGAAACACCCTGAAGTCAGGATGTGCCCAAGTCCAAGCTCTGGTCTCTCCACCTGCCTGTGGTGCAGCCTTCAGCTGCAATATGCTGCTGCATCCAGCATTTCAGGTGAAACACTGCACAGCAAAAGCTTTCATAGACTGAGGTTCGTTCACCTGCCATAATGCTTCATTTTCCAAGGCTGGTGTTCTCTGGGTTGTAGAGCTCCTTTCAGCAGGACAGCCCGAGGTGTTGGAGTGAGCAGAGCAGCCTGACAGGGACCCTTGCTGGCTGCAGCCTCAGAGGCCAAGGTCAGCACGGAGCTCACTGCCTTGTCTGGGCACTGATGGCCAAGTAAGGGTGATGGCACAATAATTAAGAGCCTTCTAATACCTGATCTGGCCTACTGGAGGCTGTGCCTTGCTTGCCCACACCTTATGCAGCCAATAAGGGTACTAAAGCTTGGTGTTCCTGGTAGGAAAAGAGGATACTGGCTGGAACTTGTTGATCTGAAATAGCCTGAATGTGACAAGTTTCTAAGCAAGCTACATAAGCCATCAAATTGACAGGGTGCTGGGGGAGAACTGAGAATATTCTTCCCAGCATGACAGGGATGGATTTTCTGGAGGTGGCTGCTTCTTTTCCCGTACAAATGATTACTTTAAGATAATAAAAAATGAACAATATGAGTTTGGGCACCTAAGGCCTTAAATAGCCATGTCTTTAATTTTCATTTAAGTCTGCATCCATGAATAAAATATTTGATATTGTTCACTAGACAACCGAGTTCTGCACAAGATGTTCAGTTTGGCCCCAGTTCATCAAAACACTTAAGTGCTTTGCTGAATCAGGGACCTGCCTCTCATTAGAGCAGGCACTTTTTATTCAAGGAAGGAGAGAGAGCATGGTGCAACCTTACCTCACTCTGTGGGCTCTCTGGACAAGTGTTGCACACAGTAATTTGTTATGGATTAGGACCCTGTTTTTAAGGCCCAGACTCCCACTCTGAATCTTCCACCAGACACATTTTTCAGCTGGTTATCAAACTGTCATGGCAGTGCTTGAGCTTTGGGAAAGCACTGATTGTTGAACGCTGATTTGTTGCAGGTTTTTTTTCCCTGAATAAGGGAAATTCTTCTGTACAGCCTCAGGATAAGAGAGAAAAGTTTGATAGTATTGGGCTCTGAAATGGAGTCACTTGTTATGCAGGTTCACTTTTATAAGAATCCAGCCCCCATTAAGATTTTTGCAGAAGTAACAAAGTCAAGTGTTGTGATAAGGCAAATACTGCAGAGCAGATATTTTAGTAGTGCCTGAAGTGTAATTGTCTACAAAGCACCATGTGGTAAGAAGAAACCAAAGTACTAAAAGGTGTATCCCCCAGGTACATGCCTCAATAAGAAAGAGGGAAGGTAATCTCATCATTCAGGAATCTGACACTGCATGGATGTCCCCAAAACATCCATCAGCATTCTCAGGGCAAAAGCTTTGTCTCACTACCACAATCCCCTGGCTTTTCCTTTTGCTGCCCTGGCATTTCCCATGTCTCCCAGCAGCTAAGTGGGTTCAAGTGCTATGGACAAACACTGAAACAGGTTGGAGAACCGGTCCCACTTGAAATAAACATGCAGAAAGCATCCCCCCCATTTTTTTTTTTCCATGGAGTCTTTTATTTGGAGATCTGCTCTTACACACAAACAGCACAAGGCAGCATTGTCACAGACTGGTGTTGCCACCACAGTGTGGGGGAGAGGAGCCCCCAGGTTTGCTGGTAATCAGATGTAGTTCCTATAGCTTATAATGGCCAAGTCTTTCACTGTTAGGAAAAGCACCCTGCCCACCTGGAATTACTAAGGAAATGCTCTTGTCTTCCTGAGGAACAGAGGCAGGGCCTTAAGTAGGATCCCCTTGGGGTCCTGCAGAAGTGACAGAGTTGGGGAAGGGGCTGTGAAACACACAATTCTCACTCCACATTGGGTTTGGGACATTCTGAGTATGGTCCTAATCCCTGACACTCAGAAGTACTGCTTACTCCTGGAATTTATGTGCAGATAAATTGGTTCTCATCTTAGCTGAGATGCACAGGAATCTAGGAAAGAGCAAGAATGTCACCTACACCAGCTAGAGCCAGCCAGGTTGGTGGTTAGAGGTGCAGGCTCACAGTAGTTCTCCTACACTGTGCTTGCAGAGGGAGTTTTGTACCCTGGGAAACTCGAAACCCATTTGCATGATTGATGTTTAAATATAAAGGGCTACTTCAGGACAATGTAACTTGGGGAAAAGGATGATTTTAAAAAGGCTTTGAAATGGACAAGATAGCTCCATAAAATCTTCCACAGCATGAGATGGAAAGCCAGCAAAAATAAACTTCACCAACAAATACATTTAATTCCAGCTCTTGTGGTGGGAAAATAAAACAAGAGAACTGCCAGAACAGTAGGTTGCAGTCCATGGCATGAGTGCATTGGTATCATTATAGTCTTGACATGAGCAGTTACCCTTATTAAGAAGTGCATATTCAGCAGCAAAATTGTTCTGTCAAGATGGGCTGTAGCCCAAGGATGTGTTATATTCCCAGTACTTACTGCTCAGAGCAACTCAAATAGGCATGAGCAAGCAAAACACTGACCAGCTATAGATTTTTTTGCTTCAAGTCTTCTTTAGAATTTTAATTCTGTAACAATTTAATTATGTAATAAGTCCTGTTTGCAGAAAATCTTTCTCCTCAAGGTTTTTTAAATCTCCCTGTTTGCACTCATCACTGTTCAGGGGCAAAATAGAAGAGCTGCTTATCAACACAATGTAATATTACCCCATGGAAAAAAGTAAGAAAATTAATTAGAAGAAGAGAATTGCTGAGTGAGAGAGAGAACTCAGATGACAGGCATAGTTGACAAGGTCACTGGCTTTTACAACGGCGTCATTTTAAAAATTTTGTGCCTACATGTTCAGAATCCAAACAAGAGACCTTAAAAAGTAGCCTCAACTAGAAGTAATTGAGAAAGAACCTGCACAAACCTGCAGTTTCACCTGTGCTGTGGATGAAGTTCACTAGATCTGTAAAAATTAGAGCAAAGTCCTAGCAAGTGTTGTCTCTATTGCTGCTTACTCTGCATAAAGACCAGAGGACACAGAGGCTCCACACTTGAATCAGCTTCAGCATGTGTTGCAAAGAGAGGGTTTGAATGGGCCGTGGGCACTGGTGTATGACACACTCCCAGGAGCAGGGCTGGACACTGCCAACCCAGCACCCCTTCGTGGCCTGGGTGAGCAGGGCCATGGCCAGAGTGCAGGGCAGTGCAGAGCAGAGCTCGTTGCCTTTCCAAAAGTTCCTGCAGAGCAGTGATGGCTCAGGCTAGAGCCAGAGAAGGCCCTGCATTATCTCCTCTGGGCGTGCAGGTTACATAGTCCGTGTTGGCAGGGCAGAGCCAGTGCCAAGGGCAAGCTCTGGGGAGGATGCTGCTCCATGGCTTCCTCCACCCCCTCTAGCCTTGGGGGTCTTTGCAGGCCAAGGGGATTTACAGCCCTGTGCTGAGATGGCTACAAGGCTACTCCAAGTGACATATCCTGATAGGCTGGTGAGTTATAACTTTCAGGCTGCTCCAGGCACTCCCCTGCACCATCAAGGCACCTCAGCTGTCCCTCTGTGCATCTGAGGGGAACAGGGTGGCAAGTCCCTTCTTGTGGGGCCACCCATTGTGCCAGGCAGACTATCATGCCGCTGTCACACTCTTCTGGCTGCCCTAGATAAGAGTTGCACATACACCAGAGGAATGATAGCTCTGTCTGAGGGATTACACCCAGATTAGGAGAAATTGGTCCTGTGTTTGATCAAATTAGCAGAAGGACAAACTGGCAGCTGATAGAGGCACATACCACGCACATGGGAACAAATTATTGCCAGGGAAGAGCATGTGGGTTATCAAGCATCTGTTCCTGTGGCTGCCCAAGGCTGAGGGCAGGATGCTGCCCATATGCCATGGGTTAGAAGAAGTGCACATGGTACACCCTTCTGAGAGCTCTCTTGTGCTCTCCTTGCTGCTCTGATGCACTGCATTAGCCACTCGTGGATTTACCCAGCTGGCAAACTGACTCTCCAGGTGGAGTCCCATACTAAAAGCCCCATCATGTCATTGTCTACATAGCACAGGAGGGAGAGAGAAACACAGCACAAAGGGGCCAGAGTTGAATGTGTGCTATTTCCAAACTCACTCGAGAGCACCTCTCCAAGAGCAACTCATGCTGCTGATATCCACCACTGATCCCAGAGTGAGGTGTCACTCTGGAAGACCCCATGTTTCCCCACTAACTTGGACCCTATTCAAAGACTTAAGCTTTTCAATAAGCTAAAGTTAGGGGCAGTGAATTGCACAAAAACCTGTCTTGGCTCAGCTCTTTGGAAAGTTCACGGGAAGATCTACCCATGTTTTGATTAGGATCTCACGGTTCCAGGCAAACCTGAAAGCCCAGCCTCTGTTTAGCGGGATATCATCAGCTCTTCACCAGAACCTGATGCTTCTTTTCGATGTCCTTCTGGCACTGGCTGCTTTTGGGCAAGTGCAGATTTCCTTTCGATACACATATGTGTACCAGGACCTTAACTGTTATGTTAAGAGCACCTGAAATTGCGGTAAATCTGCTGACTTGGAGCTTGGGTTTTCCCCTGATGAGGAGCGAGATGTCTATCCCTGTCCTTTGCTCCAGGCGCTCTCTTGTTGTCCGCTTTGTTCTTTCCCACAGGCTGCTGAAAAAGCAGCATTCCCTGGGGCCACAGCGTTAACATCTAGCACTCCAAGAGGCAATTACAGTGGAGACGGCGGAGCTCCGAGGCAGAGCATGTCCCAGGAGGACGTGCTTTGCTGCCCCGACACTGCTCTGCACGGTGCACAGGTATCTGCCAAGTACACGCAGTACAGCAGCCCAGCTCCCCGTCCCCCGGTGTGGTTTCTTTAATGATTATTGTGGTCTTTAGATACATTTAGACCTTGGCTTGCCAGCACATAGCTATTGTCTGCATGGGCATGTCCTCAAGAAACGATGCAAAAAGCCCATTATGGTTAGTGATAGACCTGGGCTGGATAATTGAGATCCACCCTTAAGCCTCAAGATCTTCTGATCTAGTGCTCAAATCCAGCAGATTCCTCTCTTGCAGATAAAAATCCAAACAACCCAAAACCCCAACCAAACCCAACATTTTCAAAGCTGAATTTTCTCACTTCTAAAAAGCCTGAGGAATTTATTTTGGTTTGAAGGCTGTGTCAGAGTTCAGATCTTATTCTCATATATATATGAATGTTCAGATGGACTGCTGGATGCATTATCTTGTTTCAAGCCTGGTCTCCACTTAAATTGGAAATGTTTAGTGGGAGAGGATAATCATGAGTTCAGTGAATATCTGGGAGAATTAATTTTAAGGCACGTCTGTGACAAGCTTTTTTGTGCCAGAATAACAATATTGTTAAGGAACAACTCTTTTTTTACTTCACCTTTTTTTTTCCCCTTGGCAGAGAAGTTGAAATTTCCATAATGACAGGAACCTTAGTGCAATGCAGTTGGATCCCCTTAAAAGTCTTTTTGCCAATATGTAATCATTTTTGTTTCACTTATCGAAATCAGCTAAACCAAGAGAACTCTTGTGACAGCAAAAGCAATACTCCCACAAGGAAGGTTTGCTTGGATAGCTCTTCCAGAATACCTGCACCTGGAAATTTTAAGACTAAGACATCACTGAAGTAAATACATAGAAAAATATATATGTTGCAAAGAGGTGGTGAAGAAAACAGCCTGAGCAATCTCCAGTAATCTATCCCAATGGACAGATGAGAAAGCTTCCAGTTCCTATACAAACAGAGGGAGCTTCCTGTCTCTTATTTATGCCCCAATGAGTAGGAAGACAACAGTAACAAACACTGCCAGCCTTGCCTTCATTCTTTGAAGCTTATTTCCTTACAATGTGCACACAAGCCTCTCCAAGGGTATTGCCTAACTCACCAGACAACCTCCCCGAGGTATGTTCTTAAGAGCTAATGCATGTCACACCCATGCAAGCCTCTTTTCCTGCATCTCCAGGCAAGGGCCATAAAAATATGCAAATCATTCGCTGAGTGTTGTAACCAACGCATAAAAGAAAGTATTTCCTTGCCCTGAGGAAGTCAACAGCAATAAAGAGATGGAAAAGACTGGGGAAGATCTAGAGGGGGTCGGCTCTTCTCTAGCTGAAATAACAGGGGTCTGACCTGGAATATTGTGTGTGGTTTTGGTCGCTGCAATAAAGGAACACTGATCTCTTCTCTGTGGTGGGAGTGACAGGGCCCGAGGGAACGGCCTGAAACTGAGTCAGGGAAGGTTTAGGTTGGATATTTGGAAAAGGTTCTTCACCCTGAAGGTGACTGAGCACTGGAATAGGCTCCCCAGGGAAGCAGTCACAGCACCAAACCTGAAGGGAGTTCAAGAAGTGTTTGGACAGTGCTCTTGGGCATTTGGTGTGACTCTTGGGGATGGTCCTGTGCAGGGCCAGGACTCCATGATCCTTGTTGGGTCCCTTCCCACTGAGCATATCGTGTGATTCCATGAAGTAATGGAGTGATGGAGAAGCCAAAAGCTCCACACTGGCCAGCAGGACTGGGCAATGGGGCAGAGGGTTCCCCTCCCTCGTGGCTGAGTGCACCCCGAGCTGAGCAGCTGTGGTGGCTCCTCCCTTGGAGGAGCTCTTGATGGCCCTTGGCTGCTGCTGACTGGCAGCACTGGGATGGCTCAGGCACAGCACCTGCCCAGCATCTATCCCCAGCTTGAGCTTGTCTGGCTCTCCTGGCCATCAGGGAGGGAGCTTAGAGAAATCTGTGGCTTCTGGTGGCTGATGTAGTGCCCTGGGCACTGCAGAAAAACATAATTTCTGCTGACTGACCAAAGGAGCTGCGGTGGGCATGGAGGGTATTGCTTGTAAGTGCTCTGCTGCTGCCTTTATGGCTGGACCTATTGCAGAAAGGGCCTTTCAAAAGTTACAGATACTTTAAAAATCTTGTTTAGCAGCTTGAAGAAATAGCCTTTATCCTCTTCTTTAACTTTTGGGGCAACATTTTCCAGGTATACTTACAAACTCAAAACGTAGGCTTCCTGATGTAGGCTGAATGTAACGAGGAAGAAGCTGGCATTAAAAAAATTGGAGCAGTACCACCTCCCAGAGAACCACACTAGAGAAGTTCTTGCAAACCTAATCACCTACTCCTAAAGGAAGTCGCTCAACCAGCTCCTCTCAAGCCAAAGCACTGAATGCTTAAACAACAAATTGAGATGTTGGCTGAAATAGGAAAAGCCTTTTAAATCTATATTGACCAATGCAGTTCAAGAGAGAGGTTTATTGTTGCAAGTGTATACACTATAAATAAGGGGGTTATTTGGTGTTCTGAGAGTTGCGTAACAGATTGTTTTATGTGATCTTTCAAGCAATGATTTTAGCATGAGTGAGGTGGGTGGTTCTCTGAGGTATAGGATTTCACCAGTGTGCTGAGGCTTTTGGGATAGCTTCCACCCTAAGAAAGACAGATTTGTCATGCTGGGGTTATTACCTCTCCCAGGAGACAGAGAACAGACATGGTGATAAAAAGGCATTAACCCCCTGAGAAGTGAGGGGTGGGGGGGAGAAAAGAAAAAATTGTGAGGGTAAAAGAGGACTGAGATTTTTTTTTATTGCTCTTCCAATCAGGGAGTTATCTCTTCACTTCAGTTTTGGAAATAACTTTTTGTTAATATTGCCCACACAGGCAGCAGTGGGAGAGTCAGCTAGATTCTAGCAGCATTTCCAGAGTCCTTGACAGCAAAACACAGGTGTCTTTGTGCTCTGTGGACATCCAGCAATCCTGAAATCACCCTATAATATGGCAAGGAAGAAAAAAAAGATCACAGGACAAGGAAGGGTGTGTGATCAGATATGGGGAGGGTGCCACCAGGCAGGGTGCCATGAGGCAGGCGTGGCAAGGTGAAATACAGTGAAAAGATGGCAGCTCCCTTTCTTCACCTGAAGGTCCTCAGGACTGCAGAGGGACCTGGCCATGACTGGTATTCAATCTTATGCTGTTAACTCTTTAAATTTCCACTTTCCTGTTATGCCATGTGGAGCCTCATTTCTCTGCTCAGAAACACGGCAGTAGATTGCAAAATGTCTCTTGCAGATGCAATGCCATTAGGAAATGCAATGGTCAGGGAAGGCTGGGATGGAAAACAGTCGTGGAAGTGGATGAGGGTTACACCTTTGGTTCCTGTTGGCACGCAGTGCTTGTGTCTCTGTTGATGCAGGATTATTTTTTGTTTGTCTGATGTGGTTGGGACAGGAAAGCCAAGCTCCTTGCTGTCAGTCCATTTGAGTTAATGAGTATGGACTGGGTTTGCCTCTATAAAAGAGAATGCCTTGAAGGAACACTGCAGTGTAATAAAAAAAGGTAATCCAAGTACTGCACCTAATTTTGTGCTTAGCACTGTGTAGCTGCAGTGTTACTCATTATTACTAGACCTTTACACCAGCTGGATTGCAAGACTAGATTTCTACCCAAAATCTGAAAGAGAAAGAAGAGTTTGATTCAAAGGGTAGGGTTTGGGCCTGAGCTGTGAAGGAGATCAAGCTGTAAACTTCACAGGCATTGCCCTGCTTCTAGCCATACTGAAGTCTCAAACACCATGTACTAATTGATGAGGATTCATCACAGAGCCTAGGAAACTCCAGCTATATCCTAAGTGGAAAACTGCAGTTCCCCACTGCACCATGGGCTCACTCCTATGCAAGGTGCCCTCCACATTTTCTCCTGCAGTTTAGCCCTGAGAACTCTGGCTGCTGTCTCCCAGCCCCACCCAGCTGAATGAAGGGGATGCTGATTGAATGCATTCCTAAAAGCCTTCTTCCAAAAAGGCCATGGGCCATGCCCAATTGCCTCACCGATTAGCTCATGGTGATCTAAGCCTCCCTTTGCTCTGAGGCAGGATCCAGGATACCTCACCCTCCCCCGACTGTGGAGACAGGTTTTAAGGAGAGATGGGTGGTAGCCCAGCAGCACTGTCTGTAGGTACTTACTGGAAGACTAGCAATCCTTAAAAACTTGAAAATATTGCCCCTATGCCTACCATAAATCACCTTTATTGTAAATCAAGTCAGGCCTGCCTTGCATCCATGGACATGGAGAATAATGCATCACAACTTTTACAGCTGTGCCTAGAGGAAAAACATGACAGAGTCTACCACACCTTCCTCAGAGGTCATATTTTCTGAGCCCTCTGCCCAGCTTGCTCATTTCTCTTAAAATTTTTGCTCACCTCTCCGAGGCTTTATCCTGATATAGTGCAAACATAAATCAGAATCCTGGCCACTACATAAGACTCGCTGTGGCCCTAAGTGAACAATTTCCATGGTGAGAGAATAGAAACCAAATCAAAGAGGATACTTGTCACTGGGTCATTACTTCATAGAGTCTTTTTCTAAAAAAATGACTGAGCCAAAATCCTGCCTTTATCCATGTCTGAACTCTGGATAAACTTACACTTGAAATGCACACATGGGCCCATAAGCAGAGCCTGACCCACATTAATTCCTGAGCAAGACATTAATAATGCACAAGAATTAGAAACTTGGGACACTCAGCTTGCTTTACCAAAAGGTCATGTCCACAGATTGAGTTGCAGGTCTCAGCACCAAGGCCTGTGTGACTTCTCTATGACAGCAGAGGTGGAGGAGCCTTTCCAGGTGGCATTCCTTCTCCCTGTCCCACCAGCAAGGACAGCAGAAGGCATGGTGTGCATTACTGCTCTGGGTTTCAGCACATCTACCTGTGGTAACCGGAGAAGCCGTGGCAGAGCATGGAGAAGGCAAGCTGAAACTGATCCAATAAACGTGCAGTCCACCAGCCTATCCTGTTGCAAATCCCACTGAGAGGATGTCAGTGCTGCTGTGCCAGAGATTATGGAAGAATGGGCCTTTCACATTTTATAATTATAAATACAAAAATAAATGCAAATGAAATAAGTTTCCATATTATGTGTCCCTGTCATAGTAACTGAGAACCATGTGTAAGAAAGTGACAGCAAGAGCTGAATCTCACAGGTAGCAGCTTGACCTCTGAAGTTTAGCAGCCAGGAGGAAGACTCACACATCTGGAGTGCCAGGTAATGCACAGAGGAGGCCACTCCTGTCAGGCAGCCAGTGTGGATCTCAGCTGCCAGGAGGCTTTGCCTGGCTCAATGCATCTGTGCCTTTATCTCTTGGGACAGGGAGGAGGGAGTTAACAGTCTTGTAGCTTCCTACCCCTGCCTGAAGGCACAGGGCAGAGAGGAGGGGTGAATTGATGGGCCCTCGGGCTGCATACAGATGGGGAGGCTTGCAGGGTGTCTGGAGTGACTGTGGAAGCAAAGGGCTCTCAGGCTGCACACAGCAGCACTGGTGCAGCTGCATTGTGTACCACTGTGATAAAAGCCACCCCAGGTATGCAGGCAAAGCAGACTGGGCTGGTGATGTTTGGAGAAAGTAATATCTGCAAGGCATCCTGCTTGTCTGAGCTCTGTGTCCTTCCACCCCTGGCTGAGCTGGCAAAGGGCATGGAGGCACCAGGAATATGTGGTACCTTGCAACTGAGCACCTGCTCCAGGCGTGGGGCACTTGGTGCTTCACTCAGTGTGCAGGTGTCTGCATCAGCACCTTCCTCAGAGGGCTTCTGGCCTGCCTGCCCACATCCCCAGTGCTCAGGGCTCAACTCCATCCTCCACAGCTGCGTGTGCCTCAAGCCTTGCACAGGGCTTGTGAAATCCACATCTCTGCGCTCCTGTGTCCCTCCAGCTGTGCCACGGGGCTGTCAGAAGTGCTCCCAGTGTTGGAGCTTATCTCGAATTCCCAGTGCCTCTTAGCTCTGTGCCCCTTAATCAGAAAAAGCCACAGGTGCTCAGAAGGAGTCTGCTGCCAGGGCTGACCTGGGGCCCATCCCACAGTAGATTTGCTGGAGGAGAGGGAAGGGTGGACCCTGAACAGTGACCTGACACAGGGTGATGGAGTGAGGGACTGCCCCTCATGCTTGCTAGCATTGGGGCTTCACTGAGGGGCTGCTCTGTTTGTATAACCCATCATTGGCAGAGCTGCTCTGGGAGCTGTGGTTCTCCAATTGCCCATCACATGGGCTGCATCCTCTCAAAATGTGCCTCCTGCCCCCTTCACAACACACCAAAGCAATGAGGCAAGAAACAGATAAGGCTGAGACTCCTAAAGTCTCTCATCTGGGGTGCCTGGAAAGCAGGACTTAGATGGCAACTCCTGCTGCTGAGATGGGATTTTTGTCTGATTTCTGTATTTGTTTTTATTCTCCTCTGCTTTACCTGTTCTCTGCCTCTTCAAATGACAAGGGTCATTCTCCTTATTCTCCCTAAGTTGGGCAAATGTCCAGCTGAGCATGGATAGGGAGAAAGGAAAAGAGATTGTTAGCAGCCTTGGAATAGCATATAAATCATGGGCTGTATCCATTGCTCAGCTCCGCCACGGGGATTTGGAATGGATTGACACTGTTTTCCCGCTCGTAAAAGAGAGATAATCAGTCTTCCTAAAACTGTTGCTGGGAGAAAGTTTGGCTTTGCTCCTTACACTCTTTGAGGTTGTTAAAGAGCAGGCTAGCTGGTCTATCACCCGGCTGGAAGGCACTCTGTGACTTGAAATACAACAGCTCCTTGCAGGGAGGAGGATCATAAATTCCGCAGGGCACCAGATAAACTGGAGGAGGTGAAAACACAAAGGGGCAGTTGAAGTTTCAAATCCCTTCCCCCCCCCCACCCCATCCTCTGCCTCCTTCCTCCCACCTTTGCCATGCCAACACAACAATAATGTTGACAGCCCTCTCCATCACTGCTGGGGACTAAGGGAGCTCTGCTGCTCCAGGACCTGCTGCCCACAGCCCTGTCTCTCCTTAATCCCTGGTGCTCCCCCTTGGTCAGCAGGTGGACAGCTTGAGCAGCCTCTCACCTGGGAAAACAGAAGAGAAATGGTGATAGAGGGAAGGACAAGGCTGGAGGGAGGCAGGGGGAATGGAGGGTTACAGCAGGGGGTGGGATGGAAAATTTGGAGCTGAACAGAAGGAAAAAATGGAGGTCCTGAGGTAAAAGCTGGAAGGGGAGAAAGGAGCACACAGACATGCTTGCAAAAGAAAGGCAGCAGGTGGAAGCATGGAGGAGGGCCTGTCAATTGGAGCTGGTGTTGCACACATTTCCTGGCCAGTGAGAAAAGATGAGAGGTCACACAGAGGCTCTTTCCCTGCACACACAGCTCCAGGCAGGTGCCTGGTAGCACTGATGCACTCAGTTAGCAACCTGCTTCACCTGGCACTGCTGGAACAGTTCTGAGACCAGACCAGAGGTCCACTGAAGTAACATCCCCTTCATTTGGTGCAAACAGTGCCCACTTTGCCCAGCTCCAGCCCTGTTTGTCTTCCCCATGTGAGGGTGGTGATCAGTCACACAGGGGTCACCCAACTTGTTCTGCTGCTTTGGTTGGACAACACGGAACAATTACAGGACAGTTCCCATGAGGATGAAGACAAGGAAAACAAGGCTGTATTTAAAAGTGTTACCAGTGTAATCATTTTGGAAGGGGGTTGGGAAGGGGAGGGAAGACAGCACTCAGTCAGAGCAGCAAAAACCCAAGTATGGGTACAGTTATACTGCAAAGGAGTACTTTTAATAGGAAAGGTTATTTCACTTTTTCAAGGAAAGCCTCTTTCACTTGGAAATTCCTGTAAACAACACCAACAAGTGTTGTGTGTGAAGTATGAATACAAGAGCCTAGAAATGCACCCAGGTCACTGTGGTATGGCAAACTGCTGCCCATCAGCTGCATGTTGCCTGGGGTGGAACATCTGAGTTCACAGCACATGCGGGGTCATTGCAGATGACAAACAAGCTGCAATTGTTATTTATTGGTAGTTTGTTACCACACCTAGACAGTGTCTCTAAGCCCTAAAATGTTGTAAGGAAAATGAGGGGGAGGCTAAATGCAGCTTTGGGAATAGCATGCTACTGACAGACCTCTTTGGGGAAGACAGAATCTTCACTGGTTGTTTTACATTGCACAGAGGAATAACTGCAGTAGCTATGCAACAAAAGACATGTCCACATGTCTTCCCACTGCTGGGAGACTGCTCTGCTGGAGATTCCCAGGGCAGGTACAGCCACAGAAAGGGGACAAAGCCACAGAGCCTACAACAGCAAGATTGACTGACTTCAGCCTGGCTCCTAATGCTCTTGGACTCACCTCCAAATTCTCCTTCATCCAGAAACATTAACCCCAAGCCCTCGCTGACTGCATCTATTTTTCAGCAGCGATGCATGCTCAGGCTTGGAAAAACACCGGTCATTAATGGATCCTGCACAGAAAGGATCACAGGCTACTTGCAGCCCTTGGGCTGAAAAACACATTCCCCCAAATGAAGGGTAAAAGAATTTGCCTCTTTGTTTTAAGGATTGTTCTCCCCAACCCTAAGCATAAGCTGAATATTCATGAACCTCCTATATGAATTGGTTATCTTCTAAAAGCAAATACAAAGTCCCCATTCTGCATGAGGTGCCCAGGCACCGGACAAAGCCAAGTGTCTGCTCTAGCCGTGGGTTTCCCAGGGACTCTGTGTGCTGCTTTAAACCAGTCACTCTTGCCTATTAAAACAGGATCAAAATGAACAAAGAGGAAAAGTTCCTTCCAGAGCTGTTTGAGGCAGCTGCAGCTAGTTCAGACTTCTACATCTCTTGACCTAACATGACTCCCAGGCTGCCACATTGTCTGCATGGGAAGCCAGAAGGGAAGGTAACGTGATTTTTATTGTAAGAGCTGCTCACCAGTGCAGTCAGCCTAATTTATGTTAAGAGTTTATGTTGCTAAGTAGCTTGCCAGCACAGAGGTCCAGCCTCATGTCGAAGCTGTATTTGTGGTAGGAACAAATGGGTGTGCATGAGCACAGAACTGTGTATGGCCCATTTGCAGGTGTTTGTGGTAACCTGCACAGGGGAAATGGGCATTTGTGGGTGGGAGCACTCCCGAGACTGTTGAGGATATCTGAGGATGGTTCACTCGTTGTATAGATGATGGAGGTGACATGATGGCATTTAAGAACTGGGTATCACTTGGGAGACAGACCCGGGTCCAAGTGAGCTGGCAGGAGTGTGAAAAATAAAAATAAAAAGGTGAGCACTTGCAAGTGTGTACACAAAATACACAAGACATGTCTACTGTCTGTGCTGGGTCTGTCAGGAATGGAGTTAGGAAGTTAACTTTTTTCACAGCAGTCTGTGTAGTGCATCTGCCTCCCAAAGGGAAGTGGTGAATGAATTTCTTGTTTTGCTTTGCTTCCATGTGCAGCTTTTGCTTTTCTTTTTAAACTGTAATGATCTTGACCACAAAGGGAGTTTTTGTCCCCCTGACCTATTGAGGTGAGGGGAATGACAGCGGCTGAGTGAGCAGCTGGTCATGGTCAGTCCATCACTGCCCTGTCATTCAGGTGGCCTGCCTCCTTCCCAAGGCCCTCTGTGCAGACAGTGGAGGTTTTTAGGGGCTTGTTAGGGATTTTTTAGATTCTTTGGAGGTCGGTAAGCAATTCAGAGAGCCTGTTTGGGGAACTGCCTGGGGCTGGGCAATAGGAAGGAGTATCAGGGTCAGACTGACCTTGTGTCTGAATGCCTGGGAACACAGCTGTCATTGCCCCTGAAAATATCACCCAGTACTGGTGCTTTATCCCGGTACTGCAAGTGCCTCTGGCTGGCCTTGCCAGGCTGAGATTTCTGAATTGCCAGGGACCACTGCCTCTCTGTGCAGTGAGGAGAGGGGGCTGGGAGGTGCTGCTCCCAGCATGTGCTGAACAGCAGACCTGGGGCATGTGGAGACCTCCACAGCAGCCTCCCTGGCCCACATCAGTGCAGCTCAGAGCACCAGCCACATGTGTCCCTTTGCCTATGCTCTGTGCTATCCCAGGACACCAGGGTGTCCAGGACTGTCTCTGCTACTGATTTCTTTCCAGCTCAGAGCAGCCAGGTCTCCTGCAGCCACCAAGGGACAGAGGAGAAATGCCCTTGATCAGTCTCCATTGTATATCTTCCACATCTTCTGTGCAAGTGGCAGAGAGATCCAAGTTCTCCAGAGAACAGTCCTGGCAGGTGTCACCAAAATTGGCACTTTTCTGAACTACAAGTGCTTAGTCCCCACTAGTTTCCTTTTTCCAACACCCTCAGAAGATGTTGAAGGACACCAGTGGGACTGATCATTCCATGGGCCAACTCCACACCCTGCAGAAGCAGCAGGCACAGGCGCGGTCACAGCATGGTTTGTGGGGTTCCTGGACACAAATCCCTTCTGCAGCATGAGACTGCAGAACCTGGCACACGTGCACCTGGCATGCCCCCGTGCCCCTCCCATCTTCCCCAAGGGCTGTGTGTTTTTCTCACTGCCTTTGTGCTAGCACCTTCTCTGCCTCCAGGCTCACTATGCCACAAGAGCTTGGCAGCCTCCTCTTTGCCCTGGCGAGACTGACCACCTGCAGCCCCAGGAGAAGCAAGATGAAGAGAAGAGACCACAGCTTTTTTAGACCACAGGCTATTTTCTCCCTGCACTTTGTATGCTTGTAGGGAGAGGTGGGCAGAAATGGTGATGTTCTGCTCCATGTCCCCTCCTGGCTCCCTATTCTTGCACTTTTAACCTCTGACTTTCATCCTCTTTCTCCCATGAATTGTTTCCCTATCTGTTGTTTTCCTTTATGCCCTCTCCCCCCTCCATGAGCCATATGTTTTAGTTAGGATCAGCTGACACCCAAACTGAGGGGTAGGGTTTTCCCCAGCAGTCTTTGGCTGGTGGCCACATAATTAAAAGCAGCAGGGGACCGGAGGCAGGAACCCAATCTGGCATTAATGAGAGGAGAGGTTGTTGTGTGACTGGCTGAGCTGCAGGAGCCTGGCCAAACAGCAGCTCAACAAATGGCACCGTGTGTGCAGGGCTCTGTGTTAGCATAACACACATCTCCATTACACCTGGGCTGCTCAGCCTCCCAGCTTTGCCCTGCCCTCATCATCCCTCTTGCATCAGCAAATGGTAAAGACTGGATTCTGCTTGTTTGCTGCAGAAATTAAAAAAAGAGATGTGTGACGTTTCCACCTTGGTAGAATTTTAGGGTTTCTGTCTGGTCTGTCTCCAGAGCTATTGGGATCCTGATGGGGCTGGTCAGGCTAAGTCATGTGGCACTGGGCAGGGTGGAAGAGGACTATCTCCATTCCCTTTGCTGGGAGCCTGCTTCCCCCAGCAGGCAGTGAAGCTAGCAAGGTGTCCATAGGCAGAGAGGACCAGACAGGGTACAAAGAGTTGTTAGGCTTTGCCATCCTCACTGCATGGATCTGACCACTGCTTGGATTTGTGGGATGCAGTTGCTTTGGGGCTTACTGCCCTTCAGACCCCCAAACCCTTGTCCTTTCTTTATGCAGACTGATTACTGCCTGCCAGCTTCAAAATTCTCTTGGCTGGCCACTCTCTCTCAAAGTCTGTATTAAGAAACTCCTTCTCAATGTAGCTCACTGCTATGTTGTACAGCAAAACATGAGGGGCTTTACAGCAGCTACCAGCTGCAGTTTATTTCAGCTCCTCCATGTACAGCACAGCAGGGGCTTGCTGACACAGCTCAGAAAGCCAAAGATCTGCTTTTGCACAGCCCTAACTGGTAGCAGATGTGGCAAAGGTCCTGAAGTCCCTCATGTGAATGCGATCACATGTAATTATATAGTGTAGCTAATACTATACCCCTGCACACAGTAGTGGTCTCAAACTGGAAGTTTGGAGGCAGTCCATAACCTTTGTGCAATCTTGGGAATTGATTGCAGTCTTGAGGAAGCTACAGTTGATGCAGGCCAGAGACACCAAAATGGGGTATTGCCCACAACGAGCAATCTTTGCACAGTATTAGCTAAGGAGTGACATGTCACGGGTGGTCATATCTGACCACCAACTATCATCTGTTTTGCTACACCAAATAATTCACACAGTCACAGAAGTCACATCCCTTAAATTTCCCAACCGGACAATCCTCATCATGGTTTTCTGACATCCACATAATTCAACACTTTCATGCTACTCAAAGCAGCTAAGCAAGCACCAAACTTTCAGTGTAAGAAACCATTTGAACAAAAGCAGCACCTTAAAGGCTAGGTCACCATCCAAGAGTTTCTCAGCCTTTTCTGGAATAAGGGGATGCATGAGCAGTTTCTGCTCTTTTAGAATATCAATTCAGAATAAATTCTGCTAGGAGCTTCAAAATTCATCATTTGGAGCTGGGAACCTAACAAGACAGGCAGTGTTTGGTCAGTGTACATCAGGAGAGTTTGTAACAGCATCTGCATTTCTGCAATAGAGGTGTGACTCATACTTTTTGCACCCCATGTAGAAAGCAAACCCATCACAGGTGTTTCCACAGACCCTTTGCACAGATCACTACTGGACAACTCCCATCTCAGGGCAGGAATTCTGAGTTGTGCCCTCAACAAAAAGGATATATGAGCATTTATGATTTTGAGGATGTTTCCCTTGCATGTAGCCTGAGTGGGGACCTGTGAAGTTGAATTGACCACGTCTCCAAGGTCAGTGACAGAGCTGCTCTGGGGATGGAGGTGAAGCTGTTCAGTGCTGAGCACAGTAATGCTGGGCTGCCAGAGGCACTGCTGTGCTGGTTTATGAGGACTGAGTGTGGCCCCCACATCAGTGAACAACCAAAAACTCATTGGGAGATGGCACCCAGCCACCAGCATGAAGTGCACCCTGGTCTACAACACACACTTGCTGTGGTTGTGAAAACTGCTTACCTGGTCTCAAAAGCTTCTATGAGCCCATTCACTGGGGTGAATGACAAAGTTCTCCTGTGCAATGACAACTGCATCCCAGCAAAAGCCCCAGTGCAGGGGCCTCATACTGGCTTTCTAGAGCCTTCCACAGGCAGAACCTCCCCACACCTAAAAAATGCCCCAGGCTTCAGCTCTAAGGAGAGCTGTTGAAATATTACCTGTAAACATGATTTTGTCTTGCTGAATGCAGCAAGACAATATTGCACTCCACTGCAATATTGTTGGGGTGACCTGGGTGTAAGAGGGTGAGACAATAACACTAAAGATAGGAAGTGTGCCTGTGCAATACATTAGATACAGAACAATGTCCTGTCATAAACAGAGTTTGGCCTCATCTACACAGAAAGAATCAGCCTAAGTTTACCATATCACAGCCTTGTAGAAATCATGAACCAAATCCTGACATATCACTAGCTTCAAGAGTGCTGCTAACTCAGAAAATAGTTAAATGCAGTTCTAGTTGTCTGTGGATGAAAAGGATTGATTTTCCAGTTCCACGAGGGGAATACTGTATCTGGCTGCTTCAGGGCTGTGGTAATTGCAACAGGGATGGGACTTTGGCAGGCCAAGGAGTAGGAGGCAAGAGCAAGTCATGAACTGTATATGTGAGGCCACAACAACAGATGGGGCTGGAGGAAAACCATTCAAATGAAAATTGTCCATGAGTGAAGCAAAGACTGGCTTGCAAAAACCTGTCTCTGAACGTGCCCACACAGAATGGGTGTTTGGGTCTCAGTCCAAGCCTTCCTGGAAGCTCAGTGGTGTAAGAGGTTAAGAGTCAGAGCAGAGATCTCAGGGTTCATATCAGCAGAGGGTTCAAAGCAGGTAGCAGAGTCCAAATCCAGCAGCTCCTTTGTCCAGTGACTCATGATGATGAGGGCAGTTTTGCAGAATCACAGCTTCAGGCCTTTGGATGTTTTGAAGAAGGCACCTCAGTGCTGATGCATGTGAACTGCTCTCAGCTGAGCTCTGTGAGTATGGATGGCATTTGACCAATTCTGGTTTTATCCACTCCCTCTGTATCACCACCATCACAGACAGTGAAAGAATTGCACAAAGGTTTGCTCAGCTGCCTCCCCCACTCTGACTGGTGGGAGGTGAAAGCACGGGCTGTGTTTCCATCCTACCTGGAGGAGACTGTGAGGAGCCACTGCAACAGGCTTCAGTCAGGTGAAAGGTCACTGCAAAAGGCAAGGGGGGAAAAAAGAACCTGTTCTCTTTTCCCACGGGTGAAAAACCAAACTCAGGTGCCTTAAACACTCTAAGAAGACCAACATCAATACCATTAACACATGAATCACTTCCTGAGTAGGCTGGAGGGTTGTAGGGCTGTTAAATACCTGTCAAATAGCATCTGGCATGAGCTAGGTTTAGTTAATCCTGCCTTGGAGAGGAGGATGAGTTAGCTGATCCCAAAGTCTTATTCTTTGTTCAGTGATTTCCCCATTCTTTATGGTACTGAGGAACCAAATACAGCTATTAAAAGCTTTGTAAGTTCCCTGTTGGTTTGTGTTTCTTCCATTAAAAAACCCAACAACAACAACAAAACAAAAACTCAAAAAAAACCAAACACACTCACCCATGGTTTATTTAGGAAGGAAATAGATATTCAGGGAAGGAAAACATCCTCTATTTATTCCGTAGTCAGTGCTTAAGGGAGGACTGTGAGAGGAACCAGGTCCTGCAGTGCTTTCTAAATGGAGGCAAAACTTGTCCTGTGGGAACAAAAAGATAAACCACAGCCAGCACAGCAATCTCTCCTGTAAGTGCCTCCAGTTTCTTGGACTGGTAGCTTTCAACTTCTCTGATTATAGATCTTCCCATGATTTTCTCCCTTTGAAGACGCAGGCCCCATACAGTGAATTTAAAGTGGCCAGCAAAAGGCTTGCTCTCCTTAATTACCCTTCAGAACAGAGGGTCTTGCAGGCCACAGGTCAAAGGGCACTTTGCTGAAGAGAATTCAGAGTTAGGCTCTTCAAAGCCAAGTGCAAGGGATCAGGCATTTGAACATGGTATTGCCTGGGGCTCTGCCTTGGATTACGCTCCCACGGAGCGTTTTGTATTTCGGAGCCCTTCTTTGGGACAGACCTGAAAACAAGCAGTTCAGTGTAAAGGGGGCTGTGCACAGGCAGAGGGGAAAAAACAGTATTTTTGTTTAAGAGTGACAGACTGGTCTATAACCCCCTGGGGCTTGTCAGCAGCCTCATCACAGGCTGCGCTGCCGTTCCTCAGCTCTCGGGGAAGGAGCTGGGCCCTTGCTCAGACACGGACATGGTGTCTTCCTAGGCTGCTTGCAACCCTCACAAAGTGCCCTGACACAACATCTCAGGACAGTGACACTGTGCAGCTTTTGTGGCAGGGTAGGAGCCTTGTGGAAGTTATATGAGTTCCTCACTGCTGCACTTCCTGGGGGCTGCCAGGAGTTTCTCTTTCAGTTCATGCCCCGGAGGGATGGAACACACCATACTGCAGCATGGAGCATTGTCAGCAGAGACTGAAATGGGTTGTGCTTGGCAAGCACAGTGGAAAGGAAAAAGAGGGTGACCTGGGAGGATTGCTGTTCTCACTTCATTTTTCCATTGCATCTGCTGGCTTGTTTTTTTTTTTTCTTTTTCTTTTTTTTTTTTTTTTTTAATTTTTTTCTATCAAGCTTGAAGAAAGAAACAGAACAGAAACAAAATATAAATGGGTTCTCTCTCTGTAAGTGCTACAGCAGGGGAGCATTTTTGAAAAGACCAAAGCAAGGTCTGGATTATAGCCTCCATCCTTACACTCACCTCCTTCTCTGTCTTTCCTTCCCTGTCTCATTTTCTCTCCAGCATCCCACCACTGCCTCTCAGGGTGCTGAGCTGATGCTTGTGCTGGTGCTTTGACAGGTTACCAAGGAATTATATCACTCACAGTCTGGCCCTGAAGAGACATTTTTGAAAGCACCTCAGCTCTCCCCACAGCATATTGTCAACAGATGCAATGGCTCAAATAGGACAGCAATTGAAGGTGACAAGAATATCATTGTCATCTGAGCTGCTGGGAGGGGCTGAGTGTCCTGGTGAAGTATTGACCTCAAGGCTCAAACTGTATAGAGGGTGCTGACCTCCTGCAGCACCACCTCCAAACCACCTCTGGCAGAAGATGAATCTCATTGGCATCTCCCTCCTCTAGAGAAACCCGGCCCTTGCCACCCAGTGCAACACAGCCCCTCTCCTGGCTGGCTCGGCTGAAGGTCCAAGGAGTGAGTGGTCCAGGCAGGCCCTGTCCTGCCAAGGACCTGGCATGGGGAAGGGTTGTTCTGCCACCCTCTGGCCTGCACCCTACCTCCCCAAGGCAAAGCATGCTGTGTTGGGCTCGGGCACACCATGTGTCCCTCAGGAAATCTGCTTCACCCCTCCCTGCTGGCCTGTCTCCTGCACCACCTGCCTCCATCCATCCCCGGGCAGCAGCGGAGCCAGAGGACAGGGGTTATCCGTGCTCCGCACCAACAGCCTGGCAACTTCAGTTGCCCATTTCCATGACAGCGTCACGGGCTGCAGAGAAAGGTTTACAGAGGGCACAATGCCAGGAAAGTCCCTGGAGAAGATCTACGTAGAGAAGATTCCCTTTTAAACCACAATCTCACCCACAGCACCCATGACAACTGATCTCTCCTAGAACTGAATACAGGGAAAAGGTATTTCTTTTTATGCCTTTGACTGGCAATGAGCACAAGGTAGAGCCCTGGACTTGGGTCTTCATTCACTGGCAGAACTGCAGTGGCTGAGGGAATCGCAGCTCCCAAAACCTTGGAGCAATCATGTGCTTGCTTGCAAGAAAAGTTTTGAAGCTGGATGATCCTTTACTCAGACCTGGAAACAAAAAAGCCAACATTTCTTCATTCCATAGCATGCCTCTGAGAACCATAGGTACCATGAAATGCCTTGAAACCAGATAGCAGCCAAAAGCAGGCTCCCAAAGTTAGGACATTCTTCTGAATGCCAGGGAGGAGGCTGTGTGTACTCCCTGCCTCTGAGTGTAGCCTCAGGCAAGGCACTGCCTTGGTTGCCTACACCTCAAACCTGCTAAAAGTAACCTTTCCTGGTCTTGCTTTAACTCTCCAAGAACATGAATTCCTCTGCAAGCCCAGCACATACCACTCTCCACATTTAGCTGGCCAAGTAGACCTCTGGAGCTGTGGCCTGGGCCCTTTAATTGCTGCTCCTGTATTTCAAATGGCTCTTGCAAACCTCCTGTAACCTGAGCAGACAAAATTGGTGCTGGCACTGGAAAGCAGTTATGCAATATGCAGGAGGTAAAACCCTCCTGGCAGGGGCACGTGAAAGGAGATACAAGTGGGAGGCTCCAGTTGCTGAGGTGAACACCATGTCCCACGAGGAGACTGGGAGAGAGGAGATATACATGTCACAGAATCATAGAATGGTTTGGATTGGAGGGGACCTTAAAGATCTCTGGTTCCAACCCCCACTCCAGTGACTGTCTCCCTCCTTGCTGTTGTTCTCCCAGCCCATCTCTGCCATGGAGGGTGGACAGACCTGGACAAGGTGAAGACACTGCTGGAAAAAGCAGCAGTCTGAATCTGAAAAGCCAATAGACAGGAGGCCTGTGCAGAGGCTGTTCACCCTTGTGAACATGTTGTGAACTCCTCTCCTTTTCTCCCTGCTGAAAGTATCACCTTTTTGTGTTCAAAGCTGTCAAGTCAGCCACATGTTCACTGAGTTCCTGTCTTCCCTCTCCCAGTGCTACCCTGGAGCATGCAAACACAGGAGGCTCCTGAGGCAGATCTGGGGAGGTGCTGGGCACCCCACAGGGTGCAGCCTGCCACCTGTTGCCCTGGTAAGCGTGCCATGCCATGCCATGCCATGCCATGCCATGCCTGGCTCCTCCGCCAGCCGAGCCCCGCTGCTCCCAAGGGCAGGGTTTGGCTGAGGCAGGCTGGCTCTGGCACGTGTGAGCAGCAGGGCATGGATCCTGTTTCCTTGCACTGGCATGTGCTGCGCTCTGTGGTGGGGCTGTACAGGCTTGAGCTGTCCTGTCTCCTCAGGTGAAGTCTGAGGCTGATCCCACCCCTGCTGCCAGGGCAGCTGCTCCAACCTGTAAAGACAGGATTTTGCCCACAGCATGTTTGTTCTCCAGCCATGCAAATTAATGTGGAATTAACCAAGAAGTGGGATTTCACCAGTGCTCTGCACCACCTGCCTGTGTTGGAGTTGCTGGTACTTCTCTCCTTTTCTCCCTGCTGAAAGCCCCCAAGTTGCCAGCTCCATGGAGCCGCCCTCCTACCCTCAGCCAGAGAGACCTGGCTCCCAATGCTGCCAGTTCAGCTGGGAACAAATGTCCACCAGTTTCTTGCTGCATTCTCCTGCATGAGCCGTGCAAGATATTTGGATTTTGGCTGCAGAAGGTCTTGCACCCTGCTCCTTCCTAACCCCTGCAAGAAGCTGCCTTGCTTTCCCCTGCCTGATTAAGCACATTCCTTCCCCTCTCTCTCTTCTTTGCTCTGCCCTGCAGCAATTTCCAAAGCATTTTTGTGGCATCCAAGACCC
Source organism: Agelaius phoeniceus (assembly GCF_051311805.1). Lineage (NCBI taxonomy): Eukaryota > Metazoa > Chordata > Aves > Passeriformes > Icteridae > Agelaius > Agelaius phoeniceus. Next base: position 92,622,846 of record NC_135266.1, read on the forward strand.
GGAGACAAATTCATGAGCTGTGGAGATGTGGTTTCTGCCATGTGCTCTCAGCTCTGAGTCCTGCCTAGTGCAGAGGAGGTGGGTCCACAAGCATGAGGGCACTGTGCTCCTTTCCTGAGGGTCAAGGGGTACTGTTCCACAGCTGTGTCTTTCTAAGTGAAATCAAATTGCTCACTGTGAGCTGATTGGGGAAATACTGTCTGTGCGTTCTCTCCCAGGTTCCCGACTCTCAAAATAATAATAATTATGTGGCCTGGAAAAAATTATTGTTAACCATAAGCCTGGGAACTGCTTCTATTATTCAGCTTTATGGGAATCCATACAGCTCCCATGGAAGGGGATTATTTACCTAGGCCCTGAGAAAAAGTGGAGGAGCCTGCATGCTCCTTCTGGCTATTGTGCTGCCAAATCCCACGGCAAGGCGTCCGGAGGAGAGCGGTTTCCTCTGGCTGTCATTAATCCTTGTGGGCTTGGCGGCCTCAGCGCACGGCATCCTTTGGGTCACTGGCTGCTGGGGAGCCAGACTATTGTTTGAGGGCTTTTGTCCCAGACAGAGGAGCTGGGGAACCAGGCTTTTCAGGTGTCCCCACCACAAAGTGACTGGTTTGCAGCCTGACACTTGCTCGGGTCTTTCCTGGCTGTGCTGCTGGGAACCCAGCTGGATTTGGACCCATTTTGATGAGGCTGAAGGAAGGAGTGGCCCAGGGATGTCCCAGTATGAGGTGTGCTCACCCTGCATCAGGGAGCTTCCTCACATACCTGTGGATGCAAGGGGAGGGGTCCACTACAGCCCCCATGGATAGGATGGAACACCCAGGACCCCCAGCTCCCTCCTGGTCCCTAACTGCCAGCCTGATCTTCTAATCCCTGCAGGGCACAAGCAGGAATGCCCAGTTTCAATTCAGTGCATGAACTGGAGCAAAGGAAATGTGCTCTTTCTCTAAGAGCTAAAAGAAGTCTTGCAGGGAAGCTTTCTAACAGGGATGTTGCCCATGGCACGTATGTGCACAGATGTGCATGGAAGGAATTGTGGCATGGAGGGAAACCCAAACAGGCCATTCACTCTTGCCATGGGCTTGCAGTGCCCTTTCTGGTTCTTTTAATGGTGACAACCTTAGAGGAAGAAACAGAAATATGTGTTTTCCAAGCCAGGGTTCAAAGGGGGTTTATAGCTCTGATGAGAAAGTCTCTGTTCAAGGTTGCATCTGTCTCAGCACAAACTACACTTCAGAGGCAGCTCAGAAGGAAGTAAGCTGTGCATTCTTCCCCACTGTGCTGGCAGGCAGTGTGCTGGTAAGTTGCCTTTTCTTTCTCTAGGTGAGGCATACAGCAATGCCTTCATGTGGGCATTTCTCCCCACTCCTGTCCCTCTCAGGGCTTCAGGAAGGCCCCAGAGCAAAGCAGCCAGCCCCTACAGCCACCACATTGTGACTGGAAGCTTTCCTCTCTGGCTTGCAGCTGGAGCTCCCTCTTCCTGCCCTCTTCAGGGGTTTTGTGTGCCACTGCAGCTTTGCCAGTGGCAGCAATATTATTCTGATGCTGCAATCACTCCTTTTTGGTAACTCATTGCTTTGAGAGGCGTTGCTAATGGACTGGAATGAGAAAGTCACTTTTTACAGCAGCCCAGCAGTGACATTAGAAGAGCATCCAGGATCTGAAGAAGGTCTGTCTGATGGCTCCCATAAGCAGAGCTGTGCTACTGTCCCCTCCAGTGCCACCTGGGCAAGGGACACAGGGAGAGTCTGTGGGTTTTCTGAACCCACATGGCGTGGGGCTGCCTCAGAGACCCCTGAGCTGGTGCATCCCCTGACCCTGTGTGCAGTGCTGGTCTGGGACTGGGGGCACACCAGTGTGGCTCCATACCTGGACTCCCAGCCCACACCTCCAGTGTGGAGGTGCAGGGACCCAGCTGTGCAGCTGGCAAGGCAGCCTTCATGCCTTGCAGGGATCACAAAGCACCAGCATGGCCCAAGGGACCTGCCCAAGGTTCCCTTGGGAGTCTGCAGCAAAGGCCCAAGCTCTGTGTGACCCAGCCAGTGCCTGGTGGAAGCAGAGCCACCCTAGTCCTGCATCAGCCTTCACAGCGTGTGGGGGAGTGGCGTGATGCTGCTCTCAGGCATCAATCCCTCCATCTCCTCCCTGACTTTGCCCAGTGAGGGGCATGCAGGGGTGCAGAGGGACACCCTTCCCCTGCCCCGTGCTCAGCGGATGAGGACCGCGGTGGCAGCCAGACAGAGCTGCTTTCTCCAGCACAGTGCTGCCATTGTCCAGCTGGGCTCTGGGCTCTCTCATCCCCACCAGGATGCAGGCACAGCCTGGACCTCTGCAGCACAGACAAGGTGAAGGGGATGGATGGAAGCTTCTGGAGCAGGCAGCCCACCTTTGAGTCTCCACAGTGCAGCCCCGCTGCTTTTTGGACTTCTGTGCAAAAGATGATACAAGGAAGCACAGTAAGGTGGTGGCTAAAAAAAGGAAAATCTGAATGAATAGGAGGGGGAAGGGAGAGCAGATGACGCTGAGATGAGAGGGGCAAGGGAGAGCCAGTGAGAGAGAGCTGGGCTGTGAGCCGGAGAGGAAAAGCCGTGAGCCCCGTGGGAGCTGGGCTGTGGGAAGAGACAATGCAATGGAGGGGAAGGAGCCAGCTCCCACTCTGGGACAGGCACAGGCTGCAATTAGAGAGAGGAGACAGCGTGTCTGCCCAGCCTGGGAAGGCTCTGCCATGGACTCAGGGTCGTGCAGGGGCTGGGGCAGAAAGCCCCTGCCTGCTCTGTGCCCCTGCACACAGCTCCCCTTCGACTGGCAGCCCGAGGGGGCAGAGACCCCAAGGGCAGACACTGGCAATACCTGGGGCTCCAAGGTACAGGGGCTTTGCTCCCCAGTGCTCGCACAAGATGTCTGGGTTGCTTTGTGCTTGCACTGCAGTGGCATGGTCATACCAGGCCCCCTTTCCTGGGTCAGCCCTCCTCCCCTGGCTGCCCTGGGCAGCCCACTTCTGCCTCCTAAACCAGCTGATCAAATACCAATGTCCTCCAGGCAAACAGGTTGCTTGACTGTTCACCCCTCACAGCTAGCACCCTTCAGCAGGTTTTTGGAATTTTCCTGGATGAAGGATGCTATGGAAATATGCAACTCCAGAGCATAAGCTCTGGTTTTAGTGTCCTCCTCTGCACTGCGATTATCTAGCTCCCAATGGAAAATTTAAGTTTGTTTGGAAACAGTCTCTGGGTTTGGCTTGAAAAGGCTCAGAAAATGCCATGCAAGGGTCACAAACTTTTAGCACAAGCCATGTTTGGCTGGGGCTGTAAAAGAGGAGGGAGGTGGAGGAGGAATATGCGCACACACCATTTTTGCTACCACAAACTTGGCCGGGAAACTCTTTGCGCTTTGCTCCCTCTGGACTTAAAGGTCCAAGAAAGGAGTTTGATGCTTTTGAAAGAAAACAAACTAGTCATGCAGCCAGAGGAACTGATTTCCAAATTTGCTTTTTACAGCTTATTTTCACCACCCAGCCAAGAGGCAGATGAAGCAGAGCTCCTGCAAACTTCTGCTGAAGTCACAGCAAAGGGAGATGCTTGAAAAAAGCCATCAGTTCCTGGCAAGGACAGAAGAAAGAGGAGAGCCCTGGTGAACCAACAGTGGTTTTTTAAAATATAAAATAATATACTTCAGACTTGCAGTGGTTTTTGCTTCCTGATCAACAGTTTTAAGCCAACCCAACTGCTTTCCTCTTTTTCTGGTCATTTTAAGATCTTTTCACCGAGGTGAAATTAAATACGAAGCGCGGGAGGAGACCTGCCGGTTTTCCTGCCATTCTCACCTGCGTGGGAGCAGCAGGAGCTGGGAGTTAAGGCAGCACCGTGTATTCACTGACCAGGCAGGCACAGAGAAGTGTGGAAGATCACCACAGGGTATTTAAAGCTGTGCAGCAATAACAGCTAATTTGTTTTTGCCTAAAGAGCAGTTAGGGTTGGTTTTGTTTCATTTTAAATAAAGACATTTGGACTCCAAAGGTCATTTCCGTGGAATAACAATGCTCCTTTCAGAAAGGGGCACCGGCAGGGTCTCCGTTACTCCCAGTGCTCCCAGTCTGGTTTGAAAGCCCAGCTGCAGCTCAGCCGGGCCAGCATTCCCTGGGCTGCCCTCTACACATTGCAGCAGCTGCTGTCCCAGTGCCTCTGCCACGGGAAGTGCAGGAGCTCAGGAAGAAGTGTTGGTTCCTCTGCTGGGGTGTTCATATAGGCACCATCCTCTCCCAGTGCCTATTTGACAGTAAAATGAGGATGGTGTCCAGTCCATTTCACCCCTCACCCCAATCTCAGCAGCACCCCTGTGCCTTCTGGGAGTGCTGGCAGAGGATGGTGCATCCCCAGCAGGCAACATATGGCCGTAGGTTCTCCTCATCCTCAACAGGTATGGCATGAGGAGCAGATATGATCAAAAATTCTGATTTTAAAGTAGGTCATTTGCAGTGTGGGAAGGTTTTCCATGAGCTGCTGCCTTTAAATGGCAGGTGAACGTGCTTCACCAACTTCAGTGAAATTGGTACCATGATCTGTATCCATGCAAGTACATCGATGCTAGGCAATACAGGAAGCATTCAGCAGAGCTGGGGGAAAAAGCAGGCACCTTGGTGCCCAGATCCAGTTACATACTTATTTTCCTACATGCTTCCTAAACAGCTACTGTCTCAGGCTTTAAGCAGGCAGAGAGCATTGGAGCTGTGAAAAAGTAAACCTGAGGCTCAGGCTATTCTCTGTCTTGCAGGCAGAGAATGTGCCAAAAACTTCCTCTCTGCTTCAGTGAAGCCCCCAAACCACTTCATATCAGTCAGTCTTCAAGTTATAGGGTACTTTGCTTGAAAAGTACTTTATCTTTTATTCTGTGTGGGGAAAGGATCTTCAGAAAGAAAAAAAAGCCTTTGAGCTAAAAAGAGCTCTCCTCCTTAGCGAGCACTGCTGTTTGTCACCATCTCAGAAATTTGTAAACCCTTTTCTCTGTATTTATCTAACTCTGCTATTTTGGGATTTGCCGTAACTGTCTGCACCAATGAGGTGTGTGTGGAAGGGAGAGCGTCTGTGCTGCTTGGCTGATATTTTTGGCCAGTGCAGAGCTCATTTCTGGGAACCTGGGTACCATGGGAAGATGCACTTCTGATCCCCTCATCTCTCTGCCTCCTCTTCCTCTTCTGAGAGCATTGATGCCCACAGAGGCTCAGCAGTCCCCAGCATAGATGCCTCTGGGTGTGCCAAGGGATCGAGAAGAGAGGAGAAGGAGACTAGGATGGATGGCACAACTGGCTGCAGTGGGACCTCTTCTCCCATGCCAGCACTCTTGTAGCTCCAGGAAAATTCATCATGACAGCTGAAGGAGGTCTGTACAATTTTGCCTCCCAGGGGCATGGTGGGACGGTGATGCTCCATAAGAGAAGGCAGTTTACTTCCTCTGCTCTTCCCAAAACTGCTCTGGCAACTCCCAGACAGCCAGCTCCTGTGTGGGAAAGAGCAGCATGGGCCAAACGTGGCCAGCCAGGAACAGAAAGGAAAGGACTTAATCAGCCCACAGTGCTCCCCAGGGAGATGTGAGTGCATGCATATTGTATGCATACACGTGTGTATGTACCTTAATACCCTACAGCTTACAAGACACTCATCATTTTAATTTTCTTGGCTGGCAAGGGTCTTTCAAACCAGCTCTAGACACAGTTAACCCTGTCTGCCCTATTCTGCTCTCTTGTGCTGTCAACAGAGAGACCTGTCCTCGCCTAACCGAAGTTGTGTTCAGAGCCATTGTACATCTACTGATCACACACACAAAGGTCTTCCAGATTTCTTGGAAGCTTGCAGGAAAAATTTTTTTCAGTTCCAGAGTTTTGATTAGGGCTTGTCTTCCAGTAGCCAGAAGGTCACAGTGTCTGCACAGATCACAACCTGAACATCTGCATCCTATTACACAGCGTGGTGATTATTTTTCAACATTCCCCACGTCTTCTAGTAGTGACAGTGGTGATTAAAGCCTGGAGTGGATTCCTGAGTAGCATTTCAGCTTCCTTTACTTTCGCATCCTGACCGTAAACAGAAGAAGAGGGTTTTCCTTGGGCACTAGGTCAGGAAGCCCGTGTGCCTTAGGGTGATGCTGACGCACTGATGAAAGCCCGGAGATGTCAACTGGTACAAAGCAGCTGAACAAACCTGCCAAGGGATGCCAACAATAGCAGGATGTCACTGCAGCTCACAGGGAGGAGATTTCCATTCACTGATTTGGCTCCCGTGCCAAAAGCCGTCCAGTGGTCCAAGGAATAAAGCCATTGTCTCCAGGAAGTGACCTGCAGCAGACTCTGGTGGCTCAGAGTGAGTGACGGGGATTTGGTTTCCCATCTGCAGTGCCAGTGCAGCAAGAGGAGGAGGAGGAGGTGTGTGAGGCAGGCTCTGGGCAGGGCACCTCTGCCAGCCCCCCTTGCTCCTCTCACATGGTTTGGAGCCCCTACTACGAGGGCTCCATAAACCATCTTGTAGAAGACTGGGACTTTATTGTTCTCCTTGGTGGAGGGAGGGGAGACAGGTCAGGGAGATCAAGGAGCCAAGAGGAAAAGGATTATTCATGGCAAGTCTATAGCAAGAGGCTGAAGCTGCCAAGCAAGTATTCCAGCCAGGAGACAGTCTCAAAATTTCCTGACTGAGAAAGGATTTTACTTTCTCTGCTCATTATGCATGGTGGCATTAATGAGCCCACATTTCTGGGCTGTTGGGTTTGGCCTTGTGCACTCAGCATTCAACATTCAAGAAACTTCCTTCACTGTATTTTTCCCTACAAGTCTGTGAGGCAGCCAAGGGCAGGAAACTGTCTATAAATGAGGGCAACTGCTCTGGGTGGGGTCCCAGCGCTGAAAGCAGCTGATGTCTACGGTCTGGATCCAGCCAGAGGGGAGAGAGGAGAGAGAGGGCCAGACTCATCCAGCTGCACACCCCTTCTCCTGGGAAGAGGGGCTGTGGCACACACCAGGGCACATGCCCTGCACAGCAGCTCCTGCTGCTTCCCCTCACCACAGCCCTCTGCAGCTCCTCCTGTCCTGGTCCCTCATTACCTGCCTGGCATTTCTCTGCTTGTCTGCTCATCTGTCTCCTCCTCGGTGTGCCCGTGTCCTGTCCCCATGTGCCTGCCTGCACGTGCAGCCTTGTCTGTGTGTCTTGCTCTCAGCAAAGGCTCAGGTTGCCCGGGGCTGCCTGCACATCCACGTCCATCTGTGTTTCTCTGCTCAGTTACGCTCGTGTGCCTCGCCCTGGGTCCGCCTTCCAGCGCCTGCCTGTGTCTCTGCTTGCATCTCCCTGCACTGGCCCTTTTTATCCCGGTAAACAGGACAGGCACGTGTATCCAAACCCCGTGCGCCCAAGTTGGCTGGAGCTGCACCGGCTCAGAGCCAAGACAAAGGACAGGGAAGAGGAGGAGGGATGGGGGAAGTGAAGGGGAGCGAAAGGGCTATTGGAAAAGGCCTGGGGGACTACCCAGCTTCTTGTTGCCTTTGCATCGCTCTCATGGAAAAGATCCTCAGATAAGCCTGCTCACTATGATAATGACCTAGTGCCTGCAAGCCACCAAGCTGGAGGTGAAGAGAAGCTCTCCTTCATCCTCCAAGACAAGAAAGGACAAGTATGAACCAAGGCAGCTGCCTCTTGGGCTAATGGGGGTCAAGGGTGGGGGGACACAGATGCACATCAGAGATCAGGCAAAAGGGGAGGGCTGCAAGACATTTGGAAAAGGCAGAATCAAGGCAAAAATCCTCCAATTTCAGAAAAATGCAGGTTATGCAATTAAGGCTGTTAAAGAGTAACAATGAACCCCTCCCTCAGAGAAAGGGCAGCTGGCCCTGCATGACATAGCTTGGAAATACCTGCTCAGAGCCTTGCTTAAAAATTTGTTCCCTACACACTGGCAACCACATCACAGACCAGATGAACTGCCACCTGCATGAGGAGCTTCTGTGCTGTGCCCACAGGTGTGGTGGTGCACGGGGAGGATGCTGCAGCAAGGGCATGTTGAGACTTTCCAAAAGAGTTTGCAAAAGGCAGGAGAACTGTGACTGCTGTGGGCTTTGAAGAGTGCAGAGGACCCTGATGGGCCAAATTACAAGAAGCAGAGAGGTCAGGTGAAAAACGCTGGAAGAGGAAGGACTGGTAAGGTTTCTGGAGACATAGCTGGGAGGAGGGATGGAGCAAGTTGGCTCTTGCTTCTTGCATGGCACATGCCACACAAATGGTCAGAGGCACCCTGGAGCACCGGCAATGCTGGCAGCGTACACATGTGCAGGGAGGTAGATGCAGGGGTGGGGAGACAGGAAGAGGCACAGAGGCAGGCAAAAGATGAGTCAGCTGTACCAGCTGATGACTAGGGGGGGTCCTGGAAGCTGTCAACATTTCTGTCTCACTTTCTGGAAAATACCCAGCCTCAATGGAAAACTACTGCAGCAGAAGTTACCAGCACAAATCCTGCTTTGAATACTGGGCCAAAACCAACACAGCAGTGCTTGCTTTCCCAAATTTTAATATGACTTCTTTAGTCCTATATGGAACTAAAGAAACCTTCATGAAGCAGTTGACACGATGGAAGAAAGGGATGCCATCCAGATAACTGGGACAATCTTAAGATCTGGGCGCTTCCAAGGTCAAGTTGTTGCGTCTTATTCCATTGCGGTCATAAACACTTAATCCAATTTCAATCTCAGCAATCTCTTCTGGGAGATCAGGACAGAAGACTCTAATGTTTTGAGGAGACGCCTCATGCTTCCTTTTTCGCCTGGCCAGCCAGCAGATGACAGCAAGCAGGACCAGGGCGACTGCAGCAGTCCAAAACAGCCACCCAGAAAAGAACCGGCCTTCCTCTGCAATCGTGCTATTCTCGATCTCCTGCAGCAAATGAATCAACTCCTGGTGCAGATACACCTCACGCTCCAGCATCTGTTTGGCCGTGGCTCTGCTGATGTGCTGATACTTCTTCTGGCCAGGCTGGATGATCTCTCTGGCCATCGAAGCTAGGAGGAGAGAATTTGCTGCAGCCATGGCCTGGAGGAGGAGGGAGGAAAGGGGGCTCATCAGGTCTGCATGGGAGAGACAAGGGAGCTGGGGCCACCCAGAACATTCCCAAAGCCTCTCTAGGCACCTGCCATCTCTGGGAGCCCCGAGCCTCTCTGCCCCCAGACCCAAGGGTGGCAGTGCCCTGTCCTGAGGGGCTCAGCTCTCTCTCTCTCTGTTTCAGAACCCCCTGGCATCTGCCCTATCCTCCATCCAGCCCAGCTTTCTCCCTGCACAAGCACTCACCACCACCTAAGTCCTACATGAGTGCAGCCGTGGTGAAGCTGGGGCTGCCTACTGAAGCTCCTGGTGACTTCTCTCAATGTGAGACATCCTCCATGATGTCACAGCCACCAGAGCCACATCACCCGGCCAGCAAGCCCAGGCTCTGTCCCCACCACCCAGCTCAGCAAGGCCTGGCCACCACACCAAGAGCAAACCCCCCCTGCAGAAGCGAGCTCCCAGGAATGCTCTTGACAAAGAGACTCCCCTCCAAAACTGCAACTGAAATGAAAATGGGGATCATTTCATTGGTGGATGTCCCTGACATAGGGGTGTGATGTTTTCTGGGCCAGGTGGTCTGACTCCAAGTTACCTTGCAAAGAAGAGCTTTGAGCCCTTGGGCAGAGACAACTCTACTCCCTCTCATCCTCTTGGCTTCCTTCTGCTGGGGCAGGGCATGTGGATAATAGTTAATTTTAGAGAAATTTAAAAAAAAATCAGTGCATCCACAGATCAAGGTCTAGCGAGGAATGCCTGCAGCTGCCAGTGCTCTCAGGTACAGCAGCAGGAGGGGACATCTTCACTGCCCATCGGAGAAAGCTAAAAAAAACCCAAATAAATCTCATTACTTTTCTTTCCTTCAACTACCCATTTAACTCCCCGTGCCTTCCGCTTGTTCCTTGCTATCTAATTAGATTTCCTCAGATGACCATGTTTCAGGGCAGAAGGCTGGTGGGGGCGTGTGCAAGTCTCCCAGGCCTTGGCCAGCTGCAGGGAAGCAGGGGCGGTGTGTGCCCCCCCATTCTCCCGGTGTCCAGGCTCTGTCCCTGGCTGCTTTGTGGTGGAGATGTAACAAAGGGAACACTGCAATCGCCACAGCAGGTTAGGAGATAAGCAGCCCTCCCTTAATGAGGACATGTTATACCTGGCAAGATTGTACCCCTTGTGGGGAACAACAGGCTCTTTCACTGCAGGCCCTGGCACAGCCAGGAGCAGCTGAGGGACAGAGGGAACAACAGCTGATAAATCAGCTCAGCATCACCAGCCTTAGCAAGCCCCACATCAGCTGTTGTTGGGAAGCCCTGGGATGTCCTACATTGGATTCCACCAACAATCACAGCAGGACAGCAATTTTGAAGGGCTACAGCTTTTCTAAAATTGGCTTTTCCAGGAAGGCAGATGGGCATGGCAGCTCTCCAGCACCAAGGGAAAGCTGCATTTCTGCCGCCAGTATCTGCTGAGGGAAGCCAATCCTGGAGGGAAAAGGGCAGCATTACCACACTGAGAGACCTCTGCTTGCTGCTTGGGAGGTAAAATCCCCACTGAAAGGAGCCAAATTGTTACTGTGTGTATCTAAAGGCACTGAATTATTAAGGAGATCTCTTAAGGCTGCAGGTGAAGCAGAAAGCTTTATGGATGGATGATATTAAATGTAATGGACCTCTAATGGGAAACCACCTGATTGCCACAAAATGTTTCTCAGCTGTGGAGCAAACCCAAGCAGCTGGAGTGAGTGTGGTACAAACCATTATTGCCCAGGGAATGACTGGGTTTAGTAGTCCTTGCAGCATTTTGGAGTGTTACAGTGAGCCTATGATGGAGAGGTACTCCCTCCCACCCCGTCCTCTGAGAATATTCACAATCCAGCCTTTGCTTTTTCTGGATGAGCTCAAAACAGCCTTTCCCTGTCTCACCAGTGCACACTTACACATGATTAAGGTCATATAAGAGCTGGCTGTTGTTTCCAAGCATCTCAAATTTGCCAAAATTAGGCTGGATTTGTGGAAACTGGGTTCCCGAGACCTCGAGCCCTCCTTGCTTTCAATAGCAGGCTGAACACAACACAGCAATGCTTGCTGTCCCAAATTTCAATATGACTCTTTTAAAAAGTCTCACATGGAGTCACAAATTACAAAATTTGTCTATCAGAGTGTCAGAGAGGAACCATGAAACACCAATACTTTAGGAAGCAGCAGGGAAATACCTGTCAGTGATCCCAAAGGACAGGGTTCTTCCCAAAAGGTAAGGAGAGTGATAGCCCAGCTGAAGCGTCTCTACAGCATGGGAAACAAGCAAGAGGAACTGGAAACCATGGTGCAATTAGAAAACTCTTACCTAATTGCTACCCCAGAAACATGGTGGGATGAGTAGCACGACTGGAACACTGCAATTGAGGGTTACAAGTTTTCCAGAAGAAACAGGCTGGGAAGGAGGGAGGGTTCTTGTGCTCTAGGTTAAGGAATGAACAGATTGTGGAGAATTGCCTCTGAGAAACACCCACAGACAGGCTGAAAACTTGTGGATGAAAATCGAGGATGGGACCACCAAAGGACAGCTTGTGGGTGGGGTCTGCTCCAGGTACCTGACTGGTTGATAACACTTCTTGCGTCAGCTGCACCACCATCACATTTTCATCCAGACCGAGGCTTTCAACCATCCAGACATCTGCTGGGAAAGCAGTACAGCTGGCTGAGAGCAATCCAGGAGACTCCTGGATTGCCTAGAGGACAACCTACTGGTCCAGACATTGGACAAACCTGCCAGAGAAGTGCTGCTGGACCTGGTGCTCACATGTGCTGATGAGCTCATCAGAGAAGTTTAGTGGAGGCTGTCCTGACTGTAGCTGCCAGGCCCTGGGTGAGTCCATGATCTTGAAGGGTCTCGTGGGGAGCAGAGTGAACTTCTATCTGTTAAAAAAATTAGTGGATGAGATCCCCTGGGAAGATGTCCTTAGGGACAGAAGAACTTACCAGAGCTTTCAGGACACTGTTCTTAGCTCCCCATCCATGTGAGTCAGGAATCAAGCACTGAGTAATTCTTTAGGTGACTTGAGGAGTAGAAAAGACCATTACAGCTGACTACTCTGCTCTGCTGTGACAAAGAAGCCCTTGCTCCAAGACCTCATAATCAAATATAAGACAAACAAGAAAGGTGGAATAACCAGGGTGGAGAGGAAGTCAAGGGCTAGAGGAAAGTGTGATGTGTGCCAGAGCTGCAGGGACTGAGGCTTTCTATTCCTACTTAACAGACTCACTTGTCTTGTTTTCTGCTCTGACCACCCTATGAGCCTTTTAAATATAGAAGGCTCCTCCCTGGCTATGTACACAGCCAGCCAGGCACCACCATCCATCTCAGCTACATGGCCACAGGTCACATTTTCAGAACCACTTGATGGGTGGATTAATGGCTGCCTTTTTATTGCCAGCTCTCCAGCTTTCAGGGCGGGGTGGAGGTGGGAAGGAGAAAAATAACTAATAAAAAACCCCCCATATGTGAAGTTTTGAAGTGTCATGAAGGTGGATTAAAAAAAAGCTGAGATTTTATTTTAAAATTAATCTGTAGGGGGTTTATTTGCTGCTTAGTATGAAAAATGTGAGGCTTGTAGGCTCATTTTTCACACTTTCCCCCACACACAGCCCAGGCCTGGAAAGTTACTTTATTATTTTTAAATGAAAATATGGAGCTTTACTGGAATAACTAGTAACTGTGGGTGTTCTTCAGTGCTGCCCAGTGCAGCCACCCGCACAGAAAAATCAAGGTTTCTATTACATTTAAGAAGAAGAGCAGGGTCTCTCATCCTCTCTTTCAGGTTTTGAGAGGTAATATTTATTAGGAAAACCCTAGAAATTATTTACAATAATTGATACCGGTTTGATGTACCAAACAGCTGAAATTGAAGAATTTAGGAGTGTTTTGTCTTTTTAAACTATTACCATCAAGAGGGAAACGACTCAGATTTAAACACTGCGCTGTATGCAATGCAAATAAAACCCCAGCAGGATGCAGAAGGAGGTCTGGGTGCAGAGTAAGGGGAAGTCAGCAAGTGGCACGCACAGAGCCTGGGCTCAGAAGGGGGGCTAGGAGATGAATCCCCACGCCTCGCTGTCTCCATCGCCTGTGGAACTGCGGCAAAGCAGCGCTTCGGTCAGAAATCTCCTGCCCAAATCTCCTGCCCAAGCCGGCGTTTCTCACAGTGGAAATCCAATTCCCCCGAAGGCCAGGGCGGGATTGTTTTAACCTCTCGGGCAGAGCCAAGTCTCCAGCCGCGCTGCAACAGGCAGCACGCTGCTCTGATGCCGTTCCTGCTGCGGCACAGCTCCAGCCCCTGCTCCTGCTCCCAGCCAGCCCACAGCCAGAGGGATTTGACTGCAGCAGCGCTCCTGCTGCCAATGGACCCGAGATGCCTGCTGCCCTTTGCATGCAGCTGCTCTGCCCACAGTGATTCAGCCTCACCCTGGCTGCCCAGTGCTGCCTGTTTTCTTCAGAAAACCAGGGTGACGTGAGTCATCTGGCCACACCAGGACAAGGCCAAACACTCTGGGCTCCCGGCATCTGGCTCAGCTGCAGGACCATCCTCAGCCCTCTGGCTGCAATGGGCCATGCTTATCCTCTGTAGTCCTCAGGGCTGCAGCCAAAAGCACCTGTCCATGATATGGGGACACATAGAATCATAAAATGGTTCAGGCTGGAAGGCACCCTGGAGGTCATCTTGTCCCTGCCATGGCCAGGGACACCTTCCACACCTTCCACTAGTTTACTCAAAACCCTGTCCAGCTTTGAGCATTTCTGGGGATGGAGCATCCACAATTTTTCTGGGAAACCTGTTCCAGTGCCCCACCACCATCAGAGTAAAGAATTTCTTCTAATATCTAATCTTGACCTACCCTGTTTCAGTTCAAAGCCCTTCCCCCTTGTCCTATCACTAGGTGCCCTTGCAAATAGTTCTCATCCTCTTTCCTGTAGGCTCCCTTTGGGTACTGGAAATCTCCCTCATGGGAGAGAAGACACATGTCTTCTGACCTGGGGCACACTGTCAAGCTCACAAGAGGTTGCCTCCAAAGCAGGGGAGCATGATTTTTAGTGTGACTCTTGTCTGGGAGGCACATGGAGGGGCCAGGCCCCCTTGGCACCCTATTTCCCACCCCCATCCCCTTGCACACTGGGCAGGGCTGGCTGCTGCGCTGCGAGGGTGTGCAGGAGGAGCGCTGTCCCTGCTAGGGCCGGCCCTTCCCAGCCGCACCCAGGGGCTCCTGCAGGTTTGGGGATGGTGGCCGGGAGGGCGAGTGCTGACAGGGCACAGGTGCTGTTCCCAGGGCTGAGCCAAGCAGTGCTGGGTGCCAGCAAAGTGTCACACCTACAGGCTAATGCTCTTTGTGCCCTGGCTGCCTGTCCCAGGAAGCACTGTCTTGAAAAACCACATAACCCGGGATAGGGCTGACTTGCTGACACAGGGCATGCCCTTGCCCAGCAATTAATTGGTATGCAAATAGTATTTGCATGATAACTACTCTGCCTAAATAACACCATGTGTGGTATGGAGTGTGAGTGCTTTTCCTCTACTCTGAAATAACTTAATCTAGAGACAAGCTTTTTGAGATGCATGAAGTTCAGAGCAGATCCAAGGTACTGCCTACAGTTTCCACACAGCATCATCTGACTTTCCTGGGCTGCTGTGTGTGACCAGGGGAGCCATGAGGTGCCCCAAATCAGAGCAGGAGGGTAGAAGCATCATGCTAAGCAATTAAAGGACACCCCCATCGACCCACACCAGCTACCCGCGTGCCTGGACTTTCCCTCAGGCTGGCACGGCACCCACTGCCTTCCTGAGCTGGTATCTCAGCGGGTGGGAAGGAATTTGGACCCAGTGGATCTGATTGCCAGCACAGTAAAGGAGGCACATGCAGTCTTCACAGGCTGAAAGTCTGGCTTTAGGACCAGCCACTGCATCCCAAGTGCCTGGCTACATCTGGACCCCATGCTGCCTGAGGGCACCTCGATGCCAGCAAGGGGGACTGCTGCGCTCAGCAGCCTGCAGTCTGCACCGTGGTCTGGTGCAGCAGGGGGCAGTGAGTGGTCTCAGCTCATCTGTGGCTTTAAAAGCCCTTCCAGAGAGAAGGAACGTGAGGGAGCTGTGTAGCTGTGTAAAGGGCTGATGAGAAATATTTAAATATTTCAGTTCCCAGTGTAACTTGAGTCATTTGGAATGGAAAGTTTCCATTACTCAATAAATGTAGCACATTCATTTAAAAGAAAAAAAAAAGAAATGAAAATGGACAACTTTTGGTGTTGGCTTGAGGAACATAACAGTGCAGCAGAGTCACAGACAAGCACCACTCACCAGCAGGTACATAATGTTCTTGGCCCAGGCTAAGGCCAAGGAGGGACACGGGGCAGGCATGGAGCAATGGGCACATTTGCTGCCTAGGGAAGGCCTGCTCAGTCATGCTGGCATAGATAATGCAGAGAAAAATTTAGGCTTGGATCAGAGCAGGTGAAAACAAAACCCCCAAACCTGTGCACCTTCAGATGAAATTAAATTGCATGAGAAACTTTTTAGGAAAATTTATAAGGAGGTGCCCATGTCTGAAGCAATGCTCTGCACTACCTGACTGTGAGAACAAACTCTGCCCAGGGGTCAGACATGATCACCCCTGGCTTCTGCCTAGGAAGGGCAAGTACCCACTGCCTTGCCAGGGATGGCTCTGGTGCTGGACTGTCCCAAATCCAGGAGCCCCCTGCTTATATCGACTTGGAGGATGAGCTCTACCTGCCCCAGCTCCTTCTGCCACTGCCCACCAGTGGCGCTTGCTCCTGGGGCGTGATTCACCGAGAACCACGCTCCCCACATCAGGATTTGGGGGGAAGGGATGAGGCTTATGTGTGCCCGGACTGCTGTTGTCAAGCAGCCCTCGGCCACCTCGGTGGCTCCAGAGCGGGGACCCGAGGCGGGAGCGATGGGGGCCGGGCGGGTGCCGGCTGGCGGGGCTGCACTGCACTCCAGCGGCCGCCGAGCTCCCTCCCGCCAGCGGAATGCCAGGTGGGGAAAGGCGTCCCTCGGACTCCCTCCGCATCCCTCAGACCATCCTCACTGCCACAGTTCCTAGCCCTCCCCAGCGCCGTCACAAAGACGATTTTAGTATTACGGCCACTCTAGTGCCTCCCATTATCCTGGTTCCCCTCGGTCCCAGTCTTCCTGCAGCAGCGCCAGAGGAAAAGCTCGCACAAGGGCTGTGGCACAGGGGGCTGCTTGCAGCAGATTCAGGAACACACGAGTAAAATGAGTAAACAGAGCAGGACCCTCGGCAGCACCTTCTTCCCTAACACACCAAAGAGGCATGGAGCACAAGGGAGAGCACAACCAAGGCAACCTGGAGCCTCCCAGCCCCTTCTCCCCCATGCTCACAGCTCTTCCAGGGGAAGAAGCAGGAGGATGGCACTGTGACACTCTAGAAGGGGGCAGCTGGCATGCACTGGATGTAGGGCATGAGCTGCGCCCTCGCCAGCTCACACACACCAACCCTACAAGCTCAGGAGAAGGGAAGTCTCGGGATCTCTCACTGGTCAGAGTGACCCCGAGAAAAGTTGGAAAGTCTCTTTTCCCAGCCTGGTGCTCGAAGAAGGAGTCAGGGCTCTTCATTTCTCAGTCTCAAGATTGTTTATTGCTCCTTATCTATAAAATTCTTTCTCCTGTCCAGCTGAGGTCTGCTCAAGAGGACAGTCAGAGGCACTCTGCCTGCCCCCGGGGCGGTGTTATGTCTTTATACTAAAAACTACGTATACAATGTTTACAATTACTTTCCAATACCTATCACCTGTATTAGACAGTGAGCTTCTACTCTAAACCAATCTAAAAGTGCCAACATCACAGCAGAGGATGGAGGCCAAGAAGAAGAAGAAGAAGAAAGGCTGGACACACCCAGATTCCTCCATCTTGCCCCCCTGAATCCCCATTCTAAAAACCCCAAAATCTACTTTTCCACCTTGTGATAAATTCACTATCATTCTACTTAATTTGTCATGGCTTGCAGATCTTCATCTAAGGTTGGTAACTTTTTCCATGGGTCATAATCAAAGTCACAGGTGTCTTGGGCTCTGTGCCAGGGTCTCTGAGCCCCCTGGCAGGAGTCTTGGCTGCTCAGGACAGCCAGTGGGATGTCCTGGGTCCTGACAGGAAGGAGAGCAAGAAGGGCTCTCCCTGGAAGGCTGTGAACAAAGCTAGAAGCTGAGCTCCCACCTTCACCCTGATGGGCACCAGAGCACCCAGCTGCCAGCAGCGGGGGCAGAGTGATGCCCTGACCCTGTTGGGGGAAAAATAAATGCCCTCTGCACCTGGAGGTGCAGCTGCAGTGCAGAAACTGTTCCCAAATACAGCTGGAGTTTTTGTGAAGCTGAGGCACAGACAACTCATGGCAGAGCTCCTACCTGAGCTGGCTGGATCAGGCAGCAGAAAGGAGGGTGGAGAAGTGTTGCCTCCCTGCAGCAGGATTGTGCAATAGCATCCACTCACAGCCCACCCCGTGTTTCTGGGCAGACACGGACAGTAGTCCAGATACTCATACAGCTTCCTGCCCAAGTCAGAGGAACATAATTACTGCAAATACTGCTATTTCTGGGCACTCTGAGGAATACAGCCTTGCCAGTCAGTCCTGCCCTGTTGCAGGGACCATTTTTGAAACAGAGGCTAAGACAGTGGCATAAAAAATGCTCTCCTCATGACGAATCCTGCATTTACAATTGTAAATAATATTTACATTCGAGGCACAAAAAATGTGCAGATGGAGCACTGCAATTTGGCAAGAAATGGCTCTATAATCGCCAAGAGGGATTTAAACAAGCAAACAAACAGAAAAGAAACCATACCATTAATGATATTAAATATCAGCAAAGGAAAAAACAACACACCCTCACTAGCAGCAGCAGCAGCTTTTTCACCTACAGAGCAGCCAGGCAGCCACAGATGACTTTCCCATCTCAGTATAGGCCAGAAGGCTGGGAGAGCTGGGTCCAGATCTGTGTACCACCCTCTGCTGCATCACCTTAGACAAGTCACAGGCCATCCTTTTGCCCCATGCACCAAAACAAGTAAGGAGAAGCCTGGAATATGCAACATCACAATCACACCTCCCTCCCTCTTCCCAAAATGGTGCACAGTTCTACCTGTGCCAAATGTCGTCCTTGAAAGGAAAAACCTCAGATCCTTCACCTCAAAAATCCTGCTAAGTCCAGCTCAGGTTTTACCCAGTTCTTCCAGGTTTTCAGGATGGGCTGATATGGGTTCATGTCTTGCCTAGGCCAGGGAGAGGGTCTGAAGATACTTTTGAGGATGTTGTAGGGATAAATTGAAGGAAGAAAAAGAGAGTCCTGTTGATTTTAATGGTCATCTTTCAAAGCACTACCATGTGTCTGTCTTACATAAGGTATCATATGAGACCCCAGCACTTGCACTTCATTTGACCAGGCTTTTCCAGCTTGTAAGAGCAGACCACTGGAAAAAAATCAATAAAAGCTAAGCTTGATCTGCAGCCTCTAATAAAATGAGGTTTAGATTGAGCTGTTGTCCAGTGTAGATAGGTAGGAATCATTGTATTGTTCCCACACAGCTCTGCTGTCAGCATTACAAGAAGCTTGCTGGGCTGACATTGGTGCTTCTCCCTGCTAACCTAGACTTGGGCACATATTACAGTTTCCCTTTATTATTGGTCACAGATCAGATCAGTCTCTGTGCGAACTAAGGGATGCCCCTGCTCACACCCACGAGTTTTGTGTGAAATTTCAGCCAAAGTTTAGCACAGCAAGTTTGTGGATACCTGACCAGCCTCCCAAGGAGCTATGCTTGAAGTGCCCTGGATAAAACAGAAATGAGTATTAGGGCTCTCCTAGACTGCCTTAGGCTGTGTTTCAACAACTACTGAGTATTGCCAAGACTTCTATTTGTTTTCTAATATGTTCCCTGTTTAGAAAAACACCCCAAGCCCCCAGTGCCCTCCTATTTACTAACCAGGTGCTACACAGAGCTCAGGAAACAAGCACTGGGTTTGGATGCTAGCATGTTTTTAATAAATTATATATATTTTGGATGTAAACAGTGACTATTTGTTGAAATGTCGTTTTCTATTTTCTTGTTTTGACTGTAGGTTGAAGGTTCAAAGAGATTAAATTTTAGAACACCAAAAGTAGCCTTTGCTGTGGTTTCCTAAGCAAAAGGGGAATGCTAAGTACTGGAACACAAACAGGGAAATGGTCCTTCACTTTGAATAAAAGAACTTTCCTCTTGTTAAATCCTAGGAAATGAAAGCAACCGGTTGCTACAGCTTCTCTGTGCTGGGATCACATTAAGGGGCTTTGCCCAGGCTGCATGATGAGGCTGCTGCCACCTCCAAATCCCAGCCATCCCCACATCCTGACCTCTGTCACATCCCAACCTCCATCAGTCCAGTTTGCCATGTGGCTGTTTCACATGCAGCAGGAAGAACAGTGATCATCTTAGGTCTTTGATTATGTTTTGAGGTTTCTTTAACAGCTCTTGAAGTATTTCATTTTGCCAGAGGGCTGGTACACATGTTTTCAGGTGTTCCCTTGCTGTAGGTGCCAAATCCATGTGTACCATGCGGTTTGACTTTGTCAGCTCTGCTGTCTCACCATCCTGCTTCAGATTCCCCTCTCTCAGTGCCTGGAGGAACCTAACTGAAAACACTTCCAAATCAGTTCTTATCTTACAGCAGCTCCAAGAGGCACAATAAGGACCAGGGCCTTTCTGCATGGGGCTCGAGCAGGATTGCTACATTTAGGAGCCTTGAGCACAAGGACAGTGCCTGAGCACAGGCTACCTTGGCTGACAGAGTCACCAGGGTGACAGGAGGACAACATTTGACCAGTCTGCTCCTCTGGGCAGCTTATTTTGCACTGTACTTACAGAGGCAGCTGCCTTCAGTTCCAGCTGGAGGCACAGAGCTTGGGCTCTGCCCCAAACTGATGGTGCCCATGCACCTCTAGAGAGTGATAAAGAAAAATACAGCCCAGGTCTGGCTAGATTGGCGCATACATTATAGAATATCTGTTGTATGCATATTGCATGTGATCATCACCACTTATTAAAATCTTCATCAAGACTCGAGGTGCCATTGCTGGAAGCAGCCTCTGTCATCATCAGGGATGCTTTTGGGATTGTGTGGAGCCAGAAGGGGAGCAGCTTCTGGGAGCACACAGCTGCTGCCATCCTGTACAACACTGTCTCAAGCTGCCACTACACCCAAGGTGGGCTTGGCCAGCCAGGGTTGGATTTCTGCCCCTGCCCCACTCCCACCGTGGCTGTAGGCTGAGCAGAAATCCTCCAAGTGCCATCAAAAGGCTCTGCCTCCTGAGCAGCTTCCCTGGCTCCTCATGGGTGCAGGCACTTGTCCAAAGTCACCATGCTGTGCAGAAGTCCCGGGAACAGCCCAGGACTATGGCCTGGAGGAAGCAGAGAGAGTCACTCCACCCTGCTGCAAGGCTGAGGAGTGTCACAGCTGGGTGTGTGCTTTCCCTCTGTGTGAGTGCCCTTCTGCAGCCTCTGTCAGGCACCAGGAGGGGAAGACAGTCTGCTGCAGTCTTTTTTTGGTTGTTAATATCGGGTGTGAGTTGCCCGAAGCCATACACGGAGCATCTGGCACTGCCATCCCCTGAATGCTGCCACTTCATCATCCTAAACCAGGGCATGTTATTAGTGATCCGCATGGCTGTGGCACTGCAAGGAGCACTCATCCATCTGCTCCTCCCCAAGTGCCTCCTTATCACTCCAGGAGTTCTCTTGGGTGGCTGGAAAGGCTCTGTTGTCTTTCCAGCTGTTGAGATCAGCGTCTCCTTTGTTACTCTGAGGTTTCTCTAAGGGTTTGCATTGTGTTAACTTTCAGAAAGCTCAAAGAAACCGAAGATCTTTGTATGCCAGGCTCCTGCCCTAAAGTACTTAAGTCTCCAGGGACTAGAGGGCAGACAAAAGAGAAGATAGAGGGTACAATATCAGAGCAAAAGATCAAGCCAGTGAGAGAATATATTATTCATTAAGTATATCTCAGAACAAGTAACAGAGGGAGTGCAGGAACAGAACTTACAATGGTCTTAGGTACAGTTGTAAAAAATTTATACACTCATTTTTATCTCCTCTTTTTAAACATCTGTTTACTTCATTTGGGATAGGACTAGGCCTAGCCACCATTTTTGAAAATGAGTATATTTATATGTTCCCACTGTTTTCACTGTTCATGATGGGGTGTACATGTGATCATGTGAGTATATAATGTCCAAAGCTGCAAAGGTCTGAGTTTGATTCTAAAGCTGGTGGTAGCTGGAGTCTTTCCTGAGACTTGTCTATTTAAGGGGCTCACAACAGAGACCGAGCTGCTCTGACCTGTGGTCATTTCTCTCTGGTGGCACAGATGCCAGAAATCCATCTGTATGCTGCCTTTCTCAACATGCCAACTTTTCTCTATGCTACTTCTAATACTAGCCAAACCAGCTCAGAGGTGATCACAAGAAGACCTCCTAGATGTATATTCTCACTGTGGGGCTCCTGCTGAGGGTGCCTCCTGTCCCCAGATTGCTGGAGGACTCATTGGATGCTGTGCTAAATGCACTGGAACAGGAAGGACCCAGGGAACAGCTGTTCAAGTCAAGGACCTGGGCCTCCAGCACGGAGATGATGATAACTGAGTGGCCATTGCCCAGGGCAAGCCCCTCCCAGAAGTACCACACTTCAGTGCATGTGCAGCTTTGGCTTCTGGCATCATTTACACCTGCTGAGCTTTCCTTTCCCATGCAAGCCCCCTCTTCAGGCCCTCATTTGGGAATAGAGGGAAGCAGTGAGGGGCTGGTGGCTGCAGAGCTACTCCCTATTTCAAAGTGGGTGCTGAGACCCTTCTGCTCAAAACTGAGCAGGGACACAGACAAAACAAATACCCTCAGCTGGAGCCCCCACAATCACTTTTAATCCTCCTTACCACCTCAAGCAGAGGCAACTCTGCACTGTCATACAAAATTAAACTTCCTCTTCATTCTTCAGTCTAATCTCTGTCTCCACAATATGATCCTGAAGTTTAATCTGATTATGAACCTTCATATCACACTCTAACAAATGGCCCCAGCTGCCAGGCTAAGCGGTTTAATGAGATACTGTGTCAGTTATCAAACCAAAGGCAGAAGAGACACTGCAGACAAAGGCATTGCTTGCTCAATCCCATCCCCAGGATGGGACATGAAACTAATGTTGTGTCTCTTCTGTAAGAGGAGAAGACCTGCCCTTCTGCAAGAGTTTTGATGGAGAGCCGTGCTCTATCAGGCAGGGTGGCAGATGCTCCATGACTGACAGCGGTGAGATGTGACCACAGTGTTGTCTGGCCATGAGGGTCTGAATACAAGGCAGAGAAAATACAGTTTGTCTTTAGTCAGATGTTATTACATCCGATCCAAACATAAACCCCCAAGATGTATCACATGGTAAATCAATATAGTTGTTTGTTAATCCAAATGCAATCAGACATTTTTTTTCTTCCTGCCTAGATAAGACCCACCCTTCCCCCTCAGAACTGCAGCCAAAACATAATTCCCTTTCAGTGGCTAATGGCATTCATAAATTACGCTCAAGATCCATTGTTCATTTAATCCTTTTTGCTGCTATTAGCTCTGGTCACTGATTTGTTACCTCTCCAGTCTATGGCATTTTAATGACACAGCTAGAAAACAGCCAAACTCTTCAGCTTAGTGATAAAAGCTGGGTATGTGCTACAAAGAGGAATGGTGTTTACCACTAACTCAAGGGGAAGAAGTGTGGGAGAACTACAGGCCAGAGCTGGTTGTTGCCTGGGGAAGGCAGAGAGGAACAGCTTGGAGCAAACTCATTGATTCTGGCCTGAGCTCAGGTCTTATGGAGATGATGAAGCTGTTGGCCCATGGCCTTGGGAACATGGTTCACTTCCAAGACAACCAGACCACAGCAAGCCTTTCAACCAGCCTAACCTGGTTTGCCAAGGAAATCATTGATGATAGTCACTCTTCCTTTGAAGTTGCAATTGTTTTTTAAGTTGTTTAACTTGACCTCTTGTGTTTTCTTTCCTCCTCAGCACAGGGGTTATACTGCATGGATTAGTACTGTCAATGTGACATGCCATTGCAGGAGATACTGATGAAACTTCATCTAGAAGGTTGCAAACCAGCCTGGTTATCTGTGCAGAGATGGATTACACTCAGTGTAGAGCAAGACTGGAATAACACTCAGTGTAGAGCAAGACTGGAACAGAGGTATTATCAGAGAGAAAGAGACCACAGAGTCTGGCACATCTACTCATGCTCAGCTGAAGGCAAGGGAGCTTATGATTACCCTTGTGATGGTTGCAGAGACAGCAAACCCCATGGAGGGTGAGTAGCAGCTTGATCTGTACTGGTACAAACCAGACTGCACTGGCTGTGAGCACATCTAGGCTGAAAGTTCAAAGAAAGCTCCTAATGATCTGTGTGGGTCTGAAATAATCTGCCTGCCTCGGGAGCCAGGGGCAAAGTATCTACCAACCTTTGAAAGTATCTACCTACCTTTGCTCTTGGTTAATCTGGGGGAAAGGATCAGGAAGAGCAGCAGATGGATTTGGTGGCTGATGACATTCCTCCTAGTCCTCATCCTTTTAAAATGGGATCCTAGGAATTCAACATTGACGTTCATTTCCTTAGTAATTTTTACCGTGGATTTTTAAAGTCTCCTCTGAACTGCATTTTTGTTTTTGTTCACTACTAGCTTGAAACTGGACTTTCTTTCAGCTCTCCTGAATTAACCAGACTTTTCCCCTGGAATGCATTAGCTAGCCTCCTGGAGCTGCAGTGCATGCAGCCTTGCCCTGCAGGTCCCCCAGCTGTGTTGGTGACAATGCTGTCACCAGAAGGGCTATGGCCTGCCCTCTGCTGCTGGGATGTGCTGCAGAAGCAGATGGGTGTAAGGCTGCCTGCAGCTGTGGCACAAGAGGTTTGGCTTTTCAAGTTGCTGGATAACAAATGGTGCCCATCTCCTCCAAGGCAACAGGAAAAATGTGGTGGGCCAGATGCACCACAGATGGCTTGGGATCAGGCTCTGGACCACCCTGCCCATAAAGTGGTGCCCTCCCAGGCTGAAGCAGGCTCAGTTCATGCTTCTCGGAGCTGCTGGCTTGTGTTGCTGCCTGATTCCAAGAGTGGCTTTTCTAAGAATGGAAACAAAAAGATAGTAAGATTTTTAGTCCAGAAATCTTTAAGTAGCATAAGCCACAGTTGTGCAGCTGGTAATTACCACCACCCAGGGGAGCCTAGGAAGATGCCATTCTTTTTTCTAATTACTACAAAGCCTTTCAATTTGATTAATTCTTTCCTTAATGCATTTCCTTGTAATTTGTATTTGTGAAGATGCTAATGGTAAATTAGACAATCTTTTCTATGAAAAATACATTCTGTACTCTCCATAAGCTTGGTTTCTGGTGGCATCTGTGCATTTTTCATCACCCATCCAGGAGATGCTTTCAAAGCCAGGTGCTGATCCTGTCCTTTCTTTCAGTTCAAAGATGTTGCTTGAAGCAGAACTCACAAGGTACAACTAACACAAGGTACAATTAATAAAAGCGTCGTCCATTTCTCTGTGCTGCAATAGTTTGGGTCAGAATAGACTAAAACACATTTGCTACTTGGAGCTGTTTAATTTCCTTTGAAATTGTGTATATTACTCCAGCCAGAGAAGTCAGATGCCAAGGAGGTCAAGGGCACCACAGCCTTCTACAGTAATGGCACAGGTTGGCCTGAAAGGGTGAGTGGGATCTCTTACCATGATTTGAGCACTGGCTGCTGTGTCACTATCTCACATGACATTGCAAGACCCTCAGATGAGTGTTGGGGGTGGGATATAATAATAAAAAATATGTTTCTCTTCAAAACCAGAAATCCTAGCATTGGTAAGCAGAAAAATATTTAGAGTGAAGGCAAAATTATCCTGCCTATCATTGTCCATGTTCCAGCTTTGCTCAGAGAGGCCAGGCTGCTCCCCCTGGGAACATAGTTTGCAAGGTGATCTAACTTCATTGCTGGGCACCATTTCAAACTGAAGATGGAGTGTAAGTGAGGGTGAGTAGATGGTCTGTAATGGCCTCTGTGTACACCTGGGTCCCACGAACTAAAAGAGCTTTGATGTGCACTGAAAAATAACTATTCCCATCAGAGCCAAAGGGGTGGCATCAGAAAACTTGTTCCGAGAATTTTTTTGTTTTCCTGGAGGAGGGAGAAAACAAGAGGGAGGCAGAGGAGCCTAAGGGGTAGGCACACATGGGAGTCATGGCCTAGTCCAATGGAGAGAGGGCAGGACCCTAATGGAGCAGGCCAGTGGCTATTCCTGCAAGTTCCCTCCTTCCCAGAACTCTGCCTGCACTTTGCTTGTTGGTGCTTTCCCAATTGAAGGCTGTTGGGAATTACTGCAACCCTATCAGAAACAATAAATCCATATTCTGGCTCTTAGGGCTTCCAGAATTTAGA
Organism: Agelaius phoeniceus; assembly: GCF_051311805.1. Taxonomy (NCBI): domain Eukaryota; kingdom Metazoa; phylum Chordata; class Aves; order Passeriformes; family Icteridae; genus Agelaius; species Agelaius phoeniceus. The sequence goes on from NC_135266.1 coordinate 92,648,417, forward strand.
GACTTTTTACTCAAGTCTTGCTATTTATTATAAAGCTCCCCTATGGTCTCTTCTCTCCTTTTTGGCAACAGAATTCAGCATTAAATCAATCGAGCTCATTTGTCTCAGCTCGATGATAATAATAAGATGCTGATTTTAAGAGCAAGATCCTGGATCGGTGTTTGTGCTTCAGAGAGACATTGCCCTCTAGTGACTAGAAGGCAGGCTGTGTAAAAAGACAAAACATCACGAGTTTTGTACAGTTTTATATGTCAGAGCAACACATTCAATTGAAATTTCTGACAGATGGAGCAATGCTGACTGTGGTGAGGGCTGAAAATGCAGCAAATACTCATGAAAGCAATGAAAGAGAGAGGGAGCGAAAATGGTCATCACATTCCTTCCAGACATTCTGAACAAAGAACTTTTGATTAAACTTATTTCAAGAAAGTCTGTATTTGTCCAGATGCCCACCTTTTAAAAAGAGAAATTATAAATATGAAAAACATAAAACTTATTCTGCAGCCAAAACACAATGTGGTATCTCTTTTTGGAGGAAAATCTTGGGATAAGGCCATGATTTTGCAGTCAGGCTTGGTGTATAAAGTGAAAAGCTATTTGGAGAAAGTTTACTGTGGTAAGAAATGTGATAAATATATTTGGCAAGTTTGGTTTTTTTAATAAGAGACCTCCTGCACAACTCTCCCAACAAGCACAAAAAACTGCCTCACAACAAAACCCCACACACCCAAGCAGACCTGCATGAGATGATGTAAGACAGTATCTCAAGAATGTCTCTGAAAGGAATTAGTTCTTGTATTCAGCTGCTTCCATGAACACATTTGTGCTTTCCTCAAAGCCTTTTCCCTTTGCCAGTGGCCACCTGTATCACATCTTGCTGTTCTGGAGAAAAAGCTGCAGGACTGTTCCTGTGTCTTTGTGGTCAGTAGCAATGTTCCTTCCATGTTTCAGGATACTTTCTGCCCCAGCATATGCTAGCCTGATGCATTTTCTTGTGTAAACAAGAAAACAGCAAAAACTGATCAGACTTGGCTCAGAGCAGGGGTCCATCGTTCTGTGGTTATTTCCTGGCTTTGCTGAGTCATTGCTGGCTGTAAGAGGCTGCCACTCTGGCAGAGCAGTGGAACATTCCATGCCGTGGCTGTGCAGCACACAGTGCATGCCCGTGGTTTTGCTTCACAGCAGGCTGTGAACCCCAGCAGCTGAGGACTCTGATACACAGCTGCATCCAAGTTAAGGTATCACCACTGAAACATTTCTTTCACACAGCTATAAAGGGAGATAAATTCTTCAACAGCCACAACTAAATCCCACAAGAACCATATATCAGAGCAGTAAAATATTAAATTTGGGATTAACAGCTCTGAATGTTTTGCACTGTCGTCAAACAGTCTGAATTGTTTTTGCCCTCCTCTAACTTCAGAAGCCAGCCCTTCAACTACAAGACAAAATCAAGATGAAACAGGAGACATTACTTCATTGCCACAGCTGTCTGACTCTGCCTGGCAGATTGGCATCTCCTTGTGTGTTACTGGAACAGCTCAGTTCACAGGAAACAGGAAAGCCACACTTGAACAGGAGGTGTCATCATGAAACTGACACTTGTGTCCCATTTAGGGAGCCTGGAGAACAAAGGTTTAGCAAGAGAAGTTAACTGTTGGAAACAGTTCCATACAATGCAGTTTCCCATGTGGAAAGGCGGCTTGGAGGGTATTCGAGGGTCGGAGCAACGCGGGTGCCGGTTTACACGGTGGGATCAGGTCTATACATGGTAAGATCTGATGCAGGAGACACAGGACCACGACCAGACCAGGAATACACAGCTGGGATCCTTCCTGACCCTGCTCAGTATCTGCTCTGCTCAGAAAACTGTAGACAGCCTGCTCCAGAGGCAGAGGCTGTGCTGGAGACCCGTGGCTGTACCAGAGTCTGCCACAATGGGGAGATGCCGCGCCGCGGATGCGCCTTATGCAGCTCCCTGGAGCGCGGGATGCAAATCCACCTCTGCCAGCCCCCTTGGCAAAGGACTTGTTTACTTTCCTGCGTGACAAAAAAACCCCACCAAACCAAGCCCAAAATCCCCTCTATCTTTGTTTAGTTTCAGCAATTTAATAATATTAAACCCAGCATTCTTTATATTAATTCTAAAGCTCTGTTCTTTTGAAATACTAAAATCCATTTTGTTTTGAAACATCCAAAAAATTAAAAGAACCGGGAGTCTTGGAGGTAAGAGCCTTTGAAAAATACTCTCCTTCTGCACGGCACCCAAAAATACATGGGTGTTAAGAAGTAGGGAAAGACCTGCTCCTTGTCCAGCCTGCTGGGTAGAGCCAGGGATGGGAGTGAAATCTGCCCTGCCAAAGCCCCCTGGTTGTATGGCACTAACACAACTGGCAAAGGCAAACATGAAAAAGACATATTTGAAGCAATTGGAAGAAAAATATTAGTGGAGGAGAGAAAAATGAAGAGGCAAAACCCACTGTTCCTCTTCTTGCTTCCATTGAGCTCTTCAACACTAGCAGCATGTTTAAATTCCTACTGGATTCCTACTGGAGCAGGATCTCCCTGAATTGAATTTCCTCTGAGAAAGCTTCCAGCTTCCAGAACACCTCAGAAATGTTCCTCTGCCCCTCTGCAGAGCTGGCCTGTGAGGTAGGCAGGCAATTAAACCCGTTGTCCTTGTGAGAAAGGTGAGAGCAGCAACAATACATGTGCTAGGTTACAGAGGCAGCAGAGCGAGACTCCTTTGCGCTGCCTTTCAGCCTAGGTGCCACAAGACTGGAGACACAGAACAAGGCAGTTGCCTGCTCTGACTGACACACAAAGTTGGGTTTCACTGGCTGTAGCTTCCAGGCAGGCTGTCACTGTTGAAAGCAAATTAGATCAGCTGGGCATCAAGTGATACCTCCCATCAGTTTTCACCGCCCACCGCTGCCAGCTCGACACTTCTCTTTAGCGCTGCATGTGCCAACTATCTCACAGAGCCAGCTGCAACATCGACTGGGGGGACACAGGGAGCAACCACAGGTGGGGAGCGGAGCTGGGGATCCACTCAGGGTTGGGGCATGACCTGTGCCTGCCTTAGTCCAGGCACAAAACAGGGTTCTCCAAGAAGACTGCCAGCTTGCTGGCCACCAGGTCCAGGTCACTGGTGTTGGCATATTTGAGCAGATTGGTGTTCTTGAGAAAGTAATGCTTGAGGAAGTGCTGGCTTACACACTTGTGCAGCTTCTGTACCAGCCTCAGAAAGGCTTCAGGGAAGCAGCGCCAATCCTTGGTGCGTGGGTATTTTTCACACGTCCAGAATAGCACTGTCTGCAAGAAGCAGATGGGAGAGAAGATGTGTTAGAGGTTCTGTCGAGGGCTCACACAGCTTACTAAGGCACTTTTAGTGCTGGTAAGTGGCTGGCAGTCTTGGAAATCACAGAGACTCACGCTGCTACCTCCCTGTGTTAACGTTTCTGCAATGGAGGGATCCCAGCTGACCAGGAGGAGCAGCTTGGAGGTGCCTGGTTAGGATCTCTCTCCAGAGGAGCCACTCTCCACTGATTGAGCCAGAAGCCCAAGGAAAATGATCTCACTAAAATAATCTTGGCCTATTTGCCATCTTCCAGCAGGAGGCTCTGTAGAAATGCCAGGCATTTTAAGCTGTAGAAAATGGCCTATTATGCAAGGGTAGAAGCCAGTAGATGCAAGGAGGGACAGAGCATAATGAGATCAACATAATTATTTGTTAGCTTCAGCTGTATTTGTGCTGAAGATACATGAAAATCTGCATCCTAGACAGACTGAGATTCCAAGAAGCCATTGCAGGTGCAAGGCTTGCTTTCTGGTCAAATGCTGCCTGTTTTTTTCTGACATGTGATATTTCATGTCTTATGTTCTATTCCTCTAAAATTATTTTATGCAATTTAACATTTGAGAAATACATAGTTAAAATAACAGAATGCATATGATTATTGCTCTTACAGTATTATTTTTACACTGCCTATGTTGCATTTTCTGACTTTCCCATGACTGAGAAGAATTTTCTTGAGGAACTTAGACTTACTGTACCAAAAAAGCCATACTGACTGCCTTGGTCAGCCTGAAATAACTTTTTAAAGTACAAAATCACCTATTCTGTGTTCGATAATTCTGCTAAGTCCCTTAACTATCCTCTGAATCCCAATTTTATTTTGCAAATTCAACTACCCAAAAAGGGACTCAGACATTTTGAGAGGTGGCAGAACCACAGCCTTCAACTTGACTGTTTCTACAGAGGTAGAATTTCACCTATAGTTGTACTGCTGACAAATTTCTTCTCAAACAGTTTTTCAAATGTGAAAAATTTTTTGTTCACAGCTGCAATAACCACAAAGCCTTTTCTTGAATGTCACCAGGGAATAAAGACATAGTGAGGAATTCAAGCTATAACTCCCTGAGAGCTGCTCCTTGAAGACTTGCAGAGCAGTTACCTTCTGACACACTACTTCAGCAGGCAGCAGTTCCAATGGAGTTTCTGGAGGTAAGGAAAGCAGTGGTGCTTTTTCAGTCAGGTGCCCAAGCAAGTGATTTATCCCCAGCATTTATGTCCCTAACTGCCAGCTCTCTACCTACAGCATAGAGTTGGCTTCCAGAATGTACCTAGATATTTTTGAAATTCCAGATCTCAGTTTCTATGCAGGTAAGCAAAAGAAGTGCAATTATGTGGTCCTCTCTGGCTTTCAGAGCTTCTGGGATACAGATTTCCTCTGTGCTAGAGGATCTTGTTTAATCCTAATTGCTGGATACCCCTGACAAAGGGAACATGAGGATGTGAAGAAACCTAACACTAAGCCTCTGCTCAACTGCTGGTTTAACCACTGACTGTTTCTCTCATTTTTCTTTTCTTTTTTTCCTGTTTTTCTTTTTAATGTGAGTAATTTTGAAAAATTCTTTCTGTCTGGTAAACCAATCCTCTCTTGCCATAAAAGCCAGAACTATAGTTACACTAAAGAACTGAAGAGCTTCTGAATAGTTTCCTACTTTAATCAAGAGTTCGTGCAACAGCACTTCCTGCACATCTGCTCCTTCAGCCAGGGAAAAACATTGTTCCCAATGGTTAAATGGGTTTCCACTTTGTCTTACATATGACAGTTTTCCCACCAGATTGTTCTTACAGGCACTGAGGAGTTTTGCATTCAGCTGAGCTATAATCAGCCTCATCAATTATTTTTTTACTCCATCTTGACTTAGAACAGGGCTCTGACTATAACAGCATTTGATGGTCACCAGCTTTTTCTTTATGAGAAACCTTAGCATTGCATCTGGTTTTGGACACCAAAAGATCAGTAACTACTGTAGGAACCTAATGGCTTGAGGCTTCAAGATGGAAAAAGTACAGCCTCTCCCTGGCAACTCCAGGAGGAAGAAGGCCCAGAAAACAGGATTTTTAATCTATAATCTAACAAATGGTGCTGCCTGTGGCCCATTGGTGTCTGCAGCTGTCAGATGCGGGGACACACTCATAGCACACACTCACACTCATAGAATCTTCTCTCTCTTCTTCACAAATCTTGTTTGAAGCCATCTTGAACCCTGAAATAGGTGCAGGGAGGATGCCACCACCCCTTTAACTCTTTTTTCCCTTCCTACCCCAAGTGAAACACCACCAGAACTGTAGTTTGCACCTAATTCATTAATTATGCTTACCTAAGACAGTTTGTTTGGTGCATATCTACAAAGAAAAAAATCACTACCTTCCACCAGAGAGAGAGATGGGTATAGATAGCTGGGATAGTCAAGAAGCAGGAAATAAGTGTGGAATTACAGACAACAGTACAATGTGAAGTCAAAACAGAGCAGGGGCCTCAACTCCATTTATGTTGCTGCAGTCATAATGTTCCTACAGGCCTTAGTTTCTTATTGAAGTTTGGAACACATATTTAGTTGCCTTCTCCACTTCAAGCCAACTAGGACTAATAATAGTTACAATCGGACTAAAGCTCCCTGAACTAGCCTTGCTTCACATCTCAACCCACGCATTCTTCAAAGCCATGCTCTTCCTATGCTCAGCTTCCATCATTCACAGCCTAAATGGTGAACAAGATATCCGAAAAATAGGAGAACTCCTTGCCACCACAAAGCAATGAAAAGGTACAGCAGTTTTGACAGTTACCTTTGAAGTTACACAGGCGCTACACTGATTTACACCACAACATTCTGGCATCACTGGACAGAAGCCACTGCAACAGATCCCATTACTGTAGGTAGGTATCAGGGTGATGCCTACCTGAAGGTGATAAGCTGTGATGACAGGCTTACTGCCAGCACACCAGACATCTTCCTTCATCTGCCTCATGACCCTGAAGCACTTCCTGCGACAACCTCCATCTTCATCAAGTCCCTCCATGAGGATGTGCTCAGCACGGGAGAAGCACAGCTGCCAGTGATAATTAGAGCGGGCTAGGAGGTCGAAACCCAGCGACTGTGGAAGGACAGGGGAAGTGGGACAGCAAATCAGAGGCAAACTTCTCCCAGCAATGCAGACTGAGGTTATAAAAGCATGTGTGACATCTTTCAAAGCCTGTTCTAAACAGGGTTAGCAGAGGCAGCAAACATGAGGAGGGCTTCCATCTTAATTCTTAGTTGAATAAACACGCATTTTGCATTGTTTCCTTGTGTGCTGGTATCAGTTACTGCAGGGAGATCCTGTTCTAGAGCCATCAGGCACAGTACCAGCAGTGCCACAAAAGCAGAGGTGTAGCTCTGCAGGCACTTTGCTGTGGAGCAAAGTGTATGGTTGTGCATAAGAGGGGAGCAGAACTGGAAGGTGAAATGGGACCTGCAGGAACTTGGCAGCTGGGGCTGAACTGAAGTGCCCGAATCCAGCCATGAGTGTTGTAGGGAAAGATGGGATTGAGCTGGAAGGAAAACTGCAAGACACCAGCCCATTTGCTGAAGTCTTACATGAGGCAGAGCAAGAATGATGCATGTCAGAGCTGTGTGATGCAGGCAGAACTGTTTGCTAGAGACTCATGCAATAAAAAGTTAACTCAGATTTTTCTACAGAATTTACCGCTGTAAGGGGGGGAAAACAAAATCGAAATAAATTCTGACAGAATATTTTGAAACATTGCTTCTCTCTTTAGAGAATACATCTTCTAACCCTACTGCCATCACCATGCAGTTCTTTGGTAAAACACTGTCAGACACCTGAGAGGTAAGTTCCATCCCAGAGTTAGGGGTGTTTTTTACACTGTTTACCTTGATGCATTGCACTTTTTCCTGAGAAGGCCAACGCTTAAGGCAACGAGGCCACCGGGCTTTCTCGGGCCAGCACGTTGGAATCTCCACAGCAGGGACCAGCTCCACCTCAACCTGGGATTCTGATGTCTCCACAGCCACACGGACCACTGAGCTGAAGCTTTCCAGCACTGTCACTTTACCTGTGAAAGGACAACAAGAGAAAAAAATATAGATAAAAAGGTCCTTTTCCACAAGCCAAGCAAGAAGCTGTCTAGGACCTTGCAGTTCTATTGGTCTGTCTTAACACTTTCTCTTCAATAACACATGAAGAATATAAGAAAAACCTATATCAATGTAAGTCTATCCTGGGGAATGAGAACAGGAAGATGAAAGACCAGAGTTCTTAACTTTACACTCAATTATAATGCTTTTTTTTTCCCTTTGTGGGTCCTCTTAAACCCTAGGATCAGGTTCCTAAAAATAAAGCTAGACAAGTGATGCAACCTAACATTTCTAATGGTACACTACAAGGAGATTACTGCAGATTGGAGAGGACCAGATGAACACTTCCTATCTAAAGATGTTCTTCCTTCAGAGAACCTGAGATCAGACCCTTGCCAGATCACACTTAGCACTGCCAGTCATTCAGAATGTTTTGTGGGGTATCTGTAAAGTTTGTTTCTGGAGATGCACTTGCACAGAAGACAATACCAGAATTTATGGTCTGTTGTGCAGAGCAGTCACCCAGAAAAGACTAACTTATACATCACTTGAGTGTTGAGTTTTAAGAAGAGCTAGTTCCAAGGTGATTTGGAGGAAAGAAGTTTCCTCAGTGTGAAAGAAGAGTGGCTCATCTCCAGGAACAAAACAACCTAAGAGTACAGAAAGGAAAGCAAGCTGCAACTAATGGACTTTGTAGGATGTTTCCTGTTGGTCCAGTTGAGTTCATGGAAGAAGTTTCTGTCCCAGTCACTGAGGGAGGATCATTGTCCCTTCAGCTCTGCCATCTGAGCCAATTGCGTGTTCATCCTCTAACCCAATGATGAAAGCCTGAGAAGATGAACATAAGCAGTTTAAAGAGCAGAGTGTTTTCCCACCTCATTTTGAGTGGCATGGGCTAAGGAGTAATTCATGGGGTGAATTACCTTGCAAAGAGTAGAGTCCATTCCAAACAGAACTTCATAAACCTCAGAAAATCTATGTGCTATGTCCCTGCTGAGCCAAGCCTGGCATCAAAACAGGAACTGTTCTGTTCCCAAGCTCCCAACAAGGATCTCTAGCAGCTGAAAAGTGTTAGAGCAACCACTGTGTCAGCATGTAAATATGTTCATGGCTTTTCCAAAAGCATTGCAATACTTATACCTATTTTTCCACTAATGAAAAGTGAGACACCTCAGAAACTGATTTTGCTAATGCTGAAATAATGGAAAAACAGGGAAGTGAAGAAATCAGTGAAGTTTTTCTGTAACTTTAGCCATACTGTGGGATGAGGGAAGTCCATTCTTCACAGAAAAAAAAAAAAAAGGTAATTGATTCTCCTGACTTCATCTTAGCTCATCTCCTCCCAGCGGACCTTACAAAAAAGGCATCAGAATAATCAACCTAAACTCCACTCTCTGGGGTCCTTGCAAGTACCTTTCCTGCAACACTCAACTTTCACTCAAGAACTTGATGCGACTGTAAATGTGACTGCTGCCCAACACAAAAGCTTTCACATAAGTAAAGCCTCAGAAGCAAGCCTGTTCCAGCTGGTATTTTACAGCCTCAATGGTGAAATTTCATTCCTATCTACCTTTCCAATCCTATGATAACAAGTATTTCCTGAAAAAAATGCCATAGTCTAGCAGAGCTTGACTGTAACTTTTTTTTTTTTTTCTGTGACTACAATTCAGAGTATGATCAGATGAGTGGAAATAGCTTCTATTGCTCTGAAATACAGAAGACTCATAGGGCTACTGATGAATAAAGTCATCCTGGAAACATGCTATGGGAAGAGGCACCACAGGAGTAGCTTGGACACAGGGGAGAAGAGCACTTATCCAACATACTTCAGTAGAAGTCCTTCTACTTAGTTCTCACCATCCCATGCTGGAAACCTGTGGGCAGCTAAGGTTTCTCCAGAGCATTATCTGCCCTATAAATATCTTCAAACACGTTCTTCTCAGAGGTACACATCTTTCCAGTATCCAATTTTGCTATACTGCCTTCCCTAATAATTTAAATATATTGCAGGTGATGTAGTAGAGAAAGATTTTTTTTCCCAAACTCCTAAATGTTCTAAAAATCTGGGCTGCCTCTTAGTTGAAGAGGGTGATGTGGCTGGAGACTCTACCCAAATTCCTAAGAAAGGAGTAACATCTTGGTACAAAGAGCCCAAGAACTACTGAATTCTATCTTCAATGCAGGCCTGTGTGTGTCAATGCAATCGCTTGAAGTTTTCGTGGTTTGGGAGAGTTTTCTCAGCTTCTGAGCACACAAGCCAAACACTGTGTGTGTATGATGGATTCCCTCACACCTGTCCCCACCAAACTCACTGGAGAGGTTACAGGAGACAATAGACTTCTCCACCAGCTCCCGGAAGACGATAAGGACTTTGGCTGGAACCAGATCACCTTCGATGTTCACATCCTCTTCATGCCACTGCTGAAGGCTTTTTGAGAACTGCTCCACCTCCAGCCACTGATGCAGTTCCTCAGGGTCCCGCACGGAGGAGAGGAGCTTGGCTCCATGCACGGTGTAATAGCGCCAGTGCCGTACCTGGCATTCCCTGTAACCCGTCAGGCCACGCAGAGGAACTGTGATGAGGAACTGGCTGGGTGCTAACACCTGGGAGAGTTCAGAGAGATTGAGAGAGGAGACAAGGGCAGATCCATGAGCTAAAGTAAGGAAAACAGGGTTGAGGAAGTACTGGGTTAAACTGGGAGCTTGGAAAAGAAGGACAAACCATGGTATGATGGGACTAACTGAGCACAGCCAGGACCGGTCTAAGGGTTACCTTGGAGGCATGCAGACTCAAAGGAAATTGTCTTAGAAGGCATTTGATGTGAAGCTCTTAGAAGATAAGAGCTCACTGGCTGATTTGCCACCACACCTGCCATGTTTTCCCCCTTCTCTTGCTATTTCTAGTCTGCAATTGCCTGAGATGTAATAACCAGCAGCTTCCAAGGAGCAGGAAGGCATGAGAGAATATGTTTTGAGGTCCAACCAAGGGAAACCCAAATAGTGCTAGTTATTATGTCAGAATTGTTACTTGAGACAAGCCCAGAGTCCAATGCTAGTAATAACTATGGCAAAAAGTGTACCTTTCTGATCTCTTTCAAAATGCACTACAGACATTAGCAAAATAAGGCTATGGCCCATTAATTTTACAAGTGTTTCACTCTGTTTGACTGACACTTAAAGGGACAGAGACATAAGGCAAGTGACATGCCTGAGCCTACAGAGGCTCAGAGAAACTCCCACAAACAAGTCCAGGTCCTGGCCTGCTGTAATAATGGAACTGCATCTCCTGATGAGCATGACAGAAACAGTGTAAGGATGGAGGCAGCAGCCAATGGACAAGGAAGCCTTAAACAGGCTTGTTTGCAAGCCAGTTCATTTGCCTCACTTGGGGAAAAACCATTTTCCAATAAAATCCAGTTCTGAGACAGTATTTGCAAGGAAAGAATGAGGTGACTCAAATACAACAAAACATCATCTGTCTGGCCCAGGGCATAGCCAGACATGTCCAGTGCTACTTTGGAAGCATCTAGCAGTTGTGATTCCAGAAGGTGAGTTCAAATTCCTTCCGATTTTTACCATGTTGGCTTAGGAGCTTTTCAGGTCCACTTGCTACCAAGCCTAACTTACACTGGCATAAGTAAAGTGAAGCTGCTGCATGAGCAGGATGTGAAGTGACAGCCACTGCTGTGAGGTGGTTACACCCATGGTAAATGAAACACGCTTGTCACTCTCCTGTAACAATCCAAAACACTCTGGTAGCCTTCCTCAGCTCAGCTCAGCTGATTTAAGGTTTGCCACAGAGGTGCTAGGGCCCTGAGGGCACTAACAAGTTTTAATATCCCTAAGCAGCCTTTCTGAGACTTCTATCCACACCTTCTGCCCATGGGTCTGGGACCCCTATTTCAGGTTAGTCCTGGGCTCCAGTGAGTGGGGGAGTGGCTTGACCTCAGACCTGACTTACCAGCAGACTTTCCTGATGATCCAGACTCTTGGCTGGCCCAGCTGCCCTCCTTGTGTCTGTCTCACTCAGGGACCATAGGGCAGGGGCTGCCTTGCTATGCTTACCTCCTGCCTCTCTCTCACAGGGAGCAGCTGGTCTTCTCTGCTCCTTGGCAAGAGATTTGGAAAATAAAAGATGGCCAGCCAGAAGCACAGAAACAGCAAGGAAAACACCAGGATGCTGCTCTTTTGTCAAATATAAACCATAAAGGCAGGAGGATGCTGAAAGGATGACACTGGAGATCAAGCTAATCTGCACACATCAGGTCTGGTGGGGCTGAGAAATCCTGTGGGCAGCTCAGAAACAGAGCAGTAGGCTCCATAAGGAAAAAATACAATGGTTGTCATGCAGTTACTGCTCCTCTGACTGCCTCAGCCACATTTGCAGGTAAACAACCATTCCCCCCAACCAAAATGCTGTCTTGTATGCACTGGCACCCAACAAGTTGCAAAGGGAAGAGCTGCACATGTTATGTGAGTGCCTACAAATGCAAGTCACAAGGGTCCTCCACCTGGGGCTTACCAGAAAACAACAGAATGCACAAGGCTGGGATTAGTACTGTAAAGCTGGGCAGTTGGTGTCTTCTTAGCCTAAACCAATCCCAGTCCCACACCTATGCTCTGTCACACAGTGGTCTCACATACCATGTGCAGGCCACAGGCCCCAGAAAGTCACAGGCTCAAGCAAGAGTCTCCAATTCTGGGGTGTGTAACTTGTGGCCAGTTCTGCTGTATTAAAATCCTGTCTGGAATATGCTGGGCAAATTAAATACAACCTCATTCTTGTGACCCTGGCCAGGCTGTTCCAGGGAGACAGAAACAGTAGGTTAGAAAGAATATAATTATGCTTTGAGGGGGAAAAAAAAAAAGCAAGCTCTTGTGCAGAGGACAAAACAGTCATGGAAGGATCAGTGTGGTGGGTGCAGTTGTCTGGAGAAGAGGGTGTGTGCGGAGGAAGCAAGCACAGGGATTGTCAGGCACCAGGAAGGCTTTGTACCTGGATGGATGGGTGGAATGGGCGCTTCCTCCGAAGCATAGCTGACCACTTGGCCAGTAAAGCTGGCTGATCCTGAGAGAAGCAGAAAGGAAGACAAGTACACAGAACAGAGAGAAAGTATGTGCTAGGTCATTCATTCACAGAGCAAAGCTGCAAGCTTCCCTGGATGCTTGGAGTTTGTTAAAGGAAAATCCCCCCACTGCCCCCGCCTTGATTAAACACTTGGCAATGCCACTGGGCAGTGCAGTACCAGTGATCAGTCTGGACCTCTTCATTATAACTTTACTGAAGCCTCCACAGCTTTTCCATCAGCCTTGCACAGTTGACAGCTCCAAAAATAGTGGGCCACAACAAAAACAAACACTTAGAACTTTAAAAAATTAAATAATCTGTTTTGTTCTTCTGAATTTTAATTCAGGTTTTTCATTAAAACATGACTTTTTGTTACATGGGTCACAGGAAAACACTGAATACCTGAAGACTTTTCTTAACTATTCTGCACTCAGCCCTTCATATTTAGAAGGGAGCTTGAGGCTTCTCAACAAATCTAGATGTCTCACCATGTTAAATTGATTCCTTTTAGCCAGAAGCTGAAAGTTCTGAAAAATCCTTTAGATTTAGCCAACAGAAAAAAAAATGTTGCAAAATTAAACATGGAATAATGAATATATGAATACATTGACTTTCCCTGGACACAAGTCTCCTCTGTGTTGAAGTATGTCAGCAATGGTATTAAAGTTTCCAGTTTTTGGAGGGAGACAGCCTAAACCAAAATAATTTCTCATCAACTCGTTCTTTGCTGCCCCATACATACAGGACAGTTAGTCAGGTCCTCTGAGTGTTACCTCCACAGATTTGTAACACTGGGTTCAGTTAAGCATGAACAACAGATCTGCCACTTTTAAGGAAACAGATTTTGAGGATTTCTTTAAGCAGAATTTGTTCAGATCTGCATACTATAATACCAAGTTACTGCTCATAATAGATTGCCTTGGTGGTTTTGTTCTGCTTTGCTTTCCAGAACAACAATTTTACCCTGACCCTGGTCCTGTCAGACCTCATTAGCCAAGCAGGTTTGTTCCAGCACAAGAGGTGGCTGGCAGAGTCTGGCACTCAGGAACTCATGGACCAGGATGTGGCACTGTTTTACGTCACTGTGGCCATACTTACTGACAAGACCACACGCTCTGGGATACACAAAATCCCAGGAAAGCTATGAATCTCAGTGTCTTTGTCCCAGGGCATTATATTTTGCCTCCACCTCCATACCATTCCAGCAGTTTCATATAAAGACTTCTTCCCTTTCAGTCCCAGAGAGCTGCAAAGTTGCCTCATGCTTCTATGTATTTGCTGTGTTTTGATCTGTAAATGGCTGTGGTTCAGTATAATGGTTGACATTAGTATTTCAACTAGTTCAGATGAAAAAAATTGTTTTCATCTGAAGTTGCCATTGTTGTAATTGTTTCTTGTGTCTTTTCTAGTTACTTTTGTGTAATGGAGTCACAAGAAATAAGCAGACTTCTTCTGTTAAAACTGGGACAGGGCATCATTATTTTCATGTCTGAAGGTCTAAAACAGGGAGACATTTCACTTCTCCCACTAATAACCTTTTTTGTCTTCCCAATAAAAAGAAATTCCGATTCATGACAAGGAAAAATATATTTTTCAGAAGAAGCTTTCTAATGTTCATAGCAGAAGAAGGACTTCTAATTTTTCTTTCTTTTGTTTTAGTGAGTTGACAGCTTTTCCACCTGTGAAAAATATAGGTCATAGCTCATGGAGGCATGAACATTTTTTCTTAGGTTACTGCTGCGTAACTTTTTCTTTCTGTCTCCCAAAGAGCTTTGGCTTCTGTTTGTGGATTGACAGCTCTGGCAATAGATGCTGTTTGTAAACACAGCAGCTCTAAGAGGCTCTGCTTGATTTAGCCATCTCTCTTCAATGCTCCTCTGGCTGTGAGATGTCCATGAGTGAGTGCCAATGACCCAGTCACTAGAACTCCACAGTGAAGTGTCAGCACATTGTCTGTGGTGTTTTGGGTGAGGTACCTGCCCATACAAACACTTACATAATGGAGAAATCATTTTCTGGTTGCCTACAGGCTGCCAGAGAGTGCATTAGAGCTCTTGTTCATACCTTAATGTTCTCATTGTGAATGCCAGAGTTGGAGATAGCCTGGAATCGCACGGCCTTGTAGCTGATTTCTGCAGTCAGCTGCTGGATGATTTTCTGCACCTCCTCCACTGCTTTGGAAACCAGGTAATGCCGCCTTTCCACCTGTCAGTTCCAGGAAAGACACTTCATGTTGCAGGTAATTGCAGTGTTTGTCTCCAGTGGGAAGCAGACAAATCAGCTTAAAGCATCCTGAAATTTGTGCTTGTGCTGCACTGAGAATAAAAATTGTTTCCCTGTGTATTGGAACCAATTTACCATGAGACAGAGCTGTGAACACCAAAGGGTCAATATTCAAGACTATTGAGCATTAATTGATATTTCCATGCCAACACCATTGGATGGAAGGAAAGGAGTTCATTACACAGATAAATTTGTTATCAACTACAGCTACAGTCTCAATTTTTTATCCATTTGATGCAGAATACCAGTTACTCCCCTGCATATGGTAACCATTCTCAAAGTCAGGATATGTTCCATTCCAAGAGCTGACAGGACATCAAGAGTTACAGATCTGTCCATTAGTCAGGTGGCAGACGTATGTGGCATCATTTAGATGCCTATCTTATACACTGAAAGTATCCACACTGTCTTTATGGCTGAAGTACAGATGAGACTCTACTCCTAGATAGTGTGAAAGCATCTTTCCAAAGCTGATCCCATTGGGAACTAGGTGTTTGTGTGGCTTAAAGGGCTATTCTTCAAGAAGTAGTAGCATAATGAATTATTGAAAATTATTTCAGTGAAATGTCTGAGTCTTGGGAGAACTGAGGTGAGGGGTGGGCAACTCTGAAAAATATAAGATAAACCTGAACCTTCACTTATGACTAAAAATGAAGGGAGCATAAGGGGACTGTCACCATCTGAACAAGGAGATTCAACAGGAGGAACATGAAAGAACCATGTTAGTAAAGGGCATTTAATATTTCCCAAATACCCTTACACATGTACCAAAGTGAGGAAATTCAGCTACTGTTAATGAAGTTCATGAACATATTTGTCATTACTTATGCAACAAGAATTACTTATGCAGAGTGAAATATCAAGACTGTTTACTGCTCTTTTTTGGATCCTCTGCTTCATCTCATTTGGTTGCAGCTTTTGCTTTCTTCTTGATTCTTCTTTTTCCTCACCATATTCTACCAAACATTATTGTTTGCAGGCAAGAAAAGAAAAATCAGAAACGGAGTTCATCACCTGACTGAAGTGAATGATAAAGCATAATTGCCAGTCAAACATAGTTACTACAGTTATTTGTTATTATCAAAGACCAAAAGGAAGCAAAAGCATAAGTTAAAAATTCTACTGTGAGAGTGGTGAGGCCCTGGCATAGGCTGCCCAGAGAAGCTGTGGATGCTCCATCCCTGGAAGTGTTCAAGGCCAGGCTGGATGGGGCTTTGAGCCCTGGTCCAGTGGAAGGTGTCACAGTCCACAGCAGGGAAATGGCACTGTATGATCTTTAAAGGTGCCCTCCAACCCAAACCAACCTATGGCTTTCCAAAATTCCTGTGTCCTGTTCACTCAGCATTTTCTTCAGCACCTGAACAATTCTTTTTTCTCTTCTAAAAAATATCACTGACAAGTACTTCTTTAAAAGTCCTTTTGGACACTTTTATGTCAAATGTTGAACTATCAGCCCAAAACACTCAAGTGTGTTGAAATGTGTCCCCAGGGCCTGGAAGAGGACAAAGAAATTCACTTCTTCACAAAAAGGGACCATTTAATGGACTAAAGCAGACTAGTGCTTGCCTCACATCCATTAACCATGAACAGCAATTGACTAATACTGAACTTGAAGATGAGCAGAGTTTGAATACCTTCCTCCCCCAGACAACAAATTAACAGTATTTTTACTAAGCTGAATAGCTTTTGGAAGTGGGAAATACATCAGACAACAGCACCATATTCCCTTGACTGGGCTCTCATCCACCCTTGACATCCTGCTTTTTTGCTATCTTAACACCATGTTGTCCTTTATGTTTATATAATATCCTTTAATTTCCCTAGTAATTCACCCTCCCCCTCATTCCTCCTCATTCCAATTCATCCTTTTCTCTAAGAGCAGTTTTAGCTACTTACATGTACTTAAAAAAAAAAACAAAACTGAAAGATTTTAGCCCATATTCATTTTCACCTCCTCATCTCAGCTTTCATTTATGGCACTTCTCCATCTGTATCTATACTGTATCTATTTTCTCCACCTTATTTTTGTTCATCCAGAACAACTCCTTAGAACAGTCCAATAAGCTTGACAAAATACCTAATGGTTTTTCCAGCAAGTGAATGGTGAGTGCCAGAGAAAGCTGTCTATCTCTAAGAGCTTTTAGACAAAAAACAGACTTTTTTTAAACTGAAGAGTATAAAAAGTATACAGTCGGTCAGCTAAAAAAGAGACCCAGAGTGCCCTCTGTATGCATTGCTCATGCTCTGTTCTCTCTAAGGGGCACCTGCTGGAAACATTTTTTGCCACCTCCAGTATCCAGGGACAATCCATCCATTCAACCCAGCCTGGCCTCATTTAATTCTACCCTCATCACCTACTGGCTAGGCTACAGAAGTTGTCATGAATTCTTTATAAGAGTATACAATCAAAAAACCAGTTGAAGGAGTACCACTAAACTCCACTTTCAATGTGTACTCCCCATCACTGGAGCAGGGATAAAAGAACAATGGGCATGTGACTGACAGAGGCTGCTCACTATAATTAGCTAACCATAATTAGCTCCCTAATCATCCTGTTGGAAAATATAACCTTCCTACAGAAGGGAGGGCAGAAAATCAGAAAACAGAACGTGAGTCTGAAGAGTCAAGGCATTTATCTCAGATACTTCAGGTACCAGCACAGACACACTGGGAGAAAAGACATTGTCAGGGCTTTGCTGGACAGTCACTTCTGTGACTTACTGGTATTCTCCTTACCAGGTCTTAACTCAGGGAATTGTGCTAAAATGCACAAAACCTGAATAACAAGGTCAATTAAGGTTTTATTAAGGGGGAAGGAAGCAGGATTGGGATTTATTAGGAACTGTTAAGAACATTTGGGTTTTCTCTTATTTACCCAGCCACATCCACTTCATACGCATTCAAATTTTTCCTTTGATGAGTGGCTTAAGGATGAAATCTCTGGTATTATAGAGATTCATTGCACCAGGTGGTTGACCTGTTTCCAAAAACAGGCAGCATTTGACAAGCTGAACTGCCTAAAGTTGGACAAGAGACTCAGGAGCAGGCAGAAACTAAGAATCCATCAGAGCTGGAGGGCTGCTAGAAAACAGACTTCCAGTATAACCTAAAATATTGGCAACTATGAGCCTCACTTAACTACAGTCTGCTTCTGTTCCTTGTACTTATGGCTGTCATATGAGCATTTTCCTGTGCATGGCTTCCCTCTGTTCCCTCCTTTGTAGCTCTTCTTTTTAAATCTTCAGAGAAGCATTCACTGTTATAGCTCACTGAACAGATTCTCATGGAATGATTTTCCTGTGCACAACACCCTATGCCTGAAGAAGGTATATTTCTGGGAGAACTTTCATACTTGCCACCAAAACATTTCCATAGAGAAAACAAACCTTTCTTACCAGCCCCTTCATTGTACCAGAATATGTGACCCTTTACAGAAAATAAAGCCTTACACTTTCTAATTTTGAAATTATTTGTCATTTTGGTATCTTGCATTTTGTTGGGGAAAGCAGACTATAAAACAGGATCTAGCTAAGTACTGCCATGAAACATGTCAGCTTTAAAAAATGTTATAGCTCACTTAGAGCTTTTATTAAACAGTATTGTTTCACAGAAGATTTTATTCTGTTTTATTTCATTTCATAATGGGGGAAAAATTGAGTGCTGGAATATCTTATAAAATAGAAAATGAGATTCCAGTCTGCATGTGCTAATGAGACATGTTATTTTAATCATGGTATATAGATAAGTATCCTAAGCTGAGGTGACAGACTGATGACTGAATTCTAACAATATTGGTCTGTCTCTGCAGTTCCTACATGAATCTTTCTTAGAGGCAACGCCTGGTGTTGGTCTTGTTTCAGTCAAGTCAAGACCATCAGACAGGGAGAGAGACAAGGACATGTCCTTAGATTTAAATGCTGGCAATTAACAGCTAGTCTCACATCTGGAATTCCAGATCAGGAACAAAAATTCAGGATACCTAGAAGAAGAGGACAAGCACCTTGAAAAATTAGGCTACCGGCAGATAAGATTCTGCAACAGAAACCTAGAAATCTCATTAGAAATACAGTTCTCATGAAACTTCACCCAGTCTTGTCTCAGAAATGAAGACAGCAGGCGAGCAACTAACTGTCAAATTTGGCACCCTTCAGAATCAACACCTAGTGTGGGAGACAGAAAATCTGGTCAGATAAAGTCTTACCTTGCTCTGGATGTAGATTTCTACATCTTCATCTGTGAATGGTTTCATGGCAAGATGGTCTTCGCTGCTCTTTAAAGTGTGAATTCACTTTTCACTTGTTCACCTGCCTCTGGAAGTAGAGGAACACTCAGAGAGAGCTGCTCAGAGCCTTCTTGCCCTGTGAAGCTCAAGTCACCTAATATCTCTGTGCTGTGGTTGAGTAAAAGAGAGAAGCAAGGAAGCATGCCTATTTTTAATAATTTTCTTTTTCTGGTCTGAGCTACAATGGTGACATCCAGCTCATTCAGAAAACTATCTCCAAATATTCTCTAAGTTCAATTGTTATTATTCATCCTATTACTTTTAAATGGTGGATCTTGCATGCAGGCATACACAAAAATACCCCAGCAACTGCTCTGTCTCAGGGCAGATCTGGAAGTGCTTTTCAGATTGCAGTGCAGCTTCAGTACATTCATGCACAGCATTATTACTCTGCCTGCCACTAGTACATCCCTGCCTCGCTAGACCTTCACTACACCTTTTCTTAAATGCTCTCAGTTATTCCTTGTTGACTAATCCACTCTCTTTCCATCTGAAAATGCATGGGTATTTTTACACTCAGATCATTCACTGGGGTTGCAGTCTGCAACCCCTGCTCCCCTCTCCTCCCCTCTCCTTATATCTCCTCTCTCTCTCTGGCTGTATTGACAGTAAATATTGTGCAGCCTGTCCCCTCCTGTAGCTTGCTTCGCTTTCTTTACAGTAAACAGACAGAAAGCTGCCTCTTGTTTTCTGCCAGCAGCTCAGCTAACAACCCCATATGGATGATTCAGAAGCAAAAACAATTGATCAGGCCTCATTGATTCCGTGAAGCTTGCTGGCTTTTAGAAAGAAGGGTACATCAGCCCATGGAAGAGAGTGACAGAGTATAGAGACGAGATCCCATGCTGCTAAGCATTCCTTATTAAGGAAGGCACACTCCATTTTTGGGTAAGATCACTATTTCCCCCTAGAAAATGAACTTTGACATCCCTTGACCAATTTACTGCCTCTGCAGCAGCTGGCAAAAGGCAGCACCTGGGTGGGAACTGGGTGCTACCTCAGGAGAGGCACTGTTGTGTCTAGTTATCCTTCATTATGTCCTTCATTAAGTCAAATATGAAGTACATTAATTTAAGTAATTAATTGGAGCACAAATACCTGCAGGACATCTGTTTCTCCAGCACCTACAAAGGAAACCCTTCTATGCCAGACAGCTGCCACTGTCTTTTTGTTGAGGGACTCGAGGACTCCTTCACAAAGACATGTAGGCATTTACCTCCCAAACCAGCTTCCACTAGAGTTGGGCACTGAAAAAGATTTTCTTGGCTCCCCAATGTTTAGTGACTCATACCACATTCTTGCTCACTTCAACACTTATTGGCTATCTTTCCTCTGAGGGGCCAGCAGTTTATGTGAGCTCTGCTAGGGAAACCAGATAAAAGGTAGGGTCTAAAAGAAGGTAAGTGAAAATAACAGGCTGGAACAGAACTTGCAGGGGCAGGTTGGATGGGATTATATCCAAGTAGATTGTACAAGAGAGGAGAATGAGCCTTTTAAATGGTCAGATTCCATTAAGCATGCCCTTAAATCATTAAGTTCCTTGTGCCCCCTCAGATAGTCAGCTGCACATAGAGCAGCAGACAACTTCCTAAACACTCTTGACACCACCACACATTAATACTCAGAACCTCAGATGAGTATTGTGAAGGAAGGAGAGATTCAAGGGTCTTTCTTTCTTGCACCTGTAAGGTCTCTCTTCATGACAGCTGTCCAGAGACATGGTGCTGGCAGAGAGATGAAGTGGTTTTGGTCATTTTATATAATAACATACTTTATGTTCATAATCATCATTATTATAATGCATCCATTATTTCCATCCTATAAGTAGCACATATTATGCTACTATTTGGCTGACAGTAAATACTACAACTGATAAAGGCCTTTACACCACCAGCAAAATACAGGTTAGAGTGGTATGGGAGGCAGCAGCCAGTCTTGACTTCACAAGAACTTGTGTTTGTCACATGAGGACCAGATAGCACAGAATACAGCAGAAAAGTAGAGGCAGATAGCCATGTGTGAAGAGGGAATGTTACTGTGGGCAAAGCCTGCATCAGAAGGAAAGAGTAAAGAGTAAGGACAGAGCAGAAATCAGAACATCTGCATAGATAAAAGAGGATGTAGATACAAAGTGGGAAGAATCCAGGCTTCTTCAGTGAGGTCTACTGAGCTGATGTAGTGGTACTGCAGAGAAACCTCCATCAGATGTGTCCTTCTCAGGACCTTCTACCATGACAGTGCTTGTATAAAGTAAGACTAAGATGGAGAAAATCTGAGATGGATCCAAGCCCCAAAGGCTGATAAAGACAGTCTCCTGAGAAAATATTTCCTTTGAGCCTACAACAACTTAATTCCCCAGGCACACCAGCAAGAGGGAGTGAAGAATGGCTATTTCTTATTCCTCAGTCTTTAAGGAGCACAGAAGGAAAAAAGGAGAGCATCAAGAAGATGAAGCCAGGCTCTTCTCTGTGGTTTCAAGCATCAGCACAAGAGACAATGGGTAGAAACTGATGCACAGGAAGTTCCACCGGAATATGAGAAAGAACTTCTTGAATGTGGGGCAGATTGAGCACTGGAACAGGTTGCCCAGAGAGGTTGTGGAGTCTCCCTCACTGGAAATATTCCAGAACTGTCTGTATGCAACCCTATGCCATGTGCTCTGGGATGACCCTGCTTGAGCAGGGAGGTTGGACCAGATGACCCATTCTTTTGTGAAAAGCTCACAACAGCTTCATGGAGATAAAAAGCACTCTGCTGAAGCCAGGCAACCATGTGAAGACAAAACCACAAAAGGTCTCTTCAGTTCTAGTTAGCTCACAATCCATCAGATATCATGGACATGAACACTGTTGAGAGCTTTTGAACTTGATTAATTTGGCAAATTAAACTCCCAAGTATACTTGTTTCTAAGGAGATTCCCATCCACACTGAGAATGGCTATCTTTTTGACACCTCCAAATCCCTTTCTTTTCTAGTGATTGTTAGAAGTGTCTTAAGCCCCCGCTAGGGTCTGGGCATATTTTTGAGAGACAGTTTCTCTAGACAGATCTTGCTGAAGCACCGCAACCTTCCTTCCCTCTTTGGTGGTGTCTCTGAGGTTTTCAGCATCACATATCTAATTAGCCAACCACAGACACCCAAATTCTGCTTGATGACCATCCATTGATTTATACAGCTTCTCTCAAATATTTTCAAGCCACACTTCAGTACTTTGGTTTTCTCAAGTCACAGTTCCCTGCCTGCTGATCTGTGTAAGATTACATGGAATGACTCAGCTATCACCCCATTTGTATTCTTTCAGTTCCCATTCCATAGTACCTTGTAGTGGAGTTCAGATGGTGGCTAATTTCCTTTCTACCTGCATCTTCATTTACTTAGCAGTACTCTTTTAAGAGGACTTAGAAATTTCCTAGTATCTGCAAAAACACTGAATCTGTGGTATATAATTTTTCATTCATGCTGTTGGCAATGTGCAGGACTGAATATGATTTTGGATCTGTGAAACCCTTGTGAAAGTATTCTGTGAATATATGCCTTGAATGGTATTAGATTGGCTCTTGTACATTCTGAAGATGCCAATTACTGATGCTTTCCATGCTTGCTTGGCTTTCCTTTCTTCACTCTTCAGTTTCACAGATATGACAAAGACATTTCAAACCTACAATCAAAAGTAATATGAACTGTGAACTGCACAACAATAAAGAAATCACCAACATCTTGTAAATAAGAGCATCAGTATTAACTGCACAGGGTTGTCCAATGTTGTGCCTTTTTCTGTTGGGCAACTATTTAGAAAAACTATTCATACGGAACAGTGAGCATGTATTAAAAAGCCTCTGCTAAATCACACAAATGAGTCAGACCAATGTACCACTTGTGACTCACAGATGATCTGCAGTGGCAACAAGTAAGCCCTGTTGAAGATGCTGCCTTCCAGATGAAATACAGCCCTGAATTTCTAGTTGCTAATGATGACCCATCTCTTCTTGCTCTAATTACCGGAGGCATTAAGTCTGTGGCATTAGCTGAAGCATGTACTTGGGTCAAGACAGACTACTAGACCAAATGATCCCAACAGATTTAATAATCTCTGACAGTTCTCTTGCCTTCTTAAACTGTTGTCCCATTTCTCCCCATTAGTGGATTAAGTGACTGTGCAAAATGAGTAATTGTAGCTTGAATCCCCTATACCATTTATGCTGTGACAGTCGTTAGAACTGTTCAGCCTCCATTCAGAGGATAGCAGCATAACATAATCAGGCTTTTTGGGGGCAAAAGTTCTGGGAATTTATTTGGGTTTTTTTCCACTTTGTCTTTTAACAAGTTGATATAAGCAAAGGGGATACTTCAATGACAAAAGCCTGGGATGGACTAGAGGGAAAAGAAAGTCCTGCTAATTCACTGTGACAGCACCAGAATCACATATGGGTGCCAAATTGAAATGCTTCTCCTCTCATTCCCTCCCATTACCAATCAATACTTGGCAGGCTCAAAAATGCTCCAAATGCTTATGCTGCTTGTTCTCACTGCCACACATTCTCACATTAGCCTTGGGTCTGCTCTTCATATCATAGCAAGTTAAAGGTTTATATCCTTTCCAAACTAAGTACAGGATTGGATCAGGTCCAGTCATTTATAAAACCTGGTACCTTTTTTCCATTCGTGGTCATACCAGACACGTCAGAAAAAGGCAGACAGTTTTTGCTAGAAATGAGTTCTCTTCATCTGGGAAGAGATTTTAAACCCCAAATTGTTTACAACCTGAATGTTTTCAGGCTGCAGTCTAGTATTTCCAAAGAAAGTGATCAGTCCAGGATCACCAGCTGAGGGTGTGGGGAATTCTGAAAAATGCTGAGATCATAATGCTGCTACTCACCACCAACCAGCCTCAACGAGGAAATTCATCAGAATCCAGTCCATTTTGCAGCTGCTGTTAAGCATCAAGCCACTGGGCAACAAATATAAATCACACAGCAGTGCTTCTAGTATTGCCAACATCACTGGGACAAAGTGTGGTGATGTGCCCAGGGTCTGGAAATTTCCAAGTTTAAAATGGTCAGCTCAGAAGATGGCAGGAGAGACAGCAAGCTGGGAGTCCTGGGTGCATCAGCTCTGAGGCTTCCAGGAGAGTTTACTGAGATGCTGGGACAGGAAAACTGGCATTTTGAGTTCTGAATCCATGTACTGTCCTCTGAAAGTTCACTGAAATAGTGTAATTTCAGTGCATCATAATCTAAACATAAAATATTCCACTAGACCATTTCTAAGGATATTTTTCCTCTGTGTTTTGTCCATCACTAAACTACAACCACTGTTCTACTGTTTCAATCAGGACGTTCCACCATCTTGAAAACCTACCTGCAGCCAACATCCACAAAAATGAGAAACTTCCAGCACTTTTATTTATATGCCTACATAAATAGCCTGCATGCCAAAAAGGAAATACTTGATACCACTG
Source organism: Agelaius phoeniceus (assembly GCF_051311805.1). Taxonomy (NCBI): domain Eukaryota; kingdom Metazoa; phylum Chordata; class Aves; order Passeriformes; family Icteridae; genus Agelaius; species Agelaius phoeniceus. The sequence continues at coordinate 92,672,939 of NC_135266.1, forward strand.
ATTTAAACACATGGTTAGAAAAACAGCATCTGGAAAAAACATGTTTGGCAGAGCACAGTGCAACTGGGAAAACTTTTAGCACTGGAAGTCTTTTCAGGTGAGAAAAAGCTGCCTCACTTTTGATGTCAGCATAGGGTTGCTGGTTATTTTCAGGTGTCAAAAAAAGGATTTTAAATTTAGGGGCACAGTAACTTGGGACAGAGAGACCAAGTCCAAGATTTAAAAGAGCCAAACCAAGAAGCATGCTTGCAATGATGATCTTTCAACAAGAGGGGCTGAATGAGACTGGATCACTGCATTTCCAGGAGCTGGTGATTTTTTTCATGACTGCTCTCAGAGCACAATGTTCGCTTGCATTATTTTTACACTTTGCTGTTGTGTCCAAATTGACCCGATTCAGAACTTATTGCTTGAGTCCACAGCAGTTTGAAGTAAATTGAGTAAATTACCAGTGCTAAGTGAGAACAGTCACTCCAACACAAACTCACTTGGGAGAGAGAAGACTCAGACTGGCATCCCTGTTTATGTGCTTCATCCAGTCACTGACTAATAAAAAATGTCCAAGAGTTCACTGGAGCCAGAGCTAGAAACCAGGTCTCATATATCACAGACCAACAACAGCTCCACACCCGTAAGATCTACTGCCTTCTCTTGATCAAAATACAATTACTGCAGAACAAACAGGTCAGCTTGAGCAAGGAAACTGAGGAGGTCTCCAGGCCCAAAATAGCCTGGTCCCCGGGAGCTATTTTAGAGTGCTGGAAGAAATACTTGTGTAGGAGGAGAGTGAGATTAAATAAAAAGCTAAACCAAACAAATAAAACAACAAAAAAAAAACCCCAACAACAATGAAGCAAACCCCCCCCATCCTCTCCCACCCAAAACAAACAAAAACCCACAAAAAGCCCCCAGCAGAGTGAAGACAGCTGACAATCACATTCTGTCTGAAGACAGCTGACAACCACATGAAAAGCAGATGTGTTTTTGTATGATCTTGGTCAGCAGTATTGCCAATCTCCTATAAAAGCTGTCTGATCAAACTCCTCAGTTGCCACCCTATACACAAGGTCAAAGATACCAAACTTCCCAGGTGATCCTTAGGATATGTCAACTTGGACATTGCGTTGTGTCCTGGGGCTAATGTGGCACTGTGGAGAGGACAGAAAGGAGAAGCTGAAGAAGTAGTCAGGATTAAAGGACGAGTTTGCCAATATTCCTGTAGAAGTGTCTCAAGAAAAGCACAGGGGAAGGCCCAGACAACTACATGCTTTGTGTGGGAAGAAAGCAGAGGAGGAGTCACGGGGACTCTGCAATGCATGGGCCCAGAGGGTAACAATTGCCGTGTGGGAACAATTACTGTACAATGAGAGCACCGGCAGAAGTGAGAAATAATTTGCCTTTTATTGGAAGCATGATGTATGTACCACAAAGCAGACCAAGATAATCAGCAAACTAGTGAGAACAAGCCTTGTCAGAATCTCTACAAAGGCTTCAGTCAAGTATTTTCAGAGAATTTCTAGACAGATCAGATAATGACCTCCATAGCTACATACTCCAGCTTCAGTCACTGGAAGATGAGCTTACAGCCTCCAGTCCAAGCTATGTCTGGCTAATACATATGCTATTCTTCTAGACTATAACTTTGAAAATTTGTCATCTGAATAGCAGGTAGCAGGAGAAAGCAAGCAAGCAAGCAATTTAATTCTCAAGCAAACACTTCCTCCTTTATTTCAGACCAATAAAACTATACAGCAACAAGCTAATTCCCATCAGCTGCCCAGCCCTTTCCCCTTTATTGGCTGTTTGTGCAGTCAAAGCCAAACTGCCAAAGGGAGAGAGTCAATCGTTTGTGCTGTATCTGCTCCAGGCAGTGACAGGCCACGGGACTGATATTCAGGGCTAGAACTAGTTAAATGCAGATTAAGGGCACTGAAAACGGGAGTGGGGGAGGAGAAACAATAGTGGAATAAAACCAGAGCAAGTTGCTTGGCCAGGCTAGTGCAGAAAGGAGCAAGCCATCTCTGCTCCTTGGGTTTTCATGGAGGGAAGGAAACAAGGAGATGTGCTTCAAATGGAAAATGGGGTGAATAATGCTACCAGTCATCTGGTGGGAGAGGGACAGTTTGGGGCAGGAGGGAAGAACAGCATTCACAGGAGCACAGAGCTCTTCAGTTTCTGCTACCAGGGACTCCGTGCTCTTTAACAAAGCAAAGGCTGGCAGAGAAAACAATCAAATGGCAGTTTAGAACAGAGCACTGATCCCTATTCCCCTACAGTCACTTTTTCTACGTTCTGACAATATTTTCTTTGCTACTGGACAGGGGACAGGAAATGCAGTCAAGCTATTTATCACCTCATTGCCAGGTAATGAAGACAAATGTTCAAATTTTGCCATTCCCTGACGAGATGTTTTGGCAGGAGCACTGAGGACAGGGACCATGGCCTTGTGCATCTGCATCCACTTTAAGAAGGGGTGTTTAAGAGACAACTAGAGCTCATGGGAACCCCCCCCAGTACATGTTAGTAACACCACCACAGACATTTGGCTATGCTAAACCCCCCAAAGTATTTCCAGTCTTTCAACATCAATCAGCACAACCGAAGCCAGTAGTAAATTGATTCTCACATTCCACTGGTGCCAGTTTTTGTTAGAAATGATTTGTGATAGATATGGTGGAATATATTGATTAGTACTGACAGTCCCAGTTTCCCAGGCGCTTTGTAGCACTGCCTTTCCAAAATGACCTGCTTTCCACCTTGTCAATTTTCTTCTGCAGAGTCCATTAGAAATATCTATTCTATTCTGAGAGCTTCATGTCCCTCCAGAAAACAAAACAAAAGGGTCAGGCAAGTAAAAAAATCAGTACAATAAAATAGGTTTGTGGTGTTGCAAAAGAACTTGTTTTTATTGAGACATTTTGTGTCAGGGGAAGAAAAGGCACAAAATAAGTTACAAAGACATTGGATGAACTGTATGAGTCAGAGGCAGTATCAGAGCTGTTACAAATCACCTAAAAGTTGGTTTACTAACATAGGTTAGCCTCTACAAAATTCTTAAAAGAAAATATGTATTTTTAATTATTGAAATAATTCAGAAATTAAAAGAGAAACTAAAGACAACCAACATTAACTTTTTGACTAAATTCGCCTGGGCTTACCCATCATCACCCTCTCTTAGTAGACAAAGATCACTGGAAAATATTTAGTATTACAGAATTATATTAAAAACTCATTAACACATTGTAAATTAAGAACCTGGTATTGACTTTTCGTACCTCCAGTGAAGTACAATACATACAGGTAAGGCAGTATGCATAGGAAATACATTAAGAAAACAGAATAGATAAGTGCAATTATTCTGAATATTTCAACATTTGTTATGGCCCCTCACTATGGCAAAGAACATCTTAAAAAGATGGATCCAACAGCTGTTCACAGAACATATGAATATATCACCATAAAAGGTCTACTGTGGAAAAGCTTATGCTGTCTTCAGTTGTGACTTCTCAGATGAAGTATTCTACAAACAGACTTTCCAGCAGTACAGCTCTGAGTTAACAACAGCACATTAATACAGTTAGAGAAGAGAAAGTACTTCTGAAATATATCAGTCCTCATTTTAACATGGGAATGCTCATAACACTCAGTATTCCATTAATCCAAATGAAATATTTAACAGTACACACATCAACTATATACAACTTCATTTTTGAACTGAATCTGCTCCCCCTGCCCCCATTACCAATTTCCTGTTACTCAGCTCTCAACTGGCAAGGACTTTTGATTGTTAGTTCAAATTAAACAGGAATGAGAAAACAATGCAAAAGTCTACAGCATACAGAGAGTACACAAAGATTTGTTTTCATGATGATGAAAGGTGGAGCAGCAAAAAAAGTAATTTACCCCTCTGGTCAAGAAGAGGTCTAAGTTCTGTCTTCTGAAATCAGCAAGGATGTAAATGCACACAGACAGAGCTTGGCTATAAATGTCTGTTCATGTCCTTAGGAGTTACTTGACCCAAGACAACAGCAACACAGAAAGGCAAGACAGTGCCAGCCACCTGTCAGCCTAGGCCAAGGACTTGATGTGCAAGAAAACCCTGTGGAGTGGTGTATGAGCACGGCTGTCAGGGCTTGGGCAGGGTGTCCTGTGAGGGAAGATGCCAGGGACTGCCTGTGCTGGTCCCAGACAGCTCAGCAGCAGCCAGCACAGGAATTACAGAATGGCTGAGGATGGAAGGCACCTCTGGAGGTGGCACCTCTGGTGGTGCCCTCCATCCTCAGAGGAAGGCAGGCACCTCCTCTGGAAGTCACCTAGCCTGACCTCCCTGCTCAAGCAGAGCCAAGTACTAAAGCAGACTGCCTAGGACCATGTCCCAGTGACTCCTGAGTATCTGCACACATGGAGACTCCACAACCTCTCCAGGCAACCTGTGCCCAGTGCTCCATCTCCCTGACATTAAAAAGGTGCTTCCCTGTGTTCAGATGGGTCCTCCTGTGTTTCAGGTAGTGGCCACTGCCTCTCAGGCCCAGTGAGCACTGACCCACTGCACTCTTACACTGCCAGAAGAGCTGCTGGCACTTGGATAAAAGCACATTTAAAACAGGGCTGTAAATGCCAAGAAAAAGAGATTACAGTGCTACAACAGCACAAGACAGAGAGACAGCTGAGCAGGAGAAACACCAAAGGAAAATCAGCCTGAGCAGAGGCTGAGAGTAGACTCAAAAGGAGCTACAACTCTAAATGGACTGTGGCTGGTGTTGGAACCCACAAGAGAGCAGCAGAACAAGAAACACAGAGCGGTGAATAAACAGAAGCACAACAGACTGATCCCAGTCTCCTGCGCTGCCTGTTGCCTTGCTAAAGGGACTGAGCATGACAAGCAGCCAAGGAACTGGAGGATGGCACGGGTAGAAAGAAGGAAGACCAGTGTCTGGAGAAAAGCAGCAGTATTTTCCTTAAGTGTTTTCATTATTTTTAATTCCAATACCAAAGCAGTAGCAAAAAAAACTCTAATTGGCAATAAATCAAATTGATTAAAGCCCCCCAACTCAAAACTTACTGTTCCTGAAAAGTCATGCCTTCAGCTGACAGTATAAAATTAAGGGCTTTCTGTCCCTTTAAAGGCAAACAACACATACAGAGAAGCCATATTCTAACTGTGTAATTATGAAGCTCCTCCGAGGTTTTAAGTCTTTTAGCTAAATTTAAAAAGCCTTTGACAAAACCTTTAAAAGTGAAGGATGACTTGAGGACTAAGTCATGGATTCCCACACAAATAAAAAAAAGGAAAAATTTTGTTGTTTCCCCAAAATCAATTAAATACAAAAGTGACAACAAAAAGCTCAACATAAAAGAGGTAGCCTAAAAGATCAAAATACTATTTGATTCAGGAAGCAAAGGTAGTGCAATAAAAGTATCCATATGAAAAACATACTTCCCATTTCCACATTACTCAAATTTTAACAAGAATAAAATAAAATTTGGGTTGGATTTTGAGGAGCAAAAGGGATCAAATACTAGAAACCAGTATTTTAAAGGTATATTTGAAATCAAAACATACACAATTCTCACCACAAATTCCCTAGCAGTTTCTGCTCTGTAACAGTTTTCATCAGTATCTGCAAAACTGATTTTTCCTACAGACTAACATCAGAAATGCACATTTCCCAATCAGGCTTCCATAATTTAAAAGCATTTTGTTTGGAAACAGATGTACCAGATACCTCTCCCAGGAGATTTTTCAGTAAACACAACTTTCAATACTGGCAAAGGTTTTCTTACCACCAGAATTTTGCCTGGCTTCTGACAAAGTAGGTACAAAATGAGCACCTCAGATGTGTTGGTGGGAAGCAGAAGCATGCATGATAAAGACAGATTTCCTCTAGAAACCTTCAGTGAATGAGGGCAGGCAAGTATTTAAACATATTCCATCCTACAATCTTACTGTATACACCCCATGGTCCCCCTTTATTCTGTACACATAGCAGAGAATGGCTTGAAAGAGATAATCTTTCTTCTGGGCCTAATCAGCCCTTGCTGCAGAAAGTTTTATCCACCTGCTTTTTTGCTGTCAAACATGCAGCCATGACAAGGCTGACTTGCAGTGAATATTAGTTGTAGTAGGGATTTAAAATCCATACGTTATTATTCAGCAATGCCTCAGAGTGTGCATTTTATAAAAACCTGCTAGATCCCATGAAGCTCCAAGCAAACTATTTACTAGCAATGCTAATTTGTAAGATAGATGAATGAACTAACAAATTCCAGTGTGCAGTTTTTAACCAGGTTTTATCAGTCTTAGAGAGTAAACTTTGACACTTGCAACTCAGAATCAAAAGAGGTTCTGCAGATTTCTCTGTAATGGCTACATATCAACTCTGAATGTTCTACAAAAAGAACACTTTAATCCTTCATTTAATTTCTTTGGTTTCTCAGAAACAAAAGCTACTTAAGTGAACTAAGCAATGAAAGACAAACAAACAAAGGTAACTCTCTGTCCCTATAGTTTCAGGGATGCTTGTAAATACCAGTTCTGCAGACCAGTTCTGCATGGATGAAGTCTAAATAAAGGCAGCTAGAACTAGTTTTGGACTATTGCTCTCTAGCAAAAACTGTCTTTGGCACACATATAATCCAATTCTATGATGCTACTTTACACATAGTCCCATATAAAATTGACGGAGGAAATTAAAGACTACTTTCACAAAACAGGCACTTCAAATTAGAACAAAAAAAAATCTGTTCCCTATTAGGCAATACAGGAGCATTTTTCAGAATGACAGAAATAGAGAATAGTACCAAAATTGGGATGAGAAAGTTCAGTAAATTCAGACTACCAGGGTAAAAGTTGTATCCAGCTCTACTAGCCTTAAATAACAGTAGCACCTGGAAAATCTGAAGGCTACAACAGACTAGACAAAATTAAAATACATTAAAATACACAGCATGGAAAAATTATGTATAAATTTGTTCACCCTCCAATTCCACATTTAGATCTGTCAGAGAGGTTTTCTTATGTAGATGTCTTTCTCCCATGTATCTTGCAGTAAGATGCAACAAATGAGACTCAAAATACAGCTATACCCTAAGTCTCCTGTTTGGTAAACAGCTGAATATAGACATTTCTGATACAAGCATTGTGTCAGGCCAGACTAACTTCCACCATCAAATGACAGCACTGCTCTTGGGATTTTCTGACATCTTTACTGCAAGGCTCACAGTCTGCAGTCACAGATTCAGCTGTGTCAAAGAGCTGGACCAGAGAAGCGCTCATGGGGTGGGAAAAGGGAGAAATAGCACACAACCTTCAGCTAAATCAAAATACTGCTCACCCAGTCTGCATTCAGTGATTATTATCTGCATTCAGAAGATTCAAGAACAAGAGTTTTAGTTCTAATATTCCCTTTAACACACTCCAGGAAAATTTCCTCACTTTCCCTTTTTCCTGAGTACAAGAAAAACATTCTCTTGCAAACTGCTTTTACATGCTTAGGTGAAATATGCTGTAAAATGTATGGCTCAACTGCATTCCCCGTGGCTCTGTAAATCATATCCTACTAACCTCAGAACATCCACACAGTTTGGAAAAGCTGGCATGGATTGCACACTTTGAGCTAATGAACACATGGCTCCCATCCTTAAAGCCTTGACTGTAACTGTGGTGGAAACAAGCTGCAACCTGCGCCATGTTAGTTGGGTGTCTCTGGAGGGGCTCCTTATTCAGCATCCTGACCTGAACAGAGTCACCTCTGGCTCTCCTTGAACACAGAGCTTCCAAGTTTCTCGAATGTCAGGGGTCTCTGAACTTTCCCAATTCCTAATTAGAGAACACTATCTTTGTTTTCAGGAAAAAATTAAAATTGTATTGTATTAAAGGGTATTTCTACCCAACAGCTATTTTGTGTTTTCACTTACCCTTGCCTAAAGTGTTTCAGTTGAATCCTCCTTTTTTTTTTCACTTCTTCCAGCTCATTCTCCTCCATGCTGCCTCACATGACCTGTTACTCTCCTTCACTCTTAGATCTATTCACTCATCACTTGTGAGCTCCCCAGGAAGGTGAGGTGTGTTTGGGATTCTGCTGAGACCTGACTAATCAGCACCATGGGAAAACCTCTCCTCTCTAGCATAATCCCAACTAAGTGAGCTACCTGAAAAAAAATAAAAGAAAAGGAAAAAAAAAATCACAACCAAAGGAATCCAGAGAAGAAATTCCACCTTGGGAAAAGCGGTATCTTAGTGCCTGCACAACATGAAAATGGCTAACAGTACTGGTTACTCTAGCAAAAAACATGGCAGAAGATTATCATACTGCACTAAACTACAGCAAGAACCTTGGTCTCAGACTCCTAGCACTACAACATGTAGTAAACTGATGTACCCAGTGTTCTACTTTCCAGCAGCTCCTCATAGCAAACTCACTACCCAGACACTGAGATACAACTATCTCAATATTGTAAAGCATTACATATCATGGGTAAGAAGAAAAGTGATCCTATAGGTTTCTGTACCAGAAGGCCAGCTCATACTAAAAATGAACAGCCTCAGAAAAGAAACTTAATGCACCTAATAGATTTGAACTTCAGAACACAAAGCTGGAATACAAAGTTTGATGATACATTACTGAGCTCCTCCTGCAGGGATTCTCTCGTCTAAACTTTCTGAATTAATTGATATGGGAAAGTAACAATGGAAGATTTATAATTCCTTTTTAAATATTCCCTTTAAAATTCCAAAGGTGAAAACATGGGACAGATTTTAAAGTTAAAAAAGAGCAGCAATTCCTATGCAAAAAAAAATTCCTAATTTTGTCTTCACTCTTGTTTTTGCAATTTTACATATGTATACCAATAATATAAAAGTGCATGAGTGGAGAGGTACATTTAATTTTTAGTTGAAGACTCCCAAAATCTAGCTCAGGTCCTGCAAAGAGTAATCTTCTCCACCTGAACCATTACAGCATCTTACTGTTAATGAAAATTCTGTTGAGGGTCTTGTGGCATTACACAGGGTTGCCAGGAGCAGATAATGACACCTCCTGACTTATTCCACCCAACATCCAGAGAGGGACAGAGGCAACAAACACCTAAAAACAAACTTCTAAAAACACCTTGGCAACGTGTTATTACTGCCAGGCTTACTGCTGTTTGCCACCAGCAATAAAAAGTCATTTTCCCAGCTGTCCAGAAATTAAAGTGCAAGTAAAAAATTTAAAACTATTTGAATAGCTCCAACTTTTCCAACTATTTCTAAGTACCTTATTTGGTAAAATTTCCTTATACACAAAAGGGCCAAATAAGGCAGAAAGACTACCCACCTGGGTTAAAAAGTGCCACATCTACAACAACTATTCAACAGTCTGGCAGGGAAAAAAAAGTGAAGACCATGAGTGAGAATTCTTCCAGTGAAGAATAATACAGGCAAAAATCACAACAATACTAACAGACTGTTCATAGGGACTGAACTTCCCAATTTTGCTCACAGTCAACACCTGGATGAAGTTCATACCCAATTGGAATGCTGCATGTGTCAAACTGCAGACTCTGGGCTGCTCTCTGCACCAACCAGGGCAGTTGCACTTTGCTCAGCATTACAGTTCCCAATGAGCAAAGTTCAAGCAGCTAGCTGCAAACTTCAGATGCTGGTTACTTTCACTTTCTTGCAGAGTAAAGGAACTTCCCTCTTTAACCAGGAAATATTCAGCAGACAGCTTTCTGATATTTTTAGACCCACCATTTTAATTCTAAGATGTGCAAAAATGACTCGTGAGCCTGAAAATATATTTACGGCCATTGTGTGCCACTTTGCGAGGAACTCAAAGTAGGAAGACTAACATTTTATGGAAACCAATTTTAACAAAGAGAAAGCCACAGGTTAGAGGATGAAGATGACAACGTCATAAAGAAAACTGAATCTCTGTAAGGCCCCATTTTTGTAGTTGGAACATTCCACATGTTTCACACTTTGGGATTCCATATCTCTCTAATGAAGCACTTACAGAAAGTTCAGTGAAACAGGAAAGTGAAGCTGTTTTCCTTAACAAGGTCAAGTAACCAAGTGCTTGAGCAAGCATTGGTTAGAAAACATCAAGTAACCAAAAAGGTCCAAAGAGATTTGCTGTCTTTTTACATTAAAACCTTAGCTACACACAAGTTTTTAAAATAAACACTAGCAGCTTCCTGATAACAGCACCCAAAATATAAAAGCACTCCACAGTTCCTCTTACCATTTCAGAGTTAAACCTGTTCCAGAAATAAAGACCCAGACAAGTCCACAGAAGTGAGCTATACATTCTATCACACCACACACACGGTATGTGATAAATGCCTCACCTTTGTTGCACCCAGGAAATTATATCCGTCACAGAATTATTTCACTCCGCAGAGAAGTTGCTGCGCTTCAATAGTTATGGCAAAGTGAGGACAAGGTAAAAGTAGGCAAAGCTATAAACAGCCATGCTGAGATGTGGGGAACATGTGGCAAACATATGCACACCAAGAAAAAGCCTTTTTGTATGAAAAGAAGGAAAAAAGTCAGTAACTTTCCTTATGTTCGCAGGCTTTGTGGCTGCCCTTTTGCATAGTCCTTCCTCCCAACCCTCCATTATCACTCAGTTAAAGCCCAGCTCATGACTAACCACCTGCACCTGTAACTCTGCACAGGTGTGCACACAGAAACCTTTTGTTCACAGCTGCCTCTCCTCTACTGAATATGCAAAAGCCATTTTAACATACAATTTCAGCAATTTGTTCCCATTGGAGTAGCACACAGCACATTCTCTGACCCACTTTCACTTCCATCTTATGGAAAATACAGTGGTTGTTTCCAAGTTTACCAATTTGTACTGAAATAAAATCCACCAACTTGAAAATAAAATACTAAACACATGTACTGATGATCTGTCCAAATCTGTCTAAGCGTAGGGTATACCCTGGGCTTCTGAAATACATCATCTCACTCCTGCTGTCTCACCTGGCTTCAAATGCAGTCTGTGCACTGTATTCTGAACCACAAGAATTGGAATGGCTGCCTCGTATGGAGAGCATCAGTGATGTCATCAGTCTGAACAGCACTCAAATCCCTCTCCAAGCAAGGAAAAACACAGGCACTTGCCCAATGACATTGCCTGGCAAGCAATATTTGTCATACAGTACTTGTCATACAGCTGGACTGACTGGACAAGAAGAGGCATAAAATAGGCCAGTGTTTCTTCTTTTCATTACTTGATCATGTGAGTCTCTTCATCAGCATCATAGAATTCCTCATCTTCACTTCCACTCCCTGTGGAGCTGTCTTTGTCTCCAGACTAGAAGCAAAAAGGAAGTTGTTAGTTAGACTAAAGCCACTAGATCAGTCTGAACATAAAGAGCATTCCACTTCTGTGGAATGCTAGTATAGAAAAAGTAAGAAAACACAGGTCAAACCACTGTATTAAAACTTTATAAAAGACTTTACGTGAATTCAGATTCAAATCCTTGGTTCTTCAAAGTATCTTTAAAAGACATGGGGTTGTAGTGGATGAACTTTCTCTGCTCCACCAGTACACTAGAGAATATATGCAGGAGCCTGGCTAGAGTGGTTCTGAAAGGGCAATCTACTAAGCTTTCTTAAATTTAGTCTAAAGGGCCTACTCTGTGGAGAGCTACTGCCAACATAGTAGCTCACCACAGCTCAGAACACACATACTACTTATTTAGGTAAAGCTTCTCCATCCCCAATTCATACTTTTCCTTGGCTAGCATGGACATTTTACTCTGCAAGTTGAATTAAAAAGATTCCCCTGCAATGCTAAATGAAAGTGTTATGGAAAAGGGAAAATCATTACCATGCTGTATGTTCAGAAGGTAAAATTCCTATTATAGGCATACCTACTCCAGTCAGAGTCCTTTTCACAACATAATTTATACCACATACCCAAAATAAAGACAGCTATTATAGCTAATTGATTTTTATTTGGCCAGTATAGCATTTTTCCATGGAACTGACACAAACGATTCCAGTTAAAAAGGTTCTCCTGCTAGTATAAGCTCCATCTCATTTGATTATTTAGGATTTTTTCCCCAATATGCTTGCATCCATCCTAAGACCTCTGCCTGCCTGTCATATGCTAAGAAGGGTGAGAGAGAGGGGGAAAAATAGAGAAATGGAAATAGTGCTCCTGACTGACAGTACCATGCAAGCAAAATCTGTAGCTTTAGATCTCTCTTCAGAGGAGCTTTGCTATAGCAATGTGCGTTAACTGCAAAGGAATTTCAAACAGTTTGAGCACTACGACCTGTCAGAGGATGTAAAGGGAATCGTGTTAGGCTTCTTTTTTTCTAGACTTCTAAAACTATTTGAGGAAAGTGAGGCTATTACTGGATGCTGTCCAACTTGAATATCACATTCATGTATGTTAACAAGAACAAAACCTCCGTTCTGGGCAATCAGAACACATGTTATCTTGAAAATGGTACAAAAGGACAATGGATTCCACAGGGGGAATTCAGGGTATGCCAAATAAATTCTAAATCTTTCTCACAACAGCTTCATAAGACCTTTCATGGCCTTGTCAAATAGGGTTAATGTTTAACAGCTTCCCATTTTATCAGCACTTTCTTTGTGAGCTTTAAAATAAATCCCTAATGCATTCCAGATATAACTTCACTGAAGTTACAGGATTAGTTAAGGCCCGAACCAATGACATTTTCATTCAGATTCAGTAATTTTAATCCATCCTGGGCAAAATGTTCCTGAAAACCATTCAGAACAACGCCCCCTTTTCGTGGGTCCGGTTCAGGTTGGGATTTTTAAGACACCTACAGAAGGACAAGCAAAGAAGATTTAAACTTGAGAGGACTGACTGACATAAGCTAACCAATTTGTGGGAATACTAACAGACAATACTTGTCACCTCAAAGGGCAACCAACTAAGAACTGCAGCTGGTTAAAGAAGAAATGAAAAATTGGACTTCCCACCTGTAAGCTGGAACACCTGCACTGCTTACAAAAATTGCTTTCGTTGGTAAACCACCTGCACAATTGAGACGTAATAATCGTGTAATTACCAAAATAACAGCTGATGTCAACGTATATGATGGATTTGTGTAGTCAGCAAGAACGTGGTGCCATAACACATTATCCAGTATGGTTGAAAATGTTTATAAAATAAGCATGTAAAGTAGCTAAACTATAAAATTAATGGTTACAGGGCTGCCTTTTTCAGCCTTTCTTCAAGGGTGCTTTTGTCACTAAACTGTGCTGTCCTATCAAGAACTATTACAGAGAAACCTGGTGAACAAGGCAACGCATTGAAGCTTCTGATAGGAAGCAAATGTCCCTATTCTAGAAGTATGTGACTTCTGTGAAAATAAAATTAGTAAAATGTGAAAATGAGTACCTATGAATGTCAGAGTGCTTGACCAACAACTATTCAAATGAAAGTAAAGGTGTTAAAATGATCCTGTCTCATCTCAGCCTAATGGGGCAACTAACATTGTTTGTTACGAGTTTCCCTTCAAGTCTTCTGACCACTTATTCTATTTCTGTAAGTCCCTTCATACTTCAAGTTTTAGGACCAGGATTTAAACTTTAAAACTTTACCCAGATTCAAACATCCACTCCCAGCTGTCTAGCCCCTTCTCTCTAATCCCACTTCATTCACAGAGAATTAACCATGTCAAAAAACCTCCACGTGAGTGGAAGATACAGAGAGGTATCCAGGAAGACACCCAGAGAGGTGTCCAGGAGTTTAATGAAATAAAGTGATGTGAAAATCACAATTCAAGGAAACCTCATTGAAAAACATCCTGCTGCCACATTTATTTATGCTTATACCTGGGAGTTTTGTAGTTCCAGTGTTTTCAATGAATCTCATTTCCCAAAGTCAATAGTGGGAGAGATCTCAGAGGTTAGTCTGGCTTTAACCCATTCAGAGCCTGTCTAGTACAGACGTGCTAACTGGCCCTGCAGAATAGCTGGGGCAGGTCAGAAGTAGTCTGCTGCCTTTGAGAGCAGCCCTTCACAAACAGGCTTCTGGTTTTGTTAACATCTAAGGCTTCTCAAGCTTCAGTGTCCAGCTTTGGCTGAAACACACTGTAGCAATCAGTCTTTGAGATTAGAGATGCACAGACATCACTTTATCCCAAAGGGAAATGTTGTAAGCTTGTGGCCTTGAAGGGATGAATTAATCCAGCTATATTTCAGCCTGCATTTCCAGAAAACATTTCAGATGTGATGGTAGGACTGCTACACTATCTTCTCCTTGGGGCCTAATCTCCACAGGCCAAGAATCACTACCCTAATCTATTTAGAGTGGCAGATTCAAGCTGACAGCTGAAATAAACACAACAGAAAAGTGCTAGGAAAAGAATTAGTATACCTGTGAGCCATCTAGGGCTTGCAGTGACATGGCTTCATCACCCAGCCTCCAATAGGAGCACACCTGCAGGTCTGAAATAGTTTCTAGCAAAGGGCTGTTTAAGGTCTCTGGCAACAACAAGCTTAAGAGCCCAGACAACAGACCAGTTGCTCCAAACACAATGTAAGGCAGAGACCACTGTACAGATTTCTGGAAAACATAACAGAGTTAGGTTGAGATTAATTCCTTGTAGTTACATATTAAAGGACCTAGCCTTTACAACCATTTCCCCTGGCAGTGTTTGTGTTTCTATTTAGCACAAAAGTCATCAATCCTTCTGTCGTGGGTTTTTTTGTTTGTTTGTTTGGGTTTTTTACCAGTATTGCCAACTGTATCTTGTCAATACTATTAGAACCCCACAGATTTTGTAATGAACTTCAATAAAAGAAACACCTGCTGAATTTGAACTCAATTCTTGCCTCTAATGTATGTACTTTGTAACAAATGTAACATTGCTCTATAGAAGGGAATAGATACCCCAGAAACACAGAGGAGCTGCTTGGAGATCTCTTGAGGTTATCTAGACAACCACCTACTCGAAGCACAATTACAGCCTCAATTAGATAAGGTCAATCACTGCTTCACATAATCAAATAGCAAACCCCCCCCCCCCCCCCAGTAGATTGTTCCAGGCTGCATTATGCCTCTCAAAAACATTATTTTCTAAATTTCTTATATAACCCCCCAAGCCAAAATTTGTGATAAACATATGATAACAATGTGGGATAGCCTTACAAAAGCTTTCCCTGCTCTCCTCCCTTTCCTCATCCATATTGCCTTCCATGATGAAATGGCTGACTATCAAATCAAGCTGGCTGAGAAGGAACTGTTCTTAATAAATCCATGTTCACTGATCCCAATTACCTTCCTTGCCTTCACATGCTTATAAATAGATTCTGGGAGGACCTGTCTCAGTCCTCCCACAGACTGAGTTAGAGGTGCTCAGCCTGTCACACCTGGGTTCCACTTTCTGATATTGAAGACACACACAGGATGAGCCTTTTTCCTCCCACAGCTACCAGTGATCCTTCACTATAATACTGGTTTACCACAGATGATGAAAACACTTGCTCCACTATCACAACCATTCTTATGGAATCTTACCCCATGGAATGGAAAGCTTTCAGCTGTAAGTGTTCTTGAACCTACTACTCCTCCTACTGTTTGCTGGCCTTCTGCTTCCTCAGCTGTGCTGACAGGCAGAGTATTGGAGAGAAGCTTTGTCTCTCAAGACTGAAGCCCAAGTACTTCAGCTTATTCCATGTCACCCACCAACAGGATACCCCTCCCATTCATCCACAGGCATAATTTTCTTTAGCTGACAGAACCCCTATTTATGCTCCTGGCTAGTTTTAGCTTCAACTGAGCTTTGGCATTCCTGGCATCACCTGTAACAGCCCAAGCAATGTTTATACTTCTCTTCTGATGCCTGTCCCTGTTTTCACAGTAAAGAAGGCTCATTTTAAAACAGGGAAAGAGTTTAGCTGTTTGTTTCAAAAACTCACATCATAGAGAGCAATTCTAAATTGATGCAAATAACAGGCTGTGATCAAATAAAAGACCAACATTTCATCTCTTATCTCAGCAGTTAACTTCTCCTATTTTTACTATTATGAGATCTCCAGGCAAAAGACACTGAAAATTCTTTAAAATACCGGAAGAAATGGTGAAACACAAAAATTACTGATTATTTTCTCAAATCAGGGTTCATTTGTTATGCAACCAAAGCTACTTTCATTTTCATGGAACCCCTTCACACATTATGATCCAAGATTTGTGTTTCATACAGTATCAAATGTCTGCCAGACACAACATAATGAATGCCCCAACTGCTACATAAAAGCTGCCTATTAAATCCACCTGGTAGACGGGCAGCACTCTTGGCTTTGCCTGTTGCTCCCCAGAGGTGCTCACGCTCTCACCTGCCCAGTGCTTCGTTCTGCAGATTAAAAGACTCTCTGTGCTCACCTGCCCTTTTTACCTTCTGCCTCACATGTAAAATGGCAAATGGCAGAGAGGAATATTACCTGAGATGAAATCTGTCACATTAAAGGAATTGTCACAGGGCCTCAGTAAACAGCTGGGAAAAACTGGCACACTTTTTCCTGCATACACATAACACACTAAGCACAGGAAAGTAACGGTATCATTCCCATGTTTTGTTCTTTAGAATCTTTCTTTGCCTTGCCAGTGCATCAGATCTCCACATCACCTTCATTTACTGAAAGGCAAACTGCTTTGCTGATATTATAACCCATGGATATTTAATGAAGTGTACTGACATTAAAACAAACTTTTTCTCAAAATATGAGTTACTGAGCCCATATGCTTAATTTGGATGCAGTAGTTCTTTTAACCACATGGGTGTTTTGTTATTGCTTGTGCAGGGTTTAAAATTTGGTATCACCATCTTGGTGATTTGAAATAATTATATTTTAAGGTCCACTAGATAGGTCCCAAAATTCCTACAGAGCTAAAATATCTTCTAAATTAAATAATGCTGAGGTTCTGTCTAATCACACAGAAGATTCTGCAATGCTTTTGGCCTACCATGATATTTTAAGATAGGCAATTTATGTATCTTAATTTATAAATGAAATTTATCCCACACATTCCCATCTCTGGTGCACCAGAACCCCAAAACAAGAATATATATAACAGAAGTTCAGACAAACCAATGAAGGGACAAAAGGCGCAATGATTCCACCAACACGGGAAAACATGGAGCAGGCACCCATTCCAACATTCCTATGAAAAAAACCAAAAAGAATTAATCTTTTGAAAAGTGTTACTGAGCAAGGAAAAAGACTCATCAGTCATGACCCTGAGCACATTAACTGGCAAAGAAAAGTCAAATGTAACTGAAAGCATCCCAAGACCGGAATGAAACGTGATTTTTGTGATTAAAATCCCCTTTAGATTCAAAATTTTTACATACACACATAGGCAAAACAAGTGTGATTTCAGTTCATACATCTTGCCCACGTCTGAAACTCTGGCTGAATTAATTTATTCAAATCCTACTTATCATCAGATTTACCCACTCATGAAAAACACCACAGTATGGTTTCACTGGTGGCTGACCACCACATGCACCTCTATGGCAGAAGCTCCTGTCTTCCCTGTCAGCAGAAGCAGGGGGTGCTTCTGCCCCTACTGCTGCTCACACACAGCCTGTGAAGCATCAAGTTACTTCAACAAAGTTTACTGACCAGCCATCTTCAGTGTTCCTGGTTAAGTGTGTATGATGCTAGAGTTGTCTGGTTTTATAAAGCACTCATTAAAAGAAATATCTGCAGTGCTATAGTTATCCTCATTAGTAGAAGGGAGTTGTAAGCAGGCCAAGCAGCTAAGTGTCTATTTTACTGTTACATAAAAATACACTCAGTCTGAACAGAACACTGCAAACTTGATGGAAGAGGGAGTGAGAAGATGATAAGGGAAGAAATTTCACATGTAAAACTACATCTAACCCTTATATGTAACTGAAAAAAACAAATTAAAAAGTATTGTTAATAAAAAAAAAAGAGAAATAAAATATGATCGTGTAAGAGAACCAGAAAAACAAAGACTTAAAATTAACTTGTGTTACCTTATGACTGTGGGATAGAGTTCTGATGTGTAGATGTAGACAATATTAAAAGCAGCACTGATTGTCAGTTTTCCCAGCAAAGACAGAGAGCGACTGTTCACCACTGCAAACACTCCAGTATCTGAGAGAGAAAATGTGACCCTTGTAAGGTTTTTGAGCACTCCAATACACCTCAAAGCGTTTCAATCACACAATAGTATGGTGTGAAAAGGAATCTAGTGAAGAATCTAAAAGCTGAAGCTACAACTCAGTATTTTCAGTCTACCACTAATTAAATACTAAATGAGTTCTATCAGAAAGTTCAAGAGGAGTATAACAGATATCTCTTCCAAAAGTGAGTAAATTTTTTTTAAACAAGAGTCCTATTCATTGTCATTTCTATAGTATGACAATATTCTTCTAACATTATTACTTTGAAAGGAAGATGCTGTGAAGAATCACACTTAAATTTCCTATCCAGCTTAGTTTATCAGAACAGCCAGTGCTTATCTGCTTTTAACAGGCAAATCAGAGCTCATGCCCAGTGAAGACAGGTGCTTGCTTCTGGCCAGTGAGCCCTTTCAGTTCCCCAAGCACTTCACCTTTGCCTGACTTGTGCAGCTCAGTACACAGCTGATTTCCTGGGGCGGGAGGGGGGTCTCATGGTTCTGTCCTCTCTTTTCACATCTTATGCTTGGAATGACATGAAAAAAATACTTGGTGACTGGTACCAGCCAAACCAGAATATTTCCAAGTGTCCATGCTCAAGGACCTGGAATAATTCTGAAAACTTGAGTTGCATCCCTTTAAAAAAGCTTTACCTATTAGACCTACTGCCATCTAGGGCAAATTCTGTACTCTGTCATAGATGTTTAATTTCTTGAATCACTCTTCAAGCATTTGAAACATTCTCTTACTTTATGAAAGGTAATATACATCCACAGATCTTACAAGCAAGGTGAATTTATCTATCTGGTTTTAAAAAGAAAAATTGCTACATAATCTGAAAATTAACATTAGTGCATCTTCACACAAAAGATCTTTAATTTCACATTTTTTAAAGACTCCCCAATTCAGAAGTTTATCAGAACGCTCTCCTGAGCTGTAAATTGTGTAGCCACATTACTATTACCACAACCTCACTACTTTTGAATATTACAGAGCAGTGTGGGAAAGATGGGAACTTGCTCCAGCACTCAGTTCTTCACATCTTCTAATACTGATCTTCCACTTGGACAGTTATATCCAAGTTGTATGGGTACTACTTACACTAACCTGTCATCTAGCTATAGGAGATACCACAAGAATATAATTCATTGGGATTATGTCAGAAACATTGGAAAGGAGCAACCAATGTGAACAGAAGTAAAGGGCAGAATCCAAAGGCAAAAATTCAAATCCAAACCTTACTAACAAGTTTTCTCTAAGGTCTTAGGGAGGTTAATGCTTATTGTTCTTTTTCTAATGAGTTGGCTCATTAGAAAAATGAGCTTCTCCAGTTTCAAAAATTGAGACTCACATATGGAATGAGCCTAATCTTCCAGCAGCCATCAAATTGTTATGCTGTAGGATGCTGCTTTTACCAGATCTTATCACATACTCCAGAAACAAAAAACTACTTACCTCTCTTCTTAGGCAGAAACATGACAATAAGACAGGCCAATCCTCCCAGGAACAGAAATGCACTCAACGTTCGCTTCCGACCAAACCTGATACACAAAGGTAACAAAGGTTTATATTCTGCATTAGGTTTGTGGGTTGCAGAGTAATGAATCCTCTGAATTCACACTGACTCTTTCTTTGCAGTTGGGAATTCTGAATTCCATCTTCCACCAACACCTCCTCTCACACCGTTTTTAAACAAGCTTCTGCTGCACACTTAACAAAATGAGCGCCAACTTTATACAGCGACTGACAATTTCTAGGATTTGGGGTTGCTTCCCGCTGTGTGTGACATTTGTAAACCTCCTCAGGAGACACAGAGCAGAGACTGGGAGGAAATTCTACAAAAACTGAGAGACACTGGACAATGGCTCTCAATGTATCGTGGTTCAGGAAAAGGCAGAATATCTGCTCTGCTCTCACAGTAGCTCAGAGAGGTACTGCTATTGAAGGAGACCACAGGACAGCCCGGGCAGAGTGGAGTAGGGATAGCTCTGTCCCAGTAGCGAGGATGGGATCACGGGGCAGCGGTGGGAAGGACGCTATCTAGTGTTAGCCTGCAGGCAGCGCAGCTTCCTCCGAGCTACACCAACCCCACCCAAGCCAGAGGGATGGCTCACCGTACGGCGAGCGACTGAAAACAAGCTATAAACTGCTATTTGAAATAGACATAAATGGCGCTTTCACATCGAAGTGGGAAGCCCCACACAACAGATACAAGCTAGGAGGTGTGATACACAAAAAACCTATCTTTGAGAAAAGTTATAAGGAAATCCTGAATGAGTTAATAAATTCCATACTTACCATTTTTGGTTAATCAAGTAAATACAGATTGGGTACGCTGGGATTTCTATCAAGCCTGACAGGGCTAAATTGGCATAAATATTTCCACCTAAGTCACCCACATTAAGGGTAAGACCGTAGTAAACCAAGCTGCACACAAACCTGCAAAAGACAGGAGAAAAAAAAAAGTGAAATCAGAGCTGACACTTTGCCTGCCAAATCAAAGCACTGGTCTGGCACAATACACTATAAACTATATCTAGTGTTTCAGCAGATAGGTCTAAAATGTTTCTCTGTAAGTGTATGACACCTACTAGGGAAATAAACCATTTTGTCCAGCAAAGACCCAATTCCTGACTTACAACTGAGTAAAACTTAAGTCTATACTTACAAACAACATGCATAAACCAGTATAAAGTTAAAATACAACCGTGACTCTATTATTTGACTTCAAAAATGTCCTTGTCCCTTTTGTTTTTATCAGGTTACACTTTCATCAACACTTTTTCCAATTGTGCGTAAACCAAATTTCTCAAGCAGTTCAAACAACACTTCAACCTTCTTTTAATTTCTACACCCTGGTCCCATTTTATTCATTTGTTCTCCAACTCTGTTTAACTTTTCTTTTGTAACCCTATTGTGATGTTAACCCCTATAAAAGGGAGTTGTCTTTACAGAGAGGAAAGAAACTGGTCACTAATTCATTCAGCAGCAAATCAACAATTCTCATTTAAGGAACAGAATAATCAACTATTTATTCAGCAGTAAGTACTTTGAAAAGCAACATGAAAACACTCAGTGCTGTATGCTGACAAAGCCATTTGATTTATTCTTAATTGATATATCTTTCCCAAATATATGCATTATAAAAGGAACTATATGAGCAGTCATGCTCAAGAACCTGCATACAATGTCGCACATAAGGTTTTTTTAAAGAAGCAGCAAAAGACCTCAGAGCTACCAAGATATCTGAAAAAAACAGGCACTTTTGGGGTTAAATTTCTACTAGTAACTGGAGGGAGCATCATGGGCTCCTGCTCCTCACTGCAGCAACAGCAAGCACTTTCTCTTAAGAACTGTTGCCTACAATGTCTACTCATTAGACAAGGTAGGCCACCCACCTGCTAATGTGCTCCTTACACACAAAACAAGAAATAATCCATGAGAAGAGATACTGACAGCTGTGGGCCTAAGAGGAGGACACTGTGACTAATCTCAGCAGCCTTGTGGGTCAGAACAGGAGGGGCAGTTCTCAACTATTTTGAGACTCAAAACACAAGATAGAAATGCAGAGATAAAACGCCTCAGAACTGGACTGTAAAAATGGCTTGGTGCTAGCAATGTACTAAGGAAATACTCTAATAGATACTTAAATAATATAAAGGATCCTTTTTAGGTACAGTGTCCCTAACAATCTGTAGGATGAGGCAATTCTCAGCACCACATTCTCAAAGACTTAAAGAGGTCGCAGCAGCACAGCTGGGCCTACAAAGCATTTCCAGTACCAGGTGAACATCATGATCAAGGTGCGTCCCAGGAGAATCCTGTATCGGAACAGGTCCAGAAAACTGCCAGCCTCTCTGGAGCTCCTCTCTGCTGGGAGTTTTAATGAAAAAGTGCATTTCTGCTTGCGGTTCCTCTTTGCAATGAGGTAGAGGGCATCTTCTGCCTCGTTCAGACGGCCCTGGGAATAGAGCCAGCGGGGGGACTCGGGAATGAATCTGAAACACACACACACACACAGACACCTTTAGGGGTTTTCTTCTCCATGAGGCTGGACTTGTCTAAAGGAATAAGACTGAAATGCATTTCAGTATAATAAAGAGTTTTCGAACAACCCTTCAGGTATAAAATTCATGTACTGAAACAGAAACAAAGCATGTTGAAAGGAAACGTAAGGCGTACATAATTTAGATACCAAAAAATTACACTGAGTGCATACATATATACACACATAGAACGACATTACAAGTATGATTTTATACATATATATATATATATATATATATATATACACACATATACACGCAAGTATGATTAGGATCCTGTCTGTGGAGAATACATAATAAAGGAGGCACACATTACTACAAGTAATACAGGATGCTTTTTTAAGATCCACTAGTTCCATTTCTCATTTTCCACAAGACCAACTTCCACTTCCCAGATTTCAGCTTTTTACCAAATTCTCTCCTATAGATAAGAAGGCAGAAATTGTGCAAAGGTCATGCTCCTTGTGTGCACTCTTCACCTGACAGGTCTGTAACTCCAACAGTATCTACTACACACATCTTTTATTATATTCAGGCTTCCAGACCTAATTTAAACTTCAGCCTTTGGCCGGAAGCTTTTTAAGATTTTTGTCTCAGACCAAAAATTTTATTTTTCCTCTAAGTTTAAAAGAATGTGATTCTGTGTTTTCACAAAAAAAGAGCTTAGAAAAGAACATACTTTCTTCCCCAGGATAAAAATCTGATAGTATTTTCTACATTGAGTAATTTTTAAGCAACGTGGCAGGGAGGCAGTGTGAAATTTGGAATTTAAAAAAACCCTTTTCTTACAGGAAAGACAGGTTTCTGAGCACAGCTCTGAAGTCATGAGCATAACTCACTTCAAAAAGTTGTACATATCAATCTGAAAGTTAATTTTTTTTTCCAAGAGTGCCTATCACCACAAGTTTTTAAATATCCGAAGTGTCATCTCTGCCTTTCACCTCATGAACAGCCTCAAGGACCCTTCCCTGAGTTCTGATGCTTCCTTTGAAAGGGTTTGTGGATTTTTTGAGGAGCAAAAGTTTTATTCAAAGAGTTACTGGAGTGAAATAGACATTGGAAAGGAAAAGACCTCTAGTTTAAACAGCAGCTAAAGTAATTTCCCTCTTTTAGTTACTGAGATTTAGATGTCAGAAAGCAAGTAAGAAAAGAAGACCACACTGCATCACAGAGCTTTCAGTGCTGAAATTCACAAAGCTCCTACTATCACCAAAAAGATCACATTTGAAAAATTAAAGAGAGATGCCCATTTTTTCTTTTGCATGTCACTTTTAAGACTGGACAGGCAAGCAATTTTGATGCTGTTCCCTCTGTGTAAACACAGGAGAAGCATCATGTTATCACATAAATACGAGATCATTCCTGTATCTCTTATCATGTATTCAAAGTGCCTCGTAGCACACCAGTTTAGGTCATCTACAGCACACCAGCTAAAGAACAGGATGTGCTTCTCTTCCACCCTAGAGACTGTTCCTATCTACAGGAATACTCCACACACAGTACAGTGTAGACTTACAGGCTCAGATATTGCAGCACTACTATTTGAAGAAACCACATACCATGTGGGGAGAAGGGGATGTGTACAAGTTGAGAGAAATACCTTATTTACATCATTTCATGCCATCCTAGAAAGGCAACTTGAACTTAATAGTTTGGGTACTCAGTTTAATTTTTTTTTGACATCTTTCTTTATGAAACTCGGTTTGGACAACTTACAGAGAGAAGAGAAAGACGACTGCTCCTTCCAGATTAACCACAACAGCCAGAGTCCTCCAGGAACGAATGAAATACCCTAATAAAGCATATTGGGCAATTCCAACAGCAAAGAACAAGCCACCAATAGAACCTAACACACAATTAAAAACAAAAGACATCAGCACTTCTGTAAAAAACACTAGTAAATCTCAACAAATGAGATCAGACAAGAACTAACTCTTTACTAGCAAAAATTCATCCAGCAATTCAGGCAGAACCACAACTCTTTGAACAAAGAACACCCTGTCCTTCATTCATGCAGAGCAGAAGTATTACATCTAATTGCAAAGATCAATAAAAGCCCCTTCTACATCCTCCACACCCAACAAAGCCCTGTGAAAAATGAAGTCTTCCAATTCTAAATATAAGTATGTGTATGTATGCAGCATAACTATGCACCTTTCTATGTGTAAAAGTAAATACTAGAAAACATTGAAAAACTGGTAGTTTTAGGAATATGTAGTATTCATTTATAGCTTCCATGATTTATAAGACATCCTATTTTAAAACAGGCTCAGCATAGCACTTCTTGGGCTTTGTAAGTCAGGCCCTGGAGCTCTAGTAATGCCTTAGGTTTTAGCTTTCGTATTTTTCAGATTCTGTACTGCTTTAGTGTGTAGTTCTGAACTTCATATTAAGGGATGGTAAGCTCTCTTCACAGAACAGCTAGACAAAACAATTCTTTTCTAGCTTGGAACCGAGGACCACTGATCCAAATTTCAGGCCCAAGAGCATAAACAACAGTGGACTGAAGAGAGAAAAACAAGAAAGATGGGACTTATAACCTAAAGCTATAGTTGGACAATTAACTCCAATATGCAAATGGATCAGAACTTATAAAAGTGAGAGACCCTGTGACTGGTCACACATTTTTGTGACCATTTTGGTTCATCTTGAGTGTAGCCCTGGCTGGGTTCTTGTACTGCCCCAAGGTGCATCCATTGAGGCCTTTTAATAAATACCTACTTTATTCTTTAACTCCATCTAGCCTCCCTTCTAGGTCAGCCTTCACAAGGCACCAGTAGCAGTAGAGGTTACAGACATTTCTGAAGGACAGGTCCAACACCAGCAATCAAGACAGTTAAGGGGGTCTGTATCTTCTAAATTCTAAGGGCAATTACTACATGGTACTTTTTTTAATAACATATAAGCAACAGTTTTCTTATCCTCCTGTGATATAAAAACACTTATGATTTCTTTTTAAGAACTGCCAGAAAGGAAAGAATTTATATTTAGTGTATGAACACTTGGCTGTGTTTAACAGAGTCCAACACTGTGATTAGTAGAGCTCAGTTGTGACAAACCTTGGATGAGTATTTAGCTAGTAACATTCACAGGAGAGGTTTCAGAGGTTTTCTGCATCACTTGAGTGATGCAGAGATCTGAATGGCCCCAAGTCATCTGCCCTGCTTGTCCAAGGTTCATATTAAACAAGCAGAGTTCAAAGGCTGTGATCAGAGATATGCTCAAGCGGAGCTAAATTTGCAACTGCTTTGCATGCCTCAAGTGGTGTGTGAGATTGAAATCTATGAATTCTGACAATAAAGGCAGTTTACCTGCTAATGCCCAGTAGGCTGTACCCACACACTCATTCAGTAGAACAAAGGCTACCAGGGACATCCCACCATTCATCATCCCTACCAAGAATCGGGAAACGGCAAAGAATTCATATGAGGGGGAGAATCCGTTTGCGATGGCAAACAAGATGTCAAGCGCAAAACCTGGAAAACAAAGCAAAAAGTTTCGTTTTAGAAGGGTACCTAAAGAAACAGAAGCAGTTACTGGTATCTTGATGCCCAGTGACATCTGTCCTAAGGCATCATAGTAAACACTACCACCACAGGTTTGGAAAGAAATTTAAATACCTAGAGTCAGTATCAAAAAGGAGGGGACACAGAAGGAGTGGTTTTCTGCTACATAGTTTTCAGTTTGAATCTTTAAATTCAGTTCATAGCAGGCATTTTTTTATACAGTCAGAACCATTGTCTGACTCCTGTTACAGATGGCTTTATATTTATCCCTAATACAGAAGCCATAGGTTAAATATATGACCAAATATCCCTCCTCATTTTTAGAGAGCAGTGTCTAGAAACCAGAGAAGAGAAACATTGCCAAGGGACAATACATGGTGGGTTTGCATGCAGAGCAGACCCACCTTTTTGTGCTTTGAACGAGTGCTGTTTCTTCAAAGAAAAACAAAAAGCATAAAACATTTCTTTAAACTCTACATGCTCATGCATTGACACACAAATTTATACATACACAAAACATGCAGTTTCAAATGTTGTTTCATCCAGGGACAGTTAGAAAGTTTATGAGCTTCAAAACAGTATGAGGATCACAAATACATAAAAATTAAATCATGCAGTCAGGGGATAAAACGTGCAACAAATTCCTAACAGGTTATACAGGTAAGAATGCTGTTACAAAACTACTAAACATACTAATTGCAACTTGCAGAGATCCCATGAGCACAATGTTGCACAAGTGAAAGCCTTTTACGGTGTGACTCACAAACCCAGAACACCTCACAGAAATCCAAATGGTGACTGAACAGTGAAATATTGATTTGTCGTCTCAACTTCTATGGCACAAGTATATTGGAATGCCAAAACAAACAAAATCACAGCACATGATTTACAGCTGCATATCAAGCTCTCAGCAGAAACTGGGCTGTTGCCACTGATCTTCAGGGACACGAGACCTTCGTGCCATTCATTCTGTCGAGGGGTTACCTGTGAGATAGACTTTCTTCCTCCCGAAGCGATCGGACAGCTGCCCAAAGGAGATGGCTCCAACAAACACACCACTGAAGTAGAAAGAACTGGCAGCACTGACTTTGTACGATGCATTGCCAATTAAAAACCACTGGATGGAGGGGGAAGAAAATCCAGAAACAACAAACCAGCAAAAAGGCAAATTAATCAGAATCTGAACAGTTCACCAACAGCTAATAGCTGGAGGGGATGTTACAAATTTTAAAGAAGATCAAACTCTTCATAAATCTCCTAAGCATCATATTCAGTAAATCACCAGTCCCCACTGCTGTCTCCCAAACTCCTTGCAGGATACTAACAATTGCAGTTCTCCCAAATCAAATGCAGTCTGTGGTTCTGAAATCAAGAACAGATTCCTCACAATACTCTAACTTTTGCAGCTTTCTCCCACTTTCCTTCTTCTGCCTTCTTTTACATAAAACTGTTTACTTAAACCGATTCAGCTCTACCTATTGACATGTGTCACTGCAGTGTGTAGAACACACATTGTGAAAAAATAGAAGTGGTTTATGTACTCCTGCACATGCTCCTCTTTATGAACTGTCTTGTCCCTGAGCAATACTTTGGTAGCATTAGACAGGCTAGTCAGGTTTTCTGCACACACTCATCTTTTTTACAGTGTACTTCATCACTTCCAATTCTCTTCAATTCCAGAACAAATACATCTTGAAATGTTTGAGTCTTACAGACTTAATGTCTCAAGTTGAACCTGACAAAAATTCTTTGGCCCACAGAAGTGCAGAATGAAAATATGTCATGCTCTCAATGTTCAAAAGTTATTTTCTTTTGTATTCTAAACACTCCACATCTTCTGTTCTTTTCTTTTACTATTCCTCTTGCACCTTGAGATAATGTTTCCTTTTAGTGACAACCAACTCTTCTTCCTGTGCTGGTAAGCTGGTGATTATGTCATTATCCCTGCAATAACTCTCTAATCTTCTCCTCATAATCTCCTCTTCCTCTACCAAAATCTCATTAAATATCCTCTCTAGCAAAGCTTATATTATTTCAAAGCTCAGTTATAAACTACCTCATCATGAGAACAGAGCCATGCAATTAAACCTCACAAAGATTAGGATGCTAACAAAACATCATTCATAAGCTCCAAGAAAATAACTTGCTTACTTTCTATATCTGCTTCATTTTGAATTGTTACTTTAACAGGAAGGTAGTTACTGATAATAGTAGGAAATGCATCCATAAAGTGCCAAGACTGACAAAATTCAACTGAAATC
Source organism: Agelaius phoeniceus (assembly GCF_051311805.1). Classification (NCBI taxonomy): domain Eukaryota; kingdom Metazoa; phylum Chordata; class Aves; order Passeriformes; family Icteridae; genus Agelaius; species Agelaius phoeniceus. The sequence continues at coordinate 92,700,890 of NC_135266.1, forward strand.
AACCATATGACCATAAATCAGCTTTTGAAGCTTCTGCAGACTTCAAAAACAATTGCCAGAAAAATGCATATGTAAAACAATTGCATATGAGATTAATTTTATCCTGGAATAACATGGTCAGTTTGTTTTATAACAGCTACAAGAATCATGCCCTAACTTTTGGTATAAAAATTTAAAAAGCTGCCAACATGAAAATTGTTGACATGAGACGCTTTCTGAATCATTCAGGGATTAAGGGATAATTTGGTTGTAAAGCAAAATTTCCTCTCAAGATTTATCTCAATGTCTAAGCCCTTTAGAGAGCTCAAGGCTTTTCTACATAAAAACATGCTACATATATGCTTATTCAGAAACCAAGCTTTTTACATCAGAATCTTTTTCAGTGTAAATTTGTAATGGTCATGCTATCAACGATACCACAAGGTTAAGCATTGACATGCCCTCTTTCAATGTAGGAAAAAACTTCTTTACAATCAATCATGAAATTAGATTAATAATGAATTAGTGGTGAAATATTCTCCAGCTATGTATGTTCTCTCTCAAAATGCTTGCGCTTAGCACATAACCTCCAAATACACCAAATATTCAGCTAACAAATTCATAAAAATTGTACTTTAATAGGGGAAACAGAAGGGGTATGAAGATTTTATTCAAATGGGCCTCTACTGAAACATATGCTAAAGAATTAGAAAGCAGACTCTACACAAGTTGCCTTGAGGTTGGGGTTTTTTGGTTTTTTTTTGGTTGGGGAGATTTTTAGGGTTTTTTCTTGCTCAAGCAGGCTTTGTTCTTTACCCGCATTTCTTATTTATGCAACCAAAATGTGTAAGATCAGTATAAAATCTATGTCATATGCTAGGCTCTACAAGCATGTCTGACTTGTCAAGTTTAAGAGAGCAAAAGATTCTTTGGCAAGTTAAAAAAAAAAACAAAAAAGAAAAACCCCAGAGAAAATTTAAAAACCTTACTGAGTTTTAAATAATGCTTAAGAAATCCACCATCCATTAAAATTTTAATTTAAATGGTATCATAAGTACTCATATCCTCTTTACTGAGAGAATAAGAAGCAATGCCTTTTGTACACAAAGACTTGGTACTGTTCCAAAGCTGGCCATTTTTATTAATATGCTCCTAACCAATAAACTGCTTTACAGGAGTAATCTGGATAGCATTAATACCTCAGGATAATAGCCACAAACAATCAAGTGGTACGACACTTGACTCCACAGTTCAGCTCTACATTCAGGCCTTGTAACCAATGCACTCAGGGCTCTTGTAAAGAGAAATTTGACATTAACAGATACTGACAGACCCAGGAAGGGCAGGTGTTGCACACATCAATGCAGAGTCTGGAATCATTCCTGTAGGGACTGTGGCTAGACCATGAAAGAAATCACCTAAAAAATACAGAGGTTGTACCAACAAAGCCAAAGCTTGTCTTGGAACAGAATGTGATGGAGCTGCTTTGTCCACCTGACTCCCCACTGCCCATGTTCTTGCATGTGGAGCTGCAAAAACTGCAGGAGCCACTTCCTCTCCAGTTCCTCCAGTGCTTGCTAACTGCATGATGGATGCACTACATGCACTGGACTCAGAAAGGGGATGGCCAGAAAGCAGCTCAGAGTCCATAAAGGATTTTGAGCAAATTAGTAAAATGAATGTCATGATTCCAGCTCAAATGTGGAACCAGGCTGCAGGATGCAATATGTAACCTCCAAACAGAAAAGGTGGGAAGTTTTGGAGCAGAACACTGATCAAGATCTGCACAGCAATATAAAGCTAGCTTTTGTTGCCAGTAAAGACATGAGCACATTACCTGGGCTCTAACTGGAGCTAGCATATTTAATTTGCTAATCAAAACATGCATTAGTATGCAAGAAAAAAGCAGTACAAAGAGACCCCCAAAACCATCTCAGTAAGATTTACTATTCACACACAAGGCTGCAAAACACACCTCAGACTCACCTCAGAGACTATGGATGTGAAGCTGCTGTCGAAGTGTACGTGCTTACGCACCTCGCTGCTGTTGGCAGTCAGAAGCCATTCCCCAAAAGCTCCCTGCTCGCTCACTGAGTGGTTGCCATGGCTCTCATTAGCTGAGAGCCCTTGGAGATCCCACTGGTAGGGAGGAGTTGCACCCACCAATGCGGTGAGGATGGCTTCAGTGGCCACATAGAGCTGGCATGAAAGACAAAAAACATCAGAGATGCTCAGCTTGAATCCAAGTAATGTCTCCTCCACAGCTGTGTGAAAAACGCCAATCACCTGGTTTAAAATTTTAAAATTTTAATAGTAATAAAGTGGTTATAAAAATAGTAATACAATTAGAGTAATAATAATTTGGGTAATTTGATTTAGGACAATATGAGACAATAGAAACAAAGAGTTACGGACGTCCGGGTACCTTTTTCTGGACAGCACAAACCCGAAAAAGGGCACCCGTTAACAGAGGATTAATCCTTAAAAACAATAGCCTGTTGCATATTCATACATCTCATACATGATGCATAAATTACATTCAAACACAGGATTCTGTCTGGTCATCGTCAACTTCTGTCTGATAATCCTAACGGCGTCATCCTGCCCGAGTGAGGCAGGAAGATGTTAATTTCTCCTGACAATGGAGCAATAAATTCTCTTTCTCTGAAAGATTTAGGTGTCCTGTGACTGCTACCTCAGTGTGAGTCCTTTCTTTAGAAAAAAAGTATCCTACATAGCATAGTTTCTATTTTAACATTTTGTTACAACCTAAAATTATATTTAACACACTACTTAAGAGAATTAATACAGCATTACTTTTTAACACAACACATATAATATTCATTTTAATATTTGCGAAAAGCCAATCATAAAATACGCATTTTTCACAGCCAGATCGAATCAGTATTAAAAACATTCCTACTTTTGTATTTGTCTTCTACCACTATGAGATGCCATGTATAGCCCTTATCTACCAAACAGCACACACTGAAGAACCACAGCTCTAACAAAGTGGTTCTTGCACTTTTTATGTGTGGGATATTTGAGAGAAGTTTCCCTCCTGACACCTTTTTCCTCAGTCAGACAGCCCCAAACTCCCACCCACAGCAGGTTCAGATCATGGATGAAGGAAAAGCGATTTGATGTAGCGTCTCCTCAAGCCAGGTCTTATAAGCTCTTGGAGATTTATATCACACCCAAGATAGCTCAGCCACCTCAGGTGGCATAAAATCAGCAGGATGGCTTCTGTGGCAGTGCTGGAAACAGAAAAGTTTTAATAAAAGGCAAAATAACAAAGCTCTTTACAAAGAAAAACCAAGCAGGGCAAGAGGTTCTTGTTCCTGGTAAAACACATCACAAAAGCGATTAGTTCTTTTGCTCTCTTCTTTTTCTAGTAAATTGCTTAGGTGGGACTTTCTGGATTCTGTCCAATTGGCTGTTCTTAAGTTTGAGGTGAAGTTCCCAAGGTCCTATGAGGTGTCTTTTTACCTAACTGAGGAGGCAAACTTCCGGGCTTTTTTCCTTTTTTAGGAGACAAAGGATAGTTTTGTCACTCTGTCAACAGGGGGCACATTCCTACAGCTATTAGATGTGCCAAGGAGGAGAAAACCCCTATTCTTTAATGCAATATATTACTCTTCTATCCTCTCCTTCCACCTGTGTTGTTCACTCCTCTAATTTGGTATTTGGGCTAGATCTCCTCCTCATGTTTTAATATCTAATCCTTCCCAGTTCTGACAAAATGAATTCCTTGCTGGCTTTCTAACTTCTGTGGACCTGTTTTAATTTTAGAAGAGACAGGAACAACACACATGCTTTCTTAATATACCTAAATAATAACAGATACACACAAGGTCTAAATAGTGATCAAGTCACTTTTGTTTAGGAAAGAATAAAGAGAACATGCTGGAAACCCACACATTTCAAGTCTGATCCAGAGCTGGGCTGCTGCTGCTTGCTGAGAAGAATATTCATAGGTCACATTATAACTACAGCTCAAACCCCCATGGTTTGAGACCTGTTTGAACATAGAAATGGCACAAATTTGCAAGAGAAGATGGATCATAAAGTCTTCAGGGAGACAAAAGGCGCTGTTAGTAACAGCCCCACACTCTCCAAATAAAACTGCTTTATCTCAAGCCCTCATTGAGGAACTGTACTCGGCACAGTGGTTCCTGATAAAACAAATAAACAAACCCCTTCCTCCAAAAAAACCCTTATTCATGCCTCTCCATCCTTCAAACCCTGCTTAGGTGCCTCCTGAACAGTCTTTGCTCTGCTCCCAGCATCTCCTCCCCACGTTCCTGGGGAGAACATACCCACAGGAAGTGCGTTCTCTCAGAAGGCTGCTTCACAAATAATTCACAAAACTGGGAGAACCATGGGTACAAAAAAAGCAGCCTGAGGACCTCTGAATTCTGATGCAAGCAACATCAGATAATATTGCTCTGAGCAGCTGAGCAGCTGGAGTTACACCCAGATCTAAATGAGAATTATTACTAAACTAAAACAGAACCCCGAGTTATTTTCTGAAAGCAATTTTTACTATTAGCTCCTCTTTGTATTCTACTTGATAAACTGCTAGTTTAGTGACAGGAGGTAGATAAATATTTTTTAAAATAATTCTCTTTCAATTTTCCATTTTCAGAAGAAATTTGAAAAAAAAAACAGTTAACTGTTATTATTTAAGAACAACTTCTAGATCAACAACAATGAAAAGCAAAAGAACTCATCTGGGAAAGAAGGCAATGACTAAGATCACTTGGGAAAAGAGGTTTTAAAAAGCTGAGTGACCATGTTGCTAGGGATGTGTGGATACAGTACTCTCAAGAACAGCTTGAAATTACTGAGAAATGAGAATTACAGGTCATGATGTGTGGTGCATCCCCCTACACTGACTCACTCAGACAATTATGTGCCAGGGCTAAGTGATAACATCCTTGCTTTTGTCCTGAAATAATAAGCATATTTTTGAAGTAGGTCAAGAAGCTAAATCCTCAAGGCATTTGGTTTCAAGAAGGAAAACATAACATTTTTCATTTTTGCATGAGGTGAAACCAGCTACAGAAAACTGAATAGAAAAATAAGTGATTGCAGGCACATGCAGAAACACTACAGGGCTTTTTCAATATAAAACCACCAACAATCAGCCTTTGACATCCTAGTGGGTGCAGCAACTAAGGATATCACAAAGATAGAAACACTTTCAATTGATTTGTGCACTCAGCAAACCACATGAAGATGGAGATGTGTTTTGATATTATCAAATAGTATTGTTCTATACTCAAGTTCACTGAATCACTGCTGACACAAAACTCTCTTTCCTAGTGGGCACCTGCCTTGTATTCTGGATAAGAGGTACAGTAAACCCTATCAATGTCATAGTGGAAACAAAACAAAGCCCACAAAACACCCTCCAAAATTCATTGACAATTCTTAAGGTCAGAAGCATTTTCTAGAAGTGATTTTAAAAAATTGACGAAGGAAACTCTAGACTTAATTACAAAATAAAGCTTTCATTTAAGTAAGAGTTGTGTTAATGAATCTGAAGATTTCTCCCTTAAGAACTCTAAATGCTTGCATTTAGTATTAGTAACATACTTGTGCAGACTGGTGAACAACACAAAACAGTAACAAATCAAATAGAAATGTTATATAACAATTGTGTAAAATATAAATGACTACATTATATGCATTGTGGCAAACAAAGCCCTTGATTTTTCATTTGTTCTATAACCCAAATCAAGTCAAATATATGTCATTTAGGGGATAGTTCCTGTTCATAAAATGTTTTAATTGGCTCTATATGGATATTAACAGTTCCCTACCAAATTCCCTGCACTGATCTGTATTAATCAGGATGAAAACCAAGTACAGGGGGAAAGGCACCAGCTCCCAATCACTAATGATGAGATGCTTAGAGTTCTATTAGTTGGAAGTTTCTCCTATTTGTCAATACTCTATTTAGGTTAAAATTTTATAGCTGCCTAAATTAGAAGACTGTGGTGTAAAGGAATTTATTAAAAGGCAATGCCCTAATAACCTGTAAACTTTCATGTTCCCTGCTAAGTAGAAGGGATTTTAGTTAGCCAGTTAAAGCTATTTCACTAATAGATTTTGAAATTAACTTAATATTAATAGAAGTGACCAGCTTTCCAGATGTTTGCTTTCATAATAAATTACATCCAAGAAAGATGCAGAACCTCGAATAAGACTAGCAAGGAAGGGGGAGAATGAATTTAAAGTTTCATTTGTGTATAGTGAAATGAGCACAAAAATAATTTAAGAAACTCTTTCAGACCTCATAATTTACACATTATGAAGCACAAATGAAAAAACAAAAGTGAGACTTCGATTCTAGGAAGAGGAGCTTTCTAGTTTTTAGTCAGTTTTTTAGTCAGCTCATCAGCAATTCTCAACTAGCCTGGTCATTCTAGACAAGTATCAGTGGAAGCATTCATTGCTGAACAAAATAATGAGCAAGACAGTAACTCCTGACCTTTCCAATACAGAAACATTAAAACTGCACCCTGAGGAAGGACAGAAATTAAGGAAGAACAATGAACGACCTTGCTCTGGCAGAAGCTTTTGATAAAGAGATTGTTCTAGTTCAGGATTAGAGTAATTTCTTCTAAACCCATGGCAAGCAGCTGAAAAGCTGGAGGGCAACCTAATTTTTGAAAATCTGATGATCTCATCTGCTCCAAATCATCTCCAAAGGGTGATTTGGCTTTAAATCCACATTATTTTTTCTCCTCAATAACTCCTATGTAGAAAAGCCCTACAACGTCTTCTTGCCGCAAAATTATTCTTTGCTGCTGACAACACATTGCTCCATGAAAGTATCCTTCCCTTCCTGGTGGCATGGTAAGAGGGAGAACACTGTAAGACAGGAAAAGCTGTGGTAGTTAAAGCAAAGAATCACCATGTGCAGAAGAACATGACATCTCAAGTCCTTACCAAGGCCAGACCCACTTTGACAGGAAGTATTTCCCATGCAGAATGTAACCATTGTTGGTTGTTATAACCTGTGACTTACCAATGACAGAGTGGACACATATTTTGAAAGAACTTAGGGTTTTTGCAGACAAATGGAGAAAACCTACACAGTTTAGAGTTTTTAAGCCTGAAACTGCTGGCCTCCAGAATCCACAGCAAGAAATCCAAAGTCTGTCCAAAACCTTAAATAACTTCACCCTAGAAATTCTTTAACATCCACAATGGAGACAAACACTGCACAGCAGACCATAACTCTTAGAGCCTCACCTCCTACTGATTTGTGGAAAATGTCCCTCTAGCTTCCCCCTCCTGTTCCAAATATCCAAACACACCCCTCAGCTCTGTTTCGTTCTCAGTGTTATTTTGGTGGGCAGTGGCAGCAGCAGGGGTTTGCTGCTCCTGCTCAGCCTGGGTGCCCATGAGCCAGGTGACTGCTGCCATACACAGACAAGGGCTGCTTTACTTTCCACAGGCAAACACTGGTGTCTGAAGAGCAAATACCTTCATTGTACAAGCTTTCTGCAACATATCCTGTGTACACACCTTTGTCTGACAGGGCCACGAGAACACAGCACCCTCACTCACATCACAGGTTGACACATCTCTGAACATGAATAATGAAGTTATTTTTCTGCCTTTAGAAACACAAGGCAAAAAGAAAGCTCACGGACTGGTAAGTTAAAGAACCAAGGCAATACACATGAACCAAAACTGCAACAAGAACTATCAATACTACCTCTGCTTCAATAGGAATATTCAAGGAAGGCAAACTACATTAATGTGCAATCAAGTGCCACAACTCCTCAGTCAAGTACCAGCTACATAGTTTCACCAATATCACATCAAAAGTGCCACTCCAGTCTTCTTATGAGGAAAAGGACTTAGAAAAGAATAAAGCAAAGAAATGCTGTAAGTTCCTATTCCAGTTTACGAATGCAATGCAAAGCCCAGGAGTGGACCATCCCAATGGTATTATAGGGTAACATGAAAAAAAGTCAGCAACTGCTGGCAAAAAAAAAGCAGGAACTATGGGCTGACAAGTATCAGGCAGGGTTTAGTGCTGCTTCCACAAGCACGATTATTGTTTTGTCTGCATTTCATGTTTGCCCCTCTTTCTCTCCGTACTTTCCAGCCTGTGTTGGCTATAAATTTATCTGAGTCACAGGCAGTATTTTAAGAGATCAAAGTCCTCATCTTTGCATGACATTTTGGGACACTGCCAAGGAATATTGGATGAGCATCCTGGTCTCAGAGAGGCAGTTCTGCTAGGACTATAACAAAAGCATACTCTTGGCTAAAGCATTTAACTTGCTAACTTAGTGATTACTTCCAAAGTTTTTGTTTAAGTATCCAGACTAAAAGACAATGCTGACATTTGTATAAGCTACTTTCATTTATTTATTCATTTTAAGGACCTGTCTGAGGGCAAGCAATTAGATCTACTTGTGTTTTATGGGCTTTTTTAAACTGAAAAATGTCTTCTGTTTACTACTATTTCAGAGCATTAAATAGTAGTATGATGCTCCAGAACTGAAAAAATATGTTTTTCCAGTTTCATTGTGGAACTTGCTAAACCATTGATTTTCAGCTTACAGCCTACAGGCCTCAGAATTCCCTGAATTACTTCTTAAAAGTGCTCAGAAAAATAATTAGGAATTACAAAACTGTTTCAGCACTCTTAAATTTATTGTAAAAAGGCATAACCTCTTCAGGAAGAAATCCGTCAAGGTAACTAAACATCACACCACAAAGTTTTGTAAGCTATACACACAACTCGCTCCATCTTTCCTTATATGAGGATCTCAAAACCTTCATCGAGCCTTCCAAGGCAAATTCTTAACACCCTTTCACCCTGAGCCCACCATGATTGGGAAAATGACCAGGTAAACACTACGTTTAACCAGGTTAAACTGCAAACTTAGTCAGAGATCATACTGTAAACAGACAAGACCTAGAAAACAGATGTTATTGCTCCAGAGGGACTCCAGTCCCACTGGGCTAATACTTGAAAAAAGCAAACAGGTTTTGCTTAATGTAAACAATACACAAGAAGCACTGTCTTAAAGAAGTAGTTATATTAACTACTCCAGTTAAAATAAGAAAGACACTTGAGAACACAAAACTTTATCAAAAATAAAGAGCAACTATCTCATGCAAGTGGCAAAGAACTATTCTGAGTTCAATTACACACCTACTAATTCTCTCACCCAAGAGGAAAGGAATTTAGAGCCACTAAAATGGAGACGTGTCAGTGAGGAGTGCCTTGATATTGCTAGTGGAAAAACACAGGTAATTTATTGCCTACAAAACATATCAAGTTAGAGACTGTGTGTACACAGGGGCAGAAAACAAGGAAGGGGAGATAATGTGTCATAATACAAATATTTTTAACCCATAATGTTTGCTACCCAGTAGAATTATGCCTGTTAACTCCCAGGCTGCTCTTCCAAGGGTGCTTAGAGGACAGACTGGCTATATGGATTGTAGTTTGCTACACTGAAAGGCAAACAGCAGAAGATGGGATTGCTTCAGCAAGTCCAAATATGATCCCATAGCACCAAATATTCTACATAATAACAACTTCACTATTAATAATTTGAAAACATCTCCCCATATGTACCACAGCCCATACAAAGATGACAATCACTATTGACACTGTGCCTCAGGCACCTTCCATTCCCCGTTGTTAAAAAGACTTTGCAAAAATCAAGGCATTCAGCCACAGCTCCAGCAAAGAGCCCCAGAGCAAGTTCCTTCTGACAACTTCACTCTACACACCATGCAGCCACCTTTTTTTTAAAAAAAGAAAGCTGGATTTTGGTTTGCTTTTAGGGTTGCTTTTTTGTTGTTGTTTTGTTTTTTTTTTTTAAACAGGCAAAATACGCTACTACATTCCCTCTGTAGGTAAGCCTTCAGAATGTCTGCTCTGTGCCTCTCCCAAAACTCATGCTTCTTGCTATGCCCATCAGCAATAGTTCTGTTAAGTCTTCACAACAGCACACTGAACAGGCATCTTCTTGGACTGAACTGCACAGAAGCTGAAGTCAGCCCTGTATGTTAAACTGCAGAAGCTGAGCAGAGGTGTTTATACAGATAGACATGTACAGAATGTCTGGTTTAGTGTCAGAGTGAATGTTGTGATCATTACAAGAGCAAGAACATCCAGCAACTGGCACTTAAAAACACCTACATATGAGCTCAATTGCACGTGCTTTGCAGTTCAGATACAGCTAAAGAAGGGAAGGTCTTGAACTTACAGCTCACATTTCTTCTCTCCTCAAGCTTGCTCTGACCATACTCTTGCAGATAAATGTAAAGCAGATAAATGTGTGTGAATGATGCACTAGTTTGATTAAGACACAACATAACTTTAAGGGAAGATGAAGGCGTAGGTAGCTGATGACATATTCCTAACTTCCCTCCACTAGGGATTCTTTTTAAAAAAACAAAGAGAAGCAAGTTAGCTTTTTAAAATTAATAAGTAAGGAGGCAACTGTTAGCATCCAGACTTCTGCACTCTATCTGAGAGTTAAGGACCCCACTGCTAATAAGGCACGTCACAGCCCAGAATTGTTATTTCATGTTTTCTGCAGAAAATACTACAATGTCTGCATCAGCTGCATTCATATTTTTAAGGTTATAAATATAATAACATTAAAGGCAGGTGATCGTCTCTCTTAAGGAAGTTAGTTATGGATCTGGAAGAAGGACAGAGACCAAGGATTGTTGGTTAGCACCACTGAAATCAAATGTCACGTGTGAACCAAGAACTACCTTTTTTTCTTGAAAGATTCGCCCCACCCAATTGAAGTAAATGGTAGGATCTGTCTTCACTTAGCAGTTCCATCAACTTTCAGATGGAAATATTCTTAGCTAAATGAGTAGCAGCACATCTTTATGCATCAATAGCTTACATACTCACACCCACCTCATTTACTTGTCCTCCGAAACAGGAGTATGCTATACCAGAACAAGGATTTATATTCAGTGATGCAAGTACTCTAAAAGCCTTCATCATATTTACATGGAAAGCAACACCATCCTTCAGCATAAGCACGTTTTGAGTAGGATACAATGCACAAAGAGATGTGAGAATACAAAGCTTTCCTCAAAAAACACTTGGGTCCCTACATCTTATGTTTGTATTCATGCCACATTTGAAATCTCTCCTCCACGGAAGTGGCTGCACATGTCTGACACACATTCTGCAACTGCTTAATTGAGAATCAGACAGACTTAAAACTCATACTTCTCCCACATACAGAAAACAAAACAAACATTGAGGACATCAAACTCAAAAAAGATTACACGGAAATTCTGAAAATCCTTTTTATATCTGCCACCTTGCTCACTTACCTTACAGACACTTGTACTTGAACTGTGTCTAAGTTACAGTGCAAGTAACTTCGGGGAAACACCATAACTGTCGTGATGCCCCTGGAACAGCTGCAGTATGCTATACAGAGCTGTAACGCAATTTGTGAAATACCCCTCTCCTTTCTTAATTTTAAATTTTTCATTACATTTCCAATTTGTTTTGCTCTTCCTATTCAGATAAAGTCCAAATAGCATACATCATCAAGGACTGGGAATAAGCTGCTCAGTGTACAATCAATTCTGGCTGGTTCAAAGAAAAGTTTAAAAGATTCAAGCAAATGTAAGTATTAAAAGAAGATTCACTGACCAAGTATTTCATTACTGTCATTGCAACTACAGAGTGATGTCTCATGCCATTAAAAGAGGCAGAGTATGTACAGGGCATAAATAAGAAATGTCAAGAAACAGTTAAGCAAGGCTACATAGGGGATCACATCTGCATCCTGTCTGAAGACAGACACTATTTCTTCTGAATTATTTCTAGAGATTTGGAATGTACTTAAGCCACATGCCCCAGAATGTGCTTTCCCTCAAAACATTTGTGCAGATGGGATGATTAAAGACCATCTTTCTGCACTGGGATATTGTAATGACATAAGTCATACATGATATTGTTGTCAACAGTAAAGGGACGTTAGCAACACCACTCATTACAGCTGCACTGCATCACAAACAGTTTAAGGCACAGGTATCATTCATCATATCAACTTGATGTAACTATCTTAACTGTTTTTACATCCTCCCCTCAGTTAGTAAGGAGTTCCCAAGATGGATGGGAACAACCACCCTTGGTAATTATCCATATTACTGTGCAAAGCACATTACTCAAGGCAAAGGCTTTTTCAGCTGTGCAAACAAGAACTCCCTTCTGAATTTTAACATGTTTTTTAAAGCCTTTTAGTAGAGACACAGTAAGAGCACATCTCCATTCTGTCTGGGCTTGGGCAATCCTGTCGCTCCGATTCACTGGCACAGGCCAGACTCGTTCAAGCAGATATGTTGAACCACAAGAGACAAAGAAATTTTTTATTTTTAAGCATGTTTCTGTGCTCTCAAGCATCTGATCATGGTGTGGGATTTTGTCTCACATTGCTACACACACTAAACACCAAAAGACTGTTCTTTAATAATACTTCAGTATAATTTCTTCAAAATGTTGCGACAACCTTTCCAGTAATCAACAGGTATCAAGTATTTACTTTAAGCTCAAAATAAAGTCCTAAGTATTTTAAGAGTTATCAGATCCCTTTGTTTCTTCCTCACTTTCTTAAAGACATACTACCAATGCAAGACTAATCCAGCCTTAATTTCACATCATTAGTCAGTCTTCACATTCTTCAGGTTAAGTCTGGTGTTTCTGTAATTCCATGTCATTTGGAAAAACATTTCTCTGTTGTCAGCTGTTGTCAGTCCATTATAAAGTCAGCAACTATTGCTACAGAATACGCCAAAAAAATCTTCCAAATTCCTATTAACTTGGTAGTGAATAAGCCAGACATACCTTGATATAATAACAGCTCAGCAGGTTAATGAGTAACAGCAGCAGGTAGCAGAGGATAATAGAAATCAGGGAAGATGAAAGAAGGAGCACACAAGACTCACACTTAATCTAGTTTTACACTGATAACATAGAAAAACATTTTTCTAATTAGAAGCAACCTGGAGATTTTTGCCAGAATGTCAGTAAGCTCATTCCACATAACAAGTACCAGTTCATTCAAGCTCACCTGAAATTGACTCATGTGTAAGTCTCACCCCTACAGACAAAAGTGTTTGGCAGAGCCTGACTCAAAGAAGTTCTGTGAACTAAACTATGTCTGTAATTAGAATTCAGAGACCAGACACACTGGTGTATCACTAAGGCTACTTGGTGGTAGTAGGTTACTGTAGAAATTTATATTAAAAAACCCACTGAAATGAAGGAAAATACTTATACAGTATGAAACTCGAAGAGATTAATAACATGCAGATATGAAAAAGCATAAAAGCCTACAAGGAAAGCAAGTGCACCTGCTGGGAATCTCACTGGGAAGGGAAAGCAGTCTAAGCTCTGGATATTGGCTACAAAGATGAAGGGACTTGACACAGCGGACAAATATTTTCACACATTGGGTGTTCTTACCTTTAAGAATGTAGAAATATTTTTTATACCAACAGGCCAACAAAAAAAATGTAGGCCAGCTGAGGGAGCACATGGAAAGGGACAGGGAAACTAGCAACAAAATGGAATAATCATGGCACAGCCAGTGATATAGACTATCAGGAATTCTCATTCTGCTGCCATATGCTGCATCTAATCCACTACAGGAGCCCATGATTAGCTAGATCAACATTCTACATCACACACACAAGATACATTACTTACCTTTGGGTCCATCCTCCAAAGGCTGATGATAAACCAGACAAAAGATTAACACCAGTCGTGGAACCTGCCTTCAGTCTTGCTCCCGTACTTCCCAGTGACACATTATGTAACTTGGCACCAATAAAGGAACACAAAGAGCAATCAACCACCCAAGCAGGAACCAGATGAATAAGTCCAAATCTACTCATGAACTGAAAGACGCCAAGCTTCACATCTAAACTCCTTACAGACTCCTGTGCCTGCATGATCTGAAGTAAAGAAAGCCTACGAATCAGGCTATCAGCCTACGAATGAGGATGATACTTATTGGTATAGTTCAAGAATAAAACATAACACGAGGAGAAAAAAAGCAGACCTGCACACCTGCAAATCTGCTATCCTCCTTTATTTATTCTGAATTAGTTCCAGAATTTGCAAAGATTCTTCTATTTACTTTTCCCGTGAGAAATGCAAGTTAATCCACTAAAAACAAAACAAAATAATACAAACATTACCGAACAAATGACCCATACTAAAAATTCTGGAAACACAAGAGCACTTGTCATGATTTGCAGTTCATTCCAGAACATGACCAGCACTGGAAAAAGAAGTAACTATTGCTTCCTTAATTCTTAATCTTCAGTGAACATATACATTTTCTAGCCTGCTGGCCAGCAGAATAAGCAGTGTCTAATTTTAATGAATTAATCAGCTAAATCAGTATAAATGAAAGAAAGAAAAAAAAAAAAGAAAACAGTACAATGAAATAGAAACCTACAAAGCTTTTGCTGTTTATCATCAAAACTTTTCAACCAAGTATAGAGCTCCCATCCAACAGGACCGGGCATCTTAATCTTCTTTGGTCATCTCATAAAGCTTCTTAGTATTTTGGTCAGTCTAGGGGAAGTAGGGGGTGCCATGAAAGGACCTCTTCAGTCTCACAGCTCATGACTGAAGTTCTTGATTAGTACAAAACGGGTCAGCAGAGGAGGGAGGACATTTACGTTCCCCTCTTCCTTCCTGCAACTATTAAATTGCGACAGCGGAAGTAACCCAGCACCTGCCAGCCTAGCTGAATTCATGACAACGAAGTTTTTGATGCTAACATGGGGTAAACCAGACTTCCGTCAGATTCAAACCATACTTCAGTCCTGTGCTTGACTGTGACAGTTCACATGATATTCTTGTCTTCCTTTCCTGTCCTCACAGGAAAATGCACGAGATGAAATGAAATTGAAAGGTGACAAACATGGCGGCAGAGCACATCACTTGTGCATGCAGGCTCTGAGACTCTCTCTCCAGAGAGCCTGTCTCTTCTAGAGCACTAGAAGAGTGTTCTCTTCTAGCACTCTACTGTTATTTTGGACTCCACTTTTATCACGAAACTTAAGAGAGTTCCAGCTTTGTATCTCACAAACCTGACCACCCAAAATGCAGGGCCTCACCCAGTACCTAATGGAGTGACACTGCCCCTGTACTCTAAGAGTTAAGTCGAGGCAAATCAAAGCACCATAAGCAATCACAACCTGTCAGCTGGTTACACAAGAGCTTCTGCACACAGAGGTATCAGTGGCCACCTGTCACTTTATCAGTGACAATCAAGCCACATGCAACCTAGAAATTCCCAGCCTAGCCCATTAACTCCAGGTTGCACAGGATTCCCAGCAGAGCCTCTTAGAGAACTCCACGTCTTCCAGTCTAGGTCACGGAAACCTCCGTTTAACCTCAGCCAGCCGTTCCCCTGACCAGCTCCTAAAGTGCTCCAGAGTGGCACAAGGCGTAACCGCCCAGGAAATGCGGCGCAGAGAGCATCAGCTGCCTTCCCCAAATTCACTCCGCACAACTGAGCCCTGCCTTTGGGCACAGGTCACCTGTGTCCCAGGAGCGCAGCACGCTGCTGCAGGACAGACCCAGAGGGGAGGACGTGTTAGTGCCACAGCAGCCCTCAGCAGAAGCCCTCCCACACCAGCCTTCGCACCGGGGAGCACTCCCCGCAGGGACATCCAGCCAACACTCTGGGAACAGCTGTCCACCGCAGCCAGAGCATCCCCCTCCCGGCACTGCTTCCCCCTCGGGACAGGAGCGGGCGGGAAGGGCGGCCTCTCACCTGGAGGAGCACGGCCAGCAGGACGCACAGGTACACCTGGTAAGGGCCCATCTGCCCCACCAGCGGGAACGCCTCCTCCACCTCCATCCCGCTCCCCGCCCGCCGCGCAGCTCCTTCGAGCGGCCGCCGAGCAGCGCATTCCCGGGGCGGGGCGGGGCGCGGAGCGGCGGCCGGGCCCTCGCGGAGCTGGAGCAGAAGGAGAGGGAGGAGGAGGAGGGAAACGAGGGAAGGGCGGGAGGCGCGATGCGGCGCTCATGCGCAGGCTCCGGGGAGAGCAGCCGGGATGCGGCCGCCTCCCTCCTTCCCGGGCGCCCGGCGGGGAAGCGGAAACGCGCGCGGCCTCAGCGCAGGCGCGCGGGACGGGGTTCAGCGGTTTGGGATGGGGCGTGAGGGGGCAGCGCCGTGAGGGGCCTCGGGCCGGCCCTCACAGGGAGCTCGGCACTGGGGGGGATGTGCCTCCTGCGGTCACACCTGGGCACAGCTCTTGGCAAGGGGAAAGGGCACAGAGGTGTTGCCTCTGCACCCTTGGTTAGACCAGGGCAGCACGCTGGCCCTGCGAGCTGGGCGAGAAGGCTGCCCTGGGTCCCTGCTGGCGAGGTGTTCCCCGTTCATGGCATTGTCCACGCAGCAGCTGCGCTCCCGCCGTCCAGGTTCATCCAGCAAGGCACAGCGGAGTCACAGTGTGCGCTCAGCGGGTTTGCACCGTGGGAAGCTGTACCCACAGGGTTACGTTCTGTCAGTTCACAGCGGACCCCAAAATATTCTGTAATGATGCTTCATAGCCTACCTGCCGATAGTTGGGGGGAAAAAAAAAAAAAAAGCCGAATCTGACATTCTGACATAAGGCTATTGTGTAGGTGCCACTAGAGGTCAGTTCGGCACCCACACAAATCTTACTCTTTTTGATTTAATGCCTGGTGAGGACGTGCCTCTCTCCGTTACACCAGTTTCCACAAAACTATAGTTGTAGTGTATTTTATGGAAAAAAATTTTGAGCGCCCACATGGGGTAGAAGTTCTCACTTAGAAGTAATGGGACTCGTTTGGGAAGGAGCATGAACTCTACTGCATAGAAGAGGGAAGGGAGATAAATACAAGTGAAATAGGCATCTTGCAAAATGGTAATGATCTTTTCATGGTCCATTTTCATTACACCTTTACAATAAAGCTCCAGGAACATGAAAAAACTTACATTGTTGAGACTTTTTTAACGTAGCAGTACAGAGAAGCAGCAGCAACATCTTTATGCTTGTAGCTTTTATTGTATGAACAATAGAAAGGAAGAGAGTTGTCATGAGCTGTGACCTTTAGGACCATGCCAGGAGCCTGGGAAATAATACCATTTCTGTGCTGAAAAAATCTTGGCAAATCGACAATCATCAAAGCAATTTACTCTTAAAATGAAATTCACCTTTGCCCTAAGCACTTCTTTTCATATTTGAGGCTTAGTACAGATTGATTAAAGGCAAAACAGCAAAGGATTTCTGAAATGTCAGGACCTTTCTGCTGTTCACCCAACTGCACTTGTCTCATTTTATTGCTCAGCTAAGATGTGGAGGATATGTTCTTGTGTTTAGGAGCCCTGCACTCTTCTCCCTTGCACCCTTCCCACCCTTGCCAGCTCAGCCACACTTTGTGGCAACCACAGCTTTATTCCAGCTTGTCCAGTAACAGGGAGCTGTACCATCAACACCCAGCTCCTCCCTGGCTCGAGCCAAGGGGAACAGACCCTAGGGAAGGAGGTGGTACATGTCTCCCTGTCAGGATTGTACTGCCCCCCGAATTGCTGAGTGCACCCTGCATTCCCCAGGCACTTCTCATCTCTGTCTCCCTTGGGACCTCCAGCACTCCTGCCTGGGGGTTTTCCTCCCTATGCTCCCTGCTTGCTTACAGCCACCCAAGCTCCAGGCTCTGCCTGCTATAGGGGCAGCAATTAAGAACTGCCAGCTTCCTGTATTCCCCTCCATGGGGTGCTGCCTTCCAGCAGATGCCTCTGCTCTGCTCCTGCCACGCCTCTGCTGAGATAACACCTCTGATTCAGCTTCCAGTCCCATAGTGAAGTTACAGCATTGGCCTTACCGGTATCAACACCGTGCAACAATGCCCTGTGCCTGGGGAAAACAGCTGTCAGGGAGCTGTCTCCTCTCGTGCTGCTGCTTCCCAAACTGAGTCCAGCAGAGAGCCATGAAGGGGGATTAAGGGACTGGAGCATCTGTCATGAGAAGAAAGGCCAAGAGCTGGGACTGTCTAGCCTAAACCTAAGAAGGCTCAAGGAAGAACTTCACAATGTGTGTAAATAACCTAATGGAAAGGAATGAAGAGGAGGAGCCCAGGCTCTTCTCAGTGCTGCCTTCCAACAGGACAAGAGCCAATGGGGACAAGTTAAAAAAAACTCACTGGCAATGAAAGGCCAGTGTCCCATGAGGCCAGTGGTTTTGGAGAGGATTGGATGCAATATTTAGAGGTTTCAGTCAACAATAGTACTGCACTCCACTTAGCCAATGATCTGCCCTTGCTGGAGCCCTCAGATCTTCCCAGAGAATTATTGTCTGTGAAGTTCATTAATGTACAATTTGCTCCCTCCTCCTCCTCATTAATAACCATGTCAAATAAGAATACTCTTAATAATCCTGTCTGTGGGGAATTTTTCTTTTAATGAGAGCAAATCAGGCTTCTTACTCAGCCATAAACGTGGTGCCCTCTAGGTTTTTCCACATTGCTCCCAACCCTCTCTCTGTTACTACTGCTTCATGGGTTTGTTCCATTAGAGGCTTACACATCAAATTCATCTGGGCAACCCAAAACTGAGACAGCTGCATGGCTTCTTTTTCAGCATTTCTGAAATAATTGTTCCAGATATGTTCTGCCCTTTTCTGTCTGTATGTAATGATGACCCAGAGCATTCAAAGTAGTAGATATATGTAAATGCAAAGGGATAACCCTAAGCTATTCTCCTCTCTGGGAAACAAACAAACAAAAATTTAAAATAATAGTAAAAAAAAAAGTAAAATCAGCGTTTTAGAGCTAAAAACTCATTCTAGTTCACTGATGTTGTGTTTCCAGATTTGCTATATTCATTTGTAGTAGATTCTGATAATGGCCAGTAATTTTTCTTTGGAAACACAAGCAGTAGTAGTTTTAAAAAAGACCTTAAAAGAACTTCTGATGTTCCTACCTTCTGGCTGGGGATTGCTTACCCATTCAAAGGTGTCCACACAAATTGTTCATTCAGCATTTGGCACAGATGAGATCTAAAGAAGTTCTCTTCCTGATGGAGGAAGTTTCAGGTCATCCATGAGTGGATAGTCTGAGTTAGATACAAAACTCTGTAGCCAGGCTGCTGTAGATGACAGAAGATAAGTGGGTTCAAGTGAAGGATCAACAAGTACTAAACAGTACAGAATTCCTCTGAGGTTTATCTAGAAAAGGAAACATCTCTGACTCTGAAAAGTCCTCAGGAGACAAACTGTTCAAAGCAGATATCTGAAGGAAATATTTACCTTCTCTTGTGATACTCCTGTGTAAGCATTAGCTTTTGGCCATAGCAAGAGACAGCATTTTGGCCAGAAAGGACATTTGCAGTCCT
This sequence comes from Agelaius phoeniceus, assembly GCF_051311805.1. Lineage (NCBI taxonomy): Eukaryota > Metazoa > Chordata > Aves > Passeriformes > Icteridae > Agelaius > Agelaius phoeniceus. Next base: position 92,720,281 of record NC_135266.1, read on the forward strand.
GTTGCCATTTTTGCAGTCTTGCTCTTCATCAGGTTCCCATCTCCTCATGGCCTCCCCCCCCCCACCTCACAGGAGGTTTCCACCACATCAGCTGTGCTGAATGCTGAACACTGAAAGGCAAAAGACTGAGCTCTGACTGCAGCTGTGGGAAGAGTGGAAATCTCTTCCACAAGAATATTAAAGGGTTGTGGTTCATAAAACCTGTTATTATTAAACAAGTCCAGAGCTAAGAAGGTGTCCCTCCTTTAGGATGAAAATAAAGCAGAGGTTCTCTTGATCTCTTAACTTCATCTGGTCCACAGCACGATGACAGGAGCAGTCAGAGGGTTGACAGTATCTGCCAGAATGCTTGCCTTTGCTGGCCCCTTGTTACAGAAAATGAAGATTTTTTCCAACCAGACTAATCAGCTGCTCGTTGCAGCTGGCTTACCCCATAATACTATGCAAAGCTAGCATATGGCTCATTACAATATACCCTGACTAAGTGTGCAGCCAAACAATCCACCAAGGCATTTTTGCTTCTCTGATGTGTTGTTTGCACTTTTTGCAAACAAAGCAACAAACAATTCCTTTGGAGGCACTTTTCAATTTTAGATGAGGCTTGGGGATACTGAATTTCTGTCTGAACTGCGAATGATGTTAAAAGCTGATTCCCTGTCCCTTCCTAGATGGACAGTTGTCTGTTGCAAAACAGATGCAGTTCAGGTTCCTGAGAAATCTGAGCTTGCTCACATATCATGTATCTCTGGCAGGGGATAGTTGCTCTTAGGATGTCTCCCCTGGTCATGTCCCAAAGTGCACATCTGTGACCAACACCTTCTTGGCCAGAAGCTGCTGTAACTCTCAATCCTGCTCAGTTTCCCATCACTTAGACATTGCCCAGTGTCCATCCTAGGGTAGGAGCTCTGCTTTCATCACAAAAGGGGGTTTCAGGTTTGAGAGGGGTTTCAGGTTGAGCAAAGGTGTTTATGAAGCCCACCTCTGTGCTTAAACATAGTAAAATCTTAGACATTAAAAAAAAAAAAATAACAGGGTAGTCTTAAGAAGCAGGATTGGCCTCTGTGGCCTTCCAGCACTGACTGGGACAGAGATGACAATGCTGAACATAAAGGTGAATGCTTGTACCTCTAAATGCCTCTCTTGAACACTTGAGCCACACTGTCTTTGGGAGAACCCATGTGTTCTCTGTAGGTTCTTTTATTTCCAAGCAGTCATCATTTGGCTGCAGTACTGCTTATAATCTTGACATTTACACCATTCATTCTCTGCCATATCACCAGCATGCAAAAGACTTGTTTGGACCATGCCTCGCTCTGGAGATTGATGAAGATCCCAGAGAAGCAAGCAGAAGCACTTACAGGTGGTTTGTCTGGCAGAGGCAACAGCACTCCGGATTTGGAGGCAGAGAGGGCATTCGGCAAGTGCTAGCTTTTTCACAATTCCCTCAAAATGCAAAAAGTAAGGATAACCTCATGGATTTCAGCAGCTATTTCTATCCCAGGTGTGCCATGTAGTGCAGTACTGGTATTCTGCTCAGTATGTTTTACCCCCCCATTAAATTTCTTAATTGTCTCTGCTGCAGGTTATCACAGGAGTAATTTACTTTCAACAGCAACTCCAAACTGAAAAAAATTTGTTCCTGTCCTGCTCTTACAAAAGAAGTGTGATAATTTAGGAGCACCCCTCAAAAAGGAAGGTGTAAAGACAGCCAGACACCAGGCAAGTGTTGCTGAGTATAAGATAGAAGCTCATAGTCAAAATTATCAGAAGTTTGGAGACCTAGGAGCACTGTAACAGCACCATGGAAAGTCTGATGAGGACCTGCTTGTTGGACCTGATGGGCAGGCACAGACTGTGTTATATGGACTGCCAGGCTCTGGCTGGCACTAGCTCAGGGCTATCCAAAGTATGATCTAAGGAACCATGTAGATGTACCTTAGGCTTCTGCACAGAACAGGGGAAGCATGCATGGATGATGGGATTCTGTATATTTAGCTCTAGACATGGGAGGTGGGGGATACTCATTATGTGAATAAGCAGAATTCCACAAAGAGGTTTTTTATAGGTAGTAGTAGGGCGTTTCTCCAGCAAACAGATTTGCACCTTGGGAGAGTTCCAAAATCACAAAGGTCTTGTGGAATTTGTTTCTCCAAAGAGCTGTAGTTCTCAAAGTGATCTTGTAGAGCATCTAAAAAAGATGTCAGCAAGAGAAGACCCTCACTCAATAATACCAGGAAGGGACAGTAACACAATCTGGGTTTTGCAGCAAAGAACTCTTTTGAAATTTATGCATCTAGGCAGTGGAAGAAGATGATCCCAGGTGCTTCCCTTGCTACCCAAGGAAAAAGGAGGTTTCAAGTCAGCCTTGTGTTCTGACATCGCAGTTCATTTATGGGTTAAAAAAAGACACACAGGGCACAGTTTCATAGCATCATATAATTGTTAAGGTTGGAAAAGACCTCTGAGATCATTGATTCCAACCATTAGTGCAGCACCGCCATCTTCACCACAAGACCATGTCCCCAAGTGCCACTTCTGGATGGTTTTGAACATTTCCAGGTCCCTGCACAGTCAGTTGCAATGCCTGACCACCCTTCCAGCGAAGAAATTTTTCCTAATATCCAATCTAAACCTACCCTGGTGCCACGTTTCTCATGTTTCTGCTCGGCACCCTCAGCAATTGGCTCTTAGGGTAAAAGAACAGGGTGGGAAGGAGGCAAAAGCGAGCCCCTCTGTGGTCAGAGACTCCCTCCTGGGAGGGCCAGGCCCCCAGCTCTGGCCCGACGCGGGTGGAACAAACGGGAGGGCGGAACCCTTCCACCCAACAGAAGGCAGGAGCCGAGGAAGATGCCTAAATCTCTTTTAAGTTCGGGACAAAACCCATCAATAAATGACCAGCTGGCGGAGGTTCCCTGCGCGCCGCGAACAAAGAGCGGCTGCGGCGCCGGCGGGGGCCCGCAGGGGGCGGCCGAGCGCTGCCGCGCCGGGCGGAGCCGCGGAGGGGCCGCGGAGCGCTGCGCGGGGCTCTGCAGCGCCGCTAATTAGTGCCCTGCGAGCCGCTTATGCAGGGCGGCACTCGAGCATCAGCCCTCTTGGCGTGTCTCCTGAAGCATAGGGCATGACAGCAACTTGCACATCTTGCTGCTTAAATGTGCTATTTAAATAAGGCACGGCTGAAATCTGGGCTTGGATGCTGTACCCTGGATTAATCTTTGACAGAATATGAAAGCGGTCTCGTCGGATGTTTCTGGCAAAAGATATGCAAATTTGCCATTCAGACTTGTAAAGATCTAGTTCTTAATTGCTATGACTATTAGTCACTGTGCCCATCACTACATCACGCTATTCCAGCATGGAGCTGTGATATACAACAAAAGCCAAAGAACATTTTTCTACCAGAGGTGAGAGCAGCAGCTGCTCTGCAAAGGGTTGACTTCCACAACGTGGCAATGATAAGTACCAGTCTTACCAGTATATTGTCTCTTGGCCATGATGGTCATGTTTTCCAGACTGCTGGGGTGTTTTAAATTGTCGTAACAGGTACAGAGTAGCTGCAAAATTTGTTTATGTTGGCAAAACCTAGGAGAAGGGCAGAATGAGGCCCTTCCTAACTCTAAATCACATAGCTGAATTCCTGAAGGTAAATGCATTTGGCAGTTTTATACATTTTTAAGTCTCTGGGCTACTGCACAGAAGCAATTTTATCTTGAGTTAGTGTAGGCTGAATGGGAGAAATCGTTTTAGAAAACTGAAATGGTAGAATCCAAGTCTTATGCAGCAAACTCAAAGACTTTTTAGAAAATCTGGATGATGCTAAAATCTGAGAATCATTCTTGTCCTCCAAATAAAGAAGGATTTCTCCACATTAAAAATACAATATCTTCTGAATCAACATGTTCTAGAGGAATTCAAAATACATTCAGAAAGAGGCAACCACATTTCTGGTCTTTCTGGATTTGTATGATAAAGGAAAGGGAGATCTTATTTCCGCTGGTATTTCTATAGTGTAAAATTGTGGGTGATTTCCTGAACAAACATGGTGACTCTGCTGCATTAATTCCAGGACAGTTTCTGTAGTCTGTAGGTCTGCTGGAAATGTGAATGCCTCTCCAAAACATCATGTTGCTGTTCTGGGTGGATTTCAGTAAAAGTTGTTACACAGCTCTATAGGGGTGGGTTTGGATGTCTTCCTCAATCCAGAGTCAAAGGCCACTTCAGTTCCTGTGTCTTATGGCCACAGGGAAAGCCCACTCCACCTATGCTGGCCAGGGCGGGCTGTCTGACTTGGAAATGAGCTCCTTCAAAGATCCAACAAATCCCATTGACCCTTGCCAGTGTCATTAGTATGCACCACATATAGAAGTAGCTGTAGAGTGTCTCAACAAAGATCAGTCCTGTCTCTACCACTGACAAGTTGCAGATCCCAAGGGAAGACTATAGGAAAGGTGGAAAGTTTACCACATTATTTCCCAGGCCCCTTTCCCAGTCTTCTTGCAATGTGTGTCTGGTTCAACCACAGCTGATGCCTTCAGGCCTAGTAGGTCTGGATAGGTTCTCTTCCATTGTCCAGTCCCCTTTGGATGTCCTGCCCACTCTTTTGTTCAGTGTGTCTTGTAGCAAGGATTTCCACCATGTCACTGCATATTCTTTGAAAGAGGACTTCCTGTTGCTATCCTGACACCCGCCACCTGCCAACGCCATGTTCTTCATTTGGTGAAATTGGAGGAGATTTTGCATCTTCCATGCCACTTATAGTTCTGTAAACTTTCACAGAATTATAGAATGGTTTGGGTTGAAAAGGACCTTAGAGACTACCTAGTTCCAAACCCCTTCACCATGGTCTTCCACTACACCAGGGTGCTCAGAGCTTCACCCAACCTGGCCTTGAAAACTTCCAGGAATGTGGCATCTATGGCTTCTCTGGGCAAGCTGTTCCTGTGCCTCACCATCCTGAGAGTAAAGAATTTCTTCCTAATATCCAATCTAAATCTCCTTTCTTTCAGTCTAAAGCTATTCTCCCTTGGCTTTTCACAACATGCCCTTGTGAAAAGTCCCTCTCCAGCTCTCTTTTAGGCCCCCTTCATCAGGTACTAGAAATGCTCTAAGGTCTCCCCAAAGTGTTTTCCTCTCCAGGCTGAACAGCCCCAGCTCTCTGAGATTGTCTACTTTGTTACATCTGCTATTGTTTTGGGACAGTGCACAGAGAAAGGATTACCTGGGAAAGCTCCTCAGCTGGAAGTACAGGGGAAAAGTGCATAAAAGGTTCTCAGAGGTGTGATTTTCTGTAACCAGCTCCCAAAGTACTTCTTTCAGTCCAGAGCTGACCATTTGGAGCAGTCTGATTTATGGCTGTTGGTATAAATGAAGTAAAAGCACTTTATATAAGTAAAAGTGAAGGGGAGCACTTTTGCTGTCAAAGGTGGTGCTGAATTCAAGCTATGCAAGCTTTCATATCTACAGACTTCTAGAAGAGGTTGTAGACAATGTTCCTGCTTGATTTCTTCCTTCTGTGGGAGCTCTGGACTGTGAGAACAATCCATCCAGCTGAGTTTGGTCTCCCAGTCTAATTCTTTCTGGTAGTAACAAGCATGCATTTCTTCTCCCCAAAATCTGGTTATCCACAAGCTGTACTTATCAGTTGGCCTCAGACCCTGCAATTCTTGATGGGATTGCTCTGCTGATCCACCCTCAGACTGATCTCCAGGAGACCTGTGTGGAGCCAAGGAAAGAAGTTTCCTGAGCAGGGGACAGTTCACACAAGCAACTATATTAGATTCTGGTGACAAACAGCCATCAGTAGGAACTGACATCAACTCCAAGCCCCAGTAGGGAGCAGCAATAGAGAACTTCCCTTCTTCAGTTTCCACTGCTGGCATTCAGGGCCTGAGGCCTCCTCTTGGAGACTGGGTTCATTCTCCATCACTTAGCTCCTCATTGACTCAAACTGCCAAGGAGGACATCTGGTAGCAAAGGGAGGTGGTGCTTTTTCTGAGATGGAAATACAGTGTCTTTATTAGCTGCTGCATTTAGACTTCTAACTAATTTCATCTAGGCCACTGAACAGTTGGAGAATGACAGCAACTCCACTGAGTTTTGAGGGTACAAGTGTAGCTAAAGGCTTCAGCTGTATTAACATGTTTGGCTACTGTGTGACAGATCTGCCGTGGGGTATGAATTCAGGGATGGCATTCTAAGAGGAGCTGGCATTTTTGATCGGTTCGTTGGTCATGACACCTGAGGCAGGAGTTTGCATAAGTCTCAAACCCTATTTCCAACGCCTTTAATGATTGCAGTCACTGAAGTGCTTTGTGTCGAGGGGGCAAAGGCTCCAGTTGGAGGGATAAAGGAAGCACAAGTGTGAACAGCTGCGTTACTCTTCAGTGAGGCTGGGATATCCATCCTAACCCCAGGGTGGGCAAGAGAAAGGGCTCCGAGCTTCACAGCAGAGATAAACTTCCTCACTGCCTCCCAGTTTATTTTTCAAATCCTCACGTGTGAGTATGGGGAACTGATTTCCTCCCTAAAATACCAAATGTCCTAGGCGCTAGGGTGGAGCAAGAATTCAAAAGTCAGTTTTAGGAGTCTTAGGGAGATGGAAGCCATAAGCAAAGCTGATTTTTGTAAGCTCTGTGAGATGCACAGAGAGTCAGCAACAGTGCTGGAAGATGTTATGAGATCTTTTTTCAGATCTTTTGCCAGTTGTGAAGTGGACTGCTACCATCCCAGGTCTTTTTGCAAAGACTGGGCTGGCAACCTTCCTGCAAGGAGGGGACCAAAGGTAGAAAACTCACAGGATAGACACATTAGGACAACAGATATCTAGGAGGATAAAATAAAGTCCCTGTTGGGATTTTGATTTTAAATAATTTGTGAGATGCACAGGGAGCCAGATGGGTTTTAAACAAAGATTGTAGGGACAAGCTCACTTCTCAGTCAAAGAGTAACCTGATCCTGTTGATGCTTCAGATGTGTGCCACATTTTTTATACCAAGTGGGAAAAGAAACCCAACTTCTTAGACTTGACTTGCTTTGCCTCCTGTGAAATATGTTTCTAAGGATCAGTTTGTGGAGCTGAAAGAGATGCATGGGACATGAATGGAACATGGTGCAGTGAAACTAACACACCATAACATTTCCAGTACTCTGAATCGAGTTTCTCTGCATGGCACAGTGTGGACCTGGCAGTTCATTCAAAGCCAGCTTACGACTCTTAGACTTGATATGCACTTGCGTACCAGACTCAGCCATTCTGGCCTTGCTAAGCGGGACTTTGACTGTTGTTTCTTCACTGAACATTTTTTTCTCAGTCAAAAACTTCATGTCAGTTCAGCCCTGTTCCATTCAAGTTACAGTGTTGAGAGAGGGAAAGCTACCAATGTTTGCTTTCTGTACTGAGAACAATAATGTTGGAAGCACTAATGAAGAGAAGGAAGGGTGTTTTCATAGAAAACATGTTGCCTACGTTCCATCTGAGAATGCGAAAAAACTGTGGCTGCCAGCTCTAAACTTGACAGGTTGCTGCCAAAACAGAAGCATTGCCAATAAAAGCAAGGAGAGATTTGCTAAGAATACAGGCAGAGCTGATTTTGCTCTTCGTGAGTGGAGAACAGTTGGAAAGTGATTAGTCCACAGTGCCACTTGAAACAACTTTATCATATGTGCCATATGGACTTCAATACAAACTTCTCTATAGTTTAATACTTGCTAATAAAGAAATCAACAGAAAGAAGCTAAGTGAGAAAAGTTACATCTATGTCTATGTAGACTGAAAGAGAAAAAGCGAAAATGGAAATTCAAAAGGCTTTTTTTGGCAGAGATGCACTGCTAAACCTACAAGCAAATAGTCAAGAGGTGAGAAGCACAGATCTGCCCATGGGGAGGACAGGAAAACTAACAATCAGCCAGCATGGATGAAACACCTCCCAGGAAAGGGAAGGCAACACTTGAGGTCAAATGCAACACCCCCTTCCTCAAAATGTGCTGTAACTTTAGTCATCTGACCAGAGTTCTGTGTTCTCCTCTGTCATTTTCTGGCCCATCATGCCCACTTAAATTACATTACCAGTTACATTATATATGATCAGTTAAGTTATATTTCTAATACCAAAAGAAGGAACCACACTCCATAACTGAAACAAGGATCTATATTTTCAGTTATTTTAAAGTCAATAAAGACTTGTCAATTGAATCAATTGGGTGCTGTGATCAGAGGCAGGTCAATCTTCTACAAAACACTTGAGCAAGTCTGTTCCTTGATTTTAGGTCTGGGGATTTACTTTTTCTCTATACCAGGAAAATCTGGGGTCAGATCTAGATAATCTAAGATATTTTCACCCCACAAGTCAGAACGTAGCTTTTGCCACCCATTCCATCCGTCCATCCATCCATCCATCCATCCATCCATCATTAATGCCTCTAAGCAAGATTATTTTAAATACACTCATAAATTACTGATTTCTTTAGAGTTCCAGTTAGGATTATTTATGTTCCATTCCCAGTTATCTGTAAATAAAATGTAACAGCTACAAAGACAGCAAAGGAGGGAAAAGGCAGAAATGGAAGAGAGAATAGTCAAGAGAGCTTTTTAGTTTCAATTAAAATAAGTTTTTCCTTAATTCATGCTATATCAAATCCACATGAGACTTTGGGATTTTTTTAGATTGAAAAGTTTCTTGAAGCAATTTGAATTTTCATTTTCAAGTTTATCCCTTTTCACATCAACTAAACACCCTCATGCCAAGCTCAGTACTTAAAAGATCTATGCATTTATCTAGTGTCAGTCTCAGATTATCCAAGCAGCAGCAGACAAGCCATTTCACCTCTGTGCCTCCATTCCTCCTCTTACCCTTCAAGAGGAACCAGAGTATTCTTCTTGCCTACATGCTAGGATTTTCCAGAACCCGCATATTTCCTTATTTTGTCACTGATCCAAAAGCTACTTAAGGTCAATGCAGAGATTTCAACTGATTTTTGAGCTTTACCTTAGTTTATAAATATACTCACTCTGGAGGCTTTGGACAAACAGCACTGTAAAAATGCACTGTTGGTGCTGCTGCATCTTACACTGTCTCCCGTCCTTTCTTTAGCTGGCGATAGTCCCACAGAAGACAGACTGAGTGAAAGCCAGGTGTCAAGCTCCAGATTTCACCCATTGTCTTCTAAAACAACTGAGTTGTAATGCAAATTGTTCTGCTTTGTTAGGAATGAAGTGCAGCAACTCAACAGAAGTGTTTATTCTCAGGGATATTTCTTGATAGACAAGCTGCATTGCACCCAGGCAGGGAGATTTAGCTTTTTGTTACATCCTAGACGGTGCAAGCCGAAAGGGAGCTTCCTTAGTGAGCAGAAGTATCCATATTTCCTAAGCAGGGAAGGCAATGACACTTTAAAGCCAAACTCCTGTCAGACAACAGGAAAACTCCCATTAGCCTCAAAAATGCCCAGATTTATCTAATGAATCGGCAGCATAGGCAGGGAACTGACCCAGAGCTCACATGAGCAAGAATAGCTCTGCAGATTGGCCCCATGACTCTGCTCCTTCTTTTAGCATTGTTTAAACTCCTTGCATTCATTTAGCCATGTTGATGAATGGCTGTCGACTTTCGCCATTCATCAGTGCTGAGGCTGGGAAACGGCATGGAGGCGCTTCTGGCCTTTTCGGTCCCATTTGGTTTAACACTCATCTGCTGAGGTCTCTGTTTAGTGCTTAAGGCCCTGACAGGAATCTTTCTGTGGTGAAGATCCAGCACTAGTTAATACTGGAAAGGAATCCCGCCAGACAGAGAAACCCTGCAATGCTTCCTCGGTGTCTCCCAGGCTAGAAGGGTTTACCTCTTAACAAGATCGCCGAGATGAACAGATGTGCCCTGACCCGAAAATTCTCAGCGTTTTGATCAGTGTATTAACACACAACACTTGAATTGTCAAAATCATTTACACCTCCAAACACATTCCTTTTGCCAGGCAGTTGGAAGAAGTGTGTTGAATGTTTAAACAAAGGCACTGACCTGTGTGTGAGACTCAGCAAGCTCTTTGGATCGCTCACCCAGTAATATTGCTTGTCAAAGCAAGACAGAGGTAGGAGTTCCCAAGTCTGAATTGCCACTCTGGAGTCACACAATACAAAACAGACATTTCTTTCTGGCATAGAAATGGTGTCATGTGCAGAGAATCCTCTGTAAGCTCATGCAAGTGCACCATGTCACATGGATAAGCCAGGAAGGTCAATCATGCCACTCCTCGAGGTGTTTCCCAGGGCTGGGCAAGAGAGCCAGCATTTATAGTCAGATAAAGGCCAGAAATCAATAGGGTTTAGGGCACATTTCTGTGATCTGTTAATAAGCAAGATCATCTTCAGATCCTTTTACAATAGTGTGTTGCATCATTCTTCATTGAGGGTGGAAGGGCAGAGGTTGAAGATTTTAGTTTCTGTAGCCTGGAATATTTTGTAGAAGCTGCCAATATCTTATTTCTATCTATCAAGTGATCTACCAAAGCCATTGGTTCATCTTGGAGAGTATTCAGGGAATAAGAAAGAAATGGGTAACAATAACTCATTATTAAACCTGGGTTGTTGACTCCTTCCACCAGTGAGTAGTTTAGATATCAGGGATCAAAGGCATTGCTTCCAGCAGGAGGCATTTGCACACACATCTGTTTGGCACTAATAAAATAGCTGCTAGACAAAGTGGAGACTCCAGCCTTTGAAACCTATCCATCTGTTGTTTGGGGCTGAGGGCTCACAGTTCCTTGGGCAGCATTTGGAGTGATTTTGAGGATCCAGCAAAAGACATCTTTTCTGATGTAGCAGTCTGTGTCAAAGTGGGAAGGAAATATTGGAGGAACTGCTAAGTCAGTTTGCACATGTATTTTAATGTTATTTGTAAAAAGACGTCTTCATCCCTAAGGAGACTTCTTCTCTTTTATAGCTGGAACCTTTCTGGTTCTTACCCAGTGAGCATGTGGCAATATAGAAGAGGATGACTGCCTGCAATCCTGTGAGATCTACAGCAAGAATGAGACTATATGGAAAGAAAGCAGCTTGCAGAAAAGGTGCAGGGGTAGTCTGCTTCAAGTCTCAAAATTATGTGCCCTAGCCTGCAAGGAAGTGTTCCTGCTTTGGTTTTTTTATCATCATTGGTTATGGAGCACATGGACACAGAAGTCAAAGCTATCCCTTTCACATCTCACTGTAGTAAAAGGTTAAGTAGTGAGTGAGATACTCTTGTTGTAAACAAGAGTAACACACTCAAACCCCCATGCTATAGGGAAGCCTGCAATATATTTGGTGAGTACAGTAGCCCCAGTGCAATAAGAACTGAGAGAGCTGCTTTTAGGGAAGTTACAATGTATGGGTGCTTATACAAACATACCACCCAGAATAAACATGGGCAGAGGAAGAAACATCAACAACAAAACTCTCAGTGAGCCTCACTAAAGATCCTGCAAGTGATCCTACCTGTGAACTGAGAGAACTCCAGCTTGCCCAAAGACACAAAGTCAGAGACAATTTAGAGAAAGCGTAGCATGGGCTGCTGAACGGAACAAAGAGCAGCATCGAAACCATGGCTGATGTAGAAGAACATGTGTATTTTCCAGAGCTAACAGTTTTCATTAAGCAGGAAAGCCAAATAATGAATCATAATCCAGGACACATCCCACAGAAACAATTCAAGAGATAAGGTGGATAACATACAGGTCATGAGCAGGGGTGGAAGAAGCTGGAGAAACAGCACCATTTCACTTCCCATTGGGATCTCTTCTGCAGAAGGAAAGCACAGCTGTATAATGGATGGTAAGGTACATGACACAGACTTCCAGTGCAAAGGATTTCTGTAGTGTGACAGCAGAGCCAGGGAGATTCACATATGCAAGGCACATCTCTGAAGGCTGCCATTCATCTACCATTGTAGTAACTCTGCTCTGAGATCAATGACCAGCGTGATTTCTGCTGGACTGCTGACCCAGCTGCCATGCAATACTGAGAAAAATGATAAGCAGGAAAATGAGCTTGGAGAAATACATCCGTGTGCTGATTATGCATTGGCCAGTGGAAGGTAAATGCAATTCATAGTAGAAAATGCATTATTCTGTACAAGAAACAGCAAACTATTATGTGCTGGAAACAGCTAAATATCCTGATCTCAGGAAAGATTCAAAGAAAGCAACATGCTTTAGAAGAGTCAAGCAGACCCGCAACAGCATGCAGAATTTCAGTATTGATGTGTGCAGTGTACTAAAGCAAGGTTACCTGGGTGCCAACATCTCCCTGAAGGTTATAGGCATAATTACTTAATTGTCTCTCTAGATCTACCACAACAACGTTGGGCCATTTCTCCTGATAAGCTGGCTCCTTCCATTCTCCTGGAAAGCTGGCTGCTTTTTATTGCTATGGAGTTGACCAAACAGGATGTGCCTGACAGCACCAACACAATACCTGTCCATGAGCAGCATGATAAGGGCTGCTCTGCTAAGGAGGGCAGGCAGGAAGCTGGGGGTGACCTCAGCATAGGCTGAACAGCACCTTCACCCACATGGTCTCACAGTTCTGGAGCAGGACAGAGCAATGAGAGTCCACTGACTGTCCTAGACAAGATGAAGAGGTCAGAGAGCTCAATCAGAAGCTGCAGGAGATGGGGTCAGAGCTAGGGCAAAGCTGATTACAACACAGGTCTGGAAAACCAGCCAGTAAGGCAGGATAAGGCAGAAGTACAGCTCAGTGCATCTGTGCCCTGAGCTTACCTTGGGTCTGTGGCAGACAGCCTAACAGACCCTGTGTTAGGCTGTGTGAGATGCTGGTACTCAGTTTATTGTATGGGATCATGGGGGAATGCCAGAACGTCCTTGTCATACGTGAGGATGAAGAGGTTATTGTACGTCTTATCCAGCTCTGTACCAAAATACTTCAAGAAGGTGCAAACCCTTCAACACTAAGATAAATTAGATAGTAACCCCTTTGTGCCATCTGTGAGACTAATGAAGCTGAGAGTTTTGCTGGCCTTGACTATAAAGCCAGAAAACAATGAAGAACATCTACAGATGTTTTCTGACAACATGAAGAGAAAAAGACAGTGGCAAGAAGATTCCTGGCTCTGTGACAAAAATGAAGTATGCAGTCTGTTACAATTCATGTTCATACACAGCATTAAAATTATAATTTCTGCAAATGGCTGGACTCTTAGAAACTGAGATATGTTAAGGATGTGATGGAAATCAAGGACCTTATGAGAAGATGCAAGAATCAGGCCTCACTCTATGTTTCACGTGCAAATCTGGGTATATAATTAAATCAAACATACTTCATGTCATCAGTGCAGACCTAATTCTGCCTTTACTGGGGGCAATGGGAGACACAGTTTCCAGCCTGAGGCTGCCACCATGATTCACATGTACCATCACAGTGACACTGCATGAACAGTGTTGGGCAGAAGAGACCTCTGTTTGATCCTCACAGTGCCACATACCACAAGGGCTCTGGTAATTGTGATCAGAGAAATCACAGGCTGGTGATGGACATGGAGCAGGGTGAAAGAAATGCACCACTTTGCAAAACCAGTTTTTTGCTCAATTCCCAAAACAAGAAACACTATCAAAGGCAATGCAAGAGAACCAGCAGACAGCACACCCAGAGAGACAAGAGCCATGTCCAGAAATGGGTGCACTTGTAAGTAGCCTCTGCCATCAGCTTACTTGATGGGGAGTTAGGAAGAAAAAGCTGTGGGAACAGCAAGAAGAATCAGCTAAATGGATGCAACAAGAGGAAAGAAAACATCCATCTGAAAACAGGAACAGTGCAAACAATGAGTAGGACAGGGATCCAAAGTCTGGCAGATTTGAAAGGCAGCAATAAATGTTCTTCTAGATGGATCTGTGTGTTGGTAACTGCAGGTTTGGCAAGGCAGCAAACATTCAAACAAAACAGACCAACAAAAGCAGCTAAAAAGCAAGAAACAGCAAGTTGTGTGGGCCATGGAGCTGTGAGTGCAGGCGTGGAGCAGCCTGGGCTTTGAAGAATGCACTAGGAAGTCTGTCCAGCCACATGCAGACACAATGACTGCTGTTGCTGCAATGCCTCTAAAACAGCTGGTGTTGGTGAAGCACAGGTTTACTCTTAAAAACATTGCACTTTTCTTTGCTGTGGGTCCTACTAAGCAGTGCATGAAGCCATATCTAAAGCTACAGTCCAAGCTGAACATGCTGGCAGTGCCCCCAGAGACATTTAAGGCTCTTTTCTTGTCTTATACTCCATCAGCTCCAGAACAGTGCATGTGTCTAGAAGAACCCCAGGTCCAAACCATACCAGGATCCCTGGTTTTGATGTTTAGGCTGCTGAGAGTGAGCAAAGTGTGTGATAAGACACACTGGAACATCTGACATGAAGCCCGTCTCCAATTCTTTCAAAACAAATAGCATGCAAAAAAGGAGCAGGTTTTAACCAGCCTTGGTCTGCAGCCAACATGGGCACATGGTTAGCTTTAGCAGGACTGGACAGCATATGGCACAGCGACCTGGCTTGTTGTGAATAATGGAGTATAATAAAACCTGTCAAACTGCTATTGGCAGCTAGGGTGAGGAAAAGTCTCAGTGCACAGACAGTTTGAGAAAACCTACTTGTCACTGCCATGCAAAATATTTTATGGCAGTAAATACACATCATAAAGTGCCTCTCAGCCCCGCGTGTTTTATCCTCAGTCCCTGAAGTTCTACAGGAGTCCAGCACAACTGTGGTGATAGCAAAGAGGGGAATGCTAACAGCTGGGAGGAACAAAAAGCAGGTGCACGAGAAGGTGAAGAAGATGAAGAGCCAAAGTCCAGAAGCAAGAACAGCAGGAAGAGTTAGAAGGGGTAGTAGGAAGACAGAGGAGTGTCATGGCACCAGCAGGTGTGTTGGCTGGGAAACACAAGGGGGCTGCCTGTTGTCCCGGATGGCAGAGGAGGAAATGGTGTGTACTCAAGGCAGGCAAAGGGAGGAGGAGGCAGGATCCTGTTGGAGAGGGCAGCACTGTCTGGCTCTAGGATGGAGGAGGACTTTGTGGCTGATGGGAGGGCTGCACTTTGTGTGTTAAAGCTTGAAGGCAAGGAATCGACAGGGGAATTTATTTACTGTTCCACCCACACAGCCAGCAGTGAAATGTGGGATGGGGAAAATGCAGCTCTTTACCTATAAAAGTTCAGCCAGTGCCTGGCCCCTGCAGCATCTCTGCAGAGCATGTGGGGCCATGAACTAGGCTTGCAAGGGCAAATCCAGCTGACATGCAAGGACTCCAAGCCCCAGTTCCATCCCTGGCCTTGGAGGACTGTATAGAATCTGCCAGAGCAACGCAGGTCAGAATTAACCTCGAATTTCCATGTCTTGAGTCATCAGCCTGAGCTTAATTTTAGGCTGCGTCTCTGGAGAAAAGTGAGTATTGCAAGGCTTAAGGGCAGCTCAGCCTGTACTTCTTTGTGCCCTGCAGTGCTGTTCTCCCTCTGGCCTTGGATTTGTCTGGTTTCTGGAATTGTCCTGCTCTGCAAGAGCATAACAAGGAAGTAGAAGCACTGCTTAGTCATGATATCCTGCCATTTCAAGCATCAGTCTTGGGTTTTGTTTTGTTTTTTTTTTTTAAGAAAACACTGAAAGTACTTCCCTTATAGACTTAACTGCCTTAAATATTGCTGCTGCTGCTTGGAGTGCCTTGTTTGTAGTATCAATGGCCTGCCTTAGCTGCACTAAATGCACTTACATGGGAGCAATAGCAACAATCTGGAATTCAGAAAGTCTACAAACAGGCAGGCCTGTTTTAATTAGTTGAGTACAGAGACTAATTAATATGCAAATGAGGAGCTTACCAATATTAATCATCTGTTTTACTAGGCTGCTTTACTAAAGAGTTTCTAACGAATTTGCAGATGAAGTTTCCATGACATTAAAAATCAGCTAAACACCTACCTGAGAAATAGTCTCCCACAATAAAAGGGAAAGAGAGAAGGGGAGAGTGATGCTTTGGTTTTTTGGAAGGAAAACATCAATGACTGAAACTAATTTTGTCTTTGGCAAGTGTCACATAGGCTGACTGAGTCAACTGCTTCCAAACCCTAATTGAAAGCATTTCAGTAAGCGAGACACCAAAAGGCACTTGGACAGTAGCAGCACACACATGTCCATGTGTGCATATTTCCTTCTGAGAATTCACTAAAAAATTGCATTATTTTCTAAAAAAATTGCATGAGTGACTAAAAGATTGCTGCCTACCTTTGACATCTCTCAATAGCTGTCAACCCTGTGGAGCATAACTCCCAGGTAAGATCACACTGGGTTGTACTTTCTGTGTATTTTCCTATCTCTGCTCCTGTTACCAATGACTTAGAACACGGTAACAGAAATCCTGCCCCTGAGCTACACCACTCTTTCCTCTGTTAGCTTTACATTTTGCACTTCACTGAGCTTCTGGGTAGGTTTGGTGGAGCTTCTTGTCAAATTCGCTCTCTGATTTTCATACTTTAGTTCAATGCAATGCATATGGGTTCCCCTCACTGCCCCAGGGAATGCAGAAATCAAATAAAGAATGTTTTCATCTCTAACAAATCTGTCAAAGTATTTCTGTACCTCCTGGTTTTCTTTTCATATACCTTTACCCCTGTGTTTCCTCTATTGAAAGCAGAACCTAAATTCTTGGTGTGATGTGCCCCTTTAAGTAGCTGAAAATGTGAGAATGAGATTTGCAAATCTCTTCTTGAGTTACAGGTGAGACCAGCCAGCAAGATACTTCAAAAAAAATTAAAGACAGTCCTAAAAATGAATCCAAATCCACTGGCTGATCTTCAGGGCCAGTGAATGGAGCTTGGCGGGTGGTTTGGATTAAAGAGGTTCCTGAGGTTGCAGAGCTGGAAAATGGAAATAGCTCAGCAGCACCTGCCATCACTCCTGAGATAGCCTTCTCCCTCCCAGCTGAAAATGTGGAAGATACACATTTCATTTATTCAGAAACAAGACTGGGGCTGAAGCTGCCCTTGCACTCCATTCACCTGCACTGAAATCAAAGCCAGGGGTATGTTTCCTTCCTGAGCTGGGGATACTGAGATGAGAATAGCTGAGCCCCATCCTGACTCCCAGCATCTCCTGAAAATTCCTGCTGCTGCTAACTGGTAACCAGTTTTTCTGTAGCTGTCTGAAACATGGAAAATTGCTTTAATTTCAGTTTTTGCATTTAATGTGGGAGCATTGTTTATTCTTCATCCTAGCACCAGCTCTTTTTATCACTCCTTCCATGATGCTTTTAGCACATGACCTCAGGAGCTCTTGATGCAGTGCAGTAGGTGCCAGGAGAGCCCCGCAAATGGAGGTTCCAAAAGGCAGGACCTTGTGGGGGACAGGACAGGGGCAAAGGAGAAAGGATGGGCTGTGAATCTATTTCTGAGGGAGTAAAGAAGGGAAGCAAAGAGGGGGAAGTGAGGAGTGGGAGATGTCATGTTAGTGTGGGAGGGTTTAAATCCACCTCAGAATTAGGATTTAATACCAACTACCCCACCATTGTTTCTGCTTGAGCTCCAATAGTTCTCATTGTCCTAACAACCCCAAATCTGGCTTTCATGGAAAGAACTGTGCACACCATGGAAAGAGGAATGCTCATAAAACAAGGACGCTTCCCTGAATGGTTCAGATCCTTTAAAGGGGCTGGGGTATTAGCCAGGTGCATAACCCCATCCTGGACCCCATCCCCATGCTCCCACACACCTCCCACATGCATGCAGGTCTGAGCTTCATTCCTTCAGGTGTTTGTGGCATATCCCATCTCATCTCCCTTGACGTGCTCCCTAATTCTCCCTGCCTTCTGCCCTCCAGAACTGGAAATACCAATCCTGGCACTCACACGTCCTGAGTCTCAGCTGGGGATGGAACAAACATAGAGACACAGGGCTGGCAACCTCCCTGTGTTGGTTCAGGGTCCTCTTCTCCATGCATGGTGCCTCTTCAGGCACTTCAGCCTCAGTACTGAGGTGATAGAAGTGTTTCCTTCTACAGAACTGCTGAATGGCTTGGAGTCATCTTTCCTAGAGAAATCCACCTTTGAGTGGTCATGAGAAATGGGCAGACTGCAGCCTCCAGAGCAAACATTTTAGAAAGTTATGAGTGACTGAAGATTAGTGAACAGAACAAACTGTTTTGCTGACTTTAGCTGTAGCTGTCACTAGCACAACACCCACATCAGCAGGTGGAAAGGAGGTGAGTGCAGGAGTTGGAGAGGTGTGATACATACAGCTAAGTAGTTGAAAAAGCAAGAGCTATCATTTTGCTGATACAAGCGATTTAAAGTAGCCTCAGAATTTAGGATCTCTGAAATGAGCTCTTTCCATGTTTAAGGCTAATAGTACTATTCTCATGGGGGGAAAAAGACCCCATTGATTGGAGAGAATTCTAACAGGAAATGTTTTTTCTCAGTAGTAGTAATGCAAATAAAAACAGAGTGCTAGAGTTTGGTAATGGAAGGATTAAATCACATAGAAAGTCACTGAGAAAAAAGCAGAAAGCATAACTTTTTTTTCCTTTTTCCATGGAAAAGTAAGCAGAACTGAATGAGATTAAAAACCCAGGTAGAATGTTTCAGGCTGTTTATACAAGAAACTTCTGTTGTGCCATTGGCCAAAATTCTGGGGTCATTTTGTTTTGGGGAGTTTTAAGGAAAATTTACAGTTTTTAGTATGATGTCATTATTTTTACAGCATATTAAAAGTTTCAGAGGAAAATGAGCAGTCTTCCTATTCTTTAAAGGGAGCATAAGGACAAGAGAAAAGACAGGAAGAAAAGAACAAATTTGGATAAACAGAAGCAGTGGAGTGTCTCATTTCTGATACAGAATCCCACAAAAAAGACCCCTGAAATGGTCTTTCCAAGCCCTGATGCCCTATCTGGGTATAATCCCTTCAAAGTAGTGTAAACCTCAGTGATTATTAATATAATTTTGGTTGTTTATATGAACCTTGAGGGGGAAAGGAAGCTTCTGCCATTTTAATTCCTTTGTTAATGTCTTTATGAATGCAATTAGCACTTCATTCACGCTTCTTTGTTTCTGGATCCCATTACGATATGGCTTATGCCAACTTCGCTCTCCCAGGAGAGGTGAGGCATCATGCAGCACTCCACTCAGCTGCGTGGCTGAGCACTGACAAACTCAATTTGCTGGAGGAGAGCATGAGATGACACGGTGCAGTCGCTGCTGCTGTGATGTGGACAAATGGCCTCTTTTGTTCCAAGCAAGACATCACCTGTCCTGAGGAAGTGCATCTGTGAAAGTGAAAGAGAAACAAGGTTGATTTACCTGACAAGAAATTAACCTACTGCAGCTGGCTGTAAAATGGAAGTATCTAATTATTTAGTCCCTTTTTTACAATTGCACCATACCTATTCAAGTACCTGTTCAGTTGTTTTGAATTTCTTAAGATGATGCTAAAGTCATCCCTTTGTAACACCATCAGCCTCCACAGTCCTAAACCAGGGATGGATTTGACCCCTCAGTTTTTTTCCTGATTGCTCCAAAGGGCTTTGATGTGAGGTCGATGCCCCAAGCTGCCGGGCAGCTGAGGTTGCACAGCTGGACTCATAGAATCATATGAACCAATCGTGAGTTGGAAGGATCCCACAAGGATCCCACTGAGTCTAACTTAAGAAAGCTTTACCTTTACATTAGCAGAAGCTTGGGTTCATTTGGGGCTGATCCTGTCCTTGGTGTTCATCAGGGGAGGTTAAGAGGAAGCCCAGTGAGATGAGTGGGTGTAAAGTTGAAGCCAGGAGGAGCTGAAGCCTGTCATTCTGTGAGGGCAGCTCTCCAGTGCTACGTGGGCATTTACAGATGCAGGGACTGTGAGCATCAGGGGCTTGGGCAGCCCCTCTGGGCAGGGGGGAGCCTGTGTGTTTCTAAATATCCCACCAGGTACCAATTCACACCTAAATACTCTTGGAAATGCTGTTCAGGACTTCTCTGAGGTGAGGAGCCAGCCCTGATTCATGAGTGTGTTAACTGAGCACAGCCAAGGAAATCCAGAGAGATTTGAGCCTGTGGGACCCCAGCAATGCTCCCAGCTGCAGGCTGATGAAATTTTTGCCACCTCCATCAGTGGGAGGATTGAGCTAGGTGCAGTTTACCCACAGGACTGATTCTTTAAAATTACCACAATATCCCATGAAGGGTGAAGAATGTCTCTTCCCAAACAGGGATGAGGGCAGTGAAGACATAAGCTATTCCTCCTACCAAAAATTTCTGGTGAGGCAGATGGGGAAATGCTGATTTACAGACAGTGTTGTAGACTCTTTCTCCCTCTTTTTATGTTGATCCCATGCACTCTTTACCATACCCAGTGCAACCTGGTATACAAAGCACATCAGCAGGCACTGAAGTCCAGACACTCCCTTTGGGCTCCAGGTCCCCTTTTACACCGCCCCCACATCCCCAAGCAACCTACTGCCAGGTAAAGGGGATTGTTGTTTCCATCACAAGACAGAAGGGAGGGAAAAACTGTAGTCTGAAAGCCCAAGGAAAAGAGACAGGAATTCTTTATCGCTTATTAAATGTGCAATTCAAAACCTGGTGAATAGGGAGATGAAAAGCTCCTGCTGAGAAATGGAGAGAGAAATTGCATTTTGGCCTTGGGGAAACCTGTGCCTATAATATTAAAGATGTGCAAATAAATAAATAAAGGCAATAGCTCGATTTACGTGTCTAATATCCTTGCATGCCGTGATCAATGTCGATACTTTACTTTTTTATGAGGTTCTCCAAAAATCTATGGCGCTTTCCTTTATTAATTGTTATCCTCATTGCAAAGGTCTTTCACATGTCTCCAGCAACTAGGTCTTAGCTGTCAACTCCATTAAATTCTATTATAATGTGGCATGATTGAATGCTCCAGTGGGATTGGCCAGCCAGTGTGTATTAATATATTATGGAGCATGCAGAGGCAGGCACCAGCACCTTGCTGTATTCACAAAGATGCTGTTGTGTTTACATTTTTTTCCCCTCTCTGTGCACGTCTGCTGTTTCAGTGGAAACTGGCTTTACCATAAATTATCCCTTGCAAAAAGAACAATGTAAACTGTGAGGGAGCTTTCCCTGGGATGTGGAAGCCAGCGGTCTTTCCTCAAGTGAGCAGATTCTCATTCTCTGCCTAGGATGTATTTGTACGACTTTAATTAGTTTGTGTTTGTACAGTATGAAAATCTAGGAGGCCCATGTTATTTAACATTAGGGAATATTGAAGAGCAGAGGATTTCCCACCCTGCTGGTTATAAGCAGGGATGTTATGCTGTTGGGAGGGAGCAGAATCAGAATTCAATAGGCGTGATCATGGATTTTTTTTTTTTAAACAAAGGAGTTTGGCAGATCACACATAAGCACAGTTTAAGACCTGTGCCTTTTAGGGGTGGTGCATGCACACTGGATAGCATGTCACCTGCAATGACATCCCTTAGACAACTTAATACCATCCTCAGTGCCTATCTGCAGCCTGAACTGAGTGACCCAACTTGGGCACCTTCTGCTTCTACCTGGAAGGCAAAAAAGCAAAGCAAGACCACAGGTTCCAACTAAAAGTCAGTTTAATTCAGAACTGGGAGAGAGAAAAGTAAAGGCATATCCAGTTCTCAAATCTTTGTTTGTCCAGAGGTGCTCTGGTCGGATGCATTTCATAGTTAGCAGCATTAAGTCAGCACTTCTGGATCTCTGGAGAACTCTGATGGGTCACCAGCCTCTCAGCCCATCACAGCCATGCTCATTGCTGCTATTATCTCCCTTTGGCTGTGTTTACATTTGCCATTTCCAAAGCCCTGTGTGCTACCATGAGCAGGAACATGGCCAGGCAGCAGCTGCCCCAGCGCTGCAATGGGTGAGCTTTGATGAGCACTAATGCCTTGGCTGCAGCCAGACAACAGAAGATGTAACGTGATTGCCTTTTGGGGGCCATGCTGAGGTCAAATCAAGCACAATTTGTGTTGGACTAGGCAGAATATGGCTATCAGAGAACCAGACAGGGTGTACCTGGGTGGTGCACTATAGGCAAACTTCGTGAAATTCTTGGATTACTGAGGGGTGTCTGCCACAATGGGATTGTTTGAAAGGCAGCAGTATCCTTCTCCTCCCCTGATTCATGCAGGTTCATATTCTGCACTGTGTAGTTTTTGTTCCCATGCTCCTGACACACTAATTGCCATGGTCCAGGACGTTGCCATGCCCAACTCAATCTGCTTTTAAAGACAAGAAACTCACCTAATTCCATAATTCATCCTTAGGATCACACTCCACTTGCTTCCAAACAAAAAATAATATACAGATTGATTGATCTTTTACAAGTGCTGAAGATGGTCTAGTGTTAGGGGCTGAGGCCAGGGAGAAATAGATACTGCTCATATACTAATAAACTGTAATTCTTTTCCCAGAATACCTGGGAAATTGCCTTTAGTCAATTCAAGAGACTAACTAATTTAGAAGAATAAAAATAATCATTATGGTTACAACAGTGACTGGGGGGGGGGGGTTAAAAAAAGGTAAAAAATCAAACCTTTCAGAGAAGCAGAAGGGGAAAGGAAAGCTTCTCCCAAAGATGTGGTTCACTTTTGTGCCTGTGCCATGCAGAAAGAAAAACAAGTCTGCTTTGTTCCTCCTCGAGCCAAGTCAAAGGGTGATGATGTAAAACAGAAGTGCAGGCTACATTTTCCTGGATCTGAGGAAGATGTAAATGCGTAAAATGTGATGGAAGAGCTTTGATTTTTATTCTTTCTTTTTTTCTTTTTTTTTTCCCTTTCTTTTTCTTTTTTTTTTTTTTTTTTTTTTTTTATTATTTCTCTCAGGAATGGTCTGACAGCCCCAGGCTGGAGTATGTGTCTCTCCCAACTACTCTGTCACCCAGGTAACCATGGAGACCATGACGATCGATTAGATGCCATCTGATCTCAACCTCATAAAAAAAGCCCCACGTGCACCCGCGCGCGCGCATACGCGCACGCACTCACACAAAAAACAACCCAGGCAGCAGATGGCAACCAGGCCACTAGACCTGTCTCCAGAGAGAGCGAGCTGGGGAGAGGGACTGAGACACAGGCAGAGGGAGATCATGAGGGAACAGGGGGAAAAAAAACAAAGACAGAAAAAGTGGGGAGGAGGGAGACAAAGAAGTGAAGAGATCGGGAGAAAGAAAGGAAAGAGGGAGAGGTGAGAGGAGGGTCCGCAGCTGCTCTCATTTCTGGGGGACTGCCTTGGGTGGAGCAGCAATCATTTACACTGCCTGCAAGTCTGTCTCCTTCTGAGGGTGGAGATTGAGGCTGAGAGAGATCAAGGAATAGAAGTATAAAAATATCAGGTCAAATCCAAGAGGAAGCCCACAGAAGTGCAGTAAATGCGCCTTTGTGCACTTCTGCCCCTGCGACAGCTGACCCCTCCTTGCAATCGGTCAGGCCAAACAAGGTCTCTCTGTGAGGATGTGAGAAGGGCTCTAAACAGAAATCAGAGCTTCTCACCCCTCCCCAGGACAGAGTGGGTACACTCTGAGAACTGCAGCACCAGCTCCATGCCACTAAGAGGATTGCAGCTACCCTCTGGACATCCTGTGGGGATGTGAGAGATGGAGCCAGAGGAGCTGCCTCACCTGCAGCTTACCTCTGAGGACCTGTGCATTGTCTGGACATTCTCACTAGCCTGGAGGTGACTGGCAGAAGCAAAACTGATGAAACCCTTCACAGCAGGAACTCCTATGTCTGTACAACGCTTACAAAAACTGGGTCTCTCCAAGGCCCTGGTGGAAATGCCAAATAACCAAAGAAATCGCAAATGGGTCTTGGAATTGGAGGACAAAGGATTGGAGTAAGATTCCAACAGCATCTCAAAAAATACTGGTGTTTGTACCATCACTTTGGTAGCGAGATACCAAAATGACACAGGTTAGAGCCTCTCTGAAATCTTGCAGCAAGAGCATCAATTTTTTTTGCTGCAGTCAGTTGTAGAAGAAATGGACTTCCAGTTCCAGTATGAACTGATTTGAAAATGAATAGGCCCATCATGGAGGTGCATGGTGCAGAATCTCAGCCGGGGAGAAGGCCAGACCTATGTGTGTGACTTGCATGGGCCTCTTGTGGAAGCTGGGGGTGGGATTTATGCAATCAGCTCTGAGCATCTCCAGTCATCAGTCTGAACTAGCTTACTGGGAAGAAACAGGTCCTTCTAGTGAGTATTTCACATCCCTCTACCACAAACATCTAAAGTAGACAAGATGTGTCACATCATCATCATGTCTTCTTTTCTCCAGTGAGTGTAAAGGGAGCTGGGAGGAACTATCTCAGATGAAGTGGGGGCATAAGAAATTAACGGAGACAAACCCCACTCCAGGCATGTCAATGGCACCAAGACTCCTGCAAAATAGCTCATCTTTATCCCTTCCACTGTTCTTCTACCGACACAAATGAATTCACATCTCAGCAAATAGGAGTTGGTCCCTAGGGATCCCTTCCCAAGATACTTGTCAACAATAGTGAGGATGATACCTTCATTGTGAGGACTTTGTCAGGTGAGGAAAATGGCTCATGTTCAGAACATGGGGATTCAGGTGACCTTGAAAATTGTTCTCAGGAACAGTGGACAATTTGAAAATTTGGTAACTGAAATTTGGTAACTGAAAAAACTGGCCAGCACCTGAAGTTAACCATATCTAGTTTAAATATCGAAATGACAATCATCCTTTCCTAAATATGGTACCTCTCTGATGTCAGGGGAGGCAGGAGAGGGCAGGGGACTGATGGTTGTCTGAAGTGGGGCTTCTTTGAGACCAGCTCTCAAGAAGGTGTTAATCTGCCCCTACTTTAAGGAGTGGATAGAGAGGACCAGATTTGTATTCCTGCTTCATAAAGATCAGTCATGTGCATGATGTCTCTTTCCTGGAGATTTGTGGAACATTCGAAACAGGATATTGACCCCACTGATATCTAATATTACTTCATAGATTGACCTTTACTCTAGTTCACACAACAATCCAAACTTCAGCAAAGAAAAATAGCTGTGAGCATTATCAAACTCAGAGAATAGTTCTACAAATCCTGAAGATGGCCTGCAGCCCAAATCCTTATTTTCAGAAATGTCAGATTTCCTGGTTTCTTCTCTGAATAAGTCCTTTTAAAAGAAAGGTTTATTTACCTCTCCTCAAGGAAGCATAGAAAGGAAGCAACTCAGAAAGCCAAGAAGATGCTGGAGATGGTGAACTACCACTCTGCAAGCATTTTTTTCTAGATGCCTTCAAGGAAGATGAAGGCACAAAGTCATCTTCTATTCTCAGCCACCCCTGTAAAAAGTCACATGGAATATTTCTGCAACAATAAAGTTGCTCTGATTTGCAATGAAGAAACTGAAAAGGCAACATAACAAGTCATCTCATGGCAGTCTGATCAGGTCTAATGTAATCCCCCTGACCACACTGGTTATTCCTCTGAACCCTTGTCATTCACCAGGAGTGTCCTGCATCTCTCTGAGTGTAAGGCAGTGACACTGGATTAGTGTCACTAGCTGAGGGACAAAATTGCCCTAAGAAGACTAAGAGTCCAGCTATCATGTGTGGGATTGTTGAAATGAACAGAAACTGGATCGCACATGCAGAAAGAGCTGAGTTCCAGGACTGTCAGAGCAGTGTCATGTCTAAAGGCAAGTATTGTTTCAGATAAAATTTGTTCCATTTACTCGATTAAAAGCAGAATGTTCTCTGACCTTATATGACCAGAATGACAACCCCCCTAACATCAGTGTCTCTGTCTACTTTTCAGTCTTCCTGCTCTCGTGCAAGAGTTTCAATAGTGTTTGGTGTTTAAACAAGTTTGGTACTCATGTCCAGCTCCCATGACATTTTTTTCTGGGACAACAAGTCCAAAACCTATGACAGAATTGATGGTTTTGGTTCTGTTAAGAATCCACCTGGAGCTCATATCAAACATCCTAGCTCTCAACTACCTTTCCCATATTGTGTCAACTGATGTAGCTTAAGAGAAGTACCAGGGATTTACTGACACTGATTGTACAGTAAGAGATGCTTAAGGGCTCCTCACCAGCAGCAAGGATAGATGTAAAACGTAAACAGGAAGCCTAGCATCAGGTTGGGTATAAGCTGGCAGGGCACAGCATGCTCAAACATTTGCTAATTACCAATGCATCTATCTCCCAGCAGAACTGGGTATTTGTTATCCTCAGGGCTGGAGGGCACCATTATTACTGCAGTGTTTTCTCAGTGAGCTATCACACCAAGAGGTGGCAACATGTGATACAGCATTTTTAAGCAAATGATCCCAAATCTCACTTGATTTTTGAACAAATATGAAAACCAGCTCAATTCCACCTCAGAGATTTTGCAAGAGGAACAAGAACTGGGCAGTGGGCTCAGTTTGGTCTGTTGGGTTGACAGGGTTTTGCTTGACAGTTTCTCCTACCTGCCAAAATATTACTGAGGTGCCCTGTTTGAAGCAAATCACCAGAGCATTACCCAGGGAATTTTCTGAAATACATGGTAATGGAAATCAATATCCCATAATGATGTGACACAGGAGTACAAGAAAACTGACATGTTTGGTGTCTGAGAGAAATTCTGAGTAGTTGATTTCTCTGTTTTGGCTAAATTGCTGTGGATTACATGATCACATCCATAGGAGCAGAGCACAGAACATCTTGGTTTGGGTGACCATAGTTAAGTTCCCAAAAATGGAGACACACTGAAACAAATAGGGCCTTATCTTCAGAGCTCCTGTACAGCCATAAATTCTCTAGCCTTTGCTGCTGTGGGAGATAAATGACACTTTTATTTAGATGTTAAGATCTGAGATTAATTTTATTCACTCAGGTATAAAAATATGAGCCACTGTGCTTGGATAGGTAATTAACAGTGCTTGTGAGGATTCTTCTTGAAATGACACCCATTATGGCTCTCATCAAACAGAGCTCTCTGTTCTTGCTCTTTAGATAATATTTTCCCTTTTGGTTAAACTGGGAAAGGTAGCAGATTTCTCTTACAAGAAAGTACTTTCCTACAGCTTGTTATCACCTGCCCTCATTTCCAAGAGTCCTATCAGCCAGCCTGTAAGCCATAAGGCCTCTCCTCCCTTCAGTGGAGGTAATATACCTTCCACTTTTATTTCTTTTTTTTTTTTTTCCATTTCAGCCAAACTCAGTGTTTTGCCATAAATTTGCATCCTGATCTTGCAGCTCATCTTCTGTCTGCACACTTAGCCCACCTGCCTCAAGAGACTGTGGCCCACTCCAGCCTCTCCTATGCCAAGAACCACTGGCATATTCAAATTTCTCAGAGCTTTTCTAAGTCTTATTTAACCTAAAGGGCAAGAAAAGTATTATTACTTCATCATCTGGCTCTCAAACTCAAAAGCATTGCCTCACTAAGGAGTACAAGCACAGATACAATTTAAATATAACCAAAATGTCCTTTTTGCCTAGTGAACTAAATGTAAATGCCTGATTTGCACAGACACAAGAGCAAACTACAAGGAGAAACTGAGGAACAATAGAAATAACCCTAAATTTGGGAAGAACAGTTTTATTTTGAGGAAAGAGCATGGGAAGAGCAGCTCTTGGCAGCAACCAGTGGAGAGCACAGACAGTGATTATTCACAAGAGCAAGGAAAATATTGTGGGACTGCATTAAGGAGCAAAACAAGAAGGTATACAGGACATAGCAGAAGGAAAATGTGATCTGGATCTGTAAAGACAGAGGCTGCCAGCAAGCCTGTGGCTCTCCCACAGGCCTGAATCATGATGTGTGAAAGAGTGGTGAGCACAGTCCGATGCCAGTGAAGGACTTGGCTGGCCCATACAGCTTGGTGGCACAGAGTCACTCATGAGAAGTGTAAGAATCCATCAGCTTCCTGGGAAAACCACTCCTGCTAGTGCTTCCTGAAAGAAAATGGTCACATGGAATGGAATGGAATGGAATGGAATGGAATGGAATGGAATGGAATGGAATGGAATGGAATGGAATGGAATGGAATGCTTCTAAGTGTCTGAGGGATGCCACAGGTTGATGTAGCTCAAATAGTGGCAAATCAGACAAGCTGTAGAACATGCATATCCTCTGTGGGTCTGACACAGGTTGAGGTGCTGGAGAAGGTCTCCTGAAGCACCTTTTGAACATATGAGAGCTACTGGTAGATGGAAAAGCCTTCCATGGGCCAGAAGAAGTGGGACATGGTAAAACCATTATTAGTGAGAGTCTTTAGCCCAGACTGTTGCTCCGAAAGGTGGAGGGCAACAAATGTTTGAGCCTGAGATTTGCTTCTGGGCCTGGGTGGTTTTGTGCCTTTGCTAATGAAGCTATTTAGGCTTCTTTAGGTCTCTGTACTTGCTCAGCCACCCTGTTTTTACTACAGAAGGCCTTAGGCTAAAGAGCAAGTGAGCCACTTGCTCTCAGCTGCTCTGGATGAGGTAAATTCACCAATTTCAAGCAATAGGTTTGTCTGCCTATCGACTGGCCACCACTATTGAGATCAGCCTTGAAACTTGTCTTTAGAACCTAACTTTTCAATACCACAAGTCCTAAGTTTTGTTTCCTTCTCAAGTAAAAAAACATGCAGAATTCCTAAGTGTGAATAATTTACATTAGGGGATGGTGTGGCACCCACTTTGATTAACACACTCAAATAAGTTCACCACCCTCAAGGATGCTCAAAGCTCAACATGACCTGATCTTACTGCTAAGAATTTTTTTTTCATTTTTTCCTCCTTTTTTTAGTAATTTCTCCTTCCTCTTTTCCTACTCCTTTCTTCTTTCCTTCCTTTTCATACCTTTTATTGCCATTTACTTCCTTGCAGTACAGTCTCCTCTCCCTAGTAGAAAGCCTTGTGCAGAGCAGAATTCAGACAAGATGACCTGGAGTAGGCAGTAAGGCACTATTTCGGACAGCTTAGCCCAACAACTTTCTTCCTCATGAAGCTTTTTGTCAAAGCTTGCTCTGGATTTGATTCCCCCAGCCTTCAGGACTGCATCCTGCCAGTTTGATATAGTGCAATGCCAATTATTTTAGCTGTGACATGTGAGGATAAAGTTGTGGGGGAGGAGGCTGAATAAGTCCCTGAGAAATCACAGTGGCCAGATCTTCAGGAGCTCTGAAGAAACTAATTCCCTTCAAAATCAATACTGCAATGCCATTGAGAAATCAAAGCAATGCACTTGAGTGAGGGCAGAGCTGAATATACCCATGAACAAGGGTCCTGATCACACACACCATGGTGCCTGATCCCCTCTCCCTTGCAATATTGCAAGTCACAAAGAAATTAATTGCAGTCCACAGGGCGGTGCAATCATAAAGCATGAGTGAATCAGGGGAGAATCAGGGCCAATAAAAATACACTCCCAGTGATTGAAACATTCTTTGCCACACCATTCTTTTCCTCATCCATTTTTTTGTCTTCTCCTCTTCATGCTTAACTTCACTTTTCAGGCTTCCTAGCACTATGATTATTATTATCGCTATTATTATTATCATTGTTGCTTTGTGGGCTGAGAGTTGCAGATCTCAAAAATAAAGCAGATGTCAGCAGCTCTGAAGGATCCTATTCTATTACACAGCAGAACAAATGAGTATGTCAAGGAAGGGCTTTCCAATCTAACAAGAAAACAGCACAAACAGACACTAAATAAATAAATAAATAAACCCTGCGGGGACAGGCAGACTAGTTCTGATTAGATATTATGCTAACATGATGCCTACTTTCTACACTAACAGTGTTTTAATACATTTAAATGATACTGGGGAAATAAGTCATGAAATAGGAGAAGAAGTCTTCATGTCAGAAATGATTAAACTTATCCAAGGGGGCCAGACTGCCTCTCTCATGGAAATGTGGCTCATGGTGTGGGATTATGAATGTAGCCCAAACAGTATTTACATAGTGTGCCTGACTCCATCTCATTACCTTTGCCAATGACTGCTTTTCCTGGCTGCTGGAAGAGCAGTCCAGCTGGTGAGGGGGAGCCCAGCACCAATGTCTGCACCATGGCAAAGTCTCAGTCTCTGCTGAGGCTCTGGGATGCCTCTGGCTTTTATAGGGATATGTCACAGGGAAATGCCCAAGCAGTCATAAGAGGGACTGGAGCCACCTGCCACACTGGTGCCCCTGCTTGATGCTTGCAGCGGGTGCAGGCCCACCTCCTGCTTTCCTGCAAATGGACTGTGAGCCAGGCTGAGCTTTTTGGGAAGGCATGATTCCAGAGCCAGGCTACATTCCTTAATGTGGTCTCCCTCCAAACTTTCTGAGCAGGGACAAAACCAAGCCTTGCCTGACTCAATCTGTAGCCTCTAATCTTTCTCTCGTCCCCAGCTACCTGCCCATGCTCCCCATTTCACAAAAAAGGAGATCTCTTTTCTCTTGAGGGATTTACATAAAGAGCCTGAATAAACTTGTCAAGCTCCATGCAGCAATGTTAATTTTGCTTGTGAAACTGCAGCCTTGGAAGACCCTCCATCTCCCGAGTCTTTGCAGCCCTAGTAAATGGCCATTTATTAGCTGCAGTCCATAATTTGCTTCCTTCTGTGACCCATCTTGTAATTTTCCTTGAGATGACAAGCTCTGAATGAACAGCATACTCATTTTCCAGCTATAGCATATAAAATATGGATATGGTCATGAAATCTTGAATCCATCAAAAAAAGCAAAGATCTTTCCTTTTAGGACCTAAGGCTCTAAGGACCCAGGGCTGGGCTGGAGCCTCCATACCCTGCGAGCTGCAGTCTGCTCAGGCACAGAGCAGTGATACTGATCTCAATTACCAGTAACTTGATTCACTCTAGTGCTCTGACAGATGAGCTTTGATGAGCCCCACAGTAGCAGTTTAAGAACTTCCTGGTGACCCTCCTCCCATTACTCTCTTTGCAGAGTTGGCAGATGAGAATGTGCATCCTCCTGTGGCTCTACCATGGTGAAGTTTGGTGCATTAGCTTAAAAGCACTGAGATACCAGATGATGAACTGGAGCTGCTGAGACTTTCTGTCACAGGGGCAATAACTTGTGGCTGGTGGAGAGGGCAGACAGCTGGATATAAAAGTAGCCTAAACTGTCACAAAAAGACTGGCCAGTTCATCTGTCAACCCTAAGTGAGTGGTGAATCAAACTGCATTATCTTCTGCTCAATACTGAAGAGCAGCAGTTGTCAGGAAGCTCATGCTCACTACACAGAGGGGGACAACTCACAACTAAGTCCTCATTCTAAGAGACTCTGGAGAAAGTGAGCAGTGGAGAGACCTTACCTGAGAAAACCAGAAAAGGACTTTAACACAGTCAAAAGTTTAACTTTATTTCTTTAAACCTGGACCCTGAATACAAGCAAACTATGGTCAATAGCAAGCAAGGTTGTTTACAGACCAAAACCAGCTCAGAGGTTTCATTTTTTTCTGGAACCAAGGACTCAGAGATGCCATGCTTTGTAAATGACCCTATGGAGACTTTAAGTACTACCAGTCTGTGGAATATTTCCCTTGGAATTTCTCCAAGCATTGGGATCAGAGAATGACAGCATCAGCAGACCTGAGAGTGTGAGCTTATTTGGTTTAGCAGAGCACCATTAGTTACTGCTCTATCCTAAGCCACTTCATGGAGGTAAGCAGGGGACTGTTCTTCTGCATAAAAGATCCTGACATCTGAGTCTTGGTGAAGAAAGGTTTGAATTGGCTCATAGAATCATAGAATGGTTTGGGTTGGAAGGGACCTTAAAGATCTCCTAGTTCCAATGCCCCCACCATGGACAGGAATACCTTCCACTGGACTGGGCTGCTCAAAGCCCCATCCAACCTGACCCTGAACATTTACAGGGATGGGGCATCCACAGCTTCTCTGGGCAACCTGTGCCAGTGCCTCACCACTCTCAGAGTAAAGAATTGCTTCCTAAAATCTAAACCTACCTACCTACCCTCCTTCATTTTGAAGCCATTCCCCCTTGTCCTGTCACTACACCTGTAAAAAGTCCCTTTCCAGTCATTTAGTGAGAGTTTCTTGGGGAAACGGGCACAGGCCTGGCAGGGATAAGAAAGACTGCTGAAGTGGAGCTACACAGAGCTGAACATTTAACTACAATATGCAGAAATGGAAACATCTTCCATCCCACAGCCTTCAACATCAGGCACTCTTCACCTCCTAGAAATTCATACACTTGCTAAGCCATATGGGCTTTCAAGTGCTTTACAGCATCCTACTACAACTCTAGTCTTATTAAAAACCTTATCACTAACTTTGAATGATGAAATTGTGCCCCATCACAATGATGCAAGCAAGATAGTTCATATCTCATAGAATTTTGACCTCAGTACTCTTCATACACATTCATACTTCTCTACATCTAACACTCTCCAGGCACAGTTTCAAATTCATCTCAACACCATGAGGGCTAGAAGCACTTTTCTAAGGGGATGCTGTAATTTTACATAATCATGACTCCAGAAAAAATCCAGACTCCCTAACCAGATATGTCTCATACCAACCCTGCAGACATGAACACAGAGGCTACAGAAGAAAGAGTAAATTTGAATGTGAATTAAAACATGAAATTTCCTAGACATGCAGTTGCTTTGCTTTATTAATTTTACCTTTAATTGAAGCCCTAAAGTGGACTTTTCTTGAGAAGACAAGCAGAAAATCTGGAACCTGAGAAGAACCTAAAGAAGCTGCCTTACAAATGTGCCTATCTGAATTCGTATGTATACATATATATAACGAGTTACTGCCCTCAGATGTTTTCAGTAGAGCTCCTATAAGCATCAAGCATTGTCACACATACAAATAGAAATGGTCTGAGTTCATGAGGAAACCCTGAAAAGATAAGAGAGGTGATTTTATTCCTTCAGGGAAGCTGTGTTCTTCACTTGGACTGAGTCCTCACCAGCCAGTCTTCTTGTTAAGACTTCTCCCCTTCAAACAAGGGACCACCTAACCAGGTAGTTTGAGAAGAGTTTATGATGAACAATAACAAATAGCAGCATGGAGAAATAAAAGGGAAAATAGGGGCTCCAGGCAGGAAGGATAACAGTGTCCAATGGACAAATTTCATATTGAGAAAGATATGAGGAAACATGTCAAAGAAGAGGATGCAAAACCAAGTCGAGAGCCCACACCAAAAGACAGAGTTCAAAATCATGGGAATAGAAGGAGAGGACCATCCAGCAGTTAGTGACCTAGTTGGTTTAAGTTCAGAGAGAATCTCAAAAATCAGGACACCAGTGCTACATAGCTTCAGTGAAATGGAGAAGGTGGTCAGTGGAAATTATTGAAGACACAGAAGATCCAGCACCACCTTCCACATGCTCAGGACCAGAGAACCAGAGCTCTGGAAGTTAAGGGAGGAGCAGCTGTTGGAGGACATTAAGTCTGCACAGGGATGGAGCCTAGGATATGGTGTATGCCTCTGTGGGAAACGAGTGGCTTTTCAGACACCTGATTTTATTCCCTAGAATAATTTTGATAGGAAAAACAATTTGTTAGGCCTGAATGACTTCTTGGAATAAATCAATTTTCCTCCTTTACCAGGAATGACCATACAACTCACAGAAGCCAGCATAAAGCCAGTTACAGCTGGCCTAAGCTATACAAGTAGAAATAAAATGGTTTTGAACACTCCGCATGCTGGTGAAAACATTCCTGGTCATTCCAGGAGATGCTGATACTGGCCATGGCTGGGGAAAAGACACCGAACTGGGCAGAGTACCTGTGAGGAACCTCCTGTGAGGCCCTTCTTACCCTGCATGTAAGGTAAGAAAAGCATGGCAGCTTTACTTCCCAGGTCTACTGGCCTAAGCAGTCCAGTAATGATCACTGGGTTTTGTTCTATAAGTTCTGCTTCCAAGTGAAGAAAGGAAGCCTGTGGGCTGGGGTGCTTGGCATCAATAGAGGGAGAAACATCTGCTTATGGAATGCAGGTGGCTGCAAAAATCTTATTTTTTTCTTTTTCTATTTTTTTTCTTTTTCATAGGAAAGAGCATTCCCCATGGCTACACACACAGACATCAGATTTAAAAATAGCCAAGTTCCACCTCGACTGTGGGTGAGTGAAAGACAGAAGACAGATGCATTGGCTGCCAGCTACACTTGACATCTACTTTTTCTTTCCTCACCCTGGCAGCCAGCAGTTGCACACATGTGCACAGGTAAGGTCCTCAGTGGCAAAGCACACGGTGTCTGCCTCCCCCTCAATTCACTGACTGCTGCCTGCCAGCTGTGTGTGTCTGGGAGCCACATAAACCCACACTCCCCATTTAGTGCATCAGGCATGTATAAAAATCACCAAGTTCCTCCTATTTGTCCTACTTAATTCACAAATTCCTCACTAGTCATTTATGTGTGGGGATTGCTATCGAGTTCATTGTAAAGGTTAACACATCTCTGTTTCTGGCTTTTTTTGTTAACTCCTTTAGTGCTTAATCTACATGGACGCTTTCCATGGCTCCAACCTATATAGGGATTGTGTGTGCTTGTGCATGACTGGTCTCACTTTCAGACCCTGGCCCAGGTCAATTAAAGGTGATCAGTTTCAAGGAACAGGTCTTGGTCTTGCTTCCTTCCTCTTACCCAGACCGCAGGAGATTCCTCCTCTTTTTCTTCACTGGCTTTAATCCACCCACTGTTTATGCTTCCAACCAAATTCATTCACTGAAAACATAAGGCACTACTGCCCACATACTCAATGCTACTCTTCATGTGCTCATCAGCAGTAGAAGCCACAGTAATTCAGCAAATTTGGCTATTTTATTTGCAAACATGTTTACAAGCATCCTTTTATGCATTTACCTAAATCACATGGTTCACAGAGAAGTCCTTTCCATGGAAAATTATGGATGCTGAAAAGTCACTTGCATTCCAACCACAACTTGACAAATTCAGAAAAGGAAAATTCATCTAGTGCATTAAACTTTAATTAACTGGATGTCAGGGCACTATTTGAGGGCAGTATCACTGTAGATTTATGTTATTCTTACAGGTT
The DNA here is from genome assembly GCF_051311805.1 of Agelaius phoeniceus. Lineage (NCBI taxonomy): Eukaryota > Metazoa > Chordata > Aves > Passeriformes > Icteridae > Agelaius > Agelaius phoeniceus. The sequence goes on from NC_135266.1 coordinate 92,755,246, forward strand.
TCCCTCTTTTGGTAATGCTGTAAACAAGATACCTTTGATCTAAGCTACTGTGGACATTCTTCGGTTTTTACATGTGTTTTCCATAATTTTAGTGTGATATGATTTCCTAATAAATCTGTTCCAGGAGCATCAAGGCTGCATTAGGGTCTTGCAGACACACCGTAGAGTACAGTAAGTAATAATACAGTAAGTATTAATACAGTAAGTATTAATACAGTAAGTATTAATAAGTAATTAGTAAGTACAGTATAAATACAGTATTAATGCAGTAAGTATTAATACAGTAAGTATTAATACAGTAAGTATTAATAAGTAATTAGTAAGTACAGTATAAATACAGCATTAATGCAGTAAGTATTAATACAGTAAGTATTAATAAGTAATTAGTAAGTACAGTATTAATACAGTAAGTATTAATACAGTAAGTATTTCTTGTTCTACATTTCGAGCTTGGCATGCTAAGCATCACATTTCTGGTCTAGGAAGATGGACAGGAAGAATGGAAAAGATCCCATTATCAGAACAACCTTAGAAATAGAACAGACTTGGTCTCTTCTGCATAATGACAAGGCATTGAATCTTGTTCAGTTTAACAAAAAGAAGGCTGCAGAATTGATATGGCCACTACTAATGAATACTGACCTAGGAAGTACCAACAATGTCTGGGTTTAGTCAGGCATGTCTTCTCTTTCTGTCTGAAATGTTTGCCCAGGTGGAATTTTCCCGTTTGTCCAAAATTCCCAGACATTTGACCTGAGCAGCAGCAATAACTGTAGCTATGCTCTGCATGACCAGAAAGTCCAAGCTAATAACTGGTGTATGCAGACATATAAGCAGTACAGCACACATGCATATGCCTGTTTACAAAATCCCACCTAAACCTGATAACATAATAAAAGAGAAGTCTTAATCCAGGGGCCAAGAAAATCCCACAGCTGGATGCTGCAGCTGTGCATACTCATTTTTCACATCAGTGTTTCCAACAGTGGGGAGAAACAGCTGATGAAGTAACTTTCCAGGCATCATTGGGAATCCTTCACCATCAATGTTTAAACCATGAATGGGTATTATTACTGAAAAATGCTCCTAAAGGAAATGAAGAGGGAAGTCCCATAACCTTCAGCCTGCGGGGAGATGCTCACAGTAGTCCCTTCTCCCTTTAAAAACTCCTCATCATCCTCCATTTCTCAAAATACCCTTCTCTCAGGAGAGCTCTGAATACTCACTGACATCACAAGGACAATCTTTGGAGAGGTCAAGACAATGTGGCAGTGAAGGGGCATGACCACCCACATGAGCATACCTGGCTCTTTACAGTGGCAGCTGGATCTTAATGCCGTGTCTCCTCTAGTCCAACAAGCAAAGGAAAAGACTGGAAGTGGAGACCAAGAGACAAAAACCAAAGCTGCAATAAGACAAAAAAGAAGAGGATTTTGTCCAAAAGCCATGCATCTCAACTGGAGACTACTGGTTTAAACATAGCAGCCACTCCCAGGGAAGTCACACTCGTATTTGCGACGGAGCAGCTGAGGGTCCTGCCTGTCCCCACAAACACTGGCAGTCCTCAGCCAGGGTGAAGGTCAGCCAGGTCCTCACATCCAGACCTGGTGGCCCTAGTACCTCTGTTCATGAGACACTATTTTTTCCCCTTACCCAGCTGCAGGCTGTTCCTGCCAGCAGCCTCAAAGCTCTCGACCTGCTATTAAAACAGCCTCAGAGAAAGTAAACATGACCAATGGAAAAACAAAAAAATATCACCCAAATGTCTAAGGAAACCATGAGCTACATCCAGCACAGATTTTTCAAAAGGACAAGGATTTTCATGGCTCAGCGTTCTAATTTGTTTGACCGTTTATTTCCAAGGAACACATCCAAGAGTGACAAGCTCCATTTATTTCAATGGGCAGCATATGCCAGCAACGAGAATGGCGTACGCTATAAAAGAGAATGGATGTTCTCAAGCATCCTAGAAAGCTGTCCTTCAGCAGACAGAGGACATGGAGGTAATGGAAGTGCAGCTCTGCTCTGACAAGCAACACCATAAAAGCAGCATCCTGGCTTCTCATGTTTGATGTCTCCCCATGGCAGACCTGAGAGATTTGCTCAAGCTGAAAGTGAAAAATTATTACCTAATACCTGGCCCAGTGCTGAAGAGAGCAGTTGGATTCTTTCATTGTTCTACTTTTCTGGGCCATAAGGACATCTCCTTGGGACATATGGCCACTTCAGGGTGTTAGTGCTTCACCCTTTTAGACTTTTAGAGGCTACCCACTAACCAAGACTATTCTCACAAATGACATCACCTTCAAATCATTGTCTGATGTGAATATGAGATGTTCACACAAGAAAGTGCCCTCTTTTCATAAAAGATCATCATGTGGCAGTACTGTTTTCTGTCTTGTGTCTTTGTACTACATCCTGAAGACAATCCTCTTCTGAATCTTGCCATTTCAAAGTCTGATTCCACTGAAGCCTGAAAAACCATGAGTTGTGAGTCTCTGTCACAAATTCAGTATCACCTATGACTTGATATTGTTTAGTGGCCTGTGACACTTTACTGTAAGTCTCACAGGAGTGGGCAACTTTTATTTGCTATCATTAATAAATTAACTAATATTAGTTCTGTGTTAGGACTTACCTAGGGAGCAGTCTAGTTCATAAGGTTTTATCAGCTTGTCAGCAAGCACTGGAAGTCAAAATAGAATGATTCTTGATTTGCTTTTCAGTGAGATGGCCCCAACAAAGGCTGGATGTGGCTTTGTTCATACTGAGTCTTTTTCTGTCTTCTGTCATTCTCATTAAACTTAAGAGGTTGCTGGAAGGAGCAGTGTGAGCTGCAGTGTTGTCCACAGGAATCCACTTCCCCTTCTCCTGTACCTTCAGCCAGGCAACATCTCAAGCCAGGTAAAGAAGAAGAGATGTTCATGACTCCCTTACAGCCCTCCAGCATGGCAAAATGAAATCCCAAATTCTCCTTCAGGAGACTCATGTCTACCTGTGCTGCAAGGCTAGGTTGCAAGGTAGGTTGCAGTTCCACCTTTTTTTGGAAAAGCCAAATCAATGCTGTTCATGCCATTGAGGGCATCTTTGAAACCATGTAGGAATATTAGCTTGCCTTGATGCCAGTGAGGTGCTTGCTTAATGAAGAGGCCAAGCATAGACTTGTGGCTGGCTCTGTGTGTATTTGGGGATATAAATCATAAGGTGGCTTTGCATCTGTGCAGCTTTCTTTGGGACCATGCTGATTGCCAACATGCAGATCTCCACTTGCTGTGAGCTATTTCCAAGGGAAAAGACAAAAAATGGTTGAGGGAGAGTTATAGTCATCCTTCCTTTTCAAAGTGGAACTCTAAAGATATAAACCCTGGGTCTTGCAGTTGATGTGAGAAGATTTGCAGTATCCCAGCAGAGAGGTTTGGGAAGACACCCCGGGCCTGGCATGCCCAGGGCAAACTGGGATCCTCTAGATTTAAGACATCTGGTAGTGGAGCAGTGGGGTAATAGAATCCCAGGGGCAGTAACCAGTGCTTTACGAGGTGTCAAAAATGTCCATCATAACTGAACAGCCTTGTGAAGCAACTGTGTGGTCTTTTCCTGAAAATTAAAACTAAAAAGCAAGCCATATGATGACAGCATCTGTAGCAGAGAGCAGGGTGGCTTGCATGAATTAGCAGCTTCCTGGCTGTTATCTGTGGCAGCCTTAGCCAGCTACTTATTCCATCACCTGCAGCTTCTGTGGGCTGAGGCCTCAGACTTACACCTTGGGGAGCACTGCAAGCCAAAGCCCCCAGCACTGAGCCACAGTCAAAAAAAAGCTGGAGGTCTCCTCCACAGCTTTCTCATTTAAGTCTGGGATCATGGTCATTTGATGGAATAGGATCTTGGGTCTTGGAATGTGGTGCACAGTGACCTTGAATGGCTCAGATCCTCATCTCCAAAGAGCACCTGTGAAGGTTACCAGTAAGGTGGGCTGACTGGGGATGTGCCACAGCCCCAGTGACTTGTATCTGAATCTTCCTGGCATGTCCCATTGCAGGCAAGAATAGATTAGCCAAGAATTTTCAGAAGCACTGCTGAGATAATGTTGGATATCCATGGAACCTGTGCCAGTATGTGGGGTCAGAGCAAGTGATGGCCTCCTGGTGCCTTGGAGACTTGTTATGGGTAGGGGAACAGAGATAAATCCCCAAATTTCCCTGGGAGAAGTGCTATTAGGATCCACTTTCAGGCGTTTCTTTCCCTAGTGGGCCAGGTGTCAGGCAGGGGGGTTATATTCTGTGCAACATTATCCACCATTAAAAAAAAAATAAACAAAATCCAAAATTACTCAGGTATTACTCAACTCATTCTTGTTAAGGTCCTGTAAGTCATATCAAGTGCAGAATCTCTCCCCTTTCAGAGATCTTCCAGCCTGTTGCATATGGATGACCTTCAGGGATCCCTGCAAGTGTCTTCCTGCCACCTCTCCCCCATGCTTCCTGATGATGGGACCCAGAACCACCCACTGAGCTGCTGGTGAGCAGCAGAATCAGTTCTGCTCTGTCTTACCCACCCTTCCTGCTGTCCCTTTCTGGGGGCTCCAAAGGGAGCCCACCAGTACAGGCTCCTGGCACAGAAAAGTCCCCATGGGAGAAGATGATTACACCCAGAAAAGTGGCTGTGGCACCCATTTGAAGGGATGTGCAGGGAGGGTAATGGGGATCAGAGCAGAGAAGGCACTGCCATCTGGCAGGGGCTGGAGCAGGGTGACAGCAAGAGGAGTCACTTTGGTCACAGGCATCCCCTGACTCAGGCACGAAGGGGCCTGGCTCCATCCAGTCTCTTGAGAGCAGAAAAGCCACAGACTCATGGCTGACTCCCTCGCCTCATTGTCTGTGCACTGGAGCAGGGAGGGCAGGAGGCAGAGGGAGTGAGGGAGCCCTTCTGTCCCCCTGGCTCTGACAGGCCCGTGCCTGCCACGCACTGGGATTGGGGGTGGGTGGGAGACAGGGCAGGGGGACCGCCAAAATAAACGAACTAAGAAACCAGTCTGATGATTCTCCACAAGCTTGGTATACATGATGCAAATTGATGTTTAAAGCTTATTTATTAGCTTACATGCGAAATGCCAGCGGTGTTTTTCTAGATCAGTGGGTATCCAATATTTGGGCGGGGGGAGACGACGGCAGTGGGAGCGAGCATGGCTAGAGACTGTATATCCAGAGGCTAGGGTTTATATCATGGGCTGCTCTCGACTGTTATAATTTGTGGCACAGATTCAGCGAGAATCTGATCTGCTGAAAATATTTGGGCTGTGAAAACTCCCACACTGTGACAGATGTCAAGTCCAATTAAGTGACTCGTGTCCAGGTTTCTGTCCAATAGGCTTTCCCATTAAATACCAATTTAAGAGGGAAAAAATGCCGCCCCCTTTTCTCCGAGCCTTTATCTCTTCCGACCATCTCTAGGCGAAACCCTTTGGTACCAGAAGTGGAGCCACACGCATCTCTGCTCCGTCTGTCTGTCTCGCCCCTGCCACCTTCCGCACCCCTCCTTGGCTTCTTTGCCGCTCCGGGAGGGGTGGGAGGAGGAACTGCACTTTCTTTTTATGCATGTGAGCGTACCTTGTCCTGCACCGCCGTTATCTCTCACAGCCGCTCCGAACCCGCGCCGAGATTTTCGTTTATTTCGTTTTGTTTTTCTTTTTCAGCGTTCGCATATTTTCCTTTATTTTTCACTCGAAAGATGCAGGAGGAGTTAGGAAGCTCAGGGACGGATGGGGGTTTCGTTTATCCTTTTTTTTCTCCCCTCGCCAGTTCTTGAAGGACCAGAAGAAGAACTAAACCAAACATTCATTTTCCGACGGCGTCTGCCCCTCTCCGCCGGACCGGTGAATTAACAGAACCTCACGTTACAACCCCCACCCCCCCCCCAAAAAAAAAAAAAAAAAAGAATAGAGAAGAAAGGAGGGAGCGACGCATTGTTACCCCGACCCGCGGCGTGCCTGTGCGCCGGGCCGCGGCGGAACAAAGCCGGCAGCGCCGCGCCGGGCTCCGCGCCCCGGGCTCCGGGCTCCGCGCCCCGGGCCCCGCCACCGGCCCGGCCCGGGAGCGGCGGGGCTGCCGCAGGGAAGGAGAGGCTCAGGGGGCGGGAGAGAGAGAATAATCCCGGACGGTGCCGGTGCTGTCGCCGCATCCCTTTTGTTATTTATCGCGGTCGGGGAAGAGGAGGAAGAAAAGCGGGGGAGAGGGCACTTTCCTCCTCTAAAACCGACCGGCCGAAGCCGCCGGTGCGCTGAAGCCGCTGCCCCGGACAAACGGGCGGAGGAGGACTTTGATGGGGAAACGCTTTTTCTCCCCTGATGCATCGTAAGTAACTTAAGTTGATATTTATACTCCGCAAACAAACACGACAGTATAACATCTCCCGTCTCTGGAGCGCTGGAGGCCGCGGCGAGGGATGAGATCTGCCTTTCCCCATTCGAGCAGGACACTTTTTCGCTCGTAATTAATTTTATTTGATTTTGATTTTTTAATTTTTCCATGCTCCGCTCCCGAAGGGTCATTTGAACTGTAAAGAAATCGCCGAGGGGGCGAGGGGACCTGGAGAGAGAGGCTATCCAAACAACTCCGCCGAGGTAAGCAGCCTTAACAATATCTTTCCCTTTTGCAGGTAGCAGGGAGCATGGGTTTACTGTAATAATAATAATAATAATAATAACAAAATAATTTTTTAAAAATAGAGAGGGGGGAGGGGGTAAAGACCCTCTTTGCAGATCAGCTCGCCAAGCCTCACCGTACAGATAAATCCAAATCAAAGCGAAAAATTCAACACACACCATTAGAGAAACCTCTAAGCAACTTTCTTCAGGAATCACCGCTTTAATTGCCCGTATTCGTACAATCGCCCTGCAAATCCTGCCTCTCTAACCTGCTTTTTGCATAAGCCCCCTCGCTTGGGTGCCAGTTGAAAGGTGATTTTAAACCTTTCCTCTGTATCTTTTTGCCTCACGAGATCACTGATACCTGACTTGCGCGCTAATGGGTTTTTTCCCTACCCCTGCCTTGTGGGCCTGATTAACGCTCCTTATTAAAAATCGAAGAGGAAGCGTTTCCGACGGGCCTGGCAAGAGACGGCCCTTTCCCAGAGAAGGAAGAGCTCTTCTCTCCCACTCCCCAGTCCTGGCTGCCTGCGCACCCCGGGGAGCGCTGAGCCTCGGCCCCCAGCGGAGCCCCTCTGCCCCGCCACGCGTGCCCCGCGTCTCGCCCCGTTGGGGGCAGCTTGGCTCTATCCCTGCCTGGGGAGAACTCCTCCTGCCCATGTGGTTGTTGTTGTTATTATTATTACCACAATAATAATATAGTTCATTTTTCCGAACCGGGTCTGAGGCCTGAAAGGGACTTTCCCTGGAAACTTTATGTGGAAATAGTTTGCAATCTTAATTCGGGGGAAGGGAGGATGCGATGTTCCCTCCTCCATCAGGCTCGCTCCCCACCTCGCTCAACACCCCAGCTGCACACACGCACGCACGCACACACACACACACACATTTGTGTCCAAGGTTATTCACTAGTTGCCTGATGTATTGTTTTATTACATGCCGGCATGTCCACGGACGCGCTCGGATTTGTATTGCTGTCTACATGACAGATGGTGCTCTGTGAGGCCGCAAGAAGATACGATTCAATTTTCTTTTGAAAGGCACGTCCGCATTTATTTATTTATTTATTTAGCCTCCCCCTCTTTTCGCGCAGGGAGGGGAGAGGAGGGAAAATTTAAAGGGATGGAAAAGTTCGGCCTCTGCTTTGAGGTTTTGTTTCTTTTTGAATTCGACGCTTAGGAAACGGAAACTCTCCAAACATTCCCATTTGATCGCTAGCAAATCGCTATCTGCACGATTAGCATCAGGAAAGGAAAGAAAGAAAAAGAAAAAAAGAAGGAGCACAGAAAAAAGAGCAGAGAGAAGAGCCTAGCAGATACATCGGATCCCGTAGGGATTGGGGAAATAAATCTCCCCACTGGCCTTGTTATATTTGTGGAGCCTTGAGCTGTGTATTTAAAAGTATCGTGTCTGTAGCCTGGATCCCATAGAGTGTTTCCGAAAGAGAAACAGTTAAGCAGAAACTGGCAGGCTAGAAAGGACAATATTAAAATTGGGGGCCTGGACGGAGAGGGGGGCGGGGAATCAACATATTATTGGAACACTGGATATTAGCTTGCTTGGAAAAAAAAAAATCTTCTATTGCTCTCTGGGCCTGTTTCAAGACCCAAGGAAGCGCAGGGAATAACGGCAGGAAGTATATTCCGCTGAAGCTGCCGTCAAACGCTAGAGAAGGGATGGATAAATGAGGGTATCGTTTATCCCCGATATTGCTCTCATTAGTACTCTCTGAAGGAGCCGCAACTCGTCCACCCGGCTCTCCCCCCGCCCCGGTCGGGCGGTACCGGCGCCAGGGGCAGGGCGCGGGGACCGGCATGTCCCTCGTGTCCGTGCCCGTGTCCCTGCTCCCCGCCTTGCCCCTGTATCCCGGGGCCGGGGCCCTGACCCGCTCTCTTTGCTTCTCTGTCTCGGGAAGGCTCCTCCGCCCCCTCCAAGATGATGCTTAGCCCGGACCAAGCTGCCGACTCCGACCACCCCTCCTCGGCGCCCTCCGACCCGGAGTCCCTGGGCGGCGCGGACGCCCAGGCGCTCAGCTGCTGCGTCTCCGACCCGGAGCCCGCCGAGGGCGGCGGCGGCGAGGGCCGGGGCGGCGGCGGCGGCGGCGGGGAGGGCCGCGGCGGGGTCCGGCCCGGGCTGCACCCGCCGCCGCTGAGCCGGGAGGAGAAGCGCCGGCGGCGCCGCGCCACGGCCAAGTACCGCTCGGCGCACGCCACGCGTGAGCGGATCCGCGTGGAGGCCTTCAACCTGGCCTTCGCCGAGCTGCGCAAGCTGCTGCCCACCCTGCCCCCCGACAAGAAGCTCTCCAAGATCGAGATCCTGCGCCTCGCCATCTGCTACATCTCCTATCTCAACCACGTGCTGGACGTGTAGCGCCCGACGGACGCCCGGAGCCCCGGGACCCCCAGTCCCGTCGCCCCGGGTCCGGCCGCGGCGGGCAGCGCCTTCCCCGGGGCGGGCGGCGGGGCGGGGGGGACCCCGCTGCTTGTGCTCCCCGCCCCGGAGGGCTCCCGCCCGGTCGAGAGCCAGCTTTTCGAAGAGAAATGTAAAACCGGATTGTCTCTTCAGGCTGTCAAGTGCCCCTTTATATATATCCAAAAACATCTACTTGTGACCTTAAACGTGTGACCCATGGGTGCAGTTAAAAATAACTATTTTTTATTTATGGTAGAAGGAGTTGACAATTTATTTTTTTCAAGATTTATTTATTTTTCAGAGTGGTGGCAATTTTACTTTGGATACTTCGTGCCAATTGGTTTCTATAGTCGGGTGTTTACACTTTCTCCTGTGGAATATTATGTTTGACTTTATGAGTGTTTGTTGGGATCAATACAGTGTTCAATTTATTTTCTTTTTAATTTATTTTTTCCCTCCAATTATATTGCACTTGTGTACCACAAACCTCCCCTCCCTCCCTGTTTATAAGTATATTTTATATATATCAAGGCATTTGTTCTTGACCTTTTTTCTTTCGTTCCTTGTGTGGGATCAACAACCACTAGCACTTAACTAGGAGAGGGTTTTTTTTTAAACTTGTTGTTATTCTGATCTATAGTTGCGTCTGAAAAGTACTTTGCAAATCGTTTATAAGGGAAGTAGTTTCTTTGTGGGTGTATATGTGTGTGTGTGTACACATGCATGTGTGTGGGAGTGAGCGTGGGTGTGTATGTGTGTGGTATATTTTTAGGAAAGGACATTTTTTCCTAAAAAAAAAAGAAAAAAAAAAAGAAAGAAAAGTAAATCCAGGACTGCTTTCCTTTGTGACAACCAAAAAAATTCTATAACCTGAAAATATTTCATGTTCTTTGCTGTGAATCTCTTAAAACAAGAAGCGCATTTTAGGGACAAAAAAGAAAAAAAAAACACATCTGCTATCCAAAGATTTTAGTCTTTTTCAGGGTTTTTTTGTGTGTCTATGTTGCTTTATATAATGCAATATTTTGTAGTGAAAATAGATAAATCTGGTTTCTATCTGATGCGTTTTTCATATCTCTCATGAATGGTGAGCTGTTTTGCATATAAATAAAAGTATCAAATAAAAGCTGTTTTTTCCTAATTATTTTTCCCTGTTGGTCCTTCTGTAAGACAGGCATGAGATGTCCTTATGAATAAGGATTGCAAAGGCTTCTCAAGTCGTGTGTGGGAAGCTTCAACAGGTTACCTGCCTCTTCCTAGGGAGACTCGGACTGCAGTCCCTCCAGCACAGCTTCCCTGCTCCAGCCGCTCTCAGCTGGCTGCCCTGCCCAAATGCAAAGGAGACACAGAACCCTTGCTGTCACTTTCTCCCAGTCTCATCATGACTGGCATCTGGTCACATGTTCCAAAGTTCAAGCTGTACAATCCAATCCGATGCTTGCAAGCACCTGTTTTGTTACCTCACACTTTGAAATGTCTGGCTTTGCCACCCAAATGTACGTGTTGTGTCCTGCCTGAGTGCACTGGGTTTTCTTTTTCTTGTTTAAATTCAGCTTTGATCCCTCTCTGGCCAGGTCTTATTCTACTGAAACCAAGGAAAAATCTTGTGCCGTTTCCCTGCTTTAGAAAACCTCAACCATAATCTTTCATACAAGGCTTCAATTGACAAATCTTGTCATTTGAAACATGGAAGAGATACAGACTCAATGGCAGACAGGTTATTACCTGAGTAATGTGAGACTGTCTCATTTACTAAACCCTTTCCTCGTTTCCCATGAGGGGTTAATTTTACCTATAATTTGAATACTGCCATTGACTCTGGTAGCTGCATCATCCATTCTTACTTGCTGGAGAGATAAAACCCTCACCTCTACCCCATTTTTATGGCTGACACTTTGCACAGCGATTTAATTAAGTGTGGTCTTGACCAGCTGAAAAGCTCCATGCAGAAAACCTGTCAGAGAGACTGTTAATTCCATTTCCTACAAATACATGCTTGCCATGTCCCAAGGGAGCACACACTGGTTTGGTAGTTCAATGCACAGGTTTCAAATCCTGCATTTCAGGGCTGAAATAACTCCACCAACTTTGGAGTTGGCTTCCTTTGGGACAGGTTTGTTTCTTAGGTTCAATATCAGGGTGCTGTGTTGAGTTTGATGTAATTGACTGAGTGATATTATAAATCCTGCCATTCAAAAAGCCTTCATGCTACCAGCATTTGGGAGGACCTAGTTAATGAAAAGATAAACATATTATTTCCTTCTTGAGCATTGGGAATGCATGTTTTAGGGGGAGAGAGTGCTCTGCAACAGCTGACTGTAAAGTATGACGGCTGCAGTCACTGGCAGTTGTAGGTGTCAACCCCACATTCCCCCTGGCCTCACTTCCCCTTCTGGGGGTCCCGCACACGTGTCAGAGGCACAGGCTGAGATAATGCCTGAGTCTCAGGTTCCCAGCCACGTGATCCTGTGCCCAAGTGATAAGCCAGAAAGGCTGCTGTGTTGTGAGAAAAGAAGAGCACAGCGTGGAGATGTGTGGGAACAGGCTCAGGAAGTCTGAAAATCTTGTGGGCTCTTCCATTTTTACCATCCCTGAGCCTCACTGCACTCAGACACAGAGCAGCAAGGGCTTTGCTTTTGGTGGTATCCAAAAGGTCAGATTTCAAGTTTAACCTGCAAAAGTGTCAGGACACTTGACCTGAAGAGATGTGCTTTTCTTCCCAAGTGTTATCTGATGTAAGAAATTGCTTTTTCCTACAAGTCCTGTCTCACTTCCATACACTCAACATCTTGTTTAAATCCTGTCCCCACCATAACATCACCCCAACTACTTCTGTTTTTCCTGCTGGCACCAAGAAGGAAGCTCATTCCCATTTAGCAGTGTTGAAAACAGAATGCAGGTTTTGCTCCCACATTCCACACTTTTTTTTTTTTATTATTATTCTTAAGGAGCTGAGTAGTATGCACAAGCTACAAGGTCCATGCAAAAAAATCAAGGCTGCATGGCTAAGTGCTCAGAAGTCTGGATTTATGAAGAATGGGTAAACAAATTTAACTCCATCTCATTGCAAGTCTGGGTTAGATAGCAATAAAGTCTAATTATATAATCAAAGTTTGCCTATGTCTACGTTCCCTCAGCAATAAAGGAGCGAATGACCTTGAATGACAATACTATAGGAGGAATGGGGTTGGAACTGCTGAATGGAAGTTTATATCACACTCAGTCATTACAACAACTGGAAGGGAAGAGATACAGTTAATATTTCCTGGTATTTTAGCCACATTCAGATATCTTTCTTGCACAACTGAAGAGGAGTTCATCCTACAAACCATGAAAGAAAGTGCACTTAGACAGAGAAGGCAGAGCACTACCTCCGGACCTTTAGCTGACTCTAAAAGAGGGACTTTAGGCCTGAACTGAATACAATATATAAAACATTTAAGACATTATATAAAACATATAAAACATTGAATGGAAACCTCCAGCATTCACAGAGCGCAAGTAGCTCTAATAGATAAACCTAAAATATCCCAGTACAAGAGATATCCAATGCATGCTACCATTGGGTTATAACACCTATTAAGACACATTTTCAGGCCTATATGGACTCACAGGGACACAGTGCAATACACACTCACATGGTATCATTAGGAAGCAGGGCAGCTAATGCATTCATCTGAACCCTGGGAACAGATCCTGACCCTGATACAGCAAATGAGGACAGACAGGAAGCCAAAAGTAACTCCTCCAAATAAACATAATGGTTTTGACAGGACTGTACAGCTAAGGGAAAACTGTATCTCAGTATCATACAGTTTCCTAAGAGATTAAAAGATCTCCAGCACAAAATATTCCAAAATATAGACTTGAATTTATGGTGCTATTACATATGCACATACAAAAGGAAGAATTTCTAGGCATAGACCATCACTGTCCAGCAAAGTGTGTGGTACTGTGCATTCGGGATCACATTACTCCCCAGCCACAAAGTCATGTCTTATTGTTTGTGTTAAAAAGTGTTTGAGCCAGGTGGGATATGACCATTGATACAGCAGATAAATTCTGAGGGTCTTGGATGTGATTTGATATCTTTGCTGCATTTCTAGCAAAGAGAATTTGTGCATGATTGGGAAGAGATGGGGGTGGGGAGCTGAAGAGGATGTTTTATATGAAACCCAATAAAGAAATGGATCTTTTCCATTATATAGCTGTGAAGAAATAGCAGAGACATTCTATCTATCTCTCCACATATCTATCCATCTAGCCATCCTGTAACCCAATTAACCCAGTTCTTTTAGGGTGAATAAATGTGTTCTAATATCAGCCATTATTTTTCAGTACTCTCAGTTTATTCTCCAGGGTGGGACAGATCAATAACCACAATAGCAACCGACCCAAAAGGAAAAGGCAATCTCCTGGCGCTTCTTATTTATTTCTTCAGAGCCGATTTCGTTTTTCCTGCCTCTTCCCCTGGTGACGGATTTTGCCTTTCCTGCCCAGAATGGCCGTGTTGTTTTATCCTGAGCTCTATTTGCATGTGAGCTTCAGATTCATCTTTGGCTCCTTGCACGGTTTGGGATGAGACCCTCCTGTCCCCAGAGAGGGGGGCAGGTGTTGCTCCAGTCGAGCGAATGGAACCAAATTACAGGACCGTCTGTCGCCTCCTCTGGGAGCCGGCAGAGGGAGGGGAGGAAGGGGAGGGGAGCGGGATGCCGTACGACAGAAAAGAAAAGCAGAACATCATACTGATGCCGATAAGAGCTTGAAAACACGAGTCACCCCAGCCCACAGCCCCACCCAAAACCATGCAGCAGCCACCTGAAAGAGAAATGTCAGGAGCAGAGACAGAAATAAATTGAGTCACTGGGCTGGAATAACTCAGGCTCAAAATGAAAGAGAACTCAGACCCCATCCACTTTCAGACACAAGTGCAGGCACAAAGTTGCTGTTTTTCTCAGCTCACGGCTGTGCTCTTTGATGTCACCTCCTCTGTCCTTTCAGAGCAGGCTCCTCTGCCCACCACTGCTGTCCACCAAGTCCTCACAGCCCAGGTCTCACAGCAGATCCTGTGCCCCTCCCTCCAGCTGCTCCTTCTGGCCTTCCCACAGCCACACTGCCCTTCAAGGTCCCTGAGAGAGGCATTCTGTGCAGAGGTGGCTCTGCTCCTCTGCCACCCCACCAGCCCATGCCCTACAGTGCAGCCAGTCCTTGCTCTCACAGGGAGCTGCTTGGTGCTCCAGCTCAGGGCTGGCATCTCACTTCTCATCCATGCAGATTTCTACTCAACTGATCTGAGAGAGGTGATGTGACAGACTTACGCTTCTCAAACCACTCATTTGCTTAAGGCATTCCTAGCAAATTAATATAGGACCCCCATCTACCCCACCCCGCCCCCCACCTTGTGTTTGCTGTTTTTTTGTCCCAAACTTTCCTAGACATGAGTGCACACACACACTGTTGTATGCAATGATTTCTCTCGGAGTGGCTGGGGACAGAGTCACTTGAAAAGCAACAGGTGACAGTTGTTCTGCTGTTCCTCACTAAAACAAGAAGAAAATCAGAGAAGAAATTTGTGGAGAATTCAGAGGAGCTTTGAAAGAAGGCATGAAAAAAGGTGCCATTAGGAGTGCTTAAATTAAAGCAAAAGCAGCATTGAGTGAATGGCAGAAGAAGCCAGGTCACATAGGTGGAGGGACCTCATCAATCAGCAACTGGGCATAACATAAAGGATTTTCCATGAGGGTGGTGGGATGTACACTGAACCTGAGGTCTACAGCACGGCATAACGAGGAGCAAACGGCACGTGAAAAGGTAGGCAGCAAACATAGGAAGGGATGGCAGCAGGAAGTGTGAGAAAGGAGAAGGGTATGAGTGGCTGGGTAGAGCTGCTGGGATGGGGGGATGGGGGAAGATGCTCCGGCAAAGTCAGAAGGAGCAGCTTGCTTGGGGGTTAAAAGCAAGTTCAGTCCAGGAACAGACAGGAACCAGGCAGGAAGGGAACTGGAAGGAGTTGTTAACTAGACATTCAAAACTACTCGGGAGAGATCACCACAACTATAGTCATGGCCAGAGGGATGGACTGGCACAGTAACATTTTTTCAAGGACCAAAAGACAAGGGGTTTGTCATATAACATCTATTCTCCAGAGAAATTCTCTGTCTCCTTGCTCAAAACAATTCTGTGCATAAAAGTGGCAGAAAGATTTGCAAACCCTAGGGCTAGAGCTCAGCAATCAAGAAAGAAAAGAAAGAAAAGAAAGAGAGAAAGAAAGAGATAAAAAGAGAGAGAGAGAGAAAGAGAGAAGAAAGAGAGAAGAAAGAAAGAGAGAGAGAAGAAAGAAAGAAAGAAAGAAAGAAAGAAAGAAAGAAAGAAAGAAAGAAAGAAAGAAAGAAAGAAAGAAAGAAAGAAAGAAAGAAAGAAAGAAAGAAAGAAAGAAAGAAAGAAAGAAAGAAAGAAAGAAAGAAAGAAAGAAAGAAAGAAAGAAAGAAAGAAAGAAAGAAAGAAAGAAAGAAAGAAAGAAAGAGAAAAAGAAAGAGCAGAGCAGGAGAAAGCAGAATTCCACTGTGTGCAGTCACAGCATTCAAAGACAACTCTATCCCACATATCAGACCCAATATTCCCAATACCAAGGATCTTCTGACCATTAAGCAATTTCAAGATTTAAGACAGGCTTCAAGACTGTCCCAGAAATGATCCCTACAGGATAGAGCCACAAAGCTGTATTGGACTTTTGTTATTCAAGATAATAAAGACAAGGACTGACCATGAAAAATTGCAGAAGGACTGTGTGAGACTGATAAAATAGCACAAGCAATTCAATCTAAATAAAGTGATAAGGTGATGCATGCAGGGAAGAACATTTCTAACTTCACATATAACTGATCAGTCCTGAGCCAAGCACAGAAGCAAGATCTTGTAGCTATGATATATTGCTTCATGATAACATCAGCTTGGGTCTTCGTGTCATGGAAAAAGAAAATGAAATGTAAGATATTATTATCACCATTGAGAGCATAGAACAGAACAGGTAGAGAGCAAGGTAGAGATCATCATTATGCTGTGCATAAAACCAAAGTCTGTATCCTGAATTCTATGTGCAGCTCTGGTACAGCCTCAGTAAGAGCAAAATAAAAGTCCAGAAGCATCTGAGAATGGCAGCAAGGGTAATACAAAGCATGGAATAGCTTCTATGCAGCAAATGGCTAAGTGAAAAGGACGGAGCCAACAGTGATTTTACAGAAAGCCATCATATCCCAGTTAACAAGGGAATGGTGGAGAGGGATCAGTTGTTCCCTGTCTCATCCAATATAATTTGATAACAGGAGGCGTCAAATGAAACTGTTGGATGCCAGGCTCAAAACAAACAAAAGGAGGTGTCTTGTCACACCATGTGCAGTAAAACTGTGGAACTCCTTCCTCGGGATGTTGTGAAAGCAAAAATATTATACAAGTTCAAGGCCAGAAGCTCACAAAATAGAAATCTGCTGAGGATTTTTAAATGTGTAGAAATTCCTCCCAACTGAGTCTCTCCTCAAACCACAAATGGTTGAAGGGCAGCAGACCTTTAGCAGGAAGTATCACATAGACCTCTGCCATTATGATATTCCCCAGGCATCTGCTTTGGCTCCCATTTGCACTGTGATGTTGGGATAGATGGATTTTCAGACTGGCTCAGTCTCCATCTTCATGATCTGAAGGAAATAGATCTTTGACAGATGCCAACATCTTTCAAGCCTTGGTCTCTTTGGACCTGAACACAAAAGCTGTCTACAGAAGCTGTCTGTGAGTCCTCAGTGGGCCAATGTGACAAGATAAATATAATCTTTTAGAGAGGAAGGGAGGAGGAGTTGTTCCCTGGGGCAATAAGCATAATAAATGTGGTTTTTCTGAAAGTCAAAAGGTTGGAGTTTGATGTCAAACACATAAAGGTAAGCTTCCAGCAGTTCCATGATCTCAAAGGAGTTACTTATGATTGTCACCAGAGTAACAATCCTAGAAGGATCCTGAAGATAATCATGATATGGTAGGATGGTCAAATGTAGGATGGGGCCTGCCTTGAATTCAGCCCCAATCTCCTTGTCCTGACATATTTTTCAGACTGTACTTTGAGAGGACTGCCTTCTGAACATGTAGGTCCTATTAGTCAGGGTCACAGCTTCTTATCTTGCTTGAGTTGCCCCAAGAAGATCAAAGCTCTGGAGACCTTAAATAATATTGATCTAGCAAAGTGTTTGAAAGAAGAAAGGACTGCTGAGAGACTTGAAGAGTTTAGATTCAGCCACTGTGTTCATCAAAACTTTACAAATTTTGACATACTTTAGATTCAAAACTCAAAAATGAGGAAAAAACAAGGAAAATGAAGGGAAAGTTAAAATGATAACAAAGAGAGGAGGAGTGAAAAAGGTGGTTTTCGTGAACTATAGGAGTAATGGACAATCATCTTCTAAGCTCATCCCACTGGGGCTTTTTGGGTGATCAAAGATGTCTCAGACAAACAACCAGTCTCAGACCCCATATGTAGTCATTCAGAAAATCTCAGTACAGAGCAGCTTAAATCTTGCGGCCAGAGATCACCTCCCATATGAGCCTGGTCTTGCTGACCTGCTAGGAAGGGAGTCTTCAAAAGTGGTTTGGGGGCACTCACCCCGTTTTCTTGATGGGGACAACAAACACAAAAAGGATCCAGAGATTCAGAAATTATCTTTAAATGCTAAAGTCACTTTGCTGTACATAATCATATGACTGTCTCAAAGGCTACACTCTCTAGTTCAGGCTCTATCAGAGAAAGCATTGCTTTCAAAGTGTCTTTAAAAACTGTAGAGCAGGCCCCTTGTCTCTGGCAGTTCAGTGTGCCCCACACAAGGCTCATCACTGCCAAAGGATTTCTAAGGGACACCTCCCAGCTTTCTTGACCCATGAAGTATCTCCCAACAGTGTCCAAAGTAAATTAGCACAAAACTTTCCTACTCCATTTGCCTTGTAACACTATCCAAGATTTGAACCCATTTGAACCTTACTCTGTAAAGGTGAATTTACCTCACTTGACCTTTTCTTGAAATCATTCTAAAGCACCTCTCAATGGCGCATTTACAGTGCGTGCTTGAACTACAGACATTCATAATACTTCCCCTGTATCATTTCAAGACATCCAGGACTCTTGCTACCACACAATTTGCTTCTCAGTAGCATCCAAAAGGTGAAAGTACAACATGAAATGGGATTCAGAGTACATATTTAACAAGCTCCCAGAATACAGGATGTTGTATGGAGCCAAGGCCAGGATCAAATCCTGTCAGTCTCACAGGGATTCTAGCACAAGGCTGCATTGTAGAGCCAAAGGGTAGAACCCTTGTATCCTTTTTTAAACATGCAGATATTGTCAGCAGCCTCTTAAATGCCCTCACCAGAAAGAGAGGTTCAGGTGGGAGCTGATACAGGTTGAACTATTGAGGCAGATCCTAGTGGATAAATATTTTGAAATCTCAGAATCTGAAACCCAAGGAGCATTAATCACCAATGTCATTCCATGAACCAAGGACCGAATGCATGGTGAAGCTTGCACACGGCCTAGCACACAGACTCTCTCGGGTAGGGTTAAACCATGCTGGTGGGATGGCACAGAGAAAGCTGCATTGCTTGCTAGCATAAACAGGCTGTAATAGCACTCACTGCCTGTCTAGTCAGACAAACCGCATTTAATTACCGTGCGTCCAAGTTACAGTAATCTGGATGCAGATAGATCTGAAGTAAATTGAAAGGAAATGGATTTTACGTTACAATGTAGAAAGGAAAAGCACATTAAGATAAAGATGATTAGGTGGATTGGAAGAACCTTGTAAAAGATAATTGCGTTCAAAACAATAGCATTTTCAGCAGGGGAATTTCTGTCATGTGGAAGTTATATTACTGTCACACTCAAGAGAAGTGTCCATACCAGATTGGCTCCTTCTTCCCTTGCATGGTGGCTCCTTGAGTTTCTCTAAGAGTTGAAGCTTCTGGCTTGACTGACACCAGCAAAGCCATTTCTCTAAATCTCTGAATCTCACAGCCAGTCTGGTATTTCTCTGTGTCTCACATCCTCCTGGGAGGCAACATATGCTCCCCTTTTCCACCCTTTACGTGTTTAGACTGCAAATGCTCTGTCAGCAGTATAAGGACCTGACCCACACAGCAGGAGAATTTGCAAACCACCCAGTCCCACCCTGTCTGTGAAGCTGACCAGTCTCATCTAGCTTCATCCCACCATGAGAAGTATCTAAATCCTTGGTTAACACAGGTGCTCTCTCAGTGCCATGAAGTGACAGAGCCACTCTGGTACGTGCCTCTGGAGAAACAAGTCCTGCTCTTACTGATTGAAAGTAGTCACATGAGGATTTAATCACTGTTCCTAGCAGTGACATCTGAAAGAGATAAAAAAGGGAGCTGAGCAGCCTGTGTATGCCCATCTGCAGTCAGCCTGTTTGTTAAGGCATTAAATTCATCCACCAAACTAGGAGCCAGCTTTCAAACAGATCAACATCCCAGGCTGTTTTGATCCAGAGCTGTGGGTTAGGCTTGCTTTATTGCTGGCCACTGCTTTATGAGAGCAGAAACTGTCTCTAATTATGGAGTGTGAATAAAAGGTTGCACCCTTCAGCAAGCACTCAGAAGCAAGGAGGTTACCATCATTCTCTCCTGGAGGGACTGGTACAGGATGACCTCAGTCTCCATATGTGCTGCACCACAGCTGATTGTCAGAAAAGCCAGTTACTGATGTGCTTCACCATATAATGGGATCCCTGCTTGACATCCCTGCAGCACAGAACTTTGAAAAAATTTCTACAAAAAGCAGAACTATCCAGTGAGCCTCTGGATTAGCTGATTCAACAATGCTGAGTCTATTGTGTCTTAATGTCTCCTTTGAGAGAGCAATGGCACGGCTGGCAAGCAGCAGTAAGCCTGCTTGTTGTGGTCACGTAACATCAACTGTCTCCTCACGATCCTGCTGTCTTTGTGTGAGGCCCTTCCAGAACAGAGAGCGCATCAATCCAGCTTCATTTTCACTCATGTTGTGAGAAGCTGCTCCTTGTTTCTTCACTGGATGTATTCACCTGTCGTCCATAGTAGCGGGGCTAAACTCACCATTTGCAACTTTACCTCTGATCATAAGGATGCATAATAACAACTCCTGGGTCCATGAATCACATATTACTTTTTTTTTTTATCTTGGCTTTTTCTATGTTAGAATCACCAGGGACTCTGTTTCTCAGTGTTCTTGTCAGGATTTTTCTTGTTCTTCAGTTTCCTACCAACCATGTAACAACCCACACTGTTGAGGTACTACCCTGAACTGTAGCAGTGCTAATCATCTGTCTGAATTTGGGTCTGTGTCCATCCTCAGTAAGTACTTAAGTACGCAGTCTGATAGATTGTTGAGTACAGATATTTTGGTACCAGGTGTATTGTATCCAGGAAAAATCTTCCATGCTTTTGGAACCCCCTTGCTGGCTGACAATTACCTGGTTTTGGAATGAGTCCTTTGTACTTTTTCGGAGTCAGCAGAATCTATGGGAGCAGATTTTGCTTCACAGTCTTGTTCACTTCAGCCTCCATAAACCCTAGGCACAGCTGGCACACAGCAACTCTGAATTCTCATTTTGAGCATCTCATGATTACTTGCCTGACTTCCTTTTGGGATAATGGGAAGAACAACACTTTCAATGTGCTGCAACCTTGCTGCCATCCTCCTGTTTATCAGAGCCGGTACCTGCTGAGGAATTGTCTGTGCTGGGGCCCTGTCCAGGCCTGACATAAACAGCATCTTCCCCATAGTCTACAGTTTGATTGCTGAAGTCATACCCTTGATGCTCAATACAGACCAGCCTAATAACCTTTGCTCTACTTTTTGCTTCTTGTGGTATCACACAAACTAGTATTTTTGTTCATGTTTCATTTACAGTAATCTTACTATTTCACTCATGGTAGCCCTACTATTTCTGTTACTTATCCCTAGATATTTGACAGGCTTCATTGACTTCCTTCATGCTACTGACCTTCTGATGCCAGCATGAAACTTCTTTGGCTCTTCTCTTTGATTTTTTTTCAGTTCCTGAACACCTTTGATGTAATTCTTTGAACATATTTATTCTTGCCTACCTGGCTGTATTAACTTCTCTTCCAGGCACACCATTTCCATCATAAGATACAGACCATTTGCTAATTCATCTGGAACCTCCAGCTTTTTCCAAAGTTACTCCAAGTCACCAGTCATGCTATTCATATGATCTTTCCCATATCCAAATACCACCTCTGCAGACCTAAGTAATATTCTAATATCCTAATTTCACCAATCTTGCTGTTATTTTCCTAGGAAGCAGGGTAAGATATGAAACACAACCTGGATGTCAGAAGAAGGAAAGGATGTTTCCTAGAAAGGGTGTTGAACACATTGCCAACAAACACTCCATTTTTCTAAAGCCTTGTGCTGGAAGCCTGCTGATACATCACACCCGGGGAATATATTTGAGGATAACAAAAAATGATGGCCTGCAGTGAAAAACATTTCCCTTAGTTTATTTGTTTCACATCAGAAACTAATGGAAGAATTTTATGTATATTTCATCTATGACAGTAAATAGCTACTTCATTGACTTTTCTCAGTGATTCCTGATGCTCTAAGTCCATCTGGTTACACTTTTAGCCATTGGTGAAATGCAAAAGAAACTTTTCTGTGTGTTCCTCTCAGCTGTACTGATGGGTACCCATCACCAAGGCAATCCCACATGGTTAAGCGCATTCCAAGGAAAACAAAGCTCAGGGCTGTGCTCCTTGGGAATGGGTCAGGCACTTGGGTCATACATGTCAAGGATGGACAGGCAATTCAGCTGTTAAACTGTGACAAAACTCTATTGCCAAGTGCCAATCAGATTTAATCTGGTTTTCTTTGGAGACTCACAATCTGGCCAAACTGGGACAGTTTTTCAGGGTATGACAGAACTCATATCCCCTGCAGTGGAGCTCCTTTCAAGCCAAATTTCTAATCTCTGCTCCACAGAAACTTTAGATCTTCTCAAAGAAAGGCACTGCTAGTCAATTTTAAACTACAGATACATCTGTTTCTTTTTCTCTAACCTCTTTCCAAGATTAAACTCATCTCCATCAACCCAAACCACCAGAGACATCCACCATGGTGAATCTCAGCCTCCACAGTTATATTCATCTGGGTTGCAAGACTCTGGGAACAGACTCTTAAAACCAGCCTTGTAGAAAGCATTGTCAAAAACTCCTTTTTCTTGTTTTCTACCAATAGCTGTAGCAGAAAGCAAATACAAGAGCTGAAAGCAGCAACCTATTGATCTGTACCTATCTGCAATGCTAAGGACCCTATTTCTGCCACACTCATTTCTCTGTCTTTTCAGTAAGCCAGCTACTACCATGAACCTTTCCTCTTTCAACCTCTGCATGCACCCACCAGCACATTAATCCACAGAAATCACTTCTTGCGGTTGCTTGATGGATGAATTCAGCAGAGGCCTGTCCTGCAATACATCAATGGTGCACAGTTAGGCCAGGCTCAAGGATCTGCTTTCTAATGATAGACATAAGGGCAGCCACAGTGTGCAACCTACGTGTGAGATGGATGCCCTGTGAGAAGAGGTGTAGAGATGAGAGGGAATGTGCTGCTCATGTAAATTTTCTACATTAGATTTGCTGCCAGCATCAATGCTAGAAGCAGGTTCCTCCCAGTTGTTAGGATTCCAAAGAAAAAGGACACAAAGGAGCAGTGCTAGATGGTCCTATGATCCTTTCTCCTTGTTCAATCCTTTCCTGGAGAAGAATAACTGATGACTGCTGAAACCAAGCAGCTCCTGTCTGAAAGGAACATATCCCTGCCTCATTTGGAGTGGGAGATGTCAACCAGGGGAGGATTTCATCCCTAAGGAAACAGCTCCACCTGTGTGATTGAAATAAGATATGAGACACTTAGAAAGATTTCTAAAGCTTGCATGAGCACAACCACTGCTTGTACTCATTGCTATTCCAATTTATCTATTTGCATTTCTATTAGTGTGAACAGATCAGACTCAGCTTGTTCACTGGTTTTGATATGTTTCATTTTTTCTGGCTCCCTCTCTTTGAGACAGTGCACCCTGGAGTTAGGCACCCACATACACATCAATGAACTTGCTGGATGCGTAGGGGATGATGGATGCATTTGGTGGGATTTGTTGTGCGCCACTTCTGAAAACAAGGCAAAGACAGTAACACAGCACTAGAAATCTTACTTGAAATGACTCTTTCTGAAAATCTCAGCCAGGATCAGGTCTTGTATTTTGCAAAACTCTCCTCTGCCTCCAGACTGATTATGTTACTTCGGTGTATTTATTACAACCTGGGTGCAATCAGTTCTCATGATGAATATCCCTTTTGCCATCCAATACCAATTACTCATGTGCTACCTGCTCAGTGAAAAAGAACCAGTGAATCTCATTTCTTCACTCGCCAAAGATTTCCCTGCCTCCTTTTCCATCGTTACATTTCTGGAAGCGCTTTTCCTCTTCTTTTATTTTAGTCCTGGGTGTCCCCTGAGCTCGGTGATTGCATTTAAAACAGACACAACGACATTATGAAGCATTAAACTAATGGCATTTGAGACCATTTTTCTCCCGTAAACCATTATGACGTCCCTGGAATGGCTGGCAGAGGGCTGAACACCAGCGCCGCCATCCAGGGCTGCATCCCTCTCTGCCACTCGGTACCCGCTCTGGGATTCGAGGTGCCATCTCTTGTGCTTCTCTCGCTGTTACAGCCCCCAAGAAAGCTGTTTTGATCTTCAGATGAGTTGTTTGGCACGACCATAATGACAAATATGTGAATGGGGGGTTAACCATGAATTGCAAAGTACCTATCAAATCCCCAAGGTGGAGAGGAATATATCTTCCTTCACACCCTTTTGATGTATAGTTAATTATACGAATCTGGAACTGTTACCATGTGCAAACAGAGTGAAAATTGACTTTCTAAGCCATCCCTGGCCCCTCTGCATATGTCACTCGCTCTAGCCCAATATCATGCTCTGTCTGTACACACACAAATATATATAATCAGTACGGGTTTGGACATTTTTTTTGGATAATCCAGCATTATAAAATGTTAGAGGGAAAGAACGGAATGTAGCATCCTTCAGGCCTGATGCAGCTTTTCTAAAAAGAAGAAAAAAATCCTTATTTTATATTGGTTGTTCTTTCTCTTGCCTGAATAAAAGCGTTAGCACAGCTTGAAAGGGTTGCATGTGCTGAAATGTAGCCCAAGGATATGTGTTATTATCCATCCCCTCTTGACCAGCAGGGTCTCAGCTCTCTCTCCCTTTCAGCCTTTTGTTTGAACAGATGGGATTGGGGAACGAAGGGAAAGAAAGGCAGTCTGTTCTCATTAACGCTCCCAGTACACAAACACAAACCTGAGCACAGGGGACCTACAGAACAGGACTGCTTCCACTCCACACATATCCACTGAGACCATATGTACCCGCACACAAAGGCAGACAGAAGACCCACGTCGAGCCAGCTACTAGGCATTTACCAAAGATGACTCCTCAGCAACTATTTAAAAATTATTTCTTTTAATAGAAGTTCTTATAGGTCATTCATTTTGTTTCTTCTTTTTCAGCTGCCCAATTTAAAAAAATAACCTTCACCGATGTGGTGTTGAGATTTTTTTTAAAAAAAGGTTGTCATTAAATCAGCCTAACACCTGATCTGGGAGCAATGGTTTTGTTTTGGTCTGATATGAGCTGTGTAAAGAGGTTTTAGGCTGAACTTGCCGGACTAAGGACAAGGTTTGTGTGGCTCAGTCTCCTGGCATGGGCCAAGGCTGCCTTGTCTGGAAAAGGTGCTCAAAAACCTGCTGTCCTCCATGATGGACTACCTGTTCATCAAGAATATCTCATAAACACTGTGGCCAGGGTAGACTGTAACACTTCAAAGCTGGGTTCTTCCATTTCCCTCATGGCTCTTGCATATTTTTGCATGTTTACTGATAGATCACTTGGAAGGCCCAGTTACATAAATATTTGATGCTTTTTTTGCATTGGGCATAGTCATTGGCCTCAGTGATCTCCTGTCACAGTGAATGCCTTCATGGGCAGTATGTGAGGAAATGTCTCCTTCCAGCAAAGCTTGACTCCTCACTTTGGAAAAGGGCAAGCAGCTCCAAACTCTGCAGCCTGGTGGCTCACCACCCCATGACAGCTGAGCAGAGATCAATGCCTGCAGCCTGAGACAAACTCAAAGCCACTTGAAACAGCAAAGATGGGGAGGTGAGGTAGTTTCCTCAGCACCCCACTGCACACCACACATCCATCAGACACAGATGGCTACCGCAGTGTGGCTGACATGTGGCAACTCATTAAGCTGCTGTACTGCAGCCACACACTGGGCTCAAGCCACATTTGGAGCTGCAGCAGAATGGGTCTCTGTCTGAGCATGGCAGGTTCCTCCAGATACAGAGTTTCCTCTGCTCCCCTTTCTGGGTGGTGACTATCACTGCAGTGCAGAGAGCATTTCCAGGCAACTCAGGTCTCCCTGCCTCTTCCTTCCTCTCCAGGTCAGCTCTGGCTCAGCTCTGTTCATCTGTCCTCCCCAGCATTAAACAGGCCAGGCCTGAAAGGAAGATGTGCTAGACGTCTGCACTGCTTAACAAGCACCTTCCAGACCAGAAGCATAACAGACACCAAGGTGGCTCTGGAACAAGCACTGGTGAAATGAGTAGTCAGGAGCCAATTCCCCAAATAGGGTCTTTGGTTAAAGCCCCTGACTGATCTTTGTAGTTGATCATATTTCCCAAGGAGCTTTACTACACCCTAAAGAGCACCATATACCAGACACTTTAGGTGTCTGGTAGCCAAGTGAGTGAAGCTAGAGAATGGCTTTCCTCCAGCTACAGTAGGCTGCAGTGAGCTGGAGACATGGCAGGCTCTTTCCTCAAGTGTAGAATGAAACACCCGTGTATTATGTCCAGCATCAGGTAGATCTATATTTCATTACAGCCCCGGGCATTTGACATGTAGTCTCAAGAAAAGAGAGCTGTCATTTTTTCCCCAGGTATTGTGAGCACAGGGAATGCAGAGCAGAAAATGAAGTGGTTCTCCCTGCAGGGCTGTTTGCAGAAGATCACAGGGGAGCCAAGGCAGAGGAGCATTAGTACCTCTGTTCGCAGGCTCTCACACGCTCTCTGGGCATGCAGAGGCAGGTTTCCATAGCCGCACACCCCCTTTGAACACCACTGCGCGCACACGTGCTCTGCAGGTTACTGCCCGCAGAGGAGCGGTTGGCAAGGCACCAACCAGCTTTTTCCATGAACAGTTGCCCAGTTTCCATAAATAACAGCAGCCGGGGGCAGAGCCCAAATACAGCCCCCTGCTACCCAACCACTGCTTAACAAGCACCTTCCAGACCAGAAGCATAACAGACACCAAGGTGGCTCTGGAACAAGGTGGCTCTGGACTGGCACAGAGCAAGCTAAAGGCTTGCAGGCAGCGGGTCCAGGTTGCACGTGAGCTGCACCATGAAGGTGGAGGCCCTGCACCGAGCCCCATGGCACAGCAGCACCTCAGGCACAGCTGCTCTCAGCAGCTGAAGCACAGCTCGTGTCCTGCAGCAGCACCACTTCAGCACAGTGCAGAGCACAGCTAATGAACCTGGAAGGGCCCATAGCAGCAGAAAACAGGTGTAGCACAGCTCTCCTCAATGATGGCAGCACAAATAGCATGGCAAAAGGAGCCAGGGCCAGGACACATCACTTGGAACAAGGCAATGCTCTGGAGAAAGCCCTAGATCTCTGTAGCACGCCTCCCAGTGCTCCCAGCCCAGAACTGGACTTCACATCAGCTTTAATTGCACTTTAGGCAAGCAGTGGTTAGCAGGAGAGACCAAATCACCGACCACCATTTTCAGCAGGCTGTAAGAACAATATTGTTATCTGGAGTCTGACACTTTGCCCATTAGCATGTCTACATGGCATCGTTTATCGAAAATAGATTCTATTCCTAAAGTCCCAGTTAGCCAACCAAGGAACACAGGCCCCCAAGCTCTTCAAAGAAAAGCACTTGAAGTTTGGGCTTGGCAAACATTATACAGCTCAGCAGCTTGCACTCTTCTTAGCAAGAAATAGAAATGCTTTCACTCAGACCATTACAACAACAAACCCACCCCCCCAAACTTAGCAGAAAGATCAAGTGAAGTCTAGGAGTGTTGAGGTTCCATAGTTTTCCTCTGTGTCTTTAGCAGCGGCAATTTTAAAAATTCAACTCTTGTGTTCAACCCATACCAGAAAAGCAGCCTGGAACTTGAAATTACACATTTAGAAAAAACTCTTTGCAAGGAAGTGAGTTTCAGATCAATGAAAACATTTTGTTCACCTTAAATAAAGCCGAAGCAAAGAGCTGCTTGAAAACAAACTATTAATACAGAACATTTCAATAACTTGGAGATGTTCCACCTTTAAATTACCTATGGGGGCACAAGTATCTTATGTACAATGAAAAGGAGCTCAGAGCGCCACTGCAAAATCAGCAAATGTTTTGGGCTGTGAGTTATCCAGCTTCATTTAGTCTGTGTCATGGAAAGATTGATCAAACTCCTCTCTGTGGATATTTCTAAAATGTCTCAAAGCTACAAAGGTAGGCTTGACAGTGATCCTCCTCCTGGTAGCGAGACCTTTTCCCTACACAGCTGCTGCTAGTCATGCTTGGAAACAGGATACTGACAGACAGCTCCTTGGTCCAATAGAGTTTTCACAACATTGTGTGTGATGTTTTGCTCCACCATGTACTAGAGAGTCTCTTTCAGACCATCCGTGCCTCAGAGCACAGGACAGCACTGTGCTACCTGAGCCTGCAGTGTCACAGGAGAGGTCAGCACCCCTGGTGCCACCAGACAAACCACAGTTTGAGCTCCATTCTCTGACACTTGCTTGCATCAGTTCTCAGCAGCTGGATGCACCCCACTGTTCCCCAAGCTCTCATATTGTCTCAGATTCATGGAACAGGACACAGAAAAATGGCCAGGGTGCCACCACCAATGGGACTCAGGGGGTCAAATCCCAAATGCCACCTATACCCATGACCAATGCTACCAGGAGCACTCCTTGGGCCTGTATGATCTGTCAGTGACGATATACCTGTTTATACCCTGCTGAAAAGGCCAGGGGATTACAAGTGGAGGCCAAGGAGAGTGTTGTCACTGTAAATAATACCATCCACATTCTAGACTACATCAGGAGGAAAGTGGCCAGCAGATTGAGAGAAATTATCCCAATCTGCTCCTAAATGCTGGTGAGACTGTGCCTAGATATTCTGTTCTGTTTGGACCTCCCACGTTCCAGAGGGATGTTTAAAAACCTGGAAGAATCAATTGAGATGGTGAGGGTCCTGAAGCACATAACCTATGACAAAAGGGTTTAGGAGCTGGGCTTGTACTCTGGTGAAGAGAAGCTAGCAGGCAATATAAGAGCAGCCTACACTTATTTCAAATGGAGCCCCAGAGATGATGGAGCCAAACTCTTGTACAGTCCTAGTAACCCACAAGGTGTGAGACAGTGCAGAGAGGCTGAAGGGAGAGCTCAGTGTGACAGTTCCTAAAAGCAGGAGGAGCCATTCAGGAGCCAGAGCTGCTCCAGGCAGAATGCAACAGCCCTCTCTCTAAAGTTTTCCTGGGATCAATAACCAGAGGTCTTAGTTCAAGTCAAGGGTCAAGTGATTTCATTGAGCTTCAGAAGTTGTGGTAACTCCTCTGTGTAACACACACTGTTCCAACTGTGCAGAGGTGTTTTTAAACTGGTCCTGGCTCTAGGACTTTTTGCATTATGTCCCTCCATCTCCCCACATAATTCCTCTCCAAGTGAATGTGGGAACATGACCATCCTAATTCATCTATGGTGTTTAGACTTGGATCACAGCTAATACAAAGGGGCTGGAGACAGCAAGTAAAACACCATCTGTTCATTAGCTTTGAAAATTGCATAAGCCCAAAGCCAAAACTTCACTTCCTCTGAACTCTGTAGAACTGCAGATATGGATGGAGATCTGAATCTTGTGTCTGGCTGATCCAAGTGCTCCTAAGTGGCAAGTGGTGGGGGAGAATGGGTTGGCTGCTGGACTGCAACTGCTGGCTGCTGTCAGTTCCCAGTACTTCAATGCTGCCTGGCCTGACACTCGCTCTGTTCCCAGTGAAATAGCTGGAGCTGGGATGCTCAGCTGGAACAGATCTTCAGCTTTGCTGCTTGGACTGGTTTCTACCTGACAGCTCACCCTTTCTCCCAGTTATGCACGTATCCAAGGCACCCAGTGACACATACTGAGGTGCCCAAGAGTGAAAGGAAAGGGCAGCTGGGGTGCGTAAGAAGGCTCACTTGAAGATGGGCCCCACTTTGCTCCTTGCTGCAGGACCCAGCTCCATGTCATCAGTAGTCACAAGAGCTCAGCTCCCCACCATGGTGGTATTCAAGCCCTGCATGTGATTTGGTCCTCAAGAAAAACTAGGTCCTTTGGTCCTTGACAGTGGGTGCACAGGGAGGACAGCAGAGAGAACAAGCCACCCCTCCTGCAATCCAAAATAAAATCAGAGGGATTGGCAGCGGCAAAACAGGCAGGAGGAGCAGTGGCCCCTCTGTGCTGTCTGGACTATTTCCCAGAAGGGACAGCAAGGCCTGTGTAATCAGGCTCAGCTGGTAATCAGACAAAGTCCAAACTAGCATAAAGACTAAATTATCCCTTAGTCCTTCCAGCTCAGGGGAAAGGATATTGATAGGGGAGGCAAGGATGGCTGCTGGACTGCAGCTGCCAGCAGCAGCCCGTGCAGACAGAGAAATATCTCTCTGTCTATATATATACACCTAACCTGCCCCTCGCCCCATTGTCATTTAAATAGCCGGCGCCTGGCGTGCAAAGGGCACATGCAAATCCCAGCGCCCTGCTCAGCCGCGCACCAGCATCGCTGCGGGCACCCCGCGGCCCTCGGGGGGAAATAACACCATCTGTGCCCGCCAGCGCTGCCTGCAGACCCCGCCGCTCCTCCTGCCCCGACCTGCCCCTCTCTCCCGCGTACAAAGAGGGGGACTGATGCCAGGCTGTCTGAATTGGTATGAAAAGGGGCCCCAGCAGACAAGGCAAAACCTGAGCCCAACTGGCCGTGTGGCTTTGTTTCCATCAGTGCTGGAGGAACGTACAAAAAGCGTCCCACGGTGGGGAAGGTGGGGGTGCGCCCTGGTGCTGGATTCAGCCTTGGGGGAAGGGTTTATCACACCCCTAAAAGGCAGCAGACCCATCTTTACCTGTTCAAAAACCACAGCTGCCTAAGTTACATGAGCATTTTTAAATCATAAGATTTGATTTACATAAATAGACTTTTATGTGTGAATTTGGTTGGGAAGGGGTGAGCTTTTTTGCAGTTTGGTTTCTGACTCTTTAAAACCCTGCCATAGGTCATGGCTTCAAGCTGCCCTCTGCAACTTTGGGGACCAAGGGGAGCCTCAGAATTTGAAAGTGGAAAGCTAAGACCTTAGTTTCACTCTAGCAGTTACCTCCAAGTCCTGTGACTCCCTGCCACTCCTTCGTGCATTGCAGACACTCTGTCAGCTGCACAACACTGTCCATGGGGACCACTCTGGAGCCCAGACCTCTGTATAGGTCCTAGTTAAAACACACAATTTCATCATATGTAAGGCTGGAAGAGATCTCTGTGGATCATCTGGTGCAACCTCCCCACTCAGGCAGGATGGGGAGCACACTGGACAGAATTGTGTCCAGATGGTTCTTGAATATTTCCATGGAAGGAGATTCCACATCCTCTCTGGGCAATCTGTCCAGTGCTCAGTAACCTATACAGTAAAGAAGTTCTTCCTCATGTTCAGGTGGAGCTTCCTGTGTTTCAGTTTCTGCCTGCTGCCCTTTGTCCTGTTGCTGGGCACTACCGACAGGAGTTTGGCTCCATCCTCTTGGCATCCTCCCTCCTGATATTTGAATACATTGATAAGGTCCTCTCTGTCTTCTCTTCTCGAGGCTGAACAGGTGCAGCTCCCTCAGCCATTCTTTACAAGGCAGGTGCTCCCAGTCCCTTAATCATCTAATCAACTTTCCATTGGACCTGCTCCACGATATCCACGTCTCTCTTGTCGTGAGGACCCCAGAACTGGACACAGCACTGCAGATGCTGCCTCGCCAGGGCTGAGCAGAGGAATAGGATCAACCTCTCGACCTCCTGGCACTGCTCTTCCTAAAGCACCCCAGGATACTCCTGGACCTCCTGGCCACGGGCGCACACTGCGGGCGCCATCAGCGAAACACGGCGAAGGCGCCCCTAGAACCGGACCCGCTCTCTCAGCGGGGCTGCCGAGGGCTCGGGGAGCACCGAGCGGGCGGGGCAGGCCACGGCACGGCACACGCGGCATCAGGCGCGGGCTGCCCTGCTGTCCCATGGCGGGCTGTCCCTGGTCACTCGGGCTGTCCCTGGTCACTCGGGCTGTCCCCGCCGGGCTGTCCCTGGTCACTCGGGTTGTCCCTGGTCACTCGGGCTGTCCCCGCCGGGCTGTCCCCGTGTTCCCCCCGGGCCACCCCTCACGCCGGGACAGGGCGGGCGGGGCGCGCGGCGCCAGGCGCGGGGCGGCAGCGCCACCTGGCGGTTCCCCGTGAGGCGGCGGCTGCGGGCCCGAGAGGCGCGGCGGGCACGGGGAGGCCGCAAAGGAGAAGGGGGAAAACAGGGACCGGCTGGACACAAGCATCTAAAGCTGAGGAACAGCTGAGGTTCTCAAAAACACGACACTGAAACAGGTTGCCCAGAGAAGCTGTGGATGACCCATCTCTGGAAGAGCTCAAAGCCAGCCTGGATGGGGCTCTGAGCAGCCTGGTCTAATGGAAGGTGCCCCTGCTCATGGCAGGGGGTTTGGAACCAGATAGTCTTTAAGGTCCTTTCCAACCCAAACCGCTCTATGACTCTGTGATTCTGTTATAGGCCTCTTCCCACCATCAGCTTCAGCAGCAGTTTGCAGCCATGCCTAAGGAGGGAGGCAAGGTCTCCAAGTTTTTGCTAAACTTTCACTGTTATCATCCAGTTTGTGATTTTCAAATCCTTCTGTGTCTCTTCATGACAGGTTTTGTGCTACTACCCAAACATTTCCGTTTCAAATTTCAAACAGAGATGCTTTTAGAGAAGTTTTTCTATCTTCTGTGACTGCAGGTAAAAGCTTGAGCATAGGCACCCTAAATGCATGCTGGAGAAATATCATGAGATGCTTCTCAGATTCCCCAGAACTGGATGATCTTTCAGGTCTCTTCCAACCCAAAATATTCTGTGATTCTGTGCTTCTAGGTCACAGTCACCTCCTTTGCCTGTGTGGGAAGAGATGGAAAGATCAGTCCCTGTCTCCTGCCGTGCCAGGCACAAAACCATACATGTCATACAGGGGGCTCTATCCCACCACCAAGGACACTCAAGAGCCACCAGCTCAATCTGAAGACCTGATCATCCTGCAGTAGCTTCTCTCAGTGTTCTGACAGCTCCTAGCTAAACCAAAGTCACTTTTGAGCTTCAGAGTTTGGCTCTTAATTTAGACCTCAGCATGTGGATTCTGGGTCTGCAAGGAGGGACAGCCTTTATCAGCTACAAAAAGGCTGATCTCCCAGAGACTTTGATAATTAAAACTTATTAATGTGTTTGTAGTTGATAGTTTGTGAGAGACTGTTGATGGCTGGCTGTATACTTCTGCACAGACCAGCCTCCCCATCACAAATCAGCCTCTAGCAGAAAAGAGAGCAGAATCCTAGTCCATTAATTGCATCATATCATTTAAGAAGCTCTATCTAGCTAAATCTTGAAGGACCTTCAGGAGTTGGGCTCTGATCCAGGAAAACAGTGACCCACATACTTAACTTCTAGCACAAGGGCAGACCTAATGGGATGCAAAATTAAGCACAGGCCTAAGTGTTTTTGCTGGGTTCAGGGCCATACAGACTAACACTTCAGAGAAGGTCAACATCTCACAGCCTGTCAGTGTCAGTGGGGAGATAGATGGAGTGCTGCTTCCTAATTTTACTTATGCTAATAAATTCCCCACCTGTGTACAGTAATTTACGGGCCAAAAAAAATGCCAAGCTACTGACACTGGATAGCTATAAGACAGCAGCTGGTCATAGTGTTTGGTTCACCAGAGTTTAATAAGTGAAATCTCTCAGGGCTGGATAACTCTGGGCAGGTTTGGCCGCTCCTGCAACCTCTTCCTAAGTATCAGGCTCCCCAGGTTTCCTTCCAAATGTTTCCAGTAAATGTGTGTATGTGTGTGGCTGTGCACGCATGCCTGATCCTCAAGCAGTGGTCTCCCAGCTCTCATCTGAGACACAGTGTAGGTGTGGAAGGGAATTTTGGATAAAAATTAAAATATTGCAGTTCAAAATATCAAAAGACATATTTTCAGTCCAAACCATTCTGTCAAATTAAAACACACTTTTAAAATACTTTATGTTGCAGGATCTGTGGTTTCTGCCACTGGAGAGTTTTAGCTGTGTTTTTTCCAATTAGCACTTCAATTAATGTCATGAAAGCCTGCCTGAGAAGATTGCTGAGTAGTCTCCTTTTCAGCATGTGCAGTTATTTGGGTTGACACTGTCAGGATAAATTATCTTGTTCAGCCACATCGTTCTGTATATGATCACAACACGTGGAAGTCAAAAGGACTAACTTCAGTTTTAAATACTCAGGTTCTTCATGAGATTTGAAAAATTTTAAATTCATCAGTGACTCAGGCCTTGTTCTGATCCATTTGGCTGCCTAAATCTCTCTTTGTGGGTCTGATCTGGAAAAATAGCAATCAGAACAAACTCTAGGAGCAGGAAAAAAACATCAGGGTTTCACATCTTCACAAAACTAGCTTTAAGTATCTAATTGGCTGTTTAAATCCCAAAAATCTGCTACTTGGAAATGAAATAATGATCCTGAAATGACTGCAGCTTGAAATTGATCTTTAAAAGCAGCTAAAAAAGTTGGTCATAAATCTGCAGGCTTTAACTCTGGCAAAAGAGTAATATAAGAAGTCCAGAAAACAGCACTTTATGGTGAGGTGGGTATTTGTGGCTTTGTCATAACATCCCAGACAGCATAATGAAAGCTCTGTAATCCTCCTGAAAATCTTTCCCTCTGTACTGAAAGAAAAGGGAGGGAGGGAGGGAGGGAGGGAGGGAGGGAGGGAGGGAGGGAGGGAGGGAAGGAAGGAAGGAAGGAAGGAAGGAAGGAAGGAAGGAAGGAAGGAAGGAAGGAAGGAAGGAAGGAAGGAAGGAAGGAAGGAAGGAAGGAAGGAAGGAAGGAAGGAAGGAAGGAAGGAAGGAAGGAAGGAAGGAAGGAAGGAAGGAAGGAAGGAAGGAAGGAAGGAAGGAAGGAAGGAAGGAAGGAAGGAAGGAAGGAAGGAAGGAAGGAAGGAAGGAAGGAAGGAAGGAAGGAAGGAAGGAAGGAAGGAAGGAAGGAAGGAAGGAAGGAAGGAAGGAAGGAAGGAAGGAAGGAAGGAAGGAAGGAAGGAAGGAAGGAAGGAAGGAAGGAAGGAAGGAAGGAAGGAAGGAAGGAAGGAAGGAAGGAAGGAAGGAAGGAAGGAAGGAAGGAAGGAAGGAAGGAAGGAAGGAAGGAAGGAAGGAAGGAAGGAAGGAAGGAAGGAAGGAAGGAAGGAAGGAAGGAAGGAAGGAAGGAAGGAAGGAAGGAAGGAAGGAAGGAAGGAAGGAAGGAAGGAAGGAGAAAAAACCCAACAAGACAAATACATTGACCAAGGATGAACAGGTATCAGTTATATTTCCTAAAATAAAGCTATCTTGGTTTCCTGCTACAGGCCAGTAAGGACTGAGCACAAACTGCTGTGCTAGATCATTTTAGGTCCTCTTTTTACATGTGACATTTGCCTGACTGCACTAACTACTCCAGCTCAAATTACTGCATCCCTGCCCTGTATATCCACACCTGCTAATCCAGGGAGCTTTGTAGGAGCTTAGTTGCAGCCATGAGCGTGCGGGCGCTACACACAGCTGTGACGTGCGGCTCCTGAGAGGCGGAAGGGCCGAGCTGGCAGGGCTGGTTCCTCACCCCACGCACGTGCTCTGAGACACAAGAGGATGAGGAACACCATCAGCATACAGCCTGACTTCTAAAACCTGTCACATCCTCCAAGCTGGCTTTTGTCTCCTGCCCATCAAAATACCTGTCAGTCAGGGATCTTCAGCATTCACTCGGACCATGGCACCCAGCATGGACCTGTTGAGAGTTATGTTATGGCCTGCTGCCAAGCCATGAGGAATGTCTGAATGTTGGCCACAGGCTGGCATCTGGTGGGCTGATCTTCTCTTTGGTACAACTCCATTTGGAGTGTACCATGTGGTACAGCTTGCAGCTCTAAGAGTCAGTCTGAAGCCATCTTGGATGAACTCAGAGCAGAAGGGACCAAGCTGGAGCCATGCCTTAGTTTTTTGTGATCCTCCTTATCCACAGTACCTACTAAAATGCACCTGAAGAAGAAAACGCTCCACCTGCCTGCAGACAGCCTGTCTCCCACAGGATGTAGTGGTTCCCACTTTCCCTGGAGCACTAGAGAAAGGCACACACCTCCCTTGTAGAGTTTATTCTAGAAACCAGGCACTGTATCTCCTGTGCACCCTGTTTCCTCGTGCCCTTCACCCCTCAGACCATTCTGCCATGCCCCTCAGCCAGCCACCCCCAGGTCCCATCTGCCAAGGGGTGGGAGGCCCCTTGGCAGGCAGGGATGGAAACAGGAGCACAGCCTGTGGAATGACTCCCTGCTCCGGGGGAGAGCTGACCTCTGCAAGCTGACACGCCATGCCGGGGCAAGCGTTATAAATATGAGTGAACCCAGCAGCCCTTTATGGAAACCGTGAGCCAGGCTGCAGCTCAGGAGTGCTGCCAGGTGGTTAACTTGGTGGTTAACCAGGTGGTTTCTGCTTAACTAGAAACCTCAGGTTAGAAAGAAAAGCCAAACCATGCTCTGGTATAACACCTGCTAGCCCCAGCTTGGAGAGACACAGCTACTGCTTTTTCCTCCAGGAAAGAAGTAGCTACATGTTTCTGGGGGTGTTGGGCTTTTTTTCTTTCTTTCTCAGGACAGAGCTGGTGCAGAAGACTGCTGCTGAGGTATCTTCCTTCCAGCAGGGCTCCTCTGAGCATCCAGCCTACCCAGGTGGAGCCTCTGCTTCCCAGCCTTCCACAGCAGACACAGCCAATGAGCCAGTGCTCTGTCCCAGGATGAAGAGATTCTTCATCAAGGCAAGCCATTATTTCTTCAAGAGTGAGTGGGCATTTCTAAGGAAGGGGCAAAAATATTCAGAAGAAGCTACAAAATGTTTCCACTGCCCAAATGTTTCTGCTACCACATGAAATGTGGGTAGTGGCTGATTTTCAGTATGGCAGAGGCATTTTTTCAATAAGGCAGAGATTTTTTTTCAAGGGCATGTAGTGATAGGAAAAGGGTTAGTGGCTTTAAACTGAAGGAGAGTAGATTTAAATTAGCTATTAGTAAAAAATCCTTTATTTTGAGGGTGGTGAGGCACTGGAACAGGTTGCCCAGAGAAGCTCTAGATGCCCCATCTCTGGAAGAGCTCAAAGCCAGCCTGGATGGGGCTCTGAGCAACCTGATCTAGTGGAAGGTGTCCCTGCTCATGACAGGGGGTTGGAACCAGATGGTATTTAAGGTCCTTTCCAACCCAGGCTGCTCTATGACTCTGTGATTCTGTTACAGGCCTCTTCCCATCATCAGATTCAGCAGCAGTTTGTATCCCAAGAAGGGAGGTGAGGTCTCCAACTTTCTGCTAACCTTCCACCATATCATCCTACAGTTTGTGATTTTCAGATCCTTCCGCGACAGATTTCAGATCCTTCTGTGCTCTTCATGACAGGTTTCATGCTATTACACAAATATTTCTACTTTCATTTTTGGACAGAGATGCTTTAATGGATAAGATTTTCTCTCTTCTGTGACTGCAGGTAAAAGCTTGAGCAAAGGCACACTGAAGTTGCCAGAGAAAGATGTTTCAAGCAAGACACTTTTCAGGTCTCCATATTTCTAGGCTGACTTAAGGATCCAAGAGAAGGGGATACTTGAGTTATTATGTGTGAATTCTTGGGAGCACTGTGTAACTGTACCCAGCTACATACCAATATCCATGGTGGGTTTGCTCCCAGTAGGACTTACTCACATGGAAGAATTTGAAAAATTTGCCTGGCACCAAAAAAAAAAGCATGCCCAAAGGATGCATAATGGACTGCCTGGAAACTTATTCACCCCAGAAATGCAAGTATCTGATGAATTAACTTTTCAGAGAGACTCAGGGCCATCCCAGACAGTATAAAACCCAGTTAGAGGAGAAGAAGAAGAAGATAAAAATGGAGCAGAAATTCAAGAGCAGCAAATCCTCTCTGTCTCCTTACAAAATTAAGGAGCACGCTAAGCTTGTCTGGCTCATCATTCAAAAGGAATGAGGTTCCTGGTGGCACAGTGAGCTCACCCCAGCACTTCCCAGCCTGTCAGCTGTGCCCCAACAGGCGTCACTGTCCAGGCAGGGGAGGAGGAAGGTTCTGAGGGGCAGCACAAGAGGCTGAGAGCAGAAGAAAGCTGAGCAGCCACTCCACAGAAACAGGTGTAAATCTGCTGGGAACAGCTCCATCAGCAGCAGCAGGCGCCACACCACTAAATTAAACACTCCCTCCAATCATCAAGATGTTATTAAATATGCTGGTGCCCTCATGGCTAGGAGAAACCTGAGGTGCAGGTGTCACCCCAGACCTGTCTACCCCAAATGGGTGTGCTCCATGTAGGATCCATCTTTTAGAGTCTGGCCTGGCAGAGCTGGGTGGAAGCAGTGCCAGTGGTTAATGCGTGCGTGCATGGGTGCACGCAGACAGACACATGGACACATGCTCGGACATACCGATCATGGCCAAGGCTGGGCAAGAGTCCAGTGATCCCACCTCCTCCAAGAAAAAGGCAGGGGACTGATGGAAATGGCTGGGCTGTACATACCCTAAGATTTTTCAGAGGGGAACATACTGTGTCAGATCATGTGTTTTATTTCTCTAATTTATTAATAATAATTAAATTATTATGATATCACTTGTAATTGCTCAGGTCCCTGGGTCAGAGCTCAGTCTGCACCATTCACACTCCAGTTCTTGGGCCACCATCCTTGGGCCAAACTTTCACACTAGCTCACGGCTTGGCTGTGGATCACTGGGCTTTCACTGAGATCTCAGCACCTCTCACAGGAACACGCCTGGCCTGGTTTCTGAGCCAGCTCTTCTGAAAACATGGTCAGTAGCAGATGCATCTCCTTCTCCAGCTCTCCTCAATGCCAAAACGTTCAGGAGCCCAGACCTGACCCAGGCTCCCTGCCTCCCTAAAGCACTAATCCCTGTGAGTCTGATGTCTAAGCACCTTGCAGCATCATCCTTGGACCCTGCTGCACAGCTCACATGGAAGGGTTTTTCCAAAGCCCTGTGGGAAGTCTGTCACTGTAGAAAACTTGAACATCCATCTCCTATCCAAAGCCCCTTCCTGTCCCTCATGAAGCACCCACTCACACCTTTCCCCTCGAGGGGAGATTATGCCACTGTCTCAGGGGCAACTGCTTTAACTCCTCAGTTGTGATATCTCAGCAGAAGAAAATGACATTAAACAGGGCAGGGTGGACTGAAATGGTGCAGTGGTTTTTGTGAAGTAGGGTGCATTAGAGATATCTGGGGGGAAAAAAAGGACCTCTCATCAGTCATAGTCCCTTGCTATGCAGGGATCTGCACTAACACCAGCATATTTTAGGAGTTTATACATCAAACAAAGGTTGAAGGTCCCAGCGCCAGATGCAGGCTGACCCCTTCTTGCTCCCAAGTCCTGCAGAAGAGAAGATGGGTAGGAGCCCACTGCAGGCAGCACTGTGGCCAGGGCTCTGTGTGGGCTGTTTTGTGCAGCATGACTGGAATTGTTCTGAGTCACAGCTGGAGGGCCCCAACTCATTGTGATTACCAGCAAAGCAAAGATTTTACTAATCAGCCTACGCCTGTCACATGCACAAAATTCTCTTATCCTGGTGCTACATGCAGGAAGCCCTCCAGGGAGCCCGTCTACCCTTTCCAGGGTGAGTTGCATGTGGACAAATACAACCCTGCTGCCACAGGCTGGCAGAGCTCCCAGCCCAGCTGGGAGGGGTAGGCAGGTCACTGCCTCTGTGTCCCATTGCAAACTATCTGCCACCTTTTCCAGTCCACCTGATGGGTTCCACAACACAACAACAGGTTGCCTTCAGATGTCCCTTGTCAGACCTCTGCATGAAACAGCAGCCTTGTCTTCTTCCAGAATTTCTCTTAATGCTTTTCATTTTCAATTAGTTTCTTTCTCTTTCCCTCCCATTTCCATATATGCCAATGGGCACATTTCCATTTGGCCACAGTGATGCCTTAGTTAAATCCTTTCTTGCTGTGTAGAGATTATTAGCTCATTAAGAGGTGACTATCCCAGTCCTTCTGGGACAGTCCCAGTTTCCCAGTTTTGACCTTCTAAATTACTTTTTGACATGTACAAGTCACAGGAGCCAGACGAGGTCCTAAAGGCAGAGAGGTGCAAATGATCCCCCTAAGGTGGCACAGACCAACTTTGCTCTGGGGGACACAATGCCTAAAAAAACACAAGATTTTTTTGAAATGCCTGTGTGTCTGAGAATGAGTTAGTACTCTTGGATTATCTTCTTGACCTTCCCTTTCCAACTTCTGTATAATTTCATAGAAGTGCTTTTGATTGTCCTGTATTTGTTGTTCCTTATCAAAACCAGTGTCCATGAGTCAGAAAGGGTTTATAGCATCTTCTTATCACACAGCAGGTCTCAAGACACCTCAGTAAAAGTACTGTCAGGTACTACAAAGATCTCTGGCTTTTTGTAACAGGTGAAAAAGGGAGGGAGTGCCAGTGATACAGCTCCTCTGCCTTGCACTTGCCTGCCATCACTGGCATGACTGCATTGGAGTACAAGCAATGTAAAGCACCACGAAGGACTTACCATCTTTCAGGGCTGAAGGGAAGGGAGAGAGAACTATGCTTTTTACACTGCAGAGCTTTTCTCAGTGTTCCCTTTGGTCTCTTTAGGAAAGTTCAGTGTGTCTCTGAGGCTCCCACCCTAGTCATAGCAGTACCCTGCAAGCTATTACCCGCTCTGACCTTGCCTGGCTAGCTGGTGGCAAAAGGCATATTTTCTGAATACTCCTATCTTGTAAAACACACAAGGTCTTAAAAGCTTGAAAAGAGATTAGCTAAAGCAAAACCCTAAATCCTGAAGCCCTGGAAAAAGGCTCACTGAAGCATTTGGATCAGCAGTGGCTGGGGACGTCTTTTACTGTGTGAGATAGAAAGGACAGTGAAGGTGAGAACAGCAGCATGGAGTGGAGCTGCAGTGGCCAGGAGGGAGGAACAGCAAGTGTATATCCCTAATTTATAATACAAGCAGGAAAAAAATTATGAAGAAGGAGATTTTTATTAGTCCTACATCTCCACCCTGCATTTCTGCAAGCCTGAATTGAAGGGATGAGATTGTACTGTTTTGAGCACTATTACTGACTACCTATTCTCACAAAATTGGAAGAAATAAAGCAAAATCCTACTTCAATGAATTTCAGGGTTGGGTTTGCAAGCTAAATCCCTGGAGCCAGGATTTCGCTGGATGGTTGGACCCAGAAAGCCAACAGTAGTGAATAAACCAACAGCAAGTGTTTCCTCTTAATTATCTCTTTCTTTGCCTCAAGTTTTGGGCCAGTTCTGAAGGTTGTTTAAACAATATAAGCACCTATCAAAGTGGACAGGCATCATTCCTCAGAAAGCTTTCAGGGAAACATCTCTAGGATAGTTAGCTGGGAAAAGCATTGTACTGGTTTCTTGAGGCAGGGCTGAGAAGCAGCAACAGAATGGATGAAGGAGTCAATGGCTAAGTAATCAGAGCTGGGAGGTTGAACCTTGCAGTCAGCTTATATCAGAGACTAACAGATGCCAGCTTTGCCAGGAAATGAGATATCTGAGCTGAAAGGCAAGTGTCCCAGGATTTAGTTCAGACCATCTTTCCCTCGTGTGACACTGCCCACAGAAACACATGTGCTGAAACCACAGGCAGTTAAGTGGGATCAGAAAGACACTAGGCTATGCAGGAAGAGACCACAAAATATCTCCAGTGAAGAGAGGAGTGCAAAATCTGAAGTTTCACAGAGAAGCCTGTGAAATTTCTTTGCTCCTCTTATCATTCCCTCCTGAGGAGAACTGCTCTTGCTCCTACCCTATGAAAGAAGATCTGACATGCACAGAAGACTTATGCCAGTGTCCTGTAGAAATGGGCCTTCAACAAAATTCAGGTTGCCCAAAGGCATGGGGTCTGCACACTATACTTTTCTTGACAGTGAGCCTGGCCCAAAATTCCAGATTTAAAACATTATCTGAGAGTGGATGGACACACTTTGAAATTCCAAGGAGTTTTGCTTCTGGGGTTGAGATGAGCACATCTCAGTGTGCTGCTGGTAGCACCAAGAGAGATGATGAAGAGAAAGGCACAACACTTATGGCCCTTGTCAGGTTGTGGGAGCATCTGCTTCAGTCCCAGCTCTGCTATTCCCCAGGGGAAAAAACCAAAGCAGTT
The DNA here is from genome assembly GCF_051311805.1 of Agelaius phoeniceus. Lineage (NCBI taxonomy): Eukaryota > Metazoa > Chordata > Aves > Passeriformes > Icteridae > Agelaius > Agelaius phoeniceus. The sequence continues at coordinate 92,796,972 of NC_135266.1, forward strand.
CTGCTCAGATTCAAGTGTTTAACTGCTGCTCTGAACATCCCAAAACACATGAATACAGGATCTTAGACCTGTATTGGCAGGACTGCAAAGAGAACATCTGCTTTGACTAAAGTTTATTGGAATTAAGAATTTCAGGTGATTGAGGCAGTTGTTCTGACTTTGTGGAATTCACCATTACTTCTGCCTTGGTGAACAAGGTGTCTTGAATTTCATATAGATGCAGCTAGAGCTAGAAGACCACAGAAATTTAGTTCTAGATTTAGTTCTAGCAGCCCCACTGAGGTTCTGAGTGGAGACACAAAGAGATGGACTCTCTGGTGACCATGACACCCAAGGCTGGTCTGATGGAAGAATTCCCTTTGATGCAGAGGTGAAGCCTAAAAATCACAAATATCTGCTACTCATGCTACTCAAGCAGATAAATGAGATTCGTGTGGGGCTAACGAAACAACAATTTTTGTGAACAAGAAGCATTTTTCCCCATTTTTGATAGGAAAAAAAAAAAGAGGAGAAAATGAAAATTGGATTGTATCTATTTTTAGGCAGATTAAAAAGTTATTCAGACTAGAGAAAAAGTGCATCAAAAATAGCTTGAGCAATATCAAAGTGGAGCAATTGCTGAAGATCTACAAGAATAAAGGAGGTCAGGAGCCTCAGAGGCCAATTTTTGAAGTAGCTGCGAACGTTTCATTTTCACACCCTGTCTAATGTGCTCCTGCTTTAAAACACATTGTGACACCAGTGAAGCCTGCTCCTGCACCCCAGATCCATGGGAATCCTTCAAAGGCAAGCAACTAGTCTAATGTATGCCTAATCATCCCACAAACTTGGTTTTGTGTTTTACATCCTAAACACTCAGCATAAACCTAACCAGCCACTGCCACCCACAGTGACACAAGACTTGTGTCTCCCACTAAAAGCAATTCAGACTTACCTCTCCCTCTAAAAATGACTGCCCCTCAAGTCTGCCTCTAAGAAATGTATTTTGGAGGCTTGTCTTGCTTTGTCTTTTACCCATATTCCTCAGGCTTTGTCATTAGGACTTTAATTTGACAGCAAATGTTGAACTTCTGAAAAGGCTTTGGAAATAACAGATCAGAAACAGGCAGATTTGGAAGCTATTACCCAGAGGGTTTTGGTCAATATGTTGTGAGTTGTTCAGGTGGGAAGTGAAAGCTGACATAGAAGTGAAAGGATGTGTGGTCCTACGTCACCCAGGAGATGTGTTTAATCTGCCCAGGAAAGTGTTCTAGTCACTGTCCCTGGGGGTATTTAAAAGACATGTAGATGTGATGCTTAGGGACATGGTTTAGTGATGGACTTGGCAGTATTTGATTAATGGCTGGACTCAATGATGTTCAGAGTATTTTACAACCTAAATGATTCTATGATTCCGTAATTGCTAAATAATGCTCACCTTTTACCCCAAATGTTGAAACAATCCCAGACGTACAATAAAATGGAAACAACTGCATTAAGAAGGGATATTGTCTCTTCCCTGGTGTGGATGGAGCAAAGCTGTGATGGAGCAGCATGCAAGGAAAAGACCTGATAAGGCCACTTGTCTGCACATCATTTTGGCAGGGGGAAGGGAGCCGTGCCCCCTGTCAAGCTCTTCTCTGCCAGCCCTTCAGCAGGCCTTTTCCAGTGGATCCATGCCAGCCCCAGGGCTGGCTTGTGGCCAGCTGGCCTGCCTCCACCTGCCTGTTGCTGCCAGTCATGGGTCAGAGGTGACACTGTGGTCAGAGGAGGGAAGAGCTGAGGGACTGTGCCTCTGAACCGCTCTCCCCCAGCAGCGCTGTGCAGGTGATACAGCAAAGCAGCAGCTGGTGCTCAGCTCCCACAGAAGGAGGAACTGGCCACCATCCCTGGGACATGAAGAAGGAGGAATATGCAGACAGCTTGCTGGGAAATGCAAGAGGGTTGTGTGAAAAACCTGCTCCAGTCCAGCAGGCAGGCCCCAGAAAGGGTGGCTGGCGGTGATAGTGCCATCCGACCATCCTCTTGAGGAGAGTCCTGCCTCCTGCCCCAAGACACTGTGTCCCACCCGTCAGCCCCCTTAGCACGATAAGGTTTAACCACTCGCCAGCAATGCATGTGGCTTGGGAACTGCTGTGAAAACAGGAGGCTGCAACATAAGCTTCCCTCTGCTTTTGGATTGCAGGTCCAAGGGCCAGCAATTCTCCTGCTGCCCCACAGGCAGAAAATGTGCTTCAGAAAGCACCTTGAATGTCAGCTAGCAGCTCCAAATGGTGCTCCAGGCAGGAGAGAGAAGTCCCAGGAGTGTTCACCTCCTTTGCTGCTGAGGAAACAGGACTTTTCCTCTAGTGGTGCAGATGAGGCTCTGAAACTGTTTAACCTGAGATCTGTTATCAAAAGCCTAATCACTGTGATGCCCAAAGGGATATAAAGAGAGATACCCTTATTATAAATTGCAGTAAATACCTTCTATTTTTGTCAATTCCTAGTAGGACAGCCTATGTCTTGATTCCCTGTGCAAGTGAAGTCTGTCCCTTCTCAAACCCTGCCTGCATATTCCCAGGACTGACATCTTCCACTCCCTCCCTCTTGCCCACTCTCTCTCAGATGATGCAGAGTGCCAGCAAGTCCCTCAATGGTGTCATATCTGTCCTTTTTATTCATTGCAGGGTTTATTTTTAGCCTGAAACAACTGCTTCCTAAAAATGGAGTTCCTAATGACACGGGAGCTGGACACAGCTATGTAAGGTATCCAGGGCTTGGCCTGACAGCTTCTCCCGTCTGTCTCTCTCTTTGTTGTGAGTACAGGACAGCAAAGTTTGCTGCTCCCCACCAGCCTTGCAGTGTTTGGGCTCAACTCTAGGAAAGCAGCAGAGAGAAACTTAGAGAAACTAAGAGAAACTTAGTTCAAACTTTACCTGGAGTCTTTGGTCTCCCTCTCTTCTCAAATCAAGAAAGAGGGGGACATTTACCCACCCTTTGCTGCACTCCAAGGGTGCCCCTATGAAGGCAATTTGCTGGATCCTGGCAGGTTTTTACCTGCTTTTCTGCTGCAAGGCAGAAGAGGGACTGAACTTCCCTACTTATGATGGGAAAGACCGAGTGATCGACCTGAACGAGAAGAATTACAAGCAGGCACTGAAGAAGTATGACATGCTCTGCCTGCTCTTCCACGAGCCTGTGAGCTCTGACAAGGTCTCCCAGAAGCAGTTCCAGATGACAGAGATGGTGCTGGAGGTAAGTGCCGCTGCATGTCCCAGTCGGGGTCAGTACACAGCACTGCTCAGAGTTATGGAGAGGAGCCACAGGACAGGAGAGGCAAATGGTCTCGTGCAGGGGAGGTTGGGCATCCAAAAGTTTGTTTAGTTGGATTTCAGTTAGCCCCTGCCTGAATTTTGCTAAGCCCAGGAAAAAGCCTCTTTTGTGCTCTTCTCAGTTTGCTGGGAAATAGCTTTTCTGGATTGTCTGTCAGAAACTCAGGCAATAGCAAGTAACCTTGCGAACCTCAGAAACAGTAACTCAGCTCAGCTCAGCTTTCCCAAATCTCAGCACCTGAATCTGTGGCTTGAAATTTTTTGATCCTTTCTCATTCTGTGCAAGCCAGTATCCCACTTGTATTCTGGATTGAGTCCCATTTTTTATCCCACTAGCAGCAGTCAGCCAAGAAACCTTATCAAGCTGTGCAGCAAATGGGTGTCCTAGCTCCCCATCTCAAAAGCTCCCTGCTGGTGCAGCAGCATTAAATCCCTTTTTGTTTTTTGACACTTGGTTGCCTGCTTGGAATCAGTCTATAGCTGCTTGTTAATGCAACCATTCTCTTCTGTGCTGGAAAAAGAGTGTTGTTAATTCTTTCATGAACGAATGATTCATTAATCCTCAGTAAAATAAATCATGGCAAAAGTGACAATGTAGGTTTGTAGCATTCTTTCTTGTATTATAGCTGTAATCCAGGGAATCACACAGCTGCAAACCTTGATTGTTAGGTGCATATTTCTTACCAGGAGCTTGCAAATATTCCCTTTTAACTAAAAGACATATTTGAAAAGAAAGTGAATTCAGAATTGCAGAAGAAACACTTCAGCTTTATTTGTCAGATCCAGAGAGGAAATGCATTTCACCCCTGAGAGTGTAGGAAATGGGAATAAGAAAATATGCTTGCTGAGGGATAGGACCCAAAAAAGTTCAGTGTCAAGTTCAAGGTCTGCTGACCTCCTCAGCAAGCCTGATGACTGCCAGAAAGAAAGGTCCAAAAACTAACCAGATTTTACTCACCTGTCAGGAAATGGTTACTTTCTGCAGGTGAGCGATCAAAATAACATTTGGCAAAGAAAAGAAAAAACTAATGCTTGAACTCCAGCTGAAATGAGTATTGTTGGTAATATAATTACATTGTTGTTTAGCAGGATAGCTATTTTGTGCTTGATAGGTGTCAAAGAGTTTCTAGATACATATTTATAGAAACCTGACAGAAGCATGTCCCATCCCTGGAAATGTTCAAGGCCATGTTGAATGGAGTACTGGGCAACCTGGCATAGTGGAAGGCATCCCTGTCCATGGCAGTGGCTTTGAACTAGATTATGTTTAAGATCCCTTCCAACCAGGCCATTCCATGTTTCCATGGCTCTATGGTCTGATGTGTACCATCAGTTTGAGTCCCTATGACACCATCACCCATGCTATCAAGGGTGCGACAGCTGCAATATAATCTGGCCTTAAGCTTTTATTTTTCAGGGTTGGATTCGGCCATGAGTACATTAGCTTAGGATTCTGGTGATTTATTTGGTTTCCAATTGCTCACTGCTATGGACTTCTTATGTGACCTTGGGCAAGAGACTGAGGGTTAGACCTGCAGCAGCCTTTACATAATTGTAGTCCTCCAGTCCCCTAGAGCTCAGCTTCCAGCTAACGGTGCCACACATCAACTGGCACTTGTGGCTTTGACCTCAAAATTTCCAAAGCACTTGCAGTGCTGATTCAGTGCATGTATCACAGTTTCAGATCAGTCCCTCCCCTGGACTGGGAACTGCAGCAGCAGCAATCTGACAGCCCAAGCACAAGAGAAATCTGCAGACTGAGCACTTCTTTGCTTCTGTCACCCAGAGGGAATCAGAAGGGGAGAGGGTCTCAGAATGCAACAAAGATATGTTCTATTCTACATAGGACACAGGCCAAAACGGTGCTACAGTTCCCAATTTCTGTACTAATTTAACCATGGGAGCACTCTGAGTGGGCAAGCCAGGTTGTAATCTGCTCCTTCTTGTGAAAGCATTCAACTCCCTCAATTCAAGCCATAATATGTTGGACCATAGGGGGTCACTCTTAATTTTCCCTGTCAGAGCTCATTCAGCTGCTGGACTTCACTGCATGTTCACCAGCATAGGGAGAAGGAAAGAAATGTCTGCAGTGGCTCCTTGACTGAGATGTGGAGCTGTTTGCCTGTGAGATGAACTGCCTGGGATCATTATTCCTGGAAGCAGTCAGCAGCTGAACCCAGGTCTCTTGTAATTTGAGCAAGCCTTAGAGTAGTGAGCTGCTCTGTAGGCACAGGAGCAGTGACAGGGCTCTCCTTGCAGCCAAACCTGAGAAAAGTTCACTCAGGAAGGTTTTACATATCTAATTTCAGTAGAGGGGTCAGGACTTGGAGTGCTGAAGGTCCTTTATACCTGACATGAAGTATCTAAGAGGTAAATACTCCAGCCCTCACTATTCCCTGCCAGCTGTCTTGGGAGGTTCCCAGCACAGGTGCTACCTGTGATAAGATGCTCCTTTCTAGAGCACCTCATGTTTTTCCATCTAACTTTACTGACAATTTTCCTGCTGTTTCACATTGAGACATGCTGCTTTCACAGCCTGGCAATACAGTGTGGTTTTAGCCCCCTTCCATACAAGTCATCAGATTCCATCCTTAGGAAAAAAGTGAGCCTCCATCCAACACACAGGCAGGTGTGGAGCAAACAAAGGTCTGAGCTGGTGGTTAAGGGCTGTTACATCAGATTATCTCATGGACATGCATGGCTGGGAACATGGGCTTAAAGAATTTAAGTCCAGAAAACCCCCAAATAGTCCATCCTTTCTGCTTCTCTCACATGTGCCTTATTAGAAATGTACAATTCCGAAGGTCAAAGGCATGAAGAATTGCGTTAGACACCAAAGAAAAGAGCAAGAGAGATCCACCATGGCTTCCTTGAAATATGTAGCTCATCAGTAACAAGCTCTGACTGGGGCCTCTCCCAGGAGTGAAGAACACATGAGGCTCTGTCTTAAATGGGTCCTTTGAAATTCAATGGGGGCTCAGCTCATATGGCAACATTTCCTTCTTTCAGGGCACTTCAGCCTTTTCTCTTCCAAGTCTTTGCTCTTCATAAAACTTGCAATAGCTTCATTATGTTTGAGATCACTCACTCTGGAAAATTTGGTTTAAAAGGGCCAACAGGTAGAAAGCTTATTAGGGAAGGCAGCTGATAGACGGGGGAGAGAGAAGAGAATCACAAGGCTCTCATTTACTTAGGAAATCAAGCTGACAACATGATAGCACATAAATAAAGTTAAGCACTTATTTAAGGACTTTACTAAACCAGAACTATGTACAGCACACCAAGAAGTGATATAATAAGAAAAATTTCCTTCCGAGAGAAGCATGTAGGACTGACTGACACTGTTGAAAGCTGAGGATGCACACCCACTGTCACCAGAAAAGGGATGATGTCATCAAGCTGATATTGCATTTGGCTCCCTGTATCCAGGTATACTGGATCAACAAATTCCCACGCAGCCCAGGGTCACTTTCCAGTTTAGAAGGGGAATGAAGATGATGATCATTATGAAGTGGTTCTAACAGCTCTTACCACCTACACTGCTGGGTGCCACCTGGTCACAACAGGCTCCAGGGACAGCCAAACCCCTCTGGCATCAAAAGAAGCTCTTTGGACCATCGTTAGTTCATGACAACAGCTCCAGGGGTGACAGTGCCTGCCCCTCAGGTCTAGATTGGGAAGATGGAGTCTGTTGGGTTGGTCTGTCAGGAAAAATAGCCAAAGGACTGATTTGAGATGCCTACTGCTTTCTGGCTAGGATGGAAAAGAGTTGGGGAAGGATTGTTCTAAGACAACCCTGGGCAGAGATATCATGAGCACAGGCTGTTTCACAGCTCAGGTTAAAGGGTACCTTTCCTTTGTGCACCTTTCTCCTATGACTCCACTCTCCACCACTGGCTACTGGAAAGCACCTGCACCTTGAGTAGGGACAAGCCTCCATACAGGGCAATGCAGAGGTTGATCCAAGCAGTCCCAGAGATAACAGTAGCCATTCCTATCCTGTGGTGATGTTTGCAAGAGCTCTGCGCACTCCCTGAGGTGAGCACGGTGAAGAAAATGAAACAGCCAAGCAATCACAATAATTGTTTAACAGACAAGTAAAAGAAAAAGCTACTTGTCCTAAATGGTCTCAACTTTCATAAAGAAGGGTTAAGAGGGGAAAAGATCAAAGCAGTGAACCTGAGAAATACCTGTTCTGCTTTTTTTCTCCTCTCTATCTCCTCTACCGTGTTTCACCCTGTCTCCTACCATCACTTCTAAGACCTCTCCCTTCTCATCTCTGAATGTCCTAAATAGGGAGTTTGGCCTTCCAGTGGGCCAGCCCCTGTCTCTAGGAATCATGTAGCAAGAATAAATGAGCATTGGTGTTAGGGGCTTTCCTTTTGCACTTGAGAAGCTCTCTCCAGCAGCTGAGGGTTTCTCACTATCATAGCAGGCTGCCTGTGATGCACTCTGGTATCCTCTTTCTGCTGAAACTCCCTCAGTCCCAGCTCCCCTGCCATTCTTCCCTTGCCATCTCTATGCATGTGTAATATCCTTAAAAAAGAGAGGCTCATCAAGCCCAGATATTTTAGTCCCTTCAATGAAACAGTGCCCCTGGACTGAAAGTTCATGGAGAACTGGCCTAGCACAAGCCAGTCTGATAAGAGGAAAGAGAAGAGGGATGTGGTACTCCCCTCTCCAGATGAGGCCTAGGATCAGTCCAGCCCCTAGCAATAAATGGCAGAACACAGTGAAACTCCTGAACATATTTGGCCAATTCTGTAACACATGGAAACACAGCCAGTATCTCCCTGTGGTGTGAAAGGGAAAGAAGGATTTTGAGTCTAGTAAAAGGCAAGGATTAAACTATTTGTAAGCTCTACCTTGTAATTAATTTATTTCCATGTGCTGAAACTACTGCAGCTTCCAGCTTAGGATGGAAAAAGTAGTACAAGATCAGCTGGTTTGGGGGTAGTTTCCCTCATATGGTCTTGAACTCTCTTGAGATCAGATATTCCCTCAAGAGTTCAGAGCCATGTAATACATAGCAAAAAGCCTCTCTCTGCTTCTGATGCAACACAGAAAAAATTTTATCAGTTTAGGTCTGTATACTTTATCCCAAAAATCCATAGGAACCAGGAGATGAGATTCCACTTTATCCCCATCTCTAGGTATAAAAATATAAAATCTTAAAAATATATAAAATATCAGTAAAAATAGAAAAATAAACCCAAACCTTTTCTGTTTGCTTCACAAACTCAGATTTCAGATATTTTCTTTGAAAGTGGCCATGTTTATGGGACAGTGCCTCAACACAATTTAGTGTTGAGGTATGAGTATAAATACAGATATAGAAGACATGTTCAATGAGTGTCACAAAATTCTCAGTTCTCTAGGTCCCTACAGAACAAGTCTCAAGGTGAGAGATGAGGGACATTTGGCTGGATAGGAAAGTGTGAAAAAGCCTGTAATAAAACAGGTGTTTTGGCTTCTATGTCTACAAAAGAAGTGCTTCCACTACAGATAAGTTAATGTAGAAAATGAGGAAGGGAGGAAGAAAAAGCAAAAATGTGCATTGATTACTTTCCATTTGAGGCCATGTAAGTAGGTCTCAACTCAGCAACAGACAGCAGAGTACTGATTTTTAGCAGTAGCACCCAGGGGGTTTCACTCACTGACATGCCAGTCACAAAAACAGGTTACAGAAAGCTCCCTGTTTCACAGATGGACACATTGACATCTAGGGACAACTGTGTGCCTTGATCTTTCTGTGTAAGTGTGGCCAAACTAATTTCCAAGGCTGAATTACCTATTATTGACATGTTTCTTTCTTTGAAGTCCCTCTGTCAGTTCCAAGTAGTGACTTTGGACAGGCTGCATGAGCAGCATCTCTCCTAAAACTACCCTTTCACAGCCATAAATGTGCTTTGAAAGGCACCTTTCTCATCTGCTAAATTATGACTGGGGAGAGGATCTAAAGAATGCAAATGTCTCCTGGAGACATGGCAGAACCCATGTGAGCTTGGGCTTGCTTTGCTGGCAGAGTACAAGGCCAAGTCTTGGCCCTGAAGTGTGGAGCTCATCACAGTCCAGCTGTTGCAGACAACCTCTGTAGGTGTGATAGAATCGTGGAATAATTTAGATTGGAAAACACCTCTAAGATCATTGAGTCCAACCATTAACCCAGCACAGCCCACCACTAAACCATATCTCTGAGTGCCACATCTACATATCTTTTAAATACTTCCAGGCATGGTGACTCCACCACTATCCAGAGCAGCTGTTCCAGGGCTTGACCATCCTTTCAACAAAGGAATTTCCCCTAATATCCAATCTAAACTTCCCCTGGTGCAATTTGAGGCCATTTCTATGTAAGACCTTGAGCTGCGTGGAGACTCAGAAATTTCTGAGCCACTCCTCCCTTCAGAAAATTGAGAAAAAATGTGGAAAAGTCCATCCACTTTGGTCTTGCCATCCTGCCATGCTAGTCAGGTTCCCCTAAAAGTGCCAGCAAGGATTCCCGGTGTCTTTCTGCTGAGCTGGTCCTCAGGAGGCAGGGTCTCACTTTTGTAAAATGAGATCCCTTTCATACAAATGCAAAATGGTTTGGATTTGAAGGGACTTAAGAGATTACCTAGTTCCAACCTTCCTTCCACTAAATGAGGTGGGACACCTTCCACTAAATGAGGTGTGAATTCCTCTTCAGGGTGGGTCATCACACCATGTTGCTCAAAGGCCACCCCAGCCTGGCCTTGAACACTTCCAGAGATGGGGCATCCATGTTTTCTCTGGGCAGCCTGTTCCATTGTCTCACCAGGCTCACAATGGAGAATTTTTTCTTGGCCTTATCCTGAGTGAGGGGCCCAAGAAGGGCTAGCTTGAGCTCACACTCACTTACTCAGAGGACATGTGTGGTGTTTGTGGTTACCATTTCGAGCTGCCTGCCCTGGACCCTGACATTTTGCAGGAGCTGACGGCAGGCTGGGGCAGCTGTTGAGACTGGGTAGGGGTGGCCATGCCATGCTCGCCCACCCTGACCTTACTCCAGAGCCTGGTCTGCCAGTGCCCTTCATCTAAAACCAAACTAATCAAAGCCCACGACTGCCCTTCCTTCGTGCCTGAGCTTCATTTGTGGGAAGAATGGAAAGGGGATATGATAATTCCTTTCAAACACCCGGGAGGGAGAAGAGCTATTTAAGCGCAAAGCCTAAGGACAAATGGGCTATGAATAAAACAAGTGTGGAACTACAAAGTCCCTAATCACCAGAGGAGGAAGGGGAGAACAGTCCAGTGAGTCTTAAATGGACACTGACTGCTTTGTGACAGAGATTGAATGACACGATTCTGAGTCTGATGACCAAAGATGTCCTTTTGCAGCCTCTGTCCCTAAATAACAGGCAACCAGGCACGAAATCCATGGCCTAGGAAGGAAATGACTTAGCAAGGTCCAAGTTCTCCTTTCCATTTTTTTTTCCCTTTGCACATTGGGATTTACCTACATACATGAGAAAAAAATACTTGCCCAAGGAAATGGAGCGAGCAGCAGCCAAGAGCTCAATCCGCAGGCAATGGCTCCTCCCCTCTCCCGCGCCCCGAGGGTCAGCGCTCCCTCCTGAGCAGTGCTGATGGTGCTCATTCCTGCGTGCTCTCTGACACAGCTCCGGTGAAGGCCAGCTGCTGCACATGATATGTTCTTTTTCTGGGAACCCTCTCCGGCCCTGGCAGGAGGCACTGCCATCAGCTAGCAGACCTCTGACACCTCGAACCCAGTGCAAGGAGGGCTGTGTATATTTAAAGCTTTCTTCAGTTCTTATTTCTCTCTGCTCACTCCTTGGGGAAAAGGTCTTTCTTGTCTCAAGGACCACTCTGTTCCCCCAGGGCCCTGCCTCACTGATCCCTCCTGTGTATGGATGGGAGCTCCCAGCTCTTGCCTGCAGCATCCTGGACTCTCTGGGATTCCAGAGGTGCTGGCTTACAGTCACTTGGATCAGAAACTGGAGAAATCTGGCTTGTTCCTGAGAGCCAGAGGCATAGGAATGACATGGGCGTGTGTAGGTGATTGGGCTTAATACCAAGCATGCCTCCCTCCTGCAGCACCCACTAAAAGCACCCAGCTTTCTGCCCTGCATGGGCTTCACAGCAACTTCCACCCTTCAGTTTCAAAGCAGCTTTTCTGAGGCCAGAAGGAGAACCAGGGAGCAACAGCCTCACTTTTGTCAAGGACAAGGACAGCCCCCAAACTACCCTGTCAGTCTCTGTTTTGGAAAGGGCAGCTTAGCAGGGTGGCCTCTGCCCAATCCCAGACGCCTGGGGCAGCACACACACACACAGACACACACAGAGACACACACACACGTCCCTGTCTGCCCTTGACATGCAAGTGGCACAGCTGAGTTGCCAAAACACCTGCGATGCCGTGCCAGCAGGGACCAGCCGGGAGCAGTGGCAGGTGGCCCCTGCGCCCATGGGTGCTCGGTGGCACGGGCACCAGCCTCGGGGAGCTCACGGCCGGGGAGGCTGTGCTTTGGCTTGCAGCTGGCTAAAATTAGGGATGCCAGGAGCAGATAAAAATACAGCCCCAGCTATGTGAAACCTTTAGAGAGGCAGGCAGAGAGCACGCTGCCGTATGTCTGACCCCGCTGAGCGGCTGCGCAACAATTAAAGCTCCAGGGCAGCGTTTTTGAAGCATTACCTGTGAAAGCCAGCTCTGAGGGAGTGACCTTTGCATGTTCCATATTTGGGGACTTGCCTTTTAGTCCAAAGAGTAGTGATCTCTGGGGGGGGGCAGGGGAGGGGGGGCAGAGTCCAGCCTCTCCAAGCAACTCAGGTGGTGGAAAAGTGTAGTAAGGTGGGACCAACATACTCTCCTTCAGTCCCTACTGCCAGCAAAGTGACTTAGTAACTTTTCTAGTGGCAGCTGCTCAGCAGGCTTCTGGCCCTACTCTTTGATCACCACAGTGCTTCAGGACAGCCTGAACTATGGAAAAGCCTAAGATATTACTGGTGTGGCATGCAAGGGGGTGCTAGTGGGAACAGCACAGCATTAGGAAAGAGAAATAATGGCCTCTGTTCTCCAAGAAACTGCCCAATGTCTCAAACAGAGTAGCCAACTATAGCGTGAATGTGGGAGTCCTGCATAAGGATTCAAAACTTCTGGGGAAATACACTAAAAACTTGCCATCTCCTCCTGCTCTTTCTGAAAATAAAAACCTACCATTCTGGGATATAAAATCGTCATCATTTCATCAGCCAGGTTCTGACCATCAGCATCAACTGCAGCATTAAAGACAGTAGGAGAGAACCAGCAGAGGAGTGTAGATTGCTTGAGGGACTTTTCCTCATCATCTCCTGTTGCTCTTCTCTCTGCATTGCTGGAGTTTTGTTCTTCCTCCACTGCTAAACAGCAAAACAGAAAGCTCCCCATGGTTAAGAGAAGTGTACTCATGATACCTTTCAGAGATGCCCAAATGCCCCCAGCCCTTCCTCCCAAGCCTGAGCAGCTGGGGAAGATGAGCCTTATTGTCTGTGGGAGCTCTGGGCAGGTGCTAGAGAAGTGGGAAGAAAATCCAGGCCAGAATGCCATAATGTCACTTCACAATGAAAACTGACCATGCTGAGGCAGCCACTTCTCCCACTCCCATTTTTAACCCTCTCTGAGGGATTTTTGTCTGCCATTTAGCAGCAAAACTGACAAGTGCAAGGTTTGGCACAATCATTGCTGCCTGCAGCTGGAATAGGAGCATGGTCAGGCAGAGAGTGACATTTCTGCTGCTGTATAACCAAGGATTTCAGAATGACCCTATGGGACTGCTTAAATCTCCCCAAAACTTCCCAGCATCACACCTAGGCTCAGATAGGTACAGTGGGTGTGGAGCTGAGATGTTGGGCAGGGAGCTGTGCCTTTCCATATCCATTACTCTGAATGCCTGTAACTGCTGACACCATCCAGCATGAGAGGGTTCTTGCATACTTGGTAGCAGTCAAACTTCACTTTGGGCTGGACCTCCCACACATCCCAGAGGGTCATTCACCCCCTCACACTCACCCAAACTCAAGAATGGTTATTACCTGAGGAATATGGGAGAATGGAGTAGTGCTGCCAAACTCCCACCTCTTTTTCCCAGTGCTGCACAGGCCACAGCTTGGGATCCTATGGGTAGAAAGTAGGCACTGCAAAGACTTCATGAACATGAGAATAAGGCTGCAAAATGTGCATGGGACATGAACTTACAACCTACTGGGCTCTTTGCTTGTGCTCTTAGCCAACTCTGCCAGCCCAAGGCTCCTGCTGTACCTCAGGGACTGCATGATCTGTTTTGTCCAGCTCTTCCAGGGCAGTTTCTACCCTCCATGTCTCTGTGCAGCTGTTGAAGCTAAATTATGTGCTATAGAGATAGAGGCTGACACAAAGGCAAGGGCTCTGGCTGGCCAAGACTTCGAGCAATATGAATTTAAAGGCAGGAGGAGGAGGGGCTGTGCTCTTAGATTACAGATGCCTCTGTCCCAAGGCCCTGAGCCAAGAGGATTGTCAAGATTAGAAACATTATCTGCATTCAAATCCCACTAGCATTATGGAATCAGAAAATACTGTAAGGGGATATATAAATGCTTGATACTGTAATGAGTAGGGGGAATTAGCCAAACTGTTGTGCCTCTGGCATGCTCCGTATTTTGCTGCCTTTTGTGGTTCAAATATAGGTGTGGGAATGTATTGTCACCTATGCACGGGTTAGACTCTCCTGCTGCAGTGGAAAGCAGAGAAAGCAAGGCCAGGAGCAATGCCCAGCCCCTGCATAGCTTGAACTTGCAAATGCCACCATAAACACCCTGCAAAGCCTCCTGCCTCCAGGCTCTGCCACAGTAGGAAGGGCTCCTGAAAGTCTCATGTTGCACAAAGACCTCCCTGTTTGAGACCCTGCTCTGGAGAGGAGCTCAGGCTGTACTGTTCTCCTCAGTGTCTCACTGGCATGAAGGTCCCTGCAGAGGAGGCAGGCTGCCCACTGAGCTCCCAGCTCTGCCCCCTAAGGCACACTCACACACCATGCACAAGCACTCTCCTGTATGCCCAAACTGCTGCACATCTCTGGGGATGAGCCTCTTCAGAGCAGTACCTCCAAACACTCACACCCACCATACATACACCGCCAGCAGACAGTCTTGCTAGACACAGTCACACAAACCCTGCCACACAAACAGCCACACCTCCAGCATTACTGAGACCCTTTTTGATGACTGAACACTCCCACAGTCTCACACAAAGAGGCTTTCATCACATCACCCACATTTTCTTGACACTTTTTTTCCAGCAAGCTTCCATGCTCACAGCTACAGAACTGTGCCCACACCCCTCCGAAGAGCAACCTTGTGTGTGCTGCATGCTGACATACATGAGTTCTGATCAATGCTTCCTTCCTTGCACACATCCCTGCTCACATCCAACCACTTGTCTGTAGCAGGTGTTGCAGCTTTTCTGCATATTTCTGACCATCAAAACACTCACAAGAAACCCTAACCATCTCCTGTGTGCAGGAGTCAAGAACTACTGGGTTTAAACTGCCCTGACTGTGTCTGGCCCGTGGCTGACATAACTGTAAGTAACTAAATCAAGTATGGACTGGACTGGACATGACTGAACAAGTCTTCTTCCCTTGGCCATTCTGTGTTTTCCTCTGGTCACAGAGCAGCCAGAGTCTCAAGTGGTGGTTCTCAGGAGCCTCTTGCTGGTGTACACAACCACCAACAAGCAGGGACGTGATGACAATGTCCGATAAAGCTGATGATCCTACAGGCTCCATCCTTTTGTCCAGTCAGGGCAGATCCCCATAACAGGAAACAGAAAATCTCTTCTCTTACCACCACTCACTTGCAGATGTCTAGAGAGCTCATGTGTCCATCTGTCATTGCAAATATGGGGCTCCAGCTGCTCTCAGGTGCTCTAAGGTGACCTGAGCCGCCAGATGGGATGCTAAACCAGACCATTGCCTTATCAGCCTAATCAATGGATGTGCAAACACAAACCAGTGCTCTGCCCTTTTCAGGCAGTGTCCACTGTAAGCACAAGCCCTGAATTGGCAGCCTTAGCTTCACTTCAAAGCACTGGCAAAGAGCAGGGAAAAAACAATGCCAGCCCTGTTTCCTGTGTAACACAGGCACCCCTTTTGCCTCCCACGGCGCCATCTGCCCCTAAAGACAACAGGGCAGGTGGCTGCAGAGGATCAAAGTTGCAGCAATGCTGTGGTGGTCAGCGGAGTCTTTTTCCTGATGAGGGCCTTTGGGACAGCCCTGAGGATGTGCAATTGGTGGAAGGGAGAGAACAAATACATTCTCCATCTCTCCCTTTTCCTCAAGCAAGGTCCCTGAGCCCTGATCCCCAGGGTGCGTGCCACCATCCCCCAGAATTTCAGGGACAGGCTGACAGCACAGGGAGCTGGCTGGCCCCATGACACCCCCTTGCACAGGAGAGGTGGCTGCCCCACCACTTTTGCTCCCCAATGTCTCTAATCACTGCTCACTCTCACAGAGGCCTGGCACAGGCAGAAGCTATTTATAGCAGGGAGCCAAGGGGCCACGTGGCCATGGTGGCAGCGCTGCTGGGTGACATTCAAACTGGCTTTGAGTCTGGGGGAGGGAGCCAAAATGAGCTGGGGCAGGGGGGGAGCTTCCTCATAAATCAACCCACCATCTCTCTGGCCATGGCTTTCTTCTGCCCCCCTCCAGCCTCCTGCTGCCAAGCACTGACAGCTGTGCCCTAATAGGGACATTCCTGCCCCAGAGGCTCCTGACCCTCATCTCCATCATCCCCCGCCATCCGGCAGGGCTGGGAGGAGGAGCAGCAAGAAGACATCAGCATCAGAGGCATTTGTGCAGCAGGAAGGGAGAGGGAGGAGGAGAAGCCTCTTACAGCTGCTTGGTGGTTCTCAGAGCATCATTACTACCTTCTAGGGTCTCTAGTATGCTTGTGGTGGGGCTGTCAGTCATGCAGTGCATAAGTGGATCCATTTACCAGGGTCAGTGCATCTCTGGGAGCCAATTTGGAATTCACAGGGTCTCACCCGGGGTCGCTCTCACCACCGGGCCCTTGCAGAGCGTCTCTCCTTTCCTCACATATCTATTTTCACAAAACAGGCAGGAACTCGATATCTTCAAGAGGCCCCTTGGTCAAAGATGGTGGGAACAGGGTGCAGTGGTTTTGCAAAGCTGTGAAAAGGTGAACAAGAGCATGGCTGGGCTTAGATGCATTTCTTCAGTAAAAACAGGGGACCAGGATCTGGGTGCTTACTGAAGCCTGGACAGGAGGCATGACTTTAAGCACTTCATAGGGAAAGGAGCCTGCTTTGGCCACCCCACCACATGCATGAAGAAAACATGATGCTGCAGAGTCCTGCACACACTGCTGCCTGCCACCATGCACTTCCAGAGTTAAAATGTCCATGGTGCCCATGGCACACTCCCTTGCAGGAGGCCACCAAGGCACCACAGAGGAAACAGGTTCTGCTTTGTGTTGGTGGCATGGGACTTCCTTCCAGCCATCCCCCCTGCTTTGGTGTCCCCAGTTCACTCAGGAGCCCTCTCCTGAGGCCAGTGTCAGACAGAACATGGTAGAGCCAGCAAACTCCCTGCTGCAACACAATGGGAACAAACCCAACCCTTGTGACCTCTGGGTTATCTCAGCAGAGAGGCAGCATGTGACACATGCCACCCATTGGTGCTGTTCAGCAGCAGAATATGGGTCACTTCTGTCTGTCATATCGTGCTAACAGGGCATGATGCCCTTTAGCTACCCTGTGGTGTTAATCCTACTAATGTTGGGCTCTCTGCTTCCTCCCACAGCTGGCAGCTCAGGTCCTGGAGCCCAGGAGCATTGGCTTTGGGATGGTGGACTCCAAGAAGGATGCCAAGCTTGCCAAAAAGTTAGGTGAGTCCCAGGTCTGACATCTCTAGAATAGCTTGGAGAGACTGTGGGAGTGATGTGCCTATGGGAGGCCCTTAGAGGACAGTCAAATCCTTGTTACCAGCATGGGGAGGATGATGGTGGCACTTGCACACTGACCACCTGCCCACCCCAACAGGGGCAGGATCAGGGGTGGGGGTGAGGATGAGAGGGACAAGCCAAGACCCTTCCAGAAAAAGCAAAGCAAAGCAAACCAAGTGAAAAAGAAATTCAATTCATGCTGTAATGACGATAGGGTCTAAGTTCACAGCTTTCTGTGCAGAAATAATAAATAGGTGCCATGGAGTAACTTCCTGCTCTTCCTACACAGAGACAGGACCAACACAGCAATACAGAACTAGAACATACAGGGAAAACACTTAGGGTCCAAAAATGTCATCAGTCCCATGGCCCAGTGACCCCTGTCAACCACTGGGGCAGCCACAGCCTTGCAATGGCTTGACAGTCAGGTGCCAATCATTCTGGCTTGTTCCCCAGAGTGAAAGAGGAAATCTGCTGTACAGGTGGAAGGATGCTGCATTGCCCATCCTGGACACAGCTGCCTTCCAGGGCCTGGCAGTCCCTTCATATTTTAGCCCACAAAGCAATATGGAAATGTTGTGTCACATTAATACAACAGCACATAAATATACCACTAAAGCTAAGGTTTAAGCATACTGGACTGTAATTTTCTTTCCTAAATTAGAGGCTGTGAGTGCTAATGGGAGCTAAACTAAAGACAAGAGCTTCTGCCTCTCCAAGAAGAAACAAACTACCAGCCTCCTTGGCCAGTGGTACCCTGCAATCCTGCATTGCAGGAGACCAGTGCTGTTGATTTTGGAGCCTCCAATAAGGTTCTGTGGCACTCAGTCCTCAGTCCAGTGATACAGCATTGAAACCTGTCACCCTGCAGTCTGTGGTATCTCTATCACTGGTTTCTAACCCTTTTGCCAAGGCCAGCTAAGCCTCAGACAGTTTGAAGCTCACTTTCAGGTCACTGGTGACGCTCACATAGTTCAGCCTTCTCTGGACAGTGAGCACAACCGGAATCAAAATCCAGTTTCCATATAGTGACAGGTTGTTAAAATCTGAGCTGCCAGTTAGAGCCCAGTATTTACTGCAAGATAGACAGCCAAGCTAAAACAGGTTTCTGGTGCAGAATTTTTCCAGCTGAGACCAAACTGTGACCTGAATGAAAAGTTCAACGTTTGGGAAGAAGTTAGCACCAGTTCTGGCTGAAGTCTGTCCCCTGTGTCATGAAACATCAGTCAGGAGATCACCCAGGTTGTTTCTAACTGGACCAACACAGCAAACTGGCAATTGCATTTTCCCAGGAGGAATTGCTGGGATAACAAGAAAGACATTCTGCACTAAACATGCTTTTAACAACATGTTAACCACTTGTTGTTTCCTCTCTTCTTCTTTCAGGCTTGCTTGAAGAGGGGAGTCTCTATGTCTTTAAGGATGAGCGGTTGGTTGAATTTGATGGGGAACTGTCTGCAGATGTCTTGGTGGAATTCCTCTTGGATGTAAGTAAAGATAAGCTCAGAGCTAGATAAAACCTCTCAGAGAAGACCTTGCAAATACTTAGTTTGCTAAAAATACAAGTGTACCTTTGTTTGAAATTTCATCCCTGCTTGTTATTCACTGGTAGAGATGGCATTTGACATCTTCCCCAATACCTGTCTGACCATGAGATCCCAGGAAAGATGGTATCCTTATAATGCCACTAAACACTTTATATCTTAGAGACAAACTTTTGTCTTGCCTTTATGGAGTATATTTGAGTGGAAGTCAGCTACAATCCTTATAACTGACTGCTGTTCACCCACCTCAGCTAGCAAGCTCATGTGCAAACACTTTGCCATTTGCAAAATCTTTCACGCTTTTTCTTTCTTGTTTTAAAAAAGAGCTATTTTCAAAAAAAGAATATCCAAGAAATAGGGTTCTAGTAGAGCAACTAAGAAGAGCTCAGTGCATTGAAAAAGGCTTATGTTGCAAACTATCTGCCCATTTCTAGACACAAGCAACATAGCATCTCTTCAGTGTACTTGCCAAATTGTACTGCCACAAGTGAGAGGAGTTCAGGGTCCTAGAACTAAATGGTCTTGGGTCATTTTGTGCATGAGCACAATGATGGATTTTGTGGAGTGTACTCACCTTTGTGCCTAAATGCAAAAGTGATGCTGAATCCCACAACTATATGTTGCACTTCTCTTTATTTACATTTCATTCCTTGTAGAGGCAACAAAACCTATGTTTTTTGCTTTATAAATGAAAACATTTTGCAGTGATTTGGCTTTCCTTTGAAGTGAGGCTTTCTTTGTAAGTGGCTGTGCAGATAAGGGAGATAAGGGAGGTAAGGTGAGCAGCAGAGCTGGCAGGGTTTGTTTCCCAGGGTGGCAGGTTGCCTACATGGTCACCTGTGCTTCAGGACTGCTGGTGAGGAGGGGCATGGCCAGGGAATTAAAACAGATCCCTTGGACCTCAGCTCTCCCATGACCATGTCTGTGGCTGTGTGCATTGGGTGCTGTGACCAAAACACATCCCAGTGGCTTCAGGGACAGAAATGGGCATCTGCCCCACCCATAGGGGCCACAGACAGGGCAGAGCTTTGCCATGACTCTGCAGCAGTGGGATCCCAGATTCCCATGGCTCAGTCCACTCTGGCAGCAGGAAATTGCACATGCTGCTGTGGGCACAGCAAAGGCACAGCCTCACACTGGAGCATCACTCTCAGATGCTGTAAGGCACTTCATGAGGTTTTGCTTGCTATGCCATGCGGTGTGTCACTGAAAAAATCATGTTCTGTGAAAAAAGAAAGAGAGCAAGGATTTCTGGTTTTGTGTTTTCCACTCGGAAAAGAAAATACCTGGCAAAGCAAGAAAATAAAACCAGACATATCTGTGGTGCCTTGGCAGCCTCATCTGAAAAGTAAAAGAAACCCAGAGGTTCTCTACACCTCTGTAGGCAGTGGGTTGCCTGCTTTTTTTTTCTTCTAGTGAAAACACACTTGATTTATACCACTATTGCTGGGCAAAATAATCAGACTGAGCCTTTTCACCAGCAGTGACTAAAGTTAAGAAAAGAGAAACAAAGTTTGGATCAATGACAGTCTAAAGTGCCAGACAGCAGACAGGTCTTCCAGCTTCCTCATTAACATGGTGATGTGTGTAGGACCAAAGAATAGGTTTAAACTATTTTGCCCAGGATGAGGATCAGCCATGAAAATTCACATCCAGACTTTCTAATCCTCCAAATCACTTTTTGGTCACCCTCTAGCGAGCTGGTTTTAATGTTTTTCAAAAGCAAGATCTTTGCAATGACCTCTTCCAGCAAATGACACTTGAAAAAAGAAAGTATATATAGATTTAGGTACACATGTATCATTCACAAATGATCACAATGATCATACCAGCTCCTTTCAACTTGGCCTCCTTAAAGCCAGCTGCAACTGCTACTCCTTATCCCTCATCAAAGTAGGTCCCTCAGCATTCATTTGGGTTACCCAGTCCTCTATCAGCCTCCCTCTCGATGCTCCCACCTCTGCAGTGAACCTACTAACATCTCCCTTTGAAGGTGACCCACTTCTCTCAGCTCCTCACATTAAGGCAGAGAGCACTAAGCAGGGCTTCCAACAGCAGAGAAATTGGGTGACCTCTTTCTCCCTGCTTAGGCTGCTTGTGGCACAGCCTGCCAGGCATAGGTTGGTGCTGCAAATCACTGCGTTACCACATGCATTTGTCATGGCAGTTGCTGGAAGACCCCGTGGAGATCATCAACAGCAAGCTGGAGCTTCAGGCCTTTGACCAGATCGACGACGAAATCAAGCTCATCGGCTACTTCAAGGGAGAAGACTCAGAACGTAAGATAAACGTGTTCCCCGTGGGCCTTGGAGCCTGCCTGGGAGCTCCAGGGGCTGGGCACTGGTTGTTCTGCATGAAGATGAAGAGTGGTGTGGAATATGGCAGCCTGTGACAGAGTGAAAATTGCTGGAGGATGAGTGTGTTTGCAGGCAGGTTTCTGCTGATGTAATGTGTGAGCCCAGTCCTACACCAGCATCAGTGACCCTTCTGCAAGGGGTCTGCTGGCAAGAGAAGAGAGCCATAACCCAGGGGCTCCTGCAGTAAAAGTGAGTTTACCTCACCCAAAAATCAGCTGAGCTTACAGTTACACTGAGAGAGCAAAGTGCCCCTTCCTGTGAGCAGTGAGCCAAAGGATCAAAGGAGGGAGGAGGGAAGGGAAAGGGGAACACACATTAAATACCACCATGGCAAACATACAGCAGCAGTGAGCAGGGCCCTTTGGAGCAGCCTGGCAGAGGCACTGACCTGTTCCTCTTTGCTGACTCCCAAGACTGGGAAGAGGCTGGTCCCATGCCCTGAGGGATGTGCAACTCAGGGATGTCGCTATCGAGTAAGAAAGTGGCACGGACTCCAAGCAGGCTGGTTTGCGCAACAGCAGCTTTAATGTGAAAAACTCTTCTCTTTTTATAAACAGTTTTGATACATCCTACTTGATTAGCTAATTAACAAAAACATCTTTCTCACAAACAGTCCTTAAGAAGAACAAAAAAAAACAGAGTAAGAAAACCCCACCTGCAAGTTGTTTATAAAGACAAGTTATCATAATTTCTCTACAACTCCCTAAAAAGTCTCACAAGTCCACTGTGGGAAAACTAATCTCGTTTTCTCAGTCTCTAACCAGGCTATCCCATCTTTGCAGGGACCATTCTGGGCAAACCCAACTTTCACCAGCCTAGAAAAATCCTCACATGAGAATCTCCCTGTCAAGCCCTGCAGTCTCATCTGCCAGCCCCAAGTGCTCTCCCTGCTATCTGGGCAGTGCTGGCAGTGTGCACCCCATGCTGGCATGTCCTGCCTTTAGCAGAAAGACAGGTATTCCTAAGTGAACAAACCACATATCACCAGGTCTGCAATGCAACAGCCCACCCACCCCTCCCTTCATCTTTCTCAAACTGGGCTGCAGGGCAGCTTGGGCAGGGCTGTGATCCTAACACTATTCAGTAATAATGACTGAAAGAAAGGTGGGAAATGCCTGTTGTAAAGTCCCGCGGCAGGCTGAATCTTTCCTGAACCCTGAGGCTCAGGGAGACCTGGTAGCAGTTACAGTAAAAACTTACCTGCAGTGGGAGAAGCCTGCCTGATCACACTTGGTGACTGTTTAGGGAATGGCAGCAATCCTTAATGCTGGAGCAACTCCGTGTATTTCCCAGCTGAGCTACCCCTGGACCTGCTTCACAGAGCTGCTGATTTCAGCCCCAGTTAAGTGTGGCATGCTGGGCTCTGCAGCTTTCCTGAACACTGTGGGACTGCACAGCACATTGCTGCACATGAAATCATCCTTCTTTGTAAACCCTGGAAGGGTGGAAGAAACATTGGGCAATCATCTGATGGAGTTTGCAGTAATTTGTATTTGTTCTTCCCCCAGTACCTTCTGGGCTGATCAGAGTGTGGCCAGCTGTCTGTGAAATATCTTCTTCATTTCCCTTTTCTCCTTCCAGATTTCAAGGCATTTGAAGAAGCTGCTGAACATTTCCAGCCCTACGTAAAGTTCTTTGCCACCTTTGACAAGGGGGTAAGCATCCACACATCTTCATGGTAGCTCACATATGCCACCACCTGTTTGCTGAGAGCTCAGGATGTTCCCAGATCTATTGTCTAGTTTCAGCTTCAGCATTCCTGGATTTTGTGGAGTGTAGCAATTACATATCCTCTGAACAGAGAGAGACATAGTTTTCCCGGGAAAATCCTGGGAAGCTGTGTAGAAGCTGTAAGAAATTTAGATGAAAAAATCCAAACATTTATTATCTCTCTTTCTTTAACCATTGTTTATAGATATAGTTCTCCAAAATGTGCTATTCATAGTTCACCAATGGTGTGAGATGTTTCTACTTTGAGACCAATCAAGTATCACCTTAGCAAGTCACATTATAAAAAGACCCACTACTTTCATTAAATGTTTTTGCCTTCTGATCCACCTGAAGAATGGAGTCTTTCTGTCCCTGACTCAACAGCATCAGTGGTGTTGGTGTCTACATTGATATTTTGGCCCAGTTGCAAGATAGAAGGCAATTTCTGCAGCATGGAGGCAGGTCCTGATGTGGGTTTGGAACCCAGCCCCTCTAGGTCAGCAGGCCCTGGGCTGTGGCTTTGCTCTGCCCCAGTGCTTGACACCAGTAGTGTAGGGTCATCAATGGGTTGTTAAACAAGGAGAGATCCATTTTATTTTGTGGGCCACCCCTAGGAGTGCATGCTCTGGGAGAAGCACCTTGATCTCAGCTCTGCCAGCAGCAAAGACTCTGGGTAGGCAAAGAGGCACATCAGGCTCTCTCACCTGTGACTTCTGCACTGCAACAGGTTGCCAAGAAGCTTGGCCTAAAGATGAATGAGGTGGACTTCTATGAACCCTTTATGGATGAGCCTGTTCACATCCCTGATAAGCCTTACTCAGAAGAGGAGCTGGTTGATTTTGTGAGAGAGCACAGAAGGTATGTAGCATGCAGGATACTCCTGGACAAAATAAGTGGGTTAAAGTATCTGTCATTGTGACCTTGCCTCTCTAGGGCATCACTCTCAAAAAAACATTAGGATGATGACTGCTTTTGATGATTTTCTGACCCAGGTTTGAAATTGTGAAATTGCTGTTTTTTTCCTACTCCCAGAGGTGCAAGTATCTGTGCAGCAGTCATAGTTCACCACAAGGGACCTGGGATAACACAGCTTCCCTCCTCCTGCTCTTCCTCCTCCCTGGTTAGTCCTCACTCAAAAAGCAGTGAGGCTGGAAGGCAGTGGAGTGTGAAATCCTTGCCCTAATTGCCCATGCTTTTAATTTAGGTCTGTACAGAAGATGACCCTCTCCAAGGCCTTTCAAGTCAAATCCAAAGCCTGTCCAATCCCCTCCTTCCCAAAAGCAGATTTACTAACGGGTGTATCCCTCTCCTGGTGTCAGATATGTCCAGAGGCAGTCTCTGAGCTCAGACCAAGCTCAGACAATGGACTATGAGGCTCCTGCTGATTGTAGGCACAGAGAAGAAGCCACAGCTGTTATGGCTGTGTTGAGCCTCATGTGGGAATGATGCTGAGCACCTACAGTGTTTGACCAACTCAGCAGGAGCTGTGGATGCTTGTGCTTTTTGCAATCAGGTTTGTTGCACAGTTGCTTAGGGACTCAGCTACAAAAACAGTCTGGAAGTCACTGGAGAGGCTGATCCTGTGTAAAAGCACAGGGTTAAGTATAAGGGCCCAACTATCCAGAGATGCTGTATTTTTATACCCTTAGAACCATGCCTCAGGAGAGTGACACAGGCTACCTGCTGCTCCTACAACTGCACTTCTCAGCAGACAATCAAGGGGCCAGATGAGTTTGAGGAAAGCAGGGCCATCTATATGGAGAGGGGAATCTCAAATCAGGTTCAGCTGGAGGTCTGTGTTCACACAGACAAGAGATCATCTCCAGAATCTGAGACTCACCAGAAACAGTTCTCTGCTTTTTCTGAAATCTGAAGGGCTTCTCCATCTTCCATGTACCCACAATTCACTTTGCTGACCTTCTAGGCTTCTTAGCCTTAGTCCTTCCCATTTTCTTTTCACCAAGCTCTTTCTGTCAAGCAGCGGCATCAGAAGACTGATTAAATACAGCCATCTAAATTCTATCCTAATAAGGGAAACTCTTCACCAGCACAAAATTGCAGTGCAATTTCTCCAAGTCTTAGATATGTCAGGATGTTTTGCAGTGCTTGGTAGAAGAAAGGGGGTGGGCATGTATTTTGCAAGTGCCAAAGCTCAGAAAATAAATAAAAGGAGTCAATAAAACAATATGTCTGACATCCCAAACCTGCCAAGGTGCTGCCATGGCAGGGGAAGAAGCCTGGAGTCACAGTGATATGTTCCCAGTAGCTCATGCTGAGCTTCTCAGAGCAGAAGTGCTTCATCCTGCCTTGCCACCAGTAAAGGACCTAAAGCCACAGGCTGGAATTAGTCATAGAGAGGATCTGTAGATTAAAATGAAGCAACCTCAGCAGGAGCCATGTGCTGGTTCCCTACAGACAGCTCAGCTGGGCAGCTGCAGGCTGTGGTGGCAAGGTCCGTGCTCTCCACAGAAGGTCAGGAAGCTGGTGCTCAGCACCATGGGGTGACCCATCCAAGGCTGCACAGGTGGGTCTCCATCTGAGTATGGTGGTCACTGCCACTCCAAGGTCTCAGCCCAGATTTCACTCTCAGTGGCACAAATACAAATTACATGGTGCAGTCCTCTGGGTTGGTGCCTCTTTCACATGCAAAATGCTGGGGTTGGACCCCCACTTGTCTGCAAGTGAGGTGTAGCCACATGGGGGCTGAATTCTGCTCTTTCTTACTAACCCAAACCCCAGTTGCCTCGCTCCTGCAACACAGGGAAGTATCCAGAGTCAACACAGCAATCAGCACACGTGGGTGTGCCCAGATCCTTCCCACTGAGTTTCCTTTGCCCAAGAGCTTCCCCCAGAGAACAGCTAGGGAAAGTGTATTAAAAGCCAAGTACAAGTACACCTAAATACATAATACACATTCACCTGATTTAATCTCTAGTTTTGGACCATCAACAATGAAAGGACCTGCTAGTTCAAAAACTGTATCCCTGATCTTGTGTTTGGTGGCTATTTCTTCAATTTCTATAGCTGTTTTTACCTTATATCCGTTTTGATACTGAATGTACCAAATTGTAATGAGTTCAGCAGTTAAAATATGTATTGTATCAAAAGACCATTCTTATTTGTTTCGTTTATACCTGCTACCTAATAATTTCTCTGGGCACCTACTAACTCTTTTTTAAGAGGAACAATGATTAATACTTAAGGTAGGGAGAGAATCACAGAATATTCTGAGTTGGAAGGGACCCACAAGTCCATCAAGTCCAACTCTTAAGTGAATGACCTGTGCAGGGATCAAATCTGCAATCTTAAAGTCATTAGAGCTGTGGCCATGTTCTAAGCTATTCATGTTTTCTTTACCATTCCCATTTTTTAGAATACCCGCCAAAACCCTCTTCAGTCACCTCTTTCACAAGATAAAGAATTCTTATCTATTTAATCTTCACCAAATAGAGGTCCTTCCATATCTTTACTCACCACTCCCACGCTTCCAAGTGCCTTTTTCAATTGTCCATATCATTTCTGGGATGGCATGACCAGAACTGCACATAACTTCACTGTGGAGGCTCACACTGTAGCTATCCACTGCCATAATGGTCTGTTTTACTCCTTGGCCTTTTCCCAACTATTTGCAACCTTCTTTTGGCCTTCTTCCTTTGGAGCTGATTCTTTCTCAATTTGTGACACCTGGGCTCCTTTCCTGAGAGGCAAAAATTAATTACAACTAATTTAGAACCAATTGCTGCACCTGTACACTCAGGGTTGGTTTTCTGCAAGTGTGTTACTTGCTATATGTTTGTCTATCATGCAGACACTCAAGTCTCAGGAGATCTTCTGTATCAACTCATAGTCAGGCCTTTGTTGGTTGCCAAAGAACTGGATATGATAAGCAGATGCTGCCATATTCCTATTTCCCGTCTTTTTCAGATTATGTGAGGATATGTTATGCATATGATCATGCCAAAGAATATGCTATGGATCTTAATTGGTGGATTCCCTCTGTCATGAAAACTGACCATTTATTTCCACCCTTCAATGTTATTAATCCACAGGAAATTCTCCTTCTCTTATTTAACTGGAGCTCAGTTCTGTGGCTCCTCAGGTCCATTAGGAACCTCTAAAAAATATTCCCTTGTTTCCATTGCTCTGTTTGTTAGGCAAACTGAAGTGACAGGTTACACATCTCACTTATTCCACCTGGGTCTGACAACATGCTGCCACTCCTACCAATCTGTTCTAAAACCTCACAGACCGACACCTCTCTTTGCAGCAGGTCCTGGGGCAGGTCAGCCAGGGAGACCTGCTCTGCTGGGGATCCTCCCCAAACAGCTGATACCACAGCAAGCAGATGCACAAAGGATAATTTGTTTTTGTCTTCTATGGCTTTGTGTTCATCTTCTATGGCTTTGTGTTCCTTGGGTGCCCCTCTAACACCAGTCAACTCTCAACCTGCCAGGCTTCCTGCTACAGATGTGTCTGAAAATGAATCTTTTTTCCTTTATGAAGTACTTCTCAAAAATAATTTTTTTGACCAGTCTTAGGGTTTAAATTTTCTTGTCAGTAGTTGTTAGGATCCTAATTTTCTTCCCAGAGTTAATTCTGTCTTCTTTGCTTCCGCAGAGGTGGGAAAGATTTCTGTTCTGAAATTTTGCTGGGGTGAAACCAGGAGAAAGGGGGGACAAAGCCCATTAGGAATGTCCCAGGGACTCCAAAACAAAAGTGATTGTTGTCTCATGCTCTCAGCACAGACAGACCAGTCTGCCATATGTGGGACTAATTCATCATCACATCCCAGCACAAAGAGGTGTCTCATCTTCCCAAGCAGAAATAGTGGCTGCAGTGACTCCAGTGGGGCCATGGGCAGGTTTTTATCACCAAAAATAAAGGCATAAATTGACCAACAGTGCCCCGCATTCAAAATGTGGTGGCTGACTCCAGCCACCAGCCAAACGTGCCCATGGTGACCTTTCCCGTGATGCTGACAGTGTCACATGTGGCAGTGCAGGATATGTCCTCAAAGAGCATTTCTGTCTCCCCTGCAGGGCCACCTTGAGGAAGCTGCGCCCAGAGGACATGTTTGAGACGTGGGTAAGCACGTGTGGTGGGAACCATCGTGTCCCCTGCCAGCTTCCAACAAGAAACTGCTGCTCAAGAGCTGCAGCCTCTGCCTGGGCAAAACATTACCTTTCCTTCCTTGCAAGGCTACTCTCTCTCTTCTGGGAAAAAGGGAAAGCCTTGTCTATGCTGCCTAGTGCCTCACTTCAAACAGGGTGCTCAAAGGCTTTGCACAGCAGCGATGGAGAGCTGGGCTGGCTCCTGCTTGCTTCTCAGAGGGAATGAGGAGGGAAAGCTAAGCAGTGTGCCAGGCAGCTGTGGGGCCTGTGAGTGATCCTGCCCAAGGATGCTCCATCTCAGCGAAGTGCTGAGGACACCAGAGCTGCTGGTGGGGTGATTTCTGTGGCCTGCTCACTGTGCAGATGTCTCATGGAAACTCACAGAATCATAGACTGGTTTGGGTTCAACAGGACCTTAAACCTTAGCCCTTCAACGGGTTCATCTGGTTCCAAACCCCTGCTGTGGCAGGGACACCATCCACTAGACCAGGTTGCTCAAAGCCCCATCCAACCTGACCCTGCATACTTCCAGGGACTGGAGCATCCAGCACTTCTCTGGACAACCTGTTCTAGTGCCTCACTACCCTCACAGTAAGGAATTGCTCCCTAACATCCAGTCTAAATCTACCCTCTTTCAGTTTAAATCCACTCTCCCCCATCCTGTCACTACGTGTCCTTGTCAAAGTATAAGAGCACTCGAACAATTCAAAATGGAAGTGAAGGCAGGCAGTATAGTTAATTATACAGATTTCAAAGCAGATCGTGTATTGACTGCATTTCTCACAGTGCAAGCAAGATGGAAATCAGCAATTGTGAAGAACTAACCTGCATTTTGGCCCCTATCATACACAGAGAACTCTTGGGGTCTGCAGGGGTGGGGAAGAGAAGGGTGAAAATGAAAGAAAAATTGTGTATAACAAAATTCTCCCTTCACTGTGAGTGAATATGGTGTTAAAAGCTAGTCAGGGACTCTCAAGTGCCAGATGAATGCTGAAAAACAAGGCTAAACAGGTGCTTTACAGACACTAAGGAAGATGCAGTCATTCTTCCAAAAGACTTGACACATTTATAACAGCATTTAGATGTCCCCTTCTTGGCTGTGTAACATGAAACACCACGGGACTCCAAAGTGGCAAAAACCTTGGGAGTATTTAATACAGCAAGGCAAGAGGTAATAAAACTGAACCAGGAGTTATGAGTCACTTAGGCACAATAGCTTTTCATTTTGTTTTGAAATACAGATTCTGTATAGAACACAGCTTCCAAGATCCACCAAAGCCCCTCCAAGGTTTCTAATGGCACTTCAGTGAGACCCAAATTACACATGCAGTGGTTCACTTTCATACTGGCCATATTCTAAAACAGCCTCATGAAAAGTGTGAATTCCCAATGGTGGGATGCTTGCTCAACCAGCAGCTTGGGAATACAGAGCTTGCCTCTGCTATGAGCAGTGGGCTCATAGCTACAGAAGGCAGGGGGCTGGATTCTGATCTCACTGCCAGGTCACAACATCCTCGCTGCCTTCACTGGAGTTAGTCCAGTTCCGTTTGCTGCCTTGCAGGCCAGAATAGAGCTGCATTATATCGGTACATACATGTAATTATATATGGCATATAGAGATATATTTTTTATTTTGCTGTCTGACAATGCTGCTGCTGAATATGAAGAAAAAGCAACAGTGTAAATTTTGCCAGCTGTAAGTGGTCTGAATCCCAAGTAAATCTGCCTGGAATGTCCCGGTGAAAACGTATTCCCTGAAGACATCCACAAAGGCTGAGCATCCGCTATTGTTTTTAGAGATAATGTTTTCCACTTAATCTTTCAGGGTTTTTTTTCCCTTTCAGTATTTGATGGTGGCTTTTTCACCTCTGGGCTCAGAAGGGAAAAGAAATTAGCATTTAGATGGGAATTTTTGCTTGCATTAAAACCAATTGAAATGGAAACTGGGACCGACAGCGGGTGAGGAAGGCGAAACCGATCCATGGGATAATTCAGAGATGACATTCATAGCAGGCAGATGATGAACTGGCCAGCAGATCCATTGGCCTTTGCCAATATCATTACTCATGTGTTTCATGGAGAAAAGTAATCCACCAGGCTGTAATTTCTGTCCTCCACTCACTGGAGCCCTGAAATGAGCCCCCCACTCAATTTCCCTCACTGCTCTCGGAGACCCTCACCTAAAGCAGAGACCCTTCACTTCCAAACAGGGGCCCAAATGAGCCACCTTGCCTCTCATATTGTGAGAAAACCTCCTTTGCTGGCCACAAAGGAGCTGAGTATGGTGGCAGATATTTGTTTCCTTGCAAACCATCCCCTGGGAGCTGAAAATTAATGAGGATTGGTGGTCTCAGGCATGAAGGGGGAGCCTCTATTCTCATCCTAAAGCCCTTGACCTTTTCTGCAGAGAAGCTTTTGCCTCACATCATCAGAAGCTCCCTTGCCATTGCCATCATGGTGCCCACCTAATTTTTATCTGAAGAGTTTCAGCAACACTGCCCAAACTACCCCCTTCAGCACTAAATACCTTCATGAGGCAGCCTCACCTCAGCTCCCATTTCTGGTTTCTCAGTGGGGCTCTAGTCAAGCCTCCCTTTGTAACTGCCCTTTTTGAAGGCATCCCACTGCTTCCATCTCCAGCAATCACCCGGACTCTGTCCTCCCTCCCTGGCCCATCAGTAATAGTTGTGTTGTTTCCAGGAGGATGACATGGAAGGTATTCACATCGTAGCCTTTGCTGAAGAAGATGACCCAGGTAGGAGCCTATTTTCTTCCTTGTGTGACTCTCCATCCTTCAAGAAAGTGTATTTTCATATACTTTGTTTGCATTGTAGACACCTACTGGGTGTTTACGCTAGCAGGTGTGCTAGCCAGGATCAAATTTTGGATAGAAATGGATGATTGCCTGGGGAAAAAAATCATTCCTTCCACCCCAGTACCAGGATTTGCTCCCTAACTCTGCATCCATCTTGCTGTGCAGCTCTGGGAGAGTGCTGAGGGCTGGCTGTGGGATAGGCATGTGGGAAACACAAAGCCACCGACTCCTGAAAAGCCGTGGCATCGGTGCTTCTCAGAGCCATCAGCAAATCGGAAAGCTTTGGCCTCTTGGGGGCTCAGTTCCTCCTCACCACAAGAAAATAGTGACATTGTTTCACTCCACGGAAGGATTATGGGGCTTAATTCATGTGTAACTAATTTCAATACCCGAGGAGGATGCTTGAAATTAAAAGCCTTATTATCAAAAGAAAGCGCTGGGAGACAGCATTTTAATGAGAACTATAAACAACTCCTGTGTGCACAGGGGAGCCAGGGAAGCTGGAAACCCCACAAGCAAAAAGTGCCTGTGCATTTGCAGGAGAGTTGCAGTGGTTCATATATCATTTCAGATGGTTTTGAGTTCCTGGAAATCCTGAAGCAGGTTGCCAGGGACAACACGGATAATCCCGACCTGAGCATTGTCTGGATTGACCCTGACGACTTTCCTTTGGTGAGTGGCAGAGGCTCTTTGCCTTTCTTGGTTCAATTCATGGATGGGATGGGCATGAGGGGGCGTGTGGGGGTGTGCATGTGCACACAGGAGTGCAGGAATTGCCCCAGGGAATGTGGGACAGGGAAGGATGGGAAAGTGGCCCTTGAACGCTACTTGTTTGGGTCTGCCTCCCGAGACGGCGTTGTCTCGGGAACACCCCCAGAGCAGTCAGCGCTTTCCTTTGCCACGTGTGGCAGCCCAAACCCAAACTTGCATTCAGCCTCTCCTCTCTCCCCCCCACCCCGTGCACGCATGGATGCACATTCCTCATCCCAGCCCAGCTGACTGAATGATGCAACAGGGCCTTGCAAACACCCCTGTCTGAGCCTTGTGTCTCCCTCCTGCAGCTCATCACTTACTGGGAGAAGACCTTCAAGATCGACCTGTTCAGACCACAGATTGGGGTGGTGAACGTCACAGATGTGAGTAGCATGTGCCCAGAAAATCCAGTGATCCCAAAATTAGGGTGCTGGAAAGGTTGGGTCCAGAGGGACACTGGAATCAATGGCATTTCCACTGTTAAGTGCAGGTAGAACAGGGAAAAAATATGAAGGCCTCACCCTTCCCACATGCCACAGGGTTTGTAACACGTCTGATGTCAGGTTTGAGGGCTTTAGTCTGAGTGTGTTTCTGCTGCCAAATCACACACAAACCACATCTGCTGGGGACAGCACCAGCCTCTCTGGCCTGGGATTCAGGGCTTTGCCCAGTTTGGTTTCAAGGTCTTGCATTTCCACCCCGACTGACAGCACTCGCCTTTGTCCATTCCCGGCTCCGACAGCTTGGGTGGCTTTGTGGAGGAAAAGTGTGTGTAGGGGGAAAAGAAAGCCATGCTTAGGGGAGGAGGAGTAAAAGGAGGTTGTTATTTTCTACAGAAGCAAAAGGGCACAGCTTGAGTGTAGGAGGGAAAGATTGTCCCCAGCAGATGTCAGGGAGAAACTGCACAGCTTGAAAAAAGCTAAATAAATACACAGCTTTAACAGAAGTACAGCATAAACTGGTAATCAAGGAATCCTGCTGCTGTAAGGAGGGTGCACTGGGGTTCATCCAGGCCTCCCTCCCCTTCAGCCACTGCTGTGCAGGAAGTGTTGGTGGGATTTGGGTGGGAAGAGACCTGGCTGCCCCCCACCTGGTGACAGTTTCCACACCATCCCACAGGAGCAGCTGCAGAGGGAGACCTGCAGAGGCAGAGGTGCTTCTGTGGCACAGCTGAGGGAGCAACAGTACCCACAGCACCCACAGCTGTGCTATTGGGACAGGTTTCTAGCAGCCTGTGTTTTCACTGTGGTAGCCTTCAAACCAGAAATCATGGGACTGATCTCAGGTTGCCCATACACTGTGAGCTTTTAAGGCAGGTGGGAGAGGGACCCGTCAGACCCTCAGCAGCAGAGATCTCAGAGGGCTGCTGAGTGCAATGGAACAGCCTTGACACAGAGAGAAACCATTCTTTCCTCTTTCTGACAATAACAGTCCAGATGATCAGAAATGCAGCATGCTCCTGCCTAAACTGTTACCTTAGTTTATTTTTAACATTTAAGTGCTGGGTGTTTGTTTTAAGCTCTTTAAAATGAACCTGTGTGGGTATATAAGTGTCTCTGGAAGCAGAAATCTCTCCACTGCAGAAGTGTTTGCAAATTGGTGCTTGACTTCATGTTAGAAATTTGAGTCATAAGTGAACTCGATATTTCATCAGAAGAGAGCAGAGAGGGACTTAAAATTGGGACAAATGTGTGGGGCTGGGTGCTGGTTTGGCTCAACACTGACCTTGCTTCCAGCCTCCACATCATCTCTCCTGTACTGGCCCAGAAAAAGAGGGACAGTAAGGGTGTACAGGATGGTTGTGCCTCCTGTTACAGATGCTGCAAGGCTGTAACACAGGAGACCTGGTGGGGAAGGCAAAGCAATGGTGTCATGAAGAAAGCAAAGTCCTTGGATCTTGCTCATCCCACTGAGGTGGTTGAGAGGCTGAATTGGGAGTCAGGGAGTAGTTTCAGCCCTGGCTGCACGTGAGCTTTTTGCCTGTACTAGAGCAGTACTCCACCAGACCATGGGACAGACCCCTAGAGAGTGGAGACCCAGTGAGTTAATTCTTCTTAGCAGAATTGTTAAGGGAGAGACAAAAGGAAAAAGGGCCAAAATAGCACCTGTCATCTAAGACCATGAGAGAAATAAATGGACAAGCCAGAAAGAGAGCCCAAGTCTTCCAGTCCTATGCCCTCAACACAGTATCTCCCTTCTTTATATTTACTGTGACTGGTCATGTTTAAGTCACGTCAAAGCTACATTAAACAGCACTCAATGGAAGTTCATGGAAGTGGGATTATCAGTGGCCTGAGAATCATATAGAAAGCAGAATTAGGTAAGAACATATGCCTTATTATTCAGCAGTCACTCAGAGACCTGTAAAAACTCCTGCATTATCTGGCTTTGATATAGTAAATGTTTCAGGCTGTTGATTACAGTATTTGCAGGTTTTATTTCATTCCTCTTAAGTCCTTTCTTTATTTCTCAAGAGAGATTTAAGAAAGTTCTAGGTTGGCAGGTGATATCTAAAACAAACATTGAGCTCATTTTATTATTTCAGTGTTACATCACTGCATCCAGCCAAGTTACACAGGTACAGAGTGGGACTTGCACAACAGAGTGAAAATAAACACTGCTGTTGGCTTCAGTGGACATAACCCTTGTGACCCCATCACTTCTGTAAAAACCTGCCAATGCAAACACCAGAGCTCCCAGCAGCCCCAACTGGCTCATCACATTGTGGTGACTGTGGCTCAGGACTAGGGCCAGGATGCCCTGAAAAATATCACTGCTTTATTTGCACAGCACCTTCTTGAGGTGAAATGGAGCCACTCCTCTTCCCATTATTTAAAAGTGTCACTTTTTTCTGCACGAACAGTCCTGAGGTTGGGAACATTAACATTTGAGTGAAGCAAGGACTACATGCCTCTCCAGGGTTCTTTTTATTGCAGTTTTGCTGATTTAGGAGGAAAATATTGTATGGGAGACACAGCTTTCCTTGAGCAGAAATTGGTCTGGCTTTTTAGCAAGCCGTAAACAAAGAGAATTAAATACCACAGACAGGGAAAGAAGTTAGATGCATTTGCAAAAGCTGGTAGTTGTCTTCTGATATGTGAACTTGCTTCTGCAACATCAAATGCTGAATGAGATAAGCTCACAGTGCCTCTGCAAAACAGGAGGCTGATCCTGTTTTATGGAGGGGAGACAGTGAACAGAAAGGGGCTTATCCAGGCATTTACCCAAGGAACCTATAGCACAACAGAGAGGAAAACTTTCATTTCCATACCTCAAAGACCAAATAATCTTGCTGTCCCTGGGTAACAGTCACAAATTTGTTGTTGTCTTCATACTGAATTCTCCCATCCCTTTTGGTTTATGGAAGTAATGCAGACAGCTGGGGGGAAAGAGCAGGGGCACCTGCAGTGCAGGGCATTGGTGTTTCTCACCAGTCTTCAGCTGAGATCTGTGGGTGTGCATGGGAGCATGGCTGAGATGATCTAAGGGAAGGGTCTTCCAAGAGCAGGAGCCATTATCACACATGGAGAGTCCAGAGCAAGGTCCTGAGGCAAAGGTGATTGTAAAAGAGGCTGGGGAGAAAGGGTGCTGACAGGGGGTTGTGAAGGCTCCAAGGAAGAGGTCCCAGAAGGGTTCTGGATGGAAGGGAACCAAAAGGGAACCACTGTGATGTTCTGCAAACTGGGGTGATGCAGCAGGTGCTGGCAGAGGTCTCTTGGATATCTCTTTACATAGACTTGGAGTCTACAGAACTGTCCAGATGGAGTGAGGAATGCATCAGGTGGGCAGTGCTCCTGCTCACAGCCATAGGCAGCAGGCACACAGCACCAGACACTCCCATAAACCTGCTGACCAGTCCCACTGCCCTGGTCAGCTGCAGCAGCACTCCAGGGGGAGGTGGGGATCCCAGGGCATGGGCAGAGGGACGCTCTGGCTGAGCCTGCCCACAGGCTGTACATAGAGGGAGCCAATGCCCCGCATCCCAGCCGTGCTCCTGCCCTCACCCCCCAACAGCTGTGTCCCGCCCTGTGTCCCTGAGCACAGCTGACCCTCATCACCTGTCCCCACAGGCTGACAGTGTCTGGATGGACATCAGAGATGATGACGACCTGCCCACAGCCGAGGAGCTGGAGGATTGGATAGAGGATGTGCTTTCTGGGAAGATAAACACCGAGGATGATGATGACGATGAAGATGACGACGATGATGATGATGACGATGATGACGACGATGACGACGATGATGACGACGATGATGATGATGATGATGACGACGACTAACTGTGACTCTGTGCAGTTTGACTTGTGGGGCCCGAGAGCCCCGGCCCTGCGGCAGGTCCCTCCATTGGAAGACCTTTGTTTGAGCATCAGCAAGCACCGCTGCTCCTCTTTTCCCCCCGGCCCCGCTCCCCCTGCCCTCGCCCTTGCCGGGAGCCCCTCGCCTGATTCCCAGCGGTGCTGAGCCACCGGGACTGCCCCTGCGGAGGGCAGCACCTGCAGGCGCCCAGCACCGCTGCAAATCACGCCTCCTTAGCAAGGACTGTAGGAATCTGCAGGGAATCTGCCCCAGTGTCCCAGGGCAGGAGAAAAGTGCCTGCCTGCTTGCTGCCAGAGGGACGCAGGGAGCCAGTTTGTATTTTCTGTGTTCATCAGCCCAGCACTTAACATCCAAAGACCAAATCTCAGTTCAAGACATAGGGAAAACCCTAACTGTAAAGTCTAGCCCTTTTATTAAACACAATGCCCTTTGCAGCTACTCTGCCAAGACCACTCAATCCTGCAAGTTCTGCTGTGGGAGTCTGTAGCTACTCCCTAACATGCTAAGAGCCAGAAAAATGCTTTGGGAGGGGAGGGAGGTTTTAGGGATGCTATTAAAGTTTTCAGTGATTCCACATAACAACAGGATATTCTTGTCTGGCAGCACAATGCAAAACCAAACACTGGGTCCCCTGTCTGAACCTCTTTCCTCTTGAAAGCTCAGGCCACAGCTGGAGTCAGTGCAGGGACCCTGATATGAGACACAAAGCTCATGAGTTCCTGAACTGCTGGATAGGCTGGTCCAGCTCTGAGCCCAGTGTGAGTCCAAACCACTGAGTCTGAAGATCATGGCACTGAGCCAAACCAATGGAAACATCCACAGGGGCCCATCCTGAAGCACTCCTATTCCCCATGACCTTCCATCTTTTGCTGACTCTTCATCCAAAGCCCATGTAGCATCTTTTCCCATGATCAAGATGTCAGGAGGGAACACATCCATCCAAATATATTAGATAGTGGATGAGGTGCGTTGGGGTCTGAGCAGTGTAGGGATTCAAGCTGTTTGGCTTTTGAGTATTCAGTTGCACAGTTACTCCCTGCCTAGAGACTCAGATATCCCATGTGAGAAGCCTCTTTTGGCTGCAGGGTGAAAAGGAGTTCAGGATGCCAGTTTGCAGTCAAGGGGGTCACTCACAAAGCCCAGGGTCTGTACCATGGCCCTGGTGAGTGCAGCACCATCCATGTGCAGGTCACTGTGGCAGCATTAGGTCTCCCTGCTTTCCCATGCTGGCAGATTTCAATTGTCTCAGCTTCTTATGTTTGGCAACAGTGCAATGAATGGAGAGTTCAGAGATGGTGTTATCTTTATAAATACATTTATAAAGATGTTCTGCAGTTGTTCAGAGTTGCTAGCATAGGTAGTGTACACATCTCCTCTCTTGCTACAAACAAAAAACATTGTTCTGACCATCCTTATACTGGCTTAGGACAAAGGGATGTGATGTGAGGGGAAATAACAGTGTGAGGGACAGAAAAATCAGACTTACACAAATGTGAATCTTGGTGAGAAACAAGGTTTACACACTATATATTTCCTTTATCAGATGAACTGCAAAGCAAGATTTTATAGATTTTTTTCCTGCCTGTTGATCAGTTTCTTTGACTCCCTCTCTCTACATTAGCTGAAATAGAAATTTGAAACTACTGGTATGAAAAAGCTGAAGCATTGATAGGTTCCCATATGTGCCATATCCCCTTGCTGGAAAATACCAGTATGAACAACACGTAGCTGGATTTCTCTCTGTCTCTATGCGCTAGAATGAATACTGTGCTAACATGGTAGATGGCTGTAGGCCAAGTTGGGTCCTTGCTGAGCATCAAACCCTCAACATGTGCTTTTCAGACACAGCTTGTTAAAAGAACAGACAGGGCAGCAAAGCCCTCAGGTCAACCATTTGCTCTTCCGTGCTTTCTTATGATTGCTTAGAAGATGAACCAAGTTTGTTCAGGGAGAACAATCAACTGGTTGCTCTGAGGTGATGAATTACTTTCAAAAGTCTTGAAATTCAGTGTGCTGTCAGCGTGGAGGTCTCCTCCTCTCTTCCATTCACACCCTACTCTCTGTTGGTTGACAGGGTGCCCAGAACTCTCCTTTTTCCTCAAGCTTTGCTGGAGGACCCCAGCTCAGAGAGGAGTGAGCAGGACTCAAGGTCTCATTCACCCACACTGGTAAGGAGCAAGAAGAGGCAGAAGTAGCCCTCTGGTAGCCTCCTGGCCTGTGATTAAGGGACAACTACTGACCTGAGCAAAGAACTAGCTTATCTTTACCTTTGGGCTATTCCCAGGAGCCCAAACATGCACAGTTTCACCCTGCAGAAGGTAACAGCCTGCAATGACCGTGTGCCTCCTCATGGTCACTCCAAACACAAAGAATAATGAAAAGTTTCTCTACTGCCTTTCCTTACTGGCACAATCTCCAGACATGCCGAGTGCCTGAGTGCTTTCTGTGTGCTCCTCTCCCCCTCTGGATGCCCCTCTGCTCTGAAGTGCCCCACTCTAGATGCTCTGAGAGGCACAGAGTGCCCAGGCAGACCCTGCAGACAGCACTAGGGACATGTTCAAGTGCACAGGTGTTCCACAGGCACTTGAACATGTCAGAGCAAGAGACCTCTAGGGGGAAAAGAAATAAATAATGTAGAAGTGTAGAGGCTGAACTCATACTGGGGAGTGGTGCCAGTTGTTTATGGAAAGTTTCCCTTGAGTTATGCAGGAAAGAGCTAATCCTCCAGCTGCCACTCCTTCATGGTGCCAGGGATGGGGCTGCCCTTTCTCTCTTCCCTCAGTCTGCCATTACAATTCTCAGCATTGACTTTGCCCACAAACAGGAGCTGTTTATCATCAGCTTTTGGGACAGTCACATAAAAAGTTAGGAAAGCATTGCCACAGAGGAAGGATTTGCAGCACTGGGGATGGGTGGGCAGGAAGGCTTTTCCCATTAACACCTTGTCTGCCCCAAGATCCTAATGACAGAACAGCTGAAGGACACCATGCCCCTTGTGAAGGAGAGGGCAGCTTGAATTTGAGTGTTTTGCTTGCAGGGACAGGTAAGACAGTGGTGGGGGGATGACACACAAGATCACAGGCCCAGGTGCTCCTGGGCTCCTCTGTCACAAGTAGGAACACCTGGCATTTAAAAAGCACTGGTGGCCCCGAGGAGCAAAGCCAGCCTAACCCTGCCCACTATACACTGAGAAGAAAGAGTCAGCACATTTGGATGAGGAACCTGCAAAAAACCCTTTATGAAAAAAATACAAATTTGTGTATGTGGGCAGCACTGAGTGCTTAACAAGCACGTCTCTCTTCACAAATAGTTCTTTTGCTCCAGCATGTTAACTAGACATATTAAACAGGTCTTTATACAGATAAAGACAGGAATTGTATTTCGCCCTCATCCAACCACAAGTGCTTCAAGCTGATCAGTTTCTTCACAGAATCATTCAATCATTTTGGTTGGAAAAGACCCCTAAGGTGACCATTAACCCACCACTGTCAAGGTATTACCTAAAGTATTCCAACATGTGGTCTTATCTGTCCCCAGTGACAGTGAGGACTCTCCTAACACATTATATGTGGCAAGAACACCAAGTTGTGCAGCACCTTCTCCCAGTCCCCAGACACGGGGCTGGAGGGCACACCTGAAGGGCTTGTTTGGGGTGCTGTACCACAGCACACCCTGTGCTGCTCATGGGCAACAATCAAGGGAGAAGGAAACCCATCAGGAGCTGCACCCTGCAGGTCTCATACACAGCATGAAGGAGAAAGTTTCTGCCTTTGCAGCCGTCGCTGATGTAGAGGCTCTGTGAACCCAAAAATGCTCCAAGTTTATGTCAACCATTTGGGAAGCAGCTGCAGGAGGAAAGGACAAGGGAGGCACTCTGGAAATCGCAGATTCCTCCATGTTTTCAGGGTCAGCAGTTTTTGTGATGTTTCTGAGGAGTGATGAGTCTCCTGTCTCCCCTGGGAAAGGAACAGCCCCATAGTGAAACCAGAGATCTCAGCTGCTTCCCGGCCCAGAATGAAGCTGCTCAGCCAGACACCAATGTGAACACAGAGCCCAGGACTCCGGCTGCTTCTCCGTGTCTGTCTGCACATCTGCCTAAAGAATGATCGATCCATCACAGACACCAAACTGAAAACATTGCTTTTTATTCCCTGGAAAAGAATTAATTAGACAGGAACATATCACTTCCCAGCTGCCACTGACTTACATCTTGTGAAAAGAGGCCAAGATTGCATCTGGATTCTTCTCCACTGCAGCCAAGCTTTCACTTTGAGGAAGTCCCACATGCAGCCAGTTGCACACTGATG
Organism: Agelaius phoeniceus; assembly: GCF_051311805.1. Lineage (NCBI taxonomy): Eukaryota > Metazoa > Chordata > Aves > Passeriformes > Icteridae > Agelaius > Agelaius phoeniceus. The sequence continues at coordinate 92,837,133 of NC_135266.1, forward strand.
CCTGGACTTGGGGGGCTGAAGAGGAGGATGGAAAACAGGCAAGCAGCACCCCAGGGCTCTGAGGCAAAGCTCACTGCCTCCTGGCTGCTTTCACACCCCAGGTACCTCCATGCCATGCAGTGCAAGAGCAGCTGCTAGGAGCTGGAAAGAGCAGAGCACAGCAGGACGGATACCTGACCTCGGTAATGAGGCTGTGCCAGCAGGACTGTGTCCTACCTGGGACCCAAGGCTCTGGGTCAGCCCACTGCACTGCAGCATCCCCTGCCTTCTCCCCACTCCCTTGTACCACTGACCTCAGCAAAGCAGCCCTTGGCTGGTCAGTACTCTTGGGGAACAGCCATGGGATGACTCCCACACCTCTTTGGCAGAAAATGACATCTAATGACAATGGGGACCGTGGGGCAGGGCCCAGGGCAGAGTCTTGGCCCAGCTCCCAGAACACTCTGCCAGGTTTAAAAGGTGCTAAGCTGTTTAAAGGAAAAAAAAAAAAAAAAAGCTACAGAGCTTCCTTACAGCTTGAAGACTCATTTCAGGAATCAGATTACAAACTGCCTTTGGGATGGAAGCAAAGATCCTTCCGGTGCCTCGCTCCCTGCTTTCTCTTGCCAAGTCCCTGTGATAAAGGGGATCAGCAAAGCACTCAAAGGGCATTGTCCCTAATGCTATGGAAAACAAGAAAAGAGCTTTTCCACCTTCTTTTCATGCCTCTTGACATACTACTCTTCTGACCCTCTCTGGCTCCCCGAATTTATTTTCTCTCTCCATTTCTATGTAGACCATCTTCCTTCCTTCCTTCTTCTCACCCCACCCCCACAGCATATGGTACTGAGGGTCACTGAAGGACAGAGCCCTTCCCTGCCCTGCTGCCCCTTCCCCAGCTCAGGGAGCAGCAGCCTCCCTCACACCACTGCCACATACCTGTGCTGGATTCCCAGCTGTGAACATGAGGAGGGACAACATCTCCTTTCTGAGGAGAAAGATGTCTGGACAAGGCTTTTATTCTGAGGGGGACAGGTGGGATATGCTCAGGGAAAAGCCATTTCACCAGCCTGGGCAGAAGTAGCAGAATCTTTTGGTGGACCTCTTTTCCCACTATCCCAAATCTAGAAGAGGAACCTCAACCCTTGCAACAGCGCTCTGATTGCTGTCACTGTGGGAAGAGACCAGTAACACCCAGTGCCACCAGCAATCACACCACCACACCATCTGGGCAGAAGGCAAGTGTCATGGCTTCACATACAAGAAATAAGCCTCCAGGGTTAAACGAGCTGAGTTTGCTGGAGGGGGTATCCCACAGCAGCCAGAGAGCCACCTCCCTGCCAGAGACTCCCAGAGGCTGTCCTGACTGAGCCCTCCCTTGGTCGTGGGTGGGAAATCACTTAAACAGCCATGGGCAGCCTCATGTGCTTTTGGATTTGGAGAAAGCCCAGTTGGAATCAGGTCCCTCCCTCAGTAGCACGGCTGGAAAATAAAGTGATGTTTGACCAGAGAGCAGCCCTGAAATCTGCCTGGTGTTGGATTTTGATTTTTGCTTTAAAATTCAATTCAACATTCAAAGAATGTTCAAATTCAACATTCGAAGAATGTCCAAATTCACTGCTCTTGCCAGTGACAAAGAGAGAAATTATTGAACAACAAAAGTAGCTAAATGTTTGAGGAACATTTTAGTCCCCACAAGATGAAGTTGCTGAAGGAATTTGCCCGGCTTCCCACAGTCTAGTTACTGAATTACTAAACCAGTTTCTCACAACCACTTACAAAGCAAAATTATAATCAACTGTAGGATCTGTATTATGAGTACTCAAGAATGAGCTTTTACAAAATAGAAGCTAAAACGTTTGCAGATCTGTTTCACATCTGTGGCCCAGATATAATCAGCTCCTTCTTGTTCCCTCTTCTAAAGCATGTCCACAGCATCTGACTTGTGCTGAAGAGAGGTCCAAAGGGCCATACCATTCTGAATGTCTCTTAAAACTTTCAAAGAGGCTCAATCAAATGCGTTTTGTCAAACACATCTCCCTTCTCCCCATGCATCCACTTTTCATTTGTGCTACCTTTTTAAATAATAAGGGGAAAAAAAAGAAAGGAAAATAAGACAAGCAAGACTAGATGTTTAAGCATTTGTAAACCTGATTCTTGCCTTTGGAAGAGACTTTAAATGTTTCAATTTACAGAGTAGCTTCATGCCTAGAGCAATTTGTGGTGTCTCAGTTTTTTTTAAATCTTTGTGCCTTCATGTTCCTAAGGATGCTGGAGGGAAAACCCACACCCTAATCTCTAAAGTCTCTTCCACTGACTTGACACTGCCTTGTGTTACTGTCTCTCTGGAGGCTTTGCTTCTTGCTCTGTGTTTTGATATATAAGCAATTGAGCTTATATAAGCATTGAGCTACCTCAAATGCACATCCACAAGGTAAAAATTTTCTTCCTCTTTCCTGCTTAAGCTGTATTTAGTGCTGCCCACACAGAGCCCAAAGAATGATTGTTCCCTCTGTCCTGGCTGAGGTCTCTGCAGCAAGCACTGGTTCTCCTTCTCCTAGAGGCAGCACCCTTGGACTTTGGGAGGCCACCAAGCAGCAGTGGCACCATGGAGGGCTCCTGGGGGCCCCAGGCTGCTCTCATTAACTGAGCTGGAAAGAGAGCAAGCTCCAGGTCCTATCCAGTGTCTTCATTCTGGTCCCCAGGTTCTGGAGGAAGGGAGGATCAGCTCAGGGCTTTGGAGCAGGCTGGCAGCTTTGCAGCACGCCCCAACCTGAACACAGACTAGGATGTGAGCAGTGGGTGTGGGGGAAAAAACCCAAACACCCCACAACGTTTTACAAGTTCATTATGGAGAGGGATAGGGAGATGGGGACAAACAGGAAAACAGCTTTCTTCCCGTTTAAGGTACTCCCCTCCCCACTTTCCTAGCACCAAGTCAGCATAAACTAGCACCCCTGCTCAAGCAGGGCTGCAAAACTTGTTACAGCTTTTCAAAGCAACTCGGGTAACCTTCTTCACAGCTAATGATTTATGCATATGCCATCACCCCACTACAGCATCCCTGCTTCTGCAGACACGTTGTGCTCAGTGCTCTCTTTTCTCTCAGCACCTCCTGACCCAGCAGTCCATGGATGCACACGTGGAAAGGGAATGGATGTCCTTGCCCCAGTGGATTATCTGTCAGTACTGGAAAGGACTGTAACCTAAACCCATCCCCTTCCCAGTCCAACATAAACTCAGGAGTGCTGTTGAAAGCCATATCAAAGCACTCTGTTTAGCCAACTCCCAGTATGCCTTCCCTTCCTGGACGCTGTTGTGAGACACCATGTCCTGCTGAGAGATCCCCTTCCCTTGCACCTACCCCACCTGTTCCAAGCTCCAGGACCCCTTGGAAACCCTTGAGTTCAACCCCTCCTGTACTTCCCAGGAGCTGAGACCTGGGGCTGAGACAGCAGAGCCAGTTCATTGCACCAGGAGGTGTTTAGGGGTCTGAAGCTCTTCCAACCTCCACAGCCAGGTGTCTCACTGAACTATTAATTCAGCTATCACATGGTGATAGGTGCTGCTAGTGCTTCAAGCAAGGCTCTGGAGCCAATTGCTGCAGGTGACAAATCCTTTTCTTACCCCATTTGTTATGTCCTGACTGGATGTGGCCCCTTTGCCCCACAGATTCCTACTTAATTCCCCACAGCTGATGTTTTCTTGGTGTCCACAGCTGTGAGGCCTGGTCCCATCAGCTACCAGAGCCAATCAATCTTCATCTGAATTAAGCCACAGCTCAACCACCAAACGCCCACAGCAGTGGTTGGTGCTGTGCTGTCCCAGGACAGCCAGTGTCCTATGCCCATATGGCCAAGAAGGGCACTGCAGGAGAGGCATCTCCTCAAGTCCAGTATGTCCCTCAGCAAAAGGTGCCTACCTCTGGTTCAGGATGCCAGGTCCCTCCAAGTGGTTGGTTTTTTTCCAGTAAAAACCTCCATCCCCCTTCTGTCAGAGGTTTGGGTCTGTAATACATAACCCAACATTGCACCTGGGGCTCCACCACACCTCAAAGGTCTGAGCAACTTCAGTGAAAAGACTTGACCAAACCAGATCAGCTCCCTCAGCTCTAATTTCTGCTGAGCTACATACCACAGCCCTTTATGATTCAGGTATGTGAGCTCTGGGAGAAGGCCAAGGGAACTGGTCCCTCTGGCAAAGCCTGTTCCTTCCATCAGCTTCCACAGCAGGACACAAAGCGCCACAGCTGGCAGCAGTCAGGTGTTGATTTGGTATCAGCACTACCCCAGAAATGAAACAGAGCATGCTGAACTCACATGTAAAGACACAGCTCTCAAGGCTTAGAGCCTGGAACGAAGCTGACAAGCCCAGTGTCTTGTTTATGCCAAATTCCTGCTGCTTTCACCTTCCCATGACACACCTGCAGCTGACTCCCAAAGAGCCTTTCCTCCATGGCTCAGGTCCAACAAGTCAGCTCTTCCTCTGGTGAGCAGGAGGGCACCAGCAAGGGCTGCAGCTCCATCTCAGCCTCTGCAGGGCAGCAGCAGTGCTCTTCCCTTTCCTGGCCATCTCTGGGAGCTGACCTGCAAACACTGCAGGGCTGGGCACTGCCCAAGCACCAGTGGGATGAGAGGGACAGATCAAAAGCAAAGATCAAGGGAGGGCAGGAGGCAGAGCAGAGCACACCCCCATCCCACCCTTCCTGCTTCCTCCCAGGCCTTAGTTCAGCTCCCTCTAGCCCAAACACCAGCACAGATTTACCCATGTGGCTGTTTCTCTCCACAGGCATTTATGCCTGTGCTGCTGTTTATCTACACAACTGCTGCACTCTTTTTCACTGAAGAGCAGCATCCTACGGATTTTTCCAGCAGCTGAAGCCACCAAGGAGATCTGCTGGGCTGGCCTGAAGAGGGGACACCAAAGAAGATTTAGACAAAAAAGCTGCTCCCACATTTCCTCGGGCACAGCTCCTTGATCTTTCTGAACTCTTGGTGTGCTCGGGATGGAAACTGATGGTGGGGAAAGCCACACCCAGAGATGCTGTTGAGGTGAGATTCCCTGCACTTTTAGCAGAGCACAGGCTTGCATCCACACAAACAAGGAGCACTGGCTTTTCTGCCTCTCACCACTCCTCCTCCCCACCAGAGCCAAATAAGGAACTCGGCAGTGAATCCTGTACTTCATAATTTGTGTGCAAACTATGAGAACACAGGAGGCAGAAAAACCTGTTCCCACTCCAGTCATGCCCCCTGCCCCCCCACTTCCCCAGCTGCATTTGCTCCCCATCATTTGAGATTTCAGGTGTTCAAAGCAGTCACTTAGCAGTCTTCCTTCAGGAGTGATAAATGAGTTTGCATTTTACTGTGGCAGGGCAGACCAGAAATGCCTAGAAATGAGGGTGACAAAAAGACAGCTTCAAAAAAGCTAAGCCACATGTTTGGAGGGCCCCTCCTGCCCATAGCTAGGGAATGCTTGAAGACCAGAAGAGCTTTTTCATCTGAAAGGGTAAGAGAAAGGAGTGGGACAATCAAATCTGGTTTCAGTTTATTTCCAGAATTTTACTGTACAAAATATGCAAAGTGTAAAACGGTTTTATGTTTCAGTTTAAAAAACAACAAAACCCCATCCAGCTATAACTTAAGAGAACCCAGCTTGGAACAGAACAATTTACAAGGCTAAACCCACAGTGCATTAATGTCACAGACACCAGGAATTTGCTTACTTAAGTTCACGATTAGAAAAGAACAGAAAGACCATGTACCACTGCAGTTAAAGTCACATGTGCAAAGAAGAGAAAAGAGAAAGAAATGCTGGTTAGTGTCTATTAATTAGAAAACCTTGGCAAAACCCTTCTTACTATACACAGTGTGTGTAGAAAAAGTATTACACAGTGATAAAGGAGGGTGAGGGAAGGGCATTTTGCTCCCACCCCCTTCCCCAAGACACAAAAATGCTGAATTGAAGAAACAGGCACAGGAGAGTATAAGATTCCTTCACAGTTATGCCTGTTCAGGTATAGTGGCCACAGCATCTCCCCACTGTGCCCACAGGAGATACCCCCAAGCATTGTCAGTGCTGGTGAGAGAGGTGCCCAGGAAGCAGCCAGAGGGAAGGAAGGAAGGAAGGATCCCCTCCCTCTCTCCCTCCTTGGGCAGAGCACACCCAGGGCAGGGCCAGCTGCCTGCTGCCCACAGGGCTCTGTGTGCAGCAGGGATAAAACAATGCTGGAGGGAGGCAGAGGGGTGGGCAATGCCAGCAGGGGGGTGGGCAATGCCAGCTGCACCACTGGCACGGTGGGGACCCCGCTGGGGATGGGCCCAGAGCGATCCACACCGCTCACAGCTGTCGGAAACGGCAACTTTTGGTCATCATTGATGGGAGGCAGCAGCCTGAAGGCAGGAGGATGCACACTCCTGCAGGAGACATCATGGCCCAAAGCCATCTCTTTCAGAACAGAAATTTGGGGAGTTTCCTTTTTCTTTTTTTTGTTTGTTTTCTAAAACCAGCTCAATTCCAAGAGCACTTCCTTCTTAAGAACAGCTAAAACACTGAGCCACCAAGTCTGGCTTGAGGCTTTAAACACATATAATGTGCACACCAGAGGGGAAAAGCACACAGACACACACGAGCTGAATGAGAAAACACCTGCACACACACCTCATGAGCAGCTGGGCAGCACTGAGCCCATGTGAGGAGCCAGCTTGGGACCAGACTACAGCACTGTTGCAGAAGATCGCAAGACTTTTGTTTACCCTTTGAAAAGGGTAGAATTACAAGTTTGGGTGAGCAAGATGAAATTGGCTTGAACAGGTTTCCATGTTTAGCAAGTTATGGATCTTTTCAGTTTCTTCAGCAGCAAGTGTTGGAAGTGAGCACATCTCAAACAAGACCTTTCAAAGTTTCTTATGTGGGGCAGGACCGGCTCCAGATATTCCTTCCCTACAGCTTTTGGCTGAACTCAGCAACAGCAGATTCCCAAGGCATTGCACAGAGAGCCCCATCCCAAAGGAAAAGATCTGGAGGCTTCATAAGGGTTGGGATTTGTTCAGATCTCCAAACTTGAGCCTTCCTGTGCACTGCCTCCAAGCTTCCAATGCAGACTCATCACCTCCCAACCCTGCAGATATGCTGTGGAGGGGAGTGCTACAATGCTTACACTTCCAAGAGTGCTGCCTGCTCAGCTTCCAGGTGTGGGAAAGGACACTGAGAACCAGGGCAGCCTCACAGAGTCTGCACCCACAGCTAAGTCACATGGCAGTGAGAGGCCAACAGATATAACAACATATGCCCATGCCCAGTTACAGGACTGGCAAAGTACTAAGAGTAGTATCTGCCCCTACGCTCCTGGAAGCTGCAAGAAATTCAAATATTTCAATTTATAGCCAGAAAAGAGAAAGCCAGCCTTCATGGAAACCCACAGCCATTTCCATCTGCTCTAGAACACTTGCAAGTCTCAGCTGCATCTGGTTTTGCAAGATCTCAGCATGGTTTTGTTAGGCTGTAATAAATCTGAGAGGAAAAAAACCCAAAGCCTTTAAAGTAGCACTTAAGTTACAGCATACTTGAGTTACAGGAAACGTGCCAACATGGAAGAGAGGAGTGGGGCACCACCACTCCTGGCTGGGCAGCACAGCACCCTATCAAATGGTTCAGCTTCCAGTGAAGGACATCCAGTGCAAGGATCATCTCCAAGGGGAACACTGACCACTCCATCACCAACAGGACGATGTTAAAAAAGTTAAAAAAACATTTGAATTCTAATAAACCCCCCCACAATTCCCAACCAGGCACAAACATCCAGACTGGGAGAGAGGAAGGAAAATATGTGCAAGGAGACAGTGCAGGATAGGAGAGGCATTCGGAGGAACAGCCTGCACTTGGCTGGCAAACCCTCCAAGTTGTATTTATGCTCAGCTCTTGGCAAGCTCAGCAGAAGTAAGGGCTGCAGGAATTGGATCAGAGCTTCATTCCCTATGACTCCATTCTTACTCATTAGCTGGCTATAAACAGAGTTAAACAAACCAGTCCACACTCACTGCTCAGTATTTCTTATAGTTTGAATTCCTACAGATGCCACAGATCCAACCGTGCATCTCAAAGCACTTGAAAGCAAGTTGAGTTTAGCCTCACAACACTCCAGTGAGGTAGGTATGACAGTGGTCCCCTGATTTTGCATGAAGAAGGGAAGCAAGAGAGACCCCGAAAAATGTCACTAAAAATACCAGAACAGGGACTATGCAGGAATCATGATTCCCCTTTCAGTCTGTCCTCACCTCTAAGCAGGCTGCACCTACAAACAGACCATCTGAGAGAGTCCTCTCCTTCAGATTTCATCAGGCAAAGCATTCATGCTGCTGATATAAGGAAGAGCATTTAATGTAGGAGTTGGCCCCTGTTGACAGTGTCCTTTTTGGCAGCAGGCAGAAAAGGCAGTGTTGAACCACAGCACAAAGATGAAGAAGCAGGCCCAGACTGAGCACACTCTGCTTCCGTCTGGTTCTCCATGTGTTAAAGGATTTAACAAAATTAAGACATGCGTTTCCTGAGCAGATACTGTCAGACAACCCCTCTTCACAGGGCAGGGAAAAGGAAAGGGGAAGGAAATCCTGGGAAAGTAAAAAAGTTTTGCAGATGTGCCTGTGACAAGGTGCTCTCACATACAGGGCACACCCAAGCCCTTGGCAAGGTGGTTCTTGTTCTGGCTTCACAGAAATGAGCCAACTCAGCCACAGGCAGTAGCCTCCACACAGGTATTAAGCGTTCCACAGTCTCCCAAGCTACTCCCAGTCTCTCCCACCCTGCTGGTTATGTACATCATAAAAGCCAGGTGTAGGCATCTTCAGGAGAGCCAAGTGTAAGATACTGTATGCTCACCTTCCTTTTTTTTCTTTCAAAGTAATAAACCAATCTATTTTTTCAAAGTAAATCACTGCGAAGGCCACAGTCAATAAAGGAGTCCTCATACAGACTACCAGAAAGTCTGATCTGCTAAAAAATCCAAACACTGAGCTTAAAGAGGGGAAAACACTACCTACTTCCCATCCTTTAAGGGCAAAGGGCATAATCCCATCGTGGACTGTGCCATCCAGTTTCTTTACAACCACATCTGGCACAATACACGGACTAAAAAGGACCCAGGAGACTACCACGTGCTTATAAGAAAGGTGCAGGAAACTGCAGATGTCACTTGGATGAGGAATCATCACTTTGGACCCTCACTCACCCAGGTGCTCCCTTGATCCCAAGAGAACTGTTGCACATGCCTCTCCACTGCTGCTGAAGCTGGAAGAGGATGGACCCTCCTGCCCTGTTCCCAGCATCCCTGTTTAAGGTGGCTGCTCCCCATGGACACCAGCCAGCCCATGCCTGCCATGGGAAGGGCTGGGAAAGGCCAAAAGGGACAGGAGGGGCTGTCACAGCCCTCCTCAGAAGACTGTGCAGGCTGGCAATGAAAGGCACTGACACACTGCTGGAATTAGGGCCTTCTTGTTTAAGACATCCATATGGAGGGCAGGCTAGATCCTGCCCGATAAGGAATATTTGCATGGCAAAAGACTGAGCAGAGTAAATTGATCATTTACATTCACATGGATCTCAAGGGACCTTCAGGTCACTGCCAGCCTTGCAGCTGGCTCCAGTCACTCCATGCTCTGTGCTGGCAATCACACTTCAGACACTGATTTGGGCTTGCCATTAAAAACAAACCTTCCAAACTCAGGTGTGACTAGATTCACACATGAAAGCTGCACTGGTGGGCAAAGGCAGCCTCACAGACAAAACTGCATCTCTCAGAAGCAGATCCCAGCGCTGAGTAGAAACTCCCACAGTACAGCAAGGCCAAGAAAGGCAGGCAGATTTTCAACATTCAGGCATTGTTTGGTATTTCTTAGCTACAGCTGAAGGCGTACGGTGGGGAAGGACTCACTTCAGTGTTTTCAGAGCACAACAGTTCTCCAAAGCAAGTGAATGGGGCAGATGTCAGCCTTTCCCTGGCTTTTCTCCTGAAGGAAGTGTTTTTGCCCCTCTTTTCTCCAGACATACTTGAAGCTGGCTTGAGAGGGAGGGGCACATTCCTGCCTGCACCCCCTTCCCCTCAGAGAGGCTGTCAGACGTAGGGAGGGTCTGTGATTTATCTAAGGAGGAGCCAGATACTAACTGACCCTGTCCCAGTGCAAATACACAGCCTTTGCAGGTGCAAAAGGAAGCAGCAGTGCCTGGAGAAACATTCAGAAAGCCAGACAGAGGAGACAGAAAAAGGAAGCCTTGGGCCTGCCTGAGAAAGATGCTGACAAGTAGGACAGAGAGAAACAGGGGAGAGGTAGCAGGGAGCCATGACATGAAGAACAACTTCACTAGCAAGCACTGATTAAGTAAAAAAAAATAACTTGAAGAGCTGCAAATGGGCTGATCCAGTTCAAGACAAGCAATTTCACAGAGGGTGAAACCATCCCATTATGCCCATACAGGTCTGACACTGACAGAAGAGGCACATGGCAAGGAGGAGAAGCAGAATAAAGAATAAAAGTCCCCTCACACCCCCACCCTTTGATATCCCTGCCTCCCCAGGTGAACAGGGACTGTGGCACCCTGTGCCAGGAGATTTCTGTGAGGGACAGGCAAGCAATGAGCCCTCAGGAGCAGCCACAGGTGGCAAAAGCAGACACACAAGGGTGCAGGCGTGCACGGTGTAAGGCAGCACTCCAGCAACGACTCTGACACTGCAGCCGTGCAGAGAAAGAGAGCGTGAGATTTGCAGGATGCCTGGAAAGAGGGGCAAAGAAAAAAAATCTGTTCTGTCTCCAAGGCTGAGCTAACTGAGCCAAGTCGCCCTGTTGCCTCTTAAGATACTTCTTCCTAGATAAGATATCCCAACTCCCCCCTCCCCTTTCCAAATAAAGTGCAGATGGTCAAATATTACTGGTCCATCATCTGCCAGTTTCAGTCAGCATTGGGGAAATTAAACCCAAAAGCATGATATTGAAAAAAACAAAAATAAAAATCTCCCAACAACCCACCCTCAAAATCCCTTAGACTGAAGTCTCAGACTGTAAGCGGAGGACAAATTTATGAGATTTAGGGTCTATGAACTCTTCTGAGAGTTTGATGAAGGGGATTTTTTTCACATTAACAACAAGGCTGAAGTCCAAGCACTTGAGGACAAACACGATGCCGTCTTGCAAGCCGCTTGTGACCGCTTCCTCGCTGACCAGCGTCCACTGCTTGGAGAACCAGCGATCCCTGTCATACTGGAGGGTCGGGCCTGGGTTGAGGTAACGCTCCAGGAATGCCTGCCAAGAGTGGGACACACGTTAGCACCAGCCCCACAACTCACCCTGCTCTCTTCCCAGCCCCAAATACAGCACCGCAAGCACGGGCTTGCCATGCTGCAAATTGTTTCAGCTTTGACACTTCAGAAGACATCTTCTCCCCAGCCCCTCTCAGCTTTTCAGGCCCAGGAGGAGACACAAACATCAGGAGATCCTCTTTCCGTTCATCCCAGCAAGTTTGCAAAGTCATAGTCCTGACTTCTGCCACCAGCACAGCCATTTGGCAGCAGTTCAGTAGAGCAGAGGTCAATTCTCCCCTACCAGCCCCATAGCCGATCCCAAAACTGCAGTCCCAGACAGGATAGTGAGTCTCTCCTTCAGGCCAAGCTAAGGTGGCAAACAGATGTCTCCATGTTTTCAGGCTGAGGGTGCAAAACTGAAAACAGAATGCAAAACACCAATTGACCTTGCTTGTATTTTGAAGTCCCTCTGCAATCCTAATGGCAGCAGAAATCCCCTTGCATACCTGGGCAAGGTCCCAGGTGGCTCACAGTGAGAGGGTGCTAAGCCCCATCTCTTGACAGCATTTCTGCTCTTACTGCAGTAAGTCCTGGGTGAATGTCCAGGAATAAACCCTTCCCTAGGACTGTGGGGTGTTCTTAGAAAGGAAGGTAGAGCGTGGGAAGGGAACTGTGTAACCCTTTTCCCTTATCATTCAGTCCTTCCCTGTCAAGTCAACAGTCACAGCCTAGGCATGAAGCAGCAAACTATGTTTGATCAAGCAGCTCATGAATTAGAAACACTGTCAGAGAGACAGAGATTTAGGCAATCATTAGCAATCCAAAATGCTAAGCAAGGCAGAGGGGGCAGAAAACCAATAAGATTCTTTGCAGGTTGCCACCCGCATCATCCTGCTACCAGAAGCCAGCTGGGAAAACTTTTGTGACTCAAAGCCACCCTTTCAAACATTTATTAAGCATTCCTTTTGCTGAATTGGATTCAAGAACAAATATCTCATAGGCACTTTCAGAAAAAAGGAGACAGAAGACGCTGCAGAGGAAATATTATTTCCCCTCAAGACCTGGTGCAACCTACACCACACTGGTCAATTCACAGGGAGCAACTATGAAAGCCTTCACTCACCTCCCTTGACAACTTTCTGTTCTGCCTGCACAGACAGATGTGCCACCCCCTTCTCCCTCCCTCCTGCAGCAGTGTTAGAGAAAACATTCACTACCTTTGGTGTCATGTTGTTGGTGATGCAGAAGGACAAGTGTTGCAGGATGCTCTCCATGCTGTGGTACTGCTGCTGGCGGGTGGTGCGAAGGTACTTCTGCAGAGCCCTCGCCATGGAGGGGAAGATGGCCTGGGCTGCTTCTCGGGGGTCCATCATCTCTCCTGGAGCTTTCTGCTGTTCCTCCGCCTGGAGGCGTTTGATGTGAGTGAAAGCCTCTTCTACTGCAACCACGAGCCTGCAGCAAAAAAATCAGGGCAGCAAGAGTCATAACAAGAAGTAGGATGGGTCTGTGGTTAAGGCAGAGCCTGGGAGTCAGGATTTACAAGGCTCCTATTCCCACCTGCCATCAAGTCACTGCCTGCCACCAATTTACACAAAATCTTCTCTACTGACAGTCTGAGGGGTGGACAGCAGCTTTTCCTTCCTTGCCCAAACCATCCAGCAACTGAGGGCATAAACCAGGATTAAGGTTGTAAAGCCCTGAGCACTGCACTTGGTTCTGCTAGCACAGCATGAACATCAGCAACGTGACTCAAACAAGATACAGCTGCCCTGGCCTTTAACGTGGGTCTGAGTACAGTGGTCCCAGCACACAGGACAGGCAGGCACCCAGGGGGAGGCTGCCCACACCCCAGTGTCACCCAGGACACTCTGTGCTCACAAGTGCAGTCTGCTCCCATTTCCACCCGCTGGGCACAGCTGAATTGCCCTGCACCCCTCCACTGAAGGGTGGAGAAGGGTGAAAACACTTCTCCGTCTTCACTCCTAACACTGTAGCTTAAGGCACCCTCTGTAAACCACTCCTGTGTTGGCACAGGTGAGCAAACACGAAGCCCACACCATAAAAGGGGAACAGGTGTCTTATGACACTCATTCCTTTGGGCTAACTTGCAAGTGAGAGGCTACACTGCAGCTAGTGAGGAAAAAACCAATAATGGAAGAGCCACCCAACAGAACTCTTCAGCCCCTTCAGACAGAACTTGTTTTATACTTAATTTCCTCTCAAATCACCAATGACTGTCCACAATGATCTCAATATCCAGTGCATCAGAAAGCCAGGGACAGCTTCCTCACCACAAGCAGAGGTATAGCGTACCTCATTCAGGCTGTACATGAGGAACAGCACAAGAAGTCCTGACCTTTGGCTGTTTTGTTTAATTTGACATGGGGGAGGTGGGGATGGAAATCAGTTTTAAACTCCTGGCCTGAAACATCTGCCTTATCTAGTGACTGATGGTTTCCCCTCTAAATAAGCAGTTGCTTTAACCAAACTCGGCAGGCACAGGAGATATGCCCAAGTTAGGATGCTACACTTCACAGAAGGGCAGGTTTAAAACTTCCTATTGCTCTGAGGCTGGAAGAGGGCCTAAGAGACATAGGCTATAGAGCACAGGTCAGACTGAAGCAGGCAAGGAGGGGACGTAGTGCCAGCACTTTCCCAGTGAAACAAACTGCCAAAAGAAAACTCAAGTCAGCTCCTTCCAGTTATGACACATTCCTTCCAAACACAGCTCAGTTGCAAGCCTGCCCGTAAGCAACTTGCCTCAAACTGTTAGGCATGCTAACTACAGACTGCAATTAGGCTCCTGAGCAAACAGGGGCACTGTCTCAGGTCACCTCAACAAAGCATCAACTCTGCAGCCTAAGCACGACTGGCAGAAGATATAGCTATGTTTCAAAATAAAATGTAACTGCTTGTGGTCAAGTCTTTCTGCCTCAAAACACAAATATTCTCCTCACCTATGAATAAGCAACACCAAGCATTCTACTGATCCTGTCCCCTGCATTACTTCAGCCGACAAACTTGGGCATAAGTAAAAATAATGGGATTTCCTACAGGAAGTAACTACAGACTTGTCAAGCACTGGGCTGCTCCCTAACCCACGACACTGCATTAGCTTATCTGCCTCGTATACCTGAGCTCAGCCGCATGCATGTCCTTCCGATTATTCCAGTGGCAAGGTGCCACCGCCCCTTACACATCTGTGTTTCACAAGCTCCCTCCCTGTGACAGATTTACAGCCAGCTCTCCATGCTGGGCTGGGGGCACCCACGTGGCCCAGCCCCACAGCAGCAGGCGGGGCAGGGTGCCTTACCTGGCCCGGCGTTTCCTGACGCGGCGCTCGTGGTCGGCCTCCTCGTAGTAGAGCTCGTTGTGGCTGGAGTCCCTGCGCCGCGCGGCCGCCGCGATCATGGCCCGCGACTGCCCCGACGCGTTGTTACCCGGGCCTGTGGGGACAAGGACGGGCACAGAGGAGACAAAGGCAGTGTCAGTGCCACAAGGCTGGGACGCACCAGCACCCCAGGGCAGCTGCCACTGTGCTCTGGGGCTGCAGCCTTTGCAGCCAAGGCTATAAACCCTTCCCCGGTCCTCAGGAGCTCTGGCAGAATCCCTGCAAGGCAGCACAGGCTTAGCGAGGGTGTTCTGGCACGTGGACAAGGGAAGTTAGTTGGGATGGAGGGTTTCACACAATATACACAAAGGCAGAGTGAGGTGAACATGCCAAGGATGCAACTTACCCCCCATTATATATGCTTTCAGTTTGAAGGCAAGGGCAGCTGGAGCATATCACATTTCAGCATCAAGACAGTGTGAGAGCACAAAAAGTGAGAAGTTGGAAAGAGGAGAGAGACAAACACAAGAACATAATGAGACATGGAGATGAATAAATGAAAGCCAAACTCCAGACAGTTATTCACAGGAAGGGGAAACAGGATGCAAGGGACAGCAGGGTCACCTTCAGACAAAGCATAGAGTTTCCCAGAAGGGCAGATGCTGGCAGAGCAGCAGTCCCAGAATAGGGTGAGATGTGGGGTCTGTATGTGTAGTAGCTTCTCATGGCATTCTGAGCAGCACCTGCTCTTAGAGCTTCTGCTGCTGTTAGCAGATCCTCCACAGCCACAAGAAGCTGCAATCTGCTCTGTAACACCCAGTGTCCACAGAGCTGTCTATTCCAAGACCTTAACTAGTGACCTTAAAATACAGTACTAGATCTTTCAACTCTCCCATGAAGCCCTCTGGCTTTTCAGGTAGGGAGAGGAAAAAGGTTGCCCCAGAAGAGGGCATTTCCTCTATTCTTTCCAGATAGAGGGCAGAGGTGGGTCTACCCAGAGAGAAGTGGTAGTCTAGGACTAACTCCAAGCCACCAAGAGCTGATTTGTGCCAACCTGCTCTGGCCCACACCCTCAGCTGGCAGTGGTTAAGGCAAATCAATTGCACAGACACGCTCAAAATTATTCTGCTCAAGCAAGGGCAACTCTTTTTAATTTTTTTCCTAAAAAGCCCAAACCAGATTCCAAGACAGAAGCCTGAAACTCAGCAGTGGGAAGAACAAGCACAAATAGCTTCTTAAGAGTCTAAACATTTCAGACTTTGTTTGACAGCCCTGAAATGGAGGATATGACTCAAGGGAGACACTAGCTCCCAAATTTGGGTTACATCTGTAATTTGCCTCATTGACTACACCTGGCAATGAAAATCCTGGTTTTGAAGGTGAACCTTCCCACTCTGCCTAAGAGATTACAGCAATATGCTTTTCTTTCCTGGCTGCTGCAGTATCAAATACAAAAGCTGTCAACAAATTAGGCTGCCTTAATAGCATTACTGTCTCTTCACAAGAAGAGTATAAGAGACTGCCAGCTGCAGCCAGGACTACACTCTGCTTTGTAAGATGGACGGAATCTTCTTAAGGACATGCTTCTAAGCCTGAGATTTTCATGTCCACAAAGGCAGCAGCATTGCAAACAGAACAGCCCAGGCAACCAGTACTGCCCCAGAAGGGAAGGCAGGAGTTTCCAGCCCTGGCAGGCTCACAAGCTTGACACTTGGAAAGGCTGCCAGTCACATCAGCTTGCTTCTGGTTCCTTCTCTTCTAACAAAGCCTCATCAGCTAGCAGCTTCTGAGCCACTCACTCTACCAGACTGACAGTCTTTCTCTGAGCCTGGAAGTCCCACTGTCCCAGCAGGTGCTGCAGGAAAAGAGAGCTCACCAACTCCTGAAGAGATGCTGCAGTGCAGGAGATGAGCAGCCAGCAATCAGAATGGCACACCCTGCAGCCAGCCTGGCTGTGGGGTCTCAATAGTGTGCAGACACCTGGGGCATCAGGAGGCCCTCACCTTCCCTACACCTGGCCTCACTGAGAGCAAGCAGCTGGAATAAATGATTGCACCCCTAGAAAAACACAGAGCATTTCTGTTTGCACGTCTGATTCCTTCCCCTCTCCAACACAACTCAACCAAGGGTAGCACTCCAGGCAGCAAAGGACACATGATGGGCAACCAGTCCTTCCCCTTCCTCTGCCAGGATGGGAAAATCTCACTGCAAGGATCTAAACCTCCAATTACTATTATGGACCCAGGAGTGCTACATGAGGTTGGAGAAGCCTTTAGGATAAGGTCTTTGAAACTCACTAAAAATAAAAAAAAAATCCAAACAAACCAAAAAGGAAAATGAAAACAAAATTTTCCACACCCATAAGGCACTGAAACTTTGTTGAAAGCAAAATAATAATGTCTCATGTTTTTCAATATGACAGATATTCTTTGTATTTCAGTCTCCACACCACGCACACAGAGCCACCTTGCCCAGCTAAGTCCCTTCAGTCTCCTCTTCCCAGCTCTCAAAGCCTTTCAATGCTAACAAATTCAAGGGCAGGACATGCCTTTGCCACATTTTGTCACACGACTTCAGCCATCCTTCACCATAAAAGCTTTGCTACTCAACTCTGACTCCTCCAAGGAATGCACACCTCTATAAAGGCTGCTGGGCACACCCTGCTTAAAAAGCATGGCTTTCAGCGATAGGGTTTAAGAGTGTCAAATGATTAAGTCCAGTTTTCACTGCTTTGAGCATCCACATATCCACCCATCCATCCCCTTTTCTAAAGCCCCAAAGCTTGAAAACGGTTTGTAGGACAGGCAAAGCTCAATGGGGATCGTTATCTGTGTTTGAATTTCCATGGCCACGGGTGAGCCAGGCTCATTTAGTGCTGAGGCTGCCGGCTGATGAGCATCACTTTCATCACCAACTGCTGCTTATACCGCGGCTCCTTCACCTTCCTGAAGGCTGCATGTGAAAGCAGCACAATAAACGACTGGGGAACTCATTTAAGTTAAAAGTTGTGTTTATTGTACTATCACAACTAAAGAGATGACCCAAGGGTGACAAAAAGCAGAGGCTGCTTGAAACAAGCAGCGGTGCTGAAAAGTGTCAAGCCACATGACAATTAGACCCGACCCAAAACCTGGCCATTTCACCTGGCAAAGACAAAAGCCTTATTGTGGGCTAAACACATCTGTAAAGTCATCTGGAACTGGCAAACACAGCACTGCTAGGAAGATTTCCAGCAAGAGACTAGGACTTGGCAAAGCAAAAAGGTGAGAATGCGTGCATAACAAAGCATAAAGCAAATCCAGCCCTTCCCCATCCCACTCAGTCTCAGAGATCACATTTTACCTCACCTACCATCAACATTGTAGACTTTCAGGCCAGCCATGTGCTTGGCTGCTCGGGATTTGGAGGCTGTTAACAAGGCTGGGTTGTAGACTGTGAAATCTCGGTAGTAATTTTCCAGAACCACCAGTGCAGCTCGTTGGATGCTGGGGAAAAGAGTAAAAACAAAATAAGATAAAATCCCTCAGATCGAAATAAGCTCTCTTGTTTCCTTAAAATATATTAAAAAAAAAAAAAAAAAAAAAAGGAAGGGAAGGAAGAATAGTGCTATTACGCGGAACAGAGCTGTCACACCTACAGGACCGTGCAATACACAGAATATTAATTACTCTCTCTAGGACCTGAAATTTCATTTGAGATGCAAGATAAGTATCTCTGCCCTCAGCTCAATAGGAGGATGTCAGGAAATCCCTAAACAAGGGCAGCACATAAAGTGAAGCACTAGGCTGCCTGCAGCACGGGAAATGACAGAACAAGAGCTCAGTACAGCCCCTGGGCTGCAGAGACCTTGCTCAGGCTGAAGACACAACACCACCCGGGTTTTGCTGCAGCTGGCCAGCCTGGATGGAGGCACCAGCTCCGGATGGATGCTTTTCCCTCTGAGTCACTTCCAGCCGCACCTCGCAGCTCCCCGGACCTCCTCCATCCCAGCACCGACAAGAGTGTGATCTCTCGAGCTTTCACAGCAAGATAAGATCGCTGCCCGAGGAGCACGGCTGCCAGAGACGGGATTATTCAGTGTTGCTTGTTAAATCCCTGGCTAGGGACAGAATGAGGAGCAGTGACACTCCTTCCATCCCTTTGAAGGGATGCCTCTACATAAAATGACGACACATGGGAGCAAAACAAACACACGCGCCAGCAGCAGGAAAGGCTCAACCCAGAGGTATCTTCCTTTGCGATCATTTTGACATCGGATAGAGATGTCTGTAGGCGCTGTTACCAACAAACAGGGCAGCACTTCAAAACAAGCCCGGGCTCTGGTGTTTAAGGATGCGGGAACAGGACAAGCTCTCTCCATGCTGCTCTGTCTCTGTGCCTCAGCGTGGCACCGGCACTCAGAGCAAATCACCAAGATCACCCGTTCAGCCAAAGGGAGTTTGCCAAGGACCACACTAAAAGTAATTTTTGTGCGTTTAAAACTGAAGTGTAACTGCCAACACATTTGTTGCCAGTTAATTGGAAAGGTCACACTCACCAACAAAGCCTCTCTGAAGGAAAGCAAAGAAAGTATTCTCACACATGCTACAACACAGGAAGAAATAATTACAAGGACAGTAACGTGGGAAAACAAGACATTAACAAATTAAGCCCTAAATTCAGTGCTCAGCGCTGCCACATATTCCACGTGCGTTCCCGGAGAAGCAATTTACATTTTCCTGTGCTTTGTGCTAATATTAAACTTCTGCATCACACCCAAGTAATTTAAACACACACACTCATCCCACCATCCTCACCACAGCTGCCACACTCCCACTGATCAGTGAATTAAGCACAGATGCCAGCCCATTCAAGAGATTGTGAGAAAGAAGAACAAACCCAGACTTGTTCACTGAGAAACTTCATCAGTCAGTATGATGGTACATCACCATTCACTTGCTGCGTACCTTAGAGATGATGACTTTAGCTTTTGAAGCAAATTCCATCCTTAGGATTATTTGGAGGAATCCAGCTAGAATGTATTAAAGAAACTTTACCTTTCAGGTGCCACTCCTTCATATTTCCTCAGCTTACATTTGGTAAAAGCAACTCCACTAATGCAATCAGCTACTGATTTGTGATAAAGAGCCACTAGTTAACTAAGAAAACAATCTTCCTTTGATAGAGAAGTACAGGCTGACCCACTGCCAGACGCACGTAGATGCTGACACAGAACAGGTGAAAGCCACTTTATTTCTCCCTGTAACATTTCTGATTTCTACTGTGAATTTGCTGCAGCCTATAAACAAAATTTCATAAAAGTAATAATGTGGCAGAAGCACATATTCCCCCTTCTGACTGCATTCAAACATGATCAAGTTTTTCCATCTCTGCTTCCCAGGAAGATAAAACTCCACAGAGTTTCATCACAAAACACCAAATCAAAACAGGAAGACAAAAATGAACAGAGTTGTTCTCTGTTAATACACTGTATTAATTTCAAACAGCACTGGAACTTCCATCCCACCAGTGGGAAATGTTTGGGAGCTCCACTGACGAACTTGCTCTATTAGGACAAAACACAGTGCATCACAGCAGAGAATAATTCATTTTTATACATACACATTCTCCCTAGACCCCACTGACAGCATTATCATCAGGATGCCAGCTTTCCCCACCCAACATACCTTCCATTCCCTCATTAAATAATCTTCCCCACCAATTCATTGGCACATGCACTCAAAATCCAAACATAACAAAGCTTTTACATTGCAGCATGCAACGATTATTCTGAACATTAAAGCCCAGGTATTTGTTGCTGATGCAAATCCAGTAGAGGCTCAATCCTACACATGAGATACCCCAGTCACACAGAGGAGACTGTTTTCTGGAAGAGAAATGTAATAAACATCAGTTTCCTGAATTTCTACCAGCCCATTTCTGTCTACCATGTAGTCCATCCTAAGCGTGGCAGGTTAGGAAGACAGCTACAACTACAACTCTTCCAATTCTCAGTTACAGGAAAAAAAATAAAATTAGAAGCTGCAGACAAGTAAATTAAAAGGCCCACAATGATTTGCAAGAGCAAGGAAAAGGCTGAATCAGAGCCTCCTGGGCTGTGTTGCTCAACCTCTTCACCCACATCAAGGGGAAGCCTCACCCTGGCTGGCGCAGGACAGCCAGCCCTGCCCCACACGGTGCTGCAAAGCCGCAAGAACCTGTGTCTCGGGGTCTCTAGCTGGTCAGAGTGACCCTGAGATACGTTAGAAAGTCTCTTTCCTAGCCCGGCAGTCGAAGGAGTCAGAGCTCTTCAGTTCTCAGTCTCAAAAGTTGTTTGCTTTCTCCTGACCTGCCAAGGTCTGCTCAGCAAAACAGTCAGAGGCACTCTGCCTGCCCCTGGGGCAGTGTTATCTCTTTATACTAAAAACTACATATACAATGTTTACAATTACTTTCCAATACCTATCACCTATGTTAGACAGTGAGCTTCTACTCTAAACCAATCTAAAAGTGCCAATATCACAGCAGAAGATGGAGGCCAAGAAGAAGAAGAAGGAGAAAGGCTGGACATGCCCAGATTCCTCCATCTTGCCCCCCTGAACCGCTATTCTAAAAACCCCAAAAATCTATTTTTCACCCCATGATAAATTCACTATCATTCTACTTAAACCGTCATGGCTTGCAGATCTTCATCTAAGGTTGGTAACTTGCTTCGTGGGTCATAATCAAAACCACAGGCATCTTGGGCTCTGTGCCAGGGTCTCTGAGCCCCCTGGCAGGGGTCTTGGCAGTCCAGGACAGCCAGAGGGATGCCCTGAATTCTGACACCTGTGCCCACCCTGGCATGGCAGGGCTCTGGAGAAGCACCACACCAGCAGGAGGGCAACCACGGGCATGGCAGCACCCAGAGCAGCCAGCAGCAGCAAAGCAAGCGCCCTGCAAGGAAACCTGCTGCCTCCCAAGAGAGCAATCCAGGCTCTTAGGTCTCCTCAAGCAGGGCAGACCCTCCGCTGCCCTGCGAGCAAGGTGGAGCGGCCGCAGGAAGCCACCTCTCCACCCACTCGGCAGCTCCAGCGGGAATGGGAGCTGGCAGCCACCCTGGAGGCCTCGTCTGGAGAGGCAGCTTCCTTGCAGGCTGCCTCGGGAAGAGTTCAGCACCATGTCGGTCACTGCATTCATTCACCCCACGTTACAGCCAGCCGCGGCGGGGCTTCCCTTTTGTTCGGTGCTTGGAAAGAATGGGGAGGGGCAGGAAGAGAACAAACAGAAAGTTTCGATATTTAATCGCCCGTATGAAAGAGGTCAGAGTGAGGATTGTTCTCACGTCCCATCGAGAGGGTCTGGCAGCCCAGCACATTTCAGGCATTGTAGCAAACTACCAGAACACAGGAAAAGCATATCACAGAAATATAAAAATCATCATAGGAAGGGATCTTCAAGATCATCTCGTTCTAACCCCACCCCCCTCCACCCCCGCCATGGGCAGAGCACAAAAATCAGGACACAAAAAGCATTTCCATGGAACAGTTCAGATTCAAAACTTATGGCACAAGAGGAAAACCTCTTGCACGACCCAGCAGCCGACTGGAAACAGAGTTTTCCTGGCAGGCAGCGTCAGTGAGGCTCTGGGCTTTGGTGCGCTTTGTGCAGTTGGAGGGCTGCTTGTTTCTCATGATTAGTTTCAGTGCCCTGGAGAAGGCCGTGTCACAGCATGCTGCCAGGAGGGAAAGCAAACAAGCAGGCCCAGCACAGGCACACGGTACCCCAGCGGCGTTTGGCAGCAGAGAAATGCAGAGCCCTTTACTAACAGTAATGAATTAACTTTTACAGGGCATCCAAGGAAGTGGAGGAGGGGACTATGCGACACAAAGGTAGCAACTATTTTTTTCTCTCAAAGCCGTTTTGCCTGAGTACTTGCTGCTACAAAAGATTTGAATATTTGCAGTTTTGCCATACAGTGCGCCTCAGAGGCCACTTACTGTTTGCCTTCTGTGACACAACTACACCAACACTGAAATTGGCTTTTCTTAGTGGATTTCTAGGAAAACAGTCCAATACTATACTGAAGCAAAGCACAAGGAAAGAAGCCTGTTTATATCATCAAAATGCTGGCTTTGGACACTGGTGGTTTCTAGGAAAATGGGTTTGAGTTTTATGAAGTGGTGGGAGAGAGTCGGTGACAATAAAAAATAAGGAGAGGAAAAAAGATTAAAAATTGAATCCACACCTCTATGCATCTGTCACTCACATGGTTTTAGCAGTTTTGTGCTTTCCTGCTAAGCTAGAAACGTAGCCTTTCATGGTACTATACCAAACATCAGGAGACAGTGAGAATCATTGAGGGCAGAGGAGTGTCCCACACTTTTGCAATAGATCTGTGTACACATCCAGAAAGAGCTGAGCTGTTCTACCAGAGCATTCTTGCCATGGATGCAGATCTTGCAGCATCAGGGTTTAGAGTGAGCCACACACACCTAAAATACACAGGGATAGTCAGAGGTTTGATGACTGCTGTGCTAATTGAGGGCTGAGGAAGCCTGGGGTTATTTAATCAAATGGTTCCCAGTATAGACTCCTCTCCTCCAAACAACATTTTTTTTTAACATTCCTCAAAACAGGCACAGTATCAAAATAAGCCAAGGTCTCTGGGCACATTAAACACTTGCCACAGCCAACTGGGAAGTTTAGTACCGCAAAGAAAAGCTGAGAAAAGATTCCACAACATAGCCTTCCAAGGAGAGCCAGCTTTGCCTTACCAGATGTCTCCAGCCTACAACAGCAATGAGCATGTGACTGCAAGAGATACTGAGCTCTCCTGGGGCACTGCCCATCCACAGCACTTTGTACCAAGCTGCCCATGCACAGCACTTTGTACTCTCTAGCAGTGCTGTCAGCTCATACCCAACAGGCTCAGAGCACTGCTCCGCCTTCCCTTGCAGTACAACCACATCTCCCTTCCAGAAAACTCCCTTTTTTTCCTTGCTCATACACTTTTTCCAGAGCACAAAGCTAGGGCTCAAGTTCCTGACTCTTCACTCTCTTGGACTGTTTTCCCAGAGCAAAGTCAACAGAGTGAGAAATAAAACTGGAAATAGACAATTGAAGTCAAAATGCTTCCCACATCAACATCCCTGCTGAAGATGATTACAGAAGGGATTGCCACCATCCTCAATGCAGACTTGCCTCCCTGCCCTGATAGGTGACCCTGGGCAGCACTGCCACACCAGGGGCCAGGAGCTGGCAAGATGCAAGGGATTTGGTACTCTCTGTCCTTCCCAAGCAACACCTTGGAGCAGGGATCCCAAGAAGACTAAGGTCATGCAGAAGCACTTTGCAGTGCTGGCAGAAGCACAAATGCCTTGGCTACAGTTTTGTCCCCTCCAGTAAACAGAGCCCAAGTCAGATCTCAGCAAAGGTGCCAAGACAAGGAACTGTGGCCAAACAATCAGAGCAGAAAAATGCCTTTTGATCGTCATAACTACAAGAGCATTTCAGTTTGGTACAGTGAAGAGAACAGGACTGCAGCTCCCAGGAAAAGGAAAACCACATTTTCTTGTCAGACAACCACAACTGAGATCTCCACTTGGCCAAGGCAGGCAAGCACAATCCTTGCCCTCCCTGGAACAGGCGCCAGGCAACCAGGACACAGCAGGTTTGTTTTAGATACCCAACTTCTGGCATTTGGTGAGGCAGGGAAAAGAATTTGCAAGGTCAAACCTTTATCAGGGAAGGGAAGAAAACCTCATCATAGTGGCAGGTTGTCAGCCTGATGGCAGCACAGCTGCTGCCCCCAAGAAGTGAACATCCATCCCTTAATGGCATCATTTATATGGAACCCAAACACACACAAGGTTTGCCCCAGTTTTGCAGTGACCCATCTCCATCTTTTCCCTCCCCTCACAGCCTTTTTTAACTGCATGGAAGGAAAAGGACAGGAATTTAAAGTGTGTCCCCATCTATATCCAACACATGGCTGATCCAATCCATCTGAACGACACATGGCTGCTGTAAATTTAAGGAAAGCACCAGCTGAGTTTCTAACCACAGATCTCCCCTTTTCTGCCCGGTGCAGTCCAAGACACATTGCTCTCCAACAGATATTTTAAGATTCATCTTTTGCAAGACAAAAATCAGAATCAACACACCAGCTGAGCAATACAATAGTTCACTGCTGATGTAGAAGGGATTTCAACATCAAAATTTTCTGAATGTGAGAGAGAGAGAGGAGTAGAATTCATTTTCAGGTTGGGTTTTCAGTTTGTTTTCCCCAAACCTCAAAAGCAGCCTAGTCAAAACCCTCCAGTACAGGTGAAAAAGAAAAGGATCTCTGCAAGTCGACTACTAACTCTGCTGTTACATTTGAATGTTTTTATTTTGAAGGGAAACTGTGAGTATTTTTAAAAACCAGGATTTTACAGGAGGGTAGGATCAAACTTGGGGGCTGGAGGGAAATAACTCCTTTACCTCATACAAACCAAACAAGCTACTTACTTAAGCCTTCCTGAGGAATCCTATAAAGGCACTCCCAGGCCAGCACTAAAAAGATGCTGCTACAGAAGTACAGAGCATGAAGTTTTAGCCAGCAGCTATAAAACCCCAGTAAACCCAATGGCATGCTCCCACTGTAGTTCTCCTTCTGAGAAACTTCCAAGCCTTTTACCTCAGGAAGTTAAATGGTCTTTAGGGTACCAGCACACAGCCTGAATGTTTTCCCCAGTCACCTTTATTGGTAGAACCTCAAAACTTGATGAATGCTTTCCCAACAGCTGCACTGCCCTTCGTTCCAACAGCTGAAGGTGGCAGCTAGTATAATAGCCTAGGAAAAAAACCCAGAACACAACTGGTAATATGTAGTGAGTAGGAGGAAGAGGAGAAAAGCACAGTTGTCTCGCTTAAGGAGTGGTCCAAAAGGTCCAATAGTATGATTTGCCAGGAAAGAACAATCTGAACAATCCCTGTGTTGAGGTCAGATGCTGTGACAGCACTATACTTCTCTTCCTCAGTAACACTGTGAACATCTCGTTTCACAGTATGCAGTGCCAAAGGACACAAAGATCATAAGGACACTTGTTACCACCATATTCAACAGATAGAAAATTAAACAAGCTGTAAAAGCCTAACCTGAGTTTCAGAAACAATGGAGGTTCTGGAGCACCAGAAGAGCTTCCTATGCAAGGCAGAGGACTCTCTTTGGAAAAAAACAAGATTTAATCCCTTGCTGAGAAGCTTCTTGCCAGGTTCCCTGTATACAATTCTAGGAGGCTTTATTGCAGCAGGTCAGCCTAGGTAACTGGAAAGTTTGCCTTCCAGTCCCCCACAGAATGGCAAATGGAGTTTAATATGTGGCAAATTCATGTGGCCCCAGTTGCCTCAGCCCATCCATTGGGGATGGGTGAGTGTACAACAAGAGCAGCTTCAGGAGCTGCATCTGAAAGAGCAGCTTGTGAAAGCCTGAACATGTGGTGCAACAAACTTCTCCCTCAGAAAGCTGAGGAACCCAGATGCCAGGAGAGCAGGCTCCAAAGCAAACTGCCCACATTCTCTTATGCCAAGACCACCTCTCCAAGGGGGGCAGCGTGTGTGGGGAGGTGTTGTCAAGCACTTAATCACCATGCAGACACCTAGCAGAACCACTAAATCCAAATATATAGCTCATGGATTAGCCAGGGCACAACAGCAGCTTGCAGGCACTCACAGCTTGGGCCACATTTCAGCCAGCTCCTCAGACACCAATAACCACATGCAGATGCCCCAACAGCTCTCAAACTAGACACCCACTTCCCTTTGATGCCATGCAACACCTTCAAACAGGCACCACCTTCTCATCAAACAGAAAGAGAACACTTGCCACCAGCATCTCATTGCTCCAGGGTCTGCTGCAACACAGACAAGAAACATGAGAGGCAAAGGAGCTGCCTGTGCCCTGCCATGTATCTGCTATGTCCCAGACACCTGCAGTGAACCAAAACAACACCTGGCCAGACATCCACACCTCAAGCCCCACCCAGCACCCTCAGGAGCCAGTAGTAGTTTAACTGGACCTGGAGAGCAGCAGCTGCTGGATCCAGGAGCTAGAGCTCACAAAGAGGTTTTCCAAGGGTGCTGCTAGCAAACATTTGTCTCCATGATATGGTTTTGCCAGGTGCTGGGGGTGTCCTCCAGGGAGCTAATGACAGTACTATCTTGCTTATTCGTGAGAAAAAATCCACAAGCAAACCACCAGCTATTGTCTGCTCACACTAAAGTAAAGCCAAAACTGTGAAAGGTTTTCTTTGTCTATTGAGCAAATGGGCAGCTTGGGAAGGAAAGCAGTGAGACAAGAACACAAAGGGGACAACTTAAGTGAAAAGGTGATGGGAAGAAACTGCTGCTGAGCTTTCCCCACAAACCTGCACAGCACGGTAGACACGGGCATTACAGAAATACACGGGTGTTGACAAAAAAGGGACAAGTTGGCTTCCCCAGGCACTGTGGGTGTTGCATCCAGCTGCCAGGAGTCCAAAGGGATCCACTTGTCCACACCCAATTCGACACAGACCCATGACCAATTTGAGAGAGTCAGGACACTGCTGAAGCCAATCTTACAGCTAACATTTGCACAGCTGAGCAGATTATTGAGGCCAATGAGCCCTGTGGAAGGAGACCTGCATGACCCAAGATAATAATTTACAAAGTCCAGTCTCACAGCTGGAGATATGACTATAAACCAAATCCACAGAAGTAAGCTGCCATCTATTTGTGCACCATATCCAGCTCTGAATCTTCAGGGACATGACCTGAGGTGCTCCAGACCAATCCCTCGTGCTTGGCCCAAGGCTGGTCTCCTGTAGATCAGATGGACTGGGGAGGAGAAGCAAGGACTTGGAGGCTCTCCCTTCCCCAAAGCTCAGCAGAGGAGCAAACTTTTGCAGACAGAGCCATGCCCCACCAAGGAGGGCTCCCACAGACTGCAGGAATCTATGGGGCCTGATGGGATTCATGCAATACTCTTCAAAGAGCTGGCTGATGTCATTCCAAAGCCTCTCTTGAGGATTTTTGAGCAGTCACTGTCCTGATTTTCAAGAAAGGCAGGAAGGAAGATCCCGGATACTACAGGCCTGTCAGTGTCACTTCAGTGCCCAGTAAAGTGATGGAGAAGACTATTTCAGGAGGTATTGAAAAAAACCTGAAAGTGTGATGACAACACAGTCACCACTCACAGCCAGCACAGCTTCATGAGAGGAGAGTCCTGCTTATCAAACTTCATTTCCTTTCATGACAAGGTAGCCCAGCTAGTTGATCAAGGGAAGCCAGTTGGTGTCATCTTTTTGGATTTCAGTAAAGCTTTTGATATTGTCTCTCACAGGATCCTACTGGAATGTCCAGCATTCAGCTGGATAAACACATCATGGGATGGGTAAGCAACTGGGTCAGGCACAAAGGGTTACAGTCAATGGGGTCACACCAGACTGGAGACCTGTCACTAGTGGGGTTCCACAGGGTTCCATCCTCAGCCCCGTGCTCTTCAACATCTTCATAAATGCCTTGGACATTTTTGGAAGGGATACTAAGCAATTCTGCAGATGATACAAAACTGGGAGAAACCGACGCCCTTGAAGGCAGGCAGGCCCTGCAGAGAGACCTGGGCAAATTACAGGGCTGGGCAATTACCAACCATGTGAAGTTCCACAAGGGAAAGTGACAGATTCTGCACATGGGATGGGGCAATTCTGGATGTACAGACAGACTGGGGAATGAGGTGCTGGACAGCAGTGCCACAGAAAGGGACCTGGGGGTCCTGGTCAATGACAAGTTGAATGTCAGTCTGCAGCCATGAGAGAATTCTATCCTGCATCTTTCCCTCAGCTCCACTAAACCTTTCCTCTGCCACCACAAGCCTTTGCAACCATTAAACACCACAAGGGTAGTTAAAAAGACTGCAGAAATTAAGCTGAGAAAATAATCCAAGCAGAAAAATACACACACAAACTGCAAAGCTACATGGATAATAGAGATATCAATTACCAGTTCCCCAATTCCACCAGTGCATTGCTGTGCAACTAGACAATATTTCTTTGGGAGGGGTGAGGAAGGATCAGGCTGTTGAAAGGATTTTTTTGTGCAGCAGCATTAGCTTAAGAAGTGATGCAGAACTATGATCAAACATTTATGTAATTGAGGGATGTACTGAGTATTTCTGAGGGAGGTGTAACCTCTTTCAAAAGTTTCTACACACTTGACATTGTATTTAGGATTAAGGGAGTTTCAAACAAGTCAGGGGGACAGAACAGTACCAAGGTGTGCTTTACCTTCTGAACACAGGAGTTAGGAGCAAGATCATGAGATCACCCTGCATGCAAGGGTGGGCTGAGACAGGCACTTAGTGCAGACACAAGGGATGAAATACCAGACACCCCCAAGCACTGAGCTACAGGGCACCCATCAGCTTCCAGCTCAAGCCTGTGTCCTGCTCAAGCACCCAGGAGCCCTGCAGAAGTTGGGAACATATGGGACCTGGGTTACCATTTCCAGTTCCTGGGAGCAGCACAATCCATGACAGTGATGCATTTCCTCTTCCCAGCATACACACCTGTATGCCTCTGGTTAGTCTGAGCTTCAAATGAAAAAAAGTACATGCAGAAACTGGCAGGTATGGCAAGAAGTTTGTAAGAGTCTGCATTTAAACAAGATAATTTAAAGCCTGCTCATGCTTCAAATAAGGCCAGTCTTTAGCCAAGGACTTCTGCAAGCTACATGAATAGTGATGAAGTAACTAAGGGTGGGGCTTTTTGTTAGTAGCTTTTTTGAGGGTGGGAGAAGGGGTTAGTTGCTGATCTAGGGTGTTTCTTTTAAGTCAAAGCTAAGAAGTACAGCTTTAATTCCAAGGAAATAACAAAGTGTTCAAAGCTTCTACTGGCAGTGAAACTCCAGTGCTGTAATAGGATTTTACATTTAGATGCTGCAGCCATGAAACATCAGCCTTCAGCTCTCGATCCTACAGCTGCCTGGTCAGATGCTCTCTCAAGAAAGAGGACCATCTCTTCTTTGATTCCCAGGTGGGGATGGGATTAATGTGGCAGGACCTTGAATGAGGTTGTCTTTTGAGTCAATAGAGCAGCTTTAACTTGTTCTAGGGCTCCTCTGAAAACACCTGGGAAGATGGTTCTCCTGCAAACCACACAGACAGGCCTGAAGAGGCAGCATCCATGTTAGAGGCACTAGAAGACCTTTGCACACAGAGAGCTATCAGCTCTCAGACCACAGCCTAGTCTGCCCTGCACAGCATCCTTCCACCACACAGCATCCATCACAAAGCTCCACCCCAGCAAGCTTTGCACAAGCAAGGGCCACCTGATTTTATAACCAGCACTCAGTAACCGTACAAACAACACTGGGGCCGCAGGGACATGACCTGCAGCTCCAAGCTGAGAGAAAAAATCCAGCCCCAGCAAGGATGCAGATAACCTTCTACCAGGACCAGAGGAACATAAGCCAGAGTCAGCAGCCTGAAGCTCCAAACCACAGCCAAGGTCCTTACTGCTGTGCCAGGAATCTGTTTTCCTGTCAGCCAGAGAACAGCTCTCCCCACATTGTCAGCTGATGTCCCCACTTGACCTACACCGAACAAAAGAAATTTAAGCACTGAAGTTCATTTAAGCATGTACTGGAGGAGCAATCAAGATATAAGTGAAAATAGTGCGCTCAAATTTTATAGCCACTAATATATTAAAAAAAAATTAAATTCTATTACTACCACAGAGCTCCCTGTTAACTTTTCCTTACTTCTTCAGGGTAGAGTCAGGAATTAGCTTCCATATTTATTGGACTTTACTTGTGCTATATGAAAACTGTAAATTCCTTGTCCTCTTAGCAAAATGTGAACCTCCTCTTTTCCCCCAAAGGGCACACAGCTCACTTCTTTGCAGAATATTTGTATTTCATCATTCACCACAAGAAACAGACCATCAAGGGTTGAGGGGGTGGATCTTTTTTTGCAGCATTTGAAGATAAAAGTACCTTCATGGCCACAAAATTTGTTCAGCAGCTTAGGGAGGCCATCTGTCTCTGTGGGTGGTACACACAGGCACTTCAGAGGGCACGGACAGCGGTGGGACAGAAATTCCACAACAAACCCCCTAAGTACAGGGTAGGCTGGAGTGCATACCGTTCTTGGACTTCTGGGCAGTGTTGGTTTTGAAAGACAAGCCAACAAGAAAGGAAATCCCTGCAGATGAACCCAATGGCATTTCCTCCACACCATCTCTTTGAGAAAGATGAGCAGCTCCTCACCAGGGAGCAAGTAACACTGTACTGGCCATGTGGGTTAATAATTGACAGCGGGCACTTCACCTGCAAGTGGGCTCGTAAACTTTTAAAGTATTAAGTATTCAAAAAATGCATGAGTGCTCCAGGGTATAACAATCAGCCTGCACCACTTACCCTTGCTGCTGGTAACATCTGCAGAAACATAGATAAGACTGGTACCTGGCCTGGTGTCTGGGGCAGCCAGCTCACACTCAATGGTGTGTGCACAGAGGGTGCTGGGGGTGATCAGGGATCAAGATCAAGGAAGGGAGGAGAGAAGGCTGGAAAGATGTGGGCACTTCAGTTCCCCCAGCTCTCTCCCCTTTATCAAAATGAGAAGCAGTTCCATATGAAAAGCCATATGTAAAATCTGGCAACTGTATGCAGAGAGGTAAGAGGCTAGGAAAACATGCTCCTTTCAGAAAAGCACACACTCCACGGCTTCAGAGACAGACTTGACCACATCAGAAACTCCCAGACAAGTTGTGCAGTTGTCAATACTTACAGTCCATCCTAGACTTCCCCTCACCTCTAATGAGGAGTACCTGGAGCTTGCTGTTTACTTCTGTCACAAACAAGCAGCCTCTTAATGAGGTGTTGCTATGACCCATGTCCTAAGTCCTAGCTGAACATTGCTGGCAACACACCACCAAACAGACCCTTGTAAAACAGAACAAGGCACCATTCCCATAACTCATCTGGAACATCAAAGGAGACTGCTCCCTACTCAGCAGGGAACAGCACTTTTTTTTTTTTTTTTCCCAGAGGCTACTGGAAAATTTCCTTCTGCAATTCCAAGGGTACCCTCCCGGCTAGAGCAATCATATCTCTGCAGCACCATCCTCCAGAGGTGAGGCAGCAGACACAGGCAGAGGGGGAAAGTATGGCCTGTGACTAAAGATGGTTAAGAATGTGGCTGAAAATCTCTTCCTACATAGGTCATTAACAGTTCATCCACAAGTCAGAGCTTTCTTCCCTACTCCATGCCTAGTTCATGGCATGGGGTGTTTGAAAGGTGCTAATGCTCAACTGCCCACTGTGAACAAAGTTCAGCACTTTCAGGACTGGGAGCATGGAAAAGCAGCCCAGATGAGCTGCAAGAAGTTGCAGAGATGATGAGTTGCAAAAAGGTGGTCGTAAAAGCAGTTTTGTGAAGTGCTGCTGGAGAGACACTGGGTTGGGGGGGTCACAAGTCTGACACCTCTCAGTGCTAAAGAAGCTGCTCTGGAGAAGACCCCTCAGTTTCCCCAGGAGCTTCACACTTGCAGATGCAATTAACACCCATTTAGCCGGCTATCCGAGAACTTCTTGGGAGGGGAGACTGATCAATGCTTGTGCTCATCCCGTTTGGTGATGGGCAGGAGAAAATCACACAAATGGGTACCAGGACACCTTGTACAGATTTCAGGACAGGGAAAACTAATTCAAGAACAAGGCTAATTTCACACAGGCTGGAGGCTCTGGCAACAGAGCTGGTCTGCAAAGTCTGTGTAACATGCTGTTCCAGCAAGTTCCTGCAATCAAAGCAGCAGAACAGTTAATAATATGTTTTGCTAAAGAACAAGGTAAAAAATCATCAGCTGAATCTGTTTCATCAGCATGCATCACTACAGAAGACAGTGAGGTTGTAGAAACCCCAAGGAGAAAGGAGGGTCAGTGTAATTCCTCAGGTCCCTGGGAACACAGAGCAAACAAACTGCACACAGGGGAGAAGGAAAAGACAGGTGTGTCTCCATCAGGATTTAGCTCGGCAGGTAGAGCACTGCAGTGTGCTGCACCAATGCTTGTCCTGCAGTCCCTTCTGACTGCCCTGCTGGAAACAGGAATATCCCAGAAGTGTATGTGGGCTCAGTCCTTCACCAGAAACCAGCAAGATTTCAGCAGCTCTTCCTCAGGGAAGAGATCCAACTGCCTAATCCTGTGGTTACAACCATGCTAGAAACAGAAACCCAGGTGTCTATATTCCATAGAAGCTTTCCTTTTGAGGAGTAAAAAGATTTTAAAACAGCATAAGAGTTGACACAACTCCAGACAAGAGGACACTGTACAGTTCAAATGCTGACCCCCCGCTCTTCATTAGCACCCTTGATATGGGGAGGTATATTTGAGCAACAAGATCAGATGTCAAGGCTTACAAATGCAAGCTGGAATATGGAGAGGCCTATTCCCACTCCTTAGCCTTCCACACACTCCCTCAGTAGTGAACAAAGTACCAGCGGCACCAAGGAATGCCTGACAAGAGAGGACTCATCAGATTAATCAGTAAATACTGACAACCTAGAGATCAGCTTCATAAGCAACAGGTCCAACAAACACCCAGAGCAGCTGGGAGACTGAATGTGATCCCCTTCCACAGAACATGTCTGCAGCTCCTTTCTTTTGTGAGTGTGTGCAAGCCACCAGGTCCCTCAGTAAGGTATTGATAATTCCTGCAGGGAAGGTACTGGGTTTTCAGAGACAGGTACTTGTTTTGAGGAAACAGCTGTTCCCTTTATTTTTAAACCACAGTTTAATTTAATTTTTAAACCACAGTTCAGCAAACACCCATGCAAATGGAGATGGGTAACAAGGGTACAGGGAATGTTCAAGCACACTTTTACCATGCAGAACTGCTACTTCCGAGTACTAAGCTTCTTTTGATTAGACTGACAAGAGAACACTGACCAGCTCACAGCCATCTGCAAAACCTGAACCCTGATGTCACAGGCTTCCCCATCAGCTTCCTAGCCACCTGGTTCATAAAGGCAAGCCCACACCAGAAAGGACAGTGTCCTGGTTTTCTCCAGGATTGCTTACTTTTCTTCCTAGTAAACTGATGTTTGGGTTGTTGCTAAGCACTGCTTACTCTAAGTCAAGGACTTTTCATTTTCCCATGCTCTGCCATTCGGTGACGAGTTGCACAAGAAGCTGGGAGGGAGCACAGCCAGGACAGCTGGCCCAAACTGGCCAAGGGGATATTCCATACCACAGAACATCATGCTGGGTGTATCAACTGAGGACAGCTGGCCAGGAGCCACCAATCACTGCCTGGGAACAGGCCGGGCAATAGTCAGTGGGTGGAAAGCAACTGTATTGAGCATCACTTGCCTTCCTTGGGTTTTATTTCCCTCTCTCCCCCCTCTTCATTACAATAACTATTATCAATGTCATTATAATGTCATTATAATTAGAATTATATTATATGTTAATTAAAATATTAAACCGTTCTTATCTCAACCCACAGATTTTACCTTTTTGCTGATTCTCACCCCCATCCTACAGAGTGAGGTGTGAGTGAGGGGCTGTGTGGTACTGCCAGCTGGGGTAAACCACCAGACAAAAAAAAAGACTGAAACTCCAAGTCCTTTAAACAGCCTGACACAAGATGAACTATCACAGCCATGCTGCTCACATACCTGCTGCAAGGATGAGCAAAAGGGAGGAGAAGGACCCACTCTCAAACATTTCTAACCTCAGAAAACCAAGACTAGCTATATTGCAGCCCAACATTCAGTCTATGTGAAAGATCAGTAATTACCACATGTATTACAAGACATTCATTTTCTTGAGCTGTCTAGACTAGCAAAGCTCTAG
Organism: Agelaius phoeniceus; assembly: GCF_051311805.1. Taxonomy (NCBI): domain Eukaryota; kingdom Metazoa; phylum Chordata; class Aves; order Passeriformes; family Icteridae; genus Agelaius; species Agelaius phoeniceus. The sequence continues at coordinate 92,871,569 of NC_135266.1, forward strand.
GGTGGGAAAGAGCATTCACTGGATAGGAAGGCAATATGGTTAGCACCCTAACTACAGGAAAGGAAGGGTTTCTCCAGCAAGATCCTTCCTACCCAGTTTCTGAGCCATGAAGACAGTACCGAACTCTGGATGACAAGTGTCATCAGCATCCCTATTTATAGGCAAATCCAGGCTTCCACTTGCAAAGTATGGGCCTTTCAACTGAGAAGTTATCTACTGTTGTGCTCCCCCACCTTTGTTTCCCTTTGTTGTTGCTTTCAGAGTCTCACCACCATTCCCACCCAACCTCCTGCATTTTCCTAGGCTTGACCTTTCCTGCATCTCTGCTACTTCCTGCTCTTTATCCACACATACTACCAGAAAGCATTTGCCCTGTGTGGCAACCCTTCCTACCAGGAGCAGCAGAGCAGTCAGTGAGCTGAGACTTGGCACCACACTCATCAAGACTCCTATTTAATTTTTACCTCCCCCCTCCAAGTTCCTGAATCAACGCCAAAGGGAACGTTCATTTTGGCAGTCAAGTCTCCCAGAAGAAAAGTTAAAGCCAAAGTGCTGGGGGTGGGACCAAGACAGCCTATTAATAGGCTGATTATAATATGAATTTGGGGAACTAGTCCCAAATATGCTTACCCTCCTGGACCTAGGGCTCTCAGGGGTGGAGTGGAATACCTAACTCAGCACTTTCAGCTTCTTTACTGCATCTGCAGCCAAGGAGGGTGGAAAATCCTGTCTGTACCCTGCCTCGCAAAAACATGGTTTGCCAGAAGGGCGGCTGAGCTATTGTTTTCTTCCCTTTTCCCCCAGAAAACAAGTTGCTCTCATACATACAGCTCCCTCTGCCTCACCAGAAAAGACCTAGAATTGGAAAGCTTCCATCTTGGATTAAAAAGGGTGATATCAACAATTTTGCAGTGAATAAAAAAATCCAGAACGACTCCAAAAAGCAACACTGAGCAATCTAAGATGTCTCAAGTCCCTTCTCACCACCAGTTTCTCCAGAGCACACTAGACTGCTGAGGAAGATAAGACTCCATGGATTGTTTGTCATCAAAACTTTAAAAATATCTGAGAGCATAAAGAGACAAAAGGTTTTGATTTCAGGAGACAGTCAGATTGCTATACCTGTAAAAGCAAGTTGCTTCCTTCCAGGTGGCAGCTCAAAACCTCTCCAAGCCCCCTTTAAAAGTGTTAGGATGAGGCAAGCATGCATGGTGGCAAAAGGAGTCCAAAGGCAGCAGCCAGTGGTACATGCCTACTCCAGCATAGTTAGAACCACCTCTTCAGCACACCCACAAAGCTGCTTCTCCAGCCTTCTCAAAATCCAGATTGTCCTTGCATGTCTTCACATTCTGCCATCAACTGACCTCCCACTCTAGCCTCACAACTCAGCCAGAGAATCAGGGGCAGAAGGCAGCACCTTGTGAACCTGACCTACATTTCCTCAACAGACATGACAAGACCTTAATAAAAACTCTGCAAAATTATGCCATGAAGATGATCAAGTTCTCTTTTTTTTTTCATTTTTCACAAACATCTCACAATCCTGGGCCCTTAGAAGCTGAAGGAGATATTACTACATTCACTTTTTACAGTTTGTCACATTGGTGCCACACTCTTTATGAAGATCAGAAGCTCTTACACACAAGTAACACACAGAGAGGACAAACTCTTCCTTAGCTGGGAGACACCTGGCCCCTGATCAAACCTACAGCTTTACCTTTGTAGCAGTAAATATGGAAAGACACACAGGTTTCAAAACACATGTCAATACACATTATGCTCATCTGTCAAACAAAGGAAAAAGCAAGACTAGTTTAGCATTATCAGACATGCTTGATGAGTCTCTTCTGTAACACAAGACACTGGAACGTGCATGTGCTGCATGGCTTGCATTCAATGTACCAAACAAAACTGAAATCAGCTTGCCAACAAACGAGAAGTCACAAGTTTTCATACATCTCAGATTTTATCCTAAGTTTTACAACTCTTTACTGCCTTAGCATCACCCAATACATTTCAAAACTCTGCTGCAAAGAAAGAGTTGGGAGAAAACATTGCTTCTAACACATGCACTATTAAATATTCAGGCCTTGATTCTCAAGCAAATTCTTTGCCTCCAATGGCAAGTTAGACATACAGACTTTGGCAGGTGTAGGATCTCCATTCCTCTGAGCACAAACCCACAATCTACCACCAAGCAAACTCTCTCATACCAAATCTGCTGTGTGTGCACATATGGGTAAATACAGACACATACCAAACTTTCTCTGCTGAATTCACTTATGATTGAACTGCCTCATCACACGTCAAGGCACAGTATTGTAGCACAGGGAAACTCTGGTAGTCATCTTTCCCTCTCATCATATAGGTTATGCTGGATCACTGACCACAGAGCAATTAAGCTCAAACAAAATGATTTCACAAGAAAACCAACAGATTTTTGAAATCCTGAGAGACATTTAATTAAGTCAATTGGTGCACTTCCAAGGGCTCTCTCCTTCGTATTTTACAGAGAAGGAAAACAAAGCAGAGTCCAGATCTACTTCACCCAACAGGCCCTGAGTTCTTCTTTACCCAGGAGAAAACTCACAGACTTCAGCTTCAGCCACTAAATCTGCTTCAAAGCAATTCCACTGCTAAGCTAATGGCTGCAGGAGACTGCTCCTACATCCACTTAAACCAGCAGATGCTAATCTCTTCATCTGCCACAGATACACATGCCACTGGGGTCTGGACAGGATAAGCTGAACAGATGTTTAAGTGCACATTCAGCCTGGGGAATCATCTCCAGAGCTCAGCTGCCAGCTTCACAGGACACAGGAACTAAGGGATTTCTGGAGAGCTTTGAAGGACACAGGAACTAAGGCAATTCCGACACCTGTCCTTTTTTGTACCATTGCTGAGGGAAGCACTAATGCCAGCAGGAGGGTGGAAGCAGCATGCTTGTGTCATACCTATGGCTCCCAAATACCCCCAGATACATCCAACTCAGCAAACTGATCCATACCTAATGGCAAAAAGAGCATCATGCCATAAAACCTTCAGCTCCTGCCTGGCCTGCTGTCAGGAGTCTCTGAGCAGTAATGCTCTGCACAGCATCAAGGGCAGCTCCCAAAGCAGTGCCTGGCCCCTACAATCAAAATGCACAAGGCAGCCCCAACTGCACAAGGAGAGCTCTCCACTTTCCTCCAGTAAGGAGACAAGGAAAGAAGCCCAGACAAGGATCTTAAAGACCTCATCAGGCTATTGACCATCCCAAAATAATGACATCAGCTTTTTTGATTTACTGAAATGCACAGGACTCCTTGAGGCAGATACAGCCTCTCCCACACTCAGAGAGGGGGGCAGAGAGATTCAGTTTGGTAACTTCGGAGGGACTCTGGAATTCTTCTGGGGGAAGATTCACGAACCAGCAACAACACAGACTCAAATGCAGCAGCTGATGCTTCACACCACAGCAGAGCCACACTTATCTACACCAGCAGACCCCCAGGGCTTGCACCTACCTGAGGTGTCCCAAGCTGTAGTATCGCGACTCTCCGTCCGTGGAGCGCACCACCTTGACGGTGAACATGGGCTGCAGCTGCCGCAGCTCCAGCAGCACGATGGCCAGGTAGTGGATGAAGAGCAGGGCATCCACCAGGGACACGGCGTACTGCACTATCCCCTGGTAGTTGGTGTCCTTCGAGTCCAAGATGCGAACGCCGTAGAAGAGCCAGTAGGAGAAGACAAAGAGGAAGATGAGGACCAGCAGAAGGGCCCGAAACACAAACACCCTGGGTAGGTCTGCCTTGGGTTGGCGGAAGAAAAGAGCCCAGGTCCCGATCAGGAGAATGAGGAGTTTAAACGCCACAGAGATGAACAGTCCCTCACACACAGTACCACATGGCTCCAGATCGTCTCGCCACAGGATCTGGGGTAACAGAATGAAGGCAATGGGGGTAAGGAAGACTAGGAGTCCGAGAACAGCTGCCACTGTTAAGCCCAGGTAACGTTTGCAGTCCAACCCAACGCTGTCTTCCAGATCCTTACTGATCCGGGCAATGTCCTCCTGGGAAATACTGTGCTCAGAGGTGCCTGTGATTGCTGTTGTGGTCTCACCCCAGTTGTCATCCTGAAGGAGGGAGAGATAAATAGAAATAACATTGAAACAATCAGGCTAATTCTTCCAGATGTTCTATTTTTCTTGCCTGGAAAGATTGCTATGACAGTCTTAAGTTCCAGAAAAAATATACAGCAAAAGCAACACCTTTAACATAGTGAATAATCAACCCTGACAATTAGTAAAGGTTTGGAAACAACAGCAACTTGTCCAAACCAGTGACTATAAACATTAGGTGCTAAAAGCCCATAACTGCACAGCAGGTAGCTCTGCTTGCTGTGCCACTCACTGTATCCCTAGAGGTTCTTCTTCCAGCACATTTAACGAGTTACATGACATAAGTCTTGGAAACTGTAGTAATCACCAGTTCCCATGTCCAGGGCAAGGACTAGTATTCTTCCAGCCCACAAATTCTGCAGTGCAACTGCACCACCAAAGCACCTGGAAGGGAAATTTTCATTTCAGCATTTCAAGCCAGTTGTTGTTGTTACACAATCAAAAACATGTTCACACATTATTTTTCCATCCATAATAGAAGCAACCACACCTCCAGCAAGTTCCTCCACTTCACTGTCTTTTATTCTCCTCTACAGTAGCACTGCCCTCAGTAGCTGACAATCTAATAGAAGTTTAGTTAAACCAACACATTACAGGTGATCACAGAGGATATTTTCAGGTATGGGGCTTCTAAGTTTAGAGGATCCTGGACTGCCAAGTAGCTCTGGTATTACAATCCAGGCCATTGTCAGAAGCCATTTATTCACAAAGAGGCTTACCTGAAATACAGTCACCATGCCGGCAAGTTTCAGATTACATTATGTGCTCTGAAAGTCTCATTTCTTCCCTAGCTAACATCAGACAATGTCTGCATTGGTTTTCCCATGCTACAATGCCTCCAATTGCTCCTTCTGGCTGCTGGCACAGCCAAAGAGCTACACTGACATGTATGGATTTGACTCACAGCTGCTGCTGGAGTGACTCATGCACATGGAGGCTCCTGATGCTTCCCACAAATGCATGCCAAAGAGTGGCAATGCATGTGGCTCTGCTGCTTGGCACCTGGCACCTTTGTAGCCACAATGCTCATTCAGAACCACATTTTTGCTTTTCTTCCTAAGAAGATCTTCCTGCAGCCCTGTGTCATTAATAGGATTTAAAACTTCCCTCAGACTTCTCCAACTGCACATGCTGACCAAAACAACTTATTTGGAAAAGACAGGCATAATTTTAAACCTTTATTCACTTCTTTTAAAGTGCTAGAGGAAAGAGTCTTTGGTAAAGGACTAGACTGAAGCAGCACAACTACTTGGAACAACTCCCAGCTCCATGGATTTAACTTCTAAAGCACTCCAAGACATGAATACCTCCCATGCCTAGAGCAGTAGGGTTTTGAGACAGACCAACCACAAATAGTCAGCATCTTGAATTAATATGAGGAGTTTTTGAGTCACTTCTCACCAAAGCAGAGGCCCCGGAAGAGATCTGCATTGTAGCATGTCCTGAAAAGCAGCATATTCCTGCCACATTGTACTCTTTAACAGCACCTCTGCAATTCAAGCATTTCAACTATTTTATGTTTATGCATTAAGTAGTTCTGCATAGTTTCCTCCATTTGATGAGCTGCAAAATTGTGCACAAAAGAGAAAGGACAGGAACACCAGGGCAGCTTAAGGCTACATCTCAGAAGACAACAGGCAACCCTAGTCACAGTTTAGCCCTTACAACTCCTGCCACTTGAAAAAGTGAACTACAGCCTAATGCAAAAAAATGCACATTTATATGGAACCAGAGACTCAGAGAATGCTTTGGGTTGAAAGGGATTTTAAAGATCACTAGGTTCCAACCCTCCCGCCATGGGCAGGGTCATCTTCCACTAGACCAGGTTGCTCAAAGCCCCATCTAACCCAGCCTTGGAACATTTCCAGGGATGGGGCAGCCACAACCTCTCTGTGCAATCTGTTCCAGTGCCTCCCCACCCTCACAGCAAATAATTTCTTCCTAATATCCAATCTACACCTACCCCCTTTCAGTTTAAAGCCATTCCCCCTTGTCCTATCACTGCATGCCCTTGTAAAAAGTCCCTCTCTGGCTCTCTTGTGGGCTCCTTTCAGATACTCAAAGGCCACAAAATAAGGTCACCTCTGAGCCTTCTCTTCTCCAGGCTGAACAACCCCACCTGTCTCAGCCTCTCCTCACAGGAGAGGAAATATGAGGTTAAATCTCTAGTGGTACACAGTTGTTGGACCTAACTGAGGACACTCTCCCCCCTAGGAGAAAAGTCTGGCTCACACATCAACTTATTTAGCTTTGGCTTTAATTGAGGAGGGCTGCATGAAAACAAGGACTTAGGAATTCACCAGCGCCTTTAGAACTATTTGAAGTAACAGCTGGGACTCATGAAAAGAAGCAACTGATTACAAAACATCAAATTACAGGACATGAAATGATCACACCCCTAGGTACATGAATACTGTTACACAGTTTGGCTGGAAACTGCACACTGATTTCTTTTTTTTTTTTTTGGTAAAGACAGAAGTGGAACCCCACAGCCAAGGATTAACAAACCCCAAATCCAGCCCAGGAGGTACTGAAGCATCCTGCATTCTAGGCCTTGCAGCACCAGGCATTCTTTGAAAATGAATATGCACCTTTACATCACCTGCTAGAGCAGAGCACTGGATCCATCCTAGGTACAGTCCAAATGCAGCATTAGTCTAGTTTTTACCAAACCCATTGTTAATGTACTGGCTTTTCTGAGTCCACCCCTCCTTCACAGCTATTTCACACTAGTTTCACATCTCTTGATTCCCTTCCCTATTGGAATCCTGGTTCTAATGCACTTTACAAGATTACCTGGAGCAAATCCTGGATAAAAACTGAAATACATATATAGCTGAAAGGGCTGACCTGAATAATGCACAGTGAGACAATGGAAACAGAAGTTTATATAGAGCTTGACAGATGATACTCTGGAGAGAGAGTCAAAGTAGCGCCCAAGGAGTTGTCACATCCGCACTGGTGCTGTCAGAAACAGCACCCTCAGAACAAGACAGAGTGACTGAGATCTTGGCTGAATGCATGAGCAAAGGGCACCCATAAGCCACGATTCTTTACTAAACAGCATGCAAGCAATTCTTTCTTCTCATGAGCCAGAGAGCCCCTTGCTCTGTCCCACAACACACCCTGCAGGTTTGTTCCCAGCCCTCCTTACCTGGCCCTCCTCTGCCCGGGAGGCGTCATTCCCGAGCAGCGGCTCTGCAGGAGGCGTCTGGATAGTGACTGACTTCTCCGACCGACTGCCGTCTTTGCTTCGGGGAGATTTGTGTCTGTCCCGGCTCCTTTTTCAAACAGAGGAGGAGGAGAACAATGTTACCAGTTACTCCATGGAGTAGGGCCTGAAAGGTGCTGCACCTCTACCTGCAACAGGTGCCCCAAGCACTAGATCGGACAAGTTTGTCCTTCTGTTGATCAACATAGACTCAGGCTGCTACAAAACAAGCTCTGGAGGAGGTAGAAAGGGACCTTGCCCGGAGAAGCTGACAGGCCTGGAGGCTGGGACAGACCACCACCTCAGTGACAGCAGAGGGGAGGACAGGGATCCATGCCCACCACCTCACCTTCTCTTAAAACACCTTCCATCAGTGCTCTGCTTAAAAGGAAAGCCTGCATGCTCCAAACAACTGGCAATTCCATTTGGAATTTACTGGTCTACACAGTTCTCCACCTACAAGAAAGTGTCTTGCAGGGACATGCCCATTTAACACAAGGAATTAATCAATACAGCTTTAGTTCCTGCAAAGCAGAGTCTTGTCATCTCTGACCTTAACACTGTAGGACAATTGGTGAAGTTTATTTCCACTGGTTAATAACCTCAAGTTAACCTCTCACAAAGAAAGCAAGAACATCAAGGGTATAAGGCCAGTCTTTATTTCCAGAGCACCCTTGCAGACCTCACAGCTTCTCATCTGAGGAAGTCTCAAGATGAATTAAGCCCCATCAATCTGCTCACCAATGCTTTCCTCCCCGTTCCCACACAGACAGGAAAGCAGCCTTTACACTGGAAATCCTCACTGTGCTCAGGGACTGGCTTAACACTCATGAGTATCCCAGCTCTGCCTCTCTCTTGGAATTACCAAAGCCCAAAGGTTTCAGGGGATGACACTTTTTCCAGTTTATGGGCTCTAGGATTTTTATGTTGTTTTTGGAACTCTGAAGGCATCTTTCCACATAGCATTCTAAGTTTAAAAGGGCAATCTGTATTGGGGGTTGGATGCTAAAGAAGGGAAAAAAGGCAAACAAGACATGTTCTACTCGATAACTGGGCTGTGAGCAAAGAGACTTCATGGAAGAATTCTTTTTCCAACCACACAGGGTAATTGCTTTCAAATTGCAAAATTATTTTGGACCAGCTCAGTAATAAGTTGCAAACAGTAAGTGGCACATATTTTAGATGTAAAATTAAGTATCGTGTAGGAAAAAAAAGAAAATAAAACGTTTCCAAAAGTTTCAGAGCAGATGGGTTTTCAGGCTGTTGAACTACCACAACAGAAAGGACTTGCTATTCAAGTTCAGAAAAGCCTGACTTCTAATCCAATCAACGCTGATAAAGGACTTGTTGCCGACTCAAGTACCACTCAAATTCTATTTAAAAAAACCTCAACACACCATTAACAGAGTAGGCTGGAGGAGGGGGGAGAGAGGCAGGAAGCCTTATTATTAGAGAATAAAGAAATGGTATCAGAGGACAAGTAGCAATTATCAATTTAGGAAGTCTAACATGTCTTCTCCCTAGATGCTGTACTCATCCCTCATCCTTTAAGAGGGGAGTTAGGTAATCTTTTCTTTCTGCTGGCACTATCCCTATCTTTTTGGCCACACATAACCCCAGCATGCATCCAACAGGTTGAATATCAATGAATTAGCAGCTTCAAGTCTCCTCACTGTGTTCCCCACGAGGACTTTCCACATCTATCTTCTCCAGACATCTAGGTCCACCGATTTTATCCTGGCTTACAGGTTTTTTTTCCCATAGGACATATCCTAACTTAGAGCAGTAAGTAATTAAAAACAAACATTTCCTTACCCTTGTCTGTGAGCTTTTTTGGAGTGACCTGAGTAGTGGGAGTATCCCGAATATGTTGATTCTGTATCCATTGCAGCAGACATCGGGTGTGCACGGAAGGGGCACAGATTTTATTTAAAAGATGAATTCCTGGTGCTCCTGAGGTGGAGTCCGTGGTAAAAGTGCTTTCCTGGGTACTCTTTGCTTCCCAGTCATCGGTGAGATCTGGTCCTCAGAGACTGAGTGAGCTTCACTTAAAAGGAATCTGATCAGAGGGGAGGGGAGGGAGGGTGCTTGGCTTCTCACGATTGACCTAAGAAACGAGAAACAGGCATGGAAGTGCACTCTAAGCAAAGCAAGACATCATCCCTGCTGCAGGAATTCCCTCACTCTGGCCACATATCACACTCCTCAAGCCTGTCCTGCTCAGCCTCTCTTTCTGATCTAGTGAAATATATGCATTTGAAGAGCTTTAAATTAATTCAGTGCATCTGTTTTGCAGAGTTTAGCTCATTCATCTAAAAAGCTGGAAGAGACAGTCTAGGTCACCTGGTAGGGACAGTGACTCGGAGAAGGCACAGCAGCCTTAGAAACCAAAATTCACCCACAGAAAAATGGCCAGGCTTGGCTTCGACACCACATTTCTTGTCCTGCGTGACACACAGCCCAAATAACCCCCCCTTTCAGAACAGCAGCATTGCAGCCTATTTACAGGGGGAAGGGGTGGGGGTGAGGGCAACTTCTCTAGGAGAAATTCTGGAGAGAATCAGCCCACCATGTCTGAACCTGCTTCGTTTTCTTAACTGCAAGGTGTACCCATTATACAGGCATTAGTTACTGTACAGTCAATGGCACTGTGAACACCTCCCTCTCTGTAACCTTTGTCTCCAGAAGCTAATTCGGGCCTTGAAGAATTCAATTTTATTAAAAATCATCTCTAAATATACACATACTAATAACACTGGGGAGAGTCGATTAGAGATCACATCTAGCTTATATGGGCCAACACTTCCTACAATGTACTTCCACTTGGAAAAGCAGCTGAAGTCACATCTGTAAAGGGCAGAAGAGGGTCATGCTTTTTGGAGCAGGAGCAGGGCAACATTAGAACAATTTCCAACAGTAACATGTCAAAACCCCCGAGCCCTGTGGGAAGGAAGGGTAGATAGACATCATCCCACTTTCCAAATCCACATCCTGTGGTAGGTGAGAAGAGACATGGAAAGGAGGGGCGTTAAGGAGTTGATCACTGGTTTGGGGGAACACATGCAATTAGGGAAGAGGGAAGGGTTGCAGCTATGGACAGAGGTACCTTGGCACAGCCCAGCACTCCTGTGGCACACAGGAGCCCTCTCACATGCCTTCTGCCCAAGCAACTGCTGCCTCCAACCAACAGAGCACTAAAGCCATGCCATGCTTTCAGAGTGGGCAAAAGAGCACTTTAAATTAGACTCCTCTGTAATTTTCTGCTCATAACAGTTTTTGAAGGTGTTAGCAAAAAAAAAAAGGCAACCACTGCTTTCATCTCTCTCCTTCCCCAAAGACAGAGGGACAACAACAGAAATCCTGGTTTGGCTAACTATTCTTGCGAGCCATAAGATTCCTCCACTAACACCTCCACAGAGGCTCGCAGCAGAGCAGAGAGCTCTGCCACATGCAAGCACTGCCAAAGAACCAAGCCTCTTCCCCACAGGGTTCCTTGGCTGGAGGTGCAATCTGCAACAAAGTAAAGCAGCACCCCCACTGCATCCAGAGCAGCAGGTATTGGCACAACACTGGCTTTCCAGGGCTCCTGGAAAGCAGAAAGGCATGGGGACTTCTGTGTACAGGATTCCCAAGCTCTAAGAGCACATTGTAACTCAGAGAATACAAAAAGGACAAATAAGGATGGACCATAAGGCCCAGTTTCAGGAGGAAAGGAATGAGGATGGATTTAAATACAGTTAAACAAAGCCAAGGCACAGCACAGTTTGGAAAATGGCATCATTACTGTAACAAGAATAAAAATCCCCCAGCCTAGGATGTGATGTTAACACTCGTTAACTCCCTGGATTTGCACACAGCCTGTACCTTACTGCTCCAGCAATAGGCTCATTAAAGCTGATTTTTACCTCTACTGTCCTGCTAGGCAACACAGAAAAATTCTTTCTCTCTCTCTGTCTTCCTCTGATAAATGGAGATGAGGCCACGACCCCCCTGCATTCAAAAAGCATGATGAGGAGATGGCTACACAGGACTTTACAGTCATTAGGCACCACAGACCAGAAACACCCTCAGTTGAACAAAAGGTGACAAGTTATTGTAGTCTTAAACCACTGTTTGTGATGTTACTGGAGTCCCTTTGAGAACAGCCATTACCTTTACAGATACATATCACTGCATTATAGGAAAAGGAAAAGGAAAAGCAGGGGAGCTGCTGGCATATATCAGTAAAGCTTATGTATTTTTCTAGCCCTCTAGGAAAGTAAAAACTCTCACCCTTTTCCTCTAACCACATAAAAGAATTTTCCCCCATATCCCAGGTATAAGAACCAGAGCTGAGGCAGGGACTGGGAATAGAGCTCCTCTTTTGACCCCTCTCACCCCATCAGCACAGGACCATACTTCTCTGGAGGCCTCTAGGAACATTTCTGCAGGCAGAGGCTGCTGTGGAAATGCACAGGCTGCCTGGGCAGGTACCATGAACAAGCAGTGCCCATCTGATGGTGAGTGAAGTAAGGCAGTGCTTGGGCACCAGGCAGAAAAGACCAACACAGGAACATCAGGGCAGGCTGGATCATGCCAACTTTCCCTTTCTGTGTAAGCAAGAGCAACGATTTTGACACAGCTCTGTGAAAAGTCAACAAGGCGGCCCCCAAAAACCATCAAGTCTCCTGGATCACCGTCAAAAGCAGTAATCTCAGAAGTATTTCCCAACCTAAAGGATTCTAGGATGAACTCAGGGACTCTGCACCTCCTCTTTACCCCAACTGCAGGGTACACCAGTGGCTAAATAATCTTCCTGTCAAGGCACTCACAGGCCAGCCAAGAACAAAATACATCTGCCCAACCTCAGCTGCAAAAAGCAGAAGACCACTGGCTTTGCCTGGTGCCCAACTGAGAATGATTGTCAAGAAGGCTTCCTAGATTTGTCCAACAGAGGCTAGGCTGGATTGCTAGACAGACACCACTCCCAGTCAAGAAGGGAGAAGCACAGTCTAAACACACACTCCCCATAGCCATGCCAATGCAGTTACCCACCTCCTGCTCTATTTCACAGCAGGAAGGCAGGGCAGCCTTACACCACAAAAGCTTCTGAAACTACTGTGAAGGAGGTAAGGAAGGGACCAAAATACAATTAACAAGCTAAACTACACCTCTGGGTTGGAGCTCTTCCAATGGCATAGACAGAAGTCAACACTGGATTAGCCATCAACCCAAGAGTGGCCACTACTGGAGCCTGAGGAGACATAGAGAAGACAAGCTGTCCTCATGTCCTTCATAACTCAACCATATCCAAACTGAGCACAGTCTTCACACACCTCCACTACTAAATCACTGCTAATGATGATTCCTACCCTACCCCTCTGTTCTGCTTAAGTGTTCTGCTTAAAGCAGCAGCCCCATCATGTGGGGCCTCATCCCTTCACAAAGGAGCCTGAATTCAGAATACAACATAGCCAATTGAAATGGCTTCACGAATGATCATTACATCTTGCAGGACTCTGCTGAAGGCATGGTCTGTTTGCAGAGCTTCTGGCCCTGCATGAAACAAAGCTCTGCTGGCCTGAGGGTACAGTTGCACTGTATTTCAGCGTTGACAAGAAGGCTGGTGTAGTCGCTTCCACCTCCGCACCACGGTTCACCACTCTCGGTTGTGTCAACACAATTCTCAGCAAGCAAACAGCACTGCTGGAAAACAAAACAAAAAATCCCTTTTCGCCCCCCTGCCACGCTTTTGTCTTGGATCCTTTCCGTGACCTAGTTCACAGCACAGCTCCAAACATCAAAACCAGCATCAGGGTGAATAGCAGCACAAGGGAACAGCTAGAGGGGAGATGGGAATGCGTGCTCTGCTCCACCACGACAGTTGTATAAACTGTACACCCAGAACTTTGCTCCCAGTAGGGCCAGCACTCTCACTTTGCCTTTCCTCTATTCACTGATGACAGAAAGAAGCCAAGTACTAGATGGAAAACAATGGTAAGGGCACCCCGAAATAAATTTTGGGACCCTGTGCTGGCAAGGACTGCCGCACCCTGCATGACAGTGAAGAAATGTAGCTACCCCTGAATACCGCAGAGATCACTGTAATTACAGTTTCTACGCAGCTACACAACTCATTGTAACTCCCTCTTTTCATATGCTCATAAATCTCAAAAAGAGTTCTTTTGAATTGCTATTTTCCACACTGGAAGCCCAATCCTATTTCCAATGAAGCTTGCTTTGTGATCGTCTTCAAGGGAGAGCAGTTTGGCTCCCAGCCCAAGAGAAATTTAAAAGAGCAAGTTGCATCTTTAAATCAAAGAGGGCAAACGCAAACAACAGCTCCCTTTACATCCCATGCTTTCCCAATGGATTTTCCCCTGTGAAGTTGAGGCAAATAACTCTAGAGCAGCTCATCTTTGAAATCTTTGCACAGTTTGAATCTTGCTCTGTTTAAAACTTGCAATCAATTAGAGTTGGTTTACCAGTCAGTTCATGAAGTTGTGTGTATTTGGAAGTGCCATCTGGAGCGCAAAGCAGCCACAAGTGTCCGTGAGGATGTGCGCAGAATTCAGCTCCAAACACCGTCAGCCTCACTTGTTAAACAGCACCAGCTGTCTACAGGGTAATGGATGCCCACAAGCTATTGCACTGAGAAATCTTCTTTTCCCTTCATTTAGTGAAATGAAGAGCTTTGCAAATCAAACACACCGAACCTCAAGCGCTGAGGGTTCAAAAGTAAAAACAATTAAGAGGGCTAAGCAGTGAGGAAGCTTTTCCAAATCCGGCATTGGCCTGACTGCACAGTACTGCTGCAGCACATTCCCATTATTCACTTCAGGAAAACGAGAAGTTGCGTAACTTCAACTGCAGACATAGTAAGACCTATGAGCAATGCCACAGGAACCTCTTGCTTTTGAATTTCCTGAGCAGGCCCCAGTCCAGCAACTTGATCCGGAAGCACATAAGTTCATCCATGCTCATCTACTTGCAGAGCCAAGACTTCCAGTTTTAACGGGCAATGAGCTTTGAGAAACAAGGTTTTTCTAAAATATTTGTATTTATTTTTGCATGTCATTAAATAAGGTCAATTTTGGCCATATATATATATATATATAAATAAAACTAAACCATGGCTTTTACTCTATGGTGGAGGCTCTTGATTTGCAAGCCCCTCATTCTAAAAACACCCATTTAGTAGTCAGCAAATTCAAGGCCTTTAGCAATAGGTCCTCTTTTCTTTTGCTTCTCAGAGGCTCCTCAGAAAGATTTCACAGATCCCCTGGAATTTCCACCCCCAAAGCTGAAAACCATTAGTCCATGACATGGGTATTTCACAAGGAAAAGCCACTTGGTTCACTGAAGCAATACCACTGTTTAATCAGAACATGCAGCACACAGGTCTGAAAACACAGCAACTGACAAGAGAAATACCCAGGCAAAACCACCACTCAAGTGAGTGGAGTTTCCAAGCAGTGACCCCCAGCCTCTTGTCCCCCCATTACACAGCTGGAAGCTCTCTACATGGGGCCCATCTGTGAAGCACTTCCCTGGAGGATGTCCTTTGCCCACTCCAAGAGCCACATCTGTGCTGACCAGGTTTCTGAAGCACAATGAACATTTGAGACTCAATCATGCAAACTACACCTCGGTGCTATCCTGTGAGACTGGTGAAAGCTTGTGCTTCCTCCTTGTGCTTCCATGGGTCTGTTCCATGCTGCCAGATCTTCCAGTGCTCCTCTTAACCCCAGAGCCATGCAGCGGGGCAAAGGTAGTGTGGCCTCAACCTCAGGACACCAGGGCACCTGGGACTGTGCACAGGAATACAGTTTTCCACATTGACATTTAAAATAAAACAAACGGGGAAAAGAGTCTCACAAGACACCACTGACTCTGCCTATCCCAACAGGCAGTACCTGTACCTCATTTTCAGTACTTGCTTTTAGCCATAGCACTTAGATACTGAGTTAGCATTAAAAGGTATGAACTGCAAAAGGTTTATCTACTGAAAGAGCACTCCCTCCTTTAAGACACTTCATATCTGCCAGCATTTTCTATTTAAATTTAGAACAAAAAAGAAGTCTACAGACCCTGAGAAAATCCCCAGGACACAGCACATTCTGGGACTCCACAGAATGGAGTCTCTCTACATCTCCCTCATGCTCAATTCTGTAGAAGTCCAATGCCATTCTGCCCTTGCAAGGAGAGAGGGCAAAGGTGTTGACCCCAAAGGAAATAACCATTGTTTTTTAATTTGACCCAAGTCAGAAAATTCTGACATACAGGCTAATGAGGAATTAAAAGAAGTACTAAGATTGTTTTTACACGGGTTCATTTTCTTCTTCCAAGCAACAGTACCAGACATCGAGAAACAGGAGCTCACTGTTTCCCACCAGCAGAACTGGACATCACAGCTCTCCACTCAGGTCTGCCTCTCAGCTCCCCACAAAGCAGCACAAGCCCTGCAGCAGCAAAGTCACATTTCTGACACCATCCTTTGCTTTGGTTGCAAGAGGTGGGGGTGTAAGGAAGGCAGGCTACAACAACACAACACACAGTTCTGCTAGTACAACTGCAATCATTTGGTAGTGTTGTCCTAGTACTGTATCCCAGTCTCACAATGACAGGAAGCCCTCTCCAGGTGCACATATCCATAAGACAACAGCCACCAGGAACAACTGCCACTGCTAACCAAAACCAAAAGGCCAGAAGCAACTACTGGGAGCTACTGGTCAGTGGCTGGGAACAGTTAGATATTTGCCTGGCTGGTTCCAGTACAGCCTGGGATTATTCCAAAATTTCAGCTATAGGGAACATTTTTAAAGGAGGTTTTCTACAAGACTCCATTCACATTTATTTTTCAAAATTAACAACTGTAGTGATCACTGAGCCAACACTGGCCTCGTAGCTGTGGCCAGCTAAATAGCCAAACCCCAGTGGGGGAAAAGAGCCAAGCATGGTCAAAACGAAGCTTTTCAAAGGTGGCAAAGCACTGCTGAAGCTCCCTTCTCCACAACTCTCCTCCTTGAAGTCAGGCTCACAGGCAATGGTGTCAGAGAACATACTTCATAACATCCTAATTTGCACTTCCAGCCAGCGTGACTCCATTTCTTAACTCTTTATAGATCTAGTGGGCAGTTCATTACTGACAAACTCAGGGTCAAAAAAATCCCACTGCTCAAACAGCCACAGAATCGCCCAGCTGCCTCCTCAGATCGAAAACCCTGCCATCAAGTCACTTATGCTTTCACCGGCTCTGCAATTCAAAGAGTTCAACCCTCGGCATAAGAGAATCAGTTCACCACCTTGACAACCTTCTGAATAAAAAACCAAACCCCCTATGTTATTTCGCAGCAGCTCTCCTTCCCGTCACTCCTGCTCCCCCTCCCGTGCTGCCCAGCGGGATGAGCCCAAACACAGAGCAGTTTGTTTCACACACCGTGGGCAGGCAAGGCACCACCGGCAGAGCATTCACACCAGCGCGGAGCCTCTCGTACCAGCAGCGCACGGGCTCCTTGCAGGGCGAGGCGAGGCAGCCAGAGCGCTCCTGCGCCCACGGCCCTCGCCGGCACCGAGCGCCTTCTCCCGGGATGCCGAGACCGCGGACCTGCCGCCCCCGCAGCCTCACGGCGGGCAGGCTGAGCCCCGGCCGGCAGGAGGGAGGCCCCCGGCCGCCTTCCACCATCGCCCAGGCACGGGAACCAGCGCGCAGCGCGGAAAGCGCCGGGCAGGGCAACGGGACGCGGCGGGCTGGCCCCGCAGCGGGCACCGCCGGGGCCCTCAGCAGCACCGCCCGGCCGGGCACGGAGCCTGCGGCCAGGCGCGGGAGCCGGAGGCTGCCACACCGCCGCTCCCGCCGCCCCAGCACCGGGGTCCCGGCGGCGGGAGGGCGTGGTGGGGGGCAGCGGCATCGCCCCCCCGCACCGCGGCCGGCCCCGCACAGACAGACGGGCGGATGGACGGACTCACCTCCCTGCCGCGGCCGTCCCATGCTGCTGCCGGCACCGACCCAACCCTCCGCCGCCGCGCCGCTCCCCGCCACCTTCCCCGGCGGCGGCCGCCGTCGCTGCTGCCGCTTTCCGCTTCCTGTGCCCGGCACCGCCCCGCAGCCCGTCCCTCCCCCGCCGGAGCCACCGCCCCCGGGCGAGGCTCGCCTGCCCTGGCAGCGGCCGCCCTCACGGTACCTGAGACTCCGGCACCCAAATCGCTCGGAGCCGGGCCCTGTTGCAGCCGCACGTGGTGGGGCTGTGCGGCCGGACCCGCTGCTCAGCCCCCGAGGCCCGATTTGACGCTTGAACCTCTCCCCGTAGTTCAGCCTCCTCCGCACCTCGGGCGTACACGCGCTCCTTCACATCTCCTGCCGCTGCTTTCCCCATCGCCGCCCTCCTTGCTCCCCGTGCCCAGCCCATGAGCCCCGCAGCTCTTCCAAGGCTCTGCAGCTCTCCTCCACACTGCCAAGCTCCTCGCCTGTCCTATGCTGTCACCTTCTCCTCCAAGAGAAAGATCGGTCCCTTGGAGCTATCCCATCCCAGACTACGGTGTCCTTGGGTTTCCTCTAAGGCTAAGTGTATTCCCAGGCACTCTAATGCCTCGCTTTGGGGATGGCTTGGTCTGTTCCTCCACCCAAAGCCTGCAGCTGCAGCGCCCTTTGCCCCTGGTCACAAGAGGACTGCCATGAGGAAGGACCTCCTGCCGCCCAGGGAGAAGGGCCTGCTTTGCCTGAAGCCTGCCTAGGGCACCAAATTGCTGGCACCACTTGCTCCGGGCAGGTGGGAAGGAAACCGGAGAGTCCTGTGTTAGCACAAGTAATTTTTTCTACATGTAAATTTTGCTCCTATTTCATTTTACCTTTGGGTTTTTTTACCCTTTAAAAATATTTACATTTTCAGGACATACAATGAGCTAGCAACTGGAAATGTATGAAGAAAATCTAGACCTCCTAGATTCCAGTCCTACACTTTGAACTGCTCAGGTATGACCCAGGCAACAAATGGAACAAATGCAGAAGAAACTGAAGTTATTCTTATTAGAGAATGTATGTTTTGCCTTATTGTGGCTTCTGTAGATGGCATCTTTTATTTTTTCCCTCCACTTTGCCTTCCCTCTGTTTTCCCAAAATAATGTCACAGTTTTATTTGTGGTGCTTGCCCCCTACTCAAACACCCATAGCCCACAGAATGACTTCACAATGAAACAGTCAGCCAGGAATGACAAGAAACCTTTCCATATCCCTCTGATTTGGTAGTTACATTACCTCCTATTTTGCATGGCATACCTGCCTACACAACCCTGTGACTGGAAGAGTCTGATATCAACTGATAGGCTCCATCTTGTATTATGCATCAACATGTGTCTAAACTTGCCCAAGGCCTGAGTACTCTGCTGCATTCCAGGGACTGTCTCTGCCCTGTGAAAAGCATCTGACACCCTGCTGAAAGCCTGCCACAGTCTCACTGCCTGCTGAGGGCTCTCCACGGCTAATGGGCTTGCTCATTTTGTCACATTTCACCCTGCTCAGAGGTGGGTGAAACGTGACAAAAGACAACAGCTCGAGCTTAAGCAGGACACCCATCTGGGGCAGGGGAGAGACTCGAGCCAAGGAGCAAGGTTTTACCTGTGCCATGTGGGGGAGATACTGCCCTGCCTGAAAAGCTATGGAAACTCAGGGGAAAACATCAGCAAGGGAAAGAGACCTTTACCAAAGGTCTTTAACTAGACATCTTTGAAAGCAACAAAGAAACTGTGCTAAATCTATTTCTTTTCCTACCATGTTGCCCCAGCAGCTGCTCAAGAAGATTTAGAGGATTTCTCAATGCTTGTTTCATGGTTTAGAGCAGCAGGACCTGTTGCAGTACCCCACGGAAAGGAGATTTCTAGGGATGTACACAAACCTCAGTGAGAATCAGCACCCATGCCCTGCCCAGACCTGGTGCAGATACCTCTTGGACCCAGCAGTGAAGCCCCTCACTCCTAACTAGGTCAAGGTGTTACACAGAGGACTGGCAAAGGAGGAATACACTGAAGATGGGCTCAGGGGCAGATTCTGAGATATTGTTACATGTTTATCTCTCATCATCTGTTTAAACCTCTGAGACATGAGGAAATGTTTCGTCTGAGTCAAGCTACCTGTGTAGAAGGGTCATAGTTCAGAAATTTGTGAAGTGCTCTGCTCCTGTACACTACTGAATAGGTAAATTTAGAGTTGATTAGGGTTTTCTTTAAGGTACCTGAATGGGTCTTATAGAATCACAGGAGAATTGTTTCAATTGCAGTGGACCTCTGGAGATCCAGTCTTTCCAGTCAGAACAAGGTCAACTAAAGCAGGTTGCTTGGGGCTGTGCCAGGCAGGATTTTGAACATCTCCAAAGACAAAGAGTCCACAAGCTCCCTGGGCAACCTGTTCCAATGTTTAACACATGAATAGTAAAAATTGTGTTTTTCTCACATTTAAATGTATTTCATGCATCTCAGTTGGCACCTGTTCCCTCCTTTCCTTTCACGAGGTCCCACAGTGAATAGTCTGGCTCCACTTTTTTATTCCCTTCCAACTGATATTTATACATAGTAATACACATTTAGACACATCACCTCCACTCTGAAACCTCTTCTCAAAGCTAAAAAATCCCAGCTCCTGGTGTGTCAGATGTGCCAATCCCTGAATCATGTTAGTGGACTCCAGTATGTCCATGTCAAACAAAGTTGGTCTCTGGTCCAGAGCGTGCTTGTAATGCAAAACACTTACACTCTTCTGTTCTCCTCTGCTTTGATCTTTTCCTGTTCCTGCTGGAACAGTGGCCAGGAGATATTTTAGGAAGGATTTGTAAGTGGTCAAGTGTATAGTTTGGCCCTGCTTTATGGCATGATCTCAGATGCACACACAGATAGATGAGGAGCTAGGGCACACATATGAAGCCAGGCCTGAATTGTCTCATGAAGTGGCACACAAGAAAGGGAGATGATTTCAGATTCATCCCTGTTTCCCTTTCCAAAGCAGACTTGAGATCATTTTATGAGATCATAAATACCTTTGATTTGCTCCAAATTTGTCTCTCTTCTATGGAAAAAAAAGCGTTCCTTATAATGTGAATGTCAATGCTGCAACCTCAAATTCACTGGAAGCAGCAGAGAAAGGATAGTAGATGCCCTGCACTTATTTCAGAAAGTTAATCAAATAATTATTTTCTGCTTAAGCTGCCAAAACCAAAGCCTTTTTCAGATTTTACAAAATGCAACTTCTCTCTTTCCTTAACTCTCTGTTGATTTGCTTTTTCAACAGCTACATGATTAGCATTCTCATTTCATACACTCCTTGAGGGGGTTGTTTCTATCCTTAGCTTTGAAGAAACACACAGGAAAATGTTACAAGTGCAAGCAGGAACATTCTCTTCCTGCCTGAAACGTGAGGATCCAGACAGTTCCTGTCTTCATCACATTTTCTGAAGGGTCTACATGCCTTCCCACCATCTGACAGGGGCCAGTACCATCTGACCAGGGCCAATATGGGTGGATGGTGTAGTCCAACATGAAATACACACACTTGCAGGAAATTCAAAATGATATAGACATCTGCATTCTAGAGAAGACAGAAAACCAGAAAACCAGAAAAACATAAGGCACTTTCTGAAATGGGGACATTATCCATTCTTATGGCAAATCCTTTAGGGTTTTGAATCATTCTGTCTTATATTTTGATTTGCTGATCACAGTGCATCAGCAACCTGCTATTCACTGAAATCATCTGAATAAAGGTGTGTACATTCTCTCTTCCAGGATCATATATTGTAAAGTGATGGTAGTTTTTACACAACTTGACATGTACGTTACACTTTAAAGTCATCTCTCAGCTCAAAAGTTTGCTTTTCTTTTTCCTCCAGGACCTTGGTTTCACTTATATTTAAATTAATCAATTTCCTTATCCTTATATTTTTCTATTGATCATTTTTGTGGGTCAGATTCTGCTCTGTTTGGAGATACACAGAAACACTATTTTTGTTAAGATACTGAGGTTGGATTCAGTGTAAATTTTTTCCATCACCTTGGAAACCAGTCTTCTTCTTTCCTCAAAATGCAGACTCCATCTTCCCCAACACACAGTGACATATCCGGATAATTTTTGTCTCTGACAAAATTCAGTGACAAAATCACGTGTCTACATTTGTCCATAAAACCTGATTGATTTCTGTGTTTGGTATTGCTTTTATTACTTCCTGAATAGAAGGGAAAGATCATTCTCAAGTTACAGGCCACTAAAGAGAAAATTTGTGTGCATAATGTCCTGAGAATCAGAGGCAATGCTTTGTCAAGAAACACAAGTGTGAGCTGAGCCAGCACAAGTATAAATGTCACTCTGAATTACAGTCTGCTTGTATATAGCATCAGCTGGAGTCTCCAGCACAGGGTGCAAATTTTTTCCTGAGAGTGGATGTCACTTCAGAGGTCCTATCTGATGAAACTGCTCGTACAGCCAATCTGAGCTGTGCATGATCATGCTCTCAGCTGCTTACCTCACTCCAGCAGCTTACATCCAAAGTTTAAGTAATCGTGCAATGGCAGAAATGCACAAGATGCCACTTTTCAGCTCTTCTGCAGCAAAAAATCTTGTTTGGAAGAAGAGAGAGAGAGAGGCCAGAGGGACATGACTACAAAAGAACTCCTTCCTTCCCTTTTGGAGTGGTTGCTATTTAGAAAGGGAAAATGCATAGTACTGCACAGCTGAAGAAGCAGCATGACACATTTATTTTGTATAGCAACTTGTATAAAAG
This sequence comes from Agelaius phoeniceus, assembly GCF_051311805.1. Classification (NCBI taxonomy): domain Eukaryota; kingdom Metazoa; phylum Chordata; class Aves; order Passeriformes; family Icteridae; genus Agelaius; species Agelaius phoeniceus. Next base: position 92,893,680 of record NC_135266.1, read on the forward strand.
CTGCTAAGCCCTTTATGGAATTAATTATCTGAAATACATGATTTCTGCCCAAATAAAGAGAAATGGTGGTGGGTAGCAACACTAGAAAAACTTCCCTTTGCTGAGATTCCGCAAAACCCAATTCAGGATTCAGTTGAAATCTCACTTTCATTTCAAAGCAGACAGGTAGATCTTTTCTTTGGGTTCAGCAGATTTAAAGAATACTAAAGAACATTGTTAAAAAAAAAAAAAGCAAAAAACCCACAACAAAGTCCCCACACTCCAGAAGCATTTCCTAAGTATATTTAAAGGGAACAAAATAAGGTAGATTTCATCTGTACAGCTGAAAAGGACAAGAGAGGACAAGAACCTGATTTATTTACTTGCCCCTAAGTTAGAAGGCTGGAATCTGTTACATACCATGCCTTTTCCTGTGTGTTACAGGTACCTCTCAGCTCCCTGTAGGCCTTAAGGGGTAAGGGACATTTACAGTCAGCCCTCCTCTCTCTAGTCAGTCATAGCAGGGTGGTAGGCACAGGACACAGGCTGAAACAAAGGAAGGCATGAGGCCTCAAAAAGGAATGGCTGGCCATAGTGGGGGCAGACAACTACTTCAGTCTGTTGTGGGGGACCCAGCCACAGGACAAATCCTCTGTTCATGTGCAACTGGTGGCCAGAGAACCCGTAGGTGAGCTTGAAGCTAAGAACAAGACTGCACACACTGGAATACTTGGGAACTAAAGCTTTTAACAAAGGGCAATAAACATGCAAGAAAAAGAAGAGGTGGAGGAACAGAGCCTTGAGTCTGCAGACTGAAACGATGTGTTCAGTCAAGCTGCCAACGAAAAAAGCATAATTGGTGTTTTAATTCTGGGAAAGAGGGAGCGTTTTTTCCAGGCTGGAGAAGCACTGTGAGCTGCTGCAGCTGATTAACAGTGCCACCAGCCGGCCTGCTGGAAGAGGGCCAGTTTGAGAGACTGGGGAAAACAAGGTACATCCACCCACCACCTCCCACCCCTCCAAGCCCTCACAGTTGGACTCTGATCCTGCAGGCACTTTGCCAAGTGCAGAGGGGGCTGTTCGTGGGAACAGCTGCAAGAAAGGTCCTACCCACAGAGGTGCTGTGCAGCACTGGCTGCCCTCAGCTCCAGCAAGGTCAAAGGAGGTAACAAATCCCATGGGCTTGTTTGGTACAGCCAAGAGTGAAGGACAGAGTATCCAGCTCAGGAGGGCTTCTCCTCGTGTGGAGCACACCAGTCAGCACGATTAGCCATGGCAGGGCTGGAATTATTAAATAAGCAGATGGTGCCAGAGGGGCAGTGTAAATGCAGCCAGTTAGATGTATGTTGGCCATGAGATATTTAAGGACATACTTTCCACTGCTTGTGAGGTGATTTCCTATTGGAAGATGAGCTTCAAATTCAATTAAGTTTGGCACTTCAATGTCTCCCTGGTCACAGCACTTATTAGGAGAGCTACTAATTGCCTGGTTGTACAAAAACACCCTAAAAATATGTTTCACACTGTTGGCACTAATAATAGTGTCAACAGTGTGAAAAACAGGAAAGTTCTCCTGCAGTACAGCAAAGCCAACATCAAAAACTTTACCCTAAAAAGTGAATCAAAGGGCCATGGAACCTTTCACACAGCTTTTTAGACAGCAGCAAGGAACCGGTTTTGCCCTACAGCTGCCACAAAAAGCTATGTAATGAAATAAGAGTTGTGGGAGAAGGAAAGGTATCATTTATACCCAGTCTCAAATTTTGGCAGCCTTGCACACCTTCACTGAGGATACTGGTCAGCATTTTGCTAGACTATAACCACATGATTAGGTAGCTAAATTTTATATTTGAACAAATGCAAGTCAAATGGATTTCTGAGAAATGAGAAGAGTATAAACAATTTATCCTGTGTGGTTATCATACAGTTGACAGGTTCCTTTCTGCTGAGCTCTGTGTGGACGTGTAGACTGAATGCCAGGTAAGCACTAAAAAGCTGATTGAAAAGAGGTATAGTGAGATAAGGTATGAAATTTGAGAGGGAGTGAGGGGGCAGGGAAATACAGCTAAACAATACTGTATTCCAAGCCCTAACAGTAACTTAATGTAAGGGATAACAATGGACCATCAGTTAAAAGTTTAATTTTCCATCTCTGAAAGAGGTCTGGGATTGAGCCAAGATCCTTCCTCTTTGGACTCTGAAGCCAGAGAGAGTCTCATTCCACTCCAGAGCCACTGACAACATGCAAATGTTGGGGCCAGTCACAGCAGAGAGGTACAGATGTGAATAATGGCTGTGCAACCCATGTTTCTGACATGAATGCACATGGACTGCCTGAGTGATGGTCACTTTTTGTCCATGTTCTTGGTGAAATTACTCCATCTTCATGGCTTTGAGACTGTTGTTGAAGATGAATATGGCTGTGAAGCAGAGGAAGAACCTTTATTCCTAGAGAAGTAGTATCTAATAGAATGTCAAGGAAATGCTGTCAAGTGTCAACAAGTATCAGACAATGTGTCCACTAACAGATTTACCAAGGAAGAGAGCCAGAATACTCTGAGTACTTTTGTCTTTGTTTCAGGTTTTTGGTTTCATGGAATTGCTGACAGTGTTTGTATAGCAAATGCATGTCTTCCAAAAGAAGTGACAAAACAGAGCCTCCTTGTAAACCTGCTTCCTTTCCTGGAAGGTGAAAGCCTTCCTAAGCCTGTCCTAACACACCAATTTTCATCACGTTCAGCCAAGGAAGCAGGCTATCACCTGTTTGGTGATATAAAAAACATTGTAATGTTTTTTTATGTTCTCACTTTTGCTGCTTTCTGAGTCACTTCTATTAATCTGAAATTCCAGTCATGTCCCCCCACAGATGTGGCATACACAGGTAAGTCCATGCTGTCAACAGAAGACTAGCACCTGGCTCTAACAAATCCTGACAGGCACGTTGAATCACACTCATCTGTCATTATCACCCAAAATGCTAAGTCTTTGAGTACCTGGATGCTGTCAGAAATACTGGATACTGACAGCAAAGTGAGAGAAACCAGTTTTTTTAGCTGGACTGTGGCATCTGTGCCTCGCCTTACTTCCTTGCTTTGCATTTACCAAGATATTTACAGGATCATTTCAGTACTAGGTGGTGAACAGAACGAGACACACTCCAAAAGGATACATAAGAGTGGGCACACCCCGAGCTGCCAGGTGCTTTCGGATGAGCCGCTCGGTGCCGTACCAGTTGAAGCCTTTTGTTGCATACCCGATCCGTGGAAGATGAACTGTTGCTGAGGAGGGAACAGAAACAATAAAGAACAGAAGAAATACTTCTGAGCAGCCTATCTGCAATGGAGATCTCACTTCACTTCAGAAAAAAACAGTAGAAAGGCGGAAATTGGTCATCATCTTTAGGTGCAACTACACATGTACAGATTTGCTGTTCTACTGCACAGACACTTACCATTCCTTTTTTTGGCTGCTAAAAAAATCTTCTTCAGGCCCTTTTCCAAAGCTGACAGCTTAATGCCAGACAAGTTGTTGGACCGATCTCGGTGCTGAGCTACAATCAAGGCCAGCTAAGGAGAAAACATACTAACTTGAAATACAATCTATATACAGTACTAAGATACACAGTGACAGTGCTGGAAAACTGCATTACTAACTTTTACCTTTAATAAATGAAAAAAAGAACTCATTATGTCTAATATTTAACTGCAACTTAGCCATATTCAGTAATCAGTGCCATTATTGTGAAAAAGACATAAGGTTCATTTCACACAGCTTCAAAAACATATGGATAGAGCAAAACAGGAAAAAGCTTCTCATTCTCACCAAATCTTGTCCTTTTTTCCTGGATTTTTTATCATCAATAGGGAATAGCAGGGTTCCTCCTAACTCCAGGTCTGTCCAGAGAAAAGAACAGGACAACAATAAAAAATCAGTTCTGAAGAGTAAACAAGCAGTCAATGAAGCAGTGATTTCACTGTCACATTCTGTAATATTCTCTGAGACTGTATCTCCTCATGATGGTTTCAGCAGACAAACATTCTCCCCCGAGCCACACAATCACCACACTTCCCAATTAAAGACAAAAAATGGAAAGAGAGACACTGAAATGGGAAGAAAGCATCTTGCAGGAAATTAGAACGATCAACAGCTCCATCTTATAGCAAGATGTTAATTCCTAACCAGCTGCAGGTATCTCAAAACTGTTAATATATGCTCAGGAAAAGATTAGTGCTTGGAGGGAAGCAAAGGCTCAGCTGAATGGTGCCTGAGGTGGCCTTCATCCTTCTTGAAAGCACTTTGACAGAAGATGCAGTGCTCTGTCTTATTTAGTGAAAAACACTCTGTGAATAATGTATAAGTTTTTCCCCTTTTTTATGATTTGCAGGATGGATTGGAATGACCAACCCCTACACAGAGTTCTCACACTCCAAACAAGCCAAGTCATAGCAGCTGCTGAAGTACTACTTTCAGAGCTAGGGATGCACATATCCAGAGAAAGAGTAAAACACATGAGCATCGAGGTATCCAGGCACTTCACTCCTGCAGTGTCACTGGGGTTTTACCTCTTTCAAGTGTCTTGGCCTCAGGTCATATTTTAATCTCTTACCTTTCATCTTTCCCGCCATCTCATATATTTTCCTTGGCTGATCAGAACGAGCCTCTAGAGCAGTGAATAAACCACCCCTTCCCCAGCGGCCAGAGTCATCTAGAATGAAATAACAAGTTAGACTCCTTTCAGAAGTGAGGTTGAGACCACCCCTGCAGGAAAGGCACCTGCTTTGTACACAGGCAATGAATGATTATCAAAACCAGATATGGGAACTACATACAAACTTAAGACAACCACCATTCAAGGGACTATCCTAAAGGATAAACCTCAGCCCTGGAGAAAAACGAAGTTCTCACAGTTCCTTGAAATACTCTACAGAAAAATTCCTTACTGTTCACTGAAAATGCTGAAACAAGCACTAACCATAGCACTGAGCATATACCCTGACAGTATCCTCACATACATACATATAGGTACACAGAGCATGCATGTAGTATGTCCCCACATTGGTGCCTTGGGCTTCCCACACCAGGTGTTTGACATTTGCAGTCTTTCACTTCTACCTAGCATTTGCACTTCAAACATGAGCTTTCATGCACAGTGTAACATAAGCCAAAGCAGATGTTGATGTTTTGCTGCAGCCCTGGACAGAGAGCAGCTCCAACACTGCTTCAGGAGGAACTCCTTTTCATGTCTTTAATGCTTTTATAGAGGGTCTTAACTTGGGAGACTAGCCTAGAGCCTCTGTACTGGCAGTGTTTAGAGACAACCACCAAGCCTCTGGACGTGTCTGTCTCTCTCTGCTGACCGGAAAAAGAAGATGAATTTCATCATCTCAGTTTGATTCCTACAGCTTCCACAGGATAAACAAAAGGCCCTGCTCTCAGGAACTGTTATCATTTAGCCACAGATATAAAATTTCAAGCCCTACAGGCCCCTTTGAAGAGGTTTACCTATAAATCCAGAGCAAGCAGGCAAAGACCCTTGCACAACTTGCTAGTACTTATGTGGATTACACATGCTGGAATAAAGGCTGTATTGCCTCTGCACCACTTGAGATTAAGTCAGACTCAAATCCAAATTATTTCAGAATTAGAAACTATGGAACCATTAGGGACACCCCACCCAACAGTACTCCTTGTTGTTCACAGGTCCCACCTAGGCAATGGACAATGATGGCATCTTCCTCTCCTGCTTGGGGGTGGGTTACATCTCCCATGACGTATTTAATATAGTTCTGGTCTCCATCTTGGTAATCTAAATCCACATTCTGCCCCAACTCATCCTCCACAAACTCCTCCTCGGAGCCACTTTCCTCTGAAGGAAGGCAGGTAGATGTGTAATGATTGGCCTCCCACCAGGCCATCCTGAAACCAAGAGAAGAGGATGTTCAATGGAAATCAAAGGTGGGGGCACACAGCTTGGTTTAAATCATTGCAGTGAAACACAGGAGACCTAGATCTGCATTCCCTCTGCTCCCTCCCCATTTTAGGCCAGAACAACAGTTACCAAAGTTCTTCTTTATAATATTAGGAACCACAAGCCAATGTGATAAGCCAATTGCTGGCATGGAAAAAGTGAGCACATAGCAAAGGGCAAGGAGCTACTTGGAGTGGTGAAAAGGAAGAACACCTGGGAAATAAGAAGGAGAAAGTTAAGATGTCCCAGAGAGTCACAGATGTTAGAGCAATTTATAGGAGGCAATTGTGGCACTTCAGAAAGCTTCTCCCAAACGTTCATTAATCATGGGGCTCTTATTCAGGACATCCTCAATGAATTAAAGTCAAGTCAGGCTGGGTATTCAGGAGGAAAGAACCCTTGCTAGGGACTCAAGCCATTTTTCCACCTTCACATCCCCATGTTATGCAGTTTGAGCATATTACTTCCATCAATCAGACACATTCCAAGAGTACAGTGCAACAGACATCAAGTGTTAGATGCAATACAAACCATACTTTTTCTTGTGCTCTGCCTTTGCTTTTGCTGCCTTCTTTTCCTCCATGAGCCTTGCTCTCTTTGCTGCTGCTTCTTGGCGCTTCTTCCTCCGAGCCTCCAGCTCCTCTTCACTCAGCAAGTGCTTCCTCCTGGCCGACTGTTCCCGAAGGCCTGTGAGAAGGGCCTGGAGAAAGAAAGAGGTATCACAGAAACATAGTGCTCATCTTAAAGCCATGCCTGATGCCCTCCTTAACCTACATTCCTTTCCCATTTCTTTACTTGTCCACAAGTCTTAATCATCAGAACTCAATTGTCACATAATATGTGGTTTTGTGCCCTCAACAGCACATCTCAGATCTGTTAGCAGAACTGCTCAAGCTCTGATTCCAGAGCCAGCTTTAGTACACTGACATCCAAATCTTTTAACATGCCTTCTGCAAGCTGTAGGTAAAGACAGAAAACTGCCAAGTTTCATTTTCCACGAGCAAATGAAAGAGCATCATGTTCCTTGTCACATCTGCCTTACGTTTGCTTTGTTCCGGAGAGCTCTCCCTTCCTTACTGGTCTCTTCAATCAATGCTTTCTGAAGATCCAAAAGCTGATCAAATGCTTTTTTGTCTTCTTTGCTGGGCTCTTTTGAATAATCTTTGCCTTCATACACGTACATGTGATCTTTAAAAAATAATTAAAAAGTTTGAAAAGGAACTGAAACCTACTAACACCCAAAATGAACTGTGAGATCAAAAAAAAAAATCTGGCTCTTCTGTGACATTGTTCTATCCTCAGCAGAGAAAGATCTTCACTCTCACAACTTTTTGGTAGGACCAGAGTCAGTATCATGTAGAAACAGGAGAATCAAGATTTGCTTCCTCTGACAAAAGCTTTTAATTTAAGATAATTTAACATGTTTAGACTGGCAAGGAAGCTTTCTTTCTATTTCATTTAATTAATTATTTTAAATTGTGGTTCTATTGCTGTTCTCTTTGGTCATTCCATCTCTGCCAGTAGAGAATTCATTCAGCTCTGCTATGTAGTTACAGGCAGCTCTTGAAAAGGGAAAGCAAATTTTTGCTTTTGACTTCCCAAATGAAATGAAAGCACAGAACTCTGGCAGCCCGGGGTTGCTGCTCACCACGTGAGTTATTTTCCCTATACTTATTACACAGTGTGGTACCACTGCCCCTCTTTTAAGTCACTACCAGAAAATACCACTCTTTGCTAACTCTCAGCAAATAATTACTCATTGCTGGCAACTGCTGCTGGATGGACAATAACTGTCCTGCAGAGCCACATTTCAGCTTCAGTCGCAAATTTATATTTAAGTGCTACTCTGTAGCACTTAAATATAGACAAAAATTCAGACAAAAATTCAGTCTTTCTTGGGGAAAGAAGGCACTGGAAGAGGGAAGTATCCTTAGAATTTATTTTCAGGTAGTACAGGGCTACTTAATGAAAAATTAACCACAACTGGGTGACATTTGGGCTGGAAAGTAGAGTTTTAAAGACAGAGTAGGTTTGTTTCAGTTCTACAGACACCATGACTCTGTGTTTCTTATCTCACCTTTTGGATTTTCATAGCCAATAATCCTTTATTTGGAGATAAAAAATTAAACACCTGCTACACAGCCTTTCCTTAACTTACTATAACATCTCCAAAACTGTAGATCTATCTTAATGGTTCTCTGTGGGAAAAGCAGTAGCTACAATATTAATATTTCCCTATTTCTCAGGAATTTCCATCTGAGGTATTAAAATATGAAAAGGAATTCAACTCTCAGCCACCAAAACTGAGCAAGTATTGTTAACATTATCTTACAAACAGGCAAATAAGAACAGAAAAAAAGAACAAAAATACCCATAAAGACTCAGAAGTTTGTGGATAGGCCACAAACAAAATCCAAGTAACTTCATTACAATTCTGCTTTTCTACTTATTGCCTGAAAAATGCCACCCCTGCCTGGGAAGCCTTCTTTACCAGCACTCAAGTGACACAGCTATTTAGATTCTTAACTTACTCTCTGTATTTTCCTCTTCATTCTCTTCCTTTTGTGGCAGCACAGTGTCCATTATCCAGTGCCCTCCTTTTGTCTCTCCAAGGATGTTTTCCAGCTCCACATCCTGTACAGTACTTCCCTCAGAGGAGAGCAATTTATCCAGGCCAAATTTCAAGATTTCACTCAGCTTTAACAAAGAAAAGGGGAAGTTCAGCATTATTATCCTCTAATTCCATGTCAATCCCAGTGTCTCGAGCTTCTCAGGCTTAAAAGCAAAGGATGTATGAGTGGTGGAACCTAAGCTTGTCTGCCTGTCAAAATACTTATTTTTTAATATGCCCCATTCTCCCAGCACCTGACAGGACAAGCCCCAACAACATATCTCCCATAGTCATAACTCATCTAGACTTGAACAGTCGTTTTTCTTCAGGGCTAAATGACAAAATAGCACTGTACTGACTGCATTCAAGCAGCTTTCTTCATAGCTAGAAAGGCCAGGCTTGCTTTTGCCCTCAACTAGTTCAAAACAAAAGCCTAAATACCATCAAAATCCAAGGGGAGGAAAATAACAGCATGGAATTTCCTATGGGCTCAGTTCCACTTCTCCCACAGAAACTTTAATTGCTGAGATACACACAAATGGGGCAGGAAGGGCAGGCAGAGGGGGAAAGGATACACTAAATCCAAACCTCTCAGAGGTTTAGCTGCATGCAGGGGATATTGATAAAACTTCAATATTGGCTTTATCACTGAGTGATGCAGGATAGTCTGGATACTTAGTCTCTCTGGGAGACGGAGTGCTTGAATACTTACTTAGCTCATTGCTGCAGGCTACTTTTAAAAAGCTCAGTGATTGTCAGCTTTTTTGTGATTATCAGCTTTCTCAGGATCTCAGCTCAGCTGGCTTGCTAGGGCGCTTTTGGCTGAGGCAGAAGCAGACGCGAGAGAGGAGAAGGAGAGGTTCTGGTGATTCTACAGCGATGGTTTATTGGGGAGTCTGTGAAGGGTTCCAGCAACAGCTCTTTTTCTATCGAATGGGCTAAACCAGCCTTTTTAATAGGGTATAGGGGGATGTAAACTTGTCTAATGGTAAGGGTCAGGGAAAAGTGACTTATGAAGTTACAGAAATAAGCTATGAAGTGAAGAGTAAAAGACAAGAGCTTATTTTGCTGTCTCATCATGACTCAACAGTTCTTACTGTTAAGTCTCAATCTTCTATAGAGCTCGTGTAAGCTCCATAGGGTCTGCTACAGGATATGTTCCCTTAAATGTCACTTTGCTTGATGTTTTGAAGCCAAGTTCTCAACACAAACCTCAGCTTTCAGGTCAGAATTATAAATCCTGCCCTGACTCCTGAGACACTGTATTTGCCAAGAGGCCAAAAGAAGGCTGACCAAGTTTCAGACTACTCCCAAAAGCTGACTAGGTTATCACCTGACTTATCAGCTCTGTTTGTGAGAGAAAAGCACCAGAGACAGATCAGTTCGAGAAACAATGAGCCCAGCTTCCACTTTTTATAATTTCCACTGATTATAACTAAAAAGCAAGTAAGACAAAGAAAGGTTCTGTCTTCCCCTCTTCTCCAAGACAACACACCCTTTTTCCATAATGAATGCACTTCAAAATTGCAAAAACTGTCTTCAAACATCAGATGCTGTCTGGACCTGGGATGTCATTTTGGTTCCTACAGACAGAAGTTGTCATGTCAATGCACAACTCTTTGTAGAAGTTCAAATCCAACGTAAACACAGAAACATTCTGGGACATTTCTATGGTGGCTAGTGGAGTCAAATTGAGGATAAAACTCTGGTTTACCTGTAACTCTGCTGTTCCTTGAGGCTTGGGTGCTCCCAGAGCAAACTGCCCCCCTTCAACAATGGCATTGGTCAGCCGGAGCTTCGAGGCAGCTCTTCGGTAGATGATTTCTTCAACTGTATCTCGCCCAATCAAACGGATAATTTTTACAGGCCTTGAAAAGTTCAAGAAAATTCTTATTATTTACTTTGTTTTGAGGTGCACTAAAGTATCTACTATCCCCTCACCCACTCCTTTGGTAGGTAAAGAAGGCAAGAACAAAATGAGCAAAAATAATCAGCAGAAATGTGATGCTGATACAATTCTGCTTGACACAGGAGAAATGCTCACTGCAAAAGTGCAGGCAAACATCCACCCTCCATCTCCTACTCCAAATTTACAAAGTTCCCACCCTGGATACATGACAAGGACAAGACTGTATGAGGCTGCAGTTGGAAAATGAAGACACAAAATCCTCTCTGCTCCCCTTTGATCTTCAATCTATCCTCATACTTTAACCTTCCACTGCCTATGGAAAGGGAAAGTAATACTGAGAGGCCAAGAGAGTTAGCAACCAACCACAAGTAGTGACATTTCTCACTTGTGCTGCCCAATCCGGTGAGCTCTTGCTATTGCTTGTAAGTCATTTTGTGGGTTAAAATCACTATCAGTAAAAATAACTGTATCTGCTGCTGTTAGATTCATGCCAACTCCACCTACAAACAGAAGAAGAAGGTCATAAAATACATCACCAACAGAAAATAAAGGGGAAGCTAGAGAATCTATGCTGTGCAAAGTTCTGTCAGATCTGATCAGCTGTATCTAATCCAATCCATCTCTCAAACCCAAATCTAAGTCTCATAAGGATCTAGACAGATGGGTAAGCCTTCCATTTCCAGCTTCCAGGTTTCTGCAACAGTCCAAAAAAGAAGCTGTACAATGCAATGTAATCAAAAAACATAGGGTGTGAGTGAACAAATGCAAAAGGGACTGATTGTCAAGACTGATGAACATAGACATAATTCTTCTGCTGGCAGGCAGATTACCCCTGCAAGGATGGGCTTCCCTGAAGCCCCAATGGACTGCCCAAGTCATGACTTGGCTGCAGCACAGAACTAGCTGTAAATACACCACTGAAACAGTGGAAAACACCAAGACAAACTATACAATAACCAGAGCCCAGGCGTTTATGAGACCTAAAGGTTTTGAGGTTAGAACTTGGGCTATCATGAAATAAAAAGATTTTTAAAAAGCCAGTTAATTTTACATTTTAAAATACCTCTACTGTGACCACATTGTGTAGTTAACAGGGGACAGTCTGCTGTCTTACATTTCCCCCAGCTCATGACAAGACACCTTCCCTGTAATCAGAATATCCCTGCAAGTGGAGAGAGTCATGCACCTGAAAATCTGTGCCCATAATATAAAAACAATGGCAATACTGTTAGCACACCTGCTCCCAGATGAATTCAAGATGCTTTGGCCAGACATAGTAGTGTGCAGTAAAAAACAACCCTAAGTGTGGCTGGCATGGGAGGGAGAGCTCAGGAACTGTGGTGACAGACACACAGACTCCTGACACACATCCAGCATTGGGGTCTTCCCTTCACTAACCCTGTGTGCTCTCCCCTGTGCACTCTGGTTCAGGCTCATCAAGACAAGTCTAACCAGAAGCCCAAAGGAAGACCTGATTACAGTTTGATGTTTGAGACTAAGCAGTGTGGATTTTTCCTCTGGAGACAAGCAGAAGCCTGGCTTTGTGCTTGCTTGAAGAGAGAGACAGGGAGGTTTGAAACTGTAGAAGACACAGATCTGCCCAGGGAGCAAAGAGAGGAAGCAGCACAGATGGCAGTCCCATGGAGCTCCCTGCAGCCTTGGGACAGTAAAAGACTCTCGTTTCAGTCTGTCTGCCAGCTAAAGAGCATGTCCATGTTCAGCAAACTTGAGAAGCAATTCCACCAGCTTACTTAAAGGAAGTCTGTTCCTGCCTAAAGACTGATGCTTGCAGAAATAAAATGGTAGTGAGATTCCTTAAGCTCAAACTGGCACAGAAACAGGCATTACGGAACTTGGAATAAAATAAACTCAAGAGGCTGCAATATGAAAAGGATCTTGGCATCAGCTGCCAAAAGGAAAGCACAGAAACCAGATGTCCTAGATGAGAGACCCAAGTTCAGGATGTGTCCTGTCTCCCTCAAAAATCCCCCACACGAGCAGGCTCTGCAGGATTCAGAATTCCCTGAAACCTTGCCAGAGGGAATAAAATAAGAGTGCAGAAGCAAGATGGTTTGTTTGTCTCTCCTTACTTACCTGCTCTGGTGCTCAGCAGGAAGATAAAGATGGGCTGTTGACCAAAGTTCTTGATGGCAAGGTGTCTCTCCTCACCCCTAACAGAGCCATCCAGCCGCTCGTAGCTGTAGCCTTTCCAAACAAACAGCACGAATGTTTCTGAAACTTTGCCTTTGCTCTTACCCTCTTACACTCATTCTCAATTGTCTCACTGCTGTCCTGAATCTTGTTGTGTCATATCCTCCTGGCTCGGTTCTCATTTAATTGCCTTCAATTCCTTCATTTTTTTCCCACTTAAACCTTGTATAAACTGAGGTAATGACCCTGACTTCCAGATTGACTGTTGGTAAAGAGTAATTTAGCTGAGTCTGAAGCAGAGACTTCTTAGCATTTAATTTACTGCTTGGAAACACAACAGGAAAATTCAGAGCCCAAGTAAAAGAACATTAGCACACAGTCCCATTTCAGACTATGCTGTGCTGGCTGTTGGCCCTACAAAGCAGGCCAAGAACCATCAGATCCTCCTTATCCAAACTCCCAGGCCTTCAGTGTGCTTTGCTGTGAGCATGCAGTATGGAATATGGCACTACATTTGGCTGTATCCTACATTATTAGCCGTCCAAAACCATAAACACCAAACAAAAGCTTCTTTCATGGGAAATCCTAAGTAGGCATGGAGCCACGTGGATTGAAACAAAAGAAAACGTCCCAAGAACACATTGCTAACCTTGCCAAAAATGGTCTGATCCAACCTGCCCTCAGACATGTTGGGGCCCCACTGTCAACAACTGTTTTAATCAAAAATTAATTTCCTGGTATAACTGTGGCTTGGTTTGTGTTTTGTGCTGGACAAAGTGAATCTAGAGCAAGCCTACTGCCTTTACTGCAATTACTTCAGGACACAGGTACACAACTGAACACAGGCATATAATGAAACATTGCTACCCTGCCATTTGTTAGCTCCATTTCATCAAGGCACAAAAGACTAAGCTACTTTGAAGAACACTTAACTGCCAGCTCATTTCAGGAAGCTGGTAACAGCAAAGAGCTGAACTCAAGACCCTCCAACTCACAGAGCTGCTGCAGGAATATGGTCCCTATCTTATAAGAACCAATAAATCTTCATCACATTTCTTTCCCCATCCCAGGTGGATCAACCAAAATCACAGGAACAATATCTGGCAGAGATCAGTAGGATAAGCCCTCTCCTACCAAAGTGTTCAGAACATACCTCTATAGTCCATGTAGTCCTGCAGGATATCAAGGAGTTGAGTCATCTGAGAAAAGAGCAACACACGGTGGCCTCTGCAAGAAGAACACAAAACCCTGTGATCCTCAGCAAACTGTGACAGCATTTCCCAGCCTGCTGGGAGTCACAATGGCTTAACCAGTCATTATCAGTCCCTGTTACAAAGCAAGGCCTCCCAGAATCACAGCCTGTTGCCTTACCACACATTTTCAGCTCCACATCTAAATGCAATCAGTTAAGCTTCATCTGCCATCATCATTTGCCCTGTCCACAGTGTGGAGTCAGAGAAGTAACAGGGCTCTGGCACAGCTCTGCTGCTGGCTGGATACAGGCTGGTGAGGAGCCTGTCTAAAAGGACCCCAGCTTCAGCCTATGATGAGGTTTTCTTCACCACATGACTGCTCTCAAATCACACACTAAAATGCATATCTGAAATTCTGGGAAAATGTAGTATCAGCATCTCTGTAACAGCAGAACATCTCCTAATCCAGCAAATAACCTTCAAAGATCAAGCGCTACCTACAAAGGTGTGTGAAGAAATCAACTCTCTTCCCTCCCAGCCCTAGGCCTCAGACAGTGCTCTATTTAAATCAGACCTCACCCTAGAGCAGAATACAGACATTTTCAAGTCCAGAATTTGCACAGGGCTGGTCCTGCAGCAAACACATTAAGTGGAGAGGTAGCCACTCACAAGGTGCTCCACAGCAGGATAAAGATAACGAAGCCACATTAAAACTTCACAAGGGCTGTTGAAGCTCTGTCCTTTGGTCTTCGAATTCCAGGTTCTGAACTCACCAGAGCAAAACACAAGGGGTTGTGAACAGCAATCCCAAAACTTCTGAAGTTTCAATTTATCCTTGGGTTTTTCTTTTTCCCATTTGCCATGGATTGTGCCTCCCAGGCTAACACAGATATGCTAGCACAAAGGAACTCAACTGAGGCATAGGAAACTCACAATCAAAGCAGGTATGCGGAATACCAAGTCACATAGTTATTGTCCCAGGTTCTCAAATATGGCAAATATGAGAGCATGTGAGAGAATTAGTCAAGTGCTTTGAGAAATGATGGTGAAAATGCACCTGAAAATCTGTGTCCATAATATAACAACAATAGCAATGCTGTGAGCACACCTGCTCCCAGCTGAATACAAGATGCTTTGGCCAGACATAGCAGTGTGCAGTAATCCTCAAGGTTCCTCTACCATCTCCAATACAGCTTGTTTTACTTCTTTCAGGTAGTGAGTAACGTGGAATAAATAAGTCAGTGCTTGTGTGGTGAAGAATAACTGCTCAGTCTATGGCTAAATAATGTAGTTTGCTTTCCCAGGTAACTTTTTCTCCCCATGTCAACCCCATCCCAACATGACGTACCCAGCATACAAGAATGAAAGGAGTTTATCCAACAAACACATCTTGCCACTGGCTTCAACAATATGGTCTCCAATCTCAAAGGGTTCTGGCTCAACACCTGGAACAGAAAGGAGTTTCAAAAGCACAGTTAATACCACAGAAATAACAACTCTGTGGTAAGCCTCAGTGTGTCTGCACTGTCACTTTTGCTGAGCGGAGCCACACAATGCTTGCTTGAGAAGTGATGGTCCTTCTCTATCTCCAAATGACACCCTCAGTAGTTCACAAAGCATTGTGATTTCTTTGCTTAGATGACAGAAGACATAGAAATAGAAAGCTGCAGTCAGAAACTCAGACTTCACACAGTCTCCTACTTTATTTGTCATTATTGATGAACTGTCATGTGTTGGAACTGGTCACAAACTCACAGCTGCTACTGATTCAAGTACAAGAGTGTTTATTACTTGCTTCTTCTAAGCATTACACTAATAATAGAAAACCACTGTATAAATCAAGAAAGTGATTTTTTCTGTTCCAAAAGAGAACAGTGCTTTCCTACCATTGAAGAGGTATGGATGGGCAACACACTTCCGAAGCTGAACTAAGACATTCTGGAGTGTAACCTTCCTTCCCGTTTCATTTTCAAATGCATCTGGAACACAGAGCAGAGAAAAAAACAGAGCAGGGAAGCACATGCTCCATTAATGGCTGTGACTGGGAATGTCTTGGTACTAAGCACTGCTCCGAAGTGCTTCAGCACTGAAGTATTTCTCTCTGTGAATCACATCTGGATTTGTATTTCCCATCTCAAGACTAATACATCTGTTTTCAAAGGTCAAAAAATATTTCCCTCACTTTTTGGACAAGCTTTTAGAAATAAGACCCTGGTAAGCACTACTTTGCCTTGTCAGACTCACTGAAATTCTGGACTCCCTGGAAAAGGTCACTGTAATTTTTCTGAGTAAAATCAACAAAATAAGCAAAAGAAATTTGGTGCAGTTCATTTGCATTTTCAGAAAAAAAAATATACAGCACAGTTAAGATCTCCTGGGCAATGAGATCTCCTTGTTCCATTTTTGTGAGGAACAAAAAAAAAAAAAAAAAATGCATGCACATATGCTGACTAGAGTAGAAGATGGAAGTCTCAGATTTCCAGGTGATGTTCATGCAAAGTGCTAGAAAGCCTTAGAATAACAAAGCATCTGCAACTCCCCAGTTTTAATTTCCCTAGAACAAATAAGCACTCGCAAGCCACATGATGGTAGTGGTTGCATTATCTACATAATCCTGCAGTTTCCCATAAAACTCCTATCTGCATCCAGTAGGTTGAAATTTGCTTTATGGCATCTGTGCTACTATTAGAAAATTTGTAGAGAACCACAGATCCAAAATTTCTTGTACCACCCTTTTGTTTGAATACAAAAACATGAAATAGGAGCAGGCTTACCTTGTGATAAGTATCTTTAATTACTTTAATTACTTTGAGACTGCCCAAAGCAGATCCTCAAGCTAACACTTCCTAGCTCACAATACCTGAGCAATAGATCAACACATATGTCTCTTATTTTGCCACAAGCTAAAATCAAAAATTAAGCAACCCGAATTTGGCATATTTATTCTGTACATACTCTGCAGACCAAAGTAACTTCTGCTTGTTTACAACAGAGCATGCATGTACAATAGGAATTTGTTTGCACGTACAACAGGAATTAGTTTTGCTTTTAAAAATAATTAATAGACTTCAAAATGCCCAGTTACCTAGATCTTTTGTCAAAATGGCCTTGTAGTACTTCTTCTGCAGAGCTGACATTCCATGGTACAGAACCACTTCCACCTTCTTTGGCAGCTCTGCAGCCACCTCAGATTTGACTCTCCGAAGTAGAAATGGCTGCAGAAGACTGTGCAATTCTTTGGCTATGCAGAGGCAGAGAAAAATTAAAACAAACAAACAAACAAACAAAAAACTATCAAAAAACCACAAAAAAACCCCCATCCAAAACCAACAAAACCAGAGGAGAATACTGTGTTAAAAGGTAAGGAGTTTATACAATACCTTCCGAAGTACACTTTCAAAATAAATGTAAAAGGAATCTCACATCTATTGGTGAAACCATTCAAGCCACATTTTACAAACAGAGAAACCAAACATAGCTGCATACCTGTAACACTTGGGAGCTACATTAAGAAAGCTCTTGCCTTAAAAGTAGTCATTAGTTTTTGTGGCCTTGTTTTAAAGCTTATCACCATTAAAAGAAAGCAAATAAAGAGGACACAACATGGTTGTTTCCAAGTCAAGATAAAAGCTGGTTCTGACTGAAACACAATGTTGCTTATTACTGACCTGGCTCATTCTCCTTTTCAATAACTTGGTAATACTCAACAAACTCCTTCACTTTTTCCTGGGGAAAGATGTCAGGTTCAATAAGGCTGAGTAAGGAGTACAGTTCCTGGAGGCTGTTCTGGATTGGAGTGCCTGTGAGTAGCAGGCTGAAGCCTACTGAGAACTGAAAAAAACCAGCAATAATACAAAGTTACTAGAAAAAAGTATCTGTAATGAAAAGTTAGTTAATATACAAGTCCACCTACACCACTCCTAGGCTTAACTTAGAAGATGAGTGGCAGCACAGAACTGCTCGCAGAATGCTGCAGATTTGCCAAAACCATCCAAACACAAGGTATGGTGTGACAGTCAAACAGCTCCAAACTGACTGGGCAAGGAATTCCAAACTGACCAGTGCAAGGAATTCAGTGTAAGCAAAATAAGAACAAAGTACAAAACTGACTCCATTAAAATGCTCAGGTCCATGCAGTCTGCAGTCTAATAACACACACTAGATGTTAGATAAGGAGGGATAACTGGAAAAAGCAGTTGGAATAGGACAGTGAAATGAAACTGCGTCAGACTATGTTCAATTTCTGTTTGCTGAGTAACTCTGACAAACACAGGAACATTATCAGGTCCATGCTGCTCACAGTAATCCCCATAAAGAGACTTGAGAAATATGTTTACCTTTGGAAAGATACAAATTTCTCTCAAGTTTGGTAATAGAAAATAGGTTAGGAGGAGAGACGAGGTGAATCACATCTATTTTTTTGTGATTATAACCAAAGCTCCTGAATTATAGACATCATGGACAATATGTTCAGAATATGTAAGACTTTCAGGAATTCAATAAAATCCCCTATTTTCCAAGGTGTATTGTAGTACACTGTTGCTGATCCCAGCACACACCAAAGGCTGATGATTCACTGCCATGACAAGAAGTGCAGCCTTCACTCAGGCATTTGGGCTGCTCTGGCCAGGTGCTTTGGAAGCTGGAGCAATTCTCTGAATTTCTGTAAACAAGGGTGGCTCCATTAAATGTGACAGTGGAAGTCAGTAGTTCAAGACTTGAGGTTTCATGAGCTAGGCAAGGGCTCCTTCACCCTGCCAGAGCTGGAAATGGCCTCTTGTTGCTTAGGTTAGCCAGACATCTACTTCTGCAACAGCACAGATGTGGTTCAGCACCATGTCTGGCTGCTTTACTTTTCCAAGTCTTTCAAACTGCTCCAACATGGCAAGCCCAAACATGAAGCAGAATGAGAGGGAAGCTCCAAATACTGCCCACTGCCATGCAAAGCCAACAAGGCCTTTATCTCTCTGCCACTAAATATGGGAATCCTTTCACCAGCTCTGATGGAAACAAGTGATGATTCACGTTGATTCACAGAGAATCTGAAAAGGGAAAAGTCTTAAGACACTAGAAGAAAGATGAGTTACTTTACCTCGGAAAGTGTCTTGTAAAGCAGAGAATTTTGATTTTTCAGTCTGTGAGCTTCATCTACAACCAAGGCAGCCCAGTTAAAGCTGAACAAGCGAAAAACAGCATCTTCAGTTAGGGGCTGACAATTCATTCTTGTAAGTACAAAATGACTGAAGTAAGTGCTGGCTCTGCTTGGCTCAACTTGAGGTGGGGTCCCACCCCACGAACAACAAGCAAACACCAAAAGTGGGGTGGAATTCACAGGTAGTGTTTTTGAAGAGCTGACAGAGGTTTTTACCAAAGTCTGGGTGAGTTTTTTTTTGAAATCAAGACAAACAAAATCCACTTGAATTTCTTGATTCTCTCTCCACCCCTGTTACTATCAGGAAAATGACATAAACACAAGTTTGTTGAACATACAAGGAGGTCTCTGATTTGGAAAAAGAGACATGAAACTAAGCCCTAGCACCTGTGCAAAAATCCAGCAACGATCATGAGGCAGTGATGTAAGAGTGATCCCAAGGCTTTTGCAAATCACCCAAGAGAGGAGCTTCAACTTATTCTGTGTTCATATAGCTCTATGCAGAGTGTCCTCTAGCAGGCTGCAGAATCACTGGTGATCCAGTAGATCCACTAGGCTTAATTGAAACTCCACATCTTCTGAACCCTCGGTGTTTGTGCCTCCTTATTACTAGGGTAACAATTTCCACATCAGAGTCATTTCCAGGGGAGGGAAAGCATGAACCTCCATCTTTTCTCACCCCCACACTTCTCTTCCCAGTGGAATACAACATTTGAAATCACAGTGACCTACATTCTTCCTAAATAGCCTTTTCATTTGCCTTGATTTCCCTCTCTGCCATATCAGAGAGGTTCTCCATTGCCAGAACAATCAAGTGTCATTACCTTATTCAATGAGCTCAGGAGCTGAATTGCCAAAGGACCCTGCACTGTGCAGCACTGCAGAAGCCCATGTGCAGAACAGCCTGATTCCTCATCTATTTCATTACAGCATGGCTCTTGCTCAACTCATTTGTGCTGTTACACTGCTTGTAAGGAGTAGTGGTGCGGAGACATCTGATAACTCTGACCCTCCCTTACAAAGTGCTCCAAATGCTCCCACACAGAGCAAGGTACAAATGATTAGCAACCACTTTTTTTTTTTCAGAAGAAAGACTAAAGGGCAAAACCCTAAATTTGAGTGACATGGCTTTGAGGTTATTTGTTAGCTTTAGAAGTAGGAAATTAGTCTGGAGCTGACATTTCTGTGATACTAAGGCTGGCTACTTGATCTCCTTGGGTGCTACATACCTGGGGTACACTTCAAAATCAATGGAATAATATGCAGCAATGCAGAACATGATATGAAACTGTAAGGACAATACAGTCATGGCTACCTTTCATTAGATCTGGTTTCTACCATGATGTGCAGCACAGTCTGCTACTTCCAGCAGTGCCAAGGACAGCTGTTTTGCTGAAAGACAGGAGGGTGCCCCTTGTGGGCCTAGCTGACACAAAACTGTGCCAGCAGGGGCCACTGGATTTGTGCTTCTACAAAGATACTGAGCCATTCATTATGTATAGCTGCCCCCAGCATTTGTCATGAAACCACTGCAAGGCACTGGCACTACTGCTAAGAAAAAAGGAAAATTCCTCCCCATTTCAAATGCAGATGCCTGTGGAATTCTGCATGACTGTGACAGTACCTCCTACAGGCTGAATCTGAGCAGTATAATCAGTCTTTGTAGAAGGCATAACATTTCATAAGCCCTCCACAGCTGTGACTGGAGGTAATAAACTTCAGGATATGATAGCACACTATCACTGTTATATAATGCAGGTCAGTTTCAGTGAATTTTGCAACTAATACCTTTATAACCTGAAGCTCTTGAGGATGTCCTCTGCTGGACTGATATTTAATGTACTGCTCTAAGTCACTATGTGTCATATTGCTTTGAGTTAATTGGCTTGAAAACTGTCCTTGGGGGAAGTTCACATATATTTTAGCTGATATTAAAGACTGAAAGTTGGAAAAGGCAAAGTTCTAATCACAAGCCAAGAACATCCCTGTCTCTTGTGAAACAACACAGAATCTTGCACATCCAAATATCTATGTAAGAAATCATTGACAGATATCCAGACTTAAATTTGAAGACATTAAAACCAGACTCACGACTTTAGAAATGCTGCATCTTTCAGGCAAATCTGCAATGAAAGAAAATGAACTGTGATTTATGATTTAAGTAAATACATCAATTAAGAAACAGAGCAGTTTTCTGTCTGCTTGCAAACTATGGTGAAATGGAGCAGAGTGGAATGAAGGCACTTACTACCTGAGGAAAAAAAATGACAGCTACATGACACCTTCAGCATGTCATGGTTTAACATCACACACCCTCTCACTCACACTCCACCCAGGGAGAGGGGGGAAGAGAACTAGAAGAATAAAAGTGAGAACACTTGTGGGCTGACAAGGCATGAACTGGGAGGTACAGAGGAATCAAAAAGGCAAGGAAAACTTGTGCCCCCCTTTCAAGTGACAAAGACATCACATACCTCATATGTTGTCAGGAGTGCATGGAAGTGTGAGTCTCCTTTCAGATTCTCCTGCAGTTTGGGTCGCTCTTCCTTGCTGCCTACATATGTTATGAAAGAAAGACCTGGAGCAAATCTGTTGTTAAGAGAAAGAGCAGAAACAGTGAGCCAGTCTAAGTCTTCTCATGTGTTTATGACCCTGGACCTCATTACCAAACACAGCCACTGCACAGATGATGAGAATTCCTATCCAAACATCCTACACTCCTGTGAGATGTGCCTGGCTCTCAGCTTTTGAATCTCACTCCTTCATAATTTTCACATCAGGCTGGCACCTCAGCTGTTGGCTATGGTTTGTACAAGTCCTAAATAAACCAGCATTCCTTTAGATGTAAGAGTCCAAGGCAGATGACTGAAAACCAGTCGCATGACCTAACTGCTATTCTGAACTGAAAAAAGTTCATAAGAAGCAGGTGAATGAATACAGTTGGCCCAGATGAGGCCAAAGAATTGGCCTGAATCATACTAAAAAAAAGACAAAAATGTCTGCAGCAAAGAGGTTAAAGTCAGGGTATCAAAAATATATTCTCTCAGTCAAAAAGCAGATAAAACCAGCTCCAATTGTTGGGACCATAAAATTCCTCCTCATTTAATCCCACCACTGTTATTTACCTAATATTCCTTCTGGAAAGCTGCACTGTTGATCTATGAAAGAACGCACTTTCCCCCAACTATTCCAACCCAAAATCTATCCAGATCAGGCCAGCTCACTTCAGAATGCAGCCTGAAGGACTTCAGATGCTGAGAGACAGCATCAGCCAACAGCCACACAGACAGACTTCTGTTCTAACCTTCAACTTCTAGCCTTTCCTCTTAAAAGGAGTCTGTGGGCTAGAGACCACAGATGTACATATTTCAGGCACAGCAGCCTGTCACCCTGATACACATCAGCACTGTCACCCCAGTGAGGATGGGCTGCATGCACAGGTGTGATGTATTTTATGTGCATATGTGAGCATGGCCTCCAGCTTGGGTCTTACCTTTTACTATGAAGATTCCTGGCTGTCTTCAGCAGATTTTGCCTAAGAGAGGCTGAGTGGGGAGGGTTACAAATCAATAAAAAGCAAGGAGCTAGTGGAGGCATTTCGACTGAAAGTCAGCCAATAATATAGGATGGATGGATTCATGTATACCACAGCATGTAAAGACTATGCATTAACTGCATAGTCTGCATTGATTTGTTGGTTTAGTAGCAGCTTCCCTTTTTACTTTCTATCCCTTTGAAAGGATAAAAAGAAAGTGTTGGAGTGAGCACATTTGAAAACAATCTCTGCAATCTTGCAACTTGCAAACTTTGCAATTGCAAGTCTGAGCAATAATGTAGTAAGCCGGACAACTGTTGAAACTTACCTCTCCAGCTCTTCCTTCCAGTTGCTCAGAACTGACAGAGGACAAAGTATCAGAAATCTCTCTTTGTTGGATAACTTTTTTGTCAAATAAAGAAGTAGAGAAATGGTCTAAAAGGCAAGAAAAATACTTGTTTATAACAAGGGAAGGGTTCAACCCGATAGCCTGCTCCTACATAAGCTGTCTCCTTGTTGAGCTTTGCAGCTAGCTTCCATAGGTGATCACAAATCAGAGTTAACAGAAGATCAAGTGGGATACAGACAAAAAGGCTTATATCCTAAAACATGACCTCAATATATGAAGCCCCTTTCTTGCACAGTCACAAACTAGGTCTACCATGCATCACTTTCTAAAACTATTTGTAATTTAAGACCTATTGAATAAAATCAGCTGATCCAAAGCACAAACAGTCATTTTCCATCAAAACTTAAACCCACTGAAATACTTGAAAAAAAAATCCAACAAACCTCTGAAAAAATTAGATGTATAAATTTTAATCCATGTGTGGATAAACACAAAACTCCCCTGGGTGCAAGGGCATCAAAAGGATGTTATTTTCCCTGTACTGGCTGTGTATTGTGCCTTCAACTCAGCACACTATGAATTATGCATTAAGGTGCTTGGATAAAATGGCCACTCATCTTTTTACAAAATCCTGAAACCTATTTAGAGTTACAGAGGACTTAACTCAGGACTTGAGTGACAAAAAAGACAATGAGCTCTCACTTGACTAAGGAATTCTGAAGGGGCGGGGGAGAATAATTAGGGTACTTTTTCATTCTGCAGAAACACTAGGCTGAAAACCCAAAAATTTAAGCAAAGATCATTTTCCAGAAGAAGAAGACACACCTGACAAGTCTTCCCAAGGCCCATCTCATCACCCAGGATACAGCCATGCTGGACTTCATAGCATTGCACGAGCCAGTTTACACCTTCCAGTTGATAGGGACGAAGTTTAATGCCTGGGAATAAAAATGATTTGTTACACTTACAGTCACCCAATGCACTCCATACACACACTAGAAACAGGTCCTGCCCAGAACAGGCCTTCCCAAACATCTGCCTTACAGGAAAAGCACAGCAGCCTACAGCAGAAGCTGGTTTACCCTCCCAGACAGCAAAGACCCCAGTGTTATAGCAATTAAATTAAAGCATATTCAGAAACTTACACAAAAATGCCCCGAGCCATTGCAACAGACTGTACAAGGAACCTGATCTAATAATTAGGCTGGTACTTTGAATTCCTAAAAGATAGCTTGATTTTCAGCCTGAATCACTTTTTTAAATATGTAAGTACTAGAGCCAGGGACATGCTTTAGGCTACCAGAAATGTTTGTTACAATCAATTATTGTATATTAATAATTTCTCAACAAGATGTTTCCTAGATTTTCTGTACTTAAAGCTAAGGCAGGCCTCCACTATAGGCCACTGTGACTACTACCACCATTGCACTCCTTATTATGGGGCACAATATGTCAAAATCAATACAAGTCACATAGGAGTTGGCAAGACCTTTCCTTGTGCTTGGACTCAAGTGCTGTGTATTGTGGCATTGCTGCCCTCTCCTCTCTGGGAAAATGTGCACACTGAGTGCATGAAGTAACTCACCAGCCCGCAGGATACACAAACCCAAACCAGCCCACGGACGGAGGTGAGGATTCCAGCAAGCTAAGGAAAACGTGCGGGCAGGATGGATTGCCCTGGCATTCCCCTTTAACATCACCCTCCAGGCAGCGGAAAGCACTTTAACACAGGCCCATTTCGAGGCCACTGAACAGGCCAACCCTCGTTCGTGTTGTCCCGAAGCACAGAGCTGCCTGAGGCTGTGCGGAGGCACTAGGGGGGTTAAAGCCGAGCTCAGCCCTGGCCCAAACCTACCCACAAAGCCAAGGACGGGGACTGCGGCATCCAGGGAAGGCTCGCACACAGTGGAGAGCACGCAGCAACACCATCTCTGCAGCAGCTGCAGCTCACTTTGACTTTCACTTTATTTGCACTTTTATTCATTTCTGGCCTAAGGCCTATTGGTACAGAGCTCAGACAACTACAGCTGAGAGAACTCGAGTTGTCCAGGCTGGAAAAGTGAAGGCATCCGGGTGACCTAATTGAGGCCTTTCAGTACCCGAAGGAAACTTTCAGGAAAGATGGGGCAAGACTATTTAAAGGAGCCTGCAGCGACAGGACAAGAGGGAATGTGTTCAAATTAAAAGAGAGTACATTTAGATTAGATATTAGGAAAAAAATCTTTACTGTGAGGATGGTGAGCCACTGGAACAGGCTGCCCAGGGAAGTTGTGGATGTCCCATCTCTCGAGGTGTTCAAGGCCAAGTCGGATGGGGCTTTGGGCAAGCTGGTCTAGAGGGAGGCGTGCCTGCCCATGCCAGGGGGGTTGGAACTGGATAATCTTCAGGTCCCCTTCCATCGCAAGCCATTCTATGAGCTGGGCAGCGCCAGGCAGCGCGGGGCCCCTCCGCCGCCCCCCGCCATCTCCGACAGCACCCACAGCCCTGAGGCTCCCTGCCGACCCTTTCCCCGGGCTCCCTGCTGACCTGTCAGCCCCCACTGCTGCACGTCCGCCTCCTGCACGCCCGGACCCCCGGCCCGGGCGCCGCCGGCGCGGCGGAGCGCTTGGAAGAAGCGGGACATGGCGGGACGTCAGTCACCCCCGCCGCTGCTCGGTTCCCGCCGCCTGAGGCCGGCTGCGGGCGGGGCCAGCCCCAGCACCGCCCCGGCAGCGGGAGGGCTCGCCGGGAGGGAGCACAGCGATGGCGCCGCTGCTGCTGCTGCTCCTGCCGCTGCTGTCCGCGGCCGCCGCCGCCTACCTGTGCTGCGGGCGGCGGTACACGGGCAGCGCGGCCGCCGTGCTGCACCGCCGGGGGCCGCGCCAGGCCGGGCCAACGAGCCCGCCCCGGGACATCGTGAGCGCCGGGCCGGGCTGGGCGGGGGGCGCGGGGCGGCGGGGCGGGCGATCACCTCACTTCTCGCCTTCTCTCCGCAGTGGGCTCCGAGGCTGTGCGGCGCCGGGCTGCGCCTCTTCGTCCATGTGGCTAACACGGTGAGTGCGGGCCGGCAGACGGGGCAGTGAAACCCGGGGCTGCGCGGGGAAAACCGGGCGGGGGGTCCGGAGGGAGCGGGGCTCGGCGGGGAGGGTGTGGCTCTCTGCGAGCTCTCGGGTTCTCCCGGCCCCACAGGTGTGATGCCGCGGGCACTGAGAGCGCCGGCCTCTGGCTGAGGGGGTCCTGTGTGTCTTCGAGTGTGGAGACCTTTGGAGCTGACATCAAACTCGAAATAGAGCTGCCAGCAGCTTTCCTTGGACGTTAAAGGGCTCGGGTCCCTCAGCAGCCCTGTGAGGGGGGTTCCAGCTGGGTGCTAAGGCAGCTGTGCCGCCGGGGCTCCCCTCGGCTGGGCTCTGGCGTGTTCGGGAGCCTGCGGGACTGGGACCCCTCGGTGTCGGGGTGCAGAGGGGACAAAAGCCTGCATCCCCTGCACTGCCCACCTCGCACCTGCTTCTGCTGGAAGCAGCTGGGCCTTATTGCTGCTGTTGCCTGGCCTTTCCTTTTGAGCGCACAAAAGTTTTTTTTCAGCCGTGTCGCCTGTTACAAAGCTTGATGTCCGGCTGGGCCTGGAGTGAAACAGCTTGATAGGCTGTGTTTATTTGTGAGAATACCTTAGGAGTGGCTTTCTGTCAAGATGTAACAACCAGAGTACTTTGTTATCTTTTGCTTTGTGGCGGCTTCTGGTGCATGGCGAAGGGCTTCTTTCCTTTCCGATACCTCCCTTGGAAGGGGGATGTGAGATTCTCAATCTCCTACAGGATTGTGCTGTGTTAGATGTAGATTAGGAGCCGTGTGTTTTCAAAAAGGTGCTGTAATTCTTATGCAATGTGTGAGGTAACATGCTGCTTTGTGGGGCTGGCAGTGTGAGCCTTGCCTCAGACTTGTACTGTATTTGTACATCCCACAACGTGTTTCTGAAGTCCATTGTTAAGGTATTAAGACAGGACAGAACAAGGCTGGTCTCTTTGGGGCTGTTGATGCTGCTACTCTGGGAGCCAGGGTATTGAAAGACTATTTTCTGCTGTCTGCTACCACAGAGTCTCTAAATTTCTCACACTTTTCCAAGTTGACTCATGTTACTGCGGGAGCTGGTTGAGAGATGGGCAAGGTCCTAATAGTATATAAAATAATAAGCTCCTGCCTTATCCAGTGTTTGCATAATCTGTGGAACATGAAGGAAGTAATGGATGGGAGCTATATAGAAGCTTCTTAAAAGTGTTGTAGCTGCAGATGCAGGCTTTCTGTGTGAGTCAGGGAAAGACAAAGGCAGAAGAATCAGAAGAATACTCCTTTTACAATTATATAAATATGAAACGTGGGGGGAAAGCATTTCAGGCCATTGTAGTGTAAAATACAAGTGTGCTGTTTCTTTACTGCATAGTATTGTATGCTCTCTAGGGTGCTCTGAGCCTGCAGCAATCGTGAGCATATTCAGCATTCCTTGTCCAGTGAAAGAAGGTGTTCGGTCAAAGTTGCTGCAAACCAACATTTTTGCTTGCTTTTTTCCTAGGCTTTTGGGCAGATCTGCTTACTGCCGTTCTTAATGAGGTAAGCGTGGGGACTTTTCTCCTGCTCTGGGTTTCTTTTATTTCTTGTTTTAGGTTTAAGGTACTTGCATTGCACACTGCTTGTAGGTTATCTGTAATTGTATTTATAAAGAGAAAGCTGCATAATTTGATTGGAGAATAAGATTACTTCACAGATGTTTGCTTGATTATTTTTTTAACTACTGTCATTTGAGTGGGTCTCTCCGAGAAGAAATTAATAATTTTTCACACTCGTGCAGGTGCATAGAAATTGTATTCACCAGCTTTTCTTTTTGCCTTTTGTTTGTCTTTATGTCTCTTTGTCTTTGCTCTTTTGTTAAAAGACAATCTTTTTTTCAAAGCTGGTGGCTGTGCAAATATGCTGTTCTTATCACTGATAGGGTTAAAAGAATAGTAGTAGTGGGGAAGTGAGGCCAGACATAAAGTTCAGAGAGTTTGGTAAGTTCTTTTTAATGATGTTCTCTATTTTACGTCAGCCTTCCTTCTTTCTCTCACATGTGTTTTTGTTCAGAAACTGATTTCAAGTATACATTGCACGAGGAGTAAGAGGACACTTGGGTAAGAGGTTCAGGAACCTCTTAGTGCTTTTTTCACGTAGTTTGCCCATCATTTAAAGGGTCATCTGTGCAGATCCCAGGACACTGAGAACTGTGTCCCCCCTGAATTTGACTTGGGATGTGGGCTTTTTGAACAAATCAAACCCAGGCAAGTGTCACTGCTGTTAAACTGCAGATCATTCCTGGATATCTGTGACAGGGTTTTGATCTCCTTGCTTTGTGTGGTCCAAGCTATGGATTTATGCTGCAATCTCCATTGTATTTGATTGCAAACAAACTATGTTCAAGTAGGTCATGGAAAAGTCTGAAGAGGTGCTTGTTTTAACAGGATTAGTGGTTGAATGTACAGCTTACACTACATTCTTCTTTTATTTTCCTCTCCACTCCTGTCTTGTTTGGTCTGTGAATGAGAGGTCTAATTAAGTGAATCAAGAACTTCCACCATTTCTTTCCCAGCTCGAGTTTACAGAGGCTGGCTTTATATCAAGAGGTAGGAGGCTTTGTTAAACAGGCAGAATACATTTGATGCTGCCTTTAGGAAATATGTGAGAGAGATTAGCTTGTAACTGTTGCAACTCCCTGCTGTGAAAGCAGACTGCTAAGACAAAATGTTCTTGGGTAAAGGTTCCTTCTGAACAGTCTGAAAAATTAGTCATAGTTGAGGTTGAAAACTCCAGCAGCGACTCTCTCTTATTCAGAATGAACAACTTCTCGCTTATGCGTTCCCTTGACATTCACGAAGATCCCACGTTTATCCCGGAGGTTGCTGCGGAGGTTACAGAAGACAAGTCTGAAGCTGAAAGCCCTTCAGATGTTATCAGGCAGCTGACAGATGCAAGGTCAGTATGTGATGTGCAAGAGAGAAGTGGAAGAATACACATGCTGGCACTGTTATGTTAGTGGGTAGCTGTCATTGTCAGCAATTTAGATTGAATTCTTGTTTCCATGCCCAGCTACTTGACAAAACAAATAGTGCTGTCAGTCATCTTGCCTTTTGTAATTTACAAATCACCAGTAATTACAAGCAATGTGAAAGAGAAAAGTCTGCCTTTTGGGGAGAGACCAAATTCTGCCCTTACCAGGGCTCTGGTTGCACTATCAGAGCAGGTACACTTAGTGTTTGGCTAGTCAGTAAAAATAGATTCCTTTAAGTGACTTTACAGGAGTGCTGTTTCTAGCCTGCAGAGAATCTCAAAGAGAACACCAGGTTTGCTTGGACGAGGGGAGGAACACACATTCTAAAGAAAACGATGCACAAGAAATTAGCTTTGTTAGTGATGAGAAATGGCCTGCTGCTTATGTGCTAGAGCCATTGATTTGGTGTTGAAGCAGTTCACTTGTGTGTAATTTTGTGTGAGCTGCAAGGTGCCTTTTCCCACTTCTGCCCTACACACCCAGATGTCCTCTTGGCTGTCTCTGTATTGAACTTTTGGCAGAGGTCCTGGGAGTAGATTCACAAGTATATTCCAGCTAGGCTATAAAGTTGTAGTGGTGAGTAGCAAATGTAAATCTGGAATACATTTTGAGCAGTTTAATGACTACTGTATTCAGTAGGAATATGAAGAAACTAGAACATACTTATGGTATTTGCAAGCAGCCCCAATGTCTGGGAAATGATTGGCATCTGACTCCAAGGCTTCAGAATGCTGAACACTCGCTTTATTAAAACTATATTATATTACATGACATCTATATTAAAGAGATACATACTATACTATATCATATTTACTTCTAACTACTACTGAAAAACTCATAACTGTCTCCAGACCAACAGTCCACACAGCTTGGACCTGATAGGCTAATTAACATAAACAATTCCACCAGAATCCAATTACCAAATTCCTTCAGGTAAACAACCTTCCCAACACATTCCACATGTGCAAAATACCAGGCACAGCAAGCAGAGATAAGAATTGTTTTTTCTTTCTCTGAGGTTCCTCACTGTGATTCCCAGGAAATATCCTTGGGAAGTTGTGCCTGCTTGCTCTCTATAAGAGAGCTGCAGCTACACATACACCAGGCAAAACTGGTCCCTTATTTCTGTGGCATCCCTAGTGTGCCTGTTGCCTGGCTTGTGTGCCAGGAGTCTGACAGAGCGTGAGCTGCAGTGCAGGGCCTGGCAATCCACATGGTTTGCTGTGAGTGATGCCCAAATCTGCATTGGACAGTGATGCTGAAGTCTACAGGTCTGAACAAATCTGGCTGTAGTAGCTCACAGTTGCACCTTTTAATCCTTTCTTTTGCAGGTCTGATTCTGCTAGGAACGGGTTTAGCTTCAAAGGGATCAAAGACTATCTGGAATGCTACCGGTAGGTGAAATTATGGTCTGGAAACAAGCTGTCCCACATGTTCCTCTGCTGTGGGCTGCCACTGTTCCACAGGCTCTCAGGCATCTCTTTGTTAGCATTGTCCTTGAGGTGCCATTGTTTATCATCACTTCCTGATGTTCTTTCCCTTTAGTAGAATAACAAAGGAAAGTCAGCTGGGAGAGCTGGCACAACTTTACAAGCCCTGCAAGGATATTTAAATGCCATTTTCTTTGGCTTATTGTCAGTCTTGTCTGAGAGAGATTTCTACATATCTTGTTTTCTCAAACATGAGTGAGAAGTAGATGAAAGTTGATCTGGATTATGCAAGTTGTGCATACTGTGGATCTCCGATGAATCCCTTGGTTCCCCAGCTCCATGTGCTTCTCTAAGCATGACACCTGCTTCCACCCAGTAAACGTGTCCAGCTTGGAAAGAGCTGAAAACGCCCCCCTGACTCTGGGGTTCCATGAGCTGTTGGCTGCCTGGTAATCCTAGTTGCCTCTGGGTCATGTGCCAGAAGTGGAGCCCTTGGAAAAATATTCTTTCACCCCTAGAACTGGTTCCTCAAGGGCCATCTCTGCTTGTAGGCTGTGTCATTGGAGCAAGGACTGACACTGCAGTCTGGTGTTACAGGTGCATCTTGGCCACAAGGCTTTTGTGTGAGCCAGAGATGGTGTGTTTGTGGTGAAACTCCCTTGCCAGGAGGGGAGGGAAGGTTTATTAAAGGTGGATTATGACAGTACTGCTGGCAGCCCCTTCTCTGTAATGAGAGGCCTGCATGAAGGGTTATGACCTCTTGGTCTTAGCTCAGTATACTGGGGGTTTCATAGCTTCCAAGCTTTCAGGAGCTTGAGAACTCTCAGTATAGCTCTCAACTGTTTTTCTCTGTTTATCTGTCTGGTGGTTCTGGAACATTTGGGTAACTCTCCTAGCTTTTGCTTCTCCTCTAAGGAGCATTCTGTGTAGGCAAATTCTCCCCTTAAGGAAAAGAATTTCCTGTCTTGATTGTGTCAGCAGTGTTCACATGATCACCACACAGAGATTCTTACCTGATTCTTGCTTAAAGCTGTCACAGCTGCCATCTTGCTGCATGGGAGAGAAACCCTATGAGGGAAGGTCTTGTAACAAACTTCCAAATTCTCCTGTCCTGTAGGAGTGGGAAGCTGACACCAACCCAGGTAGCCAAGAACATCATTGCCATGTTGGAGGACTGTGACAAATCCACGCCACCGCTCAGAGCCATAGTGCAATGGGACCAGGAGCAAATAATGCTGGTAATGACTGCCTCTGGTAGGAAAGGGGCCTCTGCCACCCCAAACATCCATTAGAAGGGCCAATATGCACAGAAAAATAAGTACATTTTTCCTTACTGTCTGTGTAGAGGACTACAAACAAGTTTGTTTTCCTTCCTGTGAAGAGAGGTAGCATCAAAGCAATCTGTTTCCTGCAGGATGACTGTTTATAATAGGACTTCTGTGCTTATGTGGCATCCATTAGTGTAGATGGTTCTAAGTTGTAGTTTCTCACCAGCATATGGTGGAAGAAGGAAACTTTGATAGACTGGCCAAGAATGCCATTTTTTATATCCATTCCATTACTGGTGATGACCTTCAGCTCAGCTAAATATATATATAGCATATGCTTTATGCTTTTTCTTTTTCTCTGTGCAGATGGCTGAGGCCTCCACTACTCGTTACAGGAATAAGTGTACCCTGTCTTGTCTGGATGGCATCCCAGTGTGCCTGAAAGAAGAGTTCAAAGTGGTGAGTTTCCTTGTCTAGCTGCCAGTTCCTGCTGCAGGTGGTTAACCTGGACAACTCACTGTGACAAGGTTTTGAGACCAACTTCTCAGCAGAAGCCTGAGAATATGTTTGTAATGTGGGGTTGTATGTGGGTTTGTAGTGAGTAGGATTAACAAGTTTTGCAAGGTGAAGAGAGATCTTGCATACAGCAGACGTGCTCCATATCTTGTACTGATCTCTTTAATCCACAGGGAGTAGAGGGTGGGTGTGGGAAACAGTCTTATGATGAAATGAGAATGTATAAAAGCATCTGTACAGTGGGTGTAACTGTCTGTATTTCTCAGGCACTGATTCTGCTCCACTGGCAAAACATCCCTCTCACCTTAAAATACATGTGCCAGAAATACACAAGTTCCTTTGAAAATTCCTACTGATGAAGATTTTTACCTGTGGCCTAACAGCTAACAGTAAATGCTTGTGGCAGTGCCATCAGGCTGTTGTAGGCTCTGCAGAGACCTACCCCTGTGGTGGGAGTCCTGTTTATGTACAGATTCTTCTGTTGCTTCCTCAAAGTAGAGTACTTAGCATATCCTGAAAATAGCCCATCTGTTATTTTGGAATTCAGCTAATCTTGATGCCAGGCTTCAGAGCGTGCAGATCTGAAATGTTGTAGCTCTGTCCATAGACAGATGGAACACAGAGCTGTGTGCCATGGGGCCAAGGTGATCTTCAGCTTCTGGGCATGGCAATTACATTACTACAGGGAGGCAGGCTTTGATCATCTGTTTCTGCTCTTATGTATCATGGTGTGAAAAGGACTCCTATGCATAGGAGAAAGACCAAACATTGAAGGGTCAAGTCCTGACAGACACCAACACGGGACAAGTTGAAGAGTAGTGCTCCCTAGCCCTTGCTTACCTTCTTGTCCTAATGTCTGGGATCTGTTGTGATGTTGAAGTGTGCATGTGCTCCTTTGCCAGGGTTTTAGAATGAATAATTAGGTGTCTTCTTGCTAAGGTACCTTACCATCACCGAGTGGGAACAGTGTATCTTGGGACACAGCCAGAAACAGAAGATGCTACTGTGGCCAAAAAGCTGCGAGAGGCTGGGGCTGTCATTATTGGGGTCTCAAACATGCATGAACTAGGAACTGGAACAACTGGATGCAACCCTAATAGGTAAAAATCCCTATCTTCTCTCTTCTCCCAGTCTAGAAATACCTATGACTGTCCAGAACTCACAGGGAAGGCTACAAAAATAAGGGGAAGCATGACCGAACCCTGAGGGTATGAAAACCCAGTACTGTACATTTGAGGGTTAGAGTAGCTGTGGAAGCCTGAAGGCTCCTGAAACCAAAGGAAGGAGAAGCTCCAAGTGTTGTCTGCTGAGTGAGGAACTTGTCAGGCCTTACAGGCCTGGAGGTGTGAATGTTTATATTATGAGTGGTACACAAAAGCTGTGACAGAAAACAAATAAATAGTCATGTAATGCTCAGCCTCAGTGATGGCTGAAGGCCTAGAACTTTGAGAGAAAGGTAGAGTCATCTCAGGAGAACATAGTGGCTTTACTTCCTAGCTAAAGCAGGTTCACTGAATTTGCTTTACTGTGGTGAATTCTCCAGCTATAGCCAAGCTGAGAGCTCAGCTCCAGAGCAGCGGTGCTCACAGCCTTGATGAGCCTTGTGTAGAGGCACACTTGGTGCATGTGCAGCTGGGTGGAACAAGGGCTCCCCCTTGGCTGCAGCAGCGTGCCAGCATTTCCAGCATTTCTTCACCGTGGGAGGGCGGCTGGATACCCAGTGGCTTGGCAGGACTCTGCTGGCTGGGGCTGTGGTCAGGCTGGAGACTTGGGGAGCTGCTGCTCGGTGATAAAGGGCAGAGCTGACTTGTTTGTCTGTAAGGGTTGCTGACCACCAACTGCTCCACCTTTTGGAATTGCATCATGCACTGTGGCAGGCAGTAATGGCATGGTGCCATTGCCAAGAGAAGAGCTGAAGTACCATCTTTTTTCTTGCTTTGGACCTCTTTTGGGTGGGCTGCTTATGCTCACAGGAGATTGGACTCTGAGGCAGAAGTCTTTATGCATCCTGTTTTCTAGAGACAGGCACTTTCTGATATAAAATGGCGTCTCTTTACCAAGAGATCAGAATCCCTGAGCTGTGTTTCTGGATCTTTTCCTGCCGTATAGTGCACACAGTCCTCCTAAGAAAAGGTTAAACAATCTTTGTCTGCTTCAGGTACCACAAGATCCCTAGGAATCCCTACAATCCTAACCACTTCACAGGTGGGAGCTCCAGTGGGTCAGCAGCAGCTGTAGCAGCAGGTAGGTGGTCCTAAGTGGAGTTGGTGGGAGGAAGGTCCTCAGCCAGAGTACCTCAGGCATTTACTTTTTATGGGGGGTTTGGGTTTAGCAGCTGGAGGGAACTTGTAGTTAAACAGAGAGCTCTGTGTGCTGTCTTGGATACAGCTGCTGGTAGAATGGACAGGGCAACATGTTGTGTCTCTGATCACAGGCCAATGTGTGGGTTTTTTGTAGGTCTCTGCCCCGTGGCTATTGGCACAGATGGAGGAGGCTCTGTGAGGATTCCTGCTTCGTTCTGTGGTGTGGTGGGGCTGAAAGGTAGAGCCCTTTAATCATGGAGGGGTGTGTGTTTGTCTTGTTTTCTGTTCCAGATAGAATGCCACAAACAAGTCAGACACTTATTAATTCCTGTGGAGTAAAATTTGACCAGAGAAACTCTGAAATATAACACCCTGAGAGTCATGAGGGTTAGCATGGCAGCATGGAAGTATTCTCTACTCTCTGTTGAACACGTGTTCAAAAAACCTAACTTACTTACATCAAATACTAAAGAAAATATGCATGCTGCTCTTCCTTTCTACCCTTTCCTTTCTGCCTTTAATCTGAGACCAGATACTCAGCCATTACTCTCTTTCTGTCCTTCACATGTGGCCAGCTTGACGAATCTTGATTCATCTGAGGAAGATGATGATGATAACAAAATGCAAGTGGTCAGAAAGGTGATATGAGTACTTGCAGAATACAGCTGGTGTTAGGCATGAAGTCTCACCAGTGAAGTGGGTGAGACCTCCCATGGGGTGCTGTCTTCTGCTGTTGATAATCCCCATCCTTCACACCAGAAATGCTGCTTCTGCATATTTAAATACAACTATTCCAAAATGTCCCTGCACATATTTCCCCTCAACTAAATAATTTCTATGGGGGGGAAACCAATTTCACTATTCACATGTTTCACTGATGAGACAGATTGGGGTCAGCAGAACAGGGTACTGAAGGATGAGAGACTGGGCTCTGAAACAGCAGACATAAAAGTGACTGGCAGGGGTTTGCTGTTTATTCTGGGTGCACCAGAGCCATGTAGGTGGCTCTTCCCAGTGACTGCTGATACCCAGCTAAGTCCCATTTCTTGTTCTCCAGGTACATTTGGGCGCATCAGTTGTCATGGCAGCTTGCCACTCTCCTACTCCACAGTCAGCGTAGGTAAGAGAACTTGTGCACCACTTCAGGGACCTTGCTGTGTGCTGCTCTCTCTCACAGGGGAGGCAATCTCTGCCTAGAAAAGGCTTGGGGAGGAAGGTACTATTTACCTCTTGTCACTTTTTTAATTTATAACTGGTCTCTTTTACAGGCCCTATCTGTACATCAGTGGCAGATGCAGCCATTGTTTACAGTATCCTTGCTGAGCCAGATCTGCTCTATCCATATGGTAGGTGAGCCCTCTCCCTCCCTGAGCCCAGATGCTCTCTCTTCCTAGAGGCATCTTAGAATAAAAGGAGGAACTCTTCTTTGTTCCCTGCAGGACTAAAACAGCCCAAAGCAACCCTATCTGAGATGTGTGCTCCTGACCTGAAAGGCTTAAAACTGGGAGTGGACTGGACATTTTTTAAGGTGCCTGGTTTATCTCTTATCTTTCTGCTGCTTTGCAAAATAAGATTTTAAAGGAGCCCAGTGCATTCATTGTTCTCTTTCCTGTCATAATTAAAGCTTCTCATATTTAGTCCTGTAACTGGAAGATAATACAGCCTGTGTGAAAACATCAACATGGAGATATTTTTTCCTAAGGCAGAGTTTTGAGTAAGAGTCTGTTGGAGGCATGAGGAAAGGTCATGACTGCTGCTTATTCTATTGGAAGCAATGCTTCTGAACTGATAACAAAAGGCAGTTAGTTTAAAATCAAATGAGGAAAAGGAGTGTATCCACTCGGTGACAGTGCTATAGCTGCTGAATGTTATTTCATTATTCCAATGTAGAAATGGGGCTTGCAAGCTGCTTGAAAATTGTAATACAGCCCCACAAATGTACTCAGGATTTCTTCCTGAAGGTAAAAAAAGACTCTTACTGGCTCTGGCACAGTGCAGACAAGGAATATTCTCTGCTCTGGAAAAAGTGACCTTTCCTTTTTATTAGGGGTGTGACCTGCAAGCTGCTCTCTTGCAGCATGTGACCTAAGTCCTGTAGGACTGTGTTTCACTGCTGTTAGGGACAGGAACAAGGAAAGCACCATGAGGACTGAAGTCCTGGTGAGTGTGCTCACCAAGATGAGCAGTTATTAAAGTTCTTTCCTCTTATTCTTTAGGCATGTGATGCTGAAGTCCTGTCTGCCTGTGAGAAAGGTAAAGAGGGAAAGTCTGTAAGTCTTTTATTGTGCCAGATCCTATGGTGTCACTTTGTGCTCCTCTTGTGTATGCACTAAATAGCTCTTGCCTGAAGTCCTTAAAGGCAGTTGCTTAAAGGAGTCTGCTGGATGAACAGCAGTAACTTTGTATTGGGGAAGCCCCCCTGACTGCTGAGGGTTAAAAAGCTCAGCAGTTGTAGGCTTGTCAGATTACAATAGAAGAATGCAGTCCAGTGTGCTCAGCCTCTGTGTGTATAAAGACAGATCTGTGCTTGGTAATACTTACTCTGCAAGCTTTAATGGTAAAAGACTTTTAAGGGAAGGCCTTGTTTCACAACATAATGCTCAGTAGTAATAGAGTACTGGGTCTTTGTGATATATCCAGTCCTCTGGTATTTCCTTGAAATCTGCCAAGTGGTACCTCTAGGGTGCCTTTGTCAGAGTTTAGACAGAGTTTATATCTTTGTGATATATCCAGTCCTCTGGTATTTCCTTGAAATCTGCCAAGTGGTACCTCTAGGGTGCCTTTGTCAGAGTTTAGACTAAGCAAAATTGACCCTGGTGAGCACTTGGGGGTGGAGGAGAAAGCCTCTACAATGCCTGGTATAGTAGTTGCATTGGAGCTGAGTATTCAGGCTTTGTCTGGATTTTCTTCACCCTCCTTATTTCCACAAACACAGTCCTACATTTATAGAGTTTTCTTAGGAGAGATGGATCCATAAGCAAGCTTGGGTATTTATGAAGAAGCTGGGGTCACAGAAAGGAGAGGATTCTTTGCAGACTGCAAAAGATTCACTTTTCCCAAAGTCTTGGTGTTCAGCCTTGTTAAAGTGCATCGAGATTTAGTGGCTCTGTATTGTTTGCCTGGTCTCCTGAGTATTCCCTGATTCCTTTACCATTATGGCTCAGAAGAGGCTTTGAATGGGATCTCATAATGCTAAATAATCACTTCATGCTGATAAAACACTGGTCATGTGAAGTGCTCAGGGAAACATTGTCAGTCCTTCTACTCTTTGGCTTAACTGGGAGGCTAGAGGGGTGAGGTGAATTTGCCTGAAATAGAGCAGGTAAGTTAGGAACCTGTCTGCAGCCCCTGCCCTGTTGGAATACTGAGATGTACTTAGGTTGAAAGCATTTCCCTGGGGGAAGCAGCTGCAGCTGTGCATGCCACACAGTGCACTGAAAATGCTTGCCCTGCAATGGCATATGGGGTCTCTCACTCTGCAGGGGTTGGGGATTTGCATCCTTTCTGTGAAGTCTGGAGAACTCAGGGATGCTGTCTGTGCTTTACCTGTCCTGTACACAGCGGTGAAGCACCTGCAGAGTTTGGGAGCCAGTGTGGTTGAAGTCTCTCTTCCAGAGATGGAGGAAGCCCGAGTGGCACATGTGATCTGCATTCTCAGTGAGATGAGGGACTTCCTGCAACCTGACTTCAATAAACATTTCCATGAAATGGTAAGTAGCAGCAGCTTGGAGCAGTAGTTGTTCTGACTGATACAGATCAAATATCATGTCAGTGAGAAACCTGATGTGCTCCTGCTTCTTCTATGACAAACTATCTGTTGGATGGCTACTGGTATAGAAGAGCAGACTGGGAAGAGAACTCCTGGGCTGTCACAGTTCAGTTTCCTGCAAGCAGAGCCTTGATCAGTTTTTTTCTATTTCAGAATTTGGAAACTCGGGCTAGCCTGGCCTTGGCTTGCCAGTTCACAGCTCTGGATTATATTAAGGTAAGGAACATACTGAGGTGAAGGCTGAAGGGAGGCACTTAGTGAAACTGTAAAGGTGGGGTAGGGGCTTCTCTTAGCCTCCCCACATGCATGGGAAGATGTCACCCAGCTTTATCTGTCCTCTGCTGTGAGAGCATGCTGGATAGTAGGGCACCACAGAGGAAATGCCACCTGTCCTGTACCCTGATTCCAAATTGTGGGAATGGTGTCTTCTTTTGCAAAGGCAGAGATGCTGATGGGCAGAGTCTGCTAGCATCAAACATGAATTTTGTGAGCCAAGAGGGCCCATCAGATAGTATTCTCTCTGCTTGCAGGCAAATCGACAGAGAACTCGGAGCATGAGATTTTTGCAAGAGATCTTCAGCACTGTGAACTGTATCCTTACACCAGGTATTGGCACTCTTGGCTACAGAGACAGTCCTCAACAGCTGCGTGGTGCCTTTTAAGAGCAGTCACTTCATTAACTTCCCCTCCTCAATTTTGAGAGTATGACTTGTGCACTTTGCTGTGACTTGCATCCTTAGAGGATAATGCAGCCTGATTAGAAAGACCACTGTGTATTTCTAGACTTAGTGGTTATATCCATGGCACTGCATCAGGTTGCCCAGAGAGCATGCAGGATCTTCATCCCTGGGAATATTCAAAAGCTATTTGGACATGGTCATGGGCACCCTGCACTTGCTGACCATTCCTGAGCCAGAAGGTTAGACAAGATGACTTCCTGAAGTCCCTTTCAAGTTCAGTCATTTTGTGATTCCTCCACAGCTGTTCCTTGCACTGCTCCAAGAATTTATGAATCTGACCTCTTGACTGGGAGCAGCGATATGACCTCTACAGTCCGGTGCATGAGGTAAGGAGAATGCTACTTGCACTACAGAAACAAACGTTTGGGAACAGCTGGCAAAGAACCTCAGACTGTAAGGTGGGAGAGATTAATCATAGCTGCCTCTACCAAAAAAGGATGAATTTGCTGCTGTCCCCAGGAATATTGATGACAGCTTTTTCCCTCTAGGTTCATGCAGCTTGGTAACTTCACTGGGATTCCAGGCCTTGTGGTCCCCATTGGATATTCTACTGCTGGGCTCCCGATTAGCCTCCAGGTGAGTATTTGCTCTTTGTGAATGCTGGGGCACAAAATTCCCAGCTGGCTTTGTCCTGAAGCATCACAGCCAGGTCTCTGCTGTTCCACACAGCTCACTTGAGGAGCTAGCAGTTACTGGAAGTAAAAGCTTTAATTTGAGGGTGATTTGCCTCACTCCTAAATGGCAGAGGTCTCTGGATATCTTTGAGAAAGATTTCTCTGTCTCCCTGTCTACTTGCATCAATACCCAGTATTCATCGCTATCCTTTCCTCTCTTAGGTGTCATTTCTGTAACTTCTTTTAAATCCTTTCCCCTTGAAACAGGTCTCATGTAAAGGAAAGATCTGTGTCTTGCAATTGAAAGTCACACAGCTGCCTTTATCCCAAATACAGTGATGCCATACTTACTGGGGTAAAAGGAGAAAACATCTTTTGAGGATATTGAGGTGCGGGGAAATTGTTTCCAAGGCTTTCAAGAGCATCTGTATGATGCTACTTTTTTCATTTATCCTTCTCCTTCTGCCTCTCATCTTCTCCCAGGTCATGGCAAAATGGTGGGATGAAGCTGTTCTTCTGAGGATTGGCCTAAAGCTAGAGCAGTTCCGTGACCAGACCAAAAAACCATCCATTTATTATGACATCCTGGCGTGATGAAGCAACCAAGATGGGGAGCAAGT
Source organism: Agelaius phoeniceus (assembly GCF_051311805.1). NCBI lineage: Eukaryota > Metazoa > Chordata > Aves > Passeriformes > Icteridae > Agelaius > Agelaius phoeniceus. The sequence continues at coordinate 92,933,839 of NC_135266.1, forward strand.
CTGGTTTTTTCCTAGTCTGACCTGACCAAGTATTAGAGTGAACTTGTTTTCAGTGATCATCAGAATAAGACATAGTAGCAGGCCCATCTGAGGAATGGGGACAAACCACTGATCTAATCAGGCACTGAGGCTGAGCAGACATAATTTCTGCTCCCTGCTTGGTGGATGGTCCAGATTATACTAGGGAGACTAACTGTGCTAGCTAGTTGGGGTTTTGCCAACAGGGGAGGCTGCAACTATCTTCTACAATTTCTTCCCATGCAGGAGTCCTGTGTATGGGTGGAAGGCAGTTGCATCTGCAGGACTGCATGCAGGCAGTTCATACTACTGTACATGGCAAGGTAGAACCTTAACCTTCTCATGGTACTCCTCCTCTTCCAGTACAGAACAAAGGTACTGTTTCTGAAGGGGAAAGGCAGCAAACAGTGCCTGGCCCCTTGGAATGAGGAGGATCTTAACCCACCTGCACTTAGGCAGTGTTTGTTTTGGACCTGTACTCAGGCACTGGGTACAAAAACCCAGCAAACCATAAAGCCTGTAGGTAAGGAGGTGCTGCCAACAGTGCAAGGTCAGCCCAACAGCTGCAGTGTCTGGGTGTGCTCACTGCCCCAGAGTCCTGCCTCTCTTAAAGCCTGGCATGCAAGGGAAGGAAAAGCCACACCATGAACCCTCCCTGACTCCATCCCAAAGCCCTGGTGCAGTGTTTTGGCTTTTTTTTTTCACATCTCCATTTCCCAAGCTAAGCCTTGAAGAGCCTCTTTTCTCCTGCTGGTTGCTTATATATAAGCCTACTATCAAATGGAAGAAACCACTGGATAATGCTATGAAATACTGTTCAAGGGGTGCTGAGCCAGCTATTAGAAACAAGTGGAATTTCTAGGAAATGCTACTGAGTACTGAGCTACTGCAAAATTGAAGCTGGATGCAAGAAAGGTGTTGCACAAAGAGCAAAAGAGCATATGCAGCAAAGAGCCTGCTCTAGATAAGAAGCCAATCTTCTCTTATCTTTAAATTACTTCCTAAAGTAATCAAGGTAGACATGGATTACTACATACAGTATGACATGGCTGTAAACCACCATGTTGTTTTATTGAAAGGCTCCAAACTGTAAATTTCCTAGTACCTTTGTCCTGCCAGCAACATTAGGGCCATGTGAAAAGAGAGGCTTAGGAGTAACTGAACCTAAGCATTTGTGTTCATTTTGGGGTGAATGCTCAGAAGCATCTCCTGTTGTCTACTTTATCAGGCATCCTGGGATTGTGATCAGGCTGCTGGAGCAGCTGTCCTACTAACAGCAGAGATCACTGTATTGTTATGTAGCTTGGAAGGAAAGAAGAAACAGAAAGTAGTTGCAGTTTCTCCCAAGTTCAGTACTGTTTTGGGATTTCTTTTTCCCATACCTACATATTCCTTAACCAGAGCTAGCACTTTACTAATGGCTGAAGTTGTCAGATGGCATCTGAATCCAAGAACATTGCATTGCTGTCCCCTGCTTAATTACCTGAGTTAAAAGATCAACTCCCACCATCAGCTATCACCAGCATGCACAGTTAATTGTGTGGCTGATAATACTTTTTATCTTGAATGGGATACTGCCACAATTGGTTTTTTACTGCAGTCTAGTATAGCTCAGCTTTAGGAAGAACAGTCTCAAAGCAAGCTATTTCCTATAGTATTAATGATAAGTTATTAACACTACCAACATAAATTACAATGAAACTGCTGAAATGTACTGCTTAGCAATAAGGGAGTTGGTAAGAGTTTCACAAGAATAAGTTTCAGCTAGGAACGTTTCTGCTTGAAGGAAATAACTGAATATTTCCTAATACAATGGTATTACTCAAGAATTAAGAGATGAGTGTCTAACATATTATGATCCTGCTAGATAAACCTATTTATTTCAAATCTCTTCCTAAATGCCACACTACCCTAAAATTCTAATTTCAATATTTAGTTCATTCTGTGGGCATGGTGAGGGAGCTCAGGTTGCTAGGAGGAGAGAGGCTGAAGTAAAGAGTTAGTTTTTAAAAATACCTGCATCCTCCTAACAGTGGGAAGAAGAAAGAACTGAGTTTTTACTGGCTGACAGTAACACTGCTTCCTCCCTTGGCCTAAACATATTTCATCAATGCACATTTCCAGTGCAAGAATTTCCTAGTACTGAGGTCACTAAAATAAACTTTACTCATCCTGGTGAAAGGCCCCTGTGTTTCCTTTTTTCCCCTGCCTGTTGATCCAAACTCTACAGCAGACCAGTTCCTAGTTACCAGCAGTTGTGTGAGCAAAGCAGACACAGTGACCACACACACAATCCTGTTGCTTCACATAGATATATGTATGGGTATAGATATACTGTATATACACATGGATTTTTTTTTAATATATATATATATATAAAATAACACCTCGTTTATAAAGCGACATTTAATTGCCACTGGTTCCCTTCCCACCCCACAAAAACAATAGTATACAAAATATAAAATATTTTAAATATTTATAAACGTTGCAAGAAAAAAATAGAACTGTATGAAAATATTTTTTTTTTCTGAGGTTCCCTCCTGCCCTGTGGGATGAGGAAGAGAAGGGGTACACGTCTGGCCGGCCTAGTGTGCCTTGAGTCCATAGTTGTTAAGTGGGTACGAGTATGCCCTGCCTAATACTATCCGGTCCCGGAGGAGCTTAAATAAGACATAATAATTGCAGAAAAGGATGAGGGCCATGGAGAGCGTGTGGTTCCACTTCTCTGAGCGCAGCAGGGAGTAGAGCTGGTAGCAGACCACGCTGCCTTCGATGAGAATCAGCAGGTTGAGCAGCCGTAAGGGACGGTGAAAGAGGAACTGCAGGGAAAGAGTAAAGAAGGAGAGATTTCTGTCATTTGTTGCTGGGTTGAAGTGAGGAGGAGTATGGACATAATGCTGTCAGGGACCACTGCAGAGCAGAAGCAGTGCTTGTGCTCCAGCCACCACTAGCTGCTACTTAGGGAAAACAGAAACAAGGCATGTAGAACTGGCATTTTGCTTGAGAAGGGGAAGTAGGTGAAATAAACCTATTGGCCTGCTGACACACTTTCCCATTTCCCTGAAAGATGTTAACTAGAACCCTCTCAGGGGAATGCCACTGCCTGATAGAGCTGTGCCACCTCAATGAGAAAGAGAGCTGTGGAGACCTGTGTCACCTCAATGAGAAAGCACTGACAAGGCAGCCGTGGCTCCCATCTTGCCCAGAGGTCACTGTTAGACAGAATGGGTAAGCCCCACTGCTGCCAACATGTATTTTGATCAACAGCCCCAGGCTGTCACGGAACACTGAACTCTCTTCTGCTGCAGCTGGGTTTGAGCCTCTCCTCCCTCCCACAGTGGTAAAGCACCAAGCAACAGAAGAGATACTTGCATAAAAGCGGGCATGGGACACGTCTGAAGGCACTGCTACGTTGTAAGGCCCAACTGCTTTATACAGGCACCGGCTCCGTCGCACCAGAACTCCCTGTGGCCATATTGTGTTTTCTGACCAGCTGTGGGGAAACAATGCCAGAGTGTCAACATCTGTGCTCCCAACCCCCTGAACAAGGGTTCACAGGAATGGACTGCATCTTGAAAAATACCAAAGCCTCTGCCACAAGAACATGTCTTAGTTCCCACTGGAAAAGCACAGAGGGTTGATCACAAGCCCATTCAATGGACTCTGAAGTAGTATGAACAAATGGTTCCCAGTGCTAGAACCTTGTCCACTGCAGTGGAGGGAGCCACCCCCTGCCTCTGCTCAAGATGCTCTCCAGTGGCCAAGAAGAATCTCAGCATTCCTTTCTGTGAGGGAACCAGCAGTGACTGGAGGAGCTCAGACAGCTCTCTAGAGCAGCCATATCTGTTTTCAGTGAACGAGGCCAGTAGAGTTGCATGGGGGAGTGCAAACACATCCTCAGTAGATAAACACTGCTGGTATTTGCTCATCCACTAGAACATCTCAGCCCCTTGCTAGGCATGCCAAGCCCTCCCATCCCCACACTCACATGTGCTGTGGAGCATTGCTGTAGGAGCCATGTTCTAGTTTCTGCCACTTGCCGAGGTGGGCGGCAGACCTGTGGAGCAGGTCACAGTACTTGGGAGGCAGCAGCTGCGTGGTGAGCATGACAAAGGCATTGATCCACACCATGATGAGGTGCTCGCAGGACCAGCGCATGTCATAGTACTGGGTGCTCTGCAAAGAGACCAGACAAGAACTTGGCACCACTGTCACAAAGCAGAAGGAGGATGACAAGGGACATACTGCATGTGCATCCAGCAGACCCACACCACACGTTACAGGCATGCGCTTTTGGACCGGTGATTTCGGAGGGTTACGGCTTAGGAGGCGCTCAAGGCTCCCTTCTCCTTGAGCTGCAGGAGAAAGGGCAGGGGATGATGCTGCAGCTGGTGCATCTCCTCCTCCAGCAGCAGGTAACAAGGCAGCTTGCTTGCCACAGAACTGCCCCAGGAGCACCAATTGCACCAAGACTGCTACATGGATTGTGGAGCCCTGCCCATTTCTCTGCACAAACTGGAGCTTATTCAAATTAGAGAAATGACAGATGAAAAAATATAACCCCCACACTGACAAGAGGTTCTTGGATTTAGTTTGCCAAGCATCCTAGTTGGCTCTAACAGGCTGACCACCAAAGCCTCTGATCCAAGCACTCAAAAGCAACGATGTTGGATCTGAGACGGGTAACAACAGGTTCTCTTTTCTAGGAAGAACACAGCTATCCATCTGCCTAGGACAGGGGGTGGGAGAAGGGGAGTTAGTAAGTGGGGTGATGGGACTAGAGGTGCATCACATTTATGGCAATACCTATCTGCCAACCAGGAGCAGTACTAGTGCACTCCGGATGCAGCCATGCTCCGCTATCCGGGCTGCCAAAGGGGAGACAGAGAAAAGGGGAATTAACCAGGAATCTGGCCTGGCAGCAGTTCACACAACATTCAGAAGGAGACAGTGGGCAGGGGCACAGAGAGAGCCAGACAACAGCTACCTTCACAAAGCACAGTGGCAGGAAAGCCACATAGTAGGCACTGAAGAGAGAGTTGAAGAGAACTTCCTTGATCCTGCGGTTGAAGTCTGCTTTTAGACACTCCACCTCATTTCGGATGAGATCTGGGGAAAGGGGGCAGCTGTGGGTGGGGATAGATGTAGGATTATTGAACTGTTCTCTCAGGGATTCCCACAGGAGCGAGAAGAAGTCTTTGACCAGGCTGCTGACAGCTGAAGCCCCATCATCCGCCACCTGGTCCTGTACCAAGTAACCACAGTCTGCAGGTAGAGGCTGTGCTCTGCTGTCCTGGTGGAAGCAGCACAGAGGGACGTAGACACCAAACCTGCCGTGAAGGAAAGAAAAAAATGGCTGAAATAACAGCCATCCCAATAGGGGGCACCTCCCCAACAGGTACTGGCCCTGACAAGAGTGACAGCACATAGGAACCCCCCATTCCAGAAGCTAGCAGCCAACTCTTCTCCCCACTAAAAGGCCAGAGGCTGCAGCTTCAACACCTGTGCAGAGAAGTTTTTTTAAATCCCATTTGCAGAACCACCAACAGTCCCAAAAGCTCAGTTTTCAAGTGGCAGTAAACAAACACAGCTCACACAAACAGCAGCTGAGGCAATTCACTTCATCAACTCTGTGCCACCTCCTCACACCTTCCCCCAGCCATTCCTGCTTCCTTTTTAATCCTAAATCGAGGAGACATTACAGCCAACACTCTGCTTCCCACAGTGGCTCATGGCACCCCCAAGCAGCTGTGCACCCCCAAACACCCTACCCAGAAGGTTCAAAGTGGTGTCACTCACGGGTAGCCCAGGAAGAGAAGGTTGAGAACAGAATGGCTGCGGAAGAGGTTGACCAGAGTCCAGCAGAGCACCCATCCACAGAGGGTGAGCAGCACCAGGCGCACCATGTAGCACATCAGCGATGTTGCACCCACCTGAGAGGCCTGCAAATGGAGAGGAAACACTCAGCAGTCCTATAACAACCAGTGCTAGAAGATAAGCACAAGGGATGCCTGTGGAGGATGAGCAGGGAGAGGGTGCCAGGAGGTACTAGAAGAGGGATAGGTGCCCTCTTCCTCTCAGAAGCAGGAAACTGATTCTCTTACAAACATAAATGCCTTCAATTTTATTAATGATTGACAGGATCCAAAAGATTCAAATAATCATGAGTTGTGGGGTATGACTAAAATAGGGCCTTTGAAGAAAAAATCAGAGCTGCAAAGCAGAAAAATATTTTTGCTCAAGTCCCTTATTGCTCCAATGATAGCCCAAGATAGCCTGAAACCCATTTCCTCTCTCTCTTTTCTTTAGAAGGATCAGGTCTCAGCATTGTGAAAATTTGCAGCTGAGGGAAAAGAAGATGTGCACCTTCTCAATTCCAAACCCAGATTTCCATAATTTAGCTCTATTGGATGTGCAGGCTGCAGTGTAGTGAGAAGGCACCACAGCAAGAAAGCCTGATCCAATCTCCAGAGGAGAGAAGGGAACTGAGCTATGAAAAGATTCTTAAGAGTTAGAGCCAATACATGGGATGCACAAGAACCTGCATGGAAGATTTCAATGCAGAAATTTCAGCCTATGGCAAGTCTTACAGAGGATGTGAACTTAAATGAAAATGGAAGGAATCAGTTGAAAAGAGCGCTTCAGAGTTCCCACCTTGTCCATTTATCTATTCAACAGGACATAACTGTTCCTTTATTTAATTTACTTATTTTTAAACACTGCTTAGTTGCTTAGCCTAGAGTTGTATTAGCTATTTCAGTGGACAAAACTTCTATTTTCCTGAAAATGACCTTTTACAGAGACTTAATTTGGCCTGGTTCTGCTCCCACAAACACAGAGAAGGTCTCAAAATGTGTGGTGACATGACCAGAGTCTGAGTTACTGACTAACCAGGACTGGAAAAGCAGTTCTACCAGTACTCCTATGTCACTTCAGTGTAGTCAGACATTCTCCACCTGACTCTTCCCCCTCTGAGCTCCTGTTCATTCTTCTTGTCTTGGCCAACCTCCCTATTTGCCTTTTTGCTACTTGACTTGCAATTCTCTCAGCCACTTCTCTAGCATGAGATAGTGGGGTACAGTATTGTACCTGCAGAGATAAATAAGCAAGTGAGACCATTTAATCTCCTCCTAGATGAAGAGCCAACAAAGCTACCCAATACTACAGGACATGACTGGTCTCAAGGAGAAAACTCCAAGGCAGAAAAGCATCCTCAAAATCTTAGTCCTTCACACCCAGAATCTTCTGAGGGAAGAAACCTTCCAACCTGCAGAATTTTCCTAGGCCATGGATGACCATGTTCTGCAGCAAGTTCTACAGGCAGGAGAGGGAACAGTGGGAATGTTACCTCAGAGATAATGGCCCACACCAGCCTCCGTGCCAGCATCACTGTGATGAACGCCGCCAGGTGGTAGTCAATGAGGTGAAAATTCTGAAGGAGGAAAGAAAAAAGATCTTCACCAGGAAAAGGGACTCTGAAACCACCCAGATGGGGTGGGACTAGAAAACTGGCTGGTGGAGAGTACATTAGCACCTCACATAAGCATTCCCCAGATCTCTCTATTAGGGATGAAGGGAAATCAATAAACATTAGTAATATAGGAACGTCTCCAGAAGCAAGATCTCCTCCACAGGGAGATTCCTTCCCATGGAGAGGTTTCCACAGAAAACAAAACAAACCAATCCTTCAGGCAGGTATTCTTGGGGTCAAAGGGACATCTAGAACCAGAATCCTACCATGGAGAACAGGTTGCAGGTTCTCAACAGAAAAGCCCCTGAACAATCAGACAAAGGGCAGCCAAACTGGAGTCTAGAGTGAGCACACCAGCTCACTTTCCCTTTTGGTCTCAAAAATGGTCTGTAGCAACCAGTGCTTCCTGATGAAACCAAGCTGATCTGAGAAACCTCATCTTCATTGGCCATGAAGAAGTTCTCTAGCTGCTCTTACAGCTTTTCAGTGAAGCCATCCAATATATTCTGGCCAGAAGAGTTAGTAGACTCTGAATACTGCTGCTTTTGGTACTTCAGGGACATTTTGGGTAAAAAAGAATGCTTGAGTTGTGATGGGAATAAACAAACGACCGTTAAATCCTGGTGGGTAGGGAGCCCCAGACAGAGTGCTTTTACTTCTAAGCCAGCTGTGTCCAGCACGGCAGGGCTGAGCAGGAGGCTGGTGACTGGAACACCAGCACCACCTGTCGGTACAGGTAACTGAGGGACCACCTCGTGCTTCCAAGCAGCCTTTAGGACACGGTTCCAGCTGCACAGGCCGACTTCGCTCACTTGAGGCCTGCTGGCTCACAGGCAGCTTATTGGGACAGCAAGAACACTGAAACCGAGGAGGTCGAGAGCTTTACATAAGCTGAGGATCTGACCCCCTCCTCCACTGTGCTGCTCACTTGCTCTGAGATCCTAACAAAAATCTGCACATCTTCCTTCTCTCAGGCTCTGTTGTTTCAACCGGCAAGGGGCACTCACAGCAGGAGACAGCTCCTGGAGTCTCAACTCTGTGTCAAACCCTAGGGACTAGCTAGACCATGCAAACATGTGCAAGAAGTATCCCCTGAAGGAGTCCTGCTGACTTCTCTCTCTCTCCTGCCATGATTTTCTCCCCTGTAAAATGGGGGATGACATGGCCCTGACTGATGGGGGTGCATGTGAACTCTCATTTACTCCCTTAATGTCAAATGCTTGGTGATTCCTGGATTGAAGAAGCATGAAAGGAGCTGTGTAATGAAAAAGCCTGAGTGATGGCACTTGCTGGGGAACTCACCAGTGAGGTGCAGGAAGCAGGGTGATTGTATGGGTACCACCAGACAGTCTTGTAGATGTTGATGTACTGAATGAAGAGGGCTACCAAAAGGTAGATGAAGAACAGGAATTCAAAGAGAAGGCTCCCATCCAATGGCAGGTCAGGGATCCGGCAGTGACGCACAGGCTCTGGAGTAATCAGTGCTGTGATCGGAGGTGCTGACAGGCTGATGGCATTACCATTCCTGAAGCAGATGGACATCACTTACTTGGTAAACATTCTCCATCATCTCTGACATTTCCCAGGATAGAGTGCTTGAGGTTGTAAATATGAGACTGGGTATTACCAGGGGAGAGGTGACAGCAGTTTTGCATTCCTATTTATGACATGAGACATGAGGCTGGTGGTGACCTCCATCATCTTAGCTCAGACAAAACCCTTATCCAGAATTTTCTCTGAATGACAGCTTCATCTGTCAGAAGTGCTGTGACATGCCCAGCAATATTTCAGTAAACTTGCAGACTGAGGAGCAGACACACAGAGCTAAAATCATTAAGGACTCTGTGCTACACCCAACAGTTAATATTGGCTTTCCATCCATCACCAGGACACTACAGTAGCACCCAGCCTCCTTCTCCAGCACAGCAAAGTGCCCATTGTCTTTCTGTTCATAGTTCCTCTTTTAAAAAGATGAGTAACTAAAAATGGAATGGAGTAGTTCAGCCACTTCCTAAAGGCTAACCTCTCAAGTGTTCTCATACTTCCTTCTTTTCTAGCTTTCAGAGGAGGATAGGACAAAGCTCTGGCATACTGAACTGGTAGAGGAACTATGCTATGTCTGACTGAAACCAGATAAGCAACGCTCTCCCAGGACCCTGGGGCCCTGACACCACAGTCTCGACATCACTTGCTTCTTGCTTCCAAAGAACTTCAAACTGTGCTATCTGTCCCTCTGTCCCTGACAGAGAAGTCTGTAAAGGCCAAAGCTAAATGGCTTGGATTGCTCTACTCTGTAAGAATGAACCTATACCAGGGCCCCAGCATGCAGCAAATAGCTTCTCTGGTCTGCCAACTTTTTATGGAAAGAAGTAATGCTGGGCCCTTTCAGTTTTTATACCAAATGTGGTAATCTCAATGTCACTGCATGTCTGTTCCTGTTTCAGCCCCCAACTTCCCCAGAAATTGCAGGTCATCTCTACCAACTATGAGAATTAGTTTCATCAACCTGCAGGTATAAAACAGAATATGGGCATCCTCCTGCCTTGTGTTTCTATTATGTAGGAGGAGGAGTCACAGCTGTACTCTGATGTGTCACATTAATTCCCCAGGGCAGTGAAGGTAGGTGAGTGAGACAAGGACTCATCATTTGCTAGGACTCACTGCTCTGGAAACTGCTGCAGGAAAGACAAATGAAGCATTGTGTGATTTCCACCCCTGTGTGATTTCTACTGTGACTGTTGTGACCACAAGAGAGTGGTGAAGGGGGGTTGAGACCACTGCCACAATCCCCTCCATGGGGCTGATTTTAATGCATGAAGTCAAAAGAGGGGCTGCAGAGGGAAGCATGTACCACAGCAGAGCTGAGAAGGGAAGCTGGAAGAGGTTTGTCATGCAGGACTTGTTCCCTCTTGGATGAGTTGTCTCATAATACCACAGTGGAGGGCTCAAGGTTCCCCTCTCCCAACCCCTCACTTTCACCACAAAGCCATGCTCCCACACAGGGTTCAGGGTGGATCAAGGCTCCTTGCTGCTTTCAGTGCTGTCCCAGCCACGGATGTCTCAAGAGCCCTGCCTCTGTCCTCACCTGTTTCTCAGACCAGTACCGTTTCCACAGCTCCCGCCAACCAGAGTCTGGAGAGAAGGCAAAGCGGAACGGCTTAGCTGCTGCCGGCTGGGTCCCCTCCTTCCACCGGGCATGACCAGGAACCAGTCCACTCCCAGTGCCTCCAGCAGGCTGTGCCCTGACACACAGACAACGATCCAAAAGCCTTCCCAAATCTGCAAAGGAGGCAGAAACATCACTTAAGCTTTAAACTCTGGTCACACTCACCCAGTTCACGCTCCAGCCAGGCAAATTCATGCAGAAGGGAGTCACTCCATACACTCAGAGCCCTGTGGGACAGCCACCAGCACTCTAAACCACTGTGCCACTTCAATGGCAGCAGGTCAGTGTCTGCTTGCACACCCAGAAGGAACACCACTGACACTGTGTCTCTAAAAAGGGGCTGCTTACATTAGCCATCAACAAATGACAGCACTTACTGCTGGCTGGAAAGTACCACTGAGCACCTCCAGAGCTGGAGATGACACAAATGTGTGCTTTATTTCAAAAGCAAACCTGGGAAGAGCCTTCTCCATATTGTGGTTGAGCTACTAGAGCTTCACAGCTCTTTATAGGCACTCAGCACATTACTTGCCAGGCTCTGATGCTGGTAGGTAATTCAGACACCCTCTGGCAGACCTCTGAACAGACAGACTCGTGTCCTTGAAGGAAACTGCATGGTCCAGCTCCCTTCTGTGCTAATGCCCAAATGACACCAAGGTAATACATCCATTTAAAAGTGGGTTTAGCTAGCAGAAAAGTGCAGCAAAACACACATGTATGCATGTACTTCAAATGCACATATGGGCAATCCCATAACCCAGCCCTGAAAAGAAAAATAATTCAGAAGTAAACTTGTACATATTTATTTACCTATTTATTTTTAATGACACACTTAAATCTATCAATTCCTTAAAATAAACTGCAATGAAAGAGGCTGGGCAACTCAGAATATCAGAACAATAGTGTCATTTCTGGCATATTTTTCTTCTATTTCACTGGTCTCCCACATGACACTGCAAGGATTTTGGCAGTCAGGAAAGTTTCCAGTGGAAACACAGCAGACATAAGGGAGTGAAGGATTGAACTGGAGTGCACCTGTGCTGTACAGGAACAAGACACCAAGTGAGCATCTCACTACAAGGACTTTGGTGTGTCTGTGTGCCTGGAGTCTAAATCAGCTGCCCTTTTGGAAAAATATCATAGCCAGAACCAACCCAGGGGCCAAAAAAGCACATCCACCTTCTGGGAAACTCCAGATGTAGCTTTGAAATGTACAGATGGAACCTATGGTCTATTTATAATTCAGTCATCACCTCCTTTAAAATCCCGAGAAATCACAGCTGGCAGAAATGCCAGAAGTTTTGTCAGTGAGTCACAGGACTGTCACCATGAACATAGCGTGCAGGAGTACTTCTCTAAAAAATTCCCTCAAAGAATTGCCCTTTGTATTAAAATTTCCTATCCTTCATCTCTACTCCGATAAACAATTGTCATTATTGAAACCAGGATACCAATTCTCAAACTTTCAACAAAAATCAAGATGTTTCAAAGGATGAATGCTTCCTGTATACCCACACAAAAGTCAGTTGGAAAAATCAAACCAAACCAAACCCAAAAAAAACACATCAAAAACCAGAGATCCAGGAGGGAGAGAGGAAAAAAAAATAAACAGGAGATATGAAAATGCATGAAAGGCAAGCAAACATTGGAGAATTTTGGTTTTGAGTAAATAGTGTGTTTTGGCAGACTTTAATACTCTTATATCTCCAATAGCAACACAACAGAGATTGAAGCCTTCCTTACCTTTCTTGTCAAGCAAGAATTTTCAGACAATTTTCCCTACGATGTTCTAGAGTTTTACTTGGAAATATTTCTATTTCAGGAATTAAATATAAACAAGAAAATTCTCCTGCATGTGTAACATGAGTAGGGGCAGCAACAAACAATGCAGAATCCACTTAGGGCATTCAGACACTTTCGATAAACAGCTAAAGTGAAACAAAAAAATGAGGAAAAACCCCCAAAAAGAACAAACTTGAAAGCCATTTTAAGCCAAATTTAGCTACCACAGGGCCTGTGGTAGCTGAAACAATTGGTCTGATTCGACCTACAGGATATTTATGATAATGGATGCAATATGTTGGTGGTCTAATTAGTGCTATTAACAGTGGAAGGTAGTTTATAGCACATTCAATAATTCATGTAAATAATTTAATAGGTCTCATTAGTATCACCCCATTAGTATGCCTCACACGCTCGCCAATACAGACACTTGGACACAGAGTAATCGCAATTCCAGCCCCTAGCTTTACAAACCAGTAAAATGCAGGTTTTTACCAGTAAAAACAACTGCCCATGGAAAGAAGCCATCCTTAACGTCAGTGCATATATTTTAAATGCACTTGAATAAGCCCTTTCACAGTGATTCATGAACATATAGACTGGGCAGTTCCTCAAGCCAAGCTTTAAATAACTTTAAATACTGGAGTCAGATCAAATTAGGTAGGCATTTTGTTGGAGCAAAATCTGCCTAAGAACCATCCCTTTTTTTGTTTGCTTTTATTTTGTAAAACTAGCCACACAAAACTGAAGCTCCAGAGATAAAGCTAAACAAAGCAGTGAGATTACACATCAGATTGTCTCTAAGTCTGCTTTTTTTTGGCCTTGAACCAATCAACAGCCCTCCTTTTTGAGGAGAAAGACATGGGGAAAAGCATTTTTATAGCTTTCAATTAATAAAGAAAGGCACGATTCTACTTTGAAAACGAGAAAAAAAGGTGTCCATAAACTCCTTACTCCAAGAGATAATATTCCAAGTCATATTAAGTATTAATGAAGAGTCTACCCTGCTCCCTTCTCTGTTTGCATTCCCCACCCCATCAGTGATTATATTTTATAGTCATGCAGAAAAAGTGAGTAATGAAAGATAAAAGCTTTTCCTGACAAGACTCTTCAGTCCATTAACGTGATTCCACACTGTTTTTCCAGTTCACTTACAATTTCCCTCAAAAAATAAGCGACATGCTTGTAGTCCCTTCATCCTCAAATCCTCAGAACCAGTATTACCTAGCCTCCAAGATATCCTCTCTGAGGCAAATGTGGGCATCATAAAAACACACAGGCAGAATGTGGAGAGCAGCTACAGAAGAGCAGACAGTGGTCCTGCCCATGCACAGGGAATGGATGTGGGTATGGACAGCTCTTGGCTTCAAGGGCAGACCATGCTTCAGGACAGAGACAACACTTTCATTTGTGACACAGTTACAAGGAAATCCAGAAACAGAAGGCATCAGATGCTCTGATTTCCAGTTCCTGCTTTTAGGACCACAGAAAGCACTTGGTAATTTTTTTTTTCTGTGCCACAATACCCTTCCTGCCCATCAGCTCCCCAGCTATCCTGACGAGGCAGGATCGTGGCAGGATTGTGGCAGGCAAGAACCACAGCTGTGTGCACAAGTTTACTGATAAAAAGCTAGGCAGATGAATTACTCACCAATTCAGAGGTGAAACAGTGTGCAGCCCTGTCCTGCTCACCAAGGCCCATCACTCAGAATCATGTTTCTGCATCAGCAGCTGCCCAAACAGCTCTTTCAAGAGGCAATCAGGAGAGAGTCAGTGACTCATCAGAATGGCAAGTGTGCCTGTTTCCCATCTCTTTGCTGGAAACGCTACAAAGCTCAGTCAGTTATTTTGATGGTGTTACCATTTTTTAATTGGAGAAAACTCCAAGCCTCTCCAGTCTTGTTGGGAAGCTTGCTGCACTGAGACATGAGAACTCCCAGAGTCTGGAAGACATTCAGGTGGCTTTCCTTGTCTCCACAAGTCCTAGCACCAGTTACTCACAAGAGCAGAAAGAGAAACATGGCCATCCTCACTTGGTGCAATGTGGCTCAAGAAGACCACAGGTCTCTCACTGCAACTCACCATCTCAATTAAAGCAACCTTCTTCCTGCTGAGGAAGCATGTGACAGCTGGGGGTGAAGCAACACATGGTCTCTGTGGTGAGGGACTCTCTCTGCCCCCACAGCAACACAGACACTCCTGGCAAGACTTTCCATTCAGGGTGTCCGTGCTTTGTGGAAACACACCTGCCCCGTGTGCAGAGCTCCCTGGCAGGGAAGCGCAGCCAGCCACCCCCACGACATGGCTGCAGAGCACTGACACAAAGCACAATTAGTTTCTGAAACTGAAAATGCTCTCTTGGTTGCTAATGTCCTTAACTCAACTCACTGCAGCTGGTCAGCCTTATCCTAAACTTGCAGTTGTCCAGCAATCCTAATATCTTTGCAAATTATCAGACAAGTTTTCCTTTGAACTTTGAACTTCTGAGAGTCCTAGTTACTATAGGTTATTTTTACTTCCTTTTAGTGTGAACATCTTATTTATTTATTTAAATTAAAATAAAAAACAACCAAAACAAAACCAAACCCCCATTCTGACAGCTGGAAAAACAGACACAAAGCTAATAATTGACTCACCCAATATAACACCAAAAAGAAAAAGAATCACCAGAGAGCCAAGGAACAGAGATGGCTTCACCCAAGCTTTGGTCACAAGGCCACCTTGTCAGCACCCTCACATCTGCCACAACGGAAGCCACAAAGACACAAAATTTCTGTGAAAGCCCCAACTGGTCTGGGAATAAAATAAGCATTTAGTTGTTGCAAGGGAGGAAACAACCGACAGGTTATCAGATGGAAAGCTAAATATTTGGCTTGCACAGAGCTGCCCCGGTGCTAAGTCAACACAACCTTTCAACTCCGGCTGGATCCAAAGGCACACACCCGCCACCTGGCCCAGAGCTGGGAGGCAAAACCGGTTAGGAGGGAGGTCTCCAAGTCAGCACATTTTCTAAGCCCTCATGCCATACAGAGAGATGGATTAAGATGGGGATTTGGCACAGAGAGAGACAGAAACCCCCCTGAAGTGCAGCCCAAGCACCATCAAACAGGAGAGCTGGGTGGGGAATCACCACTGTCAGGTGGTGCACACCAGCAAGACTAATTTTTGCTCGGTGACTAATAACCTCCTCTGTAAAAACAAAACCAACCCATCAAGACCACGTCAGTGTACGCTTTTCTGATACAGTACAACTCTGGCTGAAGAGGTTGCATCTATCAGTCCTCTACACAGATGCCAAAACCAAAGGGTCGAAGTAGCAAGATTATGGCAAACGATGACAAACAGCATATGTACTGTATGACTTATTTCTAGTGTTTTCAGCAAGGAAGAGTAGAGCTAAGCAGCAGGGTAAGTGGGAAAAATAGAAGTTTTAGCTTAAGACAAGGGGAAGGCAGTGCCTGCCATTTGCAGCTGCCACAGTATTTCAAATACCCACATACAAAAATGGGAATGGGAAAGAAAAGTTTTTCAGGAAAAGCCTCTCAAAGTTAAAGTGCAGTAAGCTCAGTCAGCTCATTTTGCAGACATGTTAAAGTATAAGACATAGATTTAAGTTCTTAATACTCCAGATAAACAAAATTATCTAAGATACTAAAAAAGCCATTTTTAAACACAGAGAAATCCTATAAATTCCCTAAAAATCCCCTCAAAGACCTTACTTTAGGGGGTGCAAGGAAGAAGTCTCCAGAGGTATGCAGGCAATAGTGTCCCCTTCAGAAGACAGGCGAGTTCAGGTTTTGTGAATCGAAGGAAAGTTGAGACACACACTAAGCACTCTAAACAAACCTCTGGAGAGTACAAGAACAAAGCCACAATTCCTGGTGTAATAAAACAGTATTACCTTATATTGCCATATAATTACCTTGTGCAACTAACTGCTGCAGCAGGTCAAAACAAACAGCTTAGGAAAACTTCAATGTATGACTGTAGTAATTTTATGAATGAAGACAAGAGAATTTATATTCCAAAAGGAAGTAAAAAAAACAAACAAACAAAAAAAAAAAAAAACAAAGCCACAATGCAAGACCCTCAAGGCTCAGCAGCTCCAAGTGGCCAATAACACTCCTCACCAAGCCAACAACGATTACACAGCTAGCAGCAAGACATTAACATTTTCTTTGGCTTCTTCTGATGTATACAGCAACACTCCCAGCCACATAGTGGATCCAGGAATAAAGAAAGCATTGGCTTGTTCTTGTGTGACAACAAGACAGAATTGCAAAGCTGAGCTTTTCCAGCAGCAGAGGGAAATGCAGGCCTGACCAGTTGGGTCACAGTCTATTTCGGTCCTCGAGTTCCCATGCTTCTGAATTGTCTGGGGAAAGGGACATCAAGCCCAGCCTCATCCAGAGTGAGAAGCCCAAACTAAAGAGCTGGAGGGAATTACTGAGCCAGACAGTTCTCTGAGCGTGTAACAACACAGAAGTTTTAACTCCAACTCCACATTACTGATAGAAACTGAAGTTCTGTTTAGAAGGGGACACTGGTTGGGAAGTGAAACACAAGGGCAGTGTTTCAGCAGCCACAACACAGGCAAAGCTATCAAAGCTGGCTGATAATACAATTTATCAACATGCGCTCACTCCTAAGTACATCTTGCACCAGAGCTCTTCAGTAAGCATTACGCACAGCCACAGCTCTGCTAAAACACAGCTACAGATCACTCTATATTATACCATGCCATGTGCAGTAACTGGGAAAGTCAGGGAATTTTAGGTATGGCCACTGAAATTTTTTTTTTTCCAAGATATCAAGCCAAATGCACAACAAAACAGATCACTACTGACAGGGAAAAAAGAAGGGGAAAAAAATAGAAGATGCTCATGCTTTAAGAGCCCATCTTAAAATTTTCCATCAAGCAAGCCACCAAAATAGGCATTCTCCTCCCAACCTTGAACACAAACCCACAGTCTAATGGCCTGAGCACAGGCCAGGATATCTTCTGCTTTTTAATCTTTCCTCTTCAACTGACTTCCAGGGAACTTGTTTTACCAATACAGACCTCAGTTTCCTTATCCAAAACATGATAAACTCTTCTAAAGTACTTCTCCTCCCAAGGGTCTCTGTATGTAGTAGTGGATATTTTTTACAGTATTATTTTAGCGCTTTAGACAAGCTTTTTTTAAAACAAACAGAAGCAGCTTTCCTGCTGGTTTTGTTCCTCTGCCAATCCCTATGTTTAATTTAATGGAGATCAGCCATGATGACAAATCATGGGGAGTCACTAGGATTTTTCTATTTTGTCCTCAAATAGCTAAAAATAAGGCAGGCATCTGCCATCTGTAGCAATGAGCTTGAGCGCATGAAAAAGAACACAAGTTAAAAACCACTTCCTTGAGCCTTTCACCAAGTCATCGCACTGGGATTCACAGCAGAAAGTATCAGTGAGACATGCTTTGCACATCCCTGACGCTGCAGAAAAGCAACAACATTGCAGAGAATTTTAAACACATTGTAATTTGTATAAATCATAAATTTGCATTAAAATATAAACCACATATGAGGATGCACAGATTTTCCTCTACTTGCCTCTTAAACAACAGGTTCAGATGACATAAATATTCCCCACAAAACAGTAAGTCTTCAATTCAACCTCCATGACTTTGGTAGGCAGGACTCAGAACTTTGTATGACTGTTTACAGAGCAACTAATCCAGCAGATTGAGAAAATGCAATAGGATACATTAATCCCTTGTATAATTAATTATACTGAGACTAATCCAGCTGTCTGAATCTGCATACAGGCTCCCCTATATGTATTTCTGGGCTGCAGATGTCTACTGATAATTTTGCTTTAAACCAACAATTCCAAACCTCCCAAAGGATGCCACTGCACCCTGTCTCCCAGGACAGCTCTCCTGACCAGGTTGCATTATACCCACTTCTCACCAGAAGTCTCATTTTTGCTTGCAATACCCAAAAAAATCAAGAAAACGTTGGAAATAACTCACCAATGACAACAGCCCCCAAAGAACAGCATGAAATCTTCCAGGACAGTTTGTGAAAGCTTATGAGCTACTTTCCCAAATCAGACAGCTACTACAGATTTACCTCTGATATTAAAAATCCACCTGCTAACAGCTATGCCTATCTAACTGCAGCTTACCTAACTGTGGTAGGGTTAGAAACAAATGGACTAAAGTTCCAATTTTAACTGCCAGAAGAAAATTTCTTCCAGGATTTCCTGTGGCACAGGGAAAACACTGAGATTAAGGAGCAGAATGGTCTCAGAATTGCTACTATCTTGTTGCTTTCCACCACATCCATCTTTAGCAACTGTACCTCTACTGAGGAGTACTGGGTAGCCCAACTGGTTTCTGACCTGAATGCTCATGGAAACTGGAAGCCACCTTAACAAACATTTCTAGCACATTTGCTCTTGGCTGTATTCTCAAATATCCAGATTGTGTGCCTATAGAAAGAAAGAAACTGTTAAGTTTTATGAAAACCAGGTTTGAGTCAATCTGCATTACATATCCTTTCAGAGAAAGATTTGTGTCCACTGCTACTCAGTTTCAAAACCAGCAGAAAGGTGTGGGGCTTCCCCTTCAAACACTGCATACAGAAGTAAATTTTTTAATCTAAAATTTCAGAACTAAGAGGAATGTCTGAAGAATAGACAAAAAAGTAATTATGCCTGTCTGCTTTTGAGTTCTAGTAACAGTACATCTACATTGGCAATGTTACATCAGCACAAATGTTGCTAACACAGGCAGGCCAGTAACATGAGAATTGCTTTATTTCCTTAGCTTCCACTGAATCTACTGTGGTAAATGCCATTAGTGTCTCTGAAAAACAAGTAATTTCAGCAAGGTGCTTATCTGTATAATGCAAAAATTTTTATAAGAATTCATCATCTTACAAGCAGAATAGAAACATGCACTGCAAAGTAGGAAGCAAAATGTTTTATCCCCATTTTACAATCAGAAAGACTAAATAGAAGAGTAAGAAATAAAAGACCTGCATTTTCAAAATTATTAATGATTTTGAATGCTCTGGTTGAGGCAGTATAGACACCTCCATTAGTAGGAACATGGACACCCAGAGCTTCTGAAAGTCAGGTCTCAAATGCTGCCAAGAGACAGCCAGGAATGAGCTGTACAGGAGGCACGCAGGTGTTCTATGGTCTTGAGATCAGGAGTACACACTGAGCACGGGTCACTGTGTCACTGATATCACTTGAGCTTCTTGTTGTTCCAAATAAATCAAACCTGGAAAACATTACCACCTGCTGTGCTGGTTTGTACAGCAAAACCCCAGGCAAAGAAGCTCAAGAACAGGAACAAGGAGTAGCTGCATCTACACCTAAAGATAAGGGTGTCAGATAAGGGACAACAAGGAGCACATGAAGTTTCAGCCCAAACCCCAGAGGGGTCAGCATTGCCTGGCACAATGAGCACACCAGTGAGCCCAGATTTTACCAGCAGAGTATAATCCAAGCACCTTGGCTGAAGGAGTCTGCACTCCAAGAGCTGCAGCTGGAAGGAGGAATGAGCGTCAGAAACACTCCAACAGCAGGAGTGCCAGGAGGTGAGCCATGGAGCAGAATGTGGGTTAAAAAGGGCTGATGTTCTCTGCCTTCAGCATCCTGTAAAACTGGAGCTGAGCCATTCCAGTCCCACCCCTGTATTAGTGTATCCCTCTCCCAGAAATCTCTTCTGGTTACAGTGAGTTAACAGACAGAAGGGATGGTTAGAGAAGGGATGCCTTGTCTCCAAAAATTTTGTAACTCACCCCTTTGTAACACAGACATCTCATTTCTCCACTTCCAGTTGTAACAGACGACAGGGACATGAGGGGCCCCTTACTCACAATGGAAAGCATGCATGAGAGCAATCAGAGATTGCAAACAAAGCTGCCTCTGTTTCTGCTGTACGTTCACATGTTAAAATGATGCTGGAGTAGGGAAGGAGATGTCTCATGTAATAGGGAAAATCATGCGCCCAACTGCTAGCCTATATAAGAGAGAATGATTGATACACTGTTTTCACTGCGGTACAAAAAAGAACAGCGACAGAAATGTGCACCCACATCCATTCTGGAAACGGTACCTTATGGCGGGTTGGATTTACCTGGACTTAGAGAAGACTGCCTCAACTCCTCATCTTCCACAGGACAGTCCCCTTGCAAGACTGGTTACATAGGGACAGCGCTTTAAAAGCCCAAAGCGCACACTGCCGTGACCCCAGCCCAACTTCCTCGTGTTTAATCCTCAACCCTCCTCCCACAGAGCACCCGGCTCCCAGCAGCGTGCGCGGACCTCCTGCTTTAACCCAAACACAGCAGGAAATGTCTCGAAGGAGAAGCCCGGGACCAAAAGCCGTAACTTACCAGCAGGACGGAACAAACCCGGCGGAACCCTCCCCACCACTCACTCCCACACACACAGACACACACCCCAGGTTTCGGAGGGGAGCTCCGGCGGTCGCAGCCCGCCGCCCGCCGGGGTAGCCGTGGCTCTCCCGGCGCTGCCCACGGGAGCGGCGGGGCCGTACTCACACATCCAAGCGCGGGCGGCGGCGCGGCTCGGACATCAGCCGGCAGCGGGGTCCCCTCCGGCGGCAGCGGCCCGGCGGCGAGACCCGGCCCCGGCAACCCCCGGCCCGCCCGGGGGGAACGAGGCTGCGGCGGCGGCGGTGGGAGCCCCGCGGAGCGTCCCTCCTCCCGCCGGGCAGACCCACCTCGCCGCTGCCCCGCGGCGGGGCAGGAGCAGGGGAAGGGATAGGAGGAGAAGAGGAGGCAGGCGGGCGGGTCCGGCCTCGGCGCCCCGGCGCGGCCCTGCACAGCGCCGGCTACCCGGGAGACGTGGCAGTGAGGGCTGATGCTCTCATCACGCGGCGACAGCGGCGGCGGCCCGCGGCGGCAGCGGCCGGCCCAGGGAGGGCAGGAGCCGCGGGGAGGGCGGGGCCGCGGCCGCGCCGCGCCGCCATCTTGGTGGTGGCAGGCAGGGCTCAGGTGCTGCCGCCGGCCAGGCCTCGCTGCTGGGGCTCCGCAGAGCCACACCGAACCACGAAATCAATCAGGTCGGAAAAGACCTCTGAGATCGTGGAGACCAACCTATGGCTGATCACCATCTTGACAACCAGACCATGGCACTGAGAGCCACATGCAGTCTTTCCCTTAAACACCTCCAGGATCCGTGACTCCACCACCTCCCTCGACAGCCCCTTCCAATGTCTAATCATCCTTTTAGTCGAAGAAATTCCTCCTAAAGTCCAATCCAAACCTCCTCTGGCACAGTTTAAGACTGTGTCCTTTTATCCTGTTGCTTGTTGCCTGGGAGGAGACCAAGAGAGTGATATAAGGTCCCCCCAAGCTTTCTCTTCTCCAGGCTAAACCCCAACTCCCTCAGCTGCTCCTCAGAGGACTTGTGCTCCAGACCCTTCACCAGCTCCATTGCCCTTCTCTGGACTCACTCCAGCATCTCAATGCCTTTCTTGTAGTGGGGGGCCCAGAACTGGACACAGGACTCAAGGCGTTGCCATGTTTTGCATCATGAGATGCCATTTAAAACAAAATCATAACATCATAATAACTGCTTCATTACAGGCAGCACATCTATTTATCCCATGGCTGAACATCAGCAGCTGAAAAACCCTTCTGCCATTGCCACCCTCAGCCAAGGCGGAGAAGGCTCGTGTTCCCATTTGAAACCAGCACAGTATCCACCCCTTATTCTACATCATTTACATCATGCCAGCTCCCATGCTTTCAAATATCCCATCACTCTTCCTGTCCTTTGGTGTATGCACATAGATACCATTCCCTGTCTCTATAAAATGTGAATTGAGTTCATTTTGTCCATGACCTTGAGCTCCATTTGCCATTACAGACTTCCAGGGCAGAGAAGACGGTGTGTGTTGTTGGACTGTTGCATGGTGAAGCCAGTTCTGATTACATCACCATTGCACTTATCCATATTTATCAAAGTTCATTCTCTAATTATGTGGTAATCAAAAGGGAGTTGGGTTCAAATCCCCAAATCCAGAGTTAGTGGAGTCAGGTGCTGTAAAGTGCCCAATGCACTGATGAGTGTATCACTACCGTATATGTGATAGCACACAGTCTTACATAGCAATTACATCAAACAGTTTAATAAATTGTAATTCCCACCCATAATCAAATACTCCTGACGCACACAGCACACACCGGACTTCCCCATCCTTCTGAATTACCCATCAAGTACCCAAGTCCTTGAACAAAAGCAATCCCATGGATTGCTTTGGCTTTGCCTGAGGCAGGAATAACCCAGACTTTTTCCCTCAGCATATTTTTCATGTGCACTACTGGATATTTACCCCATTGTCCAGTATGTAAAAGTTTTGACTGAGCAGTGCCAGCCTGACCGACAGATTCCCTAGTGCTGACTAACCAGGTGGCTTTTGCTAAATGTTTGAAGATTCCACCACCCATTGCTCTCAGTGCAGTCTTTAATAGTTCATTGCACTGCTTAATTTTTCCCGGAGGCTGGTGTGCAATAGGATGTGTAATATCCACTCAATGCTATGTTTTTGGCCCAGTTGTCTACAAGGTTGTTTTGGAAGAGTCTCATTGTGTAAGACAGTTGTTTATAGCCTACCAGGTCCCCACAAAACTTGTTTTTCAAGGCCCAGGATAGTTTTCTGGGTGGTGATATGGGGCCCAGAATATGTTTCCAGCCCTCCAGTAAGCCCATGGATGATCTGTGGGAATGTAATTCATTCACTCTGCCAGGCCCCCTTGTATTTATATTTCAGCCCCTGTTCTTCATACTAGAGAGTCTTTAACCACTTGACTTGCTTAATTGCCGCATGCTGCACATTCATGGATAGCCTGGGTGACAGTGTCCATGGTCAAATCTACCCCTCAATCACTCTCTAATCTGTCCATAGTTGCATCGCGTTCTTGATGGCCTGAGGTGTCATGGGCCCACTGAGCTATAAATTATTCACCTTTATGTTGCCAATCCAGATCCGCCTGAGCCACCTGTTGGTTGTTTTGATGTTCTGCAGTGGCCTGACTCGAGCACATGAGCATTTACGTGATGCTCCTTCCCAACAAGGTTCTCCACCCAGTCAGCAATATCCTGTGCTGCAATATCCAGGATATCCAGCAATAACAGTGCAGTGGCCCAGGTGGGTTTACCTCTGCACTGCCAGTTCCTCTGCTTCCATCACTGCAACCCCCTCCACAGGGCATTTGCCATCATCCCTGAGTCAGTAGAGTGGTAAAGTATTGGCCATTTTCCCCATTCAACAATGTCTAAAGCCAGCTGTATGGCTTTCACCTCTGCAAACTGACTAGACTTACCTTCTCCTTCAGCAGTTTCTGCAACTTGTCATAGGGCACCCCATACAGCTGCCTTCCACCTCCAATGCTTTCCTACAACACATCGGGACCCATCAATAAACAGGGTGTATTGCTTCTCAATTTCTGATAATTTGTCATACGGTGCAGCCTCTTTGGCACATGTCACCTTCTCCTATGACCATATTCTGAAATCTTTACCTTCTGGCCACTTCATGATCACTTTCAAGATTCCTGGGTGCCTGGGTTTTCCTGTTTGAGCTCATTGTGTGGTCAGTGGTCTCCCACTTATTCCATGTAGCCTCAGTTGTCTGAAGTGCAGAGGAGACTTTCCCTTTGAGCATCCAGTCCAGCAGAGGTAACCAGGGTGCCAGGAGCAGCTCTAATTCAGTACCAGTCACTTCCAAAGCAACTCAAACCCCTTCATAAGGTGCAATTGTCTCTTTTTCAGCTGGAATGTAGCAAGCCTTAGATCCTCTGTATCTCTGTCTCCAAAAGCCATGGGGTTGACCTCGAGTCTCCCATGGTGCTTTCTGCCAAAGGTTCCATGTCAGGTCAATCTCCCTGGCTGCAGCAGAGAGCTCGTTTCTAACATCTCGCCCTGCCCTGGCTGCAGCAGAGCATTTCTAACCTCTTGCCCTGCCCAGACTAGCACAAGGGCTATTGCATGAACTATCTCCTGTTTAATTTGTTCAAAGACTTCTTGCTGCTCCAGGTCCCATTTGGTACCACTCTTCTGCTGGGTCACTTGATAGAGAGGACTGTAATTTGGAATGTTCATTCTCCAAAAACCCATAACACCTAAGAAATCTTGTCTTTCTTTCTTGCTAGATGCTGGACATGTGGCTGTCGTTTTGCTGATCACACCTACTGGGATCTAATGATGTCCATCTTGTCTGGATGACATATTACATCTTCCTTGAAGGGATGCTTTGACAGAAGTGAGCTTCAAAGGCTGAGGACTTGTATCCCTTTCCTAATAAGCTTATCAGTGCCCCTTTCCCTAGAGAATGTGGTGGTTTGACAGGAAATATGTTTTCTGGGATGCTGTGGTTAGGCCAATGGGTGCTCAGATTTTAATATTGGCACCTAATGTGGCCATTGGGACATTGGATCCGCCTCTGAGAGCACGGGGTTAAAGCAGGGCTCTCCCCTGGGAGGCTCTCTTGGGTTCTGGTCAGTGAAAGGTTCAGACCTGCCCTGCCCAGCTGCGGGCTGGGCAGGGGAGGGGAAGCCATGAGGCCGGGTGAGGTAGGCCAGGGCCCTGGACAGAAGGGAGGGGAAGGCCCCTGCAGGATGGAAGGGTGGAGGAGCACTGAGAGGCATCGGGCAGCCACCCCCACCCCCAGGAGAGACAGAGCTGGTGCCTGTGCTTGTGCCACCTTGAAATTTAATAGTGGCCGGCTGAGAAGGAGAAGGGGGGGTGTGGCAAGAAGGTGCCCTGCTGGGCAGCCGTGGGAGTTCTGGACAGACAGAGCCTCAGATTTTTAACCCTTTCCTTGGATGATGGAAACCTTGCAAATGCTAATCCTCCTGGAGCTGAATGAGAAGAGAGATAGAGATGAGATAAGAGGAAATGGGCCACGAGAGAAATAGAGAAGAACTCAGGTGGAAGAGATGATGGAGTAGCTAATGCTGGACTCTTTTTGTGTAGCCATGGACAGAGCCATGTTTCCTTGTGATACAGGGACTGCATTCTAGGGGGAGGCAATGCCTCAGGACCAAGAGGGTTCGGTGTGGGTACCCCTCGGCCCCAGGGGGTGAAAAATATGGGGGGGAAAGATGTCCCAAAGTTGAGACTGTGCCTTTTTGGAGTGGGACAAAGCATCCTTAAAAGT
Organism: Agelaius phoeniceus; assembly: GCF_051311805.1. Taxonomy (NCBI): domain Eukaryota; kingdom Metazoa; phylum Chordata; class Aves; order Passeriformes; family Icteridae; genus Agelaius; species Agelaius phoeniceus. The sequence goes on from NC_135266.1 coordinate 92,959,460, forward strand.
TGACCCTAGAAAGCAGCTCTGGTCCGTGTTCAGTGGTGAGAGCGCTGGACATGAAAGGAAGAGGTCACCATTGGCACAAGAAGGACTCCTTCTCCTCTTGATGAACTGAGGATTGCGTATTCTGAAGGGTGGTGCCGGACTGAGAGTCGATGATTTGGGGGATGTATTGTATTGGGAATTTGGTGGGGAGGAGGAGGAGATGTATTTGTGAAGTTTTCATTTTCCTTGTGTGTGTGGTTTTTTTTTTCCTTGTAGTTTAGTTAATATTTTTTTTTCTTAGTGGGAGCCTGCTTTGCTTATTCCTGGTCACATCTCACAGCAGAAACCAGGAAGAGAGTATTCTCATGGAGGCACTGGCATTGTGCCAGTGTCAAACCATGACAAGAGTAACCCCAAATGCTTGGCTTCCCTACTTTCTTATTCCAGGCTGCTAGTCCCATTATCCCAGCATTTTAGCAGCCAAGTGATAATGTGTTCACCTGGACGATAGATGAAATCTTTTCCCATCATGCATAACTCAGTGATAGGGATCACGTGGTGGTTACCTTTTGTTCTGCTTCTTCCTCCTTTTCTTGAGGTGGCCCTGCTTTGTCCCCCTTACTAAATGAGCAGACTTTCGTGTCCATTTCTTCTTGTCTATAGGGGTGACTGTCACTGGCATGGGTTGGGTCTCTGGTTCAGCTGCAGTCCCTGTCACTGGGGTTGGAGAAGTTGCAGTGCCTAATGCTTTGCCATCAGATCCAGACCATCTCGCCCCCTTGAGGTACTGAAGAGTGTTGAACAGGGATCAGTAGGTGTGGGCCAGGCCCCAGCACATCTCCATGACTTGTGCCTGTCTGAAATTGACAGGGTAACAGAATTCTTTTCCCAAATATTTATTCTGCACTTGTTCAGGGAGGAGGCTTCAAGACACTGGAGGTGCCCACTGTCCTAGGTAGTTGCCACATGCTATCCCACACATCCTGCTACTTTTAACTATCCAAACTCAGGGAATTCTCTTGGTCTTATTCTTAAATAAGATTTAAGAATCTTAAGATTTAAATAGTTCTTTAACCGTAAACAAGACCTGGAACACATTCAACATTCCTGGAAATAGGACCGTGCTGGTTTCAACATCACAAGGACATTCACAATTTTCAAAATCCTCTAACACTACTGTAATTAGCCTGGCAGGAAAGGGGAAAGTGTGGAAAGATATCTTCTCCATAGGTTGTCTCTTGGAGGAGGAAAGAAAAAAGGTGTGATTATTGGTAGTTCCCAACAGATGGCTCTCGAAGAACAGAGGTGAGCAATGCTGAATACACACACCAGATTAGTCTTGCAACCAGTAATTCTATCATATCACAAGCCAGCATTACAAAGTACAATAAAATGATAACCTTAGCCCAGACCTCAAAGGCGATAAAGCCAAGAGAGGGAACACGTGCTGCAAGCAAAGTGCTGGATAATATAGCCCTGAGAACAAGTGCAATGACTCTGAGAGCAAGTAAATCAATGTTGTGACCAGTGATCGTTAAACCAATGCAGTGAATGCTTATAACAAATTTGTTTTAACATGCTCTGGTCAGATCTGTCCTTATCTCAACCCTCAGTGTTTCATGTTGGGTGCCAAAAAGGATATTGACTCAGTGTAACACCAGCTGGCAACTAAGTACCACCCGGACTCACTGCCCCAGCCACCCCACAGAGGGATGGGGAGGAGAACTGGAAAAAGATCAAATCTGTGGGTTGGGATAAGAGCAACTTAATAACTGACATAAAGTAAAATACTAATGCAACTAGTAATAATTGTAATGAAAACAGAGATAACGGAAGGAGAGAGAGAGAAATAAAAGTCAATATAAGAGAAGTCAACAAGCCAACAGTCATGCACAATACAGTTGCTCACCACCCGCTGATTGATGCCCAGCCTATCCCCTAGAAGCCAGCAGTGACTCCTGGCCAGCTTCTTCCAGTTTGTATCCTGAGCATGACATTATATGGTATGGAATACCCCGTTGGCCTCCCTGGGACAGCTGTCCTGGCCATGCTCCCTCCCAATTTCTTGCTCACCTGCTCCCTGCAGAGCATGGGAAGCTGAAAAATTCTTCACTTAGGGTAAGCAGTACTTAGCAACAACGACAACATCATTGTATAATCAACATTATTCTCATACTGAATTCAAAACACAGCACCGTACCAGCTACTAGGAAGAAAATTGACTCTATCCCAGCCAAAACCAGGACAGCTGTTCTGTTTTACTTTTAAAACAAATGTCTGGAAGGGGCTCTGGTAAAGTCTTTTTGGCTTATCAATGTGATTGGGCTTGTTTCTGACAGAGAATTCTCCCTCTTCATTCCCTGCCAGCAGATCAGGGTCTGTGCCTCATGCATTCATTCACTTTCCTTGCTTCTGCCTCAGCAGAATCCTCACATAATTTCCATGTCTACAAACTGGATCACAGATGCTGCTCAGTGAACAGACTGATTGTGTCTGCCTCACTGCCCTCACACCTCAGCTTTGCTGATCCTTCCCCTTTAGCCACAGAAATGACCAGTGACACCTCAGCTGTACCAACAGACTCTCTGTAGTTTTGTGTCTGAACCTCTGTAATGCACACCTTGTACTAGGAAATCTGCCAAAGCATTTCATTGCTCCAGATCAGCTGCAAAAAATATCCAAACAAAACAGTGAAATATTTAAGAAGACAAATTGTTCTTATCCTCAGTCCAGGTATCCCTGAGGCCTGAGATGCCTGCTCCAAGAGAAACCTGATCTTTGTGTGAAATATGCCCAGGAGATCTTAGCTGATGGAACTGTGCAACAAACCACAGTACAGTAGGAGACAGATCTGTGCTAATTCAACAGGGGTGAAATTCCTTCTCAGTCACAAATCTGAACAGCAGTTCAAGCCCAGATACATGCAGATGAACTTCACAGCTGCTGTGCATTTTGACTAGAAGTAACTTTGTGCTATTTATAAAAGTTAGGCTTATGACTTGAGTACAGCTTTGGTTGGATGCTTTAAAGGTTTACATACCCTCCTCCCTAGCATATTATGTATTAATTGTTAAGTCTACAGAATTCAATAAAATGGTATGGAGATTTAGGTGTCTCATCTTTTCCTTTCTCATTTTCACATGGCAATATTAATGTGGCCAGAGCTATCATGGTGTGACAATTTATACCCATCTACCCTTGATATAATATTTCAGAAATAACTTGGATTTGTCTGCCAGGGTCCTTGTGTGCAATCCATGGCATGTTGTATTTTTATCACTGAATTAATCAGAGAGCTGCATGAATGTTTGAGACCTTGCTTTCCTCATACTTGCAAGGAAACTGTAATCCAGATTGAGCCAAGGAAACTAGTACTGAGGAATAAGGATCAGGTCAGGCAGAATGGGAAAGGTGAGACCTTCCTTGCTAGGTTTTGTAAAATCACCCTTAGTTATCAGTCTTCTAACTTATCCTTCTTGCGACTTTACCATAAATCTTTGGGTTATGTGTGTGAGAAGACCATCAAAGTACACAGGCCCAGACCCTTCTTTGATTAAATGTGGAACTGCTGCAGGATCTTAGATAAAACACTCCTACTGAGTTATGCAACACCAGTTTGCCCCCAGCAAACACTAACAATATAAAACTTTCTACACTGTAAGCCTATTTGGTTTTCCTATCTGTTCCTTCCAACTCTCATTTCCTTTCTGTTATTCAGGTTAATGCCCTTTTCACCTACTTCTTGCTTCTGCTGTGTTTAATGTCTGTTTTCTGCTGTCTCTGAGAAAACATAGACCCCTTTTACTGCTCACTCTCCTTCCTGTTTCAAATCCTTTTCCTGTCTGACTGGCTCATCAATTTTTCATTTTATCAAACACCTCCTCTATCATTTCACTCCAGGGCTATTGTTCCACAAACTCTGGGACATAAACAGGTGATCCTGAACAGGAACAATCCTTTAAATTTACCCTGGGAGCACCCAATGTAGACTTCATGTCCAAGGAAACAGGTCTTCTAAGCATCTTCTAAAAGTATGAGTTATAAACAAATTTATTTAAAGTCACTGATGTCTATGTGAGTTGGAAACTAACCCGCAGGGCTTCAAAATCTACTGCAGCTCAACAAATAGCAGCATTAACATAATCAGACCCAAATGACCCATGATCTGATTCTGTTTGCTCAGAAATTCTGCCATTTCTATGGCACAGTATTGAGATAAACTAGTAGCATTAACAACCTGCTGAGAGGGATTTGATTTCTTAGGGAAACCTTTTATGTTGTGCTAGGCAAGTTGATGAAGTATCAGGTTTGCTGTTAATATCATTGCTGCTTCCGGACTGGAAAAAAAATTCTTTTCATCACCTCAATGTAATAATGTTGCTCAGCATGCCATGTACTGTGTGACCTTCTCCCAGTTGGAGATGTAGCATTCCACTGAAATCCCTACTGCTAAATTTACAGATAATTATTTATTGGATGGCATTATTTCCACAACTAATGACCTTTGTTCCTTTTCAGACATTTAAAAAAATTCATTTTACACCTTGAAACCTTGGGCCATGGGGAAATTTGGGGAAAACCCATCTTCTACTACATTTGCACATGGTGTGGAGCTCAGCAATGGTTGATATTCTGGCTGGGTTAAGTTCAGTCCTTGTCATATTCTACAAGTGAGATTAAAATCAGCAGCGAAAGAGCACACCTGAGACAACCTGAATATTTGAGGTAGGGGAAAATGTAAAATTTGCTTAATGAAAGAATAAAGATAGATCACTGAAGGAGACCCCAGATTCAGGGTCTTTCTCAAGACTGTTCCCATGAGATCCACAAGGTTTTATTTTTTGGAACAAGCATAACATTTATTCCAGAGAAAAAAAAAGCTGGTTAAACAAAGTTAGACAAATGTTAAATTTGCATGATAAGAATGTTTGTGGAGGAAAACACAAAGAAAGACTTTTATAGAAACGCAGTGTTCAATGGGCCATAAACAGAGTTATTTGCTGTTCTCAGAATGTTTCCCACATTCCCTGTGATCACTGCCATAGGCCAAATTTCCCTTTACATACATCCTTTAGACCCCTGCAGCACAGTATTCCTGATGGCTGCAAGTCCACACAACGCTTTCAGATCCTCTGCATAACTAAGTTTGTTTCTAGCATCTTCACACATACCTTTGTATTTTATCTCTCCCTTCCCTATCCTATGAGACCACCACCACCGTAATTTCAGGTCTCATTATTTGCTTCCTTCTCTTTGTTGGTCTGTAGGATGAGTGATTTGCTGTGTGCACTTGATTTAAGATACACGCTGGTTAAATCTGTGGTATGAGGGTGGACTGACAAAGTGATAATGCCAGTGCACTCTCGATGGGTCAAATAATGACTAACACTATGGGTCACTCTCTCAGCAGAGTGTCTTCTGTACCTACAGTTCTGACTTACACAGCACTAACAGAAACATATTATATTTGAGAACAATTCACCCTGGTAGATTTGTTTACAATCAGGAAGTAGCATCTGGATCTGACAATTACATAACATCATTAAACTTGACTAAAACTATCAATAGGTGTGATTAATGCCACTAGGAAAGGGGTCACTCATACAGCTATTACTGGACAACTACTCACAACCCTTTTAATTTTAGATTATCAACATTCTTTCCTATTTACAAACAGAAGGAATGTAATACTATCCTTCATTCTCCCTCACATCTAATTTTTGAAAATTTTATTGTTTTGCCTTTTTTTGATTTCCTACACTTTTAAGCAGAAACTTTCTACTCTCTGGTTCTTTCAACAGAAGTAATTTTTCTCCACAAAAGGAAATGAATTTTCCTCTATTCTTGAAGGACTTTTGTCGTACTTCAGAGCAGATGCCCTGTGGGTGCATCTGTATGCGGTGTGGGTGGGATATTCCAGCTCCTGGCAGGCACATATGCAGGCCTGTAGAGCAGGGCAGCACCATGGTCATCCACACTGCTCCCATTTTGCTTTCCTCACTATGGTCAGTGAAACTGCTTTATTGTTTGCTCATATAATTTAAAATAATTTAATATAATTTAAAATAATTGGCCTTTTTGGCCGGTAGGGGCGGTTAGGTTGAAAAAGTTTGCATGATTAAACAAGCGATGCTAAGTTACAGCAATATGAACTTTGGTTAATCCGTACAGTAATCTAATATGTACTGCAGGTAAAAACACCTTTGATTTTTTAGGCTTTTTTCAAATATTAACTTCCCAGCAACAGCACCTTCAGCCATCTGCATGTGGGCATCAAACTTGAAGGGGTTTTCTGCACTTAGTGCTCGACACCAAAAGCCCCGTTGTGATTTCACTTAAGGAAGGGGAACAACATTCCCATTCCTGAACAAGTAGGTTTTCGAAGCAGGCATTTTAAGTTCTTATCACTAAGAACTCCTGCGGAGCCCCAGTTAATTTTCAATGTAAAGAAGTGCTGAATACCACAGAGCCGCAGAAGCACAGAAGGGTTCGTGTCGAAAGGACCTTAAAGATTCGCTGGCTCCACCTCCTGCCACGGGCAGGGACATCTTCCATAGATACGTCTTGAGAGGAAGTGAGACTCGGCTGCTGAGGAGCACCAGCCATGCAAATGCTGTGATGCCCAAACTCTCGGAGCTCCCCCGCAGCTCCAAAAAACCCAAACCCCAGGCGGTTCAGCATTCCCGTAAATAGCAAGAGCTGGCAGAGTTCTGTCACCGCCACCAACGCCCCGGGCGTGCCAAGCCACTGGCACCGTCCGAGCCGCGCTGACAGAGCCGTGCCTGCCGCGTTAGCTCGGGAAGCCCAAAGCAAACAAGCGGCTGCGGCCCGCCGGCCCGCTATTCCCGGGATGGCCCGGCAGCGGCAGCGGCAGCGGCGGGAGGGGCGCTGAGGGGAGCGCGGGAGGGGCGGCGCGGCGCCAGGGCGCCTGCGCGAGCGGGCGGGTGGGCGGCGAGCCGGGGGCCGCGGCGGGAGCGGGGCCGTGGCGCTGGGAGCGTGTCCCTGTCCCTGCGGCACCGGGAACCGTGCCGGGAGCGTGTCCGTGCCCCTGCGGCCCCGGGGGCACTGGGAGACGCGGGACCCGTAAGTACGAACTCCGTCTGCAGAGAGGGAGAGCGCGATGCGGGGCTGCCCGTCCTGAGGGCGAGCGGCAGAACCACGGGGGCGGGTGTGGAAATAGCGGTGGGGGATAACGAGTGCCCGGCAGGCGCTTGGTTTGGGGTCGTTGGCGAAAGGCGAAGGGTGTTGGTTTCATTGCACCTCCTCGGACTTGGAGCATCTGGTCCGTGGCCGAAACTGGGTCGTCTTGTGCCGCTCAGGACTTCCAGGGAGCCCGTGTGCGTGTGGGGAGCCCCTCATGGAGCATCACAGGCAGGACTTTAAGCGGTGATCGTGCAAGTAAGTCTACCGGGACATAATGTTCATCAGAGCATAGCTTTACTGAAATAATTGGCAGTAGTTATATATTTAAAAATTACGTACTCGGTGGAAGTAGTTACTGTACTCGGGCTTGGGGATTGTAAGTTAGGAGGACGTCTGCAGTGCACTGGTTTTTGCATTCTAAGTACAGCTTTGGATGGTTTTGTGTTAAAGTAAATGTAGTACCGGATGTTATTTTCTCCATTTCACACATGGAGACCAGAGAACAGGCAAGTGATGCTCTTCACTAAACATTTTCTCACTGACAGGACATAAATGATTTCACTTGCTTCTCCTGATATTAATTTGGAAGAGCCAGAATAGTGATTAGTGGGCTTGAAAGGAGACTTGGACAAGTTCACAGAAACTGTCATTTGACAAAAATACTCCAGGTGATGATGGAAGCAACTACCTGAAAGGAGGTTGTAGCCAGGTGGGGGTTGGTCTCTTCTCCCAGGAAACCAGTGACAGGACACGAAGACACAGTCTTAAGCTGTGCCAGGGGAAGTTTAGGTTAGACATTATGAAGAAATCCTTCACAGAAAGAGTGATTGGGCATTGGAATGAGCTGTCGGGGAGATGGTGGAGTCACTGTCCCTGGAGGTGTTTAAAAACAGTCTGGATGTGGCACTTAGTGCCATGGTTCTGTTGATAAGGTGGTGCTAGGCCATAGATTGGACTTGATGATCTCAAACATCTTTCCCAACCTAGCTAATTCTGTGATTCTGTGAAATGTGTTTGCAGATGTTGAGGGGGAGCAGAAGTGGGGCTACTAGCATGAGTATTCAATAAGGTTTTAGTTCTGAATCATAATATAAATGCTTTTAAAGTAGAGCTCTGATAAGATTTGAAACCTTGCAGACTTTAAGACTTTCACAGCATTTTGGTAGTAACAGTCAAAAAGGAGAATATGTGTATTCAGTTGTTACTGACGCTTGCTTGTCTCAAAGAATTAACAATTAATATCTCTCGTGGATTTAACATTTTTTCTACCCCTTTATTTAACAGCTGTGGAAGTTCCCAAGAGACAGCAGAGGCAGTTCACAAGACCGTTTTCAACAGAGGTTTAGAGGAAAGGAAGGTGAAAGTTTGATGTCTTTCAGATAGCTACTATTAAAAGAACCCAGAGAAATAAACTTTGTGATCAGTTTGCAGACCTCAAATATTTACAGTTTTTTCAGTAAAGTTGGTAGCTATGTGAGATGCTCTTTCTCTAAATATTTTTTTTCTTTGCCAACTCATTGATGATTCTGTAGGTCTTCTGCTGTTAATTACAAACACTGATTAAATTTAGACTATGTAGAAGTGCACCTTTGGGGTTTTGTATTATTCTCTCTCACTGCTCAACTTGGATAATGTTTCATGAACCTTTCTTAAACAGTGTGAAGTATCACCTTTCATCCAAGATAATGTAACTGTGCCTGAGTTTTCTTGATAAACACTTCCTTTAGGTCTGATTGATCTTGCTTTGATTTATGTGGGTATTTCCTTGTCATTTTTGTAAAAGCTGTGTTTCATTTTCACAAATATGTTTCAGTTAGAAGTAAGACATTTGCTACTTCAGTTTTGGAAAGCTTGGGTTCTTGGTTTTTTCTTTGATTTGAGTTGGCATGTCCTTCTCTTTTAAATAATATGTAGGAGAAAAATAGAAATTGGAAGGTGCTTGATTGCTGGCTTTCTGTGATATGATCTTAAGTCTAAGTTAGCTTTATGAGTTTGGTGAACTTGGTTTTTGTTAGTTTGAAGGAGGTGTGCCTTGAGATTCTGTAGCCTGGGTGAATGACGCAAGAATTTGGTTAAAAACCCATTTTTTTTGGCAAATATATAGTTCAAAAGTCACCCAGCAGGTCTCTTGCTGAGATAGCTGGGGTTTTTGCCTCAGAGACTGGAAGTTTTGCCCTGAATACAAATGGGACCTTGCGAATATTGTAAAATGATGGGAGAATGCTTCCTTCACTTTTTTCTTTATGGTTCCGCATATTTAGGGTGTTTTATAAGTATTTTGTCTTCTGTTTGAAGTGCTTTGGCACGCCTACAAGTAACATGCCTTACAGCTACAACTGTGTCATCTTGGTGTCCCGAGAGCAACAGCTGAGTAAATATTTATTTATCAGGCAGGGAATTGTGGGATAAAGCTATCATGCATTATAATTCAGATAATCCCTTTAAACGGATACAGTGGTGATTGTAAATGTGTGCACTTACAAGTAATAGCAATGTATTTGGCTCTGATGTGGGTGAGGCAGCATCAGCACTAATCTTGTGCTTCCCCTCAATCTTCAGTCCTGTAGTTGATTTCTGAACTCTTGCATCTAATTTTGTTCATCAGTGAAATGGGAAGGGGTAAGACCTGCACAGTAGGTCCAAAAGGTTTAATAATAATCTGTCTCTCAGGAGTATATTTTTCAAATTACTTCTGCAAGCAATTGATTAAAATTTCTTGTTGCAATGTTGTGCTAGTTTTGAGATCCAAAATGTTGTTCTAGGCCACATCACTTCCAAGGGGTTTGAGTTAGAGCTCTTAAATTGCATGTTTGAAACTTTCCTACTGCATAAAAGTCCATCAGCAGATTGGTTGAAAACTGGCATAGGTGTAAATTGTGTTTTAACATGGAAGAAGTCCCTTACATTTAATAGCTTAACAAAGTCATGCTGTCTGTACAGATTTTAATGGATGTCTTTGCAGTAGGCCCTGAGAACTTACAATCCTTACTGGGATAAGAATGCAAAAATAACAAAAAAGTAAATCTGTTCATGCCTAAGGAAGCTTTAGCTGGAATGTCTTTGGTGCAGTTCTCGTGCTGAAACACCTTTATCAGAAACAAAAATGTTCTTCATGAGAAAAAAAAAACTTCCTAGTTATGCTTTCATAATACATGTTCAACTCTATTAATTGTCTTTTTTTTTTACAACTTTGTTCATAGATACACATAGACTGAAAATTATAAATGTATTAAGTAGCCACAGGTCTACGCTACTTCTGTACTGCTTTAGCTATCTGTGGTTGACACTTTCATTAAAAAAAATGTATTGTGAAGCTGAAAAAAGAATGTCTGTTATTGTAATATAATGGTTTTCTCAGATGTTATTTTACTGTGCAGGAGAGAGTTGAGTGAGGAATTTGATCAGGAATGTGTTGAAGTGTTTCAGTAAAGGCCTCTGACATCTGTCCTCTCTACTGACTGATGCCACTCCAGCAAGGCCACAGCTGCCAGACAAAGATAGGGTATTGCTGAGCTGAGTGGTGACCTGAGCATTCCATTACACATGAGGTTCCTGTGTTCACAGAGATCTGTGTGATCATGTGTTTTTTCAGGATATTCCACTCATCTTTGACGGGAAGGTGTTTTTAAAAAGTGCTGTATTCCTTAACTGTTTCTGTGGTAAGCATTAGGGAGCAATGGGCTGTGCCAGAACTCTTTGCTGCATCCCTCACTCCGTCGCTTTGGCTGGGCTCGGGCTGGCAGTGCCGTGTCTTACAGTGAGGTCAGTGGCTCAGCTGTACTTGTGTAACAAGAGGGGCCATTCATAAACGTGATTCTTGGCCTGGAGACGCTAGATTGCATTTCCTAGCTTAGCACCAGGGTTCACTGTGCCTCAGGAAAGTGAAAACTGTGCTGCAGGATTGGAGTAGCACCCACTCATTTCCTATGTCTGGGGAGAACTCTCTCACCTGAGGGTGCAGTAGTCAGTCTCATGTTGTAGCAGGAGGAGATGCCTTGAAAGGAGCTGCAGCCTGTGGCATCCTGGCCTGGATCAGCAACAGTGTGCCCTGCAGGATTAGGGTAGTGACTCTCCCCCTGTACTCGGCACTGGTGAGGCCACACCTTGAGTCCTGTGTCCACTTCTGGGCCCATCACTACAAGGAAGGACATTGAGGTGCTGAAACAAGTCTGGACAAGGGCAGCAGAAGTGGTGAAGGGTCTGGAGCAAAAGTCCTGTGAGGAGCAGCTGAGGGAGCTGGGGTTGTTTAGCCAGGAGAAAAGAAGACTCAGGAGAGACCTGACCTCTCCTTAGAACTGCCTGAAAGGGTCGGTCTCTTCTCCCAAGTAATAACCAACAGGACAAGAGGAAATAGCCTGAAGCTGCACCAGGGGAGGCTCAGATTGGATATTGGGAAACATTTCTTTATGGAAAGGATTGTCAAGCCCTGGAGCAGGCTGCTCTTTGAAGTGGTTGAGTCACTGTTTCTGGAAGTATTCCGAATTCTTGTAGATGTGGTGCTTAGGGACATGGTTTAGCGGTGGGCTTGGCAGTGCTGGGTCAGCAGGTGGACTCGATGATCATGGAGTTTTTCCCACCCTAGATGATTCTATAATTCTGTGACCTGTATTCCTTGTCCCCCTGCACTGTTGTGGGTTGAGAAGTGGATAAGTTGGGAATGAATGATTGAAGTTGAGCCTGCGAAGAAGGAAGTGGAGGGGAAGTGTACTTTTTGCCTTTCACCATCCTACTCAATTTTTAATTGACAACAAATTAATTTTCCCCAGGTTGAGTCTACCTTGTCAGTTGGTAAGTGACCTCTGAGTCTTTACTTCCCCCTCTGCTGTTCCAGTGTGGTAAAATGAGAGTCTAGCAGGCAGAAAATCACGAACACAGGTTCAAAGGACAATGGATTTCATATATACCAGTGCTTAGGGACTGCTGCATTTGTCTAATGCATTCCCAGTGGAGACAGTTGCTCAGCTTATTGATCATAAACCAGAGCAGGCTGGAACATGGGAATAGCACTCCTTGTTCAGGCTAATGTTGAGTTGAAGAACAATGGTGTCCCTGTTAGGGATACGCAAGATAATGGGACACTCCTATTTTCTTATCTGTCCTGCATGTCAGAGTTAAAAATGTATGGAAAGTTCTTTCTCAGTGCTTTTTTGCTGTGATGTTCTCTTTTTATGTACTGGATTTATTGTATTTATCTGCCAAGCCTTTCCTCATTTACATTGTTGCCATCACTTCTTCTGTGATGCCCACACTCACTCCTGGAGGCAGTAAGTTGTGCAAGCTAAAATATCCAGGCTATTGCCCTGGTTTCAGTAGGGATAGGGTTAATTTTCTGCCTAGTAGCTGGTACAGTGGTGTGCTTTTTATTTAGTATGAGAATTGAGTTGATAACACAGGAATGTTTTGGTTGTTGCTGACTAGTGTTTTCCCCAAGTCATGGATTTCTTCATTTCCCATGTTCTGCCAGTGAAAATGCTGGAGTGGCACAAGAATTTGTGAGGGCACAGCTGACCCAAAATGGCCAAAGGAATATTCCATACCGAAGGACATCGTGCTCAGTGTATCACCTGAGGGGTGGGCTGGTCAGGGACAGCTCTCAGGGTCTGGCTGGGCATTGGTGAGCAACTGCGTAATGTCTGTTGTATATTCTAATTATCATTATTGCCACAGTTATTCTAATTATTATTTTCTTCCTTTTATGTCCTATTAAACAGTTTTTATCTTAGCCTGCGAGTTTTCTCATTTCTACTTTTCTGATTCTCTCCCCCTTCGCACTGTTGGTGGTTAAGGGAGTGGCTGTGTGGTGTTGAGTTGCGAGCTGGGGTTAAACCACAGCAGTTATTTCCTGGTGTGTTAGGTATTCTTTTATCTTTTTTTTTTTTGGTTTGTAATTCAGGGAGTTGGAGCTGTCAGTACCTTTGTTCTTTTATATTGAGTATCAAGCAATTATCAAGGAATAAAGGGTGTGGAGTCAGCACATCTGTGTATCTCTGTTTTCTTGACACGACTGGAGTATTTAGCTGGCAGTGGCTGTTACTGTAATCAGGCCCCACAAGTGCACCTTGGTCTGTTTCTTTTTAACTCATACATTTCCTCTTTAAAATTGCCTGGTTCCAGGCAGTTTATAGAATGTTACCTGTCATTGCCTGGAAATATCTGTTATCATTCTCCTAAAATAACGATTCCCAGTCAACTGAAAGCTGAACTACTGTGTTTCTGCTGGTTGTCATATCAGGTTTTCTGACATTTTTCAGTGGGAAGTGTAGACAAAGGATTACAGAAAGTTGCTAGAAATTCTGCTTGCTTCCTAATTCAGCTCGCTCTATGTTTTCATGAGAGCTTGTGCTAGTGCAGAGAAATTCTAGTTTGGGGACTGGACCAGAGAGAAAGATGAGATGGTGACAGTTGAGACCCATACTGGTGTGGCTTTGTGACTGACCAGTTAAAACATGCGGGCGGTAGTGCTAAAGGTTCTTTCTGCACTACTGAGTGTCTGAAATGAGGAAGCTTTCCCCTGAAATTCTTGTGCAGTCCTGAAAATAGATAAGACCTTTGTGGCACAGAGGAGGTGCCACTGACTGGGGAAGCCTTGAAATACCTTCCTGCTTGGAATGCATGCATTGCCCAAAGAGTTCAAGCGGGTTTGAGTTACAAGAAATTTAACACTTGTCATGAGGATGTGCCTACACTTTCTCTCCCATCCTTTTCTGCAATCCACCTTACCTATGTCTACTCAGGTCCTTGCAGTGCTGCATCCCTGGTAGTTTAGGGAGCTCCAGATGGGTGAGATGACAAAGTGACACCTCTGTTTCGATCCAGCTGATTCTGTGGGGTTGCTAGAGGAATTTTACAGCTCAGAGGGGTAGAAAAGCACCAGGGAGGGACAACCTGATAATAGGAAGTTGCTTTTCATGATGAAGAGTCAGTGAGCCAGGCTGTTTGCATGAAGTAGATGCTTGTATAAAGTAGAGACTGTCATCAATGGGTCTGTCTAGGCGGTAACAAGAGAGGAGTGTAGTGGGAGCACTGGGACTTCTCCACAGATATGGACAAGAGAGTGGGCAGCTTGCTGTGTGTAAGAAGAATGACATCTCTAATGTTTAAAATCTCCAAATGGAAAAGATGCCAAAAGGGCACTGGTAGATTGTGGTTTGCTTTTAGGAGCAAAGGCTTGAGCCTTTGTTTCTAATGGAAGGGTTTGTTGTGGGACTTATTTCTGAGCAATATTGCTTCTGTCCTGGTGTGCCTGAGTGCCTGTGTGCTGGTTCTGCTGTGCTAGCAGGAAAGGAGGGAGGCTGGCTGCCATCCCGGGCTCGTTCATGAGCTGAGGGAGGAGCATGTGGGACAGCACCACGGAGCCTCTTAGGCCTGAGGAAAAGTGGGATGTATTGGCTCTTTTTTTTTTTTTCCCTTTATTTTTTTTTCCCATCCTGTGATATTGAGCTGATTGTTTCCTGCAGCCTGTGAGAGATAACACAGGTCTCTTTATGGTGTGGGGTTTCCTGGATAAAAAGTATCTGCTGCTTGTGAAGTGCTCTCCGTAGTTCTTGAAGTGAGTGTTCGACGGGAAGGAGCGATGGGGCGGCAGCAGTGAGTGGTTTAATGTGCTTTCTTTATTTGGCTTGAAATTCTGAGAAGTGGAAAGAGAATTTGTTTGAGGATTGGATTTATCTTTTTTGTTTGTTTTTCTTTTGAAAAACAAACCATTTCTCAGTGCAGTTGGTGGGTTTTAAATAGGAAGAGGTAATAGGATTATGAAAGTGTTGCGTAAAAGAGGTGTTAAAAGCTATTGGCTTAACGGTCCTAATAAGAAACTAATCTGTTGAAAAGAAGGAAATGCCTGTGAAAGGAGCAGGTATAGACTCTTGTAAAACTTGAGGACTTGAACTATCCTGCATAGAAAAGCTGATGCTGTACAGTGATCTTTCTACCTTGCCAGTTGTCAGGAATTTTAATTCCTTCTTGGTGGATATCGTGAAGAAGACTGCTACACTTCCTGATGTACCCGGAGCTAACCCGTTGCTGCTTTTGATTCTGGCCTAGATAAAATAACAAATAATTGTCTGTTTAGTACCGAGCTGATTAAATGCAGTCCCAGGGAATTCTTTCATGCTTCATTTCCTGCTTGAACTTATTACAGTTTTTAGAGTTAGGTTGAAGTGAATGCTCGTTGCTGCTGAACCTGTTCTGCTGCCTTTGGAATTTCTGCATGAGCTTGAGGAGCTTGCAGGGGCTTCTAGAAAATCCTCCGTGGGAAATCTGTCCTTACTCAACCATTTGAAACAGGTAGTCAAAGTTGGTTTGTGTAAATTAAAAATTAATTTTCCTTTCGTCAGATGAAAATATCTTTCACCCCTACAGGGTGAATAGTTTTAAATGTGAACATATGAAAAGTAAAATTTAGGCACCATGTTCTCACTGATTGTTTATACTGTTAAGCATAACTTTTTTTGAATAAGTAATCTAGGCTTTAGCATAATCATCATAATGACAGTTTTAATCTAAAAATGTATCAGTGAAAAATCACGGTTTGGACCATAATGAGTTTTTATCAACTCCAGTTACTTACCAAATTTTGTTCACAAGGTTACTTTCCTTCACTTACATCTAGATCAGGGCTATCAGTTCTCAGTCTTCTGGCTGATACTGACTTTGTCTAGGAATTCTGTATTGATGAAAAAGAACATCCTTTAGTCCAGTATTCCTGGGCACTTCTGAGCTTGGTAGTGCTACTGGCTTCAATCAGGAGGCAAATGCACAGGCTGACCCTGCAGCCCTTACATGGGGAACCAGCTTGTACATGTGTTGCTTGCTCATTCTGTGCTTGCACAGTGTGTCGGAATCCAATGCATGCGTGTTTCTGGGAAAACCCTGGATGAGTATGGATGGGTTCTGATCATCCTAGTTTGCTTCAGAAGTCTTGTCCATGCTGGAATCTTGCTTACTATTTTGGACGACCTGGATGGAAACGGGCAAGTTAGGGCTTCATATTTGTGCCATCACGCTCAAGGATGAGAACTGAACGCCCCTGTTCCTGGAGGAGTCATACAGCTCTGTGTCCTGGATGGGTTCCTGCAGATAAATATCTTATGAGCAGTGCCAGGAACCATCCAACAAGGAAGCAGGGTTTGGACTGTGATTCAAAACACAATGCAGCCTATAGAACTTGGGTTGTGAGACAAGCTGCAGAGCACAGGGACAGTTGTTGGTAGAGATATGGTTTTGGGGAGGGCAAAACATGCACTATTTTTGTGCCTCAACATGATCAGGGAGCTATTAAGAATTGTGTTACAGCATCTATCTAGATACGAGTATATCTGCATGTAGATGGAGACCTTTCACCTTTTCCATCAATTTTAGAATTCTGACTTATGCCATATTTGCATAACTGTGGCTTTGTTCTGTTTAATTTTTTTCTATTATGCATTTTGAAATGGGTACTGTGGTGGTTTTGACCTTGTGGTCTGAAGGGCCGTTCCCTTCTAGCCAGCTGTAACTTTCTAAACTAGGTTTGATTGTGCTTCACTGAGATTTTTTTTTGACAAAAAAGTTGCACTTTGTTTCCTATGGAAGTTTCTTTGGTCTGTTTTATGAAGGTCACACACAACTAGAGTCAGGTTTCAGAGCTATGAGAAGAGTTTAGTTGCACCACAAGTGTTCTCCCACCCATGTTTAAGGGTTGGTCACCCTGAATTATGAAGTGCAGGAGAAAAAAGAACCATGTTTCCAGCTTCTGAGATACTATTGTTTCTAGCAAGATTTGTTCAGTATTGAATTTTTGTTTGCACATGGTATAATGTATGACTAGGTGGCCTTTTCTCACCACCACCCCCAACCAATGTATCAGCCATAATCCAGGGATATCAAAGATAAAAAGATGTGCTTCATTAACTACATACGGAACAAAAGGAAGATGGGAAATTGATCAGTGGGATGGGGGACTTGGTTGTTCAGGATGTGGAAAGGATTTAGCTACTGAATATCCCTCCTGCCACAGTTGTTACTGAGTTGTTACTGTCAAGACTATTAAGGCTGGAGTAGGTTTTGCATAACTATTTTAATCAGTATTTGATTAAGACTATTCCATTAATAATTATTTTATGTTATGTATTATAGCTCTGGCTTTTATACTACTTCTCCAAGTATGGCTTTTTAGCAGCAGGTCCTGAGCCTAACTTTTTCTTTAACAAGGTCCAAGCTCTGGTCTTCTTGACTCTGGGTTAGCTGCCTGACTTGGCAACCAAGGTACTTTAGGCTTGCTGGTGAAAAATGACTTTAACTGAAGAGTCCTTAGTGTGAAATGGTAACACAACACCCTCCAGAGGTGCAATGGCCAAGGGTTTTTTTTTTTTTTTTTTTTGTTTCTCTGACAGGCAGGTTCTTATTGAAGCTTAACTTCTTGCTTATCCTTTTATCCTCAGTTATTGTCCTCTTAAGTTCCCAAGTTCTCAGTCTTTGGCAGGAGTCATAAAAGTGACAGCTCTTCATTTCTTCATTCATAAGGGTACAGTTCTTTCCTTCTCTGTTGATAGAATCAAGTTTGCCTTTCTGTGCACATCCTGTTCTCATGTTTCAGGGGAAAACAGCCAGGCAAACAACCTTTTAACCTCTGAAGTAAGAATATTAGGTAGATTGGTGTGTCAATTGATTAATCTGTGTTTTTCCATTTAAAATACCAAAATACCTTTGTGTGTCTGCATTTTGAAATACATGCTGTATTCTCTGCAGATAACACCAAAAAATCAAACTGTAGGTTTCTGAAACGTGAATTATTGCCCCTCTGCATGAGAGTTGTGATGAGCTGAAGGTGACTCATGGTTGTTATCGTGTGTGCATCTTTATGCTGCCCTGCTCAAGTGTATTTTAAGCAGGAGCATCATTCTGTTGCTGCCATAGAAGCCAGTGGAGATGTGAGTTTAGTTATTATGGGAAATTATTCACACTGACAGTAGAATAGTGTGAAGATTTGTCAGAGACAAGTAACGTGAACTTTTAGTAGCAACTACTTATAGAATCTTGCAAAGCTGGCAAAGGGAATTCATATGTGTGAGATTTGGAATAGGAGTGGAGGAGAGTAGAAATAAGGTTGGTGCAGTAAGTTCATAGTTTATGTCAATAATTTTAACATCGTAGTACCTTAGCAATTTTACACCTGCATGCTTTTCCTGATATTTTAACAAAAACAACAAAATATTTCAGAAGCTACTTCTTCTGATTAATACTGGCTGCCTCCTGTTTTTTCTTTATGTGTTTTCCCACAGATAGTTAATTTTAAACTTTATTTATGAACAAAATAATTTCTTATGGGGGACAGCCCATTTGCACTAATCTGAGTACCAGTGGTGAGCAACTGTTTTAACTCTTTTTAAAGATTGTAGTCCATTTCTGGGAAAGTGGGAAGCTGTGAATATAATAAATAACTTTTGATAGTTGTTCACTGCATGTAAAGTTCAGTTTTTTAACTTTCATGTTGTCCTTTTCAGCCCAAATTAATCTGGGGTGCACTTGGATTGGGTGATGGAGAAGGAAATTCTCTCCTTGTGAGACCTTTGGTTTATTTTGGAGGAAACGACACCCTTTAGGGGAAGTGCTTCACCTGATGAATACTGTATAGTAGCTGAAAGGCAGCAATTTAGATTATTCCATAGAAACTTGTAGGTAGAGTTTAGATAAGCAAAATTCCAAGGTCTTTGATTTATTAATTACAGGCTATTATTACCCATGAGGTCCACACTGCTCTCAGATGATTCACAGAGCTTATCACTGATTTCCACTGATTTCCTGATTGTCTGCAACAATTTCAGGGTATAAACTGGTGGGGAAGGGTGGACATTTTGTCTTTTATTGGAGTCCCTGTACTTACAGCTTTGCTATGTGTTGCATGTGAATGGGGAGAGCAGGTTGGCTATTCCATGAAGTGCCTGCCAAGAGGGACAGCAGCTGGTAATTCCCAGTGAACCCTAAAAGCTTGGGAGTTCATCTTGGTAGTGCTGGGTCAGGCTCCCATATACATTCCCACTGGTCAGCAAAACTCTCCAGAAGACACCAGGCCTAAACTAGTGGAAATGTGGAGTTACTGTACTCCTTGTGCCTGTGATATCTCTCCAGGGTCTCATGTACTTTAGAGGCTGGTCTAAAATAACCTTTTCCATGTTTTTATGTTTCTTCTCTTTGATCTAGCCTGTTTCATGTGCATTGTCTTTAATCACTGCCTTTGCTTCACTTAGCCTCAGTCCTTGTTCTTCTCAGAGGCTGCAGTTTTCTTGTGTGTTTTCTATATCAGAGCTCTCTTTCATTAAAATTTCATTCTTTCTTTGCTATGAAATGATAATAACTGCCAAAAGAAGTAGAGTGGTAACTATAGTACAATGGCAGTGAAAGGCTGTATGAAAATGGAGCCCTTGAAAAAAGGCAGGAGGGGGAATAAAGGATTGGCTCCTCACAGACATAACACTTTTGAAAAACTGAACCTTTCCCTTAAAAAGCAGGAAGATTTTCCTCCTTCAAGTGTGTGAGAGGAGGAATACTGGACAAAGATCCAAAAGGTGGTACTGACAGGCAGCAGATAAAGAACAATGATTTCTGATACCCGTCAGTGTTGTTTCACACTGCATTGTGCAGAGCAACGTAAAATCAATAATACTGTCTTTCAGAAGAAAACAGTTTATTCTGCAGAGATTCATGTGGTTTTCATTTTGGATGGGCTTTACTCATAGCCAGCAGAATCTCTTGCTTTGCAGCTGTTGTTAATTTTGGTAGGAACAGAAGTAATAAAACCTGTGTATTGCCAGGCACTGTACACAGACATAACATGGGATAATGGTTGCACTTTCTGATCTGAAAAAAAAAAAAGAAAGATTGAGAGAGAAGAACAAAACAGGAAAATGATTTGCATAAAATCATGCAGTTGGTTTATGGCTGAACTAAGACCAAAGATCATGGTCTTGGTTTCTGACCAGTTGTTCGTACTTGCTGTTCCTTTTGTGTATTGTCATAACCTGTTTTCATGGAATCTGTGAGGGTGTAGCAGAGGTGGTAGAAACTAATTTTCTCCTTCCTTTTTTCTTTTTTTGTGGTCCAGGTTAAAGTCATATTTTGTGACATTTGAAGAGCAAACAATACTATGAATCCATGAATTTCAAAACTGCAGGAAGTGTGGCAGCCCTCCCTACCTCCAGCTTTACTTCCCTACTGTGACGTTCTTACTGGGAGCTGTGGTTTCATCCCTGCTGGATATGCAGTGACCTGCCTCGGCATCAGAGGAGAAGTAGCTGTTTGTGGATCAGGGAAAGCCATGGCCTTGGGCTGGAATGTTTTTAACCTCTTCTATAAGTTCAAAGTGTTGGTGCTTGTCACTTTATTTGTGATGGTGCTATGGACCACGTTCAGTTACTTAGTGGACACCAGACAGGAAATTCCTAAAGCTAAGAGCATGGTGGAATTTTTCTGGAAGGTAACTCGCCTGGAGCACAGTCAAAAGGAAGAGAAGATTGAATCCACTTCAGATGTTCCCATGATGGAGTCATTTCAGGTTCCCTGCCCAGCTCTGTCTCCATACCTGCGTAAGTGATGGTGTTTTCCTCTCCTCTCTGACAAGTTAATCCACTGTAGTGCTGCTGATTTCCCAGCCATATTCCAGTTAGATTCCTTTTCTGTGAAACCAATATAGCCAGTTGCAGGAAGCACTGCTGGGTGAGGGAGTGTCTTGTGGCACCCAGTGCCTGTGCTGGGTCTGGCTGGGAGAGCAGCTGGCGCTGGGCTCTGCATTTGTTTGTAAAACAGCTTTGGTGACACACCAGTAACTTGCTGACTCTGAACAGCGTTTGCACTCTGGTGAGGCTTTGTCTCTGTCAGTCCTGGCCCCCTAAAATCCAGTGGGATGGGCACGAGGCTGGGAGTGGACACAGCCCGGACTGCTGACCCCAGCTGACTGCAGGGGTATTCCATACCCTGTGACTGTGCCATTCATCATGCTCAGCAGTAAAAGCTTGGGGAAAGGAGGAAGGAGGGATGTTCATGATGGCAGCATTTGTCTTCCCAACAGCTGCTGTATGTGCTTAAGCCCTTCCCTGGATGTGGCCAATGCTGCCTGCCAATGGGGATTAACAAAGGAATTTTTCTTTTTCCCTTGCTTACGTGTGCATCTTTCTCATGAAAAAAAAAAATTCTTTTTAAAAAATTAAATTATTTTTGTCTTGACCACAAGTGTTTTCATCTTTCCTCAGTTTTTTGCCTTTTTATTATTAAATATACTTTTGTGCCTCTGCATTAATAATTGAAGGACTTCACAACTCTGTTAGAGTTGGTGCTAATTATGATGAAGGCTCAAATGGGTGATTGTTTTCCTGGTTTGGGCATTTTTATTATTCTACTTTTTTCTTGGCTTGGTACTGCCAGCAGCACCAGGCTCCTGCTTTGCATCATTATCATGTCATTATCTTCATTATCAGTATCATGTCATTATCTTCTTTCTCTTCCTTATTGTGAAACTGATTAGGGATTTGTTTGGGAAGCTAGACTCTTCCTTCTTCCCTCATGTAGTACAAAAATCTTTGTCTCCCTGCACGCCCTGACCCCAAGACACATTTGATTAAGCAAATGCAGCAATGACTGTAGCCATCACAGTTGCCTGTATCATACTTTTTCATGGGCTTGCTGAGTTCAGAGGAACTGGAATTATAGCTCAGTGCAAGAGAAGGGATAAAAATTTCATTTGGCTACAGAAAGCCTTGGTATATTTTATCTTATTAATTTATAGCCTTAAGCCTGTTGTGCTTTCTTTTGTGCTTTAGGTACCGATGACTTCTTACAGTCACAGTCCTGTGTCTCTTTCCACTTTCTTCTCCTTTGCTTTGCCCTGGCAGTCATTCCTGGCCAATCCTTCTGCAGTAGCTTAGATCTTCTCTTGGGTTTTTAAAAAATATTTTTATTTTATTGCTACTACTTCACAGTCAGTTTAAGCAACTCACATGCTTGACATCCTCTCCTTCCACTGCCTGCATAGAATCCTTGTAGTGCTACTGTTCTCTTGGAAGAGCAGGGAAGCCAGTTGGGGCTTGAAACTGGGTTTCTTACACAGTGCCTCAAAACCTGACTGGGCCAGCCACAACCTGAAATGACTCAGGAAAGGTTCTTGTGCTTCTCTTACAGGAGGTGCCAGCAAACTCTCCTTCAAATCATCTGTTACACTGGAAGAGGTGCAAAAGGAGAACCCTCAGGTAGCCAGGGGCCGGTACCACCCTGTGGAGTGCTCAGCCCTGCAGCACGTGGCCATCCTTATCCCACACCGCAACAGGGAGAAGCATCTGCTGTACCTCCTGCAGCACCTGCACCCCTTCCTGCAAAGGCAGCAGCTGGATTATGGCATCTATGTCATCCACCAGGTGAGGCAGCCGTGCAGAGCTGGTTGGGTGAGGGTGATGGCTGTGCCCTGCAGCCTGAGGAGAGGCTTCTGCTGCCTCTGCTGTCTGACATCAGTCCTCCAAGCCTGCTTCCAACAATTCTGCTTGCTGAGGGATGCAACACTGCCTGCAGCCACTGCTGGTGGCATTCCTGGATGTCAGGGCTGGGGAGTATTTGCAGTGTCTTTAACTGGTGTTAATTTCTCAGTCTGAGTAACTTGGTGTTTCTGAGTTAATATGCAGGGTAAGCATCTTTTGCACTGCTAATGCAACTGACTTCTCTTACAGTATCCACTCATGTAACTAGGCTGGCCTGTCTGTCTTCACATTTGGAGTCGTTTGGATAGAAGGTCCCAGTTTGTCTGTAGCCCTTCTCTCCCATCTCTTGTGCTTAGTAAGTTGTGTGTACTGTGTGGTTTTACTTTTGCTTTCTCAAACTAAACACGACAGCTGCTGCTTGTAGCTGCTTTGTTTGCCCAGCAAGTGTGGTGGGAAGTAGTTGTCATGGAAGAGCACTTGGTTCCTGAAAGATTTATTAATTTCTTTATTTGCATTTTTTCTAGCAAGGCTGTTTCAGTGGCTAAAATTAAGCAGACCTGTGCCACATTGTCTTTCATCAAGGTGCTTATGTTCTAATTGCATGTGCTAAAAGCATTATAAATTTCTCTTTTGTAATATGTTGTCTTTTTCTTGATCTTCTGTTATGTTTGCTTTCTTTTACTGTTGTTTACTTATATGTTCTGCTTTGGCTCCAAAAAGTCATTTGAGACAGTTGAAGAAAAAGGTGATGATAAATTAATACAGTTTCTCTTCCCTCCTGATTAAGGAGCCTGGAGTCAATTAATCAGTATGAGACAGTGCTTTCTAGGTGAAAGCTTCCACTCTTACACTTCTGATCAGCTGAATGTCTCAGCAGAGCAGCAATAAAAGTCGTGGCATGATATTTTTACTTGGAATGAATTGTTCTTTCATTGTTTAGAGTCATTATGCGGCCTCTAGAGTGGAAAAATGAGGGATTTTTTTCTGCATTAATATGTACTATAATCATACATTTACTGGCTCATTCTAGCAGGAAGCAGTGGTTAGCAATAAATTACTGGGAGAATGGGCATATCTTTTTAATTTATTGAAATATGTGAAGTGGAGAACTGCTGTTGTCATGTTAGCAAAAAGTAATACAAAAGTATGGAAGTTTTGTCTGATGAGTGCAGCAGTGTCAAGTCTGAACTTGTTCAATCAGAGATTGTTCTTGGAAGGTTGGAAGCTTTCACATAGCTTTTCCATGTAGATAGGCATGCCCAAAGACTGGAAAGTGGGCTAACAAAACTCTTCTGGGGCAGATCCATTTTCTCTCTTGATTTGTGATGTTGTTAGCTGTTCTAAGTCTCTTCTGAGGGAAGACAATACACACTCTACTTTGGAGGTAGATTAAATGGGCCTTTTGTATTTTTTTCTGTGAGCCACTGGAGGGCTTACTCCAGATTTCTTCTTTATGGGCTGCTTTTAACATCTCTAAAGTCGTGCTCCTCTAAATGTGTGTATACATGAGTGTTGCACTCCCAACAATGTGAGTTTGTAATCCCTTAAGGGTGGATAATTTCTTTCCCAACATACATTTGTCTTGTGGTCAGTGTTACTCTTCCATAGGAACAAAGGGAGGCAATTCTGTCCTTGATAAAAGATGAGCAAATTTTGCTGTTTGTTCAGTATGTGGTCTGAGATGGCAAGCTGCCCCTCCTGGAAAGTCAGGTCAGCTGGCATTTGGCTGTTGTGGTGGCTTGCACTGATGAGAACAGAACTTAAGCAGATGGAAGAGGCTGTCCTGAACTAAGCGGGGTTTGATACTCGACACAAGTGATGTTCTCCAAATGTATCTTACCAGACATCTGGTTTGTTCTGTTCACTCAATAACCTATGTTTTCATCTCAGGAGGAGTCTGTCTCATGGCTATTTTTATATATGGGACTTTTTAAGGAAAAAAAGCCACACCAAAAAACCCCCCATTCAGAAATTTGACATCTTGATTTTGGGTGAATTGTATCTAAACTTTTTACTGGAAAATTTCCCTCCAGAGGATGGATGCAATTGATTATCCATCTTGTAATTTCTCAGAATGGGCACTGTATTGTATTTTTCAGACTGCGGGTATGGAGTCATAAATCCCATAAATCTTCTTAATTCTGGAGCAGATGGTTGTTTTAGTGAACAAATTCTACTTTAGAGCAAAGTGTTACTTTTTAGAACAATAAAACATGCTTTGTATACAACAGCTTTTCTCTACAGCTCACCTTCTCTCAGCCTGGGGAGGCCAGCTTCTTTCTCATTTTCCATGGGCCCTCTTTCTGTCCAGGCACCTTTTAGAAAATTTGCTAGAATTCCAAGCAGTTTCTCTTGAAAACGTTTTTTTATTATTTTTTCAAGTATACAGGTTCCTTGCTCAGGAAAATGACGTTCCTGTCTGTGTCTGGGAGGGCTGGGGTTGGGCCTCTGGCTCCCAAGAGGGAACTTGAGGTAAATCCCCACTTTGTCCTCAAGAGCAGAAAGCCTTCTGCAGACTGGTACAGTGTGCAGCCAGGTAAAAAATAAAAATAGCAAGATAAGCACATGTCTTGCTCCAAACTGAATGTTGACATGATAAGCTTACAAAACTGCCAGGTGTGTGCAGATATACTTGCACCTCAGAGGTAAAGAATTAGATTTTTGAAAAGTGAATACTAAGTAACTTACAGCAAAAGCAAAAGATGAAGACAAGTTAAAAGGTGAAGCTCTGTGCTAGGAGCAAATCCCCTGCAACAGCATCATCAGGTTATAGGTGGGAGGTAAAAATGAAGAAACCTGCTTTTCACTCCCACTCTGCCACTCATGTGTGAGCTGAGGAAATACATGGAGCTCTTTCGGCATTGCTGTTCTCCAAGCTGAGGGGACAGGCATTAACAGTTCATGGCAAGGGCTCTGACATCTAGAGACTAATTAGCATGGGATTAACGTGGGGGTTTGGTTTGGTTTTGCTTTTTTTAAAAAGAACTTCCATGAGCCTTACTGACACAGTTGTATGGAACACCAGTTTCTAGACTGTACTGGTACCTCTTCTGTTCTGGAGCCTGAGGGTAACTCCAGGACTGGGACAGAAGGGTGGTTGAGCCATGGAGCAGTCACACTTGTGGTGCCCAGCTAAGCACAGGCTTTCCTGGCCCTGGCTGGGTGTGGTTGTGATGGATGGAGGCTGGAGAAACACTTTGCAGCATTGGCCACTCAGGTGCTGTGCCCAGTGTGAAGGGGCACCCCGTGCAGTTACTGCTCCCGCGGTGCTGGAAGAGCCACACAGGTGTGGTTGCAAATCGTGCAATCAGAACAAGTGCCCAGGAGCAGCTCTGGTTCAAAAGCTGTGGCACCTTCTTCAGAATTGTTTTTTCCCATTCTTTTCCACAGGCTGGCAACACCAAATTTAATCGAGCCAAACTGCTGAATGTAGGATACCTAGAGGCCCTAAAGGAAGCAAACTGGGACTGTTTCATTTTCCATGATGTGGATCTGGTGCCAGAAAATGACTTTAACATTTACATGTGTGACACACAACCAAAGCACCTTGTAGTTGGCAGGAACAATACTGGATACAGGTAGGAAACCAGGAATATGGAAAGAATACCAGCAGGGAAATGCCATGTTACTGATAATGTTCCTCCTCTGATGGAGCTGTGTGCTTACTCATGACACAGGGTTTCTGGTGGTAACACTTCACCTCTCTGGAGTACAGAACTGGACAGACACCTCTGCAGTCAGCCCTGTGGTCACCTGCACCAGTGATGATTGTCATTGTTCTGGTTTCTGGAGTTGAATTAAGGGGCATTTCAAGAGGAAAGCACTGTGCCAGAGGTTGTGCAGAGACCTTCTGGTAAAGCTAGATACACATTTGCAGGTTTCCTGATCCTGTGATTTGTGGGTGTGATCTTACTGTAACAGAACTTGCCACTTACTTCTGCTGTTGAAGAGGTAATGTCTGATATTGAGAGCTCAAGTGTGGGAATTTGCCAAGGCATAGGGCTGTCCTTTAATTATTTGACTGAACAGTGTATAACACAGGATAATTCTGATTTTTAAATGAGTCCCCTAAGTGCTCATGTGATATAAATAGTTCAAGGTGAAAAGTCAAGTTCAGTCCACCTCAGAGAGAAAAGGCTCCTGAGCTTGGTGAATTTAATGACTAAAAGTGTTTTCATTGAACTTGTTTCTTTCACGATTCAGTTAATGTCACATCACTCTAAATATTGATTAGAGGTGGGCTTTTCAAAAGCTGATATCAAAGTACTTTGAAGTAAAGCTCTGCTTTGCTTCTGCATTTCCAATGTTAAATATATGAGAAAGAGGTGGTATGTGCCAATACTGACACAGAATAGTATTATTGTTCCAGTCATTTAGTGAAAACTGGAACAAGTACATAGGTACTAGGCTTGTGACAGGCTTTTGAAGCACTTGCAGAGCCTTGCAGAGTATCCCACTGGAATGCTGGTGGCTTGAATTTGATAATTCAACTTGAATTGATAAGTAATACTTTTTCTGTGTCACTGCCTATGTTTACGCATCCATGAAGTGGGGTTAATAATGCTCTGCTTCCAAGGCATGTCTGAAGGAATTCAGATTCTGAGCTCAAGAGTGATACTTGAACTGAGCTGACACCACAGGTTGATACCAATCCTAGTTGGGTGACCTCAGTGTTTTGCTGCAGCTGAGGTGAGCATACTGAGGTATGTTGCCCAGATAAGGTAGAGAAAACTGAACCCATCCATGTTCTGTATTAACACAAAATGGCCTGGGCAGAAATGTGGGTTGGTTTGTGTTTTGTGGGACTTTTTTATGCTGGTTTTGGGGTGTTTTTTAGGGGAGGTAATGGGTTCTTTTTTTTGTTTGTTTGTCTGTTTTTTGGTTTTGGGGTTTTATTAATTTCCTGGTCTGGGGTGGGAGGAATTATTTTTCTTCCAGGGGGCTATATTCTATTGTGATGCAGTGTGCAGTAATCTCAGCAGCCATGTGCCTTTAGAGATCCAGTGGTTTATCTTTAGCTACATAAACTACAGCTCAGTTTTGGATTCTTTTAGACAGAAGATTTTTATATAAAATTTTGAAGATAAGGTTGGGAAAACTCTTCTATTTTAATTAAGGTTTTTCCTCGAGACCAGCACAACATCTTTTCCTCCTGACCATTCCTATTATATGTGTTCTTCAGTCCAATTTTAAGAATTCTAAAGGAGCTGATGTTCTCTTGTCCTCAGGGAAGGGTAGTTACAGGGGCTGTTACAGAGTTGCATTTTTGCAGGTGACATCAGCTGGGAGCAAGTTATGCCTGGGCTCTGCCAGATCTGTGCTGCCTGAAGAGGGTTGAGTGGGCAGCACTGTCCTGGTTACAGATCACAGAATGGATGGGGTTGGAAGAGACTTCTGGGAATCATCCAGTCCAACCCCTCTGCCAAGGCAGGGTCAGCTAGAGCAGGTGACACAAGAACTCATCCAGGTGGGTTTGGAATGTCTCCAGAGAGGGAGAGTCCACAACCTCCCTAAGCAGCCTGTTCTAGTGCTCTGCCACCCTCCATGGAAAGAAGTTCTTCCTCATGTTGAGGTGAAACTTTCTGTGTTTTAGTTTATGGTGTTGCTTTTCATCCTGTCAGTGGAAACCATTCAAGGGTCTGGCAGCATCCCCTTGACACCCACTTTGCAGATATTTATTTGCATTGATGAAATCCCCTCTCAGTCTTCTCTTCTCCAGATTAAACAGGTCCAGCTCCCGCAGCCTCTTCTTATAAGAGAGATGCTCCAGACCCCTCATCATCCTTGTGGCCTCTGCTGGACCCTCTCCAGCAGTTCCTTGTCTTTCTAGAGCTGTGGAGACCAGAACTGAACACAGCACTCCAGATGTGGCCTCTCTAGGGCTGAGCAGGGGAGGAGAGTCCTCCCCTCGTCCTGCTGGCCCCACTTCTGTCAGTGCACCCCAGCTCTGGCTCCTTTGGTGTCTGCCTCTGTGTGGTGGTGTTCATAGGGGTCCCAGGAAGAGGGAAGAGACGAGGATCTGACTCCATGTTTCAGAAGGCTTGATTTATTATTTTATGATATATATATATTATATTAAAACTATACTAAAAGAATAGAAGAAAGGATTTCATCAGAAGGCTTGCAAGGAATAGAATGAGACTGGAATGGTAATAAAATCTTGTGACTGTTAGACAGTCTGAGGCAGCTGGACTGTGATTGGCCATTAATTAGAAACAACCACATGAGACCAATCACAGATGCACCTGTTGCATTCTACAGCAGCAGATAACCATTGTTTACATTTTGTTCCTGAGGCCTCTCAGCTTCTCAGGAGAAAAAATCCTAAGGAAAGGATTTTTCATAAAATGTGTCTGTGACACCTCTGCAGTGGTGCAGGGGAATTACGGGGTGAATAAGCGAGCACTGGGGTGTGTATATGGATGTGTGCCTGGGAAGCAGTTCCCAAACAGCCTGCTGGAATGGGATGTGGTCTTGTTGGTGACTGTCCTGAAAGCAGGGCTGGGGAGGGCTCTGCCTGCTGTTCCTGTTTATGGGTCCTCCTTGGTGTCCATTCCATTTGTTTACTGCATTCCTCTGGAGTAACCACAGCAGAAGTCTCAAGGTAGTAATGTGTAATTAAAACTTGATGGAACTTCCTCTACTGTGTGGCTTCTCTCCTCGGGGAGGTGATAAAGGAGAGAGAACAAATCTGTTCACAAGTCAGGCCTGACCAACCTGATAGCCTTCTCTGATTTGACTAGCTTGGATGAGGGTGCAGTAGTGGATAATGGTTATCTTAGGTAGGCTTTCAGCACTGTCTCCCATAATGGCCCCAGTGATCAAGTGATGAACTATGGACTGGTGAGTGGACAGTGAGATGGGCTAAAACTGCCAGAACTGCTGGGCTCAAAGGGTTCTTATTAGTAGAGCAAAGTCCAGGTGGAGGCCAGTCACTAGTGGTTTACAGCAGACCTAGATACTGGGGCTGGTACTAGTTAGAGTCTTCATCGTAACCTGGAAGATGCAGCAGGTTGCATCCTCAGCAGGTTTTCAGAGGACAGAAATCTCACAGGGCTGGTTTGTGTAGCAGGGCCTTTGTCAGGCCGGAGAATGTGGCCAGCAGGAATCTGAACAGAGAAGTTCAATAAAGGGAAATGCAGTGTGCTGCACCTGGAGAGAAGTAACTCTGTACACCAGTAGCTGCTGGAGGCCAGCTGTCTGGAAAGCTGCTTTACCAGAAAGGACCTTGGGCCAGCAGTGTGCCCTTGTGACAAAGGCCAGTGGCATCTTGGGGGGGAGTTATCAGCAGGTTTTGAGGAGGTGATTGTTCCTTTCTACTCAGCACCATGGAGATGATACCTGAAGTACTGTGCCCAGTTCTGGGACACACTGGAGCAATTCCAGAGGAGAGCCTGAGAACGTGATTAAGGGAATCTGACATGTGAGGGAGCATCTGACATGTGAGGGAGGCTGAGAGTGCTGGGGCTGAGAGAGAAGGCAGAAGGGGATCTTGGAAATGTGTATACATACCTGATGGAAGGGAGTAAAGACAGACTCTGGAGCCAGATCCTTCTCAGTGAAAGGCAAGTGGTAATGGGCACAAACAGGAAATTCCACTTAAACATATGAAAAAGTTTTTTTTTTTTACTGTGAGGATTGTCAAATACTTGGAAGAGGCTTCCCAGGCAAATTGTGGAGTCTCCATCCTTGGAGATGCTTAGAATCTGACTGAACATGTTCCTCAGCAAGTTGCTCTAGTAAACCCTGCTGTGAGCAGAGGGGTTGGATTATGTGGTCTCCAGGGGTCCCTTTGTACACAAATTCACAATTTCTCTGTAATGTACACAATTACTCTGTGATGCTGTGAGCAAAAATCAGCCAGGAAAAATAGTCTTGAGGGAGGTTGTGTTGTGAGGGTCTTGTGTTGATTTATTTTCTCCTTTGGTGTTTTTTAAATTATATTGATGTAAGCCAGAAATAATAATAAGCATTGTCTGGCATGTCCAATGCCATAATGTGTACTTTCTAGCCCTGGCAATTTGTTCATCTGTTTAGATT
Source organism: Agelaius phoeniceus (assembly GCF_051311805.1). NCBI lineage: Eukaryota > Metazoa > Chordata > Aves > Passeriformes > Icteridae > Agelaius > Agelaius phoeniceus. The sequence goes on from NC_135266.1 coordinate 92,990,059, forward strand.
CACATACAAATGCAATCTGCAGCCATATGTCCATCACCTCTGAATGGACTGGGGCAGGATAATAGAGGCTGTGTTGTAATGTTACCTTAAGAGCCAAGACAGAGGGCATCATAGAAAGCAATTAGCAGAATGGCTTAAGAAGGCAAGTAAACATGATATGTAAACATCTTGTAAAAGTAGATGCATTTTTCAGGATGAGGAAGGTAAAAGTTAGAAATTAATCTCCTTTAGAGCTGAGCTGCATTGCATTGGGTTACTAAGTAACTTGCACTGTATCTTACCTTGGAATTTTTATGGCACAGTAGCACGTGTGCCCTTGCCTGTGAGCTGATTTCTTTCCAAGTTTTTCAGATTAAACTCTAAGATAATCAATGGCTCACTGTTGTTATTGCAGAGCTTCCACTATATTAGTGCATAGCTGTGTTGCTGTTCTATACCTGAGAGTCCCTGGAATGAAGTACCTGCTTGGCTGGCAGGGGAATTGTGTAAAGAGAGAAGAAGCTTCTGAGTAAGACTTTGTTCTCTCAGTTGGAGAGGTAATTTTTTCTGGCCTAAAGCAAATCACCATCTTTTTGTGAAGAGAGGAAGAGAACAGGACCAGCTTTTAAGGATCTATGCACCCTTAACTCTGTGAAAGACAAGTCTAGATCTGGAGTTATCAGCATGATGTTTTTTCACTGTTGATAGAATTTGACTTTTAATTTTTCATTCTCTCTTCTTGTATGTCTAGGTTACGGTACCGGGGATATTTTGGAGGTGTAACTGCTCTTACAAGAGATCAGTTTTCCAAAGTGAATGGATTCTCTAACAACTACTGGGGTTGGGGTGGAGAAGATGATGACCTTCGAATCAGGTAAACAATGAGGAACTAGTTTTAAGAAATTTTAAAAATTGGCCCAACTTTGCATTAAGCCTCCAAGAGCAAAACACCCCAGGGGCCTTCATTCAGAAAAGCTTTGAACAGTATTGCAGTGGAGATGTGAAGTCCAAGATGCAGTTCTGTCAGCAGTTTCCTCTTTGTAAGGGTTAGGTATGTCCAATGCCTAATCCTCTTCCTCACAGCACTTTTAGCACAGCACAGGCTGGGTGTGGGTTAAGTTATTTGGTTGGTCTGGTTTGGTTTTGTCTCAGACACACAGTATTTGTATTCTTGCTTGGAAAGCAGTTATAATTGAAGTCTGGAGTGTGGTTTGCCAGAGATGCACAAATGTATGGAGTTCCAGTGCTTTGCTAGAATGTGGGAGTGTTTTGGTAGGACTGGGTGTTTTGCATTCATTGACTACTGGATTTAATCCAAGCAGGGCTTAGTTTGTATTTGTATAGTGTTGATTATAGTGAAGATAGAAAATAACTTGAATTTTAGAAAGGCTACATATACATGCATATGCCCTTTGCTCTTGTGAAAACTCATTTTGCAGATGTGCCTGTCAACGTAGGAGAAACCTGTTGGCTGGAGAAGTTTAGTGGGACAAAGAAGTCTACCAAACTTTTATGTTGAACTTTTGCTCTTTGCCTAGGAATATACCTCTATTCCTGCATTGCTATTAGTAAATGGAGAAAAAACCACAAGCAAACAGCAGATAAGAACCCACAACTCTACAAGCTCTGCTGGCAGAGCCTATCAGTTTGTAACTCGGTTTATACTCTGGCATTTTTAAGTTCTTATCCTTTTCAGTTGCTTAAATATGCAAACATTTCGGGGACATAAAATTTATATCCCTGGTGATGTTATGGAAATATAGAGGGGATTAAGTATGTTACAAGTTAGGAACTTGCAAATGAAAAGTGTTTCTCGGTGTCAGTTCAGCAGATTGGTCAGCTCTACCTGAAGAAATTGGAAAGGTCTGCTGCAGGTATGGGTTTCTGTCCCTTAACCACAACTATTTTTTCTTTCTTACTCCTGGCTAGATGCACCAACTTCTCTGTGACCTCCTGGGAGCTGACTTTTATAGTTCAGGGGGTGGCTTGGTGCTATTTTATTCCCTGGCTTCCCATGGGCAATATTCTTTCAGATATTCCCTTGGGCAGTAGAGAAGCAGCAGGACAGCAGGATTTACTGTGGGTCTCTATGATGTTTGCAAGGGGTTGGAAACAAGTGATGTTTTTGTGTGGCACTTTGTAACTTTGCAGCTCTTGAGGTCTTGGTGGGGAAACCAAGTCCCGACCCAGTGTGTGCTCTGCAGCCGGACTTTGCTTGTGCCTGCCTTGGGCTGGCCTGGTGACCGAGTTTGCAGGGGTAGGTAATGGCAAGCTTGCTGTCTGGTGGGCTGTTGTGCAGAGATCCTTGGAACCTTCCCGAGGGAAGTCAGCAGATGGCAGCATCCCTTCGGTGCTCTCAGAACTCGGGGCCGGGGACTCTCACATTCTGCTGATCTGCCTCTGGAACAAAGGTGATGGTTTCTTTTGGGCCCCCTCCTAAAGCGTGTATCACAGAGATTCTTCAGATCATTTGTTGTAGTTGTTTGATAATTTATTGCTACAAAGTCATGGAAATCCGTAAGGGGCTCAGTTTTCTCAAATCTTGGTTTCCTATTTTTCTTTCAGCTGATGAGTGACTAGCAAAAAGATGGACTATTCCTTAACTCCCTTGTCATAAAGTTTCTTTCTTTCTGCTGTCAGGACAAAGCTGTGCTCCACAGACATGTGTAAGGTCAGAAGCTCCAACTTAAGCGCCTGATGTCAGATATTTAAATCCGTGCATAGGGGCTCATTGCTTCTGGCATTGTTCTCAGAGAAATTTGCTTAATGTGAACAAATAAAAGTTTTGCAGCTGTCTGACAGCTACTAAAAAAGAAAACAAGCTTTTAATTTATTTTTGGAGAACTATCAAGTATAAGGGTTTTATTGCAGGAGTTAAGATGAACTTGTTGCAGAACATGTGGAAACTTGCTACAGGGCAGTGCAGAGTAGTCCAGTCAATATTGATATAAATATACTCTGTTTTATAATGTGTGCTTAAAGCTCTACATCTCTACTGGAAGTAGTTACCTGCTTCTGTTCAAAGGAAAGGTGTATCTGTCACCCCCCCAGACCTGTTCTCCAGGAATGCAACTCTGAGCCTCATTTCTCTGGCAAAATGGGTTGGAAGAGATGCAGATTAGCTCTTACCACTCTGTATTTGCATTCACAGCATCTACAAAAGATGAAGTTTCCAGCTGTTGGGTTTTTTTTCATTAACAGCTGGCTTACAGGTGTTGTCTTCCTCACAACACTTCTTATTGCTTCTTGCAGGGTTGAGATGCAGAAGATGAAAGTGGTGAGGCCGCCTGCTGATGTGGCCAGGTACACGATGATCTTCCACAACCGTGACCATGGTAATGAGGAGAATCGAGAGAGGTGGGTCAGGAATAGGTTTCTGCCCTGTATTGTCATGGTCTGTGGCTGAGCCAGGCACCTGGGGGACAAGTTCTTTGCTCCAGGCCAAACAGGCTTCTTGTGGTACCCAGAGGCTCTGGGGGACACCCCTGTGACAACACTGTTCACAGCTGGCAGCTGTTTTCTCTAGGTGAGATCTTCCTAGAACTGACTGGGTGGTGTTCCATAGAAACTTCCAAAATTACACTTCCATAGGTATGATTAAAGCATGATTTCAGAGATTGAGCCAAAGGATTTTTCTCCCCATATGAGATTGTGCTGAAAACAGGAACAACTTTGTATTTCTAGTAAATAAAAAGTAGCAGTAGCTTTGCTTCCAAATTTACTGCCATTGGGGAAAAAGCTCAAGACTTCTGTGCATGTCAGTGAAGGTTTTTCTCCTCTTTATCCTCAGGATGAAGCTTCTCCGCCAGGTCTCTAGAACATGGAAGACAGATGGGCTGAATTCCTGTTCCTATCAACTGCTCTCTGTGGAACACAACCCACTGTACATCAACATCACGGTGGACTTCAGTGTGCAGCCCAAGGTCTCATAGGGGCCAGCACCTACCAGGTTATAGGAAATGGCAACAGATCTCCTTTGTGGCTGCTGTTAGAGCAGATGACTTCCAGCACCTGCTTGGAAGAGTCCTTCAGTAGCATAGGAGCAAGTAAAGTGCTCCTTCACAGCATCTCATTGGGTGGTTGAGAGTTTCCTTCTGTGAGGACTGGAGTTACGGACTGACCCAAGGGACAGGTCCTCGTGTTCTTCTATGCACTTTTTGCTGGGACATTAGAAAATGTGTCCTTGTTTGGGCTGGTCCGAGGACTTGAACCAAGTCCCTGAAAAAATATTTTGTTTTGCTAGTCTTTCTAAAGTTATTTTTGGTCTCATTAAAAGCACAATAATTCTTCAAGAACTACAAACTTGATGAGAAAAGTTAATTTTTTCTGGCCTAAGGAAAAACTGCTTACGTGTGAGAAGAGCAGTAATTGTAATGGGTAAGGAGATGTTACAAATTTCTCAATAAATGCAGTCCACTGAACTCCAGAGTGTCTCGTCCTTCACACCACAGCGTCCCCTGCTGAGGGACTGCTGCCATGTCCTGTGGCAGTGATCAGTCTCATTCTGCAGCAGGATCCCTGTTGCTCTCCGGGGATGGGGAAGGAAAGGCAGTGGCCAGCTCTGTTGGAGGGGGAGAAATTCCACTCCACATATTTTAATGCTATAGCCACACTGTTAGCAGAGTGTGACCCAGGCCATTGTCATCTGTGAGTCTTGCTTAAGAAACAGGTGCAAGGCTGTGGATAACCAGCTGTTCCACTGTGCTGCTGGATTTGGGCAGAAGTCTTGATTACAGCACTGGACTCACTGCATTGTATTTAACTGTCTTTACTTGTTGGTGTGAAGGCAGGCTTGGGACAGTTTCTTTTAGGACATTATTCCAGTTGTGGAGAAGAGTGAAACTAAATGTTTGTAAGTATAGTGGCATGGATGCAGCTTTTCAGTGATGAAGGAGGTTTTGCATCTTCAAGTAACAAGCCAAAATACCCTGTGTCACACTCTCAAAATAACCGGACCTGGCAGACAGTGCTACAGACTGAGTAGGCAGAGAAAGTTAGTTTACAGCAAGGGCAAAGGTTTGGGCTGACTGTGTCAGTCTCACAGTCAGGTAAGTACAAATGTTTTCCTGCCAGGGTCTCAGCTCCACTGTTGACATGTTTGACCTCAAGGAAAAACTAGTATTTAATTTCTCACAAGTATTTTATATTGAGGACAGCTCAGCCCTGAATGATACATAATGTCTGAGCAACAGCTGTAGTAGTAGATTAATTTCCCTGCTCTGAGCAGGAGGTTAGTACTAGGTGACAGCCTCAGGTCCCACTCAGTCTGCATTACTTGCAGTTACAATAAAGCTATTGCAACAGTGGTGGTTCAGGTCAGAAAAAAAAAGAAAATCAGGGATTTAAACTCTGGTTTGTCGGGTTTCAGGGCAACTTTCTCTTTTATTATACTCTTATTCAGTATTCTATAAAACTCTTAAGCCAAACACATAACTCCATTTATTTTACTCAAATTCACAAAAGATATTTATAGAACTGTAAATGGCTTCAACACCTTCTCAAAATACAACCTGTCAGAGGCCAATCTGACAGAATGGCTTGCATCCCAATTAACACTTAAGTACACAGCAGGACAGAGCTATCCAGCTACTGAACAAAGGTTCCAGAAAGCTTGGATTGGCTTACTGTCACAGACATGGCTCAGGAGTCAGTTTTACAGTGACTTGGACTATTTTTACAGTAAGCCACTGACTGTTTAGTAGCTGTCATATCCTGTTTCTGGAGCCTCTTCTAAATCTGAAACAGTTTGAAGAAAAGTGGAAGGCAAAAGGGTTAATCTCATGTGGGGCAGTTGCCACAGGAAAATGGGAGAGATTGGCTGAATGCCCCTCTGGCACCCAACCTCTGCTTTTGTTTTCAGTCTCTTAAGAAAATGGGGGAACATATCCAATGTCCACAGTGATCTTGGTATAAAGAGGATGCTTGGTCCTGGAAAGGAGCCTGAACTGTAATGTATTCATTCCGTCAGCTTTCCATGTTTTTCTGGTGTTGTGTTGGGAAGGAGGCCTGGGGGAGGAAGAAGACCTGCAGTTAGAAGAAAGAAGGTAACATTTGCAGCTGAAGCTGCAGAAGAAAGAATCTTCCAGAGGGCAAAAAAGCCCTGAGCCAATTCTTCCCACAATACAGACTGAACAGATTAGAGTGAGTTCACACTGAGTATTCCAAAGAAGGATGACAACTGGAACTGGATCCTGATCAGAGAGGGAGACCAGCGAGGTGGCAGCTAGAGTCTCTGAAAACCAAGAAGCTGTCAGCAGCTTAGAGAGACCTGGGAGTGCAAGGCAGAAGTTTGCAGCCACGGTGTACACAGGCTGCTGTAGGTAGGTTTTTGACAGGGTTGTTATGGAAACCTGAGTTTTGAGATGATACAGAGAGATCTGCACTGCCGGTATGAGAAGCCTCCACCACACTTGACCCAACACCCTCCTCCAGCTCTTCTATATAAAACAGTCTTTGATAAAGTCTCTCATAGCACCTTTCTCATGTCTTCAAACTAGAATATTGCTTTCCACTATTTTAATGGCACGTTGTAACTCCACACAGACTGAACAGCAAGCTTTTAATATTGGGAACTTGTAACACAGTGCCCCTTTAAACTGAAATCTCCCAATTTATAAGACAGGCCGTATTTTTTTCTTTAAGTTTTACTCCCTGTATAATTTAATGTTTAAATCTATGTGTTAGCTTCCTAGCTGGCATGTGTCCTTCACAATAGGAAGAAAAGGCAGGAAACTAGGAGAAACCCTTCAAATGTGAAGACAGGAGCTGAATGATTCAGTTGAAACGGATTGGGGGCTGCTTTTAAATAGCCTTCCTAAAGCAGAAAAAGCAGCAGTGACATGAGGCATATGTAGCCAGTGCTGGGGAAGATGACAGCAAGAGCCAAGCTGCCCCAAGGCCCAGAGTAGCCCCCAGCCCCACCAGGTACCTCCTCCAAGGATCTGGGATCTCTGTCTCTTCATTGTAGTCCATCACTCGGTAGCGGCCAAGGTGAGGGGATGTCCGGACTATTTTCATTCCTGCCAAGTGAATCCTGTAAAACAACATACAAAAGTGTTTGCTTGGGCATAGAGGTGCCACTTCCAGGGTTATGGTCAGAGATGATTTTCAGTGCTAATGCAATAAAAACAAAGTGCAGAAGCAGCACAGGCCACATGACCTTCTCTAGCGGGCTATAGGCCAGGCTTGGGCTAGAAAGCTCCCAGCTGCAGTGCACTTTGACAGGGCACAAGGGGATTAGAGCAAGCAGGGAATGAACTACAACAGACAGAGCATTCAAGAACAGTTCCTCTGAGTCTGACAATGAGCATTATTCCACTTCCTGCTAAGAGCGAAGCTTTTGCTGCCTAGAGGTCCATCACCTAAACTTTAAGGGAAAAGAAAAAAAAAAAGACCTCAAACTTGCAGTTTCTGAAAGGAAGCCAGTCCTCAGTTTCAAAACCAGATTAAGCCTCTCTGTTCTTCGAGAAGTGCCATTCATTCAGATGGCCTGATCAGACTGGTTCATAAAAGATTAGGGATAAATCCAGGCACCAGACAAACATATGTAAACTCAGCTGCAGTACAGTTAGATAAGAGAAGATGAACTGAAGGCTCAGAATTCCAGAACAGAGCTTCTAAGCCCAGCATTTTGGGCGACTTTCAAGCAACTCACAGCCCACTGCTGATAGCACCTATGTAACTTTGCAAAAAAAAAGTGCCTTCAATAGTTCTAGGGCTACCAAACCTCTGTTATCACAGGACAGCCCTTAGGCAGAGAAAATTCCTGTGAATGTAAGAATGAATGTTTGCTCAGTTGAGGTTATCTAACTGGCATGTTTGCAGCATTTGACTGCGTTCCATTGGGATCTGATACAGCAGGAATGTTATGAAGCTGAAAGGCTACAGAATTGAAAATATTTGTTAGGCTAGAGCCATCAGATGACTATTACACTTCACTGACAGTGTTATAGTTCCATTATTTCACATGGAGTTTTAGACAGTTTCTTGTTTTCTGAACATAAGCTTATGGTACATTCAACCATAAAGAGACAAAAAAGCAAGAACACTAAACTAGCTTTGCTGTTACATTTTTTTGCATTGCAAATAAGACTAAAACTGAATTGTTAATACATTCATTTACTGTTAAGAAGAGTCCAAGAGACTTTCCTGTAGTTGAAAATGTTAACACATGAGTGGCTCCAATTAGAATAGCGTTTTCTTCTGGTATTTGCTACAACTTGTATTAGAGAGCACTGCAGTCTGGCGACCATGAGTAGCAGCTGGCAGTTTTTTTCATTAACTCTGCTTTTTAATAAGCAATATCCCAGAAAAAAAATCATCTTTGCAAAGAATTTTTTAAAGCTGGACATTGAAATGTCAAAAAAAAGATTCATTAATTTTTTTGCCACATGGTAAGAAGTGCTTGAGCACCTCCCAAAATCCAGATCCCAGCTGGTCACTGAAGAACAGCCAGTTCATTCCTAACTTCTGCAGGCTGAGACTTCAGAATGTGAATAAATCATTAACAGGCATTGTCCAGAGCACCCATGAATCTCTGGGCCAAAACATTGCTAATCATTAGTGTAAGTTTTCTCTGAAAACACAGGCTCTAATTCCTTTCCAGAAAGGGCTATTCTGGGAGCTATATAATTCACTTGCCTTCCAGGATTCTCTTCAAAGGAGTGCACTCCTATGCATAACTGGCATGACTCTACCCTGGCTACCAAAAACCAAATTAGATGCCTAAGCATCTGCTGAATAGACCCAGCATTGTAGTACTTGATATAAAGATCTATTTTCCAGGCATTCTATTCCTTTCATAAATGCTGACTCTCTAAACAACCATACAACCTTTTAGTTGGCTTTCTTTGAAAGGCAAAGGAGGAATTCTATATCAGAAAATTTGGCTTTCAATTCCCAGATGAATACTGCTTTGAAAAAAAAAACAACCCTGTAACTTGTCACGTTATACAAGACAAAAATAACAAAGGCTTCCATGGTCAGTTTAGTTTTATAAACTCCCCATGAGTCTGCCTCAGTGCTGGATCATAAAGGTGCACAGTGCAATTCCAAAGCTGAATAAAGAAGCTGCAGCCATGATTCTGTACTTGAATTCACATTAGGCAGAGCACCTGGAACTAAACTCATCTATAGAATGCTGCTGCCATGGCAACCAAAGTACAAGAAAAACCATCAACTCTTGCTGTCACTGACTCACACTGGTACACAGGCTCCTCCATCACCCAGCACTGCAGACAAAAGATAGAATTCCTTGTGCTCCTTAATCCCAGGTATCAGTGATTAGGTAACACTTGGAGCAGCCTAAATGCACTCAACTTAAATTCCCAGCTGTCTGAGAATTAGCTGAGCACCTTCTTATTCCTCAAGCTTGCAGATTCCTTCCCTCCCTTGGGGCTGTGAACATCAGTGGAGGCACTTGTCAGCTACAAGTGGTTATAACCCCTTGCACTGAAGGCACAAGGATGTGAAATAACATTCTGCTCCCCAGAAATGAGAAAGCTTCATTTTCCCAGCACAAAGTAATTGGATTCCTAGGTTCTGGCCATTTTCTGACATTAAGCATTCCCAATACCAACAGCATTTGGGATTATAATGGTACTGCAAGCACATTAAGGAACAATGTTGTTGGTTCCTTTCCTAGGGTGCTGCTGTGCTTCACTTGCCAGCTGAGATCCATTTCAAGCCTGTCCTGTGCATTGGTACCTTGTAGCAATGTCATCATTTTCACCACCATCGCCCCAGTAGGTGTTGGGAAACCCATTCATCTTCATGTAATGTTCTGGAGTCAGAGCAGACACGCCCCCAAAAAAGGACTTGTATGGCAGACTAAAAGAGAAAACAAACAGGCAAACAAACACCACCCCCCAAAAAAACTCCTAAAAAACTCAGCCACCAAAAACCAGAGTTCACTATTGAAGGCTAATGCCTGTCCTCCACAACTAACAGTGTGATCCAAGTCACACATACATTAATTGCATACTTGCAGGCACTCTCATGACAATGCCAAACCCCAAAACAGTAAACCCAGTGTAATTCCCATCATGTTCCATTCCCCTCATTGTTTCCCAACACCTCCCCCCAAAACTGACCAAAGTAAAGCTGGTTTCAAAACTCTATCTTGGATGAGTTTAAAGTACCTGTATCCTACCACATCATATTCCACCTGATCCAATATTCCCATCTTACATTTCTTTTCTTGAAGGAAAGTCAAACAGAAACCTGCCAGTCATTTGCCAAGCTGAGCTAACTGTGGAACAGGGAACTACAGGCAAGGAAACATTCAAGACTGCACGCTTGGGTCAAAAATATCCTTTTCTAGGAAGTAACTGCTGCAAAACTAACACACAGAAAACCTCATAAAGATTGTGTCTTTCACTGTTCCCACCCATACTTTCTAACAGGAAGTGAACGAACTGGAATATATCCACAGAAAGCAAATGGAGGCACTTACGTGTACTGAAACTTATCCATGGCACTGGCCATGTGCTTGGGATAATATTCATCACAAATGTACAGGTTATAATCATTCTCAGGCACCAGGTCAATATCATGCAGGACAAGGCAGTCCCACTCTTCATCCTTCATGGCTTCCCGGACACCAACATTAAGCAGCTTTGCTCGGTTAAATGAACCAGTCCCTACCTGGAAAAGAAAACCTACATTTCTTCACCAAAACCACACAGATGTTGTTAGATAGCTCAGTTAAAATTTATTTTAGCCAAAAAGCCTTATTCAAATGAATGAATCAATACTGGCTGCAAATTCCATGCTTCCAGCTTTGAAAATGTCACCCACCCTCTTCACAACATTCTTAGCAATTGTCAGCTTTGCTGTGTCAGGGGCCTTGCACTCTTGGCACCTTTCAAGAGATCCATCCATAAGCCAATCCTCAGGTAAACATTTGTACAGCAACACTTTTGCCCTGACTACTGTTTACTAAAACTTACAAATCAGAAAAAGATCTTGGTCAAACAAAAAAGCTTCTTTGCCCTCCCAGTAAACTATTTGTTTTAACTGATGAATCCAAAACTTGCTCCCTTGCCACTGATCTTTTGCAACACCAGTCCATGTCAGGTACAAAATGCTGCTAGACCTGCACAGACTACCCTGCCAAGCCACATGTATGTATTTGACACAGACTAAAAATATCCAGCTCCACTTCAGCATTCAGTCTCCACGTTTTGCTTAGTAGTCACACTGAAGCTACAGACAAACCACATGCAAATCTCAAAAAGAGGAAAACAAAAGTTACAACTGTCCTGGGTTACAAAAGGAAAGTGCTACTGTGGGGTGTAACCAAACTGTATTCTACTTTCCACTACATCATTTTTGGACAAACTCTTAAAGAAGGGTTGTTTGCAGCAGCTGCCAGCGCACAGCCACCCCTCAGGCTACAGCTGGGTGTTACACAAGGGAAAAAGAGGCAGCCCTGTGAGGCAGGATAGTGTTTCTTTCTCTTCACACTCAGCTGTGGTACCTTCACCTGCTGGTGAAGCAGCCATCCTGAAGGGTCTCTGCTAAGGGGCCATCATGAACTCAATGGAACTAGCAGAACACCTGTCAACAACCACCAAGGACTCCAAAAATATTCTGTCCCTCATAGGACTACATCATTCCATTGTGAAAGTCCCTGCCCTGGGAGGTACCACCTGAACCTGACCACATAGAATCTCAATTTGGGGATTTGGGACACCATCACTGCTCGAGGGAACCAGAGGAGGAACAGACCTTCTACAGGACCACCGTTTTCAACACTGCAGCCATCACTTAATCAGGCTGTGACCACCATCCTGACCAACAGGGGGACAGGCTGTCACTTTAAGCCAATGTTTTTGTATTAATGTATTTATTGTAATCTTTCTATTAAGTTGTAATTCCAATCTGAAATCTTTCTCAAGGTGATTGTCTGGGGGTTCATTACTCCCGCTGGTTTACTTTCAAACCAGCACAACCACTTAGTGACAAATTTATACCCCCAGGAAAAAAAAACCAAAACCACGACAGAACCAATTAAAAGTGGTACAGTATTTCAATCATTAGCAGTCATGGAGGCAGGACAGCTATCTGACCTCCTCTCAGCCCATGCATAAAACAGTATTTCCACATCAGAAGAGTCACATTTCTTCTTCAGAACCCAGCCCTTAAGTGGTGTAGCTGAGCTTCCCAGCAGGCAGATCTGACTTGGAGTTACCTGTTGGATCAGGTAGATAGTGTAGCTGAGCTGCTGGCGCTGCAGGAAGGGATGGATGTAGTAGAGAAGATGGTGGAGGCACTTCTCCTGGTTCCTGTAGGCCACGAGGATGGCGGATTTGTAGCGGGCAAAGCAGTGAGGTGGCTTGTAGTGGCCACCAGACTGAACAAAAGGATTTCTTTTTATGATCATCCTTTCACTAGGGAGCACCTTGAAGGTGATGGTTAATGGACCAACTGTAAGGAGAGACAGAAAAAGAGTAAGTAAGATCAGTGATGTTTCTCCATCTTTTTTCAGACCACCCAGCCATGTTTGCTCCTTCAGACAGCAGCCCCACCAGAGAAGAGTTAACAACACTCATGCAGATGTGGCTCTGTGATAAATTTCACTGCTGCCTGCTGGCCAGCTCAGCACCAGGAGGACAAACTACCTGCCAGGCACCCCGAGCCCTGGCACGGCCAGCAGGTCTCACTGGGCTGCTGCACAGCTGCTTCTCCCTGGGACTGCCTGCTACTACAGCCTTGTGTTGCTTAGATGAGATCCTTGAGTAAATGGATTCACTGAAAGAAACAGCGTAGAAAATTATTCAAGATGAACAGACACATCTGCTTTTGCTACCCATTTGGAAAATTTCTTTAAGCCTCTTTCTGAAGAGATTCAAGGACAAAGATGTGCAAGTGGATATTCAGCAGGTCAGGGGAGAAACAGTTTGAAGCCTGGATGAATAGAAATGCTTTAGAAAATGTCAGCTCTACCTTTAAAAGCATTTCAAGTTTAATTTGATATTACAATCACATGCCACAATAGCTGAATTTGCTATATTATTTCATTTTATACACTTTGATAAGCAGGCAGTACTTCAAAATCTGGGAGAAGCAGATGACAGAACTGAGAAAGAAGAAAGATGTTATATTTTCAGGAACAGGCACAGGATAGCAAAAGAAACTATACATGGTTGTTGTTCTACTCAGCACCTCATTTTAAAATACAAAATATACTGGATATCTTCAAGAGTTTTTGCCTAATTAAAAAAAATCTGCATTTTTACATGAATTCTTCAGATGGAAAAATCCTGACAAGTCATAAGTGAAAAAGAATGCATATAAAGTGTCAATACCCATTTTAACACAAACCTCATTGTTACAATATAAATAAACAAATTCTACAATTGTCTAAACGCCTGTCCTCCTGGGTACTGAGAAAAACTTCCAGAAGTAGCATAAGACTTGTATTTATACACAAATCAGTGTGTCTTAATGGTTTTCTACAACTGTGAACTTTTAAGAAAATAATACACAGATGCAGAACAAGATTACCATCCAATGCTTAAATGAACTAGGAAAAAACTTTCACCCAAATCATAATTAGAAGCTGGCAATTTCAAATGACAGTTCTATTAAAAAATTCTTTGCAGGCCATGTTACCGAAGGCAAAATGGGTTTTTTTCACCAAAAGTCTGCAAGGCAAGTTTGTAGTTGGTGGTGTTTTTTTTTTTTTTTTTAATAGCTATAAACAAGATTTTCTTTTCTTTCCAAGCTGATAATTAACACTATGGCTGTCCTAAATCACTTTTTCAGTATCTTCTAAGTGAGACTCCCTCTTAAACACTGAAATAAATAATTCTCTCAAAAACCTTCTGATAACAAAGCATGAGAGAGAGAAAGCAAATATTTAAGCCTGGTGTTTAGGAACTTTCATTTGAGCAGGAGAAGGTACAGGTGTGTTTTAAGACTAAATAAGCAAGTGAGTCCAGCATATGCTTCTTTCAGTCCATCCTATATTCAAATCTGTGCTACAATTCTAACAAAAACAAACAAAAAATTGAGCCTGCCCACACCCACATCCTGTTTAACTGACACAGAAAGAAGCAACATCCCTCCACTGGTTTTGGGGGTTTGGGGTTTTGGAGTTTGGTTGATTCATTGGTTTTGGGTTGGTTGCAGGGTTTTTAGAGCAGTAACAAGACTTAAGGACTAAATTTGCCATAAAATTCTAAGTGTCCATTCTGAACCAGGGAACACTGCTACTATGAGGAAGTTGGTACACCTGACATTTCTGATGGGCAAACCTGTATTTGCTAAGTGTCTCCTCTCCTTCCTCAAGGAACACACAAATGGCATTTCCTGAAGGTCAGTCTGAAGAGCCACTGATCCCATTTCTCATGCTGTCAAAAATGTCTGGTCAGAATCCTGCTGCGTGGGTTTTGTTCATTGGTTTCTGTTTGTTGGTTTGTTTTTAAAAAGAAAGCCTGACTTTTGCTTGTCAGCAAGATTTTGCAATAGCTGACTCTTAAACATCACTTTTCAGTCCTTCTCCAACTATTTAAAATACTGGAGAATTTGATTTTCACTGCATTACCCGCAGCAAGAAAGCAGAGTACATTGCCATATATTTGTACCCAAAACAGAAGAGTGGTTCTTCAGAGAATCATTGTGTGGGCTATGAACCTAGGTCACATCTCCAGTGAACATTTCATGATGTATTTCCTACCTCTGTGCATGCAGTTTCCCTTTCCACTGTTAAGACTCCCACATTTCAGTCCAACAATGTTATCAACCTGTAGTTTATGTTGCTGTTTAGATTAATGCACTTGCTGATTATCAGATCTTTCAACCTAAGGCACCATTAACCACTGATTTGATGACAAGTGGAGCTTGCTAAAGAAGTATTATATTCAGGGATTTCAACTATAGATTATTGCTCTAAAGAAAAATAAGAAGGGGAATTAACCCCTTTTATTCTCCCACAAAGGCAAGGTTTTGTTTTCTATAAAACAATTGGGACTTTGTATTGCAGAGTAAGATTCTGCAGCAACAATCTTTAAATTCCAGAAAAAATGAGATCTTAATTTGGATGTAAGGGTATGAGTAGGATACTGTGAACAGCTTCACTCCTGTTCTCTCCTTCCATACCCAAGCATACCATTCAGGAGTGTAACATTTGCATTTTCCAGGGTTTTCAAGATATTGTGTTCTCCTATGCTGCCTGACTCCACACATCAAACAAATGAGCTCAGAAACTCAATCTGGAATATGCCAAGGGAAGGAAAAAAAATTCAGTGTGACTTACATCCCCAAAACCTCTGGCTGCCCTACACTCCTTGGCTACAAGCTACATCCTGGCTCTCATGTCTCCCTGCCGTCCAACTAACAAAAGGCTAATGCAATCTAATCCAATTAAATCCCAAATGTGAACAGAGCACTTGCATGCTGGACCAAAGAGGGATAAATAAAACTGCCAAAGCACAGCCTTGGAAAAGGAGGAAAAAACTATCTTAACACATACTAGGAAGCACAGGATCCCTGTTGAGGCAGGGCACAGAATCAACACTCCGAAGTGTCCAAGCAATTTTTCCATGGCAAATTTTTCCATGGTTCCAAAGATGTTTCTGTGCCTGCACCATCACACAGAGGGCGTTTAATAAATATGAAACTTCAGTGTACAGTTAGGTCTCACAAATCCCTGTGCTGTCAGCTGGTGCCACTGACAGCACACTCTCTGCTTGCTTCACTCCCTGGGCAACATATTTACCTATGAGGAATCCTATTGACTTTGACCATATCTATCCCACCTTATGAAAGTAACTCCAGGACCTCTGAACTCAGAGTTTGCAGCTGTCATTACCAAGCCCAATCAGAATAACCAGAACTTACACAAGATGAACAAACAGGAACAGTAGCATGGGTGAATGCTGCACTCAGATACTGCAGCACCACACATAACATTACCAGAGTCATATTTCTGTAATTCTACCAGCACATGGGAAAAGAAATAAAAAATTAGACCAACAGCTTTCATTTAAGCATCAGTTGCTAATGATAGAATACAAGGCTGCCTCAATGGCACCTGAAAATAAATCTCAGTGTTAGCACTTTTTTATTTCTCTTTCAATCCAAGAGAAGAAACTCTGGCAGCATTAGAAAACATAGCAGGAGCTACTTAATACAACAGATGGTCCTGCTCATGAAAAGGTTATGACAGATGGGAGTGAAAGGCAGTAACTACTATAAGAAGGGCTTGGAAAAAATCCTTCCACAGCATGAGCAAATTATAACCAGCAAACTTACAGACAGAACTTTCAACTATTAAAGTCCTTGAGGGCCAAACCAACTTGTTCAGCATGTACCATGTACGAAGGAAGGTACCTCTTTAAACCAAACCAGAAATAATACAATAAAGACAAATCTTCCAGCACCAAACTTTTTCCTCATGAGAGGAAAAGATGAACCGAAGCAAGACATCTTGCATGCAATGTGAGAAAGTCAGATTTTGAATTTAAAAGCTATTTAGTTATGTTTAACAAAGTATAACCCTGGCATATAAGCACTTCACTTTTTCTAAAAATAGAAGAGGAAGAAACAGGCAATGGATTATTTGTGTAGAAACTTTAACCTCTGAGGGAACTCAAGTAATTTATTGACTATATTAGTGAAGACACTGAATACCTGCAATGCTTTTCAAGTTGTTGGTCACAAAACGTTCAGTGGACACCACTAGGTACTTAAAAGCATCACTAGTCAGCAGGAGTCTAATTCCTCTAAGGCAGAGATGATTAGCAATTACACTTTAATTCTTTCTTCACAGCCCTGGAAGAAGCAAGTTGCTGCAGATTCAGGAGACAGGAAATAGACAGATGAGCTGCAAGCTGATCAACATTCAAATAGTTATCAAAATGATCTACTACATATATAAATGGAAGAAGTGCTGCACTTCATAAAAGCCCTGATGCAGAAACCATTTAAGCCATTTGGAATCCTTCCAGGTACTTTAACACACTTTAGAGTGGGCACAGTGACTTATTACCAGCTCTGAGCAGGAGGCTGAGTCCTCAAGAATTGATTTGAAATCTCATTTAATAGAGTTTATGAAATTAATATTAAAAGGCATTGCTCTCTGCAATATAATGCTTCCAAGAAGCATCAGTCTCATGAGAGATGATGGCAACAACTATTCAAGACATTTATAAAGTATTTATATCTCAATTCATATGCTCCATCACGTATAAAACAAGGGACAACTCCCTCACAAAATAGCATGCTTCTCAGCTAAGAAAAAAGCAAAACACCCAGAAGAGGCTGGCATGCAGTGATAGAAGGAATAATTTACATCCTATATTTACAGGGAAATACCACTGAGTAAAAGTTAAGCAGTAGCAGAGACCTTAAGCTGAATTTGTATCAGTGCTCCAAATTACTTGTGTTTCACTTCATCGATGGTTCATATGCTCAGCTCAGTATTTTTATACAGCAAAACTTACACAGTTACTTTGCCTCATGGTTGGCTTTTTTTTCCTCCCAGACAACTTGCTGTTGTTTCTGTATGTGACTAACATCATGTTTCCATTTTAGCTCTGAAGTACCGCCTGCAGGACCATCCCCTCTTCTCAGCACTCTCAGTGACGGGCAGAAAAGGAGTTCTTACAAAGATTTCCCAGCTCTAAGAGCACAGATTAGAGTAATTTTACTCTGCATCCGCCTCCTCCATATACGTCACTACTTTTACTTATCTGATGGTTTGCAGGCAAGCTACAGAATTGTTTGGTTCTTTCTTTTTGACACTAAAGCTGTCTCATTTGACTCTTAGGAGAGAGGATTTTCATCAGTAGCAGACACAAGTTAGGTGCAGTCATGTTTCTGCTGTGCTTTTTCAAATAAAACAATTCAGCCTGAAACAAGGAATTGTTGCTTCCCAGAACTGAATGGGCTGCAGTGCACTGAGACCATGACACCCAGCACCTGTGCAAAAAGGCTCTGTGCTACCAGGATTTCAGGAGTTAGTAGAGCTATTTCTGAGGGAAATGCTGAAACACACACCCAAAGCTATCATACATACTGTGTGTACTTAATTTAACTGCAAGCAACAGAGGAAGGAAGGAAACATCTCAAAAGAGCAAGCATCATTACAAAGATTGCAGCCTGAGCAGGCTCATCCAAAGGGTCCCAGCAGAGCTCCCCAACCTAAGTAAGCAACTTGACACAAGAGCAATGGCTTCCCACAGAACTTCCACGTGAACCACGGCCAACCATTTGCTCTTAATGGGCTCCATGTGCAGTGATCAGCTTTCCTAGAACAGCAGTCCAAGGCTAGGGGCTAGGTGTAGATAACATTTAGACATGCAGAAGCCTGTGCACTATGGACAAACCTGACAAGAGTAACTTACTACACAGTACTCTAAGAAGGTGATGGCCCCAAACCAGCTCTAAGTGCATGCTGATGGAACTGAATCCATTCATGGCTGGCTGAGTCAAAGGGATTCACTATTGCCTGAGCAGCACCACCACTCTACTAGAAACACATCCGCTTTATACACCTGGTTTCACTTTGTACTGACTTAAAATTTCTCAACTGCTTTAGTACTGCAACAACTGGATGAATGCTGCTTCTTAGATCAGCTCTGGTTTGGCCCTACTGTGAATGCAAATTAACCTCTGACCAGACTTTTAAGTCTAACACAGAAGTTTCTAAGCCTAAAGGATGTGTAACAGTCATAGACTAGAAGATCACCATGAAGAGCAAGGTGCCATCCTCATACATCCTCCTTAAGCTGATTTGAAGTCAACTTAATCAATTTATATTGAACTACAGATTTGATATCAGGCTAAGACAAAGAATCCAGGAGTTAAAGTCAGAGGTCAATATTATGCAGTTTCTGAACTGTTGGGTCATTTTACACAGACTGCCAAGAAAAAAACCAAAAAAGCATTACTAACTTGATATTATCACCATGCACTGTTTTCACTCTTGCTCTACAATCTTGACATCTGTGTAACCAAATTCTCAGTATTGGAAATCTGTAAGCCAGTAAAATACTTTTCCTTGCACAAGCAATAAAAACAACACAAGTTGTTAAGAGGAGAGAATTTTGTCAGTGTAAGTACATCAGCACACCTGTTTCAAAGTTTGAAGAAGATACAACTTACATTTATGACACGTTCAGGGTTATGAAGGAGGTTCTTTCAAACCACCTTTCCATGGTTTTTCGAGGTTCATACCTACCCAGGACTGGGGACTGCGCTGAGCAGTAGGGCATGGTGTCTTCATTGGGAGCCCGGGTGAACAAGCTGAGGTTTGTGTACACATCGTGGGGCTTCGAGTAATCCACCACCACCTGAGGCGACTCTGCAAACCCGCGAAACACACGCGAAGGTCCGCCTCGGTAGAGGATCAGGATAAATATTGCTTGGAAGACAAACACAAACAGCAGGAAACAATGATTTTCCATACGGGAGAGGAACATAGTTTTTAGCCCATGCTCCAGGATCAGGGCGGTGAGGAGCTGAAGTGCCTTCCAGGGGCTGCCGTTCCACGCTCTGGGCTACATCGCTGTGCAGACCTCCTCCTCCTCCTCCTCCTCCCCCTCCTTCTTCTCCTCCAACTTTCGGAGGCGACAGCGTGCTCCCCTAGCTGGGCTTCATCAGGACGCCGAGAGCCAGACCTCCCCTTCCCGGTGCGAGCTGAGCCCGGTGGGCTGGAGGAAGGGAGGAGCCGGCCGAGCCAGAGCCAGCCCGCTCGGAGCCCCGGGGCAGCGGCACGGGCTCGCTGTGGCACAGGCGCAGCGCCCGCCCTCCCCCGCCCGCCTTCGGGCGAGACTACAGCTCCCAGAATGCACGGCGGGGCAGGGAGGGCGGGCGGGCGGTGCTGCCGCCCGGCATGCTGGGAGATGTAGTCATCTCCCCCTCCCTCAGCGACCGCCGCTGTGGGCGAGGAGGGAGAAGGATGGGGTGGCTGCTGAACTGCCCCCCGTGTCGTCTCGTCGGTGAAAACCCGACTACTGTCTCCACTTTAAGTTGGCTATTACACTGGTCAGGGAGAGATGAATGGAAATTTAGACATTGCAATTGACTGCCCAGGGAGGTGGTGGAGTCTCCGTCCCTGGAGGTGTGTAAGGAAAGACCGGGCGTGGCCCTCAGTGCCATGGGCTAGTTGCCATGGTCGCGTTCGGTCGTAGGCTGGACTATAGAAAAGAGTCAGAAGTCTTTTCTAAACTGATTTGATTTGGTGATTCTGTGGAATGGATACATCTCAGCCAGTGCCTAAAGGGATCACAGCAACCTGGCCGCTGCGAGAGGCCTCCTGCCATGGCCATGCTGCCCTGAAAAATTTCAGCTTTTATGCCTCTCTCTTCTCTGGCTGCTTAAAAAAAAAAAAAAGATGGGGCCTATATTGTGCTGTCAGTCATTTTTGTGCCTGCTTTTGATTAAATGCAGGAGAGGAAAAGACATTTTATAGACATTAAATTCCTACACGGCTTCAAAGAAGAGTTGGCGTTAGCCGTGTTTGCAGTGGGGAGAAGATTAGAAGGAAATCTGTGAGGGGGAGCAGGCTCCATGAGCTCAGCATCAGGCTCCCTGAGTTCCGCATCCCGCTCCAAGGCATGCACTGGCCCAGCAGCCCAGCCCATGAGTGCTGGCCCAGACCAGGCACAGCACTGAGCACTGGACAGGCTGCCCAGACAGACTGCCAACCTCTTTCCCGGGAGAGATTCTAAAGCTGTCTGGACACAGTCCTGAGGAACGTACTCTAGGGACCCTGCTTGAGCGAGAGGGTTGGACCAGATGGTCACCAGTGGTCCCTTCCAGTCTCACCTGTTCTGTGATTCTGTGTGCTGCTGTTTGCCTTCCAAATGGGATGGCATAGCAAGAAGATGGGGGAGAGAGTGATATCACTTTTATGAGGAGTTGGAAGTACTCTGGCTTTAGAGTTGGACTGAGATGTATGAGACACATCTATGGGAAACTTGATCTCAGTCATTCTCCTGAGCAGAACAGGCCATTATTCAATTAAAGCGGATTGCTTAAGGCCTGGATGCAAATTGTCATAATTTCACATTTAATTTTAACTTAATTGGGTTTTTAAATAAAAAATGTAGAGAACTTTTCTTTTCCCCGGGCAAAGTCTTGCTTTACTGAAATCCACGCAATGCTGCTGCCACAAGGTTGCTTTTTTTGTACACCTACATCTACTGTTTGCATTCTTCTTGTGCCATTCCCTCTACAATGACAGCAACCCACCCTGCTTGCCTTCCCCTCCATAAAACAAAGCAACACTCGCTGTTCTGCTGATAGTTCCAGCAAGTACAATGCCAAGGACAGGAAAGAATTAATCTCTGCATCAGCTGAGAAACAAAGAAAGGAATCAAGATTTTCATGGTATGACCTGGGGCTGCAGATGGCAATTGTTTCAGGGCCAGTAGTGCTTTATGTTTCTCAATCCCTCCTTGGGTCACAGTAGGAAATGTCAATGGAGGAAGAATTTGGACAAAGCATGTGTGCCTCCCTCTCTCTTAGAGAGGGGAGCAGCTGGACCATTAGAGCTCCCCCAATTCAGTGGCTCTGCAATTTCCTTGCAGTCAGGGCTTAGTTGTAAAAATTGCCACCCTGTGCCAGTTCTTGGGCAGAAGAATGAGGTCAGATGGAACCTAATCTGTATTTTCACCTGTGTGCATATTTGTTCTCCAGACTGGAAAACTAAACACAGCTAGGCAGATCAGCTGTCTGCAGAGGAGCCAGCCGGAATGTGTTTCTGTGTGGGCTCGGAGAGCTGAATCTCCAGGTGTGTCTCCCTCAGGAGCCTTCCAAACCAAATACAGTTCCTCTCCTTCCGCTTCAACCACGAGCACTGGAATGAGTGGATCATAAACCCAATCACGAGGCTTTTCCTCACCAGAAAGCAAGCAAGCCAGGAAGAGCAAAGTACTGGTCAGAAACTTCATGGTGCCAGCAGGTCTGAGCCTTTTCAAGGTCACAGTGCTCCTGTTTTAAACAGAGCTGTGGAAACTGGGGTGTGTTTTGAATTAAAAATGAATTGGATTGCTTAAATGCAAAAAAAAAATCTTGTAACTGTCTCCACTGAAGTGTGAAAGGGAGGTGGGAGGAATTTTAGCAACCTTTGTGCAGAGATTTATTGAGGGCAGTGATGGAGGAAAACAATATGAGACTGGATCTGTAAGAACCAGGCACTGGGCTGGATTCACAGTCAAAGGTCTGCCTTTCTCATTTTCACACAGCTCCCTGGGAAATTAGGTTGAATGCATTAAAAAAACCAACCAACCAATCAAAAAAACCCCAACCAAAGAAAAAAACCCCACAAAACAAAATGCCCAAAACAAACAAACAAACAAACAAACAAACCAACAACAACAACAACAACAACAACAAAAAACCAACAAAAAAACAAACCAAAAAACACCCAAACCAAACCAAATACCATCTTCAATGGAGCTTGAAATTAAGTTTGTGCAAGAGCCTCTGGATTGTCCCAAGGGAGGGGGCTTTCCCTCCCTCCAAGTGCGGTTGCACTTCCAATCAGGCCTGAACATGATGAGAGACTGAGAGGGATGCCTCACTCTGTTTAATGAGATTCATTCTTGCTTGCTCTTTTTCTCTCCCTTTCTCCTCCATGCCCTGTCTCCTGGGGGCTGCACTAGATCCCCACTGAAAGTGCAGCAAAGTGGCTTTGGGAAGCTTTGCCTTGAAAATGCAGGGCCTGAGGAGGGGAGGAGCAGCTGGTGTAGCAGAGTGGTTGATACCAGGCTGGGTGCTCATACAGTGCTGGTCAATGCATTATCCAGTGCCCTCTCAGTCCCCAGGGTTTCCATTAAGGCAAGAGGGAGGTAGCATTAGTCCTTGTACAGGTGGATGCTTTCAGCCAAGCAGAGCCATCCCTCATTTTTGGGGAGTGAGGTGGTTTTAAACCATGACACTGTGTTTCCTAGTGAGGTGCATGTTTCAAGTACTTTGGCCACAGCATTTTTTTCTCAGCCTTTTGCAGGACCTTGGCTTGTAAACTTCACATTGTTCTTCTAGCAACACTTTTGTGAATGTTATTTTTTTTATTACATAGGTATGAACTTGTAAACTTCACATTGTTCTTCTAGCAACACTATTGTGAATGTTATTTTTTTTATTACATAGGTATGAATTTGGCTTGGTCTCTAGTATGCTAAATTTTCAGCAAGGCTTCCTCAGAAGAGTTTTAAAAATGCTTCCATGTTTCTGAGAGGTGGATAACCTGCTGTTAAAAAACCCAGATAGCTGATGTCATATACCTTGAACCAGTGATACAGCAAATTAGTGAGAGCTTTAGAAACAGAACCTGGATATCCAAGCTTCTCCTAGGCTTGTGGAAGAGCCAACAGTGGGCTTCTGTCAAACAGACATTTCACTAATAGGCACCCTTCCCCTTGGGATGGAGAACTGACTGCCTGCCCTATGTTTTGACCATCACTCAATTCTGAGTCATGGTCAGCACCTTTACAGAGCAATCGCATTTGGGATGGACACCATGCCCAAAATGACTGCTAGAGACGCCATGAGACTCTGGAGTTTAGCCTATTTTCTCCTGTCTCCTATTTCCTTTATCTCCATAATGCAGGCAGCGGTCTCAGGGACCTGAAATGTTTTTACTTGACTTTCACTTGTAACATTTAGGTCAGAGGAAGAGTGAAATGAGTGGCCTTGAAATGAGAACACTTTAAATAGATATTTTTCCCATTATAAATTCTGCTGTGTTTTCCTGGAAAAGGAGTAAGGACTTAGGCTGCAGACAAAACAATGCAATATCATACTATTCACATCATATTTAATAATGCTCTAGTACCATTCAATATAAATAAATAACCATTAAAAAGTACTTTCTCGACATTCTCTTTTGTTCATCAATAGTATTTTCTGCAACAGGAAAGGTTAGTAATATTCATTGGTTGGTGAGTTGGATGAGTCTCAGAGAACATGAATATCAGGTACTAAGATGCTAGTAAAAACCAGGCACTGGGATGCCTTCTCTTGTTTAAATACCTCAGGCTTGATCTGCAGCTTTCCCTCCTTACTGCACTCACTTCCCCTGAAGCCTGTAACCCTGACAGCTGCTTCTGTCCTGGGCTCTCCCACCCCACTCTGCTGGCAAACAACCATCTTATCTTGTGGTGCCTGTTACTCACCCACCCTTAGCTGATACACCTTGGCCAGCAGCAGTCCTTGCTATCCTCAGGCTGCTCTACAGGGAACATAGTCTTTGTGTTGAATAGGTCCATCTGTCTGCTAGCCTGGAATGCCAGCTGTCCAGATGAGGTTTTGGTTCTGCACAATGTAGTGACTGACAGAACTTCTTGATTCACAGAAGGATTGCTCCACAGGGCCAGGCTGGGGCAAGAATGGAGGTGGTGCAATAGGGCTGGTCTTGAGAGCTGACTCTGACCAAGACTGAACTGACAGTGTAGTACATACAGAAAAAGTAATTTTACTTTCTTGTAAGGATGTAGAGAGAACAGCTCTCTAAAAATATGTGTGTGGTGGGATCTGTTACAATGGGAATAGATCCTTGCTACAGACACTCACTGTCAGTGCCTAAACCCTATGTAGGACCTGTGTGAGGTTAAAGGCCAGAGAATTAATCACCACATCTCCTCCTGTTCATACGGGCAGAAACTTGGCCCATCTCAGAGGAGAAAATGGAGGATCATAAATCAACTCCTTTATTCCCTTGCTCTTGCTCATTCATTGAAACCACAAAGAAGGGGACTTAATCTTGGGTTAATGCTGGCTAGAAGCACTGAGCCCACCAGCCTCTGGCAGGGTGGGCTGGTGAAGCTCACTGGAGTGCATGCCCTGCTACCTTCTGCAGAGGGCACTACAAAAAGCTCTGACAAATGCAGAATGAAAAGCATTCTGTGGATGCTGGACTTCCTTCATGCTATAAGGTGCCAGTAAGCTCTGTAAGGACCTTTCTACAGTCCAGAGAATACATTGCTTTCTCACCCCATTCAATATTTCCTTCATACTGAGACAGCTGGCAGAGTGGCCTTGCATTCTGGTGAGTTTATCCAGACAGGCCCTGGCCTTAGCCTCAATAAATGCAGTCTCCATTTCTGTAGTTGTTGCCTATTATTTGATTTCTCCTGTCTCTCTCTCTGAAAGGAGGCATCTCATCCCCTGTGCCTCTCCCATACTTTGGTCCCCTCCTATAGCAGGATGCATGGCTGCTCTTTCTCCACTCAGGGAATATGGACCAACTCCCTCTCTCAGATACCCTTCAAAGAGCCCCTTTCATGGAGGCTTCCTGAGAGCCCATGGGGACTATCTGCTGAGTGAGGCAGTCCTTTGCTCATGTTTTTACCTCCGTGTGATTGCTTGGGAGCCAGAAACTTAGTGCCACCCACGTTTGTTGCATAAAAGAACTGTGATTTCCTCTGCTGTACTGCCCCCCTTGCTGAGTTTCTGATTATATTGCCAGTTTAAGATACCATTGTAAAGAAACCCCAGGGAGCACAGAACATATGACATTCATCGGTGAACACCAAGCTCCACTGTTCTGAGGCAAGGGGGAAAATACTTTTTCTGCATGAATATGTCATGTGACCTAAGCTAAAAACCAAAGTTTTTTTCCTAAACAAGGAATAGGCAGAGAAGAATTCTAGTATAAATAAATCAACAAATAAATAAGTTTCCTGCTAGCCCTGAATTCCTTGGGCAAGGGATGACTCAGTTGCTTATAACTTTCTCCCAGCTGTGAAATCCTTGATGTGTTTTGAATGCCTTAAGCCTTGTTTCTCATGGCCTGAGTGAAGACGGATTTAAAGATCTGCTCAGAGGGGTTTCTGGGTCATTCAGGGAGTTTTCCTGGAAAAGTCACAGCGACACTACTACCCACGCACACATATGGTACCAACACTTGTGCTTTTAATCCAGTGCATCCTTCCTTCGGTCCTCATTTGCACCTCCTGTTTTGTAGGCTGCCTCCCACCTGGCTGTCTTCCTGTTTTATTGAGGCAAAGGGAAACCCTTCCACATGACACTCCTCTCTCTTCACAGCACCACACACTCCTTTCAAAGTTCAGCTGGAAGACCTTGCCACATTTGTTATTTCAGTTGTCATGTATGTGCTCAAGATAGGCTTTCCGATGATGTCTCCACATTCCTTGATGTTCTCATAGCAGATGAGTGCAGGCTGAGGGTTCCTCTTCTCTGAGCACTTCTCACCCACCTCCCTCTCAGAGAGTTGTCTTCCTCTCTGGAGGTCCAGGAAGCAAGTCCATGCACATGATTTGAGGCTCCTGAAGCACCTGATGGTGCTGCAGCAGGCTTCCAGGCCTTGAACACATTCAAGTCCACCCATCTTTGCCCCTGTTTTCTGCTCTCTGCAGCAGCACATGGAGGCATGGCCTCTGACATACAGTACCTGCCACTCCCAGTGCAGGAGAGGAACTTCTGCCAGAGGTGTCTGTGCCTGGGGATCTCAGATGGAGTTTTCCAAAACAACCTTAAGCAGGGACAGTTCAAGATCTGAGCTGAGGGATAGGCACCACATCCCTTCTGAGCTCCCAAACCCCAAATGAGGTTCGTCAGCACAGGTTCCTCTCCAACACTGAAGGCTGATCTGTGTACATATCAGAGTGCATCCCTCAGAGGGAGAGACTCTCATGCCAGCTTTGCTTTAAAGCTGTTTTGAGAGCATACCAGCCTCAGGCCAACAAGTCCATGTTTGTGCTTTAGTGACAACTCCTGTCCTTGAACTACTGCAGTTCACAGTTACTGTACTGAAGCTAAGGTTTTGCAAGATGCCAGGAGAGACCTTTGGAGGCACCTGCACCCATCCTGGATTTCAGCCTCTGTGCTGGCACAGTGGAGAATGAAGATCACATCTAGTAAGTTTAAAGAAATGGTTAAAAGTACAGGGCCCAGTGGGGAAGGGAAGCACTCCTCTCCTAGGTGGGGAGGATCTCAGGGCATCACCTCAGGTCTGTCCCTCCTTATTACACCTCTTTGGGCAATGGGAGCTGTTTGGAGTGGTGACATTTGGGGTGTTTGTCATCCTCCAGCAGTGGAACAGAGCGCTGGGCAGGACAGGCAGGGTGCACAGTTGCTATGGTTGCTGATGAACTTCAGGAACAATCACAGCTCTCTGCCTCTGTCAAAACAAACACAAGGTGAGGTAAGAAGGTGTAAATACAACATGGCTATCCCCCCTGGCTCAGGCAAACACCTTGCAGGCATCAGTGAACAGGTTCCTCCTGAACTGTGCATGGCTTTGGGCTGGGATATGGCTGAAGAGCTGCAGGGATTCTCTCTCTGCACTAGAGTCTTAGCTGGGAGATTTTATTTACAAATTAGAGAAAGTTTCTGACAGATTTTTTTGTTGGCACTTAAAGTCATTATTTTAACTTCTCTGATAATTTTTTTAAAGAAAGAGTAGGAGGATGAGATCTGAGGATCTATTCAGTCTGTCTGGAAGCTGTGAAATGCAGATGAACCTTCTCTCTTTCCAAATTTCACAATAGCAGGAGTCCTGTGCTAACCTAAGCACACTCTTCTCTTTTGGATGCCTGTGAATAAAAATTAGCAATAAGAACAGGTAGTTTTTATAACACCAGTCTTCTGTGATAGTTTTCAGGACTTTAAGAAAGAAAAATATGAGGTGAAGTTAATCTTCATCTCCTGTTCTCAGAAGGCAAAGCCTGTGTTTCAAAGGTGTTTCAATACAGTCAGCAGGGATGTATGCTGTGATAGCTTTGGTGCTCTGTGGCAAGCAGCCATGCAAGTGGTCCAATTAGAGATTAGGGGAGTACCAAATCCCACACCAAGCAATGACTGCCTGACTCACATCTGTAGGATTTAAAGGGAAGGAGGGCTCTGGGAGGTCTTGGACTTAACTGGCTTGATCTGATCCTCAAGGAGGACTAATTGCCAGGAGGGAAAGATGGAAACATTCTTCCTATTGTGTCTAAGAACAGAAGAACCTCAGGGGAGCAATTTTGCCTCTTTTTGTTCTCAGCACTGGCTTATCTAGATCATGTCTATCAATGTTCTGAAGCTCAGTCGCCTTGATAGTATGAACTTCTAATACACTGAAGCCTTCAGCAGAGATCTCAATTTAAAATTTTAAGAGATGCAATCTAAAGATTTTGCTTGATTGCTATTGATAGTCAAGCAATTTACCTTGCATGTGTCTCCTGGAGTAGATGCCACCTGCCAACCTGATGTGTCAGAGCAGCTGCCCCACATGACAGGCAGTGGTGCAGAAGGATTGTGGTCAAAGTGACTGCTAATGCAAGTACAAAGATCCTTAAAAATCTGCAGAGTTGATCCAGCCAACAATCTGATTGAAACCATTGGAGAGGATGGCTTGGATTAAGGTGCAAGTCCTGCTGGTGAATCAGTGGCAGTGTCTTGACCTTGTAGGCTGGTTGCTTTCCTTTGCCATAACAAATCACTCATGGGAAGCCATTCTCATGAGACTCCATAGCTGGTGCATTACATCTCTTATGGAGGATGGCAGAGTGTTTGGCCAGGGAGAGAGGCGAGGACAAAAGAGCCCATCCAAAAATGGCACATTTGTGAAACATTACATCTGCACTGTGCATCTCCAATGGAGCAGCCTCTCCTCTGGCAAGTAGGCAAGGAGGATCTAATCTATCTGAGTTTTTATAGGCCTGCTCACCCTGTATAAAGTAAGTGATTCCTGCAGAGCAGTTAACTGGACTGTGAGTCCTTATGAGATGAGTTTGGGCAATCATAGGCAACTGCAGACTCAGCACGGGTGAGTGTGCAAAATGAGCCTGTTGTAGTGGATCTCACAAAAGCACTGGTGAAAAGAGGAGCTTCTGCCTAAACATAGGCATAATTTATGGGTTTCTAGGATATCTATAATATTAATAAAAAGCTGTCAGAAATGGTACAGGGTTTGTGCCCTGTAGGAGGGACAGGTAGGCTACCCCAGGGTCCCTACAGTGGCACCAGGTGTCTGTGTTTAGATAACTGACTCCAGTCCCTTCCATCTGCTGCTGGGTGTGCAGGCACTGGGATTGCTTTGCACTATTTGTGTGGTGTCACTCAGAGATGATGAGGTACTGTGGCAATGCTGAGTGCAGCTTCTAGTGATGCACACAGAGATCAGTGCAGGAGTTGAAATACTCATGACTGCCTATATAAAAGCTGTCAGTTTTATTTCCACCGGTAGAGCTGAGCTGAGGTGTACATTGGGGTCAAAACTAAAAGCACTCCTGGAATATCTTCCAAAGTAGGACTAAATCATTCAGCATCCTGTGTCCTGACACGGTTATGACTGATTTCAGAAAAAGTTGGGTACTTCAAAATTGGGATACTTTTATTCTTTTTGGACTTTTGGGGCAGGAATCTCCCATTGAGATCAGAGGGCATGGCATCTGGACACTTCTTCATCATCATTCTCTTTCTAAGAACATATCAGTTATCTCTGATCCATTCCTGCCTCACCCATGGTGGTTGCCATAATTCCCCATCCTGCTGCTGAACCCTGCTCTGTGAACTGCAAAGGCATTCCTAGTGCATTCAGTATTTCTCCTCAGCTAGCTCTGGGAGCATTGGTACCCAGCACCTCAAACTGAGAGAGTCTGTGTAGGTTGTGCTTTGCTGGTTCCTGTTCTGAGGTGCTCTAAGCATTCCATCAGCCTTTCCCTGCTGCACCCACACCCCAGCTGTTCATGCAGGATAAAAGCTGAAGGGGGATGCATGAAATGCAGGATAAAAGCTGAAGGGGGATGCATGAAGCACTGCACAGGTGGCAGGGCTGCCGGAACAAAAGGTTGCCTGCAGCAGTGTGATCTCATTCCATGCTGTAGGACAACTCCCACACAAAGGGAGTTTACAGCTGGATGAAAGAGTCCAGGGGCAAGAATTTGGCTTGTCATTATACTGAGTTAAACTGGGGGATTCTGCTGCTTCTTTTCTCTCTGTCCGGCAAAACTCCCATATGGTCTGCAAGGAGGTTGAATGAGCAAGAAATGCAGAGCATACATGGGTAAAGATGAGAATCTACTTCTTGTCCAAAGGGTGGCATGGTGAATTACCAGAGAAGTTATATATGCAGTCTTTGAGGAAATAATAGCAGAAATAAGGAATCAGGTACAGATTATTTGCCTTGCTAAAAACAGTAAAGACAAAGATACTCACACCCTGGAGCTGGCTCTCTGCTTACACCTCTACTCTGGGGTCTGTAAACCCACGCTTGCCTTCATTAACCAGAGTGGGCCTCTCAGTTCTTGTGTGCCAGACCAACACCTAGAGGGAAGCACAAAGAGTTCAGAGCATTCTGAATAGCAGGGAAACTATGAAAATACTTCACCCATTGGGTGGGATCCTCAGAAAAGTGAGGCTCAGAGCTGTTTGAAGTATGTGATTGAAAGGGGTTGATCCTGGGAGACACTTTATGGGCACATGAAAAAGTGACAAGGAGGAGGGATCATTCTAGAGCAAAATTACAGACTCAACCCTCTGCCAATCCTCCTGGACTTTGGAGAAGCAATCTGGGCACAAATTGTACATCTGAACTTCTTTATTAATGAAGCATACCTAGCATTGCTCCTTAGCTCTCTCTGAGCTTCACGTCTGTGAAGAATTTAGCAGGCTTTGTCCATCTGTCTGTCCCAGCATCATTTGGCACTGACATGTGCCAGCACAGGGAAGGAACAATGGAAGGTGAGAGAGTGTGTCAGGAGGCTGTAAAAGCAGCCAGGACCCAGCAAGGAGACTGTATCTTTGAGATTTCTTCTACTACTCACCTTTGTGCAGTTAGCTGCTTTGGGCTCCAGCCCGTCCATAGTCACTAAATCCTTCAGCAGACTTGTTTCCTGGTAGCCTCCTTTAACTCCCTCCAGCTTGAAACTGGCATGAGGCTTCTCCAAAATCAACTTGATGCTGATAGCAAATCCGGCCATGTCAATAGCAAAGGGACGATTAGGGTCAAAGACGGTTTTCCAGCCCACCACCTTCCCTGCTGGGCTCACTTTTGGGGATTCATATCGCAGCCCCCCAACGAAAGCCACTGGCCAGACTGAGACCCGCCTTGTGTAGCGCATCTGTGTGCCAGAAGGAGACAGTGCTGTGAGAATTCAACCCCACCACGTCTGTCCCAACCCGTTAGTGCACCATCCTCTGCTTTCATTGGCACCTGTCCTCCCCCACGGACTTCCCACACCATCACATCGCTCTCGGCAGCACAAGCTCTAGTTCACCTTGCTGCTGCTTGAAGAGCCACAGCTTCCACAGTCACAAGGCAAATTCTTAGCACTTTATTCTCTGAACAACAACTCACTGCTTTTCTGTGCCCACATTCAGTCCCACAGAAGAATGATAACCTCTGCTTTTCTCATCCCATTTGAACTTTTACCTTTTTCTTATGGTAGAATTTTATCATTTTTGTAAATGCCAAATACTACTGCTACCAGGCCTCTAGCTCTGTCTTACCAACTCCACTCACTCCAGCTTCACACTCATGCAAGTAATCTCCCTGACTGATTCATCTTTGTCCTTATCTATTCCAATTTCTCCCCCCACCTCCTGACTTGTTTTTCCATCCATGACTACTGCCTAGAAGTGTGGGGGTTTATTGAAATTGTCAGAAAGGACCTGGAAGTAAGTAAAAAGGATGAGCTTAACAGAGACCTAACAACTCTGAAAACTGGAAATGTGTTGTGATGCATAATTCTGCTCTTCAAGTGGCCTAGTAGAGTTTGACTTAAATCGGTGACGAGAGTTTACTGGATTTTTGCAAATTCACAATAGGCTTGGCATCTCACAAAAGCCAGGTTTCCAGCAGAAGTCTGGGCAAGCTCCAGTGATCCCAGAGGCACAGCTCTCTTGTGGTGGCTGGAACTTGGAGAACTGAAGGGCAGCCAAAGAGTAAAGGTGGATAGAAAGTCAGACAACTCTTCTATCATCCCCTAACTATCACACCCCTACAACAGTGCAGATTTACACCTTGCCAGAAGTTTGTCTTTGGTACTTATTTAAATTAGGTCAGCTCTCCCTGAGGAGAGGTATAAATTCTGAGGCACACATCCCGTGGTCCCTGGCAAGAGGAACTCCAGCTGGTGCAATGATGAGTGAGTGGCTGTTCACATCCACAGCCTATAGCATGGCAAATATGTTCTTTGCCCTTTCAGCTTGCATCTGCCCTATACCCAGCTGCCACTGCATGGCAGAGTGGCGAGGTCTTTGCAAGTGCAACTGGGCTTAAGAGGCTTTGCAGCTCTATCCTGCTTTTCTGTCCCATGTAATTTTATGTCTCTTACCTCCTCAAAGAGCTCCAGGCTATAGGTGTTATCATCATCAGCAAAATAGACTACGCCTTCCGGTGGTGCGGTGTTGCTGAAGCTGTCCCTCAGCCAGTGCAGCCCCAGGTTCCTCTGTAGTGTCCCCCTTGGGGTGTGGGATGGGATCCAGGACAGACCCAACTTCAGGCTCTTGGGTGTCTCCACGTTGAGGTGGGTGAAGTTGAGCCCAGCCTTCTCCAGCAGGTTGGATACAAGGTTGGTCCTCCGCGGAGAGTCCTCCACCACCACCCAGTGCAGGTTCTGTACATGGAGGAAGGTGTTGGCCAGACGGGTCAGCTCAGCTTTCTGCACGGGCCGGGTGTAGGTCGGGGTGATAACAAAGATGGTTGGCAGGGTGTCTGACCATGGGGGAGGCCTGGAGTACACATAATTCTGGATGATTTTAGGCGTTGCTCCTGTGCTTTGCTGCTGCCGAGTGCATGATGGGAAGACTTCTTCTCTCAGTGCAGATGTACCATTAAGGAGAGCTTTAGAGGTCACGTTCTCGTCTGTCTCTTCTGGAACAAAACAAAGGAAGAAAGAGGAAAAAAACCCAAAAACATGTCAGAGGACTAATAACCAACAGGCTGCCTCATGTTCAGGGAGGCACACATCTATCTGGAGTTAGTGCTGCATCCTCTCTCCAAAGCCAGCCTAAGGTGCATGTTTAACACACTCTTAAGAACAGTTTATGTTTCTGCTGTCAGCAAACCCAGAGGGGGCCTTCAGGCAAGTCTGCCTTTGTTTAACCCTTCCCGTGAGAGAGCATCCTTGCTGAGGGTTTGCAACAGAAGTCATCACCGCCACCAGCACACTGACAGCAGAACTTTTGCACTTACTTCTCAGCAGGCTGAGGTAGTGGGTGGTTGGGTACTGGTGCCACAAGGTTAGGAGAAGAGCCCATGGCAAGGCAATCAGGAGCGTGGTAAGAAGGTTACGTCTCCTCAGCATGCTGCAGGGAGCTTCCAATGCCCAGGCATCTCTCTACCTTTCAGAAAAGAAAAAAGAGTAAGGCCTCCAATATATAAGCTGCCAAAAATGCAGGGAGGCATGACAAATGTTTGGCCCTGATCCAGCAAAGTGTTGTCTAAGTTTACAAGGAGCTCTATTAACACTTGAGGTCCAAACCATTATCCTACTTGGCCAACTCTGGTACCAATAGAAGGTTTTAGCTATTCCTGTTGCTCTAAAGAACCTCCCACAATCCCATGATGAAACCACTGTCCTTGAGTTAAGGTTGTTCATGTTGCTGATTCTGAAGTCAGAGAGGACTTCTACTTGCCTCCTGTTTGAGACTTGTGTTCATTCCTGAGCTTTGTTGTGACCATTTAATTTGCTTCTTTCATACAACTTTTTAGAGCTGTGTGCAAGATTTGTGTGCCTGAATATGCAAGTGGACAAAACAGATGTCAGGCATCCTCTAGATAGCCAGCACCTCTTAACACTTCTGCAGTGTTAATTCATCCTCCTTAGGCAGATGCATTGAGGCAATTGGGCACGCATGCTATCATCTACCAAGCATTCCATGAAATCCCTGCCTTGGTCATTCCACAGTGCTGGTGATGCCTGCTGAATGTTTAATTATCCCACATCCCTTTCTACTTCCGGTTTGCAGTGTTTGGCCATTGCAGCATTTCATTGAAATCACAGGACTTTGGTAGGGCCACCAGGCCCTACCAGTTTCTCCTGTACTCCTAGGCTGATGGCATTTTGAGGGAAGAGAGTGATGGCATCATGCTGATACAAAAAATTGAAAGGAGATTCAAATTGGTTGGCTCTCAATTCCAGCTCTGCCAGGGATTTTTAAGTACCGAAGGCCAGTCAGCTAAAACCAAGGTCCTCAAAGGGACACAGGCACATTTTGTTCAAAAGCAACTCTTTGCCCAGGATTTGGGTCCAGCAGCTCCTCATCTGTCCAGAGTGGAAGGATTGTCTTGCTTCAGCCATAGAGAGTTGTGGGAGAAGAAATATGACAACTAGTCTAAAAGGGCTCTGCAGTGACAGCAGCCACAGGGTACTGGAAGATATTAGGAGATGCTAATCTAAATTCATCCTCTGGGACCTCTTAGAATCTGTCTTTAATTGTTTCTCTGACATTTTACCTTGGTGTCCTGAAAAAACCAAGGAACATGCAATTGCAGGGCTCATCAGTGCTCTACCACCAATAACTGTCAATCCTGTTTCAGCCACATCTGACAGAAGACTAGCATGTCTCAGCAACTCCTCTGGTGGGCAAGTGGATGTTCATAAGCAACTCCTCTGGTGGGCAAGTGGATGTTCATAAGCCCTGTTAAGGAAATTACTGCAACACAAGCTTGTTCCTTGCTAGACACCAATGGTACCAATGATGGAGCAGTCCCTTCGGGAAACATATTCCCACTGACTGCTCCCCAAGCCAACCATTAATGGTGTTAATGTCTAATATTTCTTACCTTCTCACTCAGGAAACACCATGGTGTCCATTTCACTACTTTCAAGCTACAAATAGCTGATGAAGAAGTGGACCAAGGAAGCTGCATGGCCAGGGGCACACTGGAGTGTTTTGGTGATGTGAGCAGGAGCCTTGTGCAGCAAACATGCTGGCTCTGCTTAAGTGCATTGCTTTTTGATCACTGGCTCTGGGGCAGGTACAAGGGTGTCCCTCAAGCTTTAGTAGAGGTATTTGGTAAGCTACAGATCCAGGCCAGACACAGGGCAGGATGAGGTTACTCACACCAGGGACTGCTTTCCCCACAGGAAATCTTTTCTCTTACCAGTGTAGCAGCGCAGAGTAAAGCCTCCCATCACTCATGGCTGTGAGAACAGACAGAGCCACAAAAGAAATCTGAGGATTGCTATTAACAACTGCAGATACCTAGGCCCACCTGAGCCCTTGCTCAGGGTCATCACAGCTCCTTGCTTCCTCTGGTATGCTTGCAATTACAAATATCCCTGCACCAGACTCAGGCAGCCACTGCCTCTTCCCTTTTATTAAAGGCCTTAATTATACAGACACAGTTTCTATGCAGCAGACCTGCTACTGCTGCAAACTCAGGTTGCTTCTGGAGGGAAAGAGAGGACGAGGCAGTAGTGGCAGCCATGTTACCAATAGAGCACAGAGGAGAGTGGATCAGAGTTGGAAGAATTTTTAACGAATTCCTTTTCTAGTTCTTTTTCCTCCTCCCTCTTCCAGCCAGCCCTGTTCATGCTTCCCAAACACAGCAAACAAATGGAGATGCTGCCTGTGTGTGCAACTCCCCTGGTGCTCTGTGCTCATTTATTTCTGCATGCACCTTCTCTCTATTGCTTTTCCAAAGCAAGCAAGGCTGAACAAGTTAAACCCTGCATAAAGCCCCAGGTAACTTGTGAACCTCACAGAGGAGCTGACTTCAACTCCATTTAAAAAAAATCTCTATTGGAATACTTTATTTTCTCTTTAAAATGTTACCTTGTCTCCCCCACTGTCTCCCCCTGAATCCATCATGTGTACTCTTCTCTGTTGCTTTATATCTTTCACCTGCCTTTTCTCAGTCCTTCAGAGTCTCTTTTCTTCTCTGTTTCCAGGACTACAGAAATCCCCTGGCTTACTAATAATTTTAGCCTTTGTCTTCTGTCCTTACCCACACAAAGGCCCTTTGCATTCTCTTAATGTCCACCCCTCATGGAATATTTCCCACAAAGTGGTCCATTAAAGCATCAGTCCATCCTTTTGAAAACACAGCATCAAAATCCAGTCACATATCAATGCCTCTGGGAAGCCTACTGATGGCCCCAGTGGGGCTTACTGCACATATTTTTACCTACTTTTTATAATTAAAACCAAAGTCTCCTAAGTGGCTCGGATTAATTGCATGCCTGCTGGCAAACATTGCAGTGTGTATTCTTGGCACAACCAGCTACCTTCCTTCTGCCTTTAACCCCTCTCAGAGTAGATCCTGTTAAATGAGATTCAAGATCAGAAGAAATTTTTGTGATCATCTAAACCCATCTCTTGCGTTCATCTGGTAATTCCTGGGTTTAAGCTGTAGAGGGCAGGGACCATCTCTTAATGTGCTTGTACAGACCAGCACTGATCCCAACGGGAGCCTTTGGATGTGATTGCAATACAAATATTATTGATTGTACTCTCTTGCTGGCTCTTCTCCTCCCTTGCTATTTCTCCTGTCCTGCCTATTCCCCGTTCTCTTTCCTTTTCTTTTTTTCCCTAGTGTCTCCTGCAGCCCTTGTTTGTGTTACACACCCTTAACAACATTAGCTGAATGTTTGATGGATGCCTTCAATATGCTGCCTGTAGCCTTCTTGAGCTGTTTTCCAATTACACATCCCTCTTCTTAATTTCATCCATCAATCTTCTGTTCTCCATTAAAAAATAAACAAACACACAGAGCACAAAGCTGAGTATGATAGGGACAAAATGTTTCTCATACTACTTTGGCTTCACACTGCTTTGTCAGACTTCTCAGCTCCTGGGATGCAACACCATTCAGTCTCCATTTAAGCTCCTGTTCTAAGACAGGGGGCATTATTC
This sequence comes from Agelaius phoeniceus, assembly GCF_051311805.1. Lineage (NCBI taxonomy): Eukaryota > Metazoa > Chordata > Aves > Passeriformes > Icteridae > Agelaius > Agelaius phoeniceus. The sequence continues at coordinate 93,026,803 of NC_135266.1, forward strand.
TGAAAGGATTCAGGAGAAGACAATGAGAGAAGCACACAGAGGGAAGAGCTGGATTCCCTGGAATGATGCTGAAGAGAAACAAGATCTGGCTGAGGCGCAGACCATCACATGTGACCAATCCCTTCATCTGTTATTGACTAATTACCAGCAGGGTACAATTTGGTACAGGCAGGACAACCCAGATATTGAGAGAGGGATAAGGATTCCAGGCTGCAAAATGACCCGGGGAGTGACATTCTCCCTGAGCTGCAGAGTATTTGAAAGGACATGCTGGGTGAATGGGAGAAAGGTGAAAGTTAGGGAGAGACGCAGCTGACTGGGGATTATAAGGCTGACACATTCCAGTGCCTCTGACTTTCCTACAGTCCTGTTGGGAAGGTGCTCAATTTACATCCTTTTTGATAACTCAGAAATGGTTAGGATCACATGGGCTTTGGTAGCTCTCTGAGGTTCTGGTTCTGCCCTCTGCCTTCCTGATCCAGAATGAGAACCACACTTTTCAAAAAGTTTGCTCTGCAGGAGAGGTGATTTTCCAGCCTCTGGTTCAGGGCGGCCGGCCTGTCTGAGCCAGGCTTACAAGACTCTGAATGCTGGACCAACCACAGCCCCAGGACTGTATGGCTCTAGTCAGAGACACAAACTCTAAAGATCCTTATCTTCCCAGAGGGACAAATTTCACAGTTCAAACTGTCCCTTGGGAACATCCTGCCAGCCAGCGTAACGATTTTCTAGGCGAGCGCCCAAAGCAAACTACTCTCAGGTAACGGAGCCAAAAGTTTCAAGAACCGCTCCCTAATCTTGGTTTGAGCTGTGTTTGCAAGCCTACTGTTCTATGTGTACCCTGGGAGGACACAGGTGGAGAGGGGAGGAGACAGGGCTGTGAGGAGCAGGGCTGGAGCAGACCTGCAGGTAGCTGCAGATGACTCTTAATTTCACACACCAAAGCCATCAGCAGGGTTTTTGGTTTGTTTTCCTGCGTTTTGCTGCCTCTCTCCACCAGCCCCTAGCCACCTTGATCAAGTCCATGCAGATTTCATGAGTTCCCTAACTCCTGGTGTGGGAGATGTGATGCTGAAGGCAGAGCAGGGAGCTTTCAATTATTGATGAGAGCGACCTCTCTTTAAACAAGGAATGCATAATTCATGGCAGCGCCGGTATTTGTGGTGAGCAGCACTGGCTCAGTCCCTGCCTTGCTGAAATGCACAGGAAGACGCTGTCCCCTCTCCCTCCATTCCCTTGGGCCCATCAGAGCCTTCAGTTGAAACTACAATAGTGCTAAAAATTGAGACAGGCCGAGATGCTGCAGCGCTTCCCCTCACCAGGCAGCTGCCTCCCTGTTTGAGATGTGCACGATAAAGTGGGAGGATGGATTCAAGGAACCACAAAAGTGGGTGGAACGGGTTATTGCTCTGGGATAAGCACAGGTAATTACTGTGCAAACACAGCCAAAACAGGGCATTTCTCAGTAGTGAGACTCCTCCAACCCTCGGACAGGTCTTCAGGAATGGCATCCTTGTAGGACAGAAAGGGTAGGCTAGATCTAAAGGACAGTGCCTGAGGGTTCACATCCAGCTGTATTTCTTGAGGGAGTGGGAAAGAGAAGGGAAAAGGCAGTTTGGTTTTCTGCTCAGAAAGTAGCAATTTCTCCCCTAAACTCTGCTGGACCTCAGTGGCTGAAAAACAAAGGGGGGCAAAAAAAAAGAAGTGTTTTTTCTTGGAAGTGAAATGTTAATCATACAATCATGAAATGTTTTGGATTGGAAGGGACCTTAAAGATCATCTAGTTCCAACCCCTCTGCTGGGCAGAGACACCTTCCACTAGACCAGGTTTCTCAAAGCCCCATCCAACCTGGCCTTGAACACTTCCAGGGATGGGCTATCCACAACAACTCTGGGCAACCTGGCCCAGCGCCTTTCCACCCTCAAAATGAAGAACACCTTCCTAATATTTCACCTAAGCCTACCCTCTTTCAGTTTGAACCCATTCTCCCTTATCCTTTCCCTATATGCCTTTGTAAAGAGTCCCTCTCCAGCTCTATTGTAGCCCCTTTTAGGTATTTGAAGGTTCTCTGAGGTCTCCCCAGAGCCTTCTCCAGGCTGAACAGCCCCAACTCTTTCAGCCTGTCTTCATAGGAGAGGTGGATGGAACAGGGAAGAGAAGGGCTCTGATCCCACAACTGGGATCTTGACCTCCCAGTAGCCCAGGTAATAGTAGAAGACTGCAGTTCTGTCCCAAAGTGCAAGAGTGCTCTTCTGCTGGGGGTTTTAATCATCCCTCTGCTGCAGACCTGGCAAAGGGCTGCAGGCAAGTGACACCTGCAATCTGAATGAGGTGAGCACTCCCCTACTGCTCATGGGGAGAGAGGGCAAAGGAAAATTAACTGAGTCCCCATGAGAGACAAAACCCAGGGAACTACAAATAATAAAACAATACAGGGAAGGATGGCCAGGCTCTTCCATACAGCAGGAAGAGCAGAACTACCAGCAGCTGTGTAGTTTCAAGGCTCAGCCCCATCAACACTCTGTCCCTTGGTGCGCAGGCTCCTGTGGGGACAACTTCCCCAGGAAGTGAGTCACTCTCAGTGAAACAGCTGCCCCTTCCCAAGCCCCTGCACCTTTTCCTCAGAAGCAAAGAAAGGCTTCATCCTCCCCTGCCAGCTCTGATCCCTTCACCATATGGGAGCACAGTTACTTCAGCCCAGAAACCAGGCTTGTGCCTCAGGAATACACCATGCACAACCCCCTTCCCTCCACTGCCCACATGAAGCCAAGCTGAGCATTCCTCAAAGCTTGGTCTGTAAATAGCTTGACAGTGCACCTTTCTGAAGAGCATCCTTGTCCTAGACATGTGGCTTGTGTGTGGGAGCATGGACTGAAGGAGGGTGGTGCTTTATAAAGGGATTACTTCCAAGCCAAAAAAAAACCCCAAGCCAAACCCACAAACAACAGAAAACAAAAAAGAAATTTGATGGAGCTAATTAAATCTGTGGGCTAGGTCCCACAGGAGCCAATACTTTAGAGACAGCACATGGCTCAGCCTGCTATCCCCAGATAGATCAAGGGTATCCAGGCCCTATCTGGGCTATCAGCAGGAATGGAGATAACCCAGTTTGAATACAGACTAGACCTTGAACTTGGCTGCAAAGCCTGTCCTTGCAGGGAGCCTTCCACAGCCTGAAAAAGGAGGTCTAAGTCAGGCTATTTTTAATCAGCCCAGACCCAAATGTCCTTCACGATTGATCCATACAACCTGTCACCACATTCTGCTCCCTGAGCATAGGCCAGGGTGGGCTGTGACTCAGAGGGACACAGCCCTCTGCCCCAGCACAATTTCCCTGCACTGCAGAGCCATAATCCAGGGGTGCCAGAAATACCCAGAGAAAGATTAGCAGCTCAAGCCCAAAGAGAAGCAGGGGGTACCAGATATCTCCTGAGAAAGCTTGCTCTCTCCTGAAAGCCCTCTAAGCTTGGAGTTATCCTGTCTTGAAAGGGAACTCAGGGGCTTATTCAGACGTCAGCTCCTCTTCCCTGCTGCTGAGCTCTGGCAGAACTGAGGTCCTTTATAGATGCTGATGACTATTACAGAATAATAATTCCAAACGTATCAGCATGAATCAGCCCAATATCTGCATTAGCCAAAAAAAAAAAAAAAAGAAAGAAGCTTTTTTTTTTTCCAAGGAGGCAAAATAATTCTAAGGAAGCAAAAACAATAGTGGATTGTTCCAAAGTTTCTGTATATCTCATTCAGAGCTTTCCCTACTGAGTTAACAGCTGATGCCTGTTCAGCAGGAGTGGGAGCTGTCATTTTACAGCTTTTTTACAAAAGCAGAAAGGAAAAACCCATAGTATTGCCTTCCAGAACATTTTCAAAGATGGAAAGGAATTACTTTTTCAGAGAAAAAGGCATTAGGCATTATTTGATGATAACTACATTTCACAGGTGCTTGTTATGGGGGAAAAAAATCACATTGATCACAAGCTCCTTGTAAAGATATGGGGCCCAAAGGCCAATGCTGTTCCTCTGATAGCAGCCAGGATACAGAGACAGGCTTTGATCTCAGCTGTGTGTCAATATGACATCAAATGCAGACCTCCAGAGGAACAAGCTATCACTAATGCACACTCTTGATTGATTTAGACAGCTTGTTTTCCTCCTGCTTTCAAAGGCAATGTTGAAATGCTCTTCCCTGCTGGACTTCCCCATTACTCCTAGGGAGGGCAAAAGAAAGCAAAGGAGAAACTTCTCTGGCTGAAATCACAGTGCAAATGAGTGGGGCAGCAGTTTTGTCATTTAAAACACCAGTATAGCTAAATATGTCTACTCTCTTCCCAAAATCTGTGAAAATACTGGCATTTTAATGGTTACATGTGTGTGTTGGCCCCCTGAAGAATCAGAGCCCTGATCTGTTATTGTATGGAGAGAACTGTGGGCAGAGAATGAATGCAGTGCAAAGGCAAGAGTCCCCCTGAGTTTTTATTTGGGAATGCTGGCGGAATGATGTGATCAATAAAAGCATCGTGCAAACAGCAACTTTGTGTGGAATGTTCTTGTGGGTGGCTGCTCCATATAGACTAAGACAGAGAGGACACTGAACAGCACTGATGCCACATCATGCAGGTGTTAGTTGTGTGAGATCACAGAGAGGAGAAACACCACTCTGGTGTCTTTGATGGACATTTTTGCTGTTGCAGCTCTCTGAGCTGTGTGAAATACGCTCACTTTGTAACTGGCTGAGATGGTCCAAAATGCTAATTCTGATTTCTTCCTCCAAATAAATCATCAGCACTCATTATATTTGCCACTTGCTGTGCAGCATCCAAGTGTCATGTGGACACTTTTAGAAACAAACTCAGAATGGATAAATTGGCACCTAAAGAATTGTCTTTTGCAATTGATATATGTTATGGTCCACTGCTTGATTTGTACCTTAAATGCCACAGCTGATCTGTATAGCTTGGGCTTCATTAAAAGAAGCACTAGAATGAAAATTAGAGTCAGCACACAGTGTTTATTTTTCTGCCTTCTGCTTGTGAAATAAAAAGGGAAGAAGAGAGCAAAAGAAAAAAGGGACAGGAAGCTGATAGTCAGTGTCCTGCTAGGACTATCCTGCTGTCCTTCCCTGTCCTAACAGGGAAGCTGTTGACTCTGGACTACAGGCAGGCCACGTTCAAAGAATGCACCAAGGTGGTTGAGATCAAACCCATATGCAATTCCCACCACCTGGGAATGCCAGGGGAGCAATATCTAACTTGGGCACTGGCAGCAGCTGCAAGCCTATATCCCTGCATCATGATCAGAGTAAGTTTTATTTTGTAGAAAAAGTTAGCAGTGGATGCATTTGGGTGAACAGATGGAGCTAAGGAGTAGCAAAAGTCACATGCCCCTTTCTAACAACAATTCAAGACTACCAGAAAAAAAGGATGTGCGTTTTGGTTTCTGTTTTTCCATGTCTTGCACAGTTAAAATGGAAGAGTCTGTTGGGAAGGCAGGGAAGGCCGTGAGGGAATTGAGGGCAGACGAGCTCACAGCATGAGAAACAAATTGCTCTCTCTCTTAGAGTGCATGGAGCTTGCCATAGGGCTTGCTTGTATAGGGATTGCTCTCTGCCATGCTCCTTAATTGCACATGAAAGCAGCCTGGTCTGAAAGTGTCTTTGCATGTAGTGTTTATAAAGCTTCCCTTGGGAAGGAGGTCAGCCTGTGCAGTATTGTACTCATGGGCCTATCTGTGAAATTGTGTGCTTCAGGCTGCCCTAGGCCTGGGTGCAAAAGGGGTTTGATACTCCCCCAGGCTGGATCTGTTTCCTGAGATTGGAGTATCATCTTTGCACAAATAGAACCACGATAACCCTGGGAGATGTGTCCCCCCAGCTCTTGCACCTCTGCCCTCTGCAGGGTGTGCTGGGCAGTGCTGTCCTGCCTACCTTACTTCCACATTCATGGGCTGCCAGTTGGCCTTGGAGCGAAAAACTGATGAATAGATACTTCTGGCTGGAGAGGGAAGACGAACTAGGCTTTTTTTGAACCCTTCTCTGCAGTTTGAGAGCCCTTGGAGCTTCCAAGGCAGACCAAGTTGGCCTGGAGGATCAGGGCAGAGAAAGAGTGGTTTCTTGTTAAAAGCAGAAACGCGCTGCTGCTGTACATCTGAGAGGTGGATATGAATCTTTCCTGATTCTGGGGATGAATCTGGCTCCCTCCTTGTGCTCAGGGAAGGAAAGTTCTCTCTGGTTTTGAGGATGTTTGTGGAGGTCAACAGGCAAGGTTAGGTATTTCTAGCTTCACACATGCACATGTGAACTACCTCCATCCGCTACCAGCTCCACAGAAAATACCCCTGAAGGGCCAGCAATAGCTTCTAGGTAGAGGAAACATCCAAAAACTGCTTGGGAAGGAAGAAGGAAGAAACTGGATTTTTGCTTCTGCTGCTGTAACTAATTTCTAGGCCATTTGTGTTTGTTCTGGTGCTCAGGTTAGGACCCATGTTTGGGTTAGGAAAGAATGACTTGGTATCAGATTTTATCAGTCTGGTAAGTGCAGTGCAAAAGGGAGTACACAAGAGCAGAAATCTTGCCTAGTGACTATTTTGCACCAGTGTTTAACAGTTCCAGGACTTGGTTTGACTTCAAGAGAGTTACAATCCAAGTGTCCTTGGCTTGGCATGGCTTGATGGACTGTGAATAAAACTTGCTGAGATGGCAGCTGATCTACCACTGAACAGGAGCTGGTGTTGACAAAAGAGCCACAAGCATCCTCTGCAGCACCTCCACAAGAGGCTGCTAAGTGGGAAGAAGTGTACAGAGTTTGTCTAGCACACTGACATGGCTAGGAGTGTGGGGAGTATAAGTACAAGTGGGGAGACTGGTCATGATACAGGAACAGGCTTGGATTTATTCTCAAGAGGCTGACAAGAGAGGCTTTTAGAGGTCGTAAGAGCAATTTTAAATAATCCTTTCCCAAAGAATCCTTTGGGGTGAACTATATTCACCCCTAAAAGTCCACACAGAGGTCAACAGTGATGATCTTAGCAAAATGCTTATTGGTGTCCTGTGACTTTGTAATGGTCCTGTTCCCTTGTAATGAAGCTGCTGATGCATATCGAGTAATCAGAGATTTATTGTGTTTTCCTTAATGCTCCAAGAGTCCTATTCTAACAGTGAAGTTAGAAACCTCACTTTGGCTGGAAAAAAACCTCCTGTTATAATTGGATGACATGCTGCTGAGCACTGTAGGTTTGAGGAAAATAGAAAACAGTATGAGAGTTGCTAACCAGAATGGGAAACACACTGGGATTACTGGAGGAGTTATGGAGAAGCCTGTGGGCAGCTGCACTTCAAAAGGTGCTGGTATCCCATGCTGGAGAGCAGACATATGAGTTTAGGCAGAGCAGGGGACTTAACTGTAGAGAACACCTGAAATAACTAATTGTTCACAAAACAGAAAATGTAAGAGGTTGGTAGAGGTGGTTCCAAGGGCAAAAATAAAACAAAAATAGGCTGGGGGAATAATGTTGGCCAGGCTGAGATCTGCCACTTAATAACACTTGACAAAATGCAAATAATTTCTCCTTCCTAAAGATCTGCCAGGGGATGCCTCAGCTATCTGGGGTCAATGATTAACACTCCTACCTCCTTTTCTATAGCTCCATAGAGATGAGGAGCTGGCACACGTCTGAGGGAGGAAAAAGCTTGCTGTGGACCGTGGAGCAGCAGGATTTGCCAGCTTGCCTCTGACTGCCCAGCCCAGCCCTGAGCTACAGCTCAGCCGGGCTCGTGTTTGACTTCAGCACACACTGCTTGTGGGCTTTGTAGAGGTGCACAGGGATAATCAGGATTTGGTTTCTATTTGCTTGCTAATTTCAGCCCCTGCTGTGAGATTTGGATGTTTCTGAGGATTCTGTATTAGCTTTAATGATTAAAAAATTATTTCAATGCTTAGTGAAGAAGATGCATGATCTATCATAGAAGCCGCTTAGCAACAGGACTCATTAAGACACGTATTAGTACAGAAAGATATCCTTGCCCCAGCGCCCTCTTGGAATGACTATCCACTCATCTAAACAAGATAAAGGTCTTTGCTGGCCTCCTGTGAGGCCAGAGGATAAAGCAGTCAACTGTGAAACAAGATTTCTTGGTTCTTTTTCTGTCTTCAACTATGCGTCAGTATGTGGATCTGGGCAAATCATTTCACCTGCTTCAGTGCCTCAGTTCCCCCACAGGTGAGATAAGCACAACAATGTATGAGCACTCTGGGGAAATGACTTTCAAGTGCCTAAGCTCATTAGAGAAAAAACAACCAGAGCAGTGAATAAAACTGTCTCAGCCCGTTGCTGGTAGTTTGTACTAACCACATGGTTCACTTTGTCCTCCTGAAGCCCCACATACAGTTAGCTAATTACAGGGGAGAAAAAAGATCTTCTCCTAGCTCCTTACCACCTGGTGGTAGCCAAGCACAGATGTTAAAACTTGTCATTTGGCTCAAAAGAATTCATTTTAGGCAAAGCATTTCTGGTTATCCTTCAAGGAAGGAAAGGGTCTGCCAGTTCTGGGGCAGCCTCTAATTTTGCTCAAAGGAGCCCTGTTAAATACCACTTCTGAGAGGAGAACAGTAATACTTTGTGTTTTATTTCCAGAGTCATTCACTGAATCTCTCAGGCAGCAACATTCTTAGGAGGAAAAACAGAAGAGGGGTGGAGGAAGCAGGTGTAAGAGCAGACATTTCAGTCCACAGTGAAAAAGCAGAGGCATTCCTGAATCTTGGGCTTACATGCAGGACAGTGAACTTCATACCTGGATGGACAAGCTGTGGTCACACCTCAGTGTGGGGTAAGGGTAAAGGAAACCTAAATGACAGGAAAACAAGGGAAGAAAAATAGGTGTAGGTGAGAAACTAAGGTGTGACTGAAAGTGATTCCTGAGGAATGGAAAGGGAACAGAAGAAATGAGGTTAATGGGAATGCAAAAGGAGGAGGAGGAATGAACAAGGGTGAGGGAGCAGGAGACCAAGTGGGACAGCAAGCAGGAGGCACAGTCAAATCATCTGAGTGCTCTCTGAAGAGATTGCCTATTTTGTTTCTGCCCTTTTTTTGTGTGTGATCTTGCCTTAAAATTGCAGGAATGTGGCGGCACAGCACTGGCGCTCTGATTTATTAATTCCATCCCGTCCCACAAGCCCATAAAACAAAAGCATCTGTGTTTGCTCGAGAGAAAACCATGAAGGGCCTCATTCACGTCAGAGGTGGAGAGAGAAGCTGGCAGATAGAGGAAAGTCATCGTCTCCTCCTTCCTTTTCACCTTTGTGTGGATCTGGGCTGGGGGAAGGGCCTCGAGAGAGAAGGATCCAGGGGATGAAGTACCAGCAGGGAGAAAGTTAAGATCACCCTGGCATTTGTGCTGGAGAAAGTGGAGGGGAGACACAATGAACACAATGGCTGGACCAGTGAGGAAGGCAGCCCAGCACAGCAGAGAGGACAAGATCCCTTGCTGCCACCCAGGCTCACCCAGCACTGGTCTCTGAAGTGGCACTTTGTGCAATGTCACTCCAATGAACACCAGTCCCATTGCTGCAGTCACAGTCAGGGCTTTCATGAAGCCTAACTCATAGCTATGGACATAACCATAAAAATAAATTAAATCTGCCAGTCATAGGAGAAATACCCTTTTTTAGCTTTCAGAATGAGGGAGGGTCAGGGCAAGATGAATGTTAACTATCCTACTTTAATAACTGGGGCATGAAGGGGGAGAGGAGCCAGCAGCCTCTACTCCTGCCAGGCAAGGATCAACTGTGCTCTTTCTATCAAGAGGCACTGGGAGATTTTTGTTGGGAGCAGAGGACCTTGCTAAAACCCTGCCCTTAAGGACAGTGTCTTTAGAAGCCAGGCTGCCCTGCAACACCCAGGGGAGCATCACCTCAGGGTCTGCAAGTTACTGCTGCCTGCCTGGCCCTTGGCTTTTCCTCCAAGTTCTCCCACACAAGGATTGCTGAGGAGCAATCCTGCTTTGCTTAGCAAATCACAGTTCCCATGTGCCCTGTACTCCCACACACAGACCCACCGTGAACTTACAGAACGAGACAACACTGCTGCTCTAAAATCTTTTATCCAGAGCTGAGATTGCCCGACTGCTAACCCTGTTCAGCTCCAAGTAATCCCAGCACTTTGCTTGGCTAGAGGTTGGCTGTACTGGGAATAAGTGCCCTTGCTCTCATTGACAAGAGGTAACATCCAAAGAAAACCATTTCCTTTTGCAATGCAGCATTATTCATAGACCAGCACCACATAAAGTTGCCAGGACGCTGGCAGTCTGCTAAAATCCACAACATGGGCAGGGGAAGTGGCAGCGTAAGCACCACTGGACCAGCTCAAATCTCAGCAGAAGTTAACCTGAACCTGCTCCAGCTGACAAAACCCAAGCCTAAAAGAGCTAAGTGTCAGCACACAGGCTGGAAAACACTTTTTTTTTGCTTCTGCCTGGAAACTAAAATATGCCCCAGTGATTTTCACTTAAAGACGTCTCTGTCCTTTTGTCCTTCGTCTTACATTGATCAGTGTTGGGGGTTTGGAAGGTATAAAAAATCCTATGCTAGAGGATGTGAGAGGTTCAACCCTGAAGATTTAAATATCTTTCAAGTCGACTGCCCTGTCCACTATTCATCTATCCATCACAATTTCTACTCTTCCTGAATCCTACACTCAGCACCAGCAGCATCTTGTAGCACAGAGTTCCTTATGTCACAATGCACAGCATGGGAAAATGCTTACTTTTATCATCAAATTGCTACCTTTCATGTTTTCCTGAATGCAGTCCAGTTCCTCTACTGAGAAAAGCCCTGTAGAGAAGCATTCATTCTCCCTCTTCTGTGTTGTTGATTGCTTTGTTTTTCACCCCAATATCCCTCCTCATGTGTCTTCCTGAGCTAACTAACCCCATCTTAAGGAATCTCTCTATGTGTGCCAGGCATTAGTGGGATTACCTGATCAGAGTAGGGATGAACAGCAAACAAAATCTGAAGGTCCCTTTGCTGGAGCTGTGGATCCCATTGCTGTGTCTCAGACCTGGGAAGCTGTGTCTCATGAGGAAACTTAGATCACGTTTTATAAATCCCAGGAATTTGCAGAGTGCAATGTTTTCATCTCAGGCAGAAAGATGTCAGACAGCCCCCCACATTGTGTGGTGGAGGAGGCCAGCAAGGTAGCTGATTGAACACTTGGGAACATTGGCAAAGTAGATAAATTTGAGTTTTAAGGAAAGGCCTTTGGGAGCACTAATGTCACATGACAGCAAGCTAGAAGATACTTCAAACTCTTAATTATGAGCCTGCACAGCCTAAAACAGCATGAAAGATTAAAGGACCAAGTTTTCTTAAGTGTGCTGACCACGGGCTGAGATGCAGTTTGGAGAGGTACCCCAGCCTGGGGATCTGACCAGTGTCCTTTCAAAAACTGGGCTTAGGCAGTCATGTGTGCACCTGAGATGAGGATGCTGACAGCCCCAGGTCTCATCCATACCCTATATTTATTAGTCTTTTGTGGTACTGGTAGGTTTGAAAATCACAGTCCTGTTAGGCTGAGCTGCTTCCCAGCAAGTGCTTCCCAGAGACGCAGGGGCCTCTGGCCTGTGAGACAGATGATCTGGGGCTGTCTCAGCTCTGACGCGCTGAGCTGCCGTGTCTCCCTTGTAGAGAGGGGGTAGTCATCCTGACAAACAGCTCTGTATGTGGGCAGGCAGTGCTCTTAATCACACATGCACAGTGCTTGGAGATCTTGGGATGGGAAGTGGTGCAGAAAAGCCTAATGCTTATTATTAGGTAGAAAGGCCAGGAGCAAAAAGGGCAGAGTGATTTTAGACTCCTCCAGGGCCCTGGAGGTGTGTGGGACCCAGATTCCAGTCTGGCTTATTACCTCCTTTTTAGGCTTCTTCTTTTATTAGGAACAATTAGATACAAGGAGGAAGGGGACAGATATCATCTTTCCTGTGTACATCCTGCAGAGAATAATTGCAGAGCTTTCTCAGAGCAATTTTGCATGCTCAGTAAAGGGCATCTTTGAAGCCTATCAAATATCTCATCCCTTGCAGGCATACATATGAAGGCTTGCAACACACGTCTTTATTGCTCCCAAGTATTGTGAACAGGAAAGACCATCAAAAGTGCTCAAGGCGAGGAATAAGAGGCCTTGGAAGTAGTTCCAGGAGGTGGATGGAGTTGTGGGGTGGCTTCTTATGTTTGGAACGGGAACTTTGCCTCCTGAGGCATTGGAGGAAAGCAGGAGGTGACTGTGCACCAGCACCCTGGGAGAGAGGGGCAGCTGAGGCTGGAGTTATGAAGGCACTGAGAAACACAGGGATTGTAGAGCACTGTCATTGGCAGGTGACTGCTGTGGTGAAGAGGGTAGGAAAGCCATCCAGGGGTACAGCTGGAGACAATCCAATGCAGGCTCCTGCCAGCAAGCTGCCTACTGGGGACAACTTTGGTCTCAGACACTAAGGACATCTCCTGGCCTGCTGCTAAAGCAAGGGAAAATTTCCTGCCAAAAAGCACCTTTATCAGTGCTTCATAGGCAAGAAGAAGGATGCTGGGTATGCAGGTAACACAGCCTTGAGCTGTCCAGTACAACCTTGGACACTCTGCAGGGAAGATGTCATTAGAGAACACAGGCACTAGGGACCAAAATATTCCCAAACCATGGAAAGAATATGAATTTAAGGGCTGTACATTGTGGAAGTGTTTTCTCTCTGGCGTACATTTAGCTGCTGTATAGCTCTGTACAGCTCCCTAGGCAACAGTCTTCCCAGATGACACTGTAACAAAGCCCAAAGGTGCGGGAGCTTGCCTCATTAAAACCCTTGTGGAGGGAGCAAGTGTCCTCAGCCCAACTGCTTTGTTTTCTATCCCGTGGCTGTTCAAGTGTCTTGCAAGCCAGGCTGAGGCCTCTTGTTGTAAAGGTGGCTGCATCTCAGCTGTGCTCTGTGTCAGCTCATTGAATTGCTTTGGGATTGCAAGGTTGCCTAGATGGTTTTGCTATTATTATCATTATTATTATTATTATTACTACTATTATTGTTACTGCACTCAAAATGTCAAAGAAGAGCTTTAATTTGATCTCACCAGATTCCTGAAACACCAGATACAATGAGTTAGCTGCCCATCTACCTCTGTACCTTAATTGCTCTGCAGAGCCTTAATTCAATGCAGACTGAAGTGCCCTGAAAGCAACACCAAAGTCACTCCTGTGAGGGACAGGGGGAGGGAAGACAGGAATCACAGTCATGGAGCTCCTGGCCTCACACCGGGCAGGCACAGCATGCGCTCAGCTACTGGTGCTGTTTCCCTGGTGTGCCTGCCCACAGAGAGATTCCAGGAAACCATGGAGCAGGCACCAAACAAAGGTGATGGAGCCCCCACATCCTGCTCCAGGGCACGAAGAAAACAGGATTGGCAGCACGCACGGCTGCAAACAGATGTGACACAGGCTGTCACATACAGCTCTGCCAGTGGCTTCCTCGTGCCCTGTAACCCTCTCTATTTCCTGAGACAGAGGTTCCCATAATCTCCTACTGAGGAATCACATTTTAGAATATTGATAGCCTCCCTTTTTTGAGGGTCCTATCCTGCTGTCTCTGTGCACCTATCTCCCAGCTAGTGGAAGTGGTATCTTGCCTCTGTTTCTAGTCCGTCTGAGGCTATTGAGGTCACTGCCTTGCACTTCTGCTGGCTGTCCAGAGGTACAAGGTGTGAACCTCCCCATCCATTTTTCCCTTTTTGCACCTGATGAGATTTAAGCCCAAGCAGAAGTGGGTGATCAGACTCATGTGTGAAGCTGCTGTACTTTGCTACACTCTCTGCATATGTGCTTTGCACAAGGAAGCTTCCTCTGAGTCCAAAAAATGAGCTGAAAGCACCTGCAGTGGCTGCATCGCTCACTCTCCCCCAGTCCCTTGCTGAGCTGTGTGGACTTCAAGTTATCGGACGGGCATTTATAGCTTGTCATTATTGCTCTGCTGTGGTGCTGCTTGCTGCTGCTCTGCTGATTCCAACACCCCTTCTCTCCAGCTGCACAGAAACTGCCCCTTGGCAGCTTTCCCTTAGGAGTCAGTGAGGAACTGGCTGCTTCTCTCCAGATTTGCAGCACCTTGAGGGGTTTCTCTCTGTCACACATTAGCTGCTGAGCCTCTCCCTCTCCTCCCCTGGCCCGAGGCTGGAAGGGTCAGTGGCTGGAGCGGGAGGCCGAAAAATGTACTTTCCAACTCGCCTAGCAAGATCCACCCCAAGCTGCTCCAGAAAACCAGCAACTGCATCTCTCGGCAGACACCCGTGCGCGAGACAGGTGTAGAACAGGGCAGAACTCTTCCCCAAACCTCCTACTCTTGCCCTCTCCCAGTCCACGTCTGCAGAGTCCCTCACTGGGACGCTCACCTGGGGTCGGTTCCAGCGAGGCTGCCAGTGCCTGCACACAAACCCCCTTGTCGCCCTTCTGTAGTTTGGCTTCTCCGGTATTTGTCACCGAGAGGCGCAATGAAACCTCTCCGGGAGCAGCGGCGTGCCTGGGACCGGCGTTGGGTACCCATGCTCGGAGATCCCAGCGGCGAGATTCCCGGGTGGATACACACCAGGAATGAAGGCATCTCCCCACAGCTGGAAAATTCCAGCCTGGGACTGGGATGTCGCTCCCCTGGAAGGTGTCCGGACCAAGGTGCGGGGGGATGCAGGGACAGGGGCTCCCCGTCAGGAGCGGAATCGGTTCTGGCGCTGAGCAGGGATGAAGTTCGGGGATACAGCTGCCGGTCGCGGGGCAGAGCACCCCTCCAGCACCAAGCGCCGGGGGACCGCAAGGTCACCGCTGTATCCCCGGCACTGCTCCCACCCGCAAAGCCCCGGTGCCCGAGCGCGGGGTCTCCCGCTTACCTGGCGAGATGGGCCGGTCACGGCGGAGACGCCGGGGCGCCGGGCGCGGGGCGGCACCGCGCCGGGGGCTGCCGGGGGAGCATCGCCCGCCGGCGGGCGGAGGCGTGTCCTCCCTGCGCCCTGCGAACGGCACCGGCACCGGGACCGGCCCGTCGGCGCTGCCGGCGGATGGCGGCGCCCGCCTTCAGACGGCGCCGGCGATGCGGCTACGCGCGGCGCGGAGCCGATTTAAGGCCACCCCGTGCCGGGGGTGGGGGGAGCGCCGAGGGCCGCCCGCAGCGGCTCCTGCGCGCCGCGCATCCCGCGGGGCCACCTTAAGCGGGGAAGGGGCGAGCGCGGAGCCAGGGAGGGGGGAAGGAGCGGCGAGGCGGCGAGCGGGGCCGGGAAAAGCGGGAAAGGCGAGCGGGGCCGGGCACGGCCGCAGCGCTGCCCCCGCCGCCCTCGAAGGGGGAGGGTTCCCTGCCCCGGCCGGCCGCTGCTCTTCCCGCCGAAGGCGAGGGGCGGGATGTTGTTGCCCGTGCCGAGGATCTCTCTTTGCCGCTGACCGGTGCTGGGGTGATTTCCCGCTCCGGCTGCTTCAAGGAAGAGCCACCTGCGATGGCTACAACCCGTGCGGATTGGCTATCTGCAGGGCAGTCACAGCGGCCACAGTGCTTCACGAATTTGGTCCCGCACTTGCTGCTTGATGCGCGCGTCACCACTGCCTGCCTCAGTTTCCCTGATGTGGGATGATGGTGATGTCGGTGCAACCACTTCCCACTGCGGCAGCCGCTGGGCCATTCCTTGCTCTGGCCACATGAACAGCCACAGCCAATGCCTTGTCTGGCGGCCTCTGCCTCGGAGCAGGTTAAATGGGAGCAGAAGACCAGCCCGCTTTGGTTTTCCCCTACCTACCTCCCTTAGGTGCTGTCTCTCGGCCATAATAAAGTCACCATGCTGCTTGAAGGGGGGTGTGACAAGCAGCTCTTCCGTCAGGCTCCCAGCTGGGGCTGGATGCACAGAGGGCAGAAGTGAGGGCTCTCACACCTCAGCCCTGCTGTAGGGGACTTCTCCTTGCACTGGGCTGCACAGCACACATCGATCCTTCCCTTACCCTTCCGAGCGTTGTGACTGCCATATTCCAGGAGTTTCTCCTGGAGAGGTTTCAGGTCTCAGCAAACCATGAGGCACACAAAGTAGCACAGTCCCAGGCTATGGTGGGGACTTGTTGATCACATTTGGCTTCAGGTAACAAAGCTCCTGCCATGGGATGCAGTAAGCAGGGCAAAATGTTTTGATATCCTTGGCTGGCAAGTGCTCTTGGAGAACAGGAGAAGTCTGCCTTCTCAGGATAGCTGGCAGGTCTTGGCCACGTTTCTTTCTAGAACAGGCATTTCTGAAAACACCTTGAAAAGAAAGACATCAAGTGACATTTTACAGCCCAAATGACATTTGCAAAGTGGGACACAGATGCAAACCCAACACAGGCAAAGCAGCAGGCCAGGGCCAGTGCCTTTGCTCACCTGCTTCTCCCTTTGCCAAGGGCAGGTTCCAAGCAGTTGAGTTCAGTGCCCAGAAGGACTATGGCCATGGTCACCACTACTGTGCTCATGGCTGTGCAGAGCCACTGGCTGTGTCCTTCTGCACCTCTCCCCCAGCAAGAGCAGGGCATGGAGTGCTGCTCTTCACCAAGTGTATTGAGGGCTGCTCTTATTCTGCCCTGGCATCCTAGGCTGCCCTTAATGGTAGGAAGCCATCCATCCATCCATCCATCCATCCATCCATCCATCCATCCATCCATCCATCCATCCATCCATCCTGTGTTGGAGGCATGAAGTCCCTAGGTTGCACGGTCAGCCCAGAAGGGTTCTGTGTGCTTGTGGATGAAAGCCAGCGTGTGGGTGTCAGGAAACGGCGAGATGCTTCCCCACAGATGGCTCAGCAGAAGCCTGAATTCCTCTTGCACTACTGGCAGAAGCATTACCCTGATCCAAGAATGAGTTAGCTGTGTTGTTCCAGCTCTGCAGCACCTTGATTTTAGGAAAATCCTCACCAAAGAAATTGATTGCCTACGCCTGCGAGGCATTGAATCAGAATTCCCTGGCATAAGGCAGAGACTTTATCCTCTTGTGGCTGGGGGAAGAACTTGAGGAGGAGTTAATTGACTGATAATTAACCACAGGCATCTTGGGTGTTTAGTGAGCTGCAGGCAATCCTTGGGTGAACACCCTAACTCTGGGACCTCTCTAGGAGAGATTGGTTAAGGACTTTGACTTCTGGGGTTCTCTCTGGAGTGGAAAAGCATGAGGAAGAGAGCAGGTCCAAGGCTGCTGGAAACTCTGGAAGCCCAAACCACTCAGGCTCTGCTTACTCATGCTCCAGGCTCTCCCTTCTTGTGTCCACGAGCTTTGACATGGCTGTTTCACTGCTATACACAGAGCCACAATTTAAACACTCTGTCCTATGGTTGGACTGGGGGTGCTGAGAGTCGGCAGTGCAGGAAGATGCTTCCCCTCATGCCACAGTCAGAGCTGGCTTCTGGCAAAAGCTGCACACTTCTGCAATGAGATTCAGTTCTGGGTCAAGTGGGTCTGTGCAGAGATATTTTTCTCAGATAAAGCATCCACAGTAGATTAATGGGAGGGGACAGTGGAGTATCCAGTGTGCTACAGTCCTCTTTATCCCTCCTGAAGGCAGTGGCTGGGGCAGTCTGTGTTCCTAGCCATGTGGCAGTGGAGCTGCTGCCCTGGTAAGACCTTCCTCCTTCCAGTGCCACCACAGCTCTGTCCAGCACAGACATATGCAGCAATCCACATTGCAGTGCTCTGGGTGGCAGCTCTTCCCTGGCATGCTGTACTTCCCTAGGCCATCTGCCCCTGTCTCTGCCCACACTTCCTCCACTGACAGTACAGCATGAAACCTCCATCCTGATGCTGCCACTAAGCTAAGCTCCTTCTCAAGTGATAAGTGCTTCAAGATCCTGGGAGAGATGCTGTTGGAGAGGGTAGCTTACAGGTGCAATCTGTGTGCAATTTATTCCTGTAATTTGCTTTTCTTGCTTTTTCACTGCCATGCTCTAAGGGGCCTGATGCTGTGTCAGCCTTGAGGCAGACCCACAGACCACATCCCTGAATCTTGCAGCAGTAAGTCACAGCAGAGGAAACACTGTGGAAAATGCTCACTGACTCGTGCTACTAAGGGGAAGCTGTGCTGCAGCGCTGTGAGCCTCCTGAGGTCTTTCTCCATCTGGGCTGAGTGGCTGCAGCTGCTCCCCACTCTCCCGACTCACCTCTCCTGTTGCAGCTCTTAGAAACAATGCATGGTGCAGTGTGTGTGTCTGAGGCACCTTGTAGGATTGGGGGAGCGAGTTGTTCACACTTTCCAGCCTTCTTTTTGACAGGGGATTTGGCTACAGGGCAGCAGGGACCTTGCTGGTGTCCTCTGCTGAGGGAATGTGTGTGGTGCTGTGCTGTTGGGACCATCTGTTCGCAGCTGTGCTGAGAACTTGCCTCTTCAGTGCCCTCAAGGCAGGGGAGCCATTGCCGATTCCCTGCTGGCATGGTGTATTTCACAAACAAAAGGTGAGGAAGAGCTGGGAGCAGCCCTGGAGGACAGCACACAGGGGATGTGGATTTGGGAGGGAAACCTCCAGAAAAGGTCAGTAAAGAGTCATGCCCACACCCGACATGGCCTGTGAAGCATTGCTAGGTAGTGGCATCACACTGTCTCTGTGAATACAAATCTCAAAACATTGCAGACTAAAGTGAGTAAAACCTTCCCTCTGAATTTGGAAGGTGGCACCCTTTCTGCTGAGAGAGAGGATAAGCCCTGGAGAGAAGACAACTTGTTCCCTCAAAGTCACCCCTGAAATCCATATCTGAGGGATGCAATGAGACACCAGAGGTCTTGCTTGCCAAGCCCCTCCCTGATCAGGCTACATTCAGCCCGAGGGTATTTTCAGAGAGCTTGCTGAGCTGTCTTCTGCCTAGTCCACACCTCTGCCCCAGGACAGGCCCCCTTCCCAACTCCTTTCCTTCCCAACTTCTGGATGTGGTTAAAGAGCAATGGCAGGGGATGAGGAGGGATGTCAGGTGCATCTTTTCCAAGGTCCAAAGTTGCAGCAGGGCCTCTCTCTCTCTCCTCATTGTAAATCTGCCTGAGAATATGTGTGGCAGAACAAGCAGTCCTTGATCTAAAATCTGCCATCCTTTGAAGAACCTGTGCTTCAGCGAAGCAGCCAGCAGTTGCTGCCTGAAGAAGGCTGAAAAGCCACTCTGCAAAGCTCTGCAGTTTCATTTCTCTCCCCCTTGAAGCACCAGAGCTGTGCACTAATCAAGCTATTTCTGCTACAAGCTTGGGAGGAAAGAAAGAGAGATTGTTAGTGTTAATGCTATTTTTAAATACTTTGCAGACTCTTGAATAGGATGATGATGGGGGCCGGGTAAGGACCCAGACAGAGACAGATTGATGTGTGGTAAACACATCTGCTATTCTGCAGTTGGGAGGCAGCTCTTTCAGCAGCACCACTCCAAAGGTGCAGCAAGGAGCCCCTGTGAGGGCTCTGCTCACAGCCTCTGACAGGGCTTTCCCTTGGTGCTTCCAGTGCTCTCTGCTCCTTCCTCAGCCACCTGCAGGGCAGTGTCACTGCAGAGGGGTTTAGAGCCTGCAACCTCCCAGGAATCAGCTTCCAGTGGCACAGCATGTGTAAGGGTTGTGCATGCAGGCCAGAGCCCTCACACACCTTCTGTGTGGGGGGAGCAATTGCCTGCTTCTGCCTGTACCTTGCACCCTGGGGATGGGGTCTGTCCATGAAAGGCTGGAGAGAGCCTGAGTGACTGTCTTCTCTCAGATCCTCCTGCCCACCAGCTAAAGAAGTGCAGATCTAAAGAAAGTCTTTGGTCTCATCCCTGCAGGAGAGAATGTTCCTATGTGATAGGGAGAGAACAGGATGGGAGCAGGGAGGTGAGAAGAGGGTTGTACTGATGGAGAAGTTTAAAGAAACCCTGAACCATTGAGCTGTTTGGACAGGGGCTCCATGTGTATCCCAAAGATGGCACTTAAGCATTCTGCCTCTCTGGAAAAGTTTTGCAAAGGGAAGATATGATTTACCTTTTGATGGATTTATGACCCATTCTTTAGTGTCAAGCAGAGAGCTTTATCCTGAGGGTTGATCTCTGTAGAACGGCTTAAAAAAGGAAGATGCTCTCTGTTAAACTGTCAGCTTTAAGAATTATTTCTGTGCCATTCTGTCAGTCCCGTCTCCATTAAATTCCATAAGGCTTTTCCTTAAAGGTAAGTAACTGATTTTTTAAGAAACTAAATCTTAAGTGAGCTATCTGTTGAAAGCATGGATGGATCTTCCATCCCATTACAGTGAATCAATGCATGAGTACTTTTGAAAGCACTGTCATGGAGACCCTGACCTGGACCAGGAGATGTTGCCACTCCACACACCCTGACCACAGCAGATCTCTCTGCACTGCCATTCCTAACAGCCAGTATTAATCTTGCATCCAGAAGGATGCGAATGGCCCTGCTTTCCATAACTGCTCTACTGACAGGGATATCAAATCCTTTTTCCAAAAGCCGATCGTGACACGTCCTTTGTCTGCTCCTTCTGGGAGGCGGAGGGAGGCTGGGGGTGGAGAACAGAGGGCAGTTGTCACCCAGCTCCTTGGCTATATGAGAAAGTGGCTTCTGTTTCCGAGCTTCTCTCTGCTCCACATCTTTCATCGCCATCAAATTGAACAAGACTTTCTTTTGTGCAAGGGGAATGAATGGTCCGCGCGAGGGTCAAATAGCACCGCCTGCCCAGGCTGGGGCCTGCCTCACACAGTATGGGCTTGTCCTGGGCACACACAATCGCTGTCAGTTGTGTGTGCCCCCAGGCTGGCCTTCTCTCCTGGCACTGGACACAGGGGGGCAGAGTCCATGCATCCATCCAGCCACGGAAGGAGGCGAATGTCAGGGCAGTACTGCCCTCTGCAACATCCAGTGCTGCATCCATGCAACATCTAGTGGCTGGGGAGGGCTTTTCTGCACTTGGTGTCCCCCACTTGCTGGATTAGTGCTTGCTGCAAGTCTGAGCATGCCAGCAGTTCCATGTAGTCACAGCTGTGAAGTCCTGTATGAAAGACCTACATGTGGAGGTCAGATAGGAAATTTCTCTTGATGTGGTGATGTTCTGATCTGGGTAATAACTCTAGTTGCAATTTTTGGTCCTTAAATGAGAGGCAGCCACAAATCCCTATGGATTCTCCGAGTGAGCCACATGCCTCCTCCAACACAAGCCTGCAGAGTAATCTCATAAATGCGACAGAAGCTTTTGATCATTGTCTGCCAGAACAGAATCTGCTTCCTGCTGTAGGTTATGCATCACAGAAAGATGCATGCTGGTCTTTGCTGGTGAACACTTAGATGTTTGTTCATCCGGCCTTCTGGTGCGTGTGGGGCCCTCTGACTACGTCAGCTATTGATGCCACCCTTCTGAGGCTGGGTAGCCAAGTCTGGGCAGAGCCTTCTCTCTTAGGAGGGCTGTATCTCTTGATGAGAAAGCAGAATTTGTCAAGGCAGAGAAGTACATGGTGTCCAGTTTTTAGAGGAAAAGGCAATGTCTTTTCCTCTAAGCCTGCAAGCTCTCCCTTAACAAGAACAGTCTCTGCTACTCCAGTGTAATCCTGCCCAGGTTTCTGCTTGGGAGATAGCTTGGACATTACAGATTCAATGTATTTAACATTCTTTGCTTTCTGGAGATCTCCTGAGCACTGTTCAGGCCAAGGTGATTACAGCTGTGCTGAGTGGAACAGCAAAAAAAGCCCAAGCTTGAGCTGAATGCCAAGACAGGCTGTTTCTGTGTCAATCAGCAATGAAGAAGTCTGTGTCCATGGGCAAAACCAGGACAAGAGGCTGCAAATATCTGTGGAAGAACTAAAGACTCTTGGTGATTGCTGTATTGTGCCACACCAGCATATAGAAAGGCCACTGTGCTGGGCTCTTTGTTAAATGCATCTCAGCCTCTAAGCTGTCAGTTTTGAGTGCTCATAATGCTTGGCCAGTTAATCATTTTTGCAACATGAAACTCTATTTCAGTCCTGAAATAGAGTATTGCAAAGTGTGCTAGACCAATGTGACATGACAATGACATTAAGAAGGCTCAGAAAGCTTTCAGACCTCTGGACAATGGATTATACTCCTGCTGATGGGCTGTCTTTAAGAACAAGAGGCAGTGCTACCGTACCTGAAACAGGTGGAAAGACTCTATGAGCAAAGAAATGGGATGAGCTCATGAGCAGGGATATGGAAGTCCCTTCCTCTCCATCCTCCTCCATCTGTTGACCTCATCTCAGCACTGCAGAGGACATTCTGCGTGGGAGATTCAAACGTTAATTCAGACTTTGGGCTTGCTTGGCTCTCAGCACCTCGCCCACACAAATCCTGCCAATAGTCATTATTGTGATGTCTTCAGAGCTACTTCCAGTGAGAAATATTGGGAGAAAAGTGATGGGTGGATGTAATGTAATGTGCTGACACCACATGAACCTTGTACCCCACTCTTTATTTCAGTCTCATTTGTGATGAAAGGCCTCCTTGCTCTTTCTTTGCTTTCCATCTCAGCAGCAGCAAAGGATCAGGTCAGGGATATGAAATGAACACAAATGTGTACAGGCTCCATGTATGTGTGCATGCATGTCTGTTTGTGCCTGTGCAGCACAAGGAATAAAGTCAATGATGTCTTCTTGAGTAAGTCACGGGTCACCTGTCATCTGTCACCTGCCTTTGAAGGTCTAATTTTGTCAGACAAGACTGATTTTGTCAATAGGGTATCTATAAGAAACATTGTCCTAAGAAGAGCTAATACTCTCAAAGAGAAAAAGACTACACATGTACTTTTGTATCCTTTAAGACTTGAATATTCTGGGAAGTTGAGTCGTGTGGCAATAGAACAGCACTTATTGCTCTAGCTATGTTATTTTAACTCCCTCATGTGCATAATCTGTTCTAGAATAAGAGTAATTACTCCAAAGTAAGAAAATGCTTTTATTCTAGAACAGCATCTCCCTGAGGGTGAATTATACTGAGAGCAGAGTGTGAACTAGTTCTTCCTGCCTTACCAGACTTTAGGATGCAAAAATTGTTTTCTGATCTGCACCAGAATAAAAATCAGATT
Organism: Agelaius phoeniceus; assembly: GCF_051311805.1. NCBI lineage: Eukaryota > Metazoa > Chordata > Aves > Passeriformes > Icteridae > Agelaius > Agelaius phoeniceus. The sequence continues at coordinate 93,049,847 of NC_135266.1, forward strand.
ATTTCGAGATTTTTATCAGTGAAAATAAATCAGTGAGATCAGGAAGAGCTCCTTAGCAGCCTGCTGATCAGTATCTGCTGTGGGTGGACGATCCACAGTTTGAGGTCCCTCAACTCTCTGATTCATGGATGGACATTTACTTGGAAATCCTGCTTAGAGTGAAATGTGAATGAAAACACTTCACTGTAATAAGTGTGTGTTCTGACTCTTATTGTCTTTTTTTTTTTAAATTTGAAGTGTCCTTGTCCTTGAGAAAAGTTTCATCTTTGATAAAATCAGTTGGTATTTTCCAATGAAACACTGGTTTGTTAAAAAATTCATGACCAGCCTTAGTAGTATTAGCATAGATTTAATGGTATAATTATCTAACTATAGTTATGCTGGTCAGTTCCCTGAGGTACTGAAGCTCTAAGCTCATTTCTTTGTGTGCGTGCAAGCACAAATGATAATGCAAGTCGAGTAATCCTCTCCCCTGAACATGGGCATCTCATCTCTTCCCTGAAACTACCCTTGCTAGTGGTGCCCTGGAGCACTCACATGATCCTGCCGTGCAGCCCCCTGGGCTGCCCTTCCCGGGCTCCCCACACATATGCTAACAGCTGGGGTTCCCCTGAGGCTCCCTCAGACCTTCACCTTCCAAGGAAGCAAAATCCCCAGCCGCTGCATCCCTTACCCCCGTGCTCTGTGTTTGCAGCACTGCCAGCACCCAGGGCTGCTCGGGGCTGCTGACCTTGAAGCAGCAAGCTCTGTTATGCCCTCACCAGCCTGCCTGCCCGGCTTGCCTTTGCCTTCCCAGCGCATCCTCCTCCTCCATGGCCGCACTTGGAGCTTGTTGGAGCATCCGCTGCCCTCTCCTTTGGAGTCGCAGGGAACGCTGCTGCCCTCAGCTAGCTGTCAGTATTTACCATGACATCCCATTAGCGCAATCCACACTAATGACTGTGAAAGACGCATCCATTTCCATTTTCTAAAGGGCTTCCACTGGCTGGGATCCAGCTGCAGGGTGAGGCTGGGGAGGGTGGCAGGGGGACAAATCTTTGTGTTGACAGAGCAAAGGGTACATATCATTAGCGAGTGCTCTTCCCTCCAGCGGCTCAGCGGCTGTCAGGGGCGAGCGAGGGATTCCTCTCTTGGCAGCTCAGCACTCGGTCAGGGCACTGCAAGGTGTGAGCTGGTTCGGGGAGGGGGGAATCGCCTCCCTTTTGCCATCTGCACGGACAGAGCAGCTTTCCAGTTACACAGGCTGCAATTGTCCAAAGCTGCCATTTCTCTCTGAAGTGTGTGTTGAGAGTTAAATCTGCCGTCGCATGCCCAGTGTGGAGGAGCCAGGAAACAGGATGCAAGAAGTTCATGGTCCGTGTGTATGTGGTGGGGAGAGGGGTCAGGGTTGGGAAATCATGATGCTGCCTCTCCCTACCCTACACAGCACTCAGTTCACCTGGTGTGCAGGTCTACGTCTGTAAGGTCTCTGATTTGTTCTCCCCAGATGTCCCCAGTAAGGAAGAATTAACTTCCCCCATATATCCAGCACTCTTACCCACTCCTTTACAACACCTTCTTAATCCTGTTTGTGTCCTTTTGTCTGACTGAATTGGACTTTACTGCAAAGGAACTGGGAGACTTCACTGTCAATCTTGTGTAGAGAGGGAATGGGTCCATGGGAGATGCTCAAAGCTCTTGCTATGTCATTCTAGGTGGAGAGAAGTCAGTTCTGTTGCAGTGAGACCAAAAAATAATGGTTACAAGAAATCAGGTTTGTATTCTGAGCCCAACCCTGATTTCCTTCAGCAATCCCTGCTGGGTGTTTTGGTTCAGGTGAAGGTGGAAGAGCATATGGCACTCAAAAACCCAGGGCAATCAAACATAGTGATGCCATTCCCTTCTTAGGACTTGACACCATTTTCTCCTTGTCCCTCTCACTTCCTGACTCCAAAACCTCCCACCCACTGCTGGCACAGATCACTCTGTGCTACCCAGCACAGAGGCTTCTGTACAAGTGAAATAAAGTAGAGAGAGCTTCCATCTCTGCCATCAGGAAATTTTTCCTCAACCCAGTGCAACTTTTGCCATAAAACTTACCTGATAGTGAGTTGGAAATATCCTCTTTTGCTCCTCGCTTGTCTCCTGCCTCCCTAGCAACCTTGCCCTTTAGCTATTGATGAATAGCTGTGTTTGCTTTTTGTCATCTATTATCCCACAAATATAGATTTAACTTCTGTAATACTTGCTGTAAATTTGACCTTCAAGCTCTCTGACTGGTCTCATCATTTTTCTCTGACCTCCAGTTCCAGAAATTGCCAGAATTGGCACAAGTACACAGCTGATGTAAACTCTCACCAGTCAGATATCCCCCCCTCTTTCTTAGGTGCCCAAAGCAACAAGGACCATTTTCAGCACACTTTTATATTAAAACCTTCTGTTTAGTTGGTGCTTCCTCTCTCTAGGTCCTATGCTGTTACTAGAAACATTTCACATATCTTCTATTTGCTGAGTATGTGCTAGCAATATTTTAGCCTTGACTTTTTAAAATGAATCCCATCTGGATGTTTCTTGCTGAGGTTTCCAATCTCTCTTGCTCTCTTCCTGGTTTGCTTTGGTCTTCATTATTTCATCCCCAAGGAACCACAAAAGGTTTCTATAGTCCTCCTTTGATGTCTATCCTTTTCTCACTGCCTGTATACTTTCCTTTTGCATTTTAATTCGTTGAGAAGTTCCTTGCTTATCCAAATGGGCCGTATGCTGAAATATCCAGTCTTCCTGCTGAACAATATTGTTTGTTCCTTAGCTCTCAATAATTTTGTTTTAAGAATCAGTCAGGCCCCCTTGGTATCTTAGCGCCTCACAGCAGCTTCTTTTTCATATGATTCTTCCTGGAAAGTCTCTAAAAAAAAAATCAAAATTTGCTCTGGGAAAATCCAGAGTATTAACTGCTGTTTAACTTCCCAAACATTCTCTAGATCTTCAACTCAGAGATTGTATGGTCACTGTGGTCCAAGCTACTTTCTGTGACATCATTCACCACCATTACCCCTGTCTAATGGAACAGCATCGGAACAGCATTGCTTTATCCCTGCAGTATTTTGATGTTCCTAGGACATACCTGGGTTTCCTGTTGCCCTCCCAGCAGATGTCTGGATGGTTGATATTCCCTGTGAGGATCAGGGCTTGCACTAAGGAGATTTCTGTTAACTACTTCCTCCTCTTGGTCCAGAGGTTTGTGATGGAACCCCAATGCAACCTCCTCATGTTTCTTTCTTTGCTCCTGCCTGTCCTTCCTAAAGAACATCCATGACCTCCAGTTATGAGTGACATCCTACCATGTCTGTGTGATCCCACATGAACCTTTCTTGCTCACTGCAATCCGGAAGATGGAGAGGAAGCTGGGTGAAGGTACACACAGTCCCTTCATGTGACTTCCCTTTGGGTAAGAAACCTCTTGCACCATGTTGGTTCCCAGCTGTGTTCCCTTACCTTGTGGTCATCAGTACTGTGGCACTCTGGTCCTCTCCTGCTGCAGCCTGGAAAACTCTGTTGCCCGGTGTTACTGAGCAGAAGGAAGTGTTTTCTGAGGCATGACAGCAAAACAAAGCTAAAACAAACACAGAAAGATAGATACTGAGATGTTCAGATTCAGAATGAGGACAGAAATAATAAATAGGCCTTAAGATTAAAACTTTTTACAGCTATAACCTGTTTTTCACTGCTGCCCTCTAAGGAGATGGGTACTGTACATCATATGCTGTGACAGGGTGGTCTTGCTAAAAGCAAAATGATATGTGATGTGAGTGAGAGATTCATGGCACACTGGAGACTGGCTTGTCTTGCTTGTCTGGCTGAGCTTTGTGTGAAACTGATACGCTCTGATTATCTCTGATAATATGACCTGATGGCCAGAGGGAGCTCCACTACACAGCACTACAGCAGAAAGAGCTGTGCAAGGCTTGGTTAAACATTTCTGAGTAGGCTGAGAAACTCTGATGGAGTAGAGGACAGCTTCCAGTCTTTCCTCCCCCCCAAAAGAGCCATTTGAAGGTCTTTTGATCATCACTGGATGGAAAAATTAGTCAAGAGGATGAATCAGGCCCTAAGAAGAAAGGTGAATGGAGCTCTGGTGATTTTTGTCCTACATTTTGTGTGCCCAGTTGGAGGTTGCACATGATTCAGCAGGACCTTCTCTGTTTGATGTATTGAATGGCAGACAGCCTAAAGCCTTCTGGACTTCAGTCCACAGCTAAACCCCAAACACTTCCATCACAGTGTAGTGATAAGAGAGAGAAAGGTAAGAAAAAATCCCAGACAAAAAAGCAAGGCAGGCTGGCTGATAAAACTAATCAGGCTGGCAATGAGGAAAAGCTTTATTGTTACTACCTGCAACTGAAGATAAACTACAGGCAAAATGGCAAGAGCCGTTTGGGCTGAGCAGGGAAGGAGGTGGTGAAGATTATGGGATGGAGCTCTCTGAGGAGAATCTTTGAAGTTGATTTACTATGTCTCTGACCTGAGTGAAATCCTGGGAAGCTCTGAACTGCACTTCAGATGTGGGGGGAAAAAAAAGACCCTTGGTTTTTTTTTTTTTTTTTTTGTAGGTAGAAACACACAGTTGCGGAGGGAACAGGGGATACATAGCCAAAGGGACAGCTAGCCAGAAGAGGTAACATCTTTAGCAAGTTTGTCAACACATTTGTACATAGGAAAGGCAGCAATGAAGGGCAATGCATGATATCAAATAAGAAATGCTTCTTCCCACAAAACAATTCTCCAAGTGTGGGGTGAAGGAAGGAAGCAGCACAGCTCTTGGTGTCTGCAGCAAACAGAATCACTGCCTTTGCTGTCTCTTCACAGCACTTGGTGCTTCCCTCCCTTTGAAGCACCACTACCCTGTGCTTCCCTGAGGTGGTCTGCAACAAGTGCCAAGCAGAAGCAGGTACATGGCCATATGAGACTTTGCTAGCATGTATGGCTGATTGCCCTGGAGCTGGGAGGCAAATGGAAATCTGCTGTGCCACCTTTACAGGATTACATGGATGTCTGTGCTCTGGGGCCACAGGTAGCCTTCCAGCATCCCATGGATTTATTTCTGCAGCTCCAAGGGGAGGATACGGCAGCCTAAGGGATATGATCTCTTACAGACCTGAATGCAGAAATGTTCAACCTCAGGGAACTTAGTCTGAAAACTAAACAGTCAAAGTAGGGATAATTATCAGCAGCTTTCTTTTCTATCTTCCCTGCTAAACATACACTGACTGGTTCAGAGAGTTGATACTTAAAGTATCTTAAGGACACTGGGAAAATCAAAACCAAGTAGTTTCTAAAGCTGGAGTTGTAGGGGAAGTGCTGAATTTCTAGCTTCAAAAAGCAAGACAATTTTAGGGGTAGAAGATCATTATCAGATGTCTATTTTTGAATTTTTGCTTATTACCATGTTCCCTGACCAATTTGCTGAAAAAAAAGAAGCAGCCAAAAATAAGAGAAGTAAATTAGATGGACGAATGTCAATGCACCTTTGAAAAGAAGCCCTGAGACCAGAGCCAATGTTGATAAGCTCTGACTTCAGGATACCATTTATAGCACAAATGTATATGACCAAAATAGGACTGGTCGCAGTAGCAAAAAGAAGGACATGAAGAACTGTGTATTTTATATAAGGAAGAAAATTTGCCCTTGGGAGCCACGGTGCAGTACTGGGGGGAGGCTGCCTGCCACCAGGGCAGTTCTGCAGAACTTTCAGGTCTGTGCTTGTTGCAGTGAGAGGCCAGCATCTTCCAGCTTGCTTAAATACACAGAGAGACATGGGTACACACAGAGCAAGGTGCCACTTGATTTCACAATCCTGAGGTAAAAAAACCCTAAAAAGCCATAAAAATTGGTTAATCCTAGGGAGGATAGAATCCATGCATACAGGGAGCAACGGTGGGTGTGCACTGCGCAGAGCAAGGGAGGCAGGACCATCAGTCCATAGTGGCAATGGGCTTTTGCTTCCCCAAAAGTGTGATGGTTCTGCTGAGGAGCTGGTGGGTTAATTGTGCTGGCAGGCAGCCTGATAAAAGAAATTTAATTGCTCACGGGCTCCTGTGTAGCCAGCAGTGAGCGAGAGAGAGCGAGCTGTGCTAGCTTTGGGGTGGGAAAATGTTTGTGTTGCTTTCATGAGGAAATTAAAAATACTGGGAAGCTATTCTGATTTATTATTGAGATAAAGCTGACCACCATTCCTCAGGAAAAAATAATCCTCTGATTGCATGAAGCCAGATCTAACACCAGAATCTGCCAAACACTACACACAAAGGCACACCTAATTGCTCAACACCAATAATGATTTTTTGCTCACAGTAGTAAGTTTAGACCCCTCCCATTTTTCCCTGGGCTATGTCCCTACCGTCAGCCCTAACTCACACAGGAAAACAAGCTCAGCAAAGGGAGTGGTTTACCTGGGGGTCAGGCAGTGAGTCAGCCTCAGAGTTTAACCAGAGAATGTATGACTTTCCATATGCTTGCCCAGACCTCCGGCTGTATTTCCTCCCCAGACCTGCCCCCAGGCCCTGGGTGGGATTTCTCTGCTCAGTGCACTGTGCATTAGCAGAGAGGAGCTGCAGAGGGTCTGTGATTTTGCTGACAGGACACTGCTTCACCTGAAGGATGCCAGAATTTCCCTTTTCCTGCATTGATCTTCTCCTAAATGACTTGGGAAAGATATTGCCATGGAGGAAATGTTGACTACCAGGCTGGCAGCCTTGATGCAAATGTCCAAAGCAGCCAGGTCTTGGTGAGATTAATCCTTTCAATGAAAGATTGTGGCAATAAATCTGTGTAAGGGGTGGTGAAGTCTGATGCATGAAGACACTTTAAAACAACTAGAGATGTGTACTGTAGCTTGTCTGAACGATTCACACCTGCCAAGTGACACCCACACATTTTATTGTGCCTGTCAGTCTGCCCAAGCCCAGAAGGGAGGAAAAAAGCTGGTTTTCTTTTTCTCCTCCATACTCCTGTTACTGCCCTTCTGGTGTTTGTGGGGCAGGTAACCTGCCTTCTCCCACTGACCCATTTGCTGAGGTCTCTCATGCTGAGATACTGTGTCCTGAAAAAAGGAAGGCAGGCTTTGAAAAGGGCCTCTGTGAAGGGTAGCAGACATGCAGTGAAGAGCCATTGTACCAGGGCTTCCCCGGGGCACAGTAGATGGAAATGTTATCTTCAAGAAGCAGTACACAAAGATCACAGCTTTTTATAGCTCTGACCTCTTCAGACCATAACTCCAGGCCGCAGGAATGTTTTTTTCCCAAGCTTCATGATTTGTGTCTGACTCAGGTCCTGCAGCATTGATGCCTGTCTGAACACAAGCCATGCTTGTGGCATGAAGGACTGCTATTCCCCAGTCTCACCTGCCTCCTGGAGCAGAAAAGGCAGTGCGGGCTTAAAAGAGGCATATTCTTCCTCTGCCTCTCTTTTCTTTCTTCCTTGCATCCCATCATCTTCTTTCAGGAAGAAGATGAGACACAAATAGAGAATGCATTTACCTTTTCTCCCACCCCCCCGCTTCAAGCACAGAAAAAGGCATTGATAGCAAATTGTGCCCTGAGTTACCTTTACCAAGCCCTTTTAGGCTTGGGAAGGGAAATAGGCTGCTGCTAATGCCACCTTGAGATGCAGAGTTTCAGAAAGGAGAGAGAAGAGCTCAGCCAGGAGCTGTAGGAGCATATCTGGAAGAATGAGGTTGCTCTGGAGATGAGGGTCTCCAGAATATCTGCAGAAAAGACAAGGGTGCATACACGTTTTTGTGGGTAATAGGAGAGAAAGTAGAAGCATCAACTGAATGAAGCTTAAAGGGGAAAGCTGGGAAATCTTTATCTTCAACAGGGTCCAAATCAGTTTGGCTTTATGCATCTTGAAGCAATGAGTGTAAGTTTAATTCCCCCAGCCACATATATGGATACAGACAGTGGAGGAATGCCCTTTGCATATCTGTGTGTGTGTCTGTGAGAACAAGGGAGTAAAAAAAATGCACAGTCATCTTCTTTGCTTGGTCTGAGGTATATGGGAAGGCATCTGACTCAGCATTTGGGGTTAGGCACTCCACCAGAGAGAGAAGCAACTCAAAGCAAAAGTTGGAAGATGGCTCAGCTGCAGGGAATCTTAGTGTAAGCTGTATAGGGGTTTCATAAATACTGTTCCTCTGGGTCTCTGACTGACAGCAGGTTGTGCTCCATCGAAAACCAGGGCAGCTCAGAGAGGTCTGGCAGGAAGACAAGAAGGGGTGGTCCATCAGACTGGCTTAGCACTATATCATTTAAACAGAACTCTGCCTTCATCTCTTCCAGGGAGATTTCATGCAGCTGATTTAACATCCTAAATAAGATATCAAATATTAATACAAAATATTGCCTCTACCTCAGGGACTCAGAAGCTGTTCTTGCCATAAACTCAAGGCTTTCATTAAATAGGCTGAGGCTGCAACTGTATTGTTCTTATAGAAACAGATCACTTTTCCTCTGTCAGGGCGCTGCTGTGATAGAGCTGTGAGAGAGGGAATATGAGAGAAAACAGTATGGAGCAAAAGAGATGATGGAAGAAGAGATACAGGGAACAGAAAATGGAAAATATCAGCTGGGGAAAGAAGGATCAAAAAAAGGAATGAATGGGTACTGATGATGGGAAGGAGAAAAGAGGCAAAAGAATGGGAAAAAAAAGTAGCAATTATGTGGCAAAAGAAAGACAAAAGCAAAAAGCTTGTTTCTGATTCACAAGGCTAGCACATGGTCCTGAGGGGATCAAGGAACTACTCTGGAAATTCTCAGAAGCTGCATATGATTATTAATTAGCTGCAAGATGGAGTTGAATTTTTTTCCTTTTGGCTTTTTCCATTCTTTTGCCTTTACTCAAGGAGACTGCAATGAGAAGTTCACCAGACTGACCTTCAGCCCCTGGGCTGGCAACAGAGAAACAATACCTGGGCATTCATACCTCAAACAGGAGGTGAGGTGCTGTGGTGGCCTCTGGCAAGTGGGCACTAGCACATGGTGTGTCACTGGTGGGGAAACCTCATAAATGGGGCAATTCCTACCCTCCTGTGGTCTGGGATGTGCAGCCAGCCTGGCTTGATGACTAAACCAGCCCCCAGCTGCTTTGGAAGTACTATCATTGCTTGTCTTGTGAATTAAAGATCTTTCCTGGCTCTGTGGCTGCCTTTAGTTGGTCCTGCTTTGTACAAATTCTTTCCCTGCTACACTACAGCACAATGCAATACCAGCAAATAATTCCAGAGGGTTTTAGCAGAAGACAGACTTCCAAATGAGAGAAGTGAGTTCAACACGCTCCACAATGCTATGCCACAGGTGATCTTGTGCTTATATTTTGCTGATTTTTAGGGATTGCTACCCAAACCTCTAAAGGCAAGAATAAAGAAGACAGATGAAGAAGCAGCACAGTGTGAGGTTTCCTTCTTTAAGGTCCCCATCTGCTTCCACAGTGTATGGTCAGTAGAGGGAAATAACACATTTGCAGGTGGCAGAAAAAGACCCTCTTTTCATTTTTCTGGAGATTAGATTTTTACAGTGTGGCTCATTTGACCAATTGAAGGCAAATGCAATTCCTGGGCCTGCCACGTTTCAGGCTAAAAGGAATCACAGTTTGATCAAACAGTCTGACCTTTTGTGCACTGCAGGCCTTTCATATTCTTATTCCATTGCCACTATAATGGAGGAAAAGGAACTTGTGTTTCATGAAAGCATCTTTTTTTTAGATGAGTGTTTAGTCTTCATTTAAGGAGAGCAGGGGATGTGACGTCCACATTTTATGTCAGTGCTGTTTCCTGGCTGACCATCCTCTTTGTTGAAATTCATGCTTTTCCTCCAGCCCAAATTTGTCCAGCTTTCAGTCAGTGACTTCTGCACTATTTGTTTTCTGCTAGATTAGAGAGACCCCTTTAGTAGCTGGCATTTTCTCCCCATGAAGATACTTGTAAGTTGCAACCAAATCACTTCTTTGTCCTGGTTTTGATAAACAAAACAAACTCAATCCTGAGATTCTCATAGAAAAGCACTTTCTCCAGATCTCTAAAGATTTTAGTTGCTGTTTGTTTTTCTCTTTGATTTTTCAGCATCCTTTAGAGGATGGACACCAGAGCTGAACATAGTATTCTCCACTTTGATTAATGAGGGGAGACTCCATTGCATTATATGGCTTCTGTGTGAGGGGAAGTGGAGGGACAGGTACTGATCTCTTCTTGCTGGCAACCAGCACCTGAGGCAGCGGTCTGAAGTTGTGTCAGGGGAGCCTTAGTTTGGATACTAGAAAAAGGTTCTTCACCCAGAAGGGTGGCTGGGCACTGGAACAGGCTCCCCAAGGAAGCAGTCATAGCACCCAGCCTGACAGAATTCAAGAAGCATTTGGACAATGCCCTCAGGCACAGGGTGTGACTCTTGGGAATGGTCCTGCACAAGGCCAGGAGCTGGACTCAATGATCCTTGTGGGTCCCTTCCAACCCAGCATATTCTGTGATTCTGTAATACTCTCATGTAAACATAAAATAACCCTTCTACAACAGAGAAGTAAGAAACACTTTTTTCTTCTGCATTGAAAGCTCTTATTATCTCTCTTTGTTAAGCAGTGATACAAGATGATCATTGCTTGTCTGGCTTTGCCACTAGATCCTCCTCAGATCTGATGTGTCACAAGACACTTGTGATAGGAATAGCTTGTGCTCTTTCTTCTTAGTTTTTCATTGAACCACGTCAAAATGCATTTTGTCGGTAAGCATCCACTTGCTATTGAATACAGTTCAGGGTCCATGATGGCTTTTTTCTCATATTTACTACTCTGCCAGACTTTATCTCTCTATAAACTTTACTGGCTGTGATTTTTTATTTACTTCCAGATCATTAGGCATCAGGCCCATTTCTGATTGTGGAGCTGTGTGAGACACCATCCCCATTTGAAGAGTTGTTCTTCCCGACAACTCTCTTTAAAGGCCTTACAGCTGTTTACTCTTAACCCATTTATGATGTGCTTTATGGATGTTGTAAAATCATCACAGGTCTGGTTTTAAATCAGAATATCATGCACTACTAAGTGAAGATAAATCTGTGTAGTTAACTTCTTCAGCTAAACTCACAAGTCCAAGAAAATCACAAAAGGTTTGACATGTTGATTGTCATTAATTATATTTCTGCTCATTACTTTGTCAGCAGCGGACATCTGGCCATCTGACCTACCACTGGAATGAGCTGCTTGCCTTTTTTTGCTGCATTAACACAGCATTAGAGTTCTTTTGGTCTTCTGAGATTTTGCCTCCATGCCAAGATTTGTTTACTGTAGATTACTGACTCTAATCAATAGGTGACACAGTGAACTCCTTTGGACTCTTGGATAAAAATCATTAAGATCTGGAAACACTAAAATATCTAACCTTAGTGGGTGATGTTTAATAGCTTAAGACACTAATGGACTGGAAAGCAGAAAGCACTTCTTCATCCTCTTAAAATGTTGCAGGGTTTTTTTGTGTTTTTTTTTTTTTTTTTTTTTTTTTTTTAATACAGACTGGAAGTACTTAAGTCGGTCTCTTTTTTTCCAATGTATGAAAAAATATTATCTCCACTATTCCTGAACCTTGATAGAATTTATTTTGTCCCTTAGACACTTAAAGTTCTTATTGTTCTTAACCTTACCACAAACTTGTTTTCAACTTATGTTTAGTTTCCCTTATCAATTTTCTATATTCATGACTTCTAATTTGTATTGACTGTCATCTGTTTTCTGATACAGTATAACTCATTTATCCTACATGTCTTCCCAGTTTCTGATTGCTGCTTTGACTTTGCAGCTGAATAAGGATGATGAGCTCTCAAGGCAAAGCATCCCTTTTCTTGATTGAAAAGATGTACTTTTTTTCTAGCAAACTTTTCTGTAAGACCTGCCAATTTTCATTTATCTTTCATGCCTAATTTTTCCCCATCGATTTCACTTGTATTTTTCTTCTGCTGTTGAGAAATTAGCTCTTTGCAACTGCCCTCTGTTTGCCCACATTTAATGTAATCATCGCAAAGTCATTATCATCTGTAATTTTAGAAACCTTTAAACTCTGTCAGCCCCAGCATATATCCTTATAATCAAAGCTCATTAAAACAGTGCTTTCATTTTTTTCCCTTCATTAGGTATGAAGAAGAGACAGGTGCTTAAAGAATAACTCACCTTATTTTCTGCTTTGATTTAGCACTCTGGAACATCCCTCTACCTGCATGCCTCCTGAGTTTTATTAGGTAGCATATGCATTCAACATCCTTTGGTTCTGAATTATCAATAACTCTAAATCAAGTAATGACATCTTTAATGCAGACTGCCACCTCCACTTCTTTTTTCTGCTCACTTATTCCTAAACCGATTAAACCCATGGATTTTAACATTCCAGGCCTGTGAATTGTCCCACTAGGTTTCAGCAATGCCAATTATATCAATGAGAATTTCTAATCATTCTGCTTGTTACAGAGTCTCTTTGCACTGCAACATGAGCAGCTGAAACATTTCTTTGCCTATGTGCTGCCATCTCAGTGCGCTTTGTCTGTGATGAGCTGAATTCAATGTCACTTTTTCACTCCTGCACTCGTGGCTTGCCTCACAGGGTGTGGAGTATGTGATGTGGTGTCAGGATTGTATCAACATCCATGTTTTATAACAGTGCTAGAGGCTAACTTTTAAGATGGCTCTTTTGCCTAGAAGAACCATAAAAATTGCTGCATTGGAACTTGGCACCTGTCAAGTCTGTCTGTCTTCAGTTAGCTCATGATAACATATTTAATGCCAAGACATACTACATAAAGGAAGGAAAAGATGTCTTTGTTTGTCATATTTACAGCAGCAGAGTTTTGTGGGAGTTAGTGGAAAAGGCACTTCTTGTGCTCTGGTCCAAAGATTATGAGATAGAGTCCAGGACACAGCTGGATCTGTTCAACTGTTCTGGAGGGAGGAAGTCCCTTAGATACTAGCCATAAGTCAAGACAGAATATTTCTCTATCTGCTTTTCACCTAAATGTTTTTCTTGTCTCATTGCTCTCCCTCTAGATAATTATCACAGGGTTTGTTGAAATGGGGCCAGTGGTGCTGGCCATGTCACATGCTCAGTTATTCAGCAATAGACTGGGAATCAGTGGCATCTCTCCATCTTCCCAAGGGTTTTCAGAGGGCAGTGTTTTGAGTTGTGCAGGAAGGAGCTTCAAAGGCAGATGAGCAGCTGTCCATCATAACAGAATGCCTCATCTGCAGCCTCCCTGGGCCTGGGTTACAGGGACCGTTTGCTGAGCAGGGGACAGACAGATGGGAGAAAGTCTTTGCAGTAGAGGACATCAAATATGTGTAATAAATGTAAGACTGGAGGTTTGGAAGTACTGATACTCATTCACATACAGATAGAGTGATAATATAGATTAGAATTTCTTTATAATCCCTTAAAAAAATTCTCATTTTCTATAAATGGCCAATCCCACAGTTGTTGTGATCTCACTCATCAGTTTCAAATCCTTGGGATGAACAGGAAAGAAAAGTTGACCCAATTGACAAGTAGTTTCCCAGTCCATAGCAGGCTTGTTGGAGCCTCCAGGAGCAGGCTAAAGGAAGAGAGCCAACATTGGTTCTTCCTGAAGCAAGATAACCATCTACTCAACCAGCATCCTCTTCTGTAAGGGAAAGACTCTTGGGTTACCCTCCAACAATGCCTGATAGGTAACCAACCCAAGCAAGGAAAAACAACTCCCTCTAGCAAAACACATGCCTTTACCAGAAATTGGCTAGTGGTCCATACTTTTCATTAGACTCTCAGCCACAATGTTTTATCACTGAGTGCAACACCAGACAGAGATGCAATTTGCTCATATGCCTCAGCTTCAGCATAAACAAACAGTAAACACCCACGAGGGCTATGAGAGGTTTATCTGGGAAAGGCAGTATGTAAAATGGCAATTTCTCTGAAAACTGCTTCTGGTGCATGTTCACAACATAACTTCTGTGCAAAAGCACCTGGGATGTAATTGTCCAGCTTTCTGCAAACCATAGTTTCCATTGCCATTGGACATGGGTCAGGATGGGTATCTTATTCCTTTTCCCCAGCTAGAAAACATTTTCTCTGCCTGCCTTAATCTCTTGCCCTGCCACATTCAATACATTGTGAGTGTCAAGTCACCAAGTGCCAGCACTTGTGTCACTCCGGGCTAAGGAAAAGCCCAGGTGCCTGCTGCAATCCAAATCATTCAGGGGATGCTTGGTCACCTCTCTGCTGAGTCAAGTGTTTAAAAGAGAATACATCACAGGAAGGGGAAAATCAGCAGTTCCCTCAGCCTTTCATCAGTGTCTGAATGATAGAATGGGAGAGGAGCTCAGTTTCATCTGAGCAGTATTAATTGCTCAGTGGCTGGATTGTCACCAGTGCTACAGGCAGAAAGGTTTAGCAGTAGTGTGGGTGAAGAGAAGCATATTTGTCACAACAGCTTAGGGCTCCTCTGTGCTGGCAGGGGGGTCTGGATTGAAACCCTGGGATGATGAGGGGTGTCAGGTGTCTGTTACCTTTCCTGGAACCCTAACATCCCAGTGAAGACTACAGACAAAAAAACCCACAGCACTGCATTGCAACATGCCTTGATGGTGCTTAAAGAGCGCTCTTTGAAGGAGCCAGCTTAAGACACGGGCATCAGAATTCCTAGTGCCTAAGCTCTGAGCAAAGCATGATTTATACCACAAGCCTTCCTGTGCAAATGTGCTCCATGCCTTCAGGTCTGAAGTGTCAGGATTTATTCTACCAGACTCTGAGATAATATGACAAATTTGCATCTTCAACTAGATCTCACAAATTTCACCAATCCCCCCAGCATGTAGCTCTACTTCTTTCCATCAGAGCAGCTCTCTTTCTTCCAGCAGGAATAAGAAATTCATGGTAAAGAAAAGAAATAGCAGATAATGCTTATGTGTGTAAACTGTCCAATGGGTCATTTATTCAGCCTGCAGTGGGAAGAACCAGGAGTATGACCAGAAGTTTAGCTTGCAATGGACAGAAAATCCTACAGGCTTTTATAATGGACACACTACTATCCTGCTGCTGCAATGTGCAGTGATTTGGGAACATTTGAATGCAAGAGTTTTCCAAGGTGATACAGTCCAGTCCCTGCTAACAAAAGCAACTGTACCTCAAGGCTTCTTGTAAACTGATCAAGAGTATCCCATGTGGCTTGACCCCTCTCTCCCTTGGACCCCACATAAGGCCAAGGGCTGTGAAAGTCTTCAAAGCATATAAACAAAGAGAAGCATATAAACAAAGAGAAGATACTTGCCATAGTGGCAGACAAAGTTCAGCTGCTGAACACTGATACGTGGGAACATTGATACACTGAAACAAGGGAATCTCACTGAGCCCTGAACATTACAGAACCCAAATTAGCTGTCCCTAACAATGAGGTTGTTGAAAACTTGTGCTTTATTCCAGTGTTAATCCAAACCAAACAGATGGAGGAAAAGGAAGAACAGTACAGCACTCCTATATGTGTTGGTAGAAATATTTATTGAAACTTATGTTTGTAAATGTAGAATTTTTATTCTGTGGTGGCTTGTGCTGACTAAGAGTGGTTACAGCTGTTCCACAGGATGGTGAGGCTGAATGCTAAGTGGGTGCTTTTTGTCTTTAAGTCTGTCAATAAAGCTCAGAGTTTTAAAAGATGCTGTATTAAACACTAGTTATTATAATAGTATACACATGCAAAAATGCTGCAAGCCCAGAATTTTCACAGTGCTTGTGTTATTGAGAAGAGTCTCAAGAAATGCTAACCCTACTTTTGGTCTTCCATTTGGTGTTATATATTTCCCTAACCTTACTCTTCTTATGTGTATCTTCTTTAAACTAACAGATCACATCCTTCTCAATCTTTCTTTAACAGGAGCATCCCAAGCAGATAATCATTCATGTCACCCATCTCTGAGCTACTTCCATTTCTACTCCTCCCACTTGAAGGCTGGGGACTAGGAATGAACACAATATTCCACATGAGAGCACACTATTGATTTATTGAATGGCTTTATATTTTCAGCAATCTCTTTCACACACACTTTCTTGCTACTGATGCTAGAGGAGTAAATGGATAAAAAATGTCTCAAATGCACTAAAATGGAAAATCTCAAGTATAATCTCTTCCTCCCCCTGGAAGAGTAACACATCTGACACCCTCTGTGTTGCAGAAAGTGCATATCCATCTTGGATTTTCAGAGAGGTGAACTTTTGACTTTCAGTGTGACTTACAAGAAAGTTGGTATTTATTGTGTTACTGCCCATTTGCAAAGTACCTGAGAACTGGGATTCAGTTAGCTGAAAATGTGAATAGCTTTTGTTGGGCTGGGAATATGTTAAAGAAGGGAATGCTAAAGGACTTTTCTTTGCCAGTAACCATTTCTGTAAGTGGACTTTAGCAGTAGGCATCTGTAACTGTTTTAACAAAATATTCTTATTTCAATATAAAATATATGGGTCATTCATAAAAATTATAAATATGATAGCATAAAAATGTATAGCTAAACTGAATTCCTGAAACCCAGAATATGTACAGATGCTCTCAGACTAGGTAATAAATGCCTCTTTTTCTTTATGGCTTTTGTTCTGAAATTTCCCCTATGGATATATCATCCCCTGGAATGCAACACATTAGCAAAGTTTGTCATACCTCAACAAATAATTTTAAGAGGAGACCCTCTTTTACACCATATCCTGTGGAAAATAATTATCAAGAACTTTTAGGAAGTCAACAGTCACTGACTCCTTCTGGCCACCTCTGGCCTGCTTTTCTCAGCCATCTCAAGGATCCCTAATAGGTGGAGTTGGACTTGAAAGGAACATTTTCCTTGTGTCCCTAAAGCAGCAGTGTGGACACACTCACAGGCAGCTGTGGACTGAATGCTGGCAGCCTTCCTGCTGACTCCCATGTTTTTCTGCTCCTGTAAGGACTTAAGGATGAAGACTACAGACATACAGGCACTTTGACTCCATCTATCTTGGCATATGCCAGCGTGGATAAAAGAGTGTATGGCTATGTGCTGAGGCTGTCTGCTAGAGCCAATTGACAAGAAATAAATGAAAAGCATAACAGTTGTCATTATCACCAAGTGTCTCCTAGACACCCTCACTGACCAGGAGCCCTGTCTCACAGAATATGCAATGAAACAGGCAGCAAGATGACTTTGCACCCACCTTGCTGTCTGTTGTCCTCTCCAGAGTCCAATACTGAAGATGCACAGCCACACTGCATGGTCCAAATGGTTCAGGAGTTAGCCCTAATAAAAACAGGCAGCTGTGTGAGTAATGACAAGTAATTTACTCTATTTTTGGCATTGAAAGTCAGCTGAAGTTATCATTATTGGTGTAGAACTAATCCAGTCCTGGAGAGTAACCTCAGTTTCCTTTATAGCCATGAGTACAGAAATGAACATGAGAAATTTGCAGAACTTTGTTATTTAGTCAGGACACCACTTTTGTTAGCAGGTCTCCTGTACATAAAGATCTTTCCTGTGTGCTAATAACAAGCCCTGAGCTTTTCGTATGGACTTACAAGTACCAAGTATGAATCTTTTTCTCTGACTGTATCTTGGGGGTTAAGAACAGTTGTGCCTCTGAATTTTAGCCAACGTGTGTTTGATGTCAGCCTACCTATCAGCAGGCAGCACAGGTGCTTAACAGACAGGGATGTGAAAAATAATGTCCCAGGAATTTAGGGCTCCATGTTAATACCTCTGGATTAAGAGTTTGCTAGACCTGACACATTTCGAAGCAATGGGGAGAACTTCACAGTCTGTTATTTGATCTTGCTTGTGTTTATCACCAAAGTATCTGAATATTTAACAGTGAATGCATCCAAATCCTAGAGTAAGGCAGCAGGGCTAGAGACAGCTCCTCTCCAAACAGCTCCTTTAGCATCACACTCTGCTGCTATGACCGGAGATAGTGCTGTGGTGGGAGCATGAGGAGATAAATAGATGCATAAAATAGATTAAATGGTTCAGGATGATAAGGTTCAGGTCACTAACCATTAGTTTGATGGGTCAAGTGCAGTCCCCATCCTTGTATGTTTCCAAGACCAGAATAGACAAAGCCCTGAGCAACTCAATCTGATCTCATAGCTGACCCTGCTTAGAGTGGGGGATCAGACCACATGATATCCTGAAGTCCTCCCTTTCAATCTGAATTAAATTGCTCTGTGATCCTGTTGCCAGGGTCCCA
This sequence comes from Agelaius phoeniceus, assembly GCF_051311805.1. Lineage (NCBI taxonomy): Eukaryota > Metazoa > Chordata > Aves > Passeriformes > Icteridae > Agelaius > Agelaius phoeniceus. Next base: position 93,068,076 of record NC_135266.1, read on the forward strand.
AATCAGTGCTCTGATGCCAGAGCTTCTTCAATCTGTCATGCTTTCTTAGCTGACTCCAATCCTGCTATTAGTTTCACTCCTTGCAATGAACACTTTAAAAACCTGCATTCAGTGAAGCCAAAGGTCTTGAAAAAGAATGTCAACAGGGAATCTGTGGCTGTGAAATTCACAGCCAGAGCTCTGACTAAAATTGATGAACAGTAGCTATAAACTACCATCAACTTTCCCCAAACACATTTATGTTTCATTAGGAATAGCAAAATATGGTGCCTGTTTTCCACTCCTGACATCACCTTACAAATATATTGCTTTCAATCTTTTCCAAAGTTTCCCCCACCCCCAATTTTGCTTCATTTAGATTTGATCACTGAATCATAATTTCTGTTTCATTTCATGTGGACCATCTCTCATCAGTCATATTAAGCAATTTTATGCGATATTTAATTTTTAATACAAAAATGTTTGTTTGTTTTAATACTCGTTCCTCAGCCTAAACAAACAAAAAATTAGAGAAGAATCAAGTAGTTCTTTTATTCTGAAGAATTAAAATCTCTTAGGGAACAAGCATTTCTCATGAGCATTTGTTCCTTTGAAAACTCAGTATTTGTTCAGAAAAAAAAAAAAAAGAAAAGCAAGCCTTTGATGAATGCATTAGCAGTTCATTCTAACCAGGATAATAAATGAAATGCTCTCAAAGCAGAAAGAGCCCAATAGCTTCTTAAAACAGATAACTGCATGTGATAGCTTTTTATGGACTGATGAACTTGGCACAGCATGCTCCTACCTTGCTTCCTCAAGACACTTTCCCACCTCCAGCTTAAGGCTACTGTGCTATAGAAATTCCTACACCATGGCAGGAATCTCTCTGTGAATGTCTGCAGTGCATATAGGGGCTATATATAGTCTGAAATCAGGTTAATTGCCTATAATAGTGCCCTTCACTCTCTTTGTCAAGTTTATCATTGCTGAAAGATGTCATCCTGACAACTGCTCAGGCTGAAATCCCCCATCTTCCACAGGAGAGTGGAGTATACTCCAAATGTAAGACATACTCCAGCAACTTTTCATCCCTTCTGACGAGTTTGGGTATAAGGGGGACAACTGTGGTGACAGCTTTAACCTTGACCATTTTCCAAGAGCAGCAAGATAGGATTATCCACAAGAGGCAGCCATTGGTAGCCACAGGTAGCCACTTATGGTTATTTTTGAGTGGAGGAGATTTGAGGTAGTCATATTATTTCAAAGTCAGAAGCTTCACACATTTTTATCTGTATGCATTTTGATGTGTATGCATCTTTGCCACTCTGTGAGCTCCTGGTGCAACGCTGCGAATAAACGACAGCTCCTTGGAGTGGGATGTTCATGGCATAAAGTAAAAAGGAGGAATTATTATCACAGAGGTGATCCCAGCCCAGGTGCTGCTCTCATTGACCAGGCACAGTCCCACAGCACCAGGCAATGTGCTGACTGAGGCAGAGTCTACTGACAGCCCAAGGTGATGAGTGAAGTCCAGGTTCCCACCAGGGAACAAGACCAGCCTTTCTACAAGGTGGACCCAGCATATTGCCAAAAAAATAATTAATTAAACCAGGACAGCACTGAGCAGAGGTACACAGGCAATCCAGGAGATTTATTGAAGCTCAGGTCTGGGCTAATGGGCAGAGGTAAGCTAGCCAGGGCAGTTCAGGTCTGTCTGAGCCCTCAAGGCATGGCAGATAAAAAATTGTAAATAAAGGGGAGCACCATTAAACAGAAAATGTGAACACTGAACCACAGGGAGCTGGCTCATAGCATCTTGTGAACAATTGTCTTAGGGTCTTAGGGCTGTGAGGGCTGTGTGTGAACTGATTATTCCAAGGTTTTTTTGGTGGTGATTTGGTTTTTTTTGTGTTTTTTGTTTTTTTTTTTTTTTTTGTTTGTTTGTTTTTTGTTTGTTTGTTTGGGTTTTTTGGTTTTTTTTGTTTGTTTGTTTAGTTTGCTTTGGTTTTTGGTTTTGGGTTTTTGTTTGGTTGGGTTTTTGTTTGTTTGGTTTTTTTTGGGGGTAAGGGAAATATTTTCTTTTTGCATTGGGATACAGGCAGTAATACGTAGACACAAAGGAGACACATCACTCATCAGAACACAGATTCAACACAGTTTAGCAAGGGATATAAGGGAGAAATCCAGGGGGGAAAGGAATAGTTTAGCCTGTGCAAAACAACAGAATTTGCACAACAACCCAGTAGGTGAAAACAACCACCACTGCCAATTGCTGTGTGTCAAGGTCTAAATGGATCACAGTCAGGAAGTAATTTCTTTCCAAAATATACATGAAAACATGAGGCGTGTCATCAGCTATTTTACTCCATCTTAGAACACATCTGTGAGATCATTTTTTAGGAGACAGTGCTATGATGAACAGAGCTCCTCTAGCATGAGAACTTCTGCTATTCCTCTGGCTCCTTTGGATAAGCTGCATGTCCCCAGGAGATGGGCTGTGGGAGCCTGGAGCACAAGGTGTGAGGATGAGGCAGCAATGAGGATTATAATAATCAGAAGGATCTTTATTTCTGTCTGGAGACATGGTTAGGACTTGTTAACTTCTTTGGGCCAGTCCCTGGAAAAATGTGGCATACTGCTGTCTCTGAGCTCTCCCTGCACACACTTCATGTGTTATTTGCACATGAGGAGGAGACTTAGACAGCAGATGCTGCAGAAAGGGAATCAGTGAATATTTATTCAGATTCTGCACAGCTGCTCATCTCCACTCCTCCCCCACTGTCTTTTGTTTCTTATTCATGAGGACGGGTCTGAGTGGGGTTCTGTCTGACATGTACATTTGGGACACAGCTGTGGCGGGGGGGGTTCTGCATTAGGAAGCAGAAATCTTGTAATTAAAAGCATTCTGACATGTAGCTCAAGAGCTGTAAAGCACAGCACATCAGAGAGGGAGCCACTTACACGGCCTGAATGAGAGAAGGGAGCAAACTGCAGACACCCCCGACTGAATGAAGTCTATTTGCATGAACCACTCATGAAATAATTACCAAGAGCAACAAAAAGTGAAGTCTGTTTGCTAATGATTCATGAGCTGGATAAAGGCTTGAATTAGTTGGATAATTTATTTGTAAAAATAATCTAGCCAGCTGTAATTAGAAGGCTGGATAGAGTGATCTAGAAAGAGAAGGAAATCATACCCAACAGCACATGACCTTCCAGAGGGTATTACTGGTTTTCAATAGAAGCATTCCTAAGGGCCTGTGAGCTTGCCTGGTTGCAGGGTGAATCTGGTGGAGGCCTAAGAACCAGGATGCTCTTTTTTTAATTTTAAGTGTAGGGATCCTTTCCTTTCTTGGCTTTGGCCTATTTGAGCAGTTGGTACTATTCCCAGTGGCTTTTGGGTGTAGATCAAAGCATTGCTGAAATCACTTTCAAGTCAAGCAGAGAGCATTTGGAATTAGATCAGCAACTAGCTTCATTTTAAAAGAGTTAGAGATTTTCTGTTGAGAGAAAAAAGTCAGCTTTTTTTTTTTTTTAAACACAGTAGGGCATTAACTTTCCTACAAGTTTCTCCAAATAGTTCAGGTCTTCTCCCCAGCCCCAGCTCTTACAGAGATTGAGATAGGGATGCCCCTTGTGTGAAGCAGCATCCTCTGGGGACACACCTCTAACCCACGATGAATATCCGCAGGCCTGTGTGTGATCGATCCCAGCACTGCTCGTTTCGCCTGCCAAAGCCTTGAGCTCAAATGGTTCCTTGTCTGTCAGCTGGCCTGACCCTGACACGGGTGGCAGAGGCTGACAATTGTGCCTTGTCCTCATCTTTGCTGCAGGGCTGTTCCTTCTCTGCTGGGAGGGGACATGGAGGTCAAAGAACTTGGCTGGGCAGCAGGAGGAGAGGAAAGGGGCCTCAGGCAGGTAAGAGGTTCTTGGTGGGGTCATGCTACTGTGAGGAGTAACCCACCTATTGCTTTGTGCAGAGCATTGTCCTGTCATCCTCACAGAGGAACAAGCCTGCTTTTGCTATGGACCTTCCTCTCAGCACTCACCTCCAGCCACATATGCACACTAACAGCATCAAAATGGTGAGGCAGCCCCTTAGGAAGTTATCTGCCTCCCCTGGGCCAGTGAGGAGTTCTTCTCTGACCTCAGTCTCCCTGCTTCAGCCTAGCAAGCTGTGTGACTGGACCCTCCTCTGCTCAGAAGGAAAATCCTCTGGACAGAAAAGAGACCCAAACATCAGCAGTTGTGTCAAACTCACCTCTGCTAGCCTGTAGTTCAATAATCCCTGTCTGTTATTGTTGACCCGCTCTGAAGCCTTTGGAACAACACTTAAAGGGGCCTTTCCTTGAAATTTTCTTGCAATGAAATGTCAAAGGGACTATTGCAGCTCTCCATTGCATGAGGAAGCAACAAAAGAAAAGATGCTAACCATGCTCTTGGTTTTCTAACAAAGGGCTCTTCAAAGTGTTCTGCCTCTAAACTATAAGAGTATTCCCTTACACAGAAGAGGGGACAAAACTCTTTTTCCCACTCATGGGGTGCTGCAGTTCAAGCCAAGCCCTTCCCAACCTTCCCATTGCTGGAGTGAGCTCCATCCTCCTGCCAGGGAGGGCCAAGGCTCATCTGAAAATAGGCTGAAAGCTTCAGTTAAAAGGACCTCACATGAGGAGAAATCTATTTTTAATTAGCTTTGTAAATTGGTGTAATAATTTTAATGATTTAGAGATTGCTCCTCTAAGGTATATCTGGGAGCTACAGTGGATTTTTTATCTCTCCCAGGGGAAAATCAGCAACATTCAAAGAGAAGCAAGTCCCTTAGATACTGAAAAGCAACTGTTTGTTGCTATCTATGTAACAGTTCTGTGCAGAGGGGTTTGAGAAAGGGGTGGGTGGGAAGGGTTTCCACCAGATCAAAATAAGGCTGTGAATCATCAATGTCACACTGTTGGGAAATGTGTAAGACCATACTAAGATGTATGGCTAGACTCCTGTGAAGAGCCTGGGCAGCAATCCTTCAGCACTGGTGATTGCTTATGAGCTCATTCAGACAGCTGGCATCACACTTCAAAATGTTTGTGCATCAGCTGGGCACAGCCTGGGAGGAGGGTGCCAACAGAGGTCAGTGGTCGAGAAAACAAGATGTGTGAGAAAAGACAGAGAGTACTGCCTAAGCTAGAGAAAATGACATTGCTTTAGGAGGATGTGGTGCAGTCTGCAACACATAAAAGGCCACTGCAAAAAGTATGGGATTTTTTTTCTTCGTATTTTTGCTGGGGAAAGGAAATGTAATGAACTGCAGCAAGAGGAATTACAGGCTACAGATGCACTGAAGTAGATTGTCTTGGATGGGTGAGTTTCCATCATGGTAACATTAGATAAGTATCTGCTAGGAATGGCCCAGATATAGGTAATTCTCTTTTGGGCAGAAGATTGGTAAAATGAATATTTGAGGTCCCTTTTAACCCATATTTTTTACTAGTCTATATTCAATATGATAAAGCCTCCCACTAGTCACACACAGGGGGATAGAATTCTGAAACTGGAATGCAGGGATAAGGAATGGACATTTGTTCCAAAGGTTGCTGAGCCTTGAAAAGAGAATCAGAGAGTTTCCAAGTCAGAATACAGCATCAAAAAGGATTAATTTCATGCATTATAATGCCAAGCAGGATGCTGTCCACACATCATTAGGAGTCAAGGCTTTTAAGATCTGCTCTACACTGGCACAGAAAGCAAAATTTGCCCCAGTGGCCTGTGTAAAAGCCATAAAAATGAAATTTTCCCTCACACCCGCTTGCCATGCACTGGCTACCAAAGAAGCTTTGTTTGTCACCCTCCAGCCCAGGTGATGGCTGCATTCCAGCAGTGCTGCCAGAACGGCAGAAAGGTGCACAGAATACTTTGGGATGGAAGTTTCTCCCCACAGAGCCATATGGTCACAAGCAGATAACGCTGTGAGCAGCATTCATTAACAATTTCCAAATCTGCAGCAGCTGGAGCGTGGGATCATTTAAAACATGACTGATTTACTTCCTGCAGCCTTGAAAAGGAGGATCACTGGGAACCCAAATGCACAACACATTTCTCTGAACTTATCAAACGAAGCCACATGCATCTCATTAGCATCATACACACACTCACAGAAGTTACCTCTTGGGGAGGGGACTGGAGAGGCTCACAGGACAGCTGCTCAATGGAGCATTGGCAGGAGACCAGGTATCCCAGTTGCTGGAGTGGCTCCAGAAACAAGCAGAATGGAGAAAGTGGGAAGTATATTTATAATAATCCTGATGAAAACAAAGTGTTGGGCTACTATTTTATTTGAGCTGCAGCAAGAACAACAATAAAAGCTCTGAGGCAAGGACCATTCTTTAGACAAAACTGTTTTGTGGAGGCTTGTAATGAGCTTCACTTACCTAAAAATAGCATTTAAGTTAACACAGTGTACCCTTATTTGTGGGACAGTGATCCATCTTTGTGCCCACCAGATGTTACTTCATTAATTATTGACGACAATATGGCATTTCTATAGCACTTCATAGCGTTAAGAGAGTTTTATAAATAGATAGATAAAAAATTAATCAATCAATTTTGTTAGACAATTAACTAGCATCCACCATTTTAGTCTGAGGTGATGCCAAGATTTTTCTTTTTTTCAAAGCGTGCAAGAAGAGAAAGACTGAGCTTGCCAGAAAAAAGAGAGAAATGCTTCCAGCCTAAAAAATGCGAAATAATTTCTGAATGTTAAGCAATGGGGTTAAATGTTTAGAGCTTCCAAAAAATTTTGGGCACTGGGATGGAATTCATCTCCCTCCCTTGATTGAATGCAGATGTTTGCATCTAGGCTGATCATTGTGGACCTCCTTTATAGTCAGCAAAAAGAAATGAACCATGCCCTTCAAGAGCCTGTTAGTTGTGGCTGATTATAAAAAGAGATATTGTAGATGTCAAGGTCTGACGTAGGCATTGCACAGCTGGGGGAGATGAATTCTCCCCTGACATTTCCTTTGAAAATCTGTCAGGGAAAATATTTTGAGCTCCAGCCCTGGAGCTGCTGCAGTTTAGAGGATGCAGGATGGTACCTCAGGGGTAGGATGGCCAGGCACGTGGCGGGCACAGGTCCCAGCTAGTGCAAGAATGGCACCCGCTCTGCAAAGGCATTGCGCGAGGAGGGCACCTGCCAGGGGGCAGGGAGAGAAAGCTCTGCTCCTCCAGTGCCTCTGCGTGGGCTCTGCCTCTGAGCTGCACTGCTGCAAAGTATGAGTGTCTGAGAGCTGGCTTGTGAAGGAAACTGTTGCCCAGGAATACACGGGCAGCTCTGTCCTGGCTGCTTGCTTTGTGTTGAAGCTGTGGCGATGCTGGGGCTCCTGCTGGTTGCTGTAAGCACAGTGGGTCGTGGTCACTGGCTGCTGTGTACCCTGCCAGCCTGGCTCTGCGCCTTGCATGGCCTCTGTGGGCTCACAGGGACTGAGGCAGTGACAGGAAGAGTCATTGCTGATAAATAGGAACAGTAGCCAGAAACAAATTGCAGAAATCCTTGCTCTGTTGTGTCTGCAAAAGGGCATCAGAGCTGCTGATGCACTGAGATATGTGACTTCTTTCAGCCATTTCTCCACAGCAAAAGAACTGGTGTTTGTTTAAATGTGCAGGAACGGGAGCAGAGAGAGCAAGGTGCTGAGGAGCAAGAGAACAGAAAGCTGATATTGTGCAGGGAATACAGCATGCCCTTAAGGCTGAGAGATTTGTGGTGTAAAACATCAGGATCAGGATCCCCTCTCTGCACAGCAGAAACTAGCACTCACCTGAGTTTTCAGAATTTCACCTTCCAGCTGACAGGACTGCAGGACTGTTAGAGGAGACATAATGGGAGGAGAAAGGGGAAGGAAGAACTCCCATACACAGGGACAAAAATCCTATTTCTTCCTCCTGTTTTGAAGACTAAGACCACAACAGTTCTTACCTTGGGGAGAGCAGCATACATCTCCACCAGTATTTTATAAATTTCACTAAAGACTTTCCCTGTCATTTTGTTTTAACATAATGTACAGTCACAGCAAAATGCAACAAATGTTTAAGGGAACAATACCATACAAAGCAAGAGCAGCACTGGTTATCATTATCATCATCAAGATCATACTAACAAGATAAGAAGATTTAGCTGTTATGTGTTGGGAGACCAAAGTCATGGCCATTGTCTTTTCAACTTTCTCCTATACAGGGTTTTCTCTGTTCATCTGAGTTGCCATTCTCCAAAATATTAATGTGTTATTTAAAAAAATATATTAATGGAAACTTGTTAAGAGTACTCATAATGGGTTAACATAGATTTATACACTTTCTAAAGAATGCTTAAAAATTTTAGAGTTTTCTGTGCTTGTGCTCCTTGCAGTAGTCCTCAATTGGGATTTCACTGGCTGTTCCCAGTCTTGGAGATGGACATGCAGCTTCACAGGCTGATGGCAAAGATGGGATATCTAGGAGAAGGCTACAAGTTCTTTTATGAAGTAATGGCCATATTTCTTCTGTTTTTCACTCCCTCCCTTCAGAGGAACTCTATATACTTTCACATGGATGGTAGTATCTTGATTATGAATGATCTTTCACTATTCTTGTTTGACAGTTTTCCTTTAAACCTCTGTCACATTACACATGTGTAAGCTTATCACCCACAAGATTTTCTTTCATCATCACCACCAACCAGAAAACACTAGAGATGCCACTGGCCAAGCTCCTGTTTCTGCTGGATTTTCTCTTCTTTCTGTGGTTGCACCTGGTTTCTAGAAGAAACACTACCCTGTTTTTGTTGTGCCACAAACGTTCATGGCACCCTCCTAGCAGACAGAGATAATTCCTGTCCTGAGGAGCTCTTGACTGCAGTTAGGAGAAAAGAAAATGCTTCAGAACTCTTATATATATAAATATATATAAATAAAAATAAATAAATAAATAAATAAATATATATATATATATATACACACAATGTATATACATAATATATTTTCTAATTAACATTTATTCTTTTTGTTTCAGCAGCTGTACACAGTGGGTCAAATTAATCCCTGGTAAATTGTTACTAACCCCTGTATACATGTTAATCTAATGTTTCCAGGCAGACAGAGAAACTGCCTGGCCACTGTCCGCACAGGTTGCTTTCAGTGGGAAGGAGTAGATTTTGCAAGCTCAAAGGAGCTACTCCTTGCAGTCCAAGCTGAGAAACTGGCCAAACTTTTGACAGCATGCAATTTCCCCATGAGATTTTGATTATAGGTTAGGCTAAAATCATGTTTCTGAAGAGATTATGATACTTCCCCATTCTGATTGTAGGAAATGTAGAGAAGAAAAAAAATAAAGCACATTTCAATTTTTTGTAACCCTCCAGGAGTGTTCCTTCGGGCTGCTGCTCAAATCACCTGAATAATTTTGCTCTTCCCTATGTTTTCTTTTAATAAAGATGCTTCTATTAGTGCATCATTATTCAGTTCCCAGCAGCAGAACAGCTAAGAAGACTCTCCTGGTTGCAATCATTAATGGCACCAATCAAACCTGAAGCTGAAATACCCTAAATTTATTTAAATTCAGCCTCCTGCCAGACTTCAGAATTAACTATTTGCACATCTTCTCTTGTTTTACTTGCGTTAAGACCTTCCTGCTGTTGCATAATGGACTAAGGGATCATAAGCAAAGAGATCAAAACACAAATCTTAAAAGATGTTTCTTTTCTGGATGAAATGTGACCTGGGTCTACTCTTGGCTGTTTTTCTGCCTTGGTCAAAAGTGAGTGCAGGATAAGAAGACGCAGCACACAAGCACATACCTCACCCTTGCTGATGCAGGATTGTGACCCTTGCACTCGCTGTACGAGCTCTGGGATTATACCACACGTTACCACTAGATGTCAAACTGTGTCCCAAATCCCACAAATGCCTCCAGCGTCAAGTGATGGAGGGCCCTACGTGCTGCTCCGGCTGCACCAGCCGTGTCAGAGCAGATTGTAATTTTATTTCAGAGGAAAATGGTAGACAAGTGATTGAATTAAGGGGCTTTAGTTACTGCAGACACAAGGATTTCTAAACGGGTACTTTGCCCAAAGAGGCAGGATCAGGTGTTACTAACAGCTACTAACTATGATATTGTTCAAAAATTAAATCTACCTGCTTGCACCATTTATGAAAGAAAAAACTAATATAGATCCATAGGAGAAAAAGTTAATTTATCAGAAAATGAGGCTATATTATTCCTTTGTTCTCTCTTGGCAAGTTTTATTACTTTAAAACCAAAATCAGTAAGGAAAACTGAGGAGTCCTTAGCTTAGGACTGCAGCTCTAGCAGCATTGGTACACAAAGCACAAAAATCATGATAAGCATTTGGATCAAGGATTCCTCTGCATACAACAAAACCCACAAGAGCAGCTTACTCCTTCAAGCAGCTTAATCTGGAAGTGATGGAGGTGCTGCCTTGCAGATGAGCTGCACACTGAAGCCCCTAATGAAGAGTTTTAACTACAAGTCCTGTGTTTCCTTCCTCAGGAGAGGCCTAGGGCACTGTTACTCTGGACAGTAATCCTTTGAAATCCTACCTACCATAAGTTTGATTTCTCAGATGTGTGCGTCTTTTTGTTATCTTCAGGTTTAAATGACAGCTCTTTTACCACCCAGATAGGGTTGTTTCTCAACAGGAGGTGAAGAAATTCCCATCTAACTGAATGTTTTTTCCATGAAAGCTTTAGGTAAAGGATGAGCTCTTGCCTTTACCATGTGTTGGAAAATACATTTTGTTAGGTGTAGGCTTCTGGAAGGACATGGCTTGGGCTCTTTTAGCCTCACCAGCATCCTTCCTGTTTCCACCAAAAATAAACACAGCAAAGCTTTTCTTCTTTAGCACTTTTAAACTTTCTTGGCTTTGTCACAAGCTGTGTCACAGGATGTCCCACATCACCGCAACATAACACATCACCACAGCATGACATGGGCTGAGATCAGCCATGTGTGGGGAAGTGTCTGGGCCTCTCCTGCCTTCAGTTCCTTGTCATCATCTCCCACTGGATCAAGAATGATCAAGTACAATGAGTGCAGAGCCTTCCTCCACAGCCTAGTCAGGAGGATTTAATCATCTGGCTCTGACCTTCTCATTTAGCAGTGGCACTTCTGAAAGGCATAAGGCACCCAAGCTGCCCCCCTGAGTACAGCCTCAGCTCTTTCCCTGTCCATTTTCCACAAACACTTGCATGCAAAGTTTAGTCATGGCTCATGTCCCTAACTGGTTGCTCCTCAATTCCCTCCTCCTGTGCTCCTCTTTCGTGGCTGGCAAGCTGGTAAGAGGCCCTGAGGCAGAGCTCTGTGAGGACAGAGGGTCTGGTCCAGCCTGGCATGGTGGCTGTCTGCCTCCCACACAGGGAATGGAGGCTCTGGCTGTGGCACAGCCACAATCTGTGTGGGAAGGAAAGGCTGGCCAGCCCCAAGTCCTCATCTGAAGACATTGTGTCAAGGCCCACAGCAGATCCTCTCTGGCAGTCCTGCTTTATTACATGGAGCAGCAAGTCTGAGAGGAGGATCTCCTGGACAAAACAGGCTGCAGAACAAGCATGGTTAAGGAAGCTGCTGGGTCTGGTTACCCATCCCCAAAGCTGTCTCTCCAGCCAGAAAATTTCATCTTGACACATGAGGAGGGCCTCCTCAGCAAGCGTGCTCTATCCAAACCAGTAAAGAAAGGGCCCTGTGCCAACAAAACCAGGCCAAAACTATGCAATCAGACCTCCAGCATGTTTAAAAATATCTCTGGGTCCCTGTACATCCCACTTCTCCTGGCTCCCTTTCTGTTTCTCAGTGTGAGGAAGGAATCTCTAGCTAGCCGAGGTTTGGGATGTGGTTGAGACGTTTCAGTGGTAAAAGGGTGGAGCTCCCTTGTTTTCCTCTTTTTCCACAAAGTGCTCTGGCTCTTGGACAGTGCCTGTCCAAAGAAACCATGTTGCTTTTCCTCTCCACCCCCTGCCTCTCCTTCCCTCACTCAGTAGGTAAACAAAGGAGCTCAGGGATGACAGGAGCGAGCATAAGCCGGAGCTTTGCACCAAAGCTCTCATCAGAGCAAGGTGTGGCCAGCACACCCCAGCAGAGGCCAGCCAAGCGAAGCACTTCTCTTCAAAGAGCCCTCCTTCCTACTACACCAACCCTGGGACACCCTCTCATGGGATTTCCTTACCCACACCCACACAGTATTTAAAAGAAGGATCATTTTGAGCTTATCCCTGCGTCACTACCTGCCCCACTTGCCTCCAGCAACCGCACAACAGATTACTGGGGCAGGGATGGGGACATGGAGAGCATGAGGGTGCCCCAGGATAGCAATGAAATGAAGCAGCTTTTTGGCAGCTTGACAATGTAATTTCTCTGTTATCATCGCTCTCTCTGAAGTTTAGATCTGAGGTTGTCTCCTGTTCTGAATATAATAAAAAAGTTATTCCCCTTTAATAGCACGCAGTCTTATACTTAAATCTTTCTCCCTTCAGCATCTTCCTTAAGTGAAAGATACAGGTATAAAAGTTAACAGCACCTGAATTAATAATAATGATCTTTTTATAATCAAACATTAGCATGAGACTGTGCTCTTGATTTTTCTCAGGCCACGTGGTCTCACTCATCACAGCTGGCCCAAATGCCTGAAACCACAACTAGTCAAAGTTCACAGTCAATCCATGGACAAGAGGAATAAACTGCAGAAAACTTGCCAGATAGCCTAAGATAATAAAGAATCTGAGGAAATTTCAATCTGCTCTGGGATACTCCAAAAATAGAAAAAAAAGTGAGATTTGCTGAATAAACAATTCATGGCAAAATTATTCACTGAGATTAGAAGCCAAATAAAAGGAGGGAGAAGGATGCTTTATGGTAATAGAAGGTGTGATGGTATTGGCACAGGAGGAATATACTTCCTAGGAGAGATGACAAAGAGGATTTGTCTCCTTATTGGCATTTTTCAGAAGCACAACAAGAGGTAAGACTCCAGAAGAAAAATAGAAGCCATTTTTATCCACAACCTATAGATCCTGGGGCCCCAGAGCTGAGCTGTCACATCTTATTTTTATATCCTACTCCCAGTGTGTGAGTGTTTTACCAAGATGTTTTTTTTCTCTGATTTCATATTTTCAGCAATTGCTATTGTTCTGCAGTCTCCAAACGGGCTCTGGGAACCCAAGGACAGCACAAAAAGCTGAACTCTGGGAAACATTGTACCCGGAAAGGGCAGAGCAGGAGGACTCAGAGGGTGACAGAGACTCCAAGGTCCCCTGGAAATGCGGTGCCTAACTACCCCTGATGCAAGAGCTGGGCTCAGGTGCTCTGGCATTTCACAGTGAGTTCAAAAAGTGTTCCTAACCCTCAGGTATTGAGTGGCTGTGGTTTCACATGCCTGTAATAAGCAGGAGCTAGTGTTAGCCTAGAGTGAACAGAAAAAAATGGTGTTTTGTAATTTTTTTCTCTTTTGTTTGGAGGCTGCCAAGCACATACTGAGTGTTGGGGGTCTCCACTGCTATCTACTTCTTCTCTGGACATAAAGAATGAGCAAAGCCAGGAAACATGTGAGAAATCATGTTACTTATTGCAAAGGTTAACCCGAAAAGAGATGATCTAGCTCAAACTAATTTGTGGGTAGCCTAGATAGTTTAAAAGGGAAACAACTGTCAGTTGGCACAAATTGGGATATCTTAGAAAAGCATTTGTAGTTTCCACATGACTGATATATGATTGTTTGAGATGGTGTGCTTTAAAAATATCAGATAGCAAAAAATGGATGATTGGTGTAATCTATTTTAATTATGCTTCATATTTGTAGTTATTTCTAAAACTCCATAAAAATTGCCAGAAAACAAACTGAACTAAAAAGGTTGCTTCCTGTTAGCTGGCAATTAAAACATCCTGATTTGAAACTAAATATAGCCCTTCCTCTAAATTTGGTAATTTTTTGCTAGACTGGGCTCTCTGCACATGTAAATAGAACAATCTAATCACTCACTTTTATTCAAATCCACAATTTGCATTTCCTTATGTTAGAAAATAGCAAATGGCTTTGCTTATTTTTGTGATAATTATTTTTTTTTACTTTGACTAGTGTCAAGCTATTTTTAGATAAAAAATTGGAATTCAATTAAGATGCAGAAAGACAGCATTTAAATTCTACTTTTTATTTTGATAATGGAGCTACCCAATAGTTGTGCAGGACATAGAAGCTGATAACAATGATTTAATAAGGAAAGGAAATAGTATCTGTAGGTGTGCATTTAATTGTTTCATTTTGGTTCATATGTCTTACGAGGTTTTAGAGCTAATAGATCTCAGCCTTCCCAGCCTCACTTATGGTGAGATGGAAGAAGAAATTCTAGTCTTGCTTGGTTTTCCAACATGCTAGGAACTTTGTAGTGCCAATAAGAGCAGTAGTTCTTGAATAAAAACAAAAATAAATAAATAATGAATAAACTTAAGAAAACCTCCCAGAACTTCCAGAAGAAGTCTGCAAATTGTAGGGAAAGGAGCTCTTGGACTTCAGCAGATTTTTCTAGTTTTTTCACTGGTGACTTACCTCACATTGCTGGTGAGAGATTAGGCCTTTAATACACAAAATTTCCCATTGATTTCTTAAACAGCTTCATTTTCTTAAAGGAAGGACCATTCAATTTAAAAGCTAAAAACACAATTAAAAAACCCCAAACCAGCTATGGTTGCAGTCCCAGCAGTCCTCCCATTGGTCTACTCATTTCACATCTGAACAGAAGTTTCTGCAAGAGGCTCCTCCCACAACAGGACCCATTCTGCAATCACCAAACACAGGTTTTTGTTGCATGTTCCTCAAACAATTTGCACTACCTCAGCAGCTATTTCATTGCCATCCCTGAGCTTCTCAGGATGTTATTAATCCATGTTCTTCTGATTCTCCCTGCTGGCAACCTTTTCCATTTCATGTTCAGCTGGAGCTCAGGACTTGCCCACCTGACTGTGCTGCCGCAACAGGTCACAAAAGGACCCCAAGCACAAAATCTCCCTGGTAATTCAAGCAGTTGCCCAGCAGCTTTCTTATAGGTAAAGGGCTGCAGTGCTGTCTTGGAGAGTCAGAAAAGGATGTGGCTGCAGACCAATCCCTGTCACATCTCCTAAGCAACCACTGAAATAGATGAACAGTCTTTTCAAAATGGCATAATGATAAAGTGATTTGGCAAAATGTGAATATAATTTCCTGTTGACTGTTAAGGCTCCATAAATGATCTTTAGTCACTGAACACAGTGGGTCTGTGTTCTGCAATAAACAGCAAGTATGAAATAACCTCCTTCTCTATTGCAACACAAACCAAGATCACAGATTTCTTGTCCAGCCTGTGTGCACTAAATCAGGAGCTGCTACAGAGACAGGCCTTTTTTTCTCAGCTTGATATTCAAAATTTTCCAAGGTTTTGGGCTCGTATCTTTAAAATTTCTCTATGCACTAATGACTGCTGTAGCTTTTTTGGTAGTGATTTATCCTGAAATCTGAGTCTTACAAGAAACCTCCTAACACCAGGAGCTGGGAATTTACAGCAGTTCCTGTGTGACAATAACATTACAATCCAGAAAACACAACACATACTGGGTTTTCTAATAACTCCCTTATCTCCTAGACAAAGGCAATTCCCAATTGACTCAGTTTTATTGGAGGCCTTTGAGTTACTCAAATTATCTTCTGTGATATGTTGAAGTGCAACACTGTAGGGTCTTGCATACTATATCCTGTAGAACCTGTCTGCTAGGGGTCAGTCTGAAATGCAGCCTCTTCTTGATGCATGAATTTCTCCCTTTTACTGATTTACCCGTAAAATAATGGATTGTAGCACTTGGTACAGTTCCCTGTACCCTTCATTCATATACAGATTCTCCATGAGACTGCTCTCCTACGAAGCCCATGAATCAGTGCTGTGTGCTCATGGTCTCAAAATACTATTATCTACTTATTTTTGCCCCAGCTGCATTTTTCCTGACAGCATGTGTTCCCCTAAGCTGTTCTTAAAAGTTGGTTCCATTTTCAATTGGAAATACTTGGTATTGTTACAAAAAGATGCTATATAACTCAAACCATTGGATTTGTCCCAGCATCTCTTAAATTTGCCAGAGAATTGTGTGTATGGGGTGATCAGTGGACTGAGATTATGACACTGGCACTGGGGTCACATTCACTCCTGCCCTCCTCCTCACAAGAGATTTATACCCCTCCTCTAAGGCAGGACTAGCAGATGTCTGTGTGGTTTAGGCAGATACTTTTCTAGCTAGTCTTTCTCTTTCTGTAAATTTTGCCATCATTCTGGTACTCAGCACCTTTTTACACAGTTGGAAATGTTGGCACTTTTTTTTGGTTTTTTTTTCTTCCCCAAGAAAATCTCTCTAGTGCTCATGGGTTTAAAGGAAGACCCAAACCTGATCCAGCTGAAGGATGTTCCTGGAATCTCCCTCAGGGATACACATGTCCTTTTCTGGCTAGAGATATTTTGGCTCAGAGGCCCATTAGAAGCAGCAAAGTTGGATCTTAAGGTAATGGAACAAATCCATTTTGGACGCAAATCTGTGATTTCCAGGTTCTCATCATTTAGGCTGCTGTGGATTAGGCAGACCTCTCGGTCTTAAAAACACTTTCATTCTCTCTTCTCCCTATATGGCTTTTTTGTTTGTTTGTTTATTTGTTTCTCCTCCTCTTTGTTTTTTAATTTGGCTCCATTTGTTTAAAACAAGCAGAAGTAATCTTGTTCTTGCTCTGCACACCAGTAGGGCTGGGGCTGCCTTTTCTCTCCCCTTCCAGCGCTGCTGTAGCAGAGAACGGTGGCCAAACACCACAAGAGCACAGAAAAGAACAATGGGGTGAGGGAGAAAGGCATCTGACCACACCTGTAACCCTATATGTACATGAGCAGCTCCTGCTACAATCAGGGCAGAGATAGCAAAAGTTTTCCAGGAACAACCTGCTCCTAAAATGCGCTCTGGCAGGAGTACAGGATTAGGGGTGAGGGAGAACACAGAGCAGATCTTACATTGCTCCTTGCCATCCTGATTTGCTGTCTCTTGGCATTCACCCCCTGCCCCGTGTCCTCTGACACCTCCTCAAACACAGTCCCTGGGGCAGGGTCACACCACAGAGCTCTTAGCAAGGGGAAAGAGCCCACGGTGGAGGTTGGAGTGAAGAGGCACAATTGCTTCCCATTTCTCAGTACAGTGTGTTACAAGGGGCCCATTGCAAAGCTTGGCCGCCTGACAGTTTCGTTTGCAAGAGCCTTGGCCCCTTTCCAAGCAATTCTTTCAGGTCTCATTGTTTGGTAGGAAACAAACAAGGGGAACAGCACTGGGTGGGCACACCAGAAGAGGGTCTAAATATAGCAGGGCAGCATTAGGGAGCCAGGCTTCCTAGCCAAAGCTTACTCTAAAGATGACAAACCCGCTCTGCTAGTCTACAGAAAAGGCACCAGTCCTGCTGTAGGCACTCCAGTTACACAGGAGAGGGCTCTCTAGATGTCCCAGTCCTCTTGGCCAGCCACAACAATGCTACACTAGCCATAAAAGTTGAAAGCAGCCTGTTAAGCTGAGTAAGTAATTGCAAAGCACAAAGAGAATATAACCAGTTTTAGCCTGAAGTCTTCTGAGTAGTTTCTGCTATAATTTACACCCACTCTAACTTCAGCATTAGTCAGGAAATAATCTGAGCTACAGATTTAGGCAAGGAGGTGTCAGAATGAAGGCAAGCCAAGCCCTTTTGACCTGTGATGGAAAGAAGAGAAATTTGTGCCACCTTTGATTGGAGGTGTTGAGACTCAGTAGGATTCAAACTAAATAATTTTGCTGACAGCACTGCAGAGCTGGTGACATTTCTGAAAGCAAAGGAAAAGAGAAAACAAATGTGCTAAAGAAGTTTAAAAACATCCTCCTTAACTTGGCATATCCCCACAGAAATCACATCCCGCTAGAACAGCCAGGGCACAGGTAAGGAAATGTTAAAGGAGAAACATGGCTTTTCCTGAGGTAGTATATGGAGGGATTTAATTTTACACATCCTGAGCTAGGGGACACTCAGGCAGAAGGAATCTCCCCACAGAGCTGATTTTCCTGCTCAGTACCTTCAGCATTTGAGGGCAAGTAGAAAGGCAAGTTGTTTTTCCACTTAACCTAGGGGCATGCCTGACTATGAAGAGAGATGTGGTGTGAAGCAGGAAGAAAAAAACATGAAGGAAGAGGGAATATGATCAGCCTTGCAGAGAAGACAATAGGAGATCATTTGTGCAGACCCACCAGAGCATTTCCTACAGGGCTGTAGCTCAGCAAGCAGAAATAAGAAACAACAAATGTGCCAGGGGCCTGCCACATGCAGGAACACCTGGCCTTGCCTGACACAGCTGCCAGCACTCCCTACCCCTCACAGCTGCCAGCCCTCGTTAGAGGTGTCTGCAAAGAGAACGTGTGGCTTTTGCAAACTTGTATTTCCTCTCTTCCCCCTTCCTGCCACCAAATCATGCTTTGCCCTGTTAGAAACAGACAGAAGCAGCACACTGTCCTAGCTGAAGACCACCATCATAGCTGGTAATTCTTCACAGGAAGAATTCTTCATCTTTATGCTGGATGTTCAGGCACAAATAAAGGAACCTTAGTTGAAAGCTTGTGCTAAAACAAGATGTAAGTCTCTCATACAATAGATGATTCATGCAAGTGATCAAGCGAAGACCTCAGAATAAAAGAAGTCAGGTTTTAAGTGACTTTTAAAAATAGCATGTAACAGGCTACCTTTTATCCCTAAAATAGTAAGTGTCCCCTGAGCTATTTGTTGGGGTTTTTATTTCCAACAACAACAACAAAAAGATTATTATGAAACAGCCCTTATCTTCTACAGAAAGTGACCAAAACGGGCAATTGCTGGAGTGACTGGAGTGAACCCCTAAACCTGCTTCCTTTCCCCCTTTCAGCTTAGTCCTTACAATAGAGATTAATTCTCAGCCCTTAGCCTTGAATCACCATTAAAATAATGCAAGGCTGCTGTTTTTATGCAGTCATGTTAACCCATAACTTCCTTCTCCTGTGGCAACATGATTAGCAGAAAGGATGATAAGGGAGGTACATCAGAAAGTGGAAATACAGGCAGTGAAGTGGGTGCTGGTTTCAGTGTCCTCTGTGTGGTGGTGAGCTGGGCTAATCAGAAATTATGCACGTGGGATTTTTTACAGAGTGCTGCTACCAATGCTGCTGTTTGGCAGAACTGAGGACAGGAGAGATAAAATAGTTTCTTTTTTTTTTTTATTATAGGCCCCTGGCTTAACAGATTTTTCATGACTGTTAGAACAGTGTTTATAGGCTAAAGGGCTGGGGAAACTGCCATGAAACCAGTGAGTTGCAAATGTGGAGGAAGAGACTGATGCTTGAAACTCTCCTTCTATCTCTTAGGCTGTGGTAGTAAAGCTGCCAAAAAGTGACAAAGCAAGGGGTATCTGAAAGGAGAGCTAGATAGAGCTCCTCAGGATTTTCTTCCCCAATTGAGTTTTCTCAGCTCCTAGAGACTCCATCTGTGATGAAAATTCTGATTATCAGTTGTATTCACAGACTGGTGAGACATGAGAAGAAATGGCCTTATGGTTAAGACATTCCCCATGTTCACAGGTCTAGCTGATTGGGCCTTTTGCTGTGCTATGCAGTCACAGTGTCATTTTAAGCAAGTTTTTTAATTTCTGCAGGCCTCTTTGGTTAGCTGTTTGGGCACAAAAGAAGCAGGCAAAACCATTTCGTGGCTTGGTGGGAATCCTTATGGTTGATATTTGCAGTGAGGCAATGTGTTAAAGGAATCACCCTCTGTGACACACTACCTTGCTTGTACTCAGCATAAAGTTGCCAGCTGTCTCTTCGAAGTTTTTTAAAAATTTGCTGGCAGGATGCTCTCAAAAAGGCCTGTGTGACTTTGGAATGTCTCTATCGTGGAAGTTTTGTGGTCTTCCTGCCTCACCAAATGGGTCATCCTGCTGGTAAGATGCTGGGAGGAGGTTCAGATCATGCCTCTGAGATGAAGGAAGCTTTTGCTAGCTGTGTGGCTTGTCTGATAGATTTCTTTTCTCTGAATGTTTGTTTTGCAATACTGTCATATATTACTGAGCTTGCAATAGAGTTTTACACAGGGGGACATAAAGCCTTTCTATAATGGTCTTCATGTTGTTTAAATAATGAACAGTTGGAGACCCCAGTCAAGAATTAGAGATCCTCTGTGCTAGATGCTGGACAAACACAGAATTAGGCAAATATCATGGTTCAAAAAAGTTTGTGCTCTGAGTTAGGGAATGGAGATGTGCTCCTCATCCTGTTTTCTATATCCAAGACATCTCTGAAAGGACTGGGAACAGTGAGAGAAGGCAATCTGGCTAAAAACATAGTTGCATGTTTTGTAGCTGTGCTCTGTATGGTCATACTGAATTATCATGTTATACTGGGGTACTTAAAACCATGTAGGTTGGAAAAGACCTTTAAGATCATTGAATCCAAGTGTTAACCCAGCACTGCCAAGTCCACCACCAAACCTCCTACCCCTGGTTACACTGTCATGTCATGGGCAGGCAGCCAGCAGCAAGGAGACTTGGTAGCATGTGTGGGGTGCCTCCTCCATTTCTTCCTGGGGTGCTGGAATCTGCAAAGTAGCTGAACAAATAGTTGCATAGGGCAGAGACACGCACAGAACAAGGTATGTCAGGGTGTAGGTCAAGAGGGTGGAAGGCAAAAAGGGAGCTGGGAGCTGAGGAGACAGGGCTTGTGTGGCTGGGAATGGGTGAAAATAGGAACCAAGAGTGGTAGGTGCCCTGTGACAAGGATCAACCCCATAGTCTGTGGTCCAAAATGTACTCAGAGAAACAAAAGACTCCACGCCAGCCTTCAGCTTCACAATACACTCCAGCTTTGGCCACAGAGATGGGAGTAGACAGGAAACTGCTCTGGAGAGGGGCAGGAGAGGAAAGAGAGTGTGCTGAGGGGTGGGAAGGGAGGGTGAACTGGCGTGTCAGAGTCTAACAATGAACCGTCTGTGTCAGGAAAACAGACGTACTCGGCAGGGCTATTTTTAGGGGTTCAGATCTCCCCCTCTCTGAGTCTGCCTCCCCCCCTCCTCTGTGCTGAGTGGCGCCTGGCAGATCGGTGGAGATTTAAAGGCCACAGATAGGAAAGAGCTCAAACACAATGAAGGAAATGCAGCAGGGAGGGGAGAGATGGGTGCCCAGAAATAGCCTGTGCAACACCTCAGCCACAGCCCCCAGCTCTTAGTGGAAGGGGAAGAAATACTTAGACCTAATGGCCAAAGCTTGTTCCCCAGGCCCTTGGAGTGCTCCTGGTGTCACCCATACCTTGTCTGTGAGAGCGGAGAGAACTGTACAGAACTGTAAAGTCATCATCCATGCTGTGCTCATTCACACACGAGGCTGGCTCACCACATCCGTTCTCAAGCTGAAGGGCGGCTGAGGCATGGCAGATCAGCAGTGAAGTGGGCTGGGAAGGTGCCCCACCTTCCTGTGTGAACCTGTGGCCCTCGCTGGCAGGGAGGCCTTTGTAACTGACTTAAAATCCTGACCCATATTTACAGGTTCAAAAGGAGGGAATTGAAGGCATTGTCATGGCTTTCAGACTTGGGCTGTGGCGCTGTGGGGGCACATCTCTGCACATGTTGGCAGACTGAGGAAGGAATCTCTACAGAGGGATAAGTGCTATGAGAACCCTGGTTTGGCTTGCTGTTGCTCCTATTCTGCACTCACTTTTCTCTTTTTCTATTTTTTTTTTTAGGATGGAGAGAATTTCCCCCTTCTTTTCCAGTTGTTTCAACCTTGAATTCCGTTTTGTTTTCCGTACTTCTTGCCTGAGAACTTTTCCTCTCCAGGTTTGCTTGAATTTGTCTGTGGAAGCTTTCACAGGAGAGACACTGGCTCGCTCCTCAGCCCTGCTCACTCAAGCTAGCTCACAGCCCTGCCTCCTGGGTTGCGCAAATCCAGATTTCCTATTTTTTCCTCTCTGGAGAACATCGGCCCTTTCCCTCAGAAAAATCCCTTGGCTCAGCACTGATTTCAGGCTCCGATATGAAGTGCTTTATTTGTAAAGCCTCCCTTGTTTGGCTCCCGCTCACCTTGCCTGACCTTCTCCTCCTCCTCCTCCTTCTCCTTCTCCTCCTCCTCCTTCTCCCTCTCCTCCTCTTGGCCACAGGCTCTCTGGGCACTCCTGTAGCGACCTCCCCTCTGTCCTCTTGTCCTGGCACGGGAAGAGCCACCCCTGTAGCCCAGCCTGCCTGGCAAGAGCTCTCCTGGAGCTCCTCATGGTTTCTTTCTCTCACTGCAGCACACACCTCTTTCACCCAGCTTGCCATGCCATTTCCTTTCTTCAGCTCTCTTCCCTCCATGGGAACAAGGAGCTGGACAGCAAACCTACAGCATCTGAAAGAGCTTCTGTGAATAAAGTGGGAATATTGCCTGTTTTGTTTCTAGTGTCTCTTCCCTCTATTGTGCTTCAAATACTGTTCTTTCTTGTTATGGAGGTGGCAGTCTCTGCTTTCCCCACTAGGGTATCATGGTGATGATGGCTGCTGGTGGGTCCTGCCATCTGGCACTGGATACTCAGGGTCCAGAGTCCTGGCTGGGATCAGGGCAGCAGACCACAGACCCCAGATAACCAAAATGAAATGGCAGCACCTAATTTCTGCAGTATTCATCAGCCAGCAGGACCCACCACCATGGCTTCCAAAGATGGCACCAAGAAATGGTACTTCCAGCTGAAAATGCCTGCTGGGCTGAAATAAACACCACGGGGTGAGGGTGATGTGCTGACCCAGCAGTGCTGCTGAGTGCCCATGCTCTGGGACTGTGAGCCTTGGAGCAGGGCTGTACAAGGAAGGGGAGGGGATCCATGCTGCACAGGGTTCTCCCCCACCCCTGGGGCCAGAACTCCCTCACTGGTGACATAAGGAAGCTTTACTCATGTAGGGGGTGATTTTATTTATTGAATTTATTTATTTATTTATTTATTTATTTATTTATTTATTTTAAAATGGAGGCATTCTCTTCTGAAGACATTCTGTTTGGATAGATTTGCAAGAGAGGAGTAGAGAAACCATATCTAAGATGAGGGAGGGCAATGGAGATGGGGCAGGAGTGTGATGTAGGGGGTCACCAGAGGAAAGTACAGGTGGACACAGACCCTATTAGAGATGTGACCTCCATCTGATGTAGAGCAGTGGAGGAGACCAGCACAGTGAGATTAAACATCTTGTTCAGCTCAGGAAGGGAGGGAAGGGGGGTCTGCAGAGGGGAGTTCAGGACTTCAAAGAACTTGGTGTGGTTACTCACCACACTGAACCTGTTCTCTCCCTGCTGGTCCTGTGTGGGGACTCAGCCATGTGGGAAAGGGCTGGCTGGTGCAGCAGGACATGCCTCCTCCCTGAGGGGGCTGGGACAGGGCTGCATCTTCCAGGCACCCAGACAGGGGGAGGAAGGTCTGGCAAGGCACACAGGTCTGAGCGTCCTGCTGTCTGTGTGAGCTGTGTGAAGTGAGCCCTTGGCAGGCAGGCAGGATGCGCCGTGGCACGCGATGGCTTTGGCGGCACGCCGGTGCAGAGAGGGATCCCATGCTCTGACTCGACATCAAGGTGCTGTGAGAAGCTCAGAATAAATTCAAGGAAGTTCTGAGTGTTTCATGAGGACTGAGGGTTCCTGAGAACAACCACTGGTCTGGTGGTGAGAGCTGAGTTTTCCTCCTTAGCCTGTGAGTGGGAGCAGAAGGCAGGGAGGTGACAGGCCAGACATCTCTATGACATTCTGCAAATCACTTTCCCCTCAACCTGTCAGGCATCAAGCTGTAAAATGGGGATAATTATGATAATTGCAGTGATAAACTGCACAATCGGAGCTATAATTGGGCAAGGTCCATCACCAGGTCCCTTGGTATTTTTTCTTATGTGTGAAGTGGTAACATCCAACACTTCTAAAGGGAAAAAAAAAGTCACCATACCAACAGAACCTGAACTGATTTTGGCAGAGGTCAGATCTCAGACAGAGCTTGATTTCTCTGAAAAATTAATCTCAAGTGAGTGAGGTGGTGAGTTTGCAGAGGGGTTCCTCTGCCCCATGAAAATGCAGAACCAAGGCTTGTGAAGGGAGGTGGGTTAAGTGTGTCCTTCGCCCCATTTCCTGGCCAATTTTCCTCCAAACCAAAGCTACTTTCCTTGTCCTTGGCCTGATTTTTAGTGAAAAGCTATAACATACTGTTTTTCATTTGTTTGTTCATTTTTTAACCCTGATCCATACAGCTACATTTGGCACAGAGTAAGAGGGGTCAGTGAAGCCTTAGGAGAAGTAATTTTGTCTCCCTGGGTATGCTGGTGGGCATACCCAGTCCTGTAAAGAAATCTGAATTTCTGGGATGAAAAATGTGAGGTAAGTGCAAGGAACTGCTCTAATGAGCTGACATCTGTGTGTACTGAAAACTAGACCAGAAAAGTGTTTGTGGGGTGAAAGGGGCAACGACACAGACAAGGCTCAGGGCCTGAAGGCAGACCTGTCCCATTTCCCTTCTTGCTGTACTGAGTCATTTCAGCTCGTTATCTAAATCCCTTTGTTGGTCAGGGGGAACCTTTTTTGGGAGCTGACTCGAAAGTATGCGAACTCGGATGCCCGGAGAGCATCTGTTTCTGCTTGCCGGGGAGGAGGGAGCTGCAGGTTTCCCTCCTTCCCCCTCTCTTTTAATTCCCCAACTCTCGGTCCCCTCCTTGCACTTCAGCAGCTCCGTCCCGCACCTCTGCAGAGAAAGGCAGATCCTGCAGTGACAGAGTCACGTTGGAGGGCAGGAAGGCGCCTCGCAGCGAAGGACTCGGCGAGCAGAGGCAGAGATTTATTGGAGAGGCTCCCGGCCTCTCCGCTCCTCGCCGGAGCCTGCCCGGCCCTTGCCGGGCTGCGGCTGCAGAGCAGGGAGCGCCCGGCCGCGCCAGGGGTTTCGTGCCGGGCAGTCCGCTATCTGCCGGGGCAAATCTTCCCTCTTCCTTCCCCCATCCCCATCCCTGCTCCCCCAACTCCTCTGCCCGCCTTCCCTCAGCCCTCGCTCACACACACACACACACACACACACACACACACACACACACACACACACACACTTTACTGCCAAAAAGCGTCCTCCGCCCCCCTCCTCAGCTAACTTCCTTTCAGCATTTTTTTGAGCTGGATTATCCTAGGATTTGTAAAACGGGGAAAGGAGAGAGCGAGTGAGCGGGAGTCAGGACAGGAAGCTGGTTTCTCATTCCTCCAACTGTCCAAAGCAGGAGGAGGGGAAGGGGGGGGAGCCAAAGAGGAGCCTTGTGCAGGCTCTTCCCCAGTCCCTTTTCATTAGTCCGTTTGAACTTCCAGTCTCCTCCGAAAGCCAAGGGGAGCACGACCAGACTGGGACGCCTTCTGCTGGAAGTGGCGACAGCGCGACTGACGAAACGCAGAAGGTGGCTGTGGAGGGTCCCGGGATTGCGCTGAGGGAAAAGACGTCCCCCCACCATCTCCTGCCCCCAACTTGCCAGCTCTGATGCGGGCACCCATCCACCACCCACTTGCCTCTGATGAGAACCCTTCTGGGCTCAGGCTATGATCGCTGCTGCTGCGGGCTGTGGAGCCTCCTCTCGCCCTGACCTTCTTCTGCCACAGGAGCAGCCCAACATCTGGTGGGGATTAATGTTTACTTCTCTGGCTGGACGCTGTACGGGACCCCCGATGTTGCTCCCTGGGAGCGGGACACGGGCGGTGGTCTGAGGAGAAGAGCAAGAATTTTGTCGCCCAGCGTGAGGCCGGGGGGAGGGGGGCAAGGCAGGAGGGGGGTGAACCTCTTTTGGGACTAACCTCATGAAGAACAAGGGAGCCAAACAGAAACTCAAGAGGAAGGGAGCCGCGAGCGCGTTCGGCTGCGACCTGACGGAGTATCTGGAGAGCTCTGGGCAGGATGGTAAATGCTTCTTTATTCTCGCTCTGGTTGCAGAAAAGCCAAGCGCGTGTCCCCCTGTTCTTACTGGCAGGACTGCAAACCAGACCTTTCCAAAAGCTAAGGGTTAGACAGCCTGGAGCTGACTTATCCCTGGGAAGTGGAGTCACTGCCCCATTACTCACAATGAATGAGCGGTTGGAAGATTGCTTTGGTGATGCATCTGCATGACCCTTGCATGAGTAGTGCTGTGTGTGTGGAAAGGACTGGGCTGGGGTTCTCGGGCTGCCTAAGTGTGTAAAAGACAGCCTGACATCAGTCGTGATGCCCTCTCCCATCTGCCTGGCAGTGGAAGGGAGTAACAGGCGTTTAGCGAGTCAGGTTTGGAAATCTGAATGGTGCTCAGTGTTGCCTCCTCCAGGATTTCAAAATCCACCTTAAGTCCATGACAACAGAATTTTGGAGGACTCTGGGGAGGAACTGGACTCCAGTACAGTTCAAATGTTGTCCTTGGACTGCTGGATGGAGACAGGACAGAGACTGGGTTATCGGGTGGAGTACGGTGTGTGGTGTTGGAGACATCTGAGCTAACATGTTCACCACCCTGCCTGTTGGCTTTCACTCCTTCTCCCCTTGACCTTCATGCTCCCAGGTACTGAATGAGAACACAGTAGCTCAGACAAGAGGTAACTCCAATAAAATAAGGGGGCCCTGAGTTTGAAATGGTCAGTCCTTGATGAGGGAAGTAGCAGAACATTTTTTCTTAAAGTGAGTTGAATGACAAGAGAAGTGGTTGTGAGTTTGGCCAGCAGAAGGACCTGCAGTTTAGCAAGAGGAAAAAATAAATACATGCCTGTTACCATCCGTGATGTTAGCATTATGATCCCGATTTAGCGTGATGTTCCAATTTGAATTGACCAATTTTACCAATGTCAGGTTATTTCAGGGGAAAAAAAAAGACTTCTAGCAGCAATGTCAGCTTTGTACAGGCAGGGCTGTACAATCAGGTCTTTCATTTGCTGATGAGCATGGCTGATGAAGTGCAGTGTGGAACCACACTGGCAGAGGGATGGGCTGCATAACAGGAGTACTTTCCATTGCACAGTGAAGAGGGCAGTAAATGTATCACTAAGATGAACTGTTATATATGTGCATTTATTTAGGTATGGGGGAAAACCAGCCATTCAGTTGCATTGTGGGTTGTCTGCAACAGGTACTGGATCTTTTAACTTACATAGCTCTTAACAGCAATAGAATTAAGTGTCAAAAAAATAACAGACTTAATGAGCTGATGTCCCTTTGCCAGTGTGAGGTGTAGACAGATAAATTCCATCCAGTGCTACCATGGACCTCTGTGGTGAAGGAACTATTTACAGCTGTTTACAGGAGCACTGGAAAACAACGCAGGGAAGGCGGGCACAGGCAGTATATTCACTTGAAGCAGCAAGGGGAATTTTAAAGGCAAAAACATACTAACTGCAGTTGAAATTAGGCCAGATGAGCAAAATCTATTACCTAAAATCCCGTCTTTTTTTTTTTTTAATAGTCTTTTGAGAACAAGAAGGAAGGGCATTTTCTCAAATCTCATTTGTGGCATGGTTCACAGTTCCAATGTACTTATCTCTCCATGCTGAGGAGCAGTGGGGAGAGTAGGAAGTTCCTTTCCTTTCTGCAGTACTGCTGTTTGTTCAGTAGCACATCCCATTGCCCAGTGCTGTGGGATCCAGAAATGAAGGACTCAGTTGTTGTAGGTTAATTGGTAAGGGTGTAAGTTAAGTTGGATTGGAAGTTCCAATTCATCAGGACAAGGGGAAAAAAATTAAAATATTAGAGATATTAATTTTGTTGGTAGTAGGACTCTCAGGATAAATAGGAATGACCAAGAATGCTGAAGTGATGTCTTAGGGAAAAAAGGAAGGTTGAGATGTCACCAGGACATCACAAACTTGCAACCAAATTAAAAGAGCATTCAGGGTATGAGAGATGGTTGACTTGGGGAGAGTTGAATTGTTCTGCTAAGAATTATTTCCAGTGACAAGTCAGTGCTCCTGTAGGCAGCAGATTTTATAGGGACATGAAGCTGTAGCTTTCTCTCTGCTTTGATTTCTTCTGTGCTGTGTGTTTAACTGGTGGGATGCAGGCTCAGGTTGTTCCCTACTGAGAAGCAATGAAGTTCTAAGACTGTTCCTGGTATCTGAGAGTGGTGAGGAGCAGGAGAGCTTTTTGGCTGCTGTCCAGCAAACATTTTGTTGTGGGCCTTTCTGCAAGCAGGTTTTAAGGTGTACCCAGAAGGGTTAACTGAAAAGAAGATGCTGTGGGCCCGGCAGGACGTGAGTCATATTGGTTGTGCTTTCCGTGCTCAGGTTTGCTTTAGGCCATCCTCCAGTGCTGTTGTGTGAGACTGGAGCTGCACAGGCGAGGAGAGGCTGAGATCTGCTTTGCTGGTGCTGGCCAAGGGAGCACAGGGGGTGGTCAAGGCTAGTGAAGACGATTCAATTTGGAATTTTCCCCTCAGGGTTAGTACATGACCTTTACAGCTAGGGGATGCTGCACTACTTGCACGATGCTTTGTGGAGGAGAGGCACAACTTGAGTCCCTACATGCCTGCGGTTGTTGATGAGCAGCTTGTGCTTTCTGTAAGGACCTTAGTCCCTGTGTTCTTGCCAAATTCCAGTGGAGAGAATTATATTCTGCTAAAGGTATCAGCATTTCCTCTCTTCCCATGTAACTCTTTAATGACTGGCTACGGTTCTCTTCAGAGACGGCCAAAGATCTCGCTGTCTCCCTTACCAGATCCGTGTACCTAAGCCTCACTTAGAAAGAACTTTATGATAATACAATAAAAGCTGCAGCAGAACTACCAAGTATTTAAAAAAGATCAAATAGGAAGACTTTAGCAGGTACAGTGAAGCAGCTCAGGAGCCAAAAACGTGATACAAAGCCTTTAGCCTCAAGCTGATTCTTTGAGATCTGACACAGGTCAGTGGTGGTGGGCAGATGTGGATGTCTGGTGGCTGGTTGGACACTCAGATGTGTTGAATTTACTGTGTTTCAAGTCAGTTCCTGTCAGTACCACATTTGACCCTACTTGGCCTTTTCCTGCTGTCTGCTGCACAGACACTGGTCACACTTCTTATGGGGGCAGACTGCTATCAGTGCACACAAGCATTTAAAATCATGACTCAGGCCACAAAAACCACCACATAAAATCTTTGCTGGGTTCTTTGTCCGCTTTCTGTTTTCCAAAACTTCAGTGTGCATCTGGGTTATGTTTTCAAGTCTTTCTTTGGTAAGAGGGCTAGAAACTCGGGGGAAAATAAACTTCTCTTCCTCCTCACCATAATTATCAAACAATGGCTTAAATAGCAGCGTGTATGAGGACAAGCTCACATCGCACATAAAGGAATGGTGGCTGGCAATACCAATGAGGAAAAGTTGTGTAATTTTATGTAGTCCCTCCTGTGTCACTTCCAGCACTGAGTCCATACTTGAAGGCAAGTGATCTTTTGGAATATAAAAGCTTCACTAGAAAGCAGTGTCCATGCCCAGACTTTGGACATGGATAGCCATCCATGCAGAAGGAAGTGAGTACTAATGGCCCTTTACTAAAACTTTTTACTGTGCCAAACTTTATTGAAATGTATCAGTGTAATGGGGCTAACAGATAATAGTCTTGAAGGATTAACATTAAAGTCATGTTCTGGCCTCTTGATAACCAGCTTGGTTTCCAGAGGAGAAAAATGCATTGTGCCTCTGCTGAAGTCAGTGGGAGTTGCACATCAGGCTCTCAGTTACTGCAATAACAACAGTGTAATTTTCTGGTGACGAATGGACCAGCAGAGAAGACAAGGCACAAGTTTGTGCACCATCTTTAGCTGGGGCAGGACAGTCTGAACTGCTTAAGAAAACAGTCACAAAGAACAGTCTTGCTTCTGGTTATATCACAAAAGTATTGTAACAGGAGGCTGTTGTAAGCTGTTAAAGTGAGAGGAGCTAAATCAAAAGAAATTTTAATATTCCTAGTGCTTCTAACTGTGGAAATTCAATCTGGGATTTCAGATATACAGCCACATACAACTTCCACTCTTTAAAATGGAAATGCACACAGCATCTACAAGAATTGGATTGTGATGGTAAAAGATAATCGAGTCTTTTGTATAGGAACTTCTAGCAATCCAGACCTACCTTTGCTTCATATGCTTAGAGCCAGGTAGAACTTGGAAAAAGGCTGAATGTTTCCTGTGGTTTTTTGGTATGCTGGTGTCTAGATATTAGGCTAAGAGGTGCTACCAGGTGTGCATAAAGCCAAACCTCAGACTTGATGCCTTGTTCTTATGGTGCAGGTCATCTCTGTGTGTCTGAGATTCCCCTATTTGCTGGAGAGTTAATTCTGCTGTTGCTGTACCCCTCTGTGGTTTCTTCCACATCTGTTTCCTGCCTGATGTTGTCTGATTGGGATGCAATGAGCTCAGCTTTTCCCCTCAGCCCCCTCCCACACTCCCCACAGCTCCCTCAATGGCTCTCACCCTGAGCCTGTAGCACCCAAACCCCTTCCTATCTATTCAGCTGATGCAGCTTTATGGCTTTTAGTGGTCTCAAAAAGCTGTTGGCTCTGGCCAGCCCTGGCTCTACAGGCAGGTTCTTCAATGCATCTGAGAGGTGCAGTAGGCAAAGACTTTGCTGTAGCATAGGCAGGTAGTTCAGAGGGAAAGCAGCAATAATAATTCAGCAGTAATTTGCTGGGTACAAAGGAAAGGTGGGCTTGGATACTTCTTGCTTGTTTTGGTACAGCCCCTTAAGCACCCTGTCCTCTGCACAGTGGTTTTGTCATCATGCTTTTCACTGTGAAGCTGCCTTGTCCATACATGACTGGATAAGGAGACCTGTCACTCAGGAAAAAAATTTCTTGCTTCAAGAACAGACTCCCTTTGAGTCAATCATTAAACCTGCTACACAGATGTGAAACAGCTTTTCTGGGCCCTGTGGCTTTCTTACCTCACCCTGGCATGTCTTTTGGGATAGGAGCATGCTGGGATGAGCATGAGGGTGCATGCAAGTCCATAGCACAAATAAGTGTGTGCCAACCAAGACTGCATTTGTATTCACTTAGGACATTTTTTTTAAGCCATCTTTCCTGTAGTGATGTTTCAAAGTGAAGGCATGCCCATACTTTTGGGTAGGTGCTTTTGGTTAGTGCTACATGCAACAAGTCCTGGGAAAACTGCTGAAGAATCATTAAAGGCAAACTGGAGGAAAAAGACGAAGCTTTTATTTATTTTTTTTTAAAGTCCCCGTGGAAAAATGAAAATGCCACACGCTCATTTAATCTGCTGCAGAAGAATGAAGAGCTGTATTCATCCCTCTCTCAAAATTAGAAACTGTGGCACTGGGGATTTCTGTCTCAAGAACTGATCAAGCTGAAAAGAAACCTTTTTGTGGAGCCAAATTGCCTTCAATCTAGATCTCTTTCCTGACCTACCTTACTCTGTGGCTATGCAAACACTTGTCTCCATTCAAGGAAGGAAGTGGCAGGGGCTGGGAGGAGAACAGGACAAGAACGGCCTCTTGGGCTGGCTCAGAAATGCTCTAGTCCTCTTTCTTTGTGTGTGTGGTGTGCTCTGGGGTCTGATCCACATTTTCACACTGCTGATATGCTGGGAGGCCACGTGGCCTGCACTTTGTGGGGTCTATTCCTGGCTCTAGTCATGCAGGCTGTGTGGATATTTAAGGCTGCATCCCCTCATCCGTGTGACAGGAGCAGAAGGGACAGTTGAACTCAGAAGTTTTGGGGGGAAAGAAGTGGGATTGTGTTATTGTACAGGGAAGGAGAGCTGTGGCAGCGGGGTCTGAGAGCTGAGTACATGTATTGGCAGGTGGAGGAGCTAGGCTGGCTTTGAGCGAAGACAGCTCCTTGGCCTTTCAGTGTCTGCCAAAGCATGTCCGGTAGACAAGAGATGAGCAGCTTTGCTGCCAAAATGGATACTGTGGAGGAAATTATTAATAATGTAAATTCTTGCATTTTCTCCACCCTCTGTCACAAGTGGTGCTTCACATTTTGAGTCCCAGATACCAGCCTCTATGGCAACAAGTGAGAGCAAAAAGACACTGGGAACAACGGGAACAGAAGCCATCTGTTTGCTTCTGTTACTTTGCTGTTCCTTCTTGTTTTGGATTATGTTTGTGTTACTTCCTCAATCTGTTTCTGGTTCCTGGGACCTGGATTTTTGTGTCTCTGTGGCACAGTGTTACTGTTGTTTAACATTCATGTTGCAAGCTCAGCTCCTTGTTCTGTATTGACTTTCCATTGCTAGCACTGTGTGATTAGCAGAGAACTCTTGCATGTTGCCTGCTGCTTTACATTTCCCTTACTGAGCACTGCAGGAGACAGATGTGTGGTTTGCATGCACTGAGCCCCACTTTGATCCTGCCTTCTCCCCCACCCCCTGCAAACAGCATGAATCACATCTTGCCTGCAGATCTTAGGTTAGGACACGTATTTTGATTTAGCAAATGTTTTCTCTTTGTTGGTAGCAGCTGATTTCATCTGAACTTGGAAACCAAGGAGTGGGGACTCCACTGCTTGTGGTGTCACAGCTCTCAAAGGTTCAGGGAAACAGCTGTACTGGATGAAACACTGGAATTGCACAGGGTGGATGTGCAACACAGGCTGATCTAGCAAGTGATGGGCAAGTCTGGGAGGCCCCCATTGGTCAGGGGTGCTTGGGTCCCAAGCTTTGGTGCAGGCCTGGTTCTAGTTTGGAGAGCTCAGAAAGCATCTGTAACTTGGGCTTGGCATATATGATGCAGTTCTACAGCAGCAACATTTGCTGGCAGGCAGGGTTGTGCCAAAAATGTATGTTGCAGTGTTTCTCCTTTAACGGTAATAAGGGAAATGAAAACAGCCTGTCAGTGATGGTATAAGCAGCCCTGCTCTGAAGGGCTGGGGTGGAGTGGCTGTCAGATTGACTGCCCACATCATGGCTTGGACTGGAGCTCTGTCTGGAGGGTGATTAAAGGATGGAGAGCTACCAGCATCTGCCTCCAGTCCAGCACCACCAGCAGGGTGCCAGATACACTTAGAGCTCTGACATGGCAACCTACAGATATCTTATTGAAATGCAAAGGCTGCTAAATGGTTGCACTGCTGGTTATTTCAAGGGCAACTAGTGTTCCTAGCCGCCTACCAGTGGCTCCTTTCCATACATTCCCAGAGCCTCAAGCCTCAGCTGTCCTTTGCTTGCATGCCAGAGCCTTCAGCTTCTCTGCTGATAACTTTAGTTAATGTGTTTTGCATTGTCAACAACAACAAAAACCCAAAACAAACCAATGAAACAAAAAAACCCACAAAAAACCCCAAGCAAAAAAATCTGCAGTATGTTTACAATGCACACAGAGAACAGTGTAGCATAAATTGAATTTATTGTTAAATGAAATTACATTGTGCAACTGTGCTGACTGTATTATTATAACTTTCATACTTAATTCAATAATGTAGACTCTGTTTTCTACCTTTATCTGAAACCACAAGCAGACTTTCTGATCTTCTGCACCAGTGTGATTGCAGATATGAAAGTACTTAACCATGGACTTAAAATCTACCTTTTTGTCAGATGCTGGGGCCTTTGCATACAATGAAGTTATAGCTACCAGTACTGACCTTCACACTCACTCAAGTGCCAGATCCCTGCTACCTCTGTGTGCGACAGCGAGGAGTTCAGTCCCTAATGCTACAAGTCTTGTGGCACATTAAGTGCACAGGGAAGTGCCAGTCCTCTTCTGTTTCTACCCTCTGCCTTGAATAGGACCCTGAACCTAGATTAGATTCCCCATTTTCACCTGAGTGGGGGCCCTTTTGATTTTAACAGTGCATCAAAAGTGGAAGAGCAAAACTCATGCTTTTTGCAGTTGCCTTCAGTTCCTCCAGCTCAGTTGCTGTGTTCCCATCTGGGAGCAGCCACCTGGCCTAGGTTCAAACCAGCCTTCTTCCATCCTGGTGTCACCAGCTGATGATGGGTGTGACAGACTCAGTTCCAGGCAATGTCAAGTTGGCTGCATGGCTGCCTCAACTTAGGTGAGTTAATGTCCATGTAGGAAGAGTTACCTTAACAGTAGTAGAAAATGTTACAGAATCACAGAATTTCTGAGCAGGGACTTCTTGAGATTAACTAGACCAAACCCTCTGCTCAAGCAGGGTCAGCTTGAGCCAGTTGCCCAAGACTGTGTCCAGTTGAATTTTGAATATCTCCCCAGAATTTTGGATATAACCTCTGTGAGCAAACTGATCCAGCCTCAGACTACCATCAGAGTAAAAAAATACTGTGTTCAGATGGAATCTCCTGGTTTTTAATTTATGTATCTTGTATTGTCAATAGAT
Organism: Agelaius phoeniceus; assembly: GCF_051311805.1. NCBI lineage: Eukaryota > Metazoa > Chordata > Aves > Passeriformes > Icteridae > Agelaius > Agelaius phoeniceus. The sequence continues at coordinate 93,102,382 of NC_135266.1, forward strand.
ACAGCTGAGAATAGACTTGCTCCCTTTTCTTCATTCCCTTCCAGCAGGTCTTCATAAACAGATAGATCCTTCCTGATCCTTCTGTTATACAGGAGAAGATGATCCTGGCCTCTCCTCACATGAGAGATGCTCAAGTCCTTTAATCATCTCTGTGGCCCTGGGCTGAGCTTGCTCCAGCAAGTCCTTCTTGTACTGTGGAGCCCAGAGCTGGACACAGGACTCCAGCTGTGGGCTCAGCAGTGCTGAGCAGAGGGGAAGGATCACCTCCCTCAACCTGCTGGCAACTCACCTCCTAACTCTTCTGATGTTCTTAGTAATCTATGCAGTTACTAGCAGAGATTTTCCTTGGTATTCCAGTTTTTGCTGGCAATTCAATCAATAAGTAACGTGCAATCAGGACATTGTAAAGGATCCTTTCTACCTTGCTTAATGCTCTTTCTGCCCTGGTTAATACCCAAAAGGAATTGTCTTTTCATAAAAGAGCCCCAGTTCTTCAATGGTTTCTGAAGTTTTGCTGCTGGTCAGCCCAAATAAATTAATTTATATAATACACTGCTCTGCTGCATCTTCTAAAAGCCATGCAGAGCTTTGGCTTAATAGAAAGTCTACAAAAAATGCATTGAAGCAGCACACCTTTCTCAGGTGGTGTTTGTCCCCCTCTCCTCCCCCAAAGCCACAGTGCACAGAACCAGGGCATTGTGGCCAAGCTTCTTTCTCCCAAAGCATGTCCAGCAGACTGGAGAGTGAGAAACTTTGCTGTCAAAATGGATACAGTAGGGAAAATTATTAATAATGCAAACCTTGCTTTTTCTCCACCCACTCTCACAAGTGGAGCATCACATTTCAAGTCCCAGATACCAGCCTCTATGGCAACAAGGGAGAGCAGAAAGGCACTGGGAACAAGGGGAGCAGAAGCTGTGTTATATCTCCAGCACAGGGATCGAGCAAGGGGAGGGGAAACTCACATCCCTTTGCTGGATTCTCAGCTGTGTCCGCTGTTCTTAGAAATATGCCCTGAGCAGCTGACTTGGGTGCATAGCAATTTGTCTCCAGCTCCTCACTGCCCTCTTCTACACTCAGGGCTCAGCTAACTAAATGCCTTTGGAAATGCTATTATCTCCTGTGCTCTCTGGGGCCAGGAGCAGCGTGAAGATTGATCATCTGGAACAGGAGGCTTTGTTTAGTTCTATAAAGTACAGAGGAGTTAAAGAAAGAACAAAAAATAAACGCCAAACCCAATGCAAAACTCGCTTTAAATCTCATGCCCTTTATTTGCTCTCGTCAGTCTGGGAAGGTGAATGTATTTTGTTTTGTCATGTCATTAGATACTATGACATGAGGAAATGGTTAGAGGAGATATACCTGCATCTCTAGAATGGGGATTGAACATCCAAATGGCCAGCAGATATTCCTGATATAACTAAGTTGTGTAATTTATTTCCTGAAGAGCATCAGACAGGAGACCAGGTCAGCTTCTCTGATACAAACTTCATTTAAGGATGCCCTGGCTGGTGTTCACTAAGCACAGTGGCATTGATACTGTGTTTTTACCTGAAAGATGCTGAACATGCTCATAAATTTTCTATACACATGGGATGCAAGGCTGAGAATCCAGGCTGGATCTGTGCCTGTACTCACCATCTATATTCACTGGCTCATCAAAAAATGCTGATTTAGCAGACAGAACACTGGGAGGAAGAGTGTCTGTATGTGTGTGTGTGTTTATCTGCAGCTGAATATTTCAGTTGGGATATTTTTGATACATTTGATACATTCTGCATTTACCATTTCAGCAGTGAATGTGACCGTCAGTCCTGTTGCAGACAGGCAGCTTGGCAGCACAACAGAGCCATCCAGCATGTGGAAACCCTTTGCTGCCCGTGCAACTAGTGCTGGTTTTTCTGTTCCTCTCCCATTGTGTTGCTGCTGCTGCTGGTGGTGGCAGTCACACCTCAGGAGGTTCAGAGGTGTGATCAGGCAGGGTGAGCTTCCTTCTTGAGCCCTTGCATCTCTGCTGCAATTTATGTGAAATAAATAAGCTGTCAGTGGGACTGAATTGTTTACTTTCTTTGTGTAAAATCAGAGAGGGAAACAGCTTCACCATTTTGCTCTTTCTGTTTTTATCTTCTCAGTGTGCTCCAATTGGTAGTGCATTTTCCTTACCCTTGTTCTGGTCAGGTAATTTCAGATACATGAGAGGCTAAATGAGAACAAACTCTCTTGTGAGATTTATTGCATCTTCTGCTTCTAATCAAGCCAGAAAAATAGAGCAACAGACTTCCTTCTGTAATCCTGTTCTCTCCATTCCAGTCCTGACTGAAAACCAGAAGTACAACAAGGAGGAATGCAGAAAAAAAAAAAAAAAAAGAAAAAAGTTAAAACAAATGTCCTGGAATCTCTAAGAAGAGTATGGGGTTTGGCCTGAGGTGATGGTGCAGGGGTCCAGAGGGGGCATGGAGGATTCTCCCTTCCCTCGAGTGTTTTCAGTTCCCCCTGCTTAGCTGGTTTTTTTTACCTCCCCCTGTACTACCCTCCCCCTCTCTCTCCATTTTGATAACTTTATTGCCAGGATGGCAGTATGCACATGTTGCCAAAGTCAATACATCAAGCTCTGTGCCCAAGGCAGGCTTAGGAGCAGTAAATGAGAAGAGCTGGTCTTGATCCATTGGGTCCATCATTCTTCCCTCCTGGCTTGATAGTGACTTACACACTGCTGCCTGAGGTTCGCTGCATAAAGCCACAAATGGGAGCTGAGCCAGGAAATTCAGTTCCATATCCCAGTAACTTCAGTTTGGGGTCACCCTCCAGACTTGCCAGAACCTAGATAAGGAATGGAATCCCCTGCAGCCCCGTCTGTAGATCAGGTGGGTGTAGGTGACCCAGTGCCTGCTGTCCTCCTCGGGGTGGCAGGCAGAACACGGTGCTAGAGGCAGCCCTCCATCACTGCTCACAAACCTGCTTGAGGCGGGGAGGAGCTGATGTGACAAACACAAAGGAGGCCTAGGAGTCCTAATTAGTCCTAATTTCTATCCTGCTAAAACACCCATCTGTCACTCTGCTGCAATAATGAGATTTGAGGAGATTAACTGGATACTAGTGAGGCCCCTCAGCATGGCAGCTCTGTAAGTGTGCTGCTGCTCAGCTTTAAGCCACGCTTGCAGCAATTACACCCCAAGCAGATTTTTATGTCTGGTTAGTGCTTGCATGGGAGTGGCCCAAAAAATCTGCTACAGGAATGGGGTGGGTGATTCAGAACATGGCAAGCGTAGTATCAGCTCTGTCAAGCTGCTGTCTAGGCATCATTTGGGGAAATGTTACCATTTGGGCACATGGTAAAACAAGGACCCCAATATTTTAAAAAATCCCTGGTTTATCTTTTTCTTTCCTAGAGCATAGGGTCTCTTTTACAGATGCACATGTTGTGCTGTGTCTTTTTCTTTGCAGAAGAAATTTCTGCTGGAGCTAGGATTTGTTTTTTATCCAGTGTCCTAAACTGTCACGTAGTGCTGCTCTGCCTGGCTCAACAGCTGCCACCTCCCAGCCTAGAGGTGGGTGGAGTGAGTCTTGTTTTTGCAGTTTGTGAAATATTTCAGGACGTAAGGCACTCATTAAATTATTGATGTTAGCTTTTGGGCATTAAACAGATGTGAACTGCAGCTCTGGATCCTAAGGGCTTTAGAGGCATACCCCTGCCCTAATGATGGTTCCCTGTTTGGGATTTTCATGCATCTCTCACTGCAGATTTGAACTCGCTGCAGGATGGTGGAAGGATTTAGCAGATGGACAAAGGGTGACTGCAAGGCTTTTCTTTACAACATTATATACCTGTGAAGCAAATCTAATTGAGCTTTGGTAGAAAAAGGGGAAAGACACGTGCATGTTTTCTTTAGGAGAATGGAAAAATTAGAAAAATGTGTTCCTGCCTCTTGACAGAGCATGCTTTCAGGGTATGAAAAGATTTTGAGTAGTTGTGATTCAAGGAACAGTGCAGGTGCACCTGATATCAATTCTTGTGGTTAAGGAAAGATATTGTAGCTTGTAACATGCCTTATTCCTATCCCTTTCCCCAGTCCTGCCTCCTTCAAGAGTGGCTGGCAGCAGCAGCGCTGCTGACTTTACCTTGTGATGATGGCAGGGTGGAGGCTGGGACTTTCAGTGCAGCCCTGTCTCTGCAGTACCTTCAGCTCTTTGGCTGGGCTGTGGTGGTGAAAAACAGCACCTTGGCTGATGTGGGACAAGGAAGGGAAGGTAACAAGCGTGGCACCATGAGCTTTGAGATCTCTGGGCAAATTTGACGGCTGCTTGCTGGTTCCCAAGGAACTGACTGCAAACAAAACTCTGTGTATGGCAGGTAAATCCGCTCCCAGGTTTGACAGGGGTCCCGTGTTTGTGTTTGAATAGGAAGCGTTCAAGAGGCTTCTCCCTTCACCTCTGCTTTCCCACCCATTCTCCCCTCTCTGCTTCAGGGCACTGTGGGGGCACAAAACCCTCCTGTTTGTTGTGGGGCAGACGAAGCGTGAGGGCCATCCCTGACCCTCTCCTCCCCTCAGCAGTTTGCATGGTAATTAGCTCGTCCCTACCAGACAAGCCCACAGCCAACAGAGCGACAATTCAGATGCTGAACAATGTCCAATTATCCCAGCCCTGGGAGCAAGAGGCCACTCCCTGACACGTGGGCTCCGTGTCCCTGGCCAGATGGCTCCTCAAACTCCCTTGGCTGGCCCGGTAACGCTGCTTGGGGAATTTGACACGTGTCAGCAGTTTTGGCTGAGTGCTTTCGTGAGCTACCAGCAGCACAGTTGTCTGAAATATTGGGAAGAGCTCAGTGTGCACCCCAGGCAGTGCCACCCACTCTATGCCCTGTGCTGAGGCAGGGCTGGTGGCTACAAGGGAACATGGGTGCTCACCTGTGGAGGGAGATTTTGCAGCCTCAGCTTGGCTACCTGTATCCCTCATCCAGTTTGGTGACCTGCTGGAGATGTAAGCAGCATAAAAGCACACCTTTTTCTTTTCTCTTTGCATTCCAGCATTTGTGCACCAGTGAGGGCTGAATTGCTCAGACTGGAGTTTGAACTGCATGAAGGAGGTGGCAGGCGTCCCATCCATGGCATGCCACAGGCTGTGGCAAGCTCTGCTCCTGCCACTGCCTGGCTCAATGAGAGACCGTAGGGCATTCCTTCTTTTTCCACATCTTACCTCCCTCAGTGATTAAATGATGCTGGTATCACCTTCTTTTTGGTGCAAATTTCCCATTATTGTTGTTATTAAATGGGAAGAGTCCTAGCTGTTTTCATCACCCAGTGAAAAGTGGGCTCTTGCAGCTCTGGGGAGTTACACGTTGGGTGAGAGTGAGGGCAGGGAAGGATTGGACTCACCCAGCTTGCCTGTCTCAGCAGGTTCAATACCAAGAGCCTCTGAGGGAGGTGTGAGGAGCACCAGGGTGGCATCACATGCCCAGAATGCTTCGTTCTGACTTGGCAAAGCTTCTGCCCCAAAACATGACAATTCAGCTTTGAAGAGAACATGACAGCCATTTACCATCTAACCTCTGGGCTTAGGAAATGGAAAAAACAATTCAGCATGGATCTGAAATAGCAGAAGAGATTATCCTAGACTGGAGCTTGGCCAGGCTGCTCCTGCTAATCTTGCAAAAAAAAAAAAAAAAGAAAAGAAACCAAGCAGAAAAATAAAAAAACGCTATGAAGAATTTCTGCAAGGCTTCATTTTATAGTCTCTGATTTAGAAGGGAGAATATGCAATAACACAGCTTTCCCTTTGCACACCATGGGATGGGTTCATTACTGACTCATGGATAGGACTGCCCCTTACAAGTTGCCTGAAGCAACTTTGATTTTTTCTGGTTTTGGGTCCAGGCCCAACCTTAATTTATGGATAGAAGCTAATGATAATGCATCCAAAGAAACAGCTGGGAGGAAAGAAGTGTGGCAGAGAAATGGAAAAGGACACTGGAGGAAATGAATGGGAAAAGGGAATAAGGGCAAAAGTAGTATGGAGAAAAGCATGTGAGGAAATTCCAACATGCTTGAAAGGGAGGAGGTGACGGCTGGAAAAACTAGTCTGAGGGCAAAACTGACTGTATTGGAACAAATGGAGACTGCTAATGAATGGTGGAAGAGAGAGGGCTGTAAGTGGGAAGAAAATTCAACATCGTGGCAGCTTTGTTAGTGGGGGTGTTACGGAGGAAGAGACACTGTTCTGGGTACAGACAGCTGAAGAATAGACAGGAACATGCTCAAAGTGTTGACCACGCTTGTTATACAAAACTCCTCTTCCAGATATTTACCCAAAAGTGAGACAGAGCAATCGGTAAAAGAATAATTTCTGACTTGTTTCAGCTCTTGGAACAAGCTTGGTTTTATGAAGTGCAAAGGAGATGGCATTGAGTTACTACATTGCAAGTGATGGGTTTTTTAAATCAGCTAACTACATTTTTTCATTCCCCCTTTGGTGCCTAACTGATGTTAAAATGAGCTTCAGTCTCTGACTAGTTCCAAAGTCTATGGATGTGGACAAGAGCAGCTTTGCCTTGCTTGGGTAAGCTCTCAATGTTTAAATGTGCTCATCTTCATCACCTGCTGAAGGATGTGGTGCTTCAGCTTCCTTTGCTTTGGAAGCCTGTGCTATGAATCAAAACTTCTCTGATTTTACAGTGTCCAGCAAGGTCCTGCTTTTAGATCATTCAGTTCATCCTCCTTCGAGACACACCTGTGCAAGAATATGAACTTAGCCTGGAGTTTTCTTCTCTCTGAAACAGGTCAACCATATACTAAAATCAGGATACAGGTCATGGCCTGAAGTGTGGCTCAGCTGTGTTGGCTGTGGGGAACTGCAAAGGCAAAGAGATGATGGACTTGTACAGCAGTACTGTAGCTATCAAAATGTAAGGAAGTTTGATTAAGTATGAATCTCAACGCCCTTTTCCTGCAACACCCCTTCTTGTGTTTGCAAAGTGTTTGTTAGTGTCTCAAAGCCCTTAGTACAGCAAGATCCAGAGTCAGAAAGACAAAAGAAACACAGTCCAGAAACCCAATTCCTGGACATATGCCTTTGAGAAATGTAGTGCATTAAAGTATTTTTTCTTTGGTTGCTTCCTCTTTCCTTGCTTCCTCCAGTCTTTGTTATTCCCAGCAACGACTTTATTTACTTATTTACTTCTCCCCAAACCACTGGACAGACGGGGGCTTCATCAGGGAGCAATTTAGCTGGAGTGGGCAAAACAATGGGGCTTTAATCAGGGTGCCTCCAGCAGCCACTGCTGGCCAGAGGTTTCTCTGAATTCCCAACATGGAACAGTTGCCTCTTTCATGAAGTGCCTGTGGGATGAGCACAGGATTGCTACACCCAAAGCATTTTCATGCAGCCACAGCCCTCTGAAAGGAAACACTGCTGAGGACACCGCCTGCAATGCCCCAAGCTACTGGGGTGACCAGCATGAGGGAGTCTTTCTTCCAAGCCTGGGCTGTATTTGCCTTCCACATGCAATCTGTGAATAGCTCAAGTCTGGAAAGTGTTTAGGAAAGCATCTAGCTTTTCTCTTAAAGGGGAAAAAATAATAAAGGGGGGAAAAAGAAAAAGAGAATGTCAGGGATAAAGAAATAGTTTCCAGTGACTTGATGCAGTGTGGCCAAACTATTTGCAATAATTTCCTTTAAATTCTTTTTATATAGAAAGAATTAAATATGAAATCATGAATCAGGAAGCAGTCATCCTGCCAGCCAGTGACATGTACAGAGAGATCAGAGCAAAGTGAGAAAGACACAGAACAGCAGGAGACTTGCAAAAACCTTTTTTAGCTCTCTCTTTTTCTTCCTCTTTTTGTTTAGTGTACACATTCATGTAGAGCTAACATTTCTGACCCAAAAGAAGCTGCGGGAATCTCCTGCTGTTCCTTGTCTCTCCGATGGCAGCCCTAAACCTTCCTGTCTTGATGTGTCTCATCTGTCTGTGTTTCCTGATGGATGTTGCAATCCCCAGATGTTTGGATACCTGATTCATCTCAAAGAAGACTGTGAAACATTAGGTATTTTTAAATACCCAGCTTTATAATTGCTTTGTTTAACTTTGCAACATTCCGAACTCATATAAGGCAATAATAAAAATCACTGCTGTTTTCCTTCAAAGTTTTTTGCCATTGCTGCTTCCAAATTTGTGTGCACACAATGGCTTTTGCCTTTGCACTAGCAAGGTTATAGCATTCCTGTTTCCTGAATTTGTGTTTTTCCAATGGCTTTTTTTCAAACCCTCTCTAAAGGTTCCTATCAGGAGTGCCCAGGCTTTTGTGTAAAGGAGGATGGACGTTACCCAAGTGCTACCAAACTGAAGTTAAGAAATTTCCCCAACAAAACCTGAAGTCAGAAGAAACAGACCTTGTGCCTGTTGTCTGCAAAGGTCTAGAGGCCCACAAAGCTGACTTGGGTTGGATTTGAGTTTTGCATATCTCAGAAGCCTGCTAGATTACACTCTGGAGCTCTCTGGAGCCTTTGCTGTGTCTTGGCCAAAATGAGAGATGAAGATGCCTCTCTGAAGCCCTGTTCATTTCTTGAACTTACTCTTCTCAGATTGCTCTGATCAGGGCTGAATTTGAAGTACAGACGCCTGACTTCAATTTCCCTGAAATACAGGGTGTTCATCTCAGGATTTTTATCTGAGTCTGTCTCTAGCTTGGCTCCAAGGGAAAAGAGAATAAATACTACAGGCCAGGAGACTGCAGATGCAAAAAATTATAGGCTTTAAAATGTCACTAGCTGAGCACATAATAGATATTCTTCACATTTATGATTAGCTGTTGTGTTCTGTTGGCCAGTGCTGCCTTCCTGATGTAATTTATAAAGGAGTCTCAGGTCAGGGTGAGGCAAGCCAGATTCAAAACTGGATTTCCTGAGAACACCACTATCTTTTGCAACTTTTCCTTAGTTTTCTCTGAGCAGGACAAGCTTGCCTGTGTACACCTGACTGTGACTCCCACCCACTTTGCCATCTCCCCTTCCATTCCTAGTCCAACAGGACATCATCCCCCCAAATATCTGCTTTCATTCTGCAAAGCAAACTGATTTATGAACCAGGTTATGCAACTGAATCATGCCACCATGCCCAGCATTTCAGATCAAGGGAAGTGCATTATGTGTAGGATCCATACAACTATCTCCCATCTCTGCCCAGAGCTCTCTTAGAAACTGGGATGACCTGAATGCTGTGTGTGAAACCAGAATGCTGTGTGTGAAACCAGTCTCTACATGGGACCATCTGTGCGTAGGGGACCAGGGCACTGTTCTTTAGGCCTTGGCAGCTACATCTGCTCCTCATGGATTTGTATTGATGTGGATCCTTTCATCCACTGCTCAGGTGGGCCAGAGGAGAGCTGGCCTCACTGAATGTCCCCTGCCCGGCATCCTCTGGTGTGTGAAGTTGTGGAGTAGAAGGGGCTGTGCAGAGCAGTGTGGCAAAGTTGGATGGAGCAGGGCTGTGCAAGCCAAGGGATCCAGTTAGGAGCAAACCCTTTGTCTGTATGTTGTGCCACGAGCCTTCCCTAGCACGGAGCTCTCATCACTCCGTGTGTCCTTTGAAGCACTCCATACACAGAGTCTCTTGCAGTGGGACACAAGCAGTTTAAGGGATTTTCTTGCTGTCAGAAGAAGAGTGTCTTCATTTTGTTACTGTGGCTCTGAAAGGTTTCTCCAGCACCTTGTAGCCCTCTGACTCCTTGCCTCCATTTCAGCATGCTGCCTTTTACCACTGAGCTCTTCCTGAGGCACAGCCTGCATGGCATGGGGCCAGCCTCTGACCTCAGTGATACTAGTATAAATCTGGGATACTGCAGCCAGCTGGTATGGAAGTACTCAGCTCTGAATATACAGAAAGTATTCCCAGCCATAAAGGGGCTTATGATTTAGGTTAGTGAAACAGCAGATCAAAGGCAACTTCTGTGTGATGGGGATACTTGCAAATCTCCCTTGTGACAAAGTGTTTCTGCAACATCCACACTTTCCCTGTTACTACCAGAGTGAGCCATGACTTAATTCCAAGGATGTCCAAGGAATGCACCAGAACTCAAGTGATGCAAAGAATGAAAAAAAAGAATCAAATTTTAGGTGGATTTGTCAACAGAAGGTAGACTGTTGTAATTTGCTGCATTTGACATTGAAGGCAGTGGTGCCATCAGCTCCAAAAGAAGTAGGTAGCGTTGGCCTAGAACGCTTCTCAGATTACTGAGAAACTCTTGGTGAGGTTGATATGGATCAGAGGAGTGTCCAAGTTGAAAGCTTCGATGACAGTGTCTGGATAGGAGGTTTTGGAGACCTGAAGACAAGGCATGTCTGATTTGAGTGTGCTAGACACAGAATGACCTTCCTTGAATGAAACTAAGCTGCAGACAAATATGATCTTTTGTGAGACTTGCAGCAAAAATTCCTCTTTGGCCAGGGTCCCTTTTTCTGTAATTGAAGGCAATTAATGGAAAATAAAGAGTGGGAAAGAGCATTGTGATAGGAGAATATCAACTGAACCTGAGAGATGCAGAGCAGAGAGCAGGAAGAGCCTCAGCTCATTCCTAAATTGGATCACATCCTCACCGTAATGCTTCCCAGGAAAGTTCAGTAGAGCAGTGCTGCTCAGCCTTCTCAGGCTGAAGCCAAACATGTTATTTCAGAACAACTGAGAGGCCATGAAAATTTTGCACCATATTGGTGGGCAAAGCAGAGAGAGAGCAGGACAAAAGCCCTGGAAGCCCTGAAGATCCCTTTTAGTACAAACACTTCAGGTGAGCCGAGGAGCAATTCTAGGGCAACTCTTACCGGGCAGTGCAGGCTAAAAATGTTTCCTGTGATGGGGCAGAAAGAAATGGCCTGTGGTTGCTAGTTGCCTCAGCTTATTTTCCCCTTTCCTTCCAAGAGCTCTGCCCTGGGATGCTGTGACAGCAGGCAGACACATTTTACGGGCCGTTCCCTGAGGTCAGGCAGAGCCTGCTCGGCTCAGTACAGACTCTCCGGCAATCTTACAGGGAGCAACATGGCTCAGGAAGGTCCCAGGTCATCTCAGAGCAGTCCTGGGGGCATCTAAGGAGGTGTCTGGGGCAGGATATGCCTGGCCACCCTATCCCTACCCTGACACACCTACCCTTGGATTTGAGAGAAGTCAACAGAGCTAGAACAGCCATGAGATCTGAGTTCTGATAGCCCTGCAGTCAGTTGGCTCAGGAGGCAGCAGTAAGGCATATATTTGAACTCTTCCTCCAGACAAAGCAGGGAATGTGTCTGAAGGGGTGGATACCCATCCCAATATCCAAGGAGAGCACTGAGCCCCCAGCATGGTTTTCCTGTGTGCCTGGTAGCATCAGCAGCTGCTGGTTTGGAACAGTCTGCACGTCCTTGTGCCAGCCAGGGCAGCTGGAGGTGGATTTGTTTTCTGTTGATTTCATGGCAGTGTTGCTGCTTCAGGCCACTGCTTTGGTGTGAGGAACAACAACATCCTAGAGGAGACACCCAGTGAACTGCTGACTGCTCCATGGCTGGCCAATCCGCATGGCCGGCGTGGGAAGCGGGCAGACCACCCTGACGGCACCAACAAAGCCGTCATGTTTGCTGACATTTCAAGGGAACAGAGAAGGGAACAAGGGCTGGGAACAAAAGCTAGGAACAAAAGTCTTTGATGCAGTTTAGAGCTGCAGTTGGAAGATATGGGCCTGAATTGTAAATGCCAGATCCAAGTGCCTTTTTGCTGGGGAGGGATTTTAAACCTCCATCCAGGTCCCAAAGGTGGGGCTTGAGTCTGAATTCCAGGGAAAGAAAGTTATGCTGAAAACTGAGTGTGCTGTGAAATTAAAATGAAAGGTAAAAAAAAGAAAACAATGGGTAGCTGAAGAGATGGAGGAAGGCAAGAAGGAAGGCAAGAAGTGTGGTATAACTGATATGTAAATAGAAAGACCATCTTTTGCAAGGAATTCAGGCCTCTCTTCACCCACCCCCCACCCCCAACCTCCCTTCCCTGAAATGATCAGAAATATTGCAGTTTCTCCATAGATGACCCCTTGATACAGTCTTGCTATTATTGTGGTATTAAGCTATGACACAACCATTCAAGAGGAAAAAAAGAAAAGAATTATAGAAGTGACACCAAGCCACAAAGCACAGGACCAATTCCAAACATTCCCAGGAAAAGGGTTACTGAAGTCTGGTCTTATGGCACCAACTGACTTCTAGGACAAACAACGCAAAAGGTTTCTCTGACCATCTGATCTGCGATCTCTGATTCAAATCTCCTGAGGTTTTAGCCTGTATGCTCAGGTTTAGGATAGGACTTTTGTTAGGAAGATTCTTTCTGGTTTGGTGGAAGCTTGGGGCAAATTGATCCTCTTCCAGAAAAACACATTTGTGTGAGATTTTCAACTCAACTTTATGGGTCAGTGATTCTGACAAACCAGTTCCAATTTCTGCATGCTTTACCAACTTCTGAATTTTTGAAGGTAAGTTTCTGTTTGCCAGGAGTTGAGATACAAGAAAACTGTCTCTTAACCTTAGGTCTTCCACTATCTCAGTACATGACTCAGGCTGCCAAAAAATTTCTGTTCCTCCTGTTTGCACCTATGGGATGAGAATGATCCTTATCCTCTGTTAATTCATGACTCCTTGCTGAGGGCTTAGATTTTTGCTGACATAAGCAAAGCACATTTTGTGAGGCTGTGCTGAGGTTTTTATCCTCACAATGGGGGACGTGACATACAAGCAAGATTTCAAATGAGGGGGTTTTTGTGTCCTGAGGGTTGAAAAGCAAACCATAGGACATTCACCTCCTTTTTTCTCATTCATTGACAAGAAACACATGCAATATTCTGGGCTTCAGCTTGCAAGGAACAGTGCTGCCATCCTCAGAAGTGTACAGAGAGGAACAAACACTAGGCAGGCATTGATGATATCACTCAATGACCATTAGAGCTGGTTCCTCTTTTGCACTGTACTGTACTCCATCTTCCCCTACCACAAGATTTCCTTTCACCCAGAACTGGAATAAAAGAGGAGAAACTACCCCTAAATAAAAAATCTCCAAAAGGTTTAATTAAGTTAAAAATAACAATAAAGGAGTAAATATATTTCACCTTCTAGAAAGAGTGTATCTTAGTGTTTGGTTGAAAAATTGAACAGAAGCCATGCATTGTGGTGAAACATTTTGATTTTGTGAAACGCACACTTTCGTACTGGAAAATCTTTCAGCTGGATGATTTTCAAGTGGCCTTTCTTCCCACATGCTCTAGTATCCAATTTAAACTCCAGCTGCTGGTTATGGTCGTCCCTTGCTGTAGTGAGTGCTGGCACTTATGCTTTCCTTTAACACAGCAAACTCTTCCAGGGAATCTTTCTGTGGCTTAAAAGGCATCACCTGATAATGACATGGGAAGGCTGGTGAGGTGGTTCTGTCTTTGTCTCAGTGGCCAGTGCAGAACCATTCCGTTCAGAGTAACCTCCTGATGGATTTTGAATATCCAGGAAGCCTGCCTCCCACCCTGTCCCTGAGAAGGCAATTCTTCATGGTACTATGTGTCAGTGTTAGGAGGTTTTCCCTACTCTGTAATACCCTCTCACAGTTACATTCACTCATGTCTACAAGCCCTTGATCACCCAGAAGCAGCTCTTTCCCTCGATGTTGTGCCTCCCCTGTGCAGACCACTGCTGTGTGCCTTCATTTCTCTCCTGGTCATTGGGCCAGCTGTGCCTATTCACCACCAGCACTTTGTTCTTCCTCCCCAGTTAATCCCTGCAGGTCATTAGAGTTTCTGCTCCTTTTTTCTTCCTCCTCCCCATATGCCGCTTGGTATCCTGTTTTCCTTGTAACTGTAGCCACACTGCAGGGCTGAAAGACTCAAGGATTTTTCCATTCATAATCCCCACGCCCTTTTCCTGGTCAGTACACTGCTTAAGAGGGATTGAGGTAATTCATTCACGAATAGCAGGCGGTGCTTGGAGAGGGGGAGAGGGCGGCAGGAAGATGTGGGTTCGGTGGGGTCTGTGTCTCCTGTGCCACCCTCCAGCCAAGGGCGGTTTTGCTCCTGCAGCAGCTCCTGGTCCCCCATCCCGCTGTGGTGTGTGAGCACTGGCACGGCTCCAGCCATGGGGGACACACCCTCCGTGCCTGGGAATGCTTGCTCCAGGGTCAGCACTGCCAATTTCAGCAGCCCTGGCCAGCTCCTGCTGGGAGGATGTATTTGGGCTTTTTTTCCTTTGCGTCTTACACCCTCACCAGCCTTTAAGATTTTGCAACTGCACCTTGAGTAAGAATTTCTTCTGGTGAGGAAAAACTAAGCACCAGTTCACTCTCTTTCAGCTCTGCTGGCTCTGCCAGACTTGGGGCCACATCTGCTGCTGACGATAGCTGCGTACAGCTGGAATAATTTTCTTGGCCTCTGTGGCAATTTATGGGCAGAAATTGGAGGTATAGTCCTTTGCTTAGTTACTGCAGTGTCACAGGAAGGTGACTAGGCCACAGATAGGAAAAAAAAGGAGCAAATCACATTATAACAATATATTTTATTTTATTGACATACACCTGTGACTCATCCCAGAGGACCATTAGGAGCACTAGTTCTAGACAGTCTGCTAAGGGACAGGTCCTATTCTGGTTATTACTGTGCACTCCTTAGTAAACACCCTCCCCACCCCACCTGTTTGGCTACAGTGGTATGGATGTGGTATAGAAAATATACCTGGGGGGTTCTATTGGGGGGGTTCTATTTCCCCAGTCAAAAGGAAACCCTTTCCTACTGGGGTGCATGTCCTAAGGGGACCCAAGTCCTTGCTCTGTGAGGGAGGCCATGGGACCCCTGTGGCTGAAATCCTGTGAAAGGCAGGCAGCACTGTTACCCTCTGGCTGTGCTCCTCACCCTCTGCCCTGCTGTGTGTCCCTGTAGCCACAGGCTCCATGTCTGTTTCTTACACTGTGCAGCAAACTGCAGACTTCCTGGTGGGAGATGGGACAAGCCCATTGGCTTCTCTAATGGGACAATGCAAACCTTGAATACCATGGGCTGGAGGAGGCCTGAAATGATGTCTGGTTAGGTTTCCTCTTCTCTGCTGTGGCAGTGACACACACAGTGGCAGTCTGTGGAGCTGAAGTGATTCAGCTCGGTGTGAGCTGTGTTCTGCGCATTCGTCGCCCATTTTCTCCACTGCTGATGAAACAGCACTGGCAGTGGTAGTGATTCCTCCATTTGAGAGAATAAAAAGGAAGGCAGTAGTCTGGTGTAAAGGTCTTGGCATTTCCCACAGCTTATGACAGTGCTGCTGGAACGCAGGGGCTGTGGCTGTAGCTGTTCTATTGTGAGCTTGCATTCCTTAGCAGTGGGAAATCGGCAGCTGTAATTAGTCTCTGATGTTCTCTGCTAATAAGTGATTTTCTTATTTGCTACTTGCAAATACCAGCATCCCTAAGACATAACTGTATTGTTTTGACCTCTTATCTCTTCTCCCTCCTCCTCATTGAGAGGGACCCCAGATGTTCTCCAAGACTACTTGGAAAAAAAGTATGGAAAAAGTATGGAAAAAAACCATCCACCCCGGCTCCTCCCTATTACATCTCTTTCTCCAGTACGATTTTTTTTCTTTTCCCTGCCATTGGGTAGGAAAATGGTTCCTGCTAGTCCTCATGGAAAAGGACACAGATGCCATCAGGAAGCCCATTTGCTTTAGGAGGAAGAGGAGCCTGACATCAACAGGAAGAGCTGTGCAGCAGAGCTGCTCCTGCCTCTGAGAGAGGGGGGCCCTGAAAACAATGTCAGCTCGCAGTTTAGGACCAGCCAGCAGGAAACGCATGCACCCTGGTGTTTGCTGTGCAGAGGAAATGATAAGCACTACCTGGCCTGACTTGGAGCACAGATAGCATGGGGGGGAAAAAAGTGGGGGAGGGGGAGCAGGAAAGTTGTTTTTCTTCGTACAGCTTCAGAGCCTGCCCTTTGCAAAATGGAAAACAAAATAAAGTGTGAAATATGGAATTTATCAGGAATCTGTTGGGGGCTTGGAAACCGAGGAACACAATTGCCAAGTGATTAGATTTACTGCTTTAGTAACTGCTTGATACTGGGTTTTTTCCTATTGTTAGCACTGAGAATGACCCTTAGTTTGATAACCCCTGGCATGCATATTTATTGAGAGGTGAAGGGAGTGAGAGGCTTGTATCGCCTGTGGAGGATTTTTTGTGCAGAAAGACATGGGGACAGTGCTACCACTGGGAGCAGAAGGGCCTTGTGAGTATAAAGAAAAGTGTTGTGTAGACTTGTCCTTACTAGGTGAGGGGATGGAAGCCTTCTTGAGAAGTAAGGAGATACCATCATGCTGAATATTTTATTCAGCTTTATTTCTTTTCCACTTTTACTAGTATCTTTAAAAGCAACATTGTGCCTCCTTTCATCACTGACCATCTGACAGAATTAGTTTCTATTTCTGATGCCCTTCCACCTCTGGCAGGCAGTTGCAGAGGTCCAGTCCCTGCAGCTTAGCCTTGGAGAAACCATTCCTCGTCCTCTGGGTGCATCTCAGTAGTTGTGTGCTGACGTCCTGAGGTGGAGGTGGACAGACACAAGCAGCATGGCAGGAAACATTCTAAACAGTCCTAGCCCAGCTCAGCCTCTGGAGGGCTGGGGGGCATTGTGACCCCATCTGCAAATGTTGTTCTGCTTCCTTTGCTGTCCTTGCTGATTCTCTCAGCTCTGGAGAGCGAGCAAGCTGCCCTCTTGCAACATATGTGAGCACTGATGTGCCACAAGGCTGGCAGATGGAGCAGTGCTGTGCTCCCTGCTGTTTCTGCAAGAAGCCCTGAAGGAGCAGCACCACATGCAGATGTTTGAGCCAGGCTGCTCAGCAGCTTTTTCTTGAGCTCTTTACCCTCCCTGGTGTATGGAAAGGAAAACAAAATCCTTGTGAGCACAACTGTAAGAATACACTTTAGAGTACTGCAGCCTCTGAAGATGAAAAGGTGTAGCCAACATGATCCATATCCCATGGGCTGCCCTTCTTAACTAAACTGCTGAGTGAAACCAGTCCATTGAGACTGGCTCTGGACTTGCTGATGCAGATGTCCATGCATGCTTGAGGAACAGTCCCCCAGACCAACAGCTTTCCTTGGCTGTGGGTGAGTGCTTCACCCAGCAAAGCCCTCAGCAGCAACAAGCAGGAGGACCAGCATGTCATGATGTGTCCCCCAAACCTATGACATTGGCCTAGCATGACTTTCACATCTCTTGACTTTGTTAGGCTTTGATTGACAACTCAATAAAACCCATCTGTTTCTCTAAGAAGAATTTCCTGGTAATGCACACAAAACCTCACACATGCACACACATACATACATAAACAAATATAGCTGTATGTGTAAAAATATATTCACTTCTGTATATGTCTGTATACACATTTATTTGCTGATATATGCATTTATTTTTGTGTAGAGTTATGTGTGTCTGATCAGATGCTGCTTCTGGCAGAATTTTCCCCATGTTTTTCAGACCCGGAAACTGAGCCCACAGACTGTTGTGATCGTAATCCTAGGGCATGACTTAGGATGGGTAGAACAGCACCTTGTTTCACCTGAAAAACATCATCAATCCCAGTCACCCACAGCTTAATCCTCTCCAAAGAAATACTGACCTGTTTTCAGCCTCCTCTGAGCAGGGTTGAGGGGAGCATTTCTAGGTGACCTTCCACTGCCAGCAGAAGTCTTAATTCTCCACTCTGTGCTGAAACTCACACCATCATTTTGTGCTCCTGTAAAGCTGGTGAAAATGCTTCTATCATTTGTATACCTCCTTTGCTAGTATTTGCATGTCACAGTAAAAGGTGAGAGGGTGTAGAACAAATTGATCTTATTTTCTTTTGTGGAACATACTGATGAGTCCAATGGGATTTTTTTGTATAAGTGTGTTTCTTTGGGTCAGGCCCAGGCAACCTGGCAATGAAAGCACTCAGTCTAAATATATGCTCAGCAACTGAGCAAAGATGGAATGGATTTGATGCTGCTTGGCTACAAATTATAATGCTTGATTATTGCTAGTGCCTTTGCATGTTTGTTTTCAATCAGACTGACATCATAAAGCCTTATTTACTTTTTAGCAAAAGTCTGTTTTCATTTGCCTTTCACTTCTCATTTGCAGCTGTTATGGGTTTGCATTCAGGCTCCTCATCTGTCTGCCTGTGATATGTAATGATCCTCAGCAATTTCTCCTGCTCTTTGCCCTAAGTTGTTGACTGTCTGTAAAACAGCCCATTTGGAATAACCTCTGGAAATTGCTGTACCACTCCTGACTAGGAGAGCCCTAGAGGCAAGATCAGGGAGAGGCCTGAGTGAAAGAACATTGCTGCATAACCTAGTGTCAGTCTGCATCAGTCCATCAGTGTGACAGAGGGCAAAAGAAAAAGAAGGGAGAAGATATAAGTAAGTTCTGTGAGATTCAGCCTTTTTTCTTTCACATGAGAGCTTGGTCCAGGACCAGCTTCTCTGTTAGTTTGTACCTTGCTACTGAATGATCACCTGGGCTCTCAGTGGGGTGATGGGCCCCTGTTCTCCCTTTTACACACCTGAGCTCATTGGCACTGCCATCCTGAGTTAGCTGGCACAGCTGGATGTGTGCTTTAAAGCTTGGGAGTGGCTGTCATGTATGAATGTGTGGCAAGCATGGAAGGAGAACCATGAGTGCTGGTGGACCTCCATCCTCTCCTTGCACATTTGAAGGAAAATTGCACATTCCAGAAATTTCCTGGAAAAGAATAGCAGAGTGAACTGCA
The DNA here is from genome assembly GCF_051311805.1 of Agelaius phoeniceus. Lineage (NCBI taxonomy): Eukaryota > Metazoa > Chordata > Aves > Passeriformes > Icteridae > Agelaius > Agelaius phoeniceus. Next base: position 93,121,158 of record NC_135266.1, read on the forward strand.
GAGCAGCCCACTTTGCTGTAGCAAGGTTGTTCCTGAGATAATAGCCCAGTTCCTTGCTTCATCCTGTCTCTTCTGCAGCCTTCCAATAGCATTTATTTGGGAATTAGTTGCTTTGTCACCACCATGCCATCACTACAAAAGTGAAGTAAGGACCTGTCAAGCAGTAGGAGATCATTACAGGACAGCACAGAAACTGCAGGCAGATTCCATATCCTCTGAGGATTGCTACAGATTTCAGTGTATGGAGATGGTGTTTGTGAAGGGCACAGTACAAAGGACTTCAAAACTGTTTACCTAGTCACTGGTATTTTTCAGGTGCACACCAAGACCTAAGCACTCAGAATTTCCTTCTAACAGCCCCAAAAGTCTGTATTATAAAGAGAAACCTGGAATCCCTATTGCCTAGCACACTAGAGTCCAAGTAGAAAAGAACTAAGGGACAAACTAACACTGACACTGAGGTAGGGAGCATTGATCCCCTTGATTTGCTGCTCCTCTGATTCTGGAATCCTAATAATCCCCTGTAGGAATCTCAAAGTGTCAAGGGAGATTTTGGGTTCTACACCCTTACAACAGTCAAGGAGCATGTGTTAAAGCTTACAAGTTGCCTCCAGAGTAATTTTGGGACTGTAAGAAAATGAGCAGGTCTCTATCAGGTGGCAGGCCCAGGTAAAAGATGTGCTTGATTTTTAAATTTCTTCTGAAGCTATTGTAAATGAAAACATGTAGATCAAAATCTGGTGAGAGGAGGAAGGAACTTATGGAGTCCATGCAGTTTTGTTGCCAGAAGTTAGTGGATTAGCGTGGCTTGGATTTCTATGCTTAAGAGGAGAGCAGAAGAAGAAAGGAAAGCATGATACAGAAAACATGCCGTGAGCTTGTTTATTAATCTGGATGAAAGACAGTAGGCTCTCAAGAGACTTCAGATGAAGCCTATATTGCTGGCTTTCCTTCCCATCACCCAACACTTACCTGGGCTCTTCCCTGGCAGGTTGCTTCTCCCAGCTCCCTTGAGCTGCAGCATTGGCATCGCCCTTCTCCTGCACTCCATCAGCTGGTGCAGCCTTTGGATTTGTTACTGGTTTTAGTACCTGTCACCAGAATCGAGGTCCATGGCAGAATTCCTGTCTTACAGCTTGCTTATCATCACAGTATCTAGGCATTTACCAAGACAGAGGTCAATTCACTACATGCAGCTCCAAATTCATTACATGCACCTATTCTGATGTTTTCTATACTTACACCCAAGTCCATTCCCAGACACAGCATAAGTTGTCCAGTTACTCCCATCTCCAGAATTATTTATCCTGATTGCTTGTGATGTGGTAAACAAAATGCTGTACAATATCCACCCTAATCTGCTGTGGATCAGGGTTGTTAGGATTTGAATGGTTAGCTGAGGACGTGCCCAGCTCATTGACCTGCCATGCAGAACCTGAGCCACTGTTTTCCGAGGTGGTTGTACCACAGAGTCATAAAAGCTAGGAGTGGAGATATCCTGTTCTGTTATCTGGTCCTTTTTTTGCAGGAAATTCTCAGCAGGATGTTTTCCTAACAAAACTATTCTAGTATTTAGTACAACCTCTTTCAAAAGTGCCTGCGTGACAGAATTTGCAGCTATGTCAAGGTGAAGTCACATTTCAGAGGGGCACAGTGACTGCCGGGGCTGAGAGTCAGCATTCACTGGCTGCTTTGGCAGTGCTTTCTCTTAGGCTTTCTTTGATGTGTGCTGTCTGTAAGCTGGCCGAGTCTGCCAAGGGCTTTTTCATTCCTGCTTCAAACATCACAGTTGTCAGATCTGCTCTTGAAAATCAGGTGTTCCTACATGTCTTATTTAGATATGTTAGATGTAAGCTGGGTACAATATCAATGGGGGAAAAAAAATCCTTGATGGTGGTGCCATTGGCTTCACTCAAACTCCCAGGCAGGGAGCTTGTGTCGAAATGTGTGTGCTTGAAATCAGAAGGGCACATCCCAAACAGCACTCAGTGTTTCCACTTCCCACGCAGGCCATGGAGGGTGATGGCTTGCAGCATCTGACAGATTTGAGATCTGTTTTTCCTACATTTTTGCCCACCAAATCACAACTGTGACAGGACAGTGCTTTCATCACAGGGAATGGCACTGTTGTGATAACCTTTGTGACATTGCAGGGCCATTTCTCACAGAAGCTGAGGGGAAAAAACACATGAAGTGTGTGACTTACACAGTGAATAAATTGTGCTGTCCATGTGGACAGGATCACCTTGGTGCCAACCATTCATCCTTTTAAACTGTGTTTATGGCAACTAAAGGAGAAAAGCCAAGGTGAATTGTACAAACCAAGCTGGTTTGTTTTTAAGCCTGTTTGATGCTATTTACTGTCTCATGCTGTTCAAATACAGGTGTGTGTGTGTCTGGAGGGGTTGTGGCAGCTTGGCCACAGCTAACAGCCAAATTCAACACTGGAATTTTTTTTTTTTTTTTTTTCTGTAAAATGAATTTAGTGCTGGTGAAAAGTATGCACAGACATCCTGGAAACTGAAGCTTTGTCCTTGTAGCATTAATGTCCTGACAGGGCAAACCATCCCCTTTCCCAGCTCTGCCAATTTAATCTCTGAGCAGGAGAGACCCTCTGCATGGATTTTGGATGCTGTGGTCCCTTCCATCCCTGGCTGCTGCTGGCAAGGAGATAGCGGAAGGGAAAGTGGAAAGGCAGGATTTATCCTTAGCTGCCACTGGTTCGGGCAATGCACTGGGAGAAAATCTGGTGTTGTGACTGATGTGCTGCACCAGGGCTTGGGTAAGCTGCAGGGAGGAGAGCACTGTTTCATCTGCTCTCAAGTCTGTTTCTCAACCAACCTTATGCCTAGTGAAATTCGGGCCATGTCAGCAAAAAAGAAAAAAAAAATATAGTGAATCAGCTTTAAAACTCGTGATTTACAGTAGAAAGTCAGGAAATGCAGAAAAATATCATATCAGAGATACTGATGATCAAGTATGTTGCCATTTGTACAATGTTGTTCCTTTCCTGTGGTTAGGAGGCCAACTGAATATACTAGTTTGTTCTGTTTCATTATTATTTTGTACAAAATAACAACTCTCGCTCAGTACAGACTGAAACACTTTTTAAAAGGAAGTATTTCCTATTTTAGTCATTTAAATTGAAACAGGAGACTTTTGACCTTTATTGTTGTGGTATTGACATAGCATGATATGAAGCATGCACTACTATTGAGGGTAATTGAAGACAATTTTAAAAAATACTTATGTATAACAAACCCAAATTTTGGTTTTGTTATACATAAGTATAACAAATCAACCATGATTTTTATTTCATCATATTTATAATGAAATAAAAATGTCTAAAACTTTTATTTTTTTTATGGTGCAGGATTCATAGTTGGGAGACATGAAAAAAAAATCCAAACTATTTCCTGCAAGTCAAAAATCAAAAAGTTGGTGTTCCAGGTGAAATGAAAGGTTTTCATTTATTCTCCCAATAGCTGAACTAAAATTAAAATAAAATTAGAGAGGACATAAAACCTCCACCATGTGGCAGAAACCAACTACCAAGGAGGCCCTGAGCATGTCTGTCACCAGTGCTTATCCTTACAAGGAGTAGTCTGAGAAAATAACAGAAGGATAAAGTAGCAAATTCAGTGTGTGCTGCTATTCAGTCCAGCTCAGTGCAGTGCACCCTGAGCACATGGCCAAGTCCAGGTTAGCTGACTTACTGTCTAACTGGGCACTATTCACCCTGACTGGGTAGGGTGTCTGACTCAGCAACCTCCTCCCTGAGTCCCTCTGTACCCCACGGACACTCAGAGTTTATTCTGGAAGGTGGCACTGAAAGCTACAGGATATTGCCTGCATCTCCTTCTGGACCAGCATCCTCCTTGCCCTTTGCTGGCTTTGGTGGGAGGCCAGGATGCCATCCCCCCACTGGTCACTGGATGGGGTCACTCCCTCTTTTCTTAGCGACCTCTCCAGCTTGGGCTGCTTGGGGATCCAAAGTGCTCAGTCCAGTGCCAGATGAAGCCTTTGTCAGGCTGGCAAAGAATGGGCACCTTGCTTGCTGGTGGGGAGGTTTGGTGGGTGGCAGCACCATGGCTGGGAAGGGACAGGAGAAGGGACAGCCAGCAGGGCAGTGAGGTGGGAATTTCAGTGCCCACTGCTGCCACTGGGAGCTGTGGGGATCAGAAGGAGGAGAAGTGGTGCCTGACCCAGCGAGATTAGCAGACACCTGTAAAGGAGATGGCATGGGCTGTTGTCTTGGAAAAGACCCTGGTGAAGGTGCACACTGAACTTGGAGGTGATACCCAGTGAGAGTGGAACGAGTTACTGTGACTGCCCTTCTGGTTTATTTTTGTCTAGGGGAAGAGAAGTATTGTCTTTTGTGTGCAGAGTGTTTATAACTCAATTTCCCTTCTGACTGGTGCCTTGCTCCATGCTCTCTCGTCCTCCTCCATCTGGTTTCTATTGTAGTTTTAAAATGAGGACAGTTTGGCTGTCTGGCAGAACAAGCAGGGTCTGTGTGACACCAGCTGCCCCTTCCAGCTCCTAAGCCTCCTAAGCTTCCAGCACAGTGTTAATTATAGGAGTGTCAAGACTGGACTCCCTGCCCCCCATCTCCTTTCTGTGCCTGCACGTACAGCCCCTGCTGCAAATCCCCATCCACGTCTGATCTTCCTTTGGGAGACACCCAGCCCTGTGACTCTGATAGAGACCTGTTGTAAAGCACATGCCAGAGCCTGTACCTTCCTCCATTCAGGGTTGTTCCCAGCCTCAGTTCATCAGGAGCCACGTCTGAAATAATCCTACCAGCTCAGAAACTCCTGGAAGTGGGAGAGAGCTGCTCACTGCTGCACTAACCTCACCACTCCCAAAAGCCGAAAAGGCTAAGCTTTGTAGAGATCAGAGCTGCTCAGGAACGCCAGAGCTACAGGTCCTGCTCAAAGAAAACATTTATTGTGCTCCAGTTCCATACAAGTGCTGCATTTAGGGGCTTGATTTGCAGGAAGTCGATGTAGTCCCTTCACCTCCAGGAATCTGAGGTCGAAGTCTGTAATTTTCAGTTGCAAGTGAAAAGTGTCCTCTATGGGATTTTTTTTTTTGACATCACAAACCTGCCACAAATTTTGGCATAACGGACTGTTTCTCTTCCTATGAGCCAAAGACCTGGTATGGCAGGAAATCTTCTACATGATGAGTGAAGGGCACTGGCAGAGATATGTGAGAAGCCCAAGGTTGGAAAAGCAAGGAGAAATGCAGGGCTGCAGTAAGAGATACGGGCAGAGCTCAGTGTATATTGCCTATTTGCAATCTATAGATTGTCTCTGCTGTGCAGTTTTCACCTACTTTTAAAAATGGGATGAATTTTATACCTTTGCTACAGATTGTTCCCCTCAGGCCTGTGTTTTTTGCTTACCCGTCCTCAACAGACGGATCTAGCCTCTCTTCTTCTGTATAGGGGGTTTGCTTACCTGCCTGAGGCCTCTTGACCTAATTTACTCCAAGGAAACTTAGAACTCAGCCAAAAAACTGTGTGATTTAATAGGTCTTACTTTCAAGAGATCAAATTAGTCACAACAAACATCGCTATCTGCATTTTTAGTTGGTTTTCTTATTCTTAATACTGAGGTTTTAAAAAGTATCTAATAAAGCATGCTTTGTGCATGTACCCCACTTTTTGGCAGCCAGGCACCATCATATGAGGCTTGTCTCCATGAAAGACTGTTAACCTTTAGACAAACCTTGTCATGTGGCTGTCGTGATCAAATATGTTTTCTGTTCAACTAATTCTTTGGGTTGCATGGAGTTCAATGGTTTCTATTCCCTCACCCAGACAGATCTGAGATGGACATGGATCTGCCTAACTTTCATTTTTGCTGGTTACATGTCATTTATTCCAAGACCCCTACCAAGAAGGAAATTTTAATATGCCATGTATGCATAGCTTCTGCCATAAAGATGTTAAAGCCTGATTTTCCAGAAATGGAAATGAGGCCTGAAGTAATTTATCTTTCTCTTTTTTTTTAGCATTCTCTTCATCATATGATCTGAGTTCCCTAATGCAGTTAATCAGGACTTACTCAGAGATAGGAAGGTCCTCTTTTTTTGATGTGTCACTTGGACTTTTCTTGGAATATTATTAAAGAAATTTAGTGCTTCTTTTTTTTGCTCTGTCTCCTTCCACACCATTCAGTGCACATAGCAAGTAGGTGTTGCATGCACTGAAAGGAATGCTTCCCAGGTTCTTTCCTTTCTGGAAGGCTCTGCTGCACCTTCCCCTCCAAAGTCCATGAGGAGAGAATACCATAGCTCTGTGACTGTTGTGGACAAAGCTTTCACTCTCTAGACTTCAGCTGTTCTCTTTGCAATTCCATGGTTTCATGAACACTGTTTAGGCTTAGGGCCTGTGCCATGAGCTCTGCCCAACAGTTTGAGGGTCTTGAAAATCAGCACAAGGGCTTTGAGTGTGACACACCATGACCAATGTACCCATGTTATGAGTGCCTCCTCAAAAAACCCATAAAGTCAATTTTTCCCTGGTGTTTTGGAGAAGCTCCTTTGGCTGAGAAAAATTAGTCTGTTTGGACCATTCAGGCTTCCAAGTAATCACTGGGACTTTGTGCACGCCTGCGTTTGGGTTGGCCAAATGACAAGAGAAGGGACACATGAAAGGACTTCTTCTTTACTTCCCTCAGCAAGTCAGGAGGCAGAAGTGCAGCCCTTCCCTGACTGACTGGCTCAGTAGCAGTGTGTCCCTGAGGTGGTGCAAGCTTGGAGCCCTTCTCATCAGAGCCTGTGCCCTGCAGTGCTTGGCAAGGACAGGTCCACCCATAAGCTGGCTCTGGCCTCAGTGGCTCCCATGAGAAATAATAAAATAAAGAAAAATAATAATGTACTAACTGTTTTTGTTCAGGCTGTTGTTGGAGGGCTGTCTTTGGATGCCATCTGATGAAGCACATGTTAATATGTCATTATAGTCCTGAACTTTGAGCAGAAGGACTTAGGGAAGGTCCAGCCAGAGGCATTGTCTCCGGGGTGTCACAAAGATGCAGTAATTGCTATGCCTGGCTTTCCGGTTAAATCTATGGCTTAGCTGGTTTCTCTCCATACAGCTTTTGAAATGTGCAGTGCAGCAGAGTCAGCATTACAGCAGGGAACTTTTGACTTGTGCATTTACTGACTTTTGTGCCTATGGCTGTGTGAAGCATTGCATTAGATACACAGTAGTTTCTAGCACCTAATAAGGAAGGGCTTTCTTACTGTTATTGTTATAGCTTGGGTTGTTATAGTACTGGGGACAGGGAGCCTTGATCTGACCAAGAGAATGGGGGGTTCTTATACCTATATAATGGGGAAAAAATAAACATATACTTTGGGTCCAAGTCTGGATGTAAATGTTGTGCCTCAGGCTCCTCTCAGCTTTAAGACTGGTTAAGTCTTTGTCTAGTTATGCTGATGGAGTTCTTTTGAAGCCGATGTCAGGTTTTGTCAGTGTGCAGATCTAGTCAATATTTGAACTTTGTACCCCCTCAGTGGGATTTATGAGCACTAAACTGTGGGTATGTAGGCTTATATGGAAGTGTGAATGCTTCTCTGATTTTTATCCAAGCCAATGAGACCTTTTGGCACAATTCAGCAAGGCTGGAGCTCTATACTGAGGAGGGTGGAGGTTCCCAGGACCTCAAGCTTTACCACATGCTTTCAATTAGAATGAAAAAGCTTATTTTATTTTATTTT